>NC_088885.1:88534925-89801386 GCF_037157495.1 Lathamus discolor | reverse complement strand
ATCTCTTCAACTGTCTTCTCAAAGTGGTCCTCACTTTAAACAAGACTTCTGTCTTCCTCACATAGGGAGGACATAGCCCTCACAGATAGGGTTAGATAGAATTGGAGGAACCAGTTGTTTTGGCTGTGCTGGTACAAATCTAGGATAGCCTTAGGCAGAGAGCAATGAGGAGGAACCTTCTATTTGAACAGATCCCTTTGCCTCTTAGCCTGAGGTAGAATACCAGACTACAAATTGCATCCTGAGTGTCTCATCTTTAACACAAGAGCTATTTAACAAACCCTGTCCTGTTCCATATATAAACAGTTACTCGTCAAAATCCGTTAATTTCAAATGTGGACCATTTTGCATCAAAATTATGAGCATTTAGAGGCAGGCATATCAGAAACATGCAAACAAAGATGTCCAAACTTATTTGGAATGAAGACTGTGGTTTATTTTTCTAATAAGAGATTTCTTATGCTTACAATAAATACTAGTAATCTGTAAAGGAATACAAATCAGGTTTCTTGTTTCCAGCTATACTGAAATGTAGATTTGTAAATAAGTTATTGTAAGAAGCTGTCATTCAAAAAAGCAAGAATTAAACTCTCGAGTTGTGACTATATTAAATATAATTTTCCTAGTCAATTGAGCTATCCATATATGCATATTCTGCCATACTCTGTTAGTGGTACAAATATGTGCTTACCACTTTCAATATTTTTTAGTACTTCAGAACAGCAGGAGAATAGAACTATGTTCTTTACCAGTTCATGCGTTGCAAACAATTGTTGATTTAATTCCTTCATTCTTGGTATGTTGAATTAGATAACAATAGCCTACTTTGAATTAGAATTCTATGTTCAGATTTTGTAACTGGTTTTTATTTATTTTCCACGTATAGACAAAACAATGTAAGAATTTGCCATTACTGAAACACAGTCAACATATAACTCCGCATTGACATTTCAATTAGCATTTTAACATGCAAAACAATTATTTCAAATTTTAATTTCTTATGAAGTTCAGTAGTGTTCACTCTCTGTAATACCTTTGTACAAAAGCTTTCTTCTACAACTTCAATTAGAATCACCTTTAGAAAGTCTTTTTTCTCTCTTCCCCCTTCCTTTCTACCTTTTCATGTCAGTTGCTGTCATAGAATCTGACTCATCTGTAGCTATTCCGAAGTCTGTGTGACTGATATTTTTTTTGTTTGTCATTGTTCTGATTAAAATTCCTACTTATGTATCTGAAATACCTATTTTCTTCAGCTTTTGAAAAGACTTACGATTTTTAGAGGAGAAAAGGTCAGCATTTAATTTTAATTTAAAGTTTAGCTACTCAGCTGCTTTTCAAAACTGATGCCAGAATTAGGTTTCATTTAATGTAGAACTCCTGCATATGCAAGGTAAACAACATAGAAAAGAAAAGCAGTCTTGAGCAAGGTTAGAGGTTAGATATTAGGAAGAAGTTCTTTACTGTAAGAGTGGTGAGGCATTGGTACAGGTTGCCCGGAAAACCTGTGGGTGCCCCATCCCTGGCAGTGTTCAAGGTCAGGTTGGATGGAGTCTTGAGCAAACTGGTCTAGTGTGAGGTGGTTCTGCCCATGGCAGGGTGTTTGGAACTAGATGATCTTAAAGTCCTTTCTAACTCAAAACATTCAATGATTCTGTGATTATATTTGCCTATGCCATTAGAGAATTACTTGTTGGTTACACTATTCTGGTATGCTTATATTTGGGTTCAAGGCCAGGTAATATTATGTGTAACCTACTAAATTTACTCATAATCTGTAGGTGTCATAAGCCTCTGCTTTGACCATAGTATAGTAGGGTAGACCCATTCCTTTGCTGATCATCGATTAGGAGGTCTCACTAAGATGGCTCAGCATTTTCTAATAAGTAATCCTCATGACCTATGCACTGCTGCAGTACAGAGGACTTGTGAAACACAAGCATGAGTATAATGAATAGGAAGAAGGTAGAGAAAAGAAAGGAAATCCACCTGTGTGAGCAATAAAGAACAACCCTGTGACTGTCTATAGACCCATAGGTTTCTTTCTGAGCCAACACTTTAATGCAAAAGGTTGAAAATCTCCTGTTTCAAGTGACTCCAGAATAAGGAAAAAGCAGAAACAGAAGGGTTCAGACTTGCATTAACACTATTCAAGAATCAAAAAAACATGAGGTGAATGGACAGAAAGAGGTCAGATACTGTCCTGGGTTCACCAGTAGCAGTTTTTCTCCTTCTTAGTAACTGGTTGTCGTGGTTTAAACCCAACCACAAACCTCGTCCATTCACTCCCCCCCCTTCTTGCCCTCCCCCTGCTTCGGAGGGACGGAGAGGAGAATCGAAAAGAATGCAACTCCCACGGGTTGAGATAAGAACAGTTTAGTAACTAAGGTATAACATAGATCACTACTGCTACCACCAATAATAATGATAAAGGAAATAACAAGAGTAAAGAATACAACACCTCAACACCAGCTGACCAATAACTCGCCCCCACTCCCCCCAGCCGAGCACCGACCAATACCTCGTCCAACCCTGTCGACCCAACCCTTCCGGGTCACTCCAAGTTACATCCTGGGCATGACGTGCTGTGGTATGGAATACCTCTTTGGCTAGTTTGGGTCAGGTGTCCTGTCTCTACTTCCTCCCGGCCTCCCCTCCTCCCTGGCAGAGCATGAGGCTCAGAAAGTCCTTGGCCAGACCAAACATTCGAGCAGCAACTGAAAACATCGGCGTTATCACCACTGTTCCAAGGCCAAAAGATCAAAACACAGCACTGTACTAGCTCCTAAGAAGGAGAAGAATGACTGCTGCTGCTCAACCCAGGACACTGGTGCAAGCTCTGTGTTTTGACTTCCAGCCTGGGAACAGAGCTGATAACACCAATTGTTTTTAATTGTTGCTAAGTAATGTTTATTCTGGCCAAGGACTTTGTGAGTCTCATGCTCTGCCAGGGGCGAGGGGAGGCCAGGAGGAAACAGAGACAGGACACCTGACCCAAGCTAGCCAAAGAGGTATTCCATACCACAGTACGTCATGCCCAGGGAGGTAACTGGGAGTTACCTGGAAGGGCACGGGCTCTCTTCGGGGGGGTCGAACTTGTTTGGTGATGGCATTGTATTCTCTTCTCTTGCTATTTTGTCTTATCATTATTATCATTGGTGGTCGCAGTAGTGATTTGTATTATACCTTAGTTACTGGGCTGTTCTTATCTCAACCCAGAATGTTATATTCTCTCAATTCTCCTCCCCATCCCTCTGGGAGCAGGGCGGGGAGGGGGGGAGGAAAGAAAGAGGGAGAAAAAAAAAAGGGGGGGGAGGGGAAGTTAGTGAACAAGCTGTGTGGATCAGTTTAATCCACGACAGATACTCAAATTATTTCTTCTTTAAACTGTGTATACAGATCTCTAAGGTAAGATTTTAAAGTAGAAAGCGCCTTGGGCAAAAGAAATTTAAATATTTATATGAATGAGTTACTTAAATTTTATCTTATGCACACATATTTCCCAATTCCTAGTCTCTCTATAATCTCAGGACACAGTGGATTTTAAAAAACACACATAATTAAGTTTCATAGGGTCAATGCAAGGTGTTTGGGATTTCCTAAATAAGGCCCAATAATCAACTGTATGAGTTAGATATCAGTTTAAGTGCCTTCAAATTGTATATTTTATGCTTACATGTTCAGAATCTATGCCTTTTGCCACTACTGTTACTCCAAACAAATTTTTAACTGCTGATTATGTGTGATGCCATTCTGTGGTGAATGAAAGAACATGACCCTAAGAACTGACTTGCACTATGATCAGAGAATATGAAATATTACACATTATATCATTATAAAGAGTACTTGCTGACTCTCTACAGCTTCAATCTCTGCTAAAGGGCAGTATTTGAGAAAATAGGCTGAGTTCAGAGTGAAAATAAATAGTATCAATGCAACATCCTGACCAGTCTAAACATAGACCTGATTCTTTGAAAAGAACTTTTTCACACAGTTGAAAATAGTTACGGGCAAGTGGGCCAAGTGGGAGGAAATACTGAAAAATAAAAGCATGAATTATAATTGGGAATTATTTAAGAATACTTCATGAAATGTCAAACCCTCTACAATTCTATGCTCATGAAAGGCTATTTCAGTAAAACGATCACCTTAGTGAAAAGCAGACGTGAAAACGGTAATAAAAATAATTTTTTTAAACTCCAGTGTACAATACACAGAAAATGGAGAAGCAAACAGAAGAGAACAAAAAATCTGGAAGGAAACAACTGCATAAGAACATTGTAGTAGCACCACAGCCTGTGTCATTTAGAAGGAGTTTTATACTCAGAACAAATGAAACACAAAATCTGCAACAGGAAAATGCAATACTAGCTAAAAGTACTAACATGACTAAGCAAAATGCAAAAGCCATAGGAATACATTACATAAATATTCTATTTTGGTATTTAAAATCATGCAGAAAATTAAAAGCTATAGTGTCAGAGTTAAAAACAAGTGTTAACACCTACAGCTGAAAAAGTTTATAACCAGAAATATGAAGGAAATGGGACATGTTTCTATTCATTAAATATGTAGGCACCTGGGTCACCTCAGGACTCTAGTACGTCTGAATAAGGCAACTAAGCTCTCTATTTAGAACAAAAGTACAGTCAGTTACCTCAGAACAGACAACACAAAAGCTTTAATTCTGAACGATTAGCTGCCTAGAACTAGCTTATAGGAACTGTTTATCTCAGCAACATGTCTTAAGTCCTGTGGCACATCAAGGTTCTACTCAACACCATCAGAAAATGCCTCAAATTTCACTAAAATAGTGACTGAGGATTTTAGGGTGGGTTTTGACTATTTTTCAAGACCAGGGAAAGTGGAGTTTTATTTTTAAATCGTGGTTGGAGAAGTGACTATGACAAGAGTTGGATGGTGATGTATGACTACTTCCCAAACTGTGTGTCGTTTTATGTAATGACAGTGGTGTGACAAAGTTACAAATTACTTCTGTAAAGAAGCTTGGATTAAGTGTCTTCTCATTTTGGTTGAATGTCCTAACTATTAAGATACCATTTTACGTAATTTTCTCTCTCCCAATTGCCCAATTGTCCTGTCATTACTTTATGTAAGATGAAGCAAACAACTTTACTTCAGAGTAATTTCTATAGCAATCATAAAGGTTTATTCCTCATGGAAGTATACCTTTGTTAACTGTTTCTAGCAAAGGAAGCTTTGGCTGGGCCTATACTACTTAATAAAATAGGCTCGAAAAAGGATACCTGGGTCCCAAGGCCCTGTGAGTGGCTTGAACTCATGCCCACAAGATCTCTTTCACCTTCAGTTCCTCCACAGCAGACTGGATGTGTTTGTGGCTCAATGGACAGCATATAGGCTTTGTATCTATGTGGGCACAAGCCTGCATCATGTGCAGCTTTTGTGCAGCATGCAGAGGGTATTCAGGATCCCCAAAATAGATAGTGCCTTGTTATTCTCCATTTAGCTCCTCATGTAGTGGATTGGTGTTGGTACTTGTTATTTTCATCACTTCTGTCATTTTCGTCACCTTTACTATTTGCTGCTAATACTCATGACAGTGACAGCTTTGGATGCTGTACCTGGCCTGCTCATAGACCTCCTTTTGCATCTGGATATTGGAGGACTAGCCCAGACATTAGCATCATAAGCACTGACAGGTAAGTATCCAGTCAAATCTCCACTGATTAAAGTGAAATAGAAAAGAAATATGTAAACTAACACACCTGGTTCATGGGGGAGGGAGAAAAAAAGGAACTGTGTCCTGGGTTCAGCAGTAGCAGTCATTTTTTCTCCTTCTTAG
The DNA here is from genome assembly GCF_037157495.1 of Lathamus discolor. Lineage (NCBI taxonomy): Eukaryota > Metazoa > Chordata > Aves > Psittaciformes > Psittacidae > Lathamus > Lathamus discolor. Next base: position 89,795,565 of record NC_088885.1, on the reverse strand, counting down.
CAGCTGGTGCAGCGCTGTGTTTTTGGCTTTCGGCCTGGGAACAGCACTGGTAACACTGATGTTTTTAGTTACTGTTCAAATGTTTGGTCTGACCAAGCACTTTCTGAGCCTCATGCTCTGCCAGGGAGGAGGGAAAGCTGGGAGGAAGCAGAGACAGGACACCTGACCCAAACTAGCCAAAGAGGTATTCCATACCACAGCACATCATGCCCAGGATGTAGAACTGGGAGCAGTTACCCAGAAGGGCGAGTGTACTGCTGGGGGCTGAGTGTTATCGGTTGGCGGGTGGTGAGGTGTTGTATTCTCTTCCCTTGTTATTTCCTTTACCATTATTGTTATTATTATTGGTAGTAGCAGTAGTGGTTTGTGTTATACGTTTGTTACTGGGCTGTTCTTATCTCAACCCGTGGGAGTTACATTCTTTCAATTCTCCTTCCCATCCCTCCAGGAGCGGGGGGAAGAAAGGGTGGGTGGGATAGACAGCCTGGTTCTGACTGTTACATGGTAAATACGTAAGTTATCTCTTCCTTATCATGGCAGGTGCAGTGCTCAAGGCACAGCCAGCCACAGAGTCACAAATGAGTTAATAATACTTAAAGAAGCACTATGATACCAGAGGTATTCCAAGATCAAAAGGGAACTTCCTTGTCTCCTCCTTTTCTATTAATTCAGTAAACCCTATTTCATTTGTCCTAATAACAACAAATGCAGGCAATGCTGTGGGGCAGAAAATGTTCATGTCCTTATAATTGTAAACAGATTGGCATGGACTTCCCTGCATCTAGCCTTGCACTGCTCAGTACAGCCCGGGTTGCCAGGTCTGCTTCTGCAGCAGTGTACATTGGCTGTAGCATTTTCAATGAAGGCAAGTAATGCTACAGGGATATAACAGTCCTTGGTATAATCTGAAGACATACGCATTACGGATCTATCACCATCTACATCCCAAAGGCCGGATTACTGATAAGGCTGCAGATATCTGAGGGGTTCCTTTGTACCCCTCTTAAAATATCATGTGTAGGCTGCCTGAAGGTATGCTCTGGGCAGATTTTGGTGAATGTCTCCAAGATTTTAAGTGCTTAAAGTCCTCTGAGGGCAGGTCCAAACCTAAAGACAGGCTTAGTTTGGCAGCACTGTACTTTGGGGGCTGAAAGAATGTCAGTGTCAACGCTGCATACTGTTAGAAAGTCACTGTAGTAGTCACACTTCTTTGCCATGTCTTCTGCAGCTTGCTGTGTAGGGAGCATGAGTTCTATCCACCTGCATATTGGACGGTGTTGTACTGACTGTTGTACTACAAAACGAAGTTTGCAGTTGGGTTTAAGCCACGACAATTTGTTAAAACTTAAATTAATAGGCTTGAATGATATGACTGTCTCTTTTACCACCTCTGTTTGTTTTCAAGATATTAGTTGCTACTCAATATTTCTAATGACAAATCTGGTAGCCACTCTTACTTAGCACATGCTGGTGGCATCAAATCCCTGTGATATAAAAACAATGCACAATTTGTGTACACCCTTGAGGCTTAGACATATGATAGCAACTGAGTGACTCATCACTGTCAAGCCTGGTATTTTTCTGAGTATGCCCAGTATGAGAATTTTAAGTGCCTCAGGAAGTTAGCATAAAAACCCTGAGGTGTCCGTGAACTTCACAGAATCACAGAATCCCAAGGGTTGGAAGGGACCTCAAAAGATCATCTAGTCCAACCCCCCTGCAAGAGCAGGGTAACCTACAGTACATCACACAGGAACTTGTCCAGGCGGGCCTTGAATATCTCCAGTGTAGGAGACTCCACAACCCCCCTGGGCAACCTGTTCCAGTGCTCTGTCACTCTTACAGTAAAGAAGTTCTTCCTGATGTTAACGTGGAACTTCCTATGTTCCAGTTTACACCCATTGCCCCTTGTCCTATCACTGGATATCACTAACTTCAGGAGCCTCAAGCATTTGGTCATAAAAGGAATCCAAACAGGCTGTAATTCAAGATTTAGATCCTAAGCTTAGATCCTTGCTCATGAAATCACTAAGATGATTTGAGATTGCTAATGAATTGAGAGATGGTAATAGAACCAAAATCAAGCATAACGGAATACAAGTCTTATTACACAGATTTCATATTATTCAATGAAGTGGAATGTTTGAATGAAGACAGTCATATTGGTGAAATACTCTTATATTTTTTTAAACTATTTGGCTTATCAGTGCAGCCTCTATTGGAGGGAGTATTACAAAGCACTTTAACTGACAGATGACATCTGATTTACTATATCAGTGGAATTTCACTTGGAAATATACTGTTTGTATTTGATGTCTTCCTCAGTGATCTAGGAGAAAATAGGGGATTATGGCTTCTAAAAATGGTGGAACCATAACTGAGAGATCAGTTTCCGAGGTAGCTCAAAACATTTAATTGGATAGGCTAGCATCAAGAGTTTAAACACTTGGGAAGACCTAAATACAATTTCATACTTGTAGGCATAAATAGTTACCTGCTTTGTTGTCATGGAAAGCAAAGGAGTTCCAAGCATGTTGAATCAAGAGGAATATTAAGTCAGAGCAGTAGAATCGTGCTACCTATATGTAAGTATGAGTCAGACTGTTTCTGCAACATTGTTACCAGAATCCAGTCTGCAGACCAGAGGCTGAATACTACAGTAAAAAATTCAAAGTCAAGGAAACTTGTGTGAAAATGAGAGAATAAAAGAGACCAGCTGTTTTTGGTTTTTTTTTTTGTTTGTTTTTTTTTTTTTTTTTTCAAGTAATATCACTTTTATTTTGATCATGGTCCCCAGAGATATTACTGAGAAAATGTTTCTGATGGTGGATAACTCTTTAATCTAGAGAAAAGGCTCAGTGATATCAACAGGTTGGAAATGGAAGTAAAATACCATTTGAATAGATATAAAGCTGAGATTTTTGGGAGACAGGACAATTAACCACTGGAGCAATTGCCCTAGAACACACTATAGATGTTTTTTAAAGACTATTTCACGAACTACAGCTTAAAACAATCACAAGATTCATACAGAAACTGCTTGATAAGCCCCTGCAACATGTAATGGGCAATTAAGCTGACTATATTATCCTAAAGGTACGTTTTGGTTGTAAAAGCTGTGAAAGCGTCTTTTGAAGTTCCTTACTTGAATCCAGTGGTCAGTTTTTATGTCATTTGTTTTATTTCATTTGTTTTCTATGAAGGTGGAAAATTCAAGGAAAAACAATGACTACAAAAAAAAGCTCCAGCAGCTGAGATACTCATACAGCATACCCTCTGTACTCCCTAAAGTACATTTTATGTGTTTTTAAAAGACAACATACAGGAACTCATTCTTACTTGCAGTTAGATGATTTTTCTTGAAATAAGCTGTTTGCTGAAGCATATTGGGGAAAAAAAGAAAGTCTTACATGGTTCAAAGATGTGGTAGAGTAGTTAAGTTGGGAGGAAACAATTTATGTTGTCCGCTACAGCACCAAGTGTGGCCAGTTTAGATCAACTTTCTGAAGGCCATGTTCAGTTGGGTTCTGAATATCTTCAAGGATGGAGATTCCAAAACATCTGGGCAACCTTCTGTGGTGTTTGAACAATCACTTTATGAAAACTTTTTCTTAATATCTAATCAGAATTTTACATGTTGGGGTAGCTGGCTTCTCCACAATCTCCTTGTTCTGTATTTTATACCAGAGGTTGATCCAAGGGTAGTTAATATTGCTCAATCTCTCTGTGAGCCTGTTTTCACAATCCTATAATAATTCATACCTCTGGTGAATTCGAGGGTTTACAACTGTTGAAACAACACACTTAATTTTTCTCTCCATCTTTTTATTAATCCTCTCACATTAACAACAGTATTAAAGTACTTCAAAGCTATTGAAGCTGAGAGTTTCTGCCACTTGGATCATGTCAACTTTGGGTTGGTCTCATGAACAGAAATATTGTTCTATGTGTTTCAGTGTTAGGTTTTATCCAGTTTATATTTAAGCATGAAAACTTCTGTTAGGTAGCTATATATCTTCTTTCTGAGCAGATAAGTTGTCCTGGGTTCTGCTGTTAACAGTTGTTTTTCTCCTTCTTAGTAGCTGATGCAGTGCTGTGTTTTGGCTTTAGTCTAAGAACAATGCTGATAACACAGAGACGTTTTTAGTTGTTGCTAAGTAACGCTTACTCCAACCAAGGACTTTCAGTCTCATAGTCTGACAGTGAGGAGGGGCATGGGAAGCAGGGAGGAAGCAGAGACTGGACACCTGACCCAAACTAGCCAAAAGGGTATTCCATACCACAGCACGTCACGCCCAGTATATAAACTGAGGGAGGTACCCAGAAGGCCCTGATCACTGCTCAGGTTGGGCTGGGTATCGGTTGGCAGGTAGTGAGCATTTGCATTGTGCATCACTTGAGTCTATTGTTTTTCTTTTCGTTTTCTTCTTTTGGTTTTATATTCTCTCCCCTTGTAATTTCCTTTGTCATTATTATTATTAGTGGTAGTAGTAGTAGTTTTGCATTGTACCTTAGTTATCGGAATGTTCTTATCTCAGCTCATGGGATTTACATTCTTTTGATTCTCCTCCCTATCTCTCCAGGAACAGGAGGGGAAGAAGAAGGGGAAGTGAGAGAGCGACTGCATGGTTCTGAGTTACTGGCTGTACTGGCTGGGCTCAAATCACAATATAAGTGATTTTAGAGGGTTGTAGATGTTTGGAACACATTATTTTTTTTAAAAGCTGTTCTTATGTGTATGCATAGTGAATATAAAATACAAGCTATTTTCTGAGGTTCAAATAGGAGTTCTCTATAAATAATATAACAGATTCTCAATTTTCTGGTGCTGATTTCATGGCTTTACAAGCACAGACACCAGAGTTATAGAATTATAGAATAGTTTGGGTTGGAAGGGGTATATGCAGAGCTAACCTTTATTGCAGACTAAGTATATAGACATATCTATATCCAAGTACATGGATAGTGCAGTCCCTGCAAACGAACTTTAGGGATTGCTCATTAGAGCAGTGGTCAGAAACACTAATCATAGAATCATAGAATTTTAGAATAGTTAGGGTTGGAAAGGACCTTAAGATCATCTAGTTCCAACCCCTCTGCCATGGGCAGGGACACCACACACTAGACCATTTCGCCCAAGGCTCTGTCCAAACTGGTCTTGAACACTGCCAGGGATGGAGCAGTCACAACCTCCCTGGGCAACCCATTCCAGTGTCTCACCACCAAAACAGGAAAGAACTTCTTCCTTATATCCAATCTTAACTTCCCCTGTTTAAGTTTTAACCCATTACCCCTTGTCCTGTTACTACAATCCCTGATGAAGAGTCCCTTCCCAGCATCCCTATAGCCCCCCTTCAGGTACTGGAAGGCTGCTACGAGGTCTCCACTCAGCCTTCACTTCTCCAGGCTGAAAAGCCCCAACTTTCTCAGCCTATCATCAGGTGCTCCAGTCCCCTGATCATCCTCGTGGCCCTCCTCTGGATTTGTTCCAACAGTTCCATGTCCTTTTTATGTTGAGGACACCAGAACTGCACACACTACTCCAGGTGAGGTCTCACAAGAGCAGAGTAGAGGGGCAGGATCACCTTCTTCGACCTGCTGGTCACACTCCTTTTGATGCAGCCCCGGATACAGTTGGCTTTCTGGGCTGCGAGCGCACACTGAAGCTGGCTCATGTTCATTTTCTTATCATCCAACACCCCCAAGTCCTTCTCCGCAGGGCTGCTCTGAATCTCTTCTTTGCCCAATCTGTAGCTGTGCCTGGGATTGCTCCGACCCAGGTGTAGGACCTTGCACTTGTCGTGGTTGAACTTCATAAGGTTGGAGTCATAGTAGGTGAAGAGTTACTTTTCCTCCTCAGTCTAATAATACTGCTAATACACATTCACTAAAGCATTCAAAAATAAAGTGAAAATGTCCTGTTTATGTACAGAAGTTGTATTCTGGTATCTTTTACAAAATTGACATTAAAGAATTGGTCTGATGTTAAATCATGCAGCCATGCAAAACTTATTGTACTTTGATCTATTTTTGTAGTTATGTACTTCATTAAAGTAAGGAAAAGAGAACATTTGAAATTCGTTGGTATCTATTCCAAAGGGCTGATACCTAAGCAACTGTATTTCTTCCACCCTGGAGTAAGACTTGCAGTGTTTGCAAATTGTCTGACTATGATTTGATAATATACAAATATGATAGATTGAAAAAAAAAAAAGAAAGAAAACCCACAGGTGTATTGGAAAAAAAATTATTTTATTCTCTTACACACTGCTCCACACTATGGGGTATTAATTTTCTTGTGGGTTTTTTTATAATAATTCTTTTTATGTTATCTTGTTTCCTCTATTCTTCTGTTGACAAAAGATGTCTGTAAGTTAGTCCACTGATCATTCTGAGTGCATGTTTTCCCATTTCGTTACTGTTCTTGATTCTCTCTGCAGGCATCTTCAAGGCATGTCACACTTCTTTCTTCTCTTATGAGAATGTAGTAGAAGTGAAAAAAAGAGTAAATTATGCTTGTTATGTATTACTCAGTTTTGTACCATTTTTAAACAAAAATAAATTGAAAAATGAAATTACTTTTTTATATTATAAAAATTACAGTATATTAATTTTCAATGTCTGTTAATAGCTTACTGAACATTTGCTAAGATATCTAGTAACTTAGTAATCATGATATCTTAGTCTGTGGTTAGCAAAAAATAGGTCTACAGTTAAAAAAAATAATTTGTTCCAGTTATTTTCACATTTAAGGCAAAAGCCAGCTTCAAATTATATTTTGGTGTTTTGTCTACCTATGTGAATTGCACAGACTGCAACTTTAATGTTAATGAACCACATGGGTTATTTAGAAACGAATTGTCCATAAAATCTTTAATGCATTGTACATATAACCATACTGTTCCTCCTAATATATTTATTTTTTGTTCTCTCAAGTGAGGTATTTCTGCATTAAGCAGAATCTAAATCAGGTGTGTATACACATAACTGGAAAAAGAGGCATTTTCAAGTAAAGGAATTGAATAGAGGCAATGTTGTCAGGTGTTAAAAATATGCAGAAGTGAATCATAGAATCATAGAATAGTTAGGGTTGGAAAGGACCTCAAGATCATCTAGTTCCAACCCCCTGCCATGGGCAGGGACACCTCACACTAAACCATCCAACACAAGGCTCCATCCAACCTGGCCTTGAACACCACCAGGGATGGAGCACTCATGACCTCCCTGGGCAACCCATTCCAGTGTCTCACCACCCTAACAGGAAAGAACTTCCTCCTTATATCCAATCTAAACTTCCCCTGTTTAAGTTTTAACCCATTACCCCTTGTCCTGTCACTACAGTCCCTGACGAAGAGTCCCTCCCCAGCATCCCTATAGGCCCCCTTCAGGTACTGGGAGGTTGCTATTAGGTCCCCACGCAGCCTTCTCTTCTCCAGGCTGAACAGCCCCAACTTCCTCAGCCTGTCTTCATATGGGAGGTGCTCCAGTCCCCTGATCATCCTCGTGGCCCTCCTCTGGACTTGTTCCAGCAGTTCCATGTCCTTTTTATGTTGAGGACACCAGAACTGCACACACTACTCCAGGTGAGGTCTCACAAGAGCAGAGCAGAGGGGCAGGATCACCTCCTTCGACCTGTTGGTCACGCTCCTTTTGATGCAGCCCCGGATACAGTTGGCTTTCTGGGCTGCGAGCGCACACTGCCAGCTCATGTTCATTTTCTTATCATCCAACACCCCCAAGTCCTTCTCCGCAGGGCTGCTCTGAATCTCTTCTTTGCCCAATCTGTAGCTGTGCCTGGGATTGCTCTGACCCAGGTGGAGGACCTTGCACTTGTCGTGGTTGAACTTCATAAGGTTGGCATCAGCCCACCTCACAAGCGTGTCAAGGTCCCTCTGGATGGCATCCCTTCCCTCCAGCATGTCAACCGGACCACACAGCTTGGTGTCATTGGCAAACTTGCTGAGGGCGCACTCAATCCCACTGTCCATGTCAGCGACGAAGATGTTAAACAAGACCAGTCCCAACACCGATCCCTGGGGGACACCACTTGTTACTGGTCTCCAGCTGGACATCGAGCCATTAACCACAACTCTTTGTGTGCGGCCGTCCAGCCAGTTCTTTATCCACTGAGTGGTCTATCCATCAAATTGATATCTCTCCAATTCATAGAGTCTTAGAACAGTTTGGGTTGGAAAGGACCTTAAGATCATCTAATTCCAACCCTCCCTGCCTTTGGCAGGGATGCTTCATACTAGACCACTGAACACTGCCAGGAATGGAGCATTTACCACTACTTTGGGCAACCTGGGGGGAAATACTGAAAATAAGACTGAAACAGGAGATCCCAAGATACCTACAAGAAAGCTGTGAGGTTTATAGTGCTTTGTAGCTTCACATATAAATTTACATTTTCTAAACCTTCTAATTTGCACCTGCAAGACTGACAAGAACACAGGTTGATCTCAGTATTCAGATTTGTGTAATGGCTGCTTATTTTGCCTACAGCATGAGTCACTGCAGCTTGGGCTGAAGAACAAAACTTCTAAGTTGACATCAGTCTTACTATCCAGTGGAGGAGGTGGGAAATTAAAACGCTAATAAATGGGTTACATCTGTGAATAAACAGAAGGACAGACTTGTAGGTATTGAATAGGTAATCACACAACAAGTGCCCATTTTGGTGTGTCATCATGATTTTCAATTATTATCATTGTAGTAGCCTCTATGCAAACACAAGACTTTCAACTGCAATTTAGGCAGAATTAAGATTATTTTCTTTTAATGGCTTTATTTTATTCTTTATTTTATTTTCCTAAGGGAAACATGGCCAAGAAGCCACAACTGTTTTGAACTAAAGAAGGAGACTTTATTTTATTATTATCTGAAATGGAAGTTTATGACAGTTGTCTGAATGAGAAAAAGTATTATTGTCTGCATTTTATATTTGATGAGTGAAGTACAAAGAGATAAAACTATCTGGCAGTAGTTCTGAATAGCAATAGCAGTCTGAACTCAAATCTGATTTGCAGTACAAAGAATTCTGTTTTGAAGAAACACATAAAATATTTTTACAACTTAAAGATTAGCTGCTACTTTTAGAAGTAGAGACAAAGATAGAGGGTGAAGTGGTCTTTAGAGAGTTTCAAAGAGGAAACAAAAAGTTGATAAAGTGAGAACAATATGTTTTAGGAATCCATTGTAATTTTAATTTTAGTTCTGAGTTTGTGACTAGAGCATTAGTAAAGTTTCAACGCAAACATTGAAATATGAAATTGGTACTGAAATGACTTTCAGGTTTTCCTCTAGTTATTTGCTGTTAAACTGAAAAGGCAAGCAGTTCAGATATCAAAAGTCAGGGAGAACAAGAAGAAAAGTACAGTTCTTTTGAATTTATGCATGTATCACCAACTTCTTTCAACTTAGTACAAATATTCTCAGTCCACTGTGAAAGTTAAGAGGTCAGAAGTTGCTTACTTGTGGAAGGACTAGGTGAGTCAAATCTGATTTGATATTGTTTGATTTCATTTTGCTTTCCTGGGCATGAAAAGAAAGATTTGATTGGTTTTTAGCCATGCACACACTGGCTATTTCATATTGTTCAAACATTTCCAATCTACTTATGTTTGACTGATGAAAAATGACAGGATTTTAATATGACCAAGGAAAACCACAAATATCACCATTTTTGCTAATTTGATTTGGCTTCAATTATCATTAATTTGTACTTAAATAATCTGGTCATGCTGTGACCACATTATAAAGGTGCTTTTTAATGAGGATTTCACTACGTCAACTTTATCAGTTATACATTAACCTTAGTCACATGTAATACGAGTGCTCCACTAGCACGGTAGAAAACCTTTTCCTATTGCTCTTATTCTGCACCACACCCCTTTTCTAATGGAAAAGGGAAAACTGACAGATGATACCAACCTCCTGCCTATGTCTATGCTAGGAGGCAGAATTTAGAAAAGACAAACATAAACTTCAGACTTTGTTTTTTGTAGATACTGTATTTTCTTAATTGGAAGATTCATCCTCAAAGAAACACTAAGGGCTACAGAAGGCTTTTTGTCCTACTGGCTGCACAAGAGGCAGAAAACACATGGTGAGGGTACAGAATGTGATTTTCCTGAAGGAACCCATCCCTGGAAAATGTATTCTGGTATGGTAGCTCTTTCTAGGGGTGCAACACATCTGACAGTATAAAAAGAGAATAATTTTTTTTTTTTTTTTTTACATATACAGGGTATGAACACTGTTTCTGTCTTTTAAAAGTTAGCTATAGACAAAGCCCTACAAGCAGAAAGCCGTAGATAGAATTTCCTGGAGCTACATAGCTGAAAGCATAACATAGTTTCTGACTTAGAATCATTTTGTCTAAGAGGTTAGCCTGCAATTGCAGGAATTGAGACTCAGTAATTAGGATTCCCATTTCAGCTCTTTACTCTGACTGGTGTGCTTCAGTCAATGACACCAAATACCTTTTTGTTTTTTACACTAGGTAAAAAAAATTAAATAACTGCTGCATAACATATTGTTGACTTTTGAATTTAGTATTCTGTAAGAGAAGACTTAACAATTATGTCTCAGGGGGCAACTTAAAATATTACATGGATGGTTTTATGTGGAAATCATAAATATAAGGAGAAATAGAAATGTTCTGAACAAACTTGCTTTATTTAGAGCAAAAATAATTTCTGCATCCTTCTCCCAAACTATTTAGTGATAATCCTGAAATATTTTTCTTTTCTAGCTGTTTATTAAGACAAATCATTTTCTGATTTTCAGGGATTTTTGACTAAAAAATATTGAGGAAATGCACTAGAATTTTAAAACAAAAAATGTAATTGGTTTTTTTTTATAATTTTCTAGAAATAAAGCTGAAGCCTTCTTGAAAGTATTCAGCAGAATAGGAAAGTATGGAGAAAATATGCATACAAGAAAAGCATTGGCTCATTTTCCCAGCACTTTTCACAATAATATGATCCTCCAGCTAATTGTTTAAAAAAGAAAAAAAGAAAAAATCCCTTAAATTTATGAGATGAAACAGGACATGTCATTATAATCAAAGTAAAGAGAATGGGTTGATTTGGGCTTTCTTGAAATACAAAGTTTATGCAATAATATGAAAAAATAGATAAGCCATCAGACTTGATTTACCTGGAGGATATATGCGTGTGGGTATTATATGGCAGGTTTTCATTATTATCTTATTCTAGTGAATGGAAATCTCTTTTAGTCCCTGAATATATTCCCAATATTAGAATTTCCATAGCTTCAGGCCTAGAAGACATCATTTCTGTTCTGCATTAGAACCTTCAGGAAAGTTGTCATTGCCTTAAACACTTTTGGTATGTTTGCATTGCACAATTAAGAAAATGTAGCTTGGAAATCACCATGAGAATATTTTTTCCTAACAGTATTTGACCCCTGAAATAAGTGATAGTTTTTTGTTTGTTTGTGTGAAGTTATGCCTGAACTATTTTTATGTTTTCTTAGTGTCCATTTCAATTAGTAGCTTATCTGTCAGACTTATCCATCAAATAATTCTCAAACTATAAGTATGCAAATGCTAGTTATACAGACTGTGCTTCTGTATAGATTTATGAATCTTACAAATACCGTTCACTGTTTCTGCAGTTGTGAAAATGTGCTGATGTATGTTTTAAAATTTAAAGGTAGGTAATCTGTCTGTTTACTTTTACTTAAATTGATAGTGTGTATGTTTCTAAAAAATATTTGCAGGTGAGCAGAAAATTATTTTAATATTTCCTGCTTAAATGATTTTTCTATTTAGTATAATAGATGAACACCATATATTTTAAATAGAGTAAAAGATGACCATGTCGGCTTTATGCTTTAAAATTTCCTTGGACTTGCAGCAAATTAAAAAGAAAAGTCATTGTCTACGTAGTCATATTCTTTTTTGGTTTTAAAACAGCTGAAATGGTATTTAATTACACAAGAACTTAATCTTCAACACTGATAAAGCTGATTAAAACCTATTCAGTCAGGCTGCAGTGTTGTCAGATTTGGTCTGAAAGACCAGGCTAAAATAGCTTCCTATTTCTCCGTCTGATGTTTATAATCTCTTACATTAAATCCATCTGACAGAGATTTTTCTTAGACAGAATGACATGCATATGGAGTGAAGAGGGTAGTAGATTTGTTATTATGAGGAAATGCAAAGAAAAAGCTTTGTGAGAAGGAAAAAAGAGCTTGGAGTATGGTGATGATGATCTTCAAGACATGCAGAGCAAATGCAAGGTTAAAAAGAGCTGAGGTATTGGAGGGGACACAGAGGGAAAGAAAGAAAAGAAAAAAAGAGGGATAGAAATGACAGAATTAAAGACAGCTGATCAGACCAGTTAGTTGCAACATGCTAGGATTTTAATTTTGTGTTTTGTTCCTGTCCGTTTTCTCCACAATAATTGGTTATTGTTTATAGCTGTCTTCATAGATGCTCCAGCATTTCTTTCTCTGTCTTCCTTCTACAGCTCCATTATTTATATCTTTATGTCAAAATCTGTATCATTTTGAGAGGAAAGAAAATTGAGTAAGGTACCATACTCATCCTGCCTAAACAAAAACCTTCTTGAAATTTAAGTTCTTGGGAATTTTGTTTTGGACTTCTCTCTGATCACTAATATCAGAAACATATTTTGATTTAGTAAAAAATACTACTCTAGCAGTTTTCCCATTCAGGATAGCAGTTTTCCCATTAAGGACAGGAAAGACATCTTCCCCCTGCTTTGTTCTTTGCAAGTTTCAGTATTTTTCCACTGTTTTATCTGCATTTGTCAGTTATTTATGCAGTGGTTCATTGCTATATAACTGAATTAATTCTTCACTTTTTCTAGAGAAATTTTTTGTGATTTCTTCTTATTTCAAAGGAGGAAAAAAAATTACATAGATTACATAGCTAATCTTTAAATAATTACTATTTATAGCCTATATTGTCACATCTGTTGTCTGAAATACAATTTTTAACTTTGTCATTGCATTTTATATTCTATGCTGATCGGAAACTACAGGCAGTGTGATGGTGAGGTATTTCAGTGTTTGTGCCTCCATGCCATTTTTGTAATTAAGCATTTGTAAATTCACATTGAATACTTTTAGAATTAGGATCAGGAGTGCTTTCCGTAAATTTTATACCCAATTCCCACCTTGAAGGGACTGTTGAATGTCAGAAAGTCTGTTAGCAATATCTGTGTAGATTCATAGGACTCCACTGCTTTACCAGTAGTTTAATCCCCTGTGCAAAGTTTCTATCTGGATTTTTGTGGGAGACCTGTATTTAGCATTCAGTCAGCAGGCAAGGCTGTTCTACAGTGATGACCTCCCTGACCTACTAGAGCATGCCAAAAATTACGCTGATCCATTATAAAGATTAAGACAAAGACAATAATAGCTCCTGTGATTTATCTTTCTGTTTTTATGAAAAGTTCACAAGTTTGCCAAAAATGACAGACAGGAATAGATAATCTCTGCTTTTTATCACTCAGATCAGACAGACTTAATGTTACCAATGAAAAGACAAATGCCATGCTTCTATTTGTGGAGGCCGAACAAAGAATAGATTTTTTTTTTTTTTTTTGGAAACATCAAGTTAAAATTCTTCACTTTGAGGACCAAAGTAATAATTCAAGTGACACTTGGCAAGGTGAAATAAATAGATAACTAATATTACTAATGTACATTTGTTTCAGTATTTAACACTGACTAGGTCAGAGAGCATTGACCATTTCCTCCACAAAACTATCTTATGGTCACTCAGAGTACAAGGCATTCAGTGAAATCTCTAATGACACGAAGGATTTTGTAGGTGATATTAGCAGCAAATGTAGACAAAGCTTTTCTTTCTTTTCTTAAAAAATAAACATGCAGGGAATCAATCCATGCTTTTCTTCTGCCAAATCAATAAAGTCTCATCATCGAATTAACTGCTGCAATCATCACACGTTTGGGTAGGTCATCTTTGGGTAATTAGAAATAAGAAAGCTGTGCAAATAATTTATCAATGAAGGTGAAGAGGCAAAGTTGTAGTTTATCCCTTTTTGACAAAGACCTTAAAATTGTTAATAAAAGTTTTGGTGGTTTGTTTATTTGCTTGTTTAATTCACTACAGATCTATAAATTTGCAATCAGTTGAAGCTCATTGGGGCACATTACACTGCACCATAGAAGATAAAGGAACTAAATATTTACTTTTCAGTTCTGTGTAATCCTGCAGCATGCATTGATGCCTGAGGTTACTCTTCTGCAGTTGCAGGACTTTGCCCTTCCTTTTGTTGGACTTTATGAGTTTCTCTGCCCATTTTTCTGGCCTGTCCAAATGTCTCTGAATGTCAGTACACATGTTTTCCACGGCTTATAGCCTAACTGATAAAGAACTGTAGCTTTAGCAGATGATTAAAGTGCATCGATGTCTGAATTCTCTTTTTCCAGGTTGTTAGTGGACTATAAGAAATAGTAAGAACATCAGAGGAAATACATTATATGTCATACAATTGCACCTGAAATACTGTGTTAAGTTCTGGGCTCCTCACTACGAGAAAGACATTGAGGTTCAGAAAAGGGCAACAGAGCTGGTAAAGGGTCTGGAGCACAAGTCTTATGAGGAATGGGTAAGGGAATCGGGGTTCTTTAGTCTGGAGAAGAGAAGGCTCAGGAGGGACCTCATCACTTTCTACCAGCTACGTTTCAGGAGGTTGTAGTGAGGTGGGAGTCAGTCTCTTCTCCCAAGTAGCAAATGATAGGACAAGAAGTAATGGCCTCACACTGCAACAGGGGAGGTTTAGATTCGATATTAGGAAAAAAATTTTCACCAAGAAGATGATCAGGCATTGGAATAGGCTGCCCAGTGAAGTGGTGGAATCACCGTTCCTGGAAGGCTTCAAAAACCATGTACATGAGGCCCTCAGTGATGTGGTTTACTGGTGTACTTGGCAGTCCTGGGGTAATGGCTGGACTTGATGGTCTGAAGGGTCTTTTCCAACCAAATTGATTCTATGATTCATTTAATAGTGGGTGGACCTCAAAAGAAAAAAAAATGTAGTAGTACACAGAGAAATAGGCTACCAGGCACTTGCATTTCTTCTTGCACAGAAAAGGATGTAGTTGTCCATCATAAATTTAGGCAACCATTTTTTAAAATATTACCCTTTTTCCTTCTCTTGTCCTGGTTTGCCCAGTTTTTTGGATGTGGATAATGGGATTGAATAGTTGTGCAAAGCATTCTGAAAAGAGTAAATTGAGGGGGGAATAAAAACAAACTCTGAGTAACGTTCTGTCATCTTTACCTAACTAGAATCATAGAATAGTTAGGGTTGGAAAGGACCTCAAGATCATCTAGTTCCAAACCCCCTGCCATGGACAGGGACACCTCACATTAAACCATCTCAGCCAAGGCTCTGTCCAACCTGGCCTTGAACACCACCAGGGATGGAGCACTCACAACCTCCCTGGGCAACCCATTCCAGTGTCTCACCACCCTAACAGGAAAGAACTTCCTCCTTATATCCAATCTAAACTTCCCCTGTTTAAGTTTTAACCCATTACCCCTTGTCCTGTCACTACAGTCCCTGACGAAGAGTCCCTCCCCAGCATTCCTTTAGGCCCCCTTCAGATACTGGAAGGCTGCTATTAGGTCCCCACGCAGCCTTCTCTTCTCCAGGCTGAACAGCCCCAACTTCCTCAGCCTGTCTTCATATGGGAGGTGCTCCAGTCCCCTGATCATCCTCGTGGCCCTCCTCTGGACTTGTTCCAGCAGTTCCATGTCCTTTTTATGTTGAGGACACCAGAACTGCACACAATAGAATAGAATAGAATCATAGAATAGTTAGGGTTGGAAAGGACCTCATGATCATCTAGTTCCAACCGCCCTGCCATGGGCAGAGACACCTCACAATAAACCATCCCACACAAGGCCTCATCCAACCTGGCCTTGAACACCACCAGGGATGGAGCAGTCACAACCTCCCTGGGCAACCGATTCCAGTGTCTCACCACCCTAACAGGAAAGAACTTCCTCCTTATATCCAATCTAAACTTCCCCTGTTTAAGTTTTAACCCATTACCCCTTGTCCTGTCACTACAGTCCCTGACAAAGAGTCCCTCCCCAGCATCCCTATAGGCCCCCTTCAGGTACTGGGAGGCTGCTATTAGGTCTCCATGCAGCCTTCTCTTCTCCAGGCTGAACAGCCCCGACTTCCTCAGCCTGTCTTCATACGGGAGGTGCTCCAGTCCCCTGATCATCCTCGTGGCCCTTCTCTGGACTTGTTCCAGCAGTTCCATGTCCTTCTTATGTTGAGGACACCAGAACTGCACACAATACTCCAGGTGAGGTCTCACAAGAGCAGAGTAGAGGTGCAGGATCACTTCCTTCGACCTGCTGGTCATGCTCCTTTTGATGCAGCCCAGGATACATTTGGCTTTCCGGACTGCGAGCGCACGCTGAAGCTGGCTCATGTTCATTTTCTTATCATCCAACACCCACAAGTCCTTCTCTCCAGGGCTGCTCTGAATCTCTTCTTTGCCCAACCTGTAGCTGTGCCTGGGATTGCTCCGACCCAGGTGTAGGACCTTGCGCTTTTCGTGGCTGAACTTCATAAGGTTGGCATCAGCCCACCTTACAAGCGTGTCGAGGTCCCTCTGGATGACATCCCTTCCCTCCAGCATATCAACCGGACCACACAGCTTGGTGTCATTGGCAAACTTGCTGAGGGCTCACTCAATCCCACTGTCCATGTCAGCGACGAAGGTGTTAAACAAGACCGGTCCCAACACCGATCCCTGAGGGACACCACTCGTTACTGGTTTCCAGCCAGACATCGAGCCATTGACCACAACTCTTTGTGTGCAGCCATCCAGCCAGTTCTTTATGCACCGAGTGGTCCATCCATCAAATTGATATCTCTCCAATTTAGAGAGAAGGATGTCGTGCGGGACAGTGTCAAACGCTTCACACAAGTCCAGGTAGATGATGTCAACAGCTCTACCCCTGTCCATCATTTCCGTAGCCCCATCATAGAAGGCCACCAGATTGGTGAGGCAGGATTTCCCCTTAGTGAAACCATGCTGGCTGTCACCAAGCACCTTGCTGTTATTCATGTGCCTTAGCATGACTTCCAGGAGAATGTCCTCCAAGATTTTGCCAGGCACAGAGGTGAGACTGACTGGTCTGTAATTCCCTGGGTCCTCCATTTTCCCCTTCTTGAAAATGGGGGTTATATTTCCCTTTTTCCAGTCGTCGGGAACTTCACCTGACTGCCATGATTTTTCAAATACGATGGCCAGTGGCTTAGCAACTTCATTCGCCAGCTTCTTCAGGACCTGCGGATGGATTCCATCAGGTCCCATGGACTTGTGCGCGTTCAGATTTTTAAGGTGGTCTCGAACCAGATCCTCTCCCACAGTGGGCCCAAGGTCTTCATTCTCACAGCCCCTGTGTCTACCTTCCAAGACTTGGTTGGTGTGGTCAGAGAATTTGCCAGCGAAAACGGAGGCAAAGAAGTCACTCAGAACCTCAGCCTTCTCCAAATCCTGTGTAGCCAGTTCTCATGATAGCTTCCCTAGGGTGCCTACGTTGTCCGTAGTCTATTTTTCATTTGCTACATACCTGTAGAATCCCTTCCTGTTATCCTTAACATCCCTAGCCATATTTAATTCTAACTGGGCCTTAGCCTTCCTACCCTGGTCCCTAGCTTCGCCTGTCCTTGCTTCTACCTTTTCTAAACCTCTTTTTTCCCTTGAAGTTTTCTCAGCAGCTCCTTATCCATCCATGGAGGTCTCCTGGCCCTCTTAATGCACTTCCTTCTAGTTGGGATGCAACATTCCTGAGCTTGTAGTAGGTGATCCTTGAATATCAACCAACAGTTCTGGGCGCCCCTGTTCTCTAGGGCTATATCCCATGGAACCTTACTAAGCAGGTTCCTGAAGAGGCCGAAGTCTGCTCTCTTGAAGTTATTCTCTATTGAGTTCATAAAAGTACTCTCTTGTGCACCAAGTTTATTTCTTTGAGGAAGAAGCAATAAGAAATTATAAGAATGTTAAATTCTGAATATTTAAGAGAAAAATACAGAGATTAAAATACTAATGAATTCTCTGGTGATTTTACTGTGCACTTTTTATGTATTTAATTTTACACAGCCAAAAAAATTGTCAGAAACAGTAACCCAGAGATACTTTTGTATAAACTAGACCTCCTGAATAACACTTCCATTATAATTTTTCATTCGCATCACAATAAATAACATGAACACATAGAGTACATTACACAAAATTGCTTTTCAACCTCTTATGCCCCTTACTACATCATATAGGAAGAAAATCTCACCATAGACAACTCACGTAAAACTTTTATCATTCAAGTGTCCTGGGTTCAGCAGTAGCAGTCATTTTTTCTCTCTCTTAGTAGCTGGTGCAATGCTGTGGTTTTGACTTTCGGCATGAGAACAGCTCTGCTAACACCGATGCTTTTAGCTACTGCTCAGATGTTTAGTATGACCAAGGACTTTCTGAGTCCCATGCTCTGCTAGGCAGGAGGGGAAGCCGGGAGGAAGCAGAGACAAGACACTTGACCCAAACTAGACAAAGAGGTATTCCATACCACATCTCGTCATGCCCACTGTATAAACTGGGAGTTACCCGGAATGGCTAGTTCACTGCTCGGGTTGGGCTGGGTATTGGTTGGTGGGTGGTATTGTATTCTCTTCCCTTGTTATTTCCCTTATCATTATTATTATTGGTGGTAGCAGTAGTGGTTTGTATTATACCTTAGTTACTGGAGTTCTCTTATCCCAACCCGTGGGAGTTACATTTTTCAATTCACCTCCCCATCCCTCCAGTAGCGGGGGGAGGAAAGTGGGGGGAGTGAGGACTGCATGGATGATTTACCACCGAGCTTAAACCACAGCAAAAAGTTAGACTAATTTCTTCACTTTTGTAACCAAAACAATTTTTTTTTTTATACCATAGAAATAATTTCTGTTTTTTTTTTTTTTATTATAGTAGTACTTTAAAACAAGAAGAGGGAGTGGGAGAGGAATGGACTTGATACCATACTCATTTGTCATAAATGAGAGGATTGGAATGTAAATCAAAAGACTGCATGTAAATCAAACAATCATGGTCTACTGTATTTTTTGGCCTTTTCCTGAGTCCTTGGTCTTGGAGAAAAAGTAATAAGTCTGTATTTGTTTGGTCTGTTATTCACAGTACAAGAAACTAAGCCATTTCCCACAAGACGCGTTTAATCAGTCTGAGACACATGTAGCTGGTGACTTCTGTCTACACAAAATAAGGAATAAGAAAGGTCTATTTACAGCACTCAGTTTTCAATCACTCAGTTCACACTGCAGGCAGCAGAAATTCTTTGTCCTAAGAGTAATTCTGCAGAATCTTATAAGGCTTTTTTTTGTTCAGACCCTCTAACTTTTAAATTCACAAGTTCATTCAATCAGAAAGACTTCCTGCCCTGTGACTGAATGTGTTCTTGATCAAAAATGAGCAATCACTGAAAGCATTGTATAAAATCTTTTCAGGTGGGTGTACTTCAATTTGGCCAATGGACCATGCTGGAGCACCACTTTTATACCTTGAAACCTTTACGACTGCTGTTAGGGAAATCAGAGCTGCAAGGCATCATTGAGTTAACTTAAAACATTCATCCCTACTAAAGGAAAATGATGTGGGGGGAGAAGCAAACCCTACTTAGGTTCCTAACACATAAACAGTTTTGCATCCTTTGCAAATGGAACATCTCTGATGCTAAACCTTTCTTCACTCTACTCCCCAGTGTTACCATGAGTAGCACAAACACACCAAAGCTCAAGGGAACGAACACAAAGAATGGAATATTATTCTGATACCCACAACATTATGGTCCTCATCTTTCTGTATGTGGGATGGATTATCCAGCTATTTAGGCTTTTTCTAACTTTTAGCATGAACACACATTATTCTGCAGTATGGACTACCCTTGGGCACTGCACAGTTGGGGTAAATTAGCCACGTATGCCATCACCTCCCATTGTGGGATCAATGGACAGCCCTGGACAACTGGAATGTGCAGGCAGCCTGACAGCAACCTGATTGCCTTTGTAAACAGTGTGGACACATAAGGTAAGCTATCGAATTCTCAAATTCATGCTGAGAACCTGATCCAAGAAAAAGAAAACTCTCTTGCTGACAGTTATACTTCAGTATAGAACAATTCATATTTCCAAAATACACACCTGCATTTCATGCACTAAACTTTTAGTTTAATAAAGGATATTCCTATAAATATTAACATCCCACAGCAAAATAAGCAACAATATATGCTGAAGTTAGAGTTTGAAACATTAGTAATTTTAAGAATACTTCATTTTTCCTGATGGAGAAAGTATATTTATAATACACATAGCCCATTAGGAAAGCACTAGTTCTAAGAAAGTATTAATCGCTGACTTAAACTGCACCATGTTGAGTGTGGTCAATTAATATTCCGACAAAAGTGAATATGTTTGATATCTCTTTTAAAACTATATTTCAGAATATGCTATCTATGGAAAAAATGAGTCCTTCAGTAACAATCATTATCACTAACAATACAGGTGTGGTGCTTTATTTTTTTAAATTAAGAGTATCATCTTGCCTATTTTCAGAGTTGATACAATTCGTTATTGTTTTTTTATTATACAACATAATCCTGCCTGAAGAATTTGAAAATGGCAATTTAAGATAAACAGCCTTATTCACTGGTAAACAGAATGTTCATTTTCTGTTTCTCAGTGAGTAGTTTCAGAATTATTATGTTATTCAATTCCCAAATGTAAAAAATTCTGAGGAATATTACAGCATCACCAATTATGATTATGGTTCAGCAGCCGGATATAACTATGTTCACCCAGTATTTACACAATTAAACATGTGACACTTGCTGATGCTAGTGAAAAAAATCAATCGGTGATTAATACTATATAAATGCCAACAACAGTCCCAGGATTGGACTGAAATGACTGAAAATGAATTGCTGACAGCAGGGAATACTCCAAGAAACTATAATAGTGAAAAATGGACAAAAATATCAGTTATTCTTGCTGAACTTTATTGGCTATCAGGAAGGAAGGTTTACACATAGAATGAGGAAAAAGAGACAATCTACAATGTGTCAGAGAAAAATAACAGCTGTAAGGAAAAAGCTTTTAGAAAGACAGGAAATAAACTTATATAGTACTCATCTGAAATAAGTGCAGCCATAGCTCAGAAGAGAAAGTGTGATTTCTAGGTGAGAAAATATTTAAAATGTCTCATAATATATAGCAAAGTTACAACTCCTACATATTTTTATAAAAATGCTGACCTGAAAGACACATGTATGTTTAAAATGTTCACAATTTTATAAAAGGATTTGGGTGCTCTTTTTCTATCCATAACGCATTCATAAATTGATTCTGGAAAACTGTTAGGTTTTAATATTTTCACTTGTACTTGAACCTCCTAAAATGACTTTGACTTAGCAGAAGCATAAAAAAAAAAGTCATGTTGAGGTAGCAAAAATAAATCAGTGTTTTGCATTCTCATTCATATCTGGATAAAACATTTTTAAACTTTCAAATAATTAGATACAGATACCAGTTCTCTACAGTCATCTGGGAATACATCTTCAAGTGTTAGTAATTCTCATAGCTTGACTCAAGCAAACTTGCAAGAGCTGAATATTTGCATAAAAGTATAAAGATAATCAAAATATATATCAACAACATAGACCATTTGTGCATAGCAATTCTGATAAAGTCTAGAACTGTCCCTCAGGAGCTGGTATGGGGACCGAACCTGTTCAACATCTTTATTGGTGACATGGACAGTGGGAATAAGTGAGCCCTCAGCAAGTCTGCTGATGACACCAAGGTGCGTGGTGCAGACAACATACTGGAGTGACAAGATGACATCCAGAGGGACATTGACACACTTGAGAGGTGGGCCATTGCCAACCTCATGAAGTTGAACCAAGCCAAATGAATGGGCCTACATCTGGGTCAAGGGAATCCCAGGCACAGCTACAGGATGGGAGAACAGATTCAGAGCAGCCCTGCGGAGAAGGACTTGGGGTTGTTGGTCTATGAGAAACTGAATATGAGCCAGCAGTGCGTTCTCACAGCCTAGAAAGCCAACCTTATCCTGGGCTGTATCAAAAGGAACGTAACTGTAGTGGTTTGAGCTCAGCAGGTAACTCAGAACCATGCAGCCACCCACTAACTCTCCCCCTCTTCTTCCTCCCGCTGCTCCTGGAGGGATGGGTAGGAGAATCAAAAGAATGTAACTCCCATGGGTTGAGATAAGAACAATCCAGTAACTAAGGTATAACACAAACCACTACTGCTGCCACCAATAATAATAATGATAAGAGAAATAACAAGGGAAGAGAATGCAACCGCTCACCACCCTCCGACCGATACTCAGCCCAACCCCAAGCAGCAATCTGGCACGTCCGGGTAACTGCCCCCAGTTTATATAGTGGGCATAATGTGCTGTCAGAGGTCTCTTTGAAATACTCGTAAGACAAAACAATGTAAAAAAAAATAAAAAATAGTGTACATCTCTCTGATAGGCAGGAAGGGAGCCAGGGAGAGTGGAAGAATCTGTCTGCATATGTTGCTCTGACAGTGATGAAATTCTGGAACCTCTGCATACTTTTCCCTACAGCTTCATTCTAAGACAAAGTGAACTTATCTGCTGAATGTGGCAAGCTGTTGATACAAATCCATTCTTATTGGCCAGCAGAAACAATTATGTCTGCTGGCCATTACCAATGGATTACTAGCAGTTGTGATGTTATTTACAGTACTCTACAATTTAATTAAACATCTGCTTGCATTTATTCCTGAACAAACAGACTGTTAATCATAGAATGGTTTGGACTGGAAAGGACCTTAGTGATCATTCAGTTCCAAATCCCTGCCATGGGTAGGGACACCTTCCATTAGGCCAGGTTGCTCCAAGCCCTGTCCAACCTGGCCTTGAGCACTGCCAGGGATGGGGCAGCTACAGCATTTCTGAGCAACCTGTGCCAGTGTCTCACCACCTTCACAGGGAAGAATTTCTTCCTAATGTCTGATCTGAATCTCCCCAGAGGCCCCAGAGTAGAAGTGTGTGGTTGTCCTGGGTTTACCATGAGCCGCTTTGCTCTTTTTTAGTAACTGGTGCAAGCTCTGTGTTTTGACTTCCAGCCTAGGCAGAGAGCTGATAACACCGATTGTTTTTAATTGTTCTTAAGTAATGTTTATTCTGGCCAAGGACTTTGTGAGTCTCATGCTCTGCTGGAGACAAGGGGAGGCCGGGAGGAAGCAGAGACAGGACACCTGACCCAAACTAGCCAAAGAGGTATTCTATACCACAGCACGTCATGCCCAGGGAGGTAACTGGGAGTTACTCAGAAGAGCACACTCTCTCTCTTCAGGGGGGTTGAACTCGTTCGGCGGTGGTATCGTATTCTCTTGTTATTTTCTCTTATCAGTATTATCATTGGTGGTAGCAGCAATGATTTGTGTTATACCTCAGTTACTGGGCTGTTCTTATCTCAACCCATGGGAGTTACATTCTCTTGATTCGCCTCCCCATCCCTCTGGGAGCGGGGAGGGTCGGCTGTGGGGGGTGAGTGGACGAGCTGTGTGGATCGGTTTAAACCAAGACAGTGGTATTATGGAAGTCTTCTGTGTCCATCCAGTTGAGCTGGGTTTCCACATCTCTAGCACTAGCGAGGCTGGAAGCCTTGGTAAGAAGCAGGACATGCTCCTCAGCCAAATGGTAGCAAATCTTTTTGAGTGAGCAATACCTGTTCAGTTTCCTGTGGATTTGTTTTTATTTCCTTATACTCATTTTTAGAAATGCCTGAGCTGTTGCCCTTTAGAAAACATACTGAGACAC
Source organism: Lathamus discolor (assembly GCF_037157495.1). Lineage (NCBI taxonomy): Eukaryota > Metazoa > Chordata > Aves > Psittaciformes > Psittacidae > Lathamus > Lathamus discolor. The sequence continues at coordinate 89,771,649 of NC_088885.1, read as the reverse complement.
AAGAGGCTAAGAAGAACTGTACTACATCAGAGAGAAGGTCCATCTGTCAAACACTCAGTCTCCGAAGAGGCCAAGCATCAATATCTAAAGGAGAGCCAAAGAGCAGAGCAGGTCTACTTCTGCCAGGCTACATCTCCACGGGGACTCACCCCACTGCCTCCTGCCAAGAGCACAAGAGGACATGTCTCAGCTCAGCCTTGGGCCTTCAGTCCCTGCCTGAGTGTCCTGGGTTCAGCAGTAGCAGTTATTTTTCTCCTTCTTAGTAGCAAGTGCAGTGCTGTGTTTTGATTTTTTTGCCCTGGGAACGCTGATGTTTTTAGTTGCTGCTCAAATGTTTGGTCTGGCCAAGGACTTTCTGAGCCTCATGCTCTGCCAGGGAGGAGGGAAAGCTGGGAGGAAGCAGAGACAGGACACCTGACCCAAGCTAGCCGAAGAGGTATTCCATACCACAGCACGTCATGCCCAGGATGTAACGGGGAGTTATCCGGAAGGGGTAGGGACTGCAGGGTTCGATGGGGTATCGGTCGGTACTCAGCTGGGGGGAGTGGGGTGAGTTATTGGTCAGCTGGTGTTGAGGTGTTGTATTCTTTCCTCTTGTTATTTCCTTTATCATTATTATTATTGGTGGTAGCAGTAGTGATTTGTGTTATAACTTACTCACTAAACTGTTCTTATCTCAACCTGTGGGAGTTACATTCTTTTCCATTCTCCTCTCTGTCTCTCCAGGAGCAGGGGGAGGGCAAGAAGGGGGGGGAGTAAGTGGACGAGCTTTGTGGTTGGGTTTAAACCACAACATTGAGCCATGTTGTAACTGAGCCTCTCCCGGCCTCCTGGATGGGTCTGCAACCTGCTCTGCAGAGAGCTGCTCTCCTGGGTGGACTCCTTAGACCTAGGGCACTACCTGTCATGCAGCCTTGTAGGCATCACACAGCATAATCCATTCCATTTCCATTTTTAGTCTAGTCTAGTGTAGTGCTTTTGCTCAGCTTGGGTGACACAGTCAATAATCATTCTCACATCCCTTCCCTCTACCTAATTCTAGCTTCCGTTTCTCTTGCTTCCCATTGGTGTCAGGAGATTGTGATGCCTCTTAACGTCGTGCCCTGAGAAAATTAAACAGGGACGAAGGGATGAAAAGAGATTCCACACCATCCTCATATAACAAATAAGTGTGGATGGACCCAATTTAAATCAGCTTTTATCTTCACCCCCAAAAATACACCAATTTTTATCTTTAGTTTATCTCATACATTGAGTATTTCGTTCAAAATAAAAGAGTGGCAAGAGATCACAACAGCAGATGCTTGGGGAAGGTTAACAGGGAAGACAATTTAGTTTTTAAATCTCTAAAACTGATATTTTTTTCATATTTTATCAAGGAATTTACAGTACATTAAATTGTCAAAAACAATCAAGTTTTGGCATTCTCTTTTTTTGTTTTGTTATTAAGATCAAGGCCTATCTAGTCAACCAGTTATGAAACCTAACACCACAATCTTGTCTGACTTCTCTCTTCATTCTTTCTATAGTCAGTAATGCTACAAAATTAAATATAGTCAGCAAATACAGTCAACATGAAGAATGTAACAAGACACGTATTTGTAGGTTATAACTTAGCCAACTGCTATCAAGGCAGACAGAAACTGAAAGATATCTCTCAGCACTAACATAGGATCAGCAAAACTTTGCCTATAAAAGAAAGACATGTAAGTTTTTTGTGAATTGAGGACTGCTTAAAGACTTACTGATTTCATTACACGAAGAACAAAGTTCAGTGGACATGCCTCTAAGCTTAAGGCAAACAGCAGCAGACTAGTTTCTTTAACAGGTCCTGTTGAATTACTCGTAGGCTGCCAGCTAGCACCTTTCCTTTGTCTATGATGTTGTAGAATGCTGCTTAAACACTTCCCTCTGCCCATGAGTTTTTCATTTACACATCCTGAAAAGGGTATCTCAGAGGTTTTCTCATTAAAATCTTAATAGACTGTCATCCACAAAAAAAAAAAAAAATTAAAAAAAAAATAGAATTTCTGTACTTGCAATAGAGAAAAGGTTCCTAAATGTTCAGAACAGAAAATATTTGAGTACCATAAATGCTACACTACAAAGCCTCAACTGAGTTTCTTTTTTTTTTTTTTTCTAGTGGTCACTGTTTACACAAAATGAAACCAGCTAAAACATACAACAGCTTTTTTCTCCTGACTCCTACAATAGGCTGTATAGGCCATAAAGAGAATCCTCATTCTGGATCTTTTGTAAGCATGAAAACTTATAATTTATTTAAAAAAGAAAAAAAGATATTTTTAGACACTGAAGATGCATTACACTTACAGTGTCCTGTAAGCTGTGGAGTTTCTTATCACAAAAAGATTTATATCCCATGATCTCAAAGATGCATTGCATTTTACAGATGCTATTGCAGCTGGGAAGACGGGAGTGGTAAATGATTAGCTACATCTGTAGAAGAGTGATAACTGGTTTGTTAAGAAATTTTATGTGCAAAGTAATGGATCATATTAATCATTTCCAGGTTCAAGTAGAGATTTAAGAGGGCTTTCCCCTAATATATATCATCAGCTCTATTACATTTTATAGTGGTAGGACATATCTTCAAGTATTTTTTCATGTGTCTGTGTTCACACATGCATATTAACACATGGATCTGGGGGCAAAAGGGTGAGGGACAGTGAGGGACAGAGGAAAGCAGGCCACTTCTGAGCCTTTTGATTATTTTCTCTAGGAAAATATTCACTAGCTCATTGCTCTCTGAAAACACTGAATCATCTTAAATGGAATAGAAGCCTGCAATATATTATCTACATGCTCAGCAACAAGTCTGGTTCAGCCTTGGGAATGATGTAGGGTTATTATGAAATCCTTCCTTTCAGCACTGTGCAAGCTTTCTGTGATTATGTTTTTTCCTGTAAACTGGTTTTCTAAATTTAAATGAGTTATATTTCAACAGTAATAATATGATAATGGCCTCATGATTTTGAAGGGTTTAACACTAACTGATCTGTACAAAAGATTTCTTTGCAGAAGAGATTACCTATGGAGCCTCAATAAAATTTGAAAAAGGGGAGTGATATACTGCCACTGAACTCCTAATTCTGATGCTGATAGGTTTTTTTGAGTTTTTTTGTTTTTGTTTTTGTTTTTTATTTTTTTATGAGTGAGTCCAATTCCTGGATGTACTGCAGCAATCCATTTTAAAATTTAAAAGCTGTAAATAGCTAGACCAAGACTGGGAGGCAAGAAGACTGCACGGTGGAGATATGCCAGGCTCAATAAAAACAGAAAGGTGATTTTTGTTTAATACAAGTGTTCTGATATCTGCAATAGAGATGGGTCAGATAAGTGGACTGAGGTTTAAATCTACTTTGACAGTTAAAGTGGAGGTGTCCTTCTAAGAGGGCAAATCTTTTCCTGCCAGAACCTCAAAATATTTTGCTAGTCATCAAAAATCCTATCTGAAGAATAATTTGAGATACTCCCTTCTCATTTAGTTCCAAAGGTTGTGTTGTTTGTTGTGGTTTTTTTTGTTGTTGTTCATTTTTTTGTTTGGTTGATTTTTAGGTGGGGTTTTTTTTGGTTGTTGTTGTTTTGGTTTGGTTTATTTTTTGGTTGGATTTTTTTTGGTGGGATTGTTTTTGTTTTTTTTTTTTTTTTTAATAATTTATATATTTTCTTTGAAACATCAGAGCAATTAAGGAATAGCTTTCCTTATTTCTGTATTTAAGATGTTGGTTTTGATAATGACAGATTTTGCAAGTCACTTGGTTTATTCTTTCTATCAGATAATTTTGCAAGCAGTAATTACTCCTGGGATTGGAAACGATAATGAAAGAAGGAAGGCAGACAGAGGAAAATTTCAGGGATATTGACCTGAGCCTCTTAATGTAAAGCAGAGATGTCCTGACACTGTGACTTCCAAGAAGCTGTAAGTGCACCAGGAGATGTGGGAACTTTGGAGAAACACATAAACATTACAGCTATGAAACATCAGTCATTCCAATCCCCTCCTATGAAAATAAATCTCTGCTACGGTGTTACTAGTAAAAATGCAACTATTCCTACTTATCAAACAATCTTACACTAAGATATAGGAGCAATGCCTCACACTGGTTTTGGAAACTGAGATTTGTAGCACCTAGCTAAAATCCTCAAGAGAGAATTTGACCAGAACAATGATTTTTCACTGAGTGCTTCTTGAAAGCTAGCAATATGGAGCTTGAATTTCAACAGGTAATACTTTACATCACATATTGAGAAATGCATTTCACACAAAGATGTAAAGGGATGCTGTGAAAGTAGTTCAATATTAACTTTTGGAAGAAACTATGTATAAAACCTGCTGTTGCTAGCTTTTCCTATTTTTTTGTCTTCTTTTCCTTTCACCCTTGTGCTAGGGTTCTATACTGACTGTATGAGTTTGGGAGTACAAGGATATAATGCTTTGATTTAAGTTTTGAAGAGCAAGTTTATTTTCTATTCCTCCGTATTCAATCATTAGCTTTTGGATTTTTAAAAAAGGTACAAATAAATAGATAGTAGCCGTGATTCAGAGCTTCGGCTAAGTACACTGTGAATTAATGTTCTCAACACCCCCTCCCCCCTGCCCCCCCCCCCCAAAGAGAAACAAGATTATGTAAAAAATACTTTCTTTTAAAATCGTTCTTGGTTTTGGCTTGGGGGATTGGGATGGCTGGGGGAGAAGAGAGATTTATTACTTTCTTTCTTTCTTTCTTTCTTTCTTTCCAGAAGTGCAATTCATATTTCTATAGAAACAAGACAAGAAAAACCTCTGGAAACTGAGATAGGCAAGTGACATTTGAAAAAAAGAAATAAATTTGAATGAAGAAAAAAATATTTCAAAATAATATGAAATTAGCCTTTTAAAATCGTTTTTACTTACTTGAGAAAGAATATAAAATGCATTGGAGTAAATGTCAAAAACTTAGCTAAGAAGAGATATCTTTTGTAAGCTTGATAGTATGGCCCTCTCAGCTGTTAAAGTCCCCTTTAGGAACAATATCATACCTTATTGTACTGATATAATAGAACCAATCCAAAAATACAGTGTCAGTATGAAAGGATGATTTAAGCTGTACTTAAAGTTTGTGATGGATTTCTGTATGCAGGATTTGAAACCTACATTCCTGACAGTAATATTAATGTTGCAAAAATTACAGATTTGTAAACTGCCTTTGGAAAAGTTACATGATCAAAACTAACACAGTGAGGTTTGTATCCATCATATGCTGTGTCATGTCTCTGTACTGTCATAGTATTAAAGCTATTGTTTTAATTATTGGTTTCATGAACAGTTACTGCTTGCTGATATAAAACCTTATTTTCTTAAATGTAAAAATTGATCGTCTTGAGGGGTTTGCTTTCCACATTTGGTTGTGTTTACAATATTTTGCCTCTGTAGAGATCAAAGATAAGAGCTGTATCTTCCACTGCCAATATAGATGATAGTATCTAAAAATAAAATAATCTTTACAGATTTACTTCTGTTATTGTGATCATTATAGAGTTACATCTAAGATTAGTCTTGTCGCAAAGCTGCTGGTTTTAGTTGCATTAGGTTTTGTTGTTCTGTTGAGGTTTTTTTGGGAGGGGGTTGGGGGGTGGGTAGTTTTTGCAGAATTTTATTTTTATTACTTACAGAGAAGAATTGAAATGTAAAGTTATTACATGATTTAACATTAAGTTTATAGGAGTATCTTCTCTACAGTTTATTTGCAAGTGTGCTTTGTTTTACGCACAATAGGTATCCAATGGACCAACCAGAGGATTAAGTTAAGCACATAAATTTGTATTTCTCATGCTAGATACGTGTATATTGAAGGAATACGACAATTATCCAAAATGCGATATATTTTTATACAGAAAAGTTTTTAATTCAGCTACTGTCTTCACACTCTTAGTAAAATGTATTTTTAGCAAGAAAATGTAACCACATGTTATAATAAGCTTGCAAGAACATTTTCATTATAAAACTGTCTTTTTACATGTTCATATCATAAAGTGCTGAATATTTCAAGTTTTTGAGTTAAACTTATACATTGCCCAAAACAAATAAAGGGAAGATTTTTGAAATGTTTTTTATTTAGTAAGGAGGAAAAAAAAGTGTTCTAGGCATGCCATGCAATAACCATAAATTTATGAGTAAGTTTGTTAGAGGTTTTAAGCCTAGGTTATCTGAGGAAAGTGACGTTTGATACCAGAAAGGACAATTGTGTCATGACAGTGCACAGCTAAACATGTTTGGTAGCATCAGAGTGTGCACACTGACCAATTACATTGACTAATTTATTATTTCAAATATAAACAAGAATGTTTCCTTGTACTGATTGCTAGAGATTCAGGTTTAACTGTAGCCCTTAGAAAACATGCAAGCAAGCGTTCATGTGCCTTTTCTGCAAAAATGTACAGAACATTTCTAAGATATATTTTAATCTTTATGTATTTTGTTTCAAAGAAGATATTTGTGCCAGTGTTCATGACTGCTGAGAATAAAGAATAACTTTTGAACTTCTAACTCAACAAATTTGATTTCATTGCCACTTGTTATTGAAACTAACTTCAATATAACACAGCACAAACAGCTTCATCTCTTTATACCTCAGTTTTCCCCACCTCTAAAGAAGAGATTACCTTTCTACGAGAGGTGTGAAATAACTTTCTGTGGTAGCACCCATGTAAATACTTAGATAACTGAAATCTTTACTCAGATTGCACTCCCGTAGGTAGAAATAAACTGATGTATAGTCTAAATATTTAAAAAAAAGTAATTAGGTACTTAAATTGAGGACTGAATATATAGAATGCACTACAAGGCCACAAAATAGCAAATATGACCTACAGTCAAAATAGTTCACACATCTGAGCAGGCATCACTGAGAAGATAATTCATATTTAGGGAATGCTTGGAGTAAAACTGTCTTCTAGACACAAAGGGAAATTACAAAGCAAGACAGTAAAAAGGAAACTGTCTAGATAGTCAGCAGTATAACAGTGGACCACTGAAGGAATGGACTGAAAGGCAGAGTCTCTAGTAAACCAGTCTCAGCACTGTTACTAACAGGTGAAACATTTGTTTCTCACTAGGAAGAAGTAAAGAATCTGGAAAAAAACAGAGCCCCCACAGCCTTATTCAGTACAGTTTCCATGACTTCTTAGGATCATGTGGATGGATGAGTTCACCAGACACATTCTCTGTTTTTCTAAGATTTATAAGATTGGCTGTGTCTGATCCCCTCTGCTCTCTTCTGATGGCATATTTATGATGATTTTACATGTTTGGTCTTTTGTTCTCAAGGTCTTTAAGTTTGGGAGGGGAAAGAGGATTTTCCTGATTCTAGCAGGTGGAGGAAAATTTTTCTGATTCTAGAAGTTATTTATCCTGCCTAAAATTACCTAAAAGCCTCTGAAGCTTTATGTTTAATCTAAGCCAGTCATTTGGGTTCATTTATCATCAGTGGGGAGAGATATACCTGACTTTAGACAAGGTTCTGAAACCAATAAAGTAACTAACTTTCTGGAGGGTTTGCTTGCTCATTGGCTAAAGAGGATTGTGACTAGATGATACCTTAGAGTAGACACTTAGACTTCGAGTGTTTGAAGTTACAATGAACCTGGATTGTATGAATGGGAAAAGTTCTGTAGGTTACCAATTGAAAAAAATAGTAATAGCAACTATTGATATATGTCAGCCAGACTAAAAGTGGTTGACTTGTAATTATTCTTAACATATAGATAACTGTGATATCAGGTATCAGAGATACCAGAGATATCAGAGATAACTGCGTCATCTTCTGTAATTTGTCTAACCACATAATAAATTACAATTATCTGTTCCTCATTGAGAAAGATTTTAATCTACCTTTTGACCAATAGCGAACCTCCATCATTTATTTCTAGCACATTTTGCAGTACACCATAAAATAACATCTCAAGCTATTTGACCCTAGAAATTACTGGAATAATTTTGAAAGAAGTTTATGTTGTGGCTTCTTTCCTTTGGTACCTGACTTAGAAACATTATCTTTTTCTTTCCCTTATCTTGAGAAGCTGGTTAGAGAAATTAATTTCCTGTAGTATTGATCTAGTTATATTTATCAAGTAGTAGCTTGGACTTAAAAAAAATCCGGTAAAGGGTATTAGACAAATTATCCGAAATTTAATTCAAACAGCAATTGCAAGCAATGATTTATTTATTTAGCTTAAAGAGATGAAAAGTAATGGGATGGTATATCCTTAAATCCTATTCTTCATTGTATAATATACAAATAAAAACAGGGAAGGGGAAGCTGGAAAAAAAAATAGTAAACTTTTAAGCAAGTTTGGGAAAAAGAGATTAACTCAGAGAAAAAGAATAAATTAAAAGCTGAAACTGCTGCTAAACTTATTAAAACAATGAGTCAGGAAAGTTTCATTTATATTAAAAATACTTGTTTCAATTAAGTGAATTAGGGCAATAAAAGGCAATATTTCCCTGATAATCAGTTTCTAAAGAAATAAATATAGTAACAGTTATAAATGCAATTCCTACAATCTTCCGCTACTGAGGTTATGAGTTTACAGTTTATATCTGTTAAATAGCAACTCTAAAGAGACAAAGTTGAGAAATAACCACATTACGAACCATATATTTTTCAGAAACCTAAGAGGGAAAAAAAAGAAAAGCTTAGTAAATAGAAAAGACTCAATGTAATTATTAAGAAAACCGAAATAATGTAGGTTCATTTTGCTGAACTGGGGGAATAAGGAGTCTTGCAACACTTGATCTAGCCATTTGGCTCTACCTTGGGTATTAGCTCAACTGGAAAAAAAAGTTACTTTCTTCCCTGTAGGCTAATCTGCACAAGAGAGAGAACTGCAGTTACTCTGCAAAAAGAAAGATTAAGTAGGTTTTTTCTCCCTTTTCTGTTGCAAGTTACCTTACATTGCCAAGGTAAGTTTATAAAATCTAGATTTTGGGAAATGAATAAGAATCCTTACTAGAATATGCTGTAGGATAGAAGACTGCTAACCTGGAATGAGTGAAATGATGATCCGAGAGGTTAATGAAGCTAGTTACATGGACAGCGCACAGATGCCAGAAGAGATATGCATTAAAGGCAGGGGAAGAAAGGGAGATGGAAGTGCAGAACAGATTGCAAAACAGATGTAAAGCAGGAAGAATGCACAATGTCTGTGCTATTGGAAAAAATGTCAGGACAACCACATAAAATGGGAAATCTGTAGCTTTTAAGTCTGTAAGTGGATTGATAGCTTTGAGGAAATATTTTGTCCTCTCAATATAGCAGAAACAAAATTTCAGGTTATGTGTGTTCAGCTTCAAAAACAAGACATTTGAAACCACTTAGCAAGACTTAAGGGAGTAAAAGATTTCCCTTGTGTCATGGGTGTACCTCTTGATTTTCTTGTTTTGCAAAGTAACAGAATCTCATTCTTTAAGTAAGGCTGATGGATCCCCGAACAGAGGATCAGAGATTTTATAAGCATAAACTCATGTTCTTGTAATTATTTCCAGGGATTCCACAGCCAAGTGAAACATAATGGATCATATGACACACAATAACTTCTACAGTCTTCTATCTTTGTTTATTTCTGCTTCAAAAGGAGCAAACAGACAAAATCTGTGTTTCTTAAACACTACATGTAACAAAATGATGAATGCAGTACTAAGATTCAGCTTTATTAGTACACAGCTGTATGAAATGCTGATGCCCTGTTTGTAACCTCATCTCTGCTTAATGGTGTCAGTCTTTTTGTGTGGGGGTACTAATAATTCATTATAACAAAATGATATTCTTTGTGGAATAAAGTGCCAGTCTCTTTGAATTAAACATATATGAAGGGAGAACTTTTCTGATTCCCAAGCTTGAAGTTCCTTTTTGGAGTACCTCTTACATTAACAGGTTTTGATCCGTGTTTTGTTACTGTTTTACTTTTCTGTTTTATGTACATGACTATTCAAGAGTCAGATATGAAGCATAAAACCTAATCTGTAAGAAAAGAAAAGAAGTGCCTAGAAAACACAGTATATTGTTTTTTGACAAGAAATGTAAACCAGAAGCATGAGATAAGCAGATTTAACTTATTTACCCAGTGGCTGGAAGTAACTGATCAGGTAATCAAAGCAAAAGAATGACCTTCATATTTGTAAGCTACCCTATAGGTAAAAATAGATGGATTTTCATATACCTGTCCTGTAAAGTGGGGACACATATTTTTTCTTTCTCAGACAACCTAATTGGAAGGGAAAACTTTGTCAGTATCCTGATCTGAAAAGGGAAAATGTATGTGTATTGCATTTCTGAGCAAATTGTATTCCTTCTGTAGATCCTCCTGCTTTTTGCAAAAGAAACATCTTCTAAGATTTCAAGATGGTACTCAGATATTTAGTAGCTCATAAATTTGACCACTCAGTTTATTTAGAGTAACATGACATATTGTGCATTTTTAGTTTGTGGCTTACCATTACAAATGTAGTGTTAGAACACCTTAGGGCTTTTCTAAGTTATATTATTCTACAACTTAATAATAGCTCCATGCAACCTCAAGAAGCTTATTTGTCCTCCTGAAATGCTTCCTCTTCCAGAAGGAGCAGGAAAGTTAATACAAGAAATCTAGTCTTCTTTATTCATTTTCATGAAGCAAACCAGGAAAATCATCAAGTATTGAGTATATGAAAGAAAAATAATGCATTAGAGAGTCCTTAGTACCCTACTATAGTGGTTGTAAGAGCTCAAAGGTCATCACAAAATGAATAAGGAATATTGTGTAATACAGTGGTATCCTTAAAAAAATGAAAGTAAAAGGAACTCTCCCTTGGGACTGTGTACATAAGTTTTAAGACGCAGATATCATAAGAAGAACTTGATCCTCACATCTTCTGAAAACAACAGAAAAAAGTCCCAAGAGAAATGCTTGATTAGCCGGCTTAAAAGTAGTGTCATTGAGTGGAAATATATATTGGAAAGAGGAAATTAAGACAGAAAAGAAAAAAGGTTTAGCTTACACTGTCTGGGGCTTCTGTTGTCTTTCTCATCTAATGATTAATGTTATTTATGGGTGAGACCCAAGTTTTCTCTGCACCCACAGATGCAACTATATCATAAACTAAGGGTGAGGTGAGGAAATAAGTGGCAATTTCTGGGACTGATTACTGTTCCTGTAATATGCAGGATAAATGTTGGCAGCTTCTTAGGAGAGGACATTCACATTCATCCCTGGGTCTGTCTTTCAGCTCCTCTTTAAATCAGGCATACTGGATTGTCACAAGGGGTTCAATGGATCACTGTGCTAGGTTTTGGAACAAACTTTCCCCAGAAGACATTATTGCAATATGCTGGGTGGCCTTTTTCTGTCGTGTTCTTGACATGCACAAAGCTTATCTAGGAGATTTATGTTCCAGTGTTGTAATTCTGGCAGACGATATTAGTGATTTAGGAAGGACCTGTTGGGGACCTTAAAACTCTTCACTTCTATACTGAAAAATCAATACTGGTGCAACAATACTGGGAATTTCTGGGTGATTTATTTTTACTAATTAACAAAGTTGCAGCCTCTATGTCAAATTGTTTCTATGGTTGAGATTTCACCTACTGTTTCTGCATATAAAGAAACATGACTAGTAAGAAAACAACTGAGTGCAAGAGCTGTTTCCTTAGCATGCAAAGGATGTGAACATCAAATGTGGAGAAAAAGAGCATGCACATAGACACAGAAAGGCAAACCTAAAACCAATTTAAAGACACATTCCAAAAGAACAAAAAAATAGTATTGACCACTTTCCTAATTATTAACGGTGACTAGCTGTGACTGTGTTCACATAGATGAACACTACTCCACTATCAATCAGCTTTGCATGATTTATAAGATACTAAACTGTGCACATCTTGTTACCACCATAGATAAAATGCAAAATAAATCATTATTTCTAGACATTAATGGCAACAAAATTCAAATCATTTAGAGAACATTCATGATGCTTAGTACTTACGGATTCAATTTATTGAATATTGCATTCAAAATTATGTGCATTTCCAAACTTGTTCTGGAAAGCTATAACGTAAAATCACATTGTGTAAGTTGGTGGTTTTAGGGTTGTTTTATTTGGGGGGAGTGTTTAGTTGTTTGGTTTTTTTTTGGGGGGGGGTGTTGTCATTGTTGTGGGTTTTTGTTTATTTGGTTGGTTTGGGGTTTTTTTTCTTCTTTTTTTCTTTTAGTCTAGGGGGTGAACTCATATAGTTTTGTTTATTTATCTAATTAACATGCTACAATATGCACCTCCTAGGACAAACTAGTTCACATTGAAGTGTCTTAAATAAGTACTGATTAACTAAGATAGCAGCCTGGGAATTCCTAGAATTTAATATTGAATAGTATTTTTAAAAGACATCCCTATGTGCTTTTCTTTCAAAAGTTAATTTCTTTAACAAATAAACAGAGCTTTTCATGTTTTTCCGGGAAAGAGCAATGGTATCCTCCATTCTATGTTGAACACTGACTTAAAACAGTGGTCAGGAAAAATGTAAACAATTGAGATTCACGTCGTAAATGCATAGGAAATTATATTTTGCAGGGAAAACCTGCTACATGCATATGGTTTAAACCAAACAGACAAAATAGGTTTAGGATATTAGACATATGTCTATGGGCCCCAACAGGATGTACCCAGAATTTCTGATGGAACTGGCTGATGTCATAATGAGACCACCTTCTATATTCTTCGAATGATCATGGTGATGGGGAGAGGTGCGTGTGGACTAGAGGAGGGCAAATGTCACTCCTATCTTATAGAAAGGCAAGAAGGATGACTCAGGGAACTACAAATGAGTCAGCCTTATCTTGATCCATGGATAGGTGGTAAAGCAGCTAATCCTGGAATCCATTTCCAGGTGCATGAAGGACAAGAAGTTGATGAGGAGTAGTCAGCATGTCTTCATCAAGGGGAAGTCATACTTGAACAAGATCATCATAGAATCATAGACTCATTTAGGTGGAGGAGGATTATCAAGTCCAAGTGTTAACCTAAAACTACCAAGCCCACCAAGAAACCATATCCCTAAGTGCCATGTCTACACATCTTTTAAATAACTCCAGCAATGGTGACTCAACCACTTCACTGGGCAGCCTGTTCCCATGCTTGACAGCCTTTCAATGAAGAATTTTTCTTAATATCCAACGTAGACTTCCTGTGACACAATTTGAGGCTGTTTCTTCTTCTCTTATTGCTTGGTACTTAGGAGATTGACATCCATTTTGCTGCAACTTCTTTTCAAGTAGTTGTAGGGAGTGATAGTCTCTCCTCAGATTCCTTTTCTCCAGACTAAACACCCCCAGTTCCTTTAGATGTTCCTCATAAGACTTGTGCTCTTAACCCTTCACCAACTTCATTTCCTTCTTTGGACATGCTACAGCACCTCAAATGTCATTTTTATAGTGAAGGGCCCAGAACTGAGTACAGTATTCAAAGTGCAGCCTCACCAGTGTTGAGTACATAGGTGAGGGTGACAGAGTACCGGCGCAAGTTACCCAGAGAAGTTGTGGAATCTTCATCCTTAGAGATATTCAGAAGTCATCAGGATGTAGTCCTGGGTATCCTGCTCCAAGTGGCCCTCCTTGAACAAAGGGTTTAATCAGATAACCTCTAGAGTTTTCTTCCAACTTCAACCATTCTGCGATCCTGTGATTCTGTGAAAAGCAGTTTCTTTAATTATTGGCAGCGCATAATTAATAAGCAATCAATGCACAATACTTTCAAAATCAATATCTGCAATATAAACTACTCTACAAAATACAAATCATTATTAACCTGTTACAAATTTCTGAATATCTCCCGTATCTAATCCCCAGAAGCCCTAACGCCATAAGCACAATTAGAGCTTTGCCCATCTGCACATACCGACATGCACAGCAGATGTGGGTCCAGGCCCCTTCACATTAGTAAATCCCTTATAAATATTTAATCCTGCTGATGGCTGTGTTCCTCTTCAGCATTGTCTGTTTTGAGGCATACACCCCCATATATCTGACAATTTTGTTTCTCCAGTCACATGCAGAGGTTATTTTCATGTTCCTGTCTTACCCTCTACTGGTACTAAGGCCACATGGGCAAGGTGGGCACCCAAAAACTACCCACAGTGTTCATTCCTAACTGCAGCTCTGTTGTACTGTCTCATAGTTTACATAGCCCCAGTGAGGTAACTCTTCATATAGCTGTGTATTCCTCAAATATAGCAAGTCTCTGGTTTACATTTCTTTACCAAAAATGAGCAATTTAACAGAACATTAAAAAGCCCCAGACCTTTAATGTGTATATGCTAAACACGTCAATAACTGTAATCAGTGAACAGCAGCAGGAACAGTAAAGACAGCAACTGATTAGATGAGCTTTCAGCTACCTCATCTCATATTGGTGAGGTTCATAACAATAAAGTTTCACTGTATTTTCTGAACTGCCTGGGAACAGAAAGAAAACAAATTCTCAAGGGCAAGGCAGAATCAGTTTTGATTATCTGTCTGCCTAAATAGTGGTTTAATGAAAAACCTTATTTAAAAAAAGCCTGAAAAGAACGCCTATACTTACTTGTACTTGAAGTCCAAGGTCGTTTTTTGCTTGTTTCTACTGGCTGCCTGTATCAAAGCAATGGAAAGCAAAAGTTGAACCTCACTGTGTACCCTTGATCAATAAGCTCAAAAAGAATCTTAAATCAGTGGATAGTGTCAGCGTGTAATTTTCAATCAGCTGGAACTTATCAAGGCCAAGAGTGTGTAGCTTGGGATTTAATCTAGTAGGATTGCTAGAAAGACAAGCTACTTTTCTGTGTTGAAAGCCTTAACCATAAATTGCCCTAACCCTTAACTACTGCATTGAAGTCCGCAGTCCTAGGAGCCCAGAACTTTCTACAGTGTGCCCAGGCACACTGGGTTTAGGGAAATTTGCCACCTCCAAAAGAGATCCACTGAGCCAGTGTGTTGGGCAGTTGAGCAAGCAAGTACTCAGCACTGAGATCTGCTGACTACTTTGAATCTTGCTCTTGAATACACAAACCTGCCTCAATTGAGAATGAAGCAGAAAAACTTTCTAAGGAGTCCTATTTCCAGTCTTTCCAGTCCTCACAGAGGGGGTCTGGTAGAGATCTTTTTTTTAACTATTATTATTTTTTAGTTCATTCTTTTAAAGCCATTATTTAAAACATAAAGACAATCTGTCTGTTGGTTTGTTTGTTTGGCTTGTTTTGCCCTGCAATGACTTTTTTTTTTCACTCAGTTTATTCACTCAGTCAGGCTATGAGACAGACAGATTTAATTACTCCTTGAAGGTCCATTAATGCCTGCAAATGTTCCAAGGTGGGACTAGATATAGATAGCAGCAGTAAAATATTACAGGACAGACATGTACAAGAGGGGTAATGAAAGCTGTTGACTTCAGGAGGCAAAACAGCTCTCTGGTCTCTGCTGCTATGAACTTAAGTAAATTAAGCATTCAGTAGAAGTAACCTCTGCCTCCTTCCAGGCTTTGCTTTGTTCACCCAGGGCTTCACGTATGATCCCTGGATGAGTAAGTCCACGACTGCACAGCTAGGAGCTCCCATGGCACCCCTCACTCACTGGATCCGCCCCCCAATGCTTCAAATGCAGAAGCAAAGGAAGTTGACTCTGACAACTCACCCTTGTTTCTGAAACTGCTTGTTACATCTCTGTATCCTGTTTTAAAATGCAGGTGTTTTAAAGCAAATTTAGCACTGAACCACTTTACCCTGGTCGTAATGCTTCCGGGAGCAAAGACAGACTTAGCAGATGTGCCAGTGCGAGGCATACTTTTAGCTGAAGAATTCAAGGCCCTGTGTCATAACTATGTGTCTCATCCATACATATTCTGGAGAAAGCAGATTTGTTATGTTTATAATAATATACTTAAACATCTCTAAAGCCTGGATGTACAATAGCAATCCATTCAGTTGTGAGCTTCTCCCCACCAGGTATCAGACATATTAAAAAAGCATGAAAAAAATGATTGAATCATAGAATCATTTAGGTTGGAAAAGACCCTTCAGATCATTTAGTCAAACTGTTAACCCAACACTGCCCAGACCACTAAGAAACCATGTCCCTCAGTGGCACATCTATTCATCTTTTAGACACCTCCATGGATGGTGACTCAGCCACTTTCCTGAGCAGCCTGTTGGCCTAATGGCTTGATAACCCTCTGGGTAAAGAAATTTGTCCAAATATCCATTCTAAAATGGTACTGGGTTATTTCTTTATCTCTCCAAAAGACCTTGTATATAGGTTAATTTTTCAGAGTCTACATCTCTTCAAATGATGTTTTATTGTATAGTGTCAAAATGGAATTATGTGATGACAGATATGAGTTTCATTTCAAAAACTAAATGAAAGGTTGTACTGCAGTAGCTTGTAATTCTGAAAACAATACATGCCAGTAGTAGAAAGATAATAATTTTTAGTGATAAGAATTAGGCTAATCTGATTAAACTTAACTTTATTGGTTTGGGGAAAAGACATATATAGTACAATCCTTCTCAGTAAAATAATTGTGATTAACCAAACACTTTTTGTTGATGGAGGTCTAATCTCTAGTTCACAGAAACAAGTAAAAAAAGCAGTAAATATTATTTTTTTTAAATATCTCCATCTGAAAATACATTTTAGAAAATACCTGGGAATGTAATCATCTGAATTCTGGCAAATATTACACTAAGGCTGATACTTTCCTTGCAGTTCAGATAAATATTTGCCACTTCATAACACTTCTGGCTGACAGTGGTATTGCACTGTAACAATGATGGATGGTAACTATCTCTTTATCTATCCATTGGGAAATATAGACTCACCAAATTGTAGTGCTGGGATAGGGAAAGAAAGAAAAATGAAAACTCAACAACTTTCCCAAATGTCAAAATCCAAATTACAAATTGTAAAGCCAGGTTTTTTTCAAACTCTATATTGGCATGGGACAAATGAAAAATGTATGAACAAACTGAAAACACATATAGTTTAAGAGTATCTGGTTTTGTAATGGATCTGATCAATCTGTCAGTCAAAATTTCCCCTTACAGAAAGCATGCTGAGCACAACAAGCTGTGGGACATGCCATAGCAGTATGAGAGCTTCATGTTCATAGTATCACTGCAATGATAAAAATTGGAGTACAAAACTGAAACCAAATAAACTTTCCCACAAGCCTTACCCAAAAACCTTTCAAGGCATTACAAGAGATCATCAACATCAACAAGTACAGGAGATAAGACAATGCTGCTGTCATGCATATTGCTCAGAAGTAGATGAAATAGGAACAAAAATTTGGAAAAACTCTGAACAGCCTATGTGTCACACTGATGTGCTGAATTGTTTATATATAATAAAACAAAATCCTTGGGTATTTCGCATAGCAAGCTGTAGCGCAAAAATTCTTGTATGCAAATTGGAAATGGTTTTAATTAGTACTTTTTTTTCATTAAAGTTAAGCAAAATAGGGATTTTTAATATTGTCAGTGTAAACTTCTTAATCATAATGTATGATGACAAATAAAACTTGCAGCAGTACATATTAGAAAGGTGTAGAGAAATATGGAGTTTCAATACAATACAATATGTAATGCCTAGAGTTTTTTCTTCCTTCGAACAGAGCTCTACAACTTTCTACTGAGCTTAATTCTTATTGCATAAATTAATAATATCTGTATGGAAACAAATAAATTTTGCTTCGTCTTTGAATCCACAGGTTCTTGGTAAGTATCACTACAAAGGGTACATGAAACTTTGGAGTTATGGACTACTCTGACTCCACTGAAAAAAAATAATTTCTTAGTTTCCTCTTCTAAAAGCATCTTTTGGTCTTATACTCAACTGTTCTTTTTCTAATTAATGTCAGGCAATTTCCTTAAGTCCATTGTTTTAATGTGTAAATTATTCTTCAAAGGATTCATTTCCACTTATGCAGGGTTTAAACAAAAATTCCTGTTATGCATAATGAACCTTTATAATCTTCTGTCAGCTTAATTGAAAAACGGTCATTTTTAATGTTAAGTTGTTCTGAAGGATAACTCTTGAAAAGAATATGTTTTAGTCCTCTGTCATCTTCTGATTTACCCTGAAAATTTAAGTCTTGGATTAATTGTATTGACTTAAAATTAGAAAAAAATATTTCCACTATCTGCTGGAGTCTTGTCTGGAGCTTTAGGGTTACCATTGTAAAATAGCAGAAAGATTAGTAGGAGGTCTCTATGCATGCAATAAACAGTATTTCATAGAAGTCAAACAATTTTGTTAACCTTGGTCGAAGTGGTGATGGTCAATGGCAGCTTTGGCTGCAGTGACCATGAGATGGTGGAGTTTAGGATCCTGTGTGGGAGGAATAGAATACCTAGCAAGGCCACAGTTCTGGATTTCTGAAGGGCCAACTTTGGCCTCTTCAATCAACTGCTAAGGGAAGTCTCATGGGAAATGGTACTAGGCAGTAAAGGGGCTCAAGATAGTTGGTCAGCATTCAAGGACCGCTTCTTCCAAGCTCAGGATCAGAGCGTCCCAATGAGCAGGAAATCAAGTAAGGGATCTAGGAGACCAGCGTGGTTAAACAAGGAGCTGCTGGGCAAACTCAAGTGGAAAAGGAGAATCTATGGATTATGGAAGGAGGGGCTGGCCGCTTGGGAGGAATATAGGACAGTTGTTAGAGGATGTAGGGAGGCAATTAGGACAGCTAAGGCCTCCTTGGAACTTAATCTTGCTAGTCGGGTTGAGGACAATAGAAAGGGCTTCTTCAAATACATAGCAAATAAAACTAACACAAGAGGCAATATAGGCCCACTGCTGAACGAGGTGGGTGCCCTGGAGACAGAGGATATAAAGAAGGCAGAGGTGCTGAATGCCTTCTTTGCCTCTGTCTTTACTCCTGCAGACTCTCCCCGAGGGCCCCGGATTCCTAGAGCCCCAGAAGGAGTCAGGACAAAGGAGGAGTTTGCTTTGGTAGATGAGGATTGGGTTAGGAATCAGCTATGCAATCTGGACATCTGTAAATCAATGGGTCCAGATGGAATGCACCCACGGGTGCTGAGGGAGCTGGCGGAGGTCATTGCTAGGCCACTCTCCATCATCTTTGGTAAGTCGTGGGAAATGGGCGAGGTGCCTGAGGATTGGCGGATGGCAAAGGTCACACCAGTCTATAAGAAGGGCAAGAAGGAAGACCCGGGTAATTATAGACCGGTCAGCCTTACCTCCATCCCTGGAAAGGTGATGGAACAACTTATTCTTGACTCCATCACTAGGCATATCAAGGATGAGGGGGTCATTAAGAACAGCCAACATGGTTTTATGAGGGGGAAGTCATGTTTGACCAACCTTATAGCCTTCTATGAGGAAGTGACTAACTAGGTGGAGGGATGATGGTAGAGCGGTAGATGTGGTTTTTCTTGATTTCAGTAAGGCATTTGATTCTGTCTCTCGCAGCATCCTCATAGATAAGCTAAAGAAGTGTGGGCTTGACGATCAAGTAGTGAGGTGGATCGAGAACTGGTTGAAAGGAAGAAGGCAGAGAGTTGTGGTCAATGGTGCAGAATCTAGCTGGAGGTCTGTGACTAGTGGAGTCCCTCAGGGGTCGGTGCTGGGACCGGTGCTGTTTAATATTTTCATCAACGACCTGGATGAGGGAACTGAATGTACCCTCAGCAAGTTTGCTGATGACACAAAACTGGGAGGAGTGGCTGACACACCAGAAGGCTGTTTTGCCATTCAGTGAGACCTGGACAGGCTGGAGAGTTGGGCGGGGAGAAACTTGATGAAATTCAACAAGGACAAGTGTAGAGTCTTGCATCTGGGGAAGAACAACCCCATGTACCAGTACAGGTTGGGGGTTGACCTGCTGGAAAGTAGCGAAGGGGAAAGGGACCTGGGGGTCCTGGTGGATAGGAGGATGACCATGAGCCAGCAATGTGCTCTTGCGGCCAAGAAGGCAAATGGCATCTTAGGGTGCATTAGAAAGGGAGTGGTTAGTAGGTCAAGAGAGGTTCTCCTCCCCCTCTACTCAGCCTTGGTGAGGCCGCATCTGGAATATTGCGTCCAGTTCTGGGCCCCTCTGTTCAAGAAGGACAGGGAATTGCTTGAAAGAGTCCAGCGCGGAGCCACAAAGATGATGCTCCAAAGAGTGGAACACCTCCCTTATGAGGAGAGGCTGAGGGAGCTGGGTCTCTTTAGCTTGGAGAAGAGGAGACTGAGGGGTGACCTCATCAGTGTTTACAAATGTGTAAAGGGTGGGTGTCAGGATGATGGAGCTAGGCTTTTTTCAGTGATATCCAGTGATAGGACAAGGGGCAATGGGTGTAAACTGGAGCATAGGAAGTTCCACGTTAACATCAGGAAGAACTTCTTTATTGTAAGAGTGACAGAGCACTGGAACAGGTTGCCCAGGGGGGTTGTGGAGTCTCCTACACTGGAGATATTCAAGGCCCGCCTGGACAAGTTCCTGTGTGATGTACTGTAGATTACCCTGCTCTTGCAGGGGGGTTAGACTAGATGATCTTTTGAGGTCCCTTCCAACCCTTGGGATTCTGTGGGATTCTGTTGAACTTATCACCATCTGGGTCTAGCTTCCCATTGCTGTCATTGGAAATTCTAGGTTCTGCTTAAAAATTCAGAAGACAAATTTGCTGCCTCTATAGAGGTGAGCAAGAGGAAGAAACCAAATGCTTTTTGCTGAGCTTGAAATCCATGTTCTTAGAAATGCCAACAAAAGCCTTCTTTGAAAGGCAAAGAGCCAAGTAAGGGAAATACATTGCCTATTTTGACTCCTGAAAGTTGTGTAGATGCATGAAATAGTCAGTGGAGAAAACAGAGTAAAATAACAAAAGCAGCTCTTAAATTTGAAGCCTTAACTTGAGCATTGTGAATTTGATCTCTGTGTTGGACAGGCGACAGATAGTACTGTTAAATGCTGGGAAGAGCCAGGCATGAGTGACATAAGGTATATGTGCAAGTCGAGGAGTCATGGCACATCACTATATATACAGGTAGCCCTATGATAACCCAGAACAGAAGGAATTCTGCCACAGAACTGCCACAAAATCCTCCACCTGCAGCCAAGAACAAATGACTTACGAGCACTAAATCGAGGTGTTACGCTATCATAACTAACAAGTGTCATCTTTAGCAAAGCTATAGCAGCTCTGCAGAGTCTTCAGCCATAGTACATGACTCAATTTGGAGATGCACACAGAAACTAACTTGCCTACCTTATTCAGATTCAACCAGCATTTTGAAAAGAAAAAACAGTTTATATTTGTATATAACATATATATACTTAGGTTTGGACTTAAAGATTAATTTAACTCCACCATCTAAAACCAGAAAGTCTAAATATACTCACCTAGAGACTTAATAGAGGTGTAAAATAAAGTGAAAGAAAAAGAGAAAGAAGCTCCAGGTGTTGATGTAAACATACTTGAAATGTGTTTCTTAACATGTCTATGTATATATAATCATTTATCTTAAATAATTGGTTCAGGATACAACTACCTCTTACTTTTCATATAAAATAAAGCAAGACTAATGGATTTACTCTTTCCCATTACAGCTTTAACCACATCATGTGTGTATCTGAGTTGCTTTTTTACTGGTTTTATGTCCCCTTGTATCTGCTAAATACTTTGATGAATGCATTCGGTACTGTTAAAATCATTGTGAACTTTTTTGCAGACACGTGCTGTCTGGCTATACTAAGTTCTCCCTCTTCAGATTTTTTACTTTGTAAGCTCTTTAAAGAAGAACGATGAGCTATTCTGAATTGAAATGTCCACTCTGAACTGGCTATTAAGTACAAACATGATACAAATAACAACACCATAATATTAATCATGTCATTACCATTAAGAAAGGACCGAACAAAACAATGTGTAGTGTTTTTTCTTTGCAGCAATGTTAGTTTAAAAGGAAGAAGGAATATTGTTCAGAGAAAAAGACCCCACAAATAGATTTTTTCAGCTGTGGAGGATTTTCATGTGGCTACATTTGTTTCTGTTGTTAAAACTCAAAAGCCTGTCTTTGGACAGATTGTGCAAGAACACCTACAACCATGTTAAAAGACCAATGATCCAAATACTAGTTAATTTTTCAGTCAAATTTTACCTGCACAATATGTAGGTAACATAATAACTGTAGTTTTCCCCTAAGGCACCCTAAAACAAAAATCCTAACAAACCCAATATTTAAAAAAAGTATGCCACAACTTAATCTTTTTACAAAATTTTGTTTTATCAGAGGATCATTTAAGAAGCATAAACTGATACTGTGAGCCCCAGATCTGAAATTAAAGCTGTTGATAAGACCCCCTATGAGGACTGTAAATGACTTCCCAATAGCTTTGTATAATAGCTCTGTTACCAGTGGGGTCTCAGGTACTAGAACAAAACTTACTGTTCCTTTGTTTTGCTCAGTAATGAAACATGAAATAAATTTGCTTGATACTGCATTAGTTAGTTTTCTAAGGTCACCCACTGGGTTTGCCTAAAGTGTTCATCCAATGGAACGTGGCTCTATAATGTAGCACTCTTGGCTATCACAGTAGCTTTAATATCAAAGACAGAAACAAATGAGTTGGCAAGAAAATTTCAGAGAAAAGAAAAAAAGTGTTTCTCTGGCACACACCAGAGGAAAATAACTAGAACATGAGGACAAATTAAAGTGGAAAAGAATGTGAGATTATTACTTTTCGACAGGAGATGTACAAACAATGCTAATCAACAGCTCAGGTCACTAATGCCTGGAATACTGGTGGCTACTTGATATTGCCTCATTGCTGATAAGCTCTCCACAACTCTTTTTGTGGCCCATTTTGTTGCCCAGCCTGTACACTGCATGGTCTGACAATAGGTGTTTCACTGAGAAAATTCAGAAGAAATGAAGGAACTGGGGAGAGAGGGAAAAAGGAAGGGGTGAAAGAAGGAGAGATGGAGAGAGAACTGCTCCTTATGCTGCAAATGAAAACAAAATCTATTGAGCAAAATTTTCATGAACATATATTAATTTAAATTTCTCAACTTTCCAGTTTACTCTCAAAAAAAATGCCTTGAATTAACTTGGTTTAACCTGATATTAATAGAGAGCACAATGATATCTGTAATGCTTCCATTATACATATTGTGAATTTTCTTTTTCCATTATATTGTTTGTAAAATATTTTCAAAGTCTATTTTTTAAAAAAATATTCCACTGAAATTATAAAAAAAAAAAAATTACCATTCTAGACAAAGGATTGTAATTAATAACAAGCCTATGGTTTTCTAAAATTGTTTTCTTATACACAGAATTTCAAACCGGGTTAATCAAAAATTAATACCCTGATTGATGAAAGGTTTTTTTTTTTTTCATTAATATAACTGAGTAGAAATAAAAAAACATATGCCAAGCATAATTTCTCCATCCCTGGCGGTTTTCAAGCCCAGGCTGGACAGAGCCTTGGGTGACATGGTTTAGTGAGAAGTGTCCCTGTCTATGGCAGGAGGGTTGGAACTAGATGATCTTAAGGTCCTTTCCAACCCTAACTAGTCTATGATTCTACAATGAAAACATGAAGTTTTTTCATGGTTTCATAAATACTTGTATCATATATAAAAAAAAAAAAAAAAAAATTTATTTGTCCTGCGGAGGAAAAGAATGGGGTGATTTCACGAAGATCCATGTAAGCATAGCTGGTTTAATGAAGGAACATATACCTAGACAAAGCAGAAACAATTCAGAATTAATTTAAGGTCGAGGTGTTTGTTGTGTTGTTGGCTTATTTTTTTCATTAGGATTTATTTATGTTCCTGAATTTCTTAATCAGTCTCAACCATAAAATCTCATTAAATATAGTATAACACAAAAGGAATTGTAACAATCTCGGTTTTGTCATGCTTTGGGCATTTTGTGTGGGGTTTGGGATTTTTTTGGGGGGTGGTTTTTTTTTCTTTCCAATTTCTCCTAATTACATTTTCTAGTATGTTTCCTCAGTCACTTGTTTAGCTTTTCTGTCCCTCGTATACAGTCTGGAAGCAAAAAGCCAATTTATTGCTTCTGTGGAGGTAATCAGGTTTATTGTGACAGCACCTCCCCTGTGGTAGTCGATGAACACACAAAGTAATGGACAACCAATGTGTCACACAGCTTGCTATCCAGATAGACAGGAGGAAAACAGTGTTAGGGAAGAGATGCTACCTTTTTGTGAGCACTTTCTAAACTTTCGGTGAAGGAAGAAAAGTTTAATTAGAGTGTGCCACAGAAAAGGAAGGAAAGGAGTGGCAGTAGTAGAGACGCAGATGCTGTAGGGAAGGAGATGGAAAGGACAGGAAAGAGATGAGTATAATCATAAGGAAGAGAGTATGAAGGGAGAAGAGAATAAGAATTAGAAGCCAGCCCAAGGTAAAAAAAATTACAGTTAAAGCTAATGAAGTTTCACTAAAGTGCTAGCATCCTTCTGAGTTTGAGTAGGGTCTTTATTCAATTTTTTCTTATCACAGACTGCACTGCCTGGTCTACAAAACTGTAGAACAACTGAGGGCCATAGAGCAGGGTATAGCTACCTAAATCACAGCAGCATTGGCCCAGCATGCTATTATTAGCATAGCAACTGTGTGTTGCCCTAATTTTGCATAATCTACTTTTCATGTATTAACATGCTGATTATTTATAATAATTTCTGAAAATTAAGTTTTTTAAAGACATTGTTCTCTAATATCCTTCTATATTCCTAGAGATCCCTTGCTATCTTGTAACATATCTGATTTTCTTCAACCTATTGGCTTCGACACAAGAAGAGCCTGTACAACTTTTAGTAGGTTAATGTTAGCAGTACTTTATCAGCACACTTTTCCCATTTCATAAATTCAAAAGAATAATTGTGTCTCCCCATCTCATGTTCAAAAAACTTATAAAGACAGGAACTTCGAAAGAAAACCCACAACAAAGATAAAATGGTAGAAAATGAAGGAAAAATATCAAAATGGTGAAATGGAGGCATGAATTAGCATAATAAAAGGCT
The DNA here is from genome assembly GCF_037157495.1 of Lathamus discolor. Lineage (NCBI taxonomy): Eukaryota > Metazoa > Chordata > Aves > Psittaciformes > Psittacidae > Lathamus > Lathamus discolor. The sequence continues at coordinate 89,746,601 of NC_088885.1, read as the reverse complement.
TTCTTATATTTGATATGACACTTACTGGCTTCCAAGCACTGGGGACATAGTTATTACATTTATCTTCTATCATCCATGTTTATATATTTCTAGTCTGATTTTTCTAAGTAATAATTTTTTTGTGTGTCAAGTGTCAGTACATTAGCATATTTTTACACTAGAGATCTAGAAAGAGAACTGAGGAAGTAGTGATGAAAGCAAAACCTCATGACAGCACTTTTTCTCTTTATGGTCCTGTTGATATATATTACAGAAGAAATTCTAAGAAACTTGACACTTTTAGGGATGCTGACAGTGGAAACAGGTGTTGCTCCTCTCTTGATATCAAACATCTTCACAAAATATAATTTAAATACTAATAAATATCTTGTCCTAGTATTTTCCAGCTTAGATCTCATGTATAATGAACAGATGAAGCATCAAGAGCATGGGTGATATTGAAAATAAGTTTGCAGATTACTTCTATTTCATAATACCAAGAAAATCAGACCACAACAATTTTCAGTAATTTGATAGATATTACAGCAGCCGTACGCATGTTGCTGAAGGCTGGGCTGTGGTGCTGCTTTCACTATAAAACACATTTTTCAATCATTTAATAACTCAGACATCATAAAACTTTAAGATGCAGTTTCATTCTTCTTTTTTCACATGATGAGTTCAGAAATACTCAAAGTTAATAAAGCTAGGAAGTATCTGCTCTTTTGCAGCTCAGGAATAGATTTTAAGCTAAATGAATTTTGAAAAGTGCTTTATGTTAATTTTTCTTGTTGGTTTTGCTCAAATCTTTCTTCTACCTTCTACCCCACCATGCTGGCTAAGGACTTCTGTGGTCATTGCAGTATATATGCCAACCACCTTAAATGGAAAGCAGAATTTAAGATGAGAAGTTTTTCACATGAACATAGTCTGAGTAGTATTCCATACACCAATAAACCAAATGAAAGAGAGAGAAAAAAAAATCTTTATTTAAATCATACAGCAAATGACCACCCTACACTAATAAAGCAACAGGTGTTATCAGATTATCATCCTCAGATGACAATTAAAAATATAGATGTACAGTACTCTAACAAAAAATTATTTATAAGTGGTCTGAAGCACTCTTTGATCTTCATTACTTATATGAAGATGAGCTTGGTTGTAAAATAATTGTGTTAATTTTCCTAATGAGATGACATGTAAGAGGTCACAGTTTTGCATGTCTGCAGAAGGAATGAACTCTGTTGCACTCTGCAGTGGTTTTGTTTGCAAGTTTTATCACACCTGTGTGCTAATTTATGCATTACCTTCTTACTAGTTCTGATAATCTGATACTTAAATTTATTCTTTAACAGATGTACCCGCATTTTCACTTAGCACATTTATTCATTATGTCTAGTTAAAAATAAGAAAAATGCACAATTTCTTTTCCCAGTGGTGCTAATAATTTATGCGTAATCCTGCAAAGGGATCTTTGTTTCAGCTCACCCACTTGTGTAGGAAGTGTAATAAATATTGCATACAGGCAGTTCAGGAGAACTGAACTTCAAAAAAAAAAATGTTTTTTTTTAATTTCCAACTTGAAAAAACATTTTGAATTGTCTATATTCTCTTTTTCTTCCAATGAACTTTCAACTGCTGATGATTTACTCAAGAGTGACAACCAACATGCACATATATTGCTCCCACGATAATTTCTCCTTTTATCTTGATTTGTAAAATTGCCAATTTGACAATCCCACAGACTAGGTAGCTTTTTATCTTCTTCTAGATTATGTTTATCTCACATTAGCCAATCAAGACTGTGAACTGGGAATATTGCAATAAAAGGCAATGAAGTTTTCTTATAACATATAAAATATAAATTTAAGCAGTCTTAATTGCACATGTGGTAGTAATGACTGCAATTTTATTTTAATGTTCAGTGCAGTAAAAAATGTTTTGTGAAGTACTCAGTGAATTATGTATATTAGGGAGTATATTCTAGAGTATTGTGTTTATCTCCAGAAGAGAGAGAAATACAAATAGATAAAATTATTCTGAGCAGACAATAATACAAAATCATGTCTGTTCAGTGACAACCGCACTGTCTAGCCTTGACTAGCAATAAGTAGATGTATAGGTGAGGAGACACTTTCTAATTTAGGGATTCTTTTGAAATGACCCTTTCAAGGGATGTATGACTAAGACGTGTCTAACACTTTATTTGTTTCCTTATATTGGATTATAAAATACATTCTGCAAATTGTAACGGTATAGAAACATACTGAGACTCTTAACTCATAAAGAAAGTTCTTTATAAACAGGTTAGAGGAAACACTCACCATCCCTGGAGTGAAGGGTGGACTTTGATTGACACAACTGATATCCATGCACTGCCATTTTAAAAGATCCTGTAGTCTGAAAGAGAGGAGGGAAAGCCTCTGGAGAAAGCTCTTCACCAAATCACATCCACAACTCAAGGGTCTGTTAATGACAGTGTACCTTCAGAAGTAGAACCATTTCAAAGTAAGAGGAAAAAGTATACATCTAACAGTTCTAAAGTCAAAGACGTATTTTGGCTTACCATATAGATTAAAAGTGCAGTTATTAGTGTTAATACATAAAAAAGACAAAAGAATTGCAAAGGTATTTTGAAGCTGAAAGAAATAAAACTAGAAGGGAAGAATAAACAGACAGATCAGAGGGAGACCGTGAGTGAAAGCATAGTAGTATTAGCAGAAAACTTGTTTCTGTCTTCTGTTCAGTGTTATGATGGCATAACTGTTTTAACTTGCTTATTCACCAGTTGTTAGGGAGTACTGTATACTGCAATGTGGCTATGTGTACATTAGAAAGCAGTGAAAATATGTAAATCAAAGCAGTCAGCACAGAGGATCACACAGCACACACAGCTGCAGCATTCATGCTGATGGTCCCGGAAGACCAGTCCTGAGAACATCTGCAGACCAGTAAGGGCACTCCAAGACACCATTTCACAGTTCAGCTTCATATGATCTTCAATTGTCACAGCTGGCACACCTTGGGTCTGGCAGAATCTGGAAGGGATAAAATGCTCTTCCTTAGGAAGCTGTATTGAGCATGTACCCCTGGAGGAATTTTGGGCTGGCAGAAAGACATTTTGCAACCATCATGCAACTGCTAGAAAACTTTTGGAGAGAAGAGGAGACTTTCCTAATTCAAGAAAAATATCTGCAAACAAGCCTGTGCAATTCTACAGTATTAAACGAACGGATGCAGGTGCCAAAGAGGGCTTCCCAGCGGGTCTTGGAATGAATGCAAAAGACTGAGATCTATGTGTGATCTATTAATATGACTGTGAGATGTTATTGCATGTCTACAAATGGACTCAGTATGGACTATGAAATCATAAGTATACATGCTACATGAAGAAGAACAAGTGAAAAAAAACCTGATGCCATATACAAACAGAATAAAACAATTACCTGAATAAATGAAGGAAGGGGCAAAGACTGCAAGGATACTAATGAATAAGAGGCAACTTTTGTGTAGATTTAAGGCAAGAGAACTGTAACCAAAAGGTGAAAACAACGCAAGCCTGTTTAAACAGTCTCTGTTTCCCTGAGAAAATATAAAAAATCCAAATGGAATTTGTTAGATAGAAGAAAAGTTATCCAGATGATTTATAGAAACTGACAGAATTGTGTTTACTTATGTAAAAGTGAGCTGCACTACTCAAACAAGACTATATTGTAGTTTCTATAAAACAAATTTACAGTACCATAGGAAAATAACCCAGACAGACCCTTTTATGTCTCTTCTTTTTTTCTTATTCAGCATCTGAAGCAACAGATAAAAACTTGAACTTTTCTTTGAAGGCCTTGAATTGCAGCATCTGTTGACCATGTTTCAAAGAAGTGGAATGGAAAATAGAGCTAGTATCATAATCTGCCAGGCATAACGGTCATTATGCAATGCCTAATGAATTCTTCTGCATAACTTTCTTTATGTTTCTTTTTCAAAAAGAGTCAACTGACATTTAAAAAAAATAACAGCTTATGTATTAGCTTACTCTCATGATTTGTAGTAAGCTGGAAATGAATTCTTGAAAACGTGTAAAAAACTTGAAATTAATGTGAAGTTTCTCTCAGCACTTTCCTTGTCATTAGATGTAATTATCATAGGATGAGTTGGTAATGCATCCTTGCATTGATGTGCAATTTTTTGGGATATTTCAGTTTGCTTGATTTATTTTAATATTTACTAAAGATAATGAAGTGAAAATATTTTAGTTATAGTGCCTCGTTAGCATGATACATTTATTATGTGTAATTTATAAATTTGTTACATTATCTAGAATATATCCCTATGTCCCTATGTTTGTAACATATTAGCCAGTAGATAGAAACAGCAAACACCTTGTTGCTTTGTCACTGTGAACAGGCTATTTGACTTTTTTTGGTATGTGATTTCATCACCAATTCTTTATCTGGCTGTCAAGGCTTAAACCCAGCTGGTAACTAAGCCATTCAGTCACCCCCACTTCATCCCACTTCAGGAAGGATGGGGAAGAGAATCAAAAGAATGTAAAACACACAGGTTGAGATAAGAACAATTTCACAACTAAAAGTACAATACAGTGATATCAGAAAGATACCAACTAATAACAATAACGATAATAATAAGAAACAAAACAAGCAAACAAAAAAAGTAATGAAAACTCAGAAATCCCAATTGCTGCACAATACAATTGTTCACCACTCCCCCAGTTTATATACTGGGCATGACGTGCTGTGGTATGGAATACACTTTTGGCTAGCTTGGGTCAGATGCCCTGTCTGTGCTTCCTCCCAGTTTCTCATGCCCCTCCTCACTGGCAGAGCATGAGACTGAAAAGTCCTTGATTGGAGTAAGCATTACTTAGCAACAACTAAAAACATTGGTGTGTTATCATCATTGTTCTCAGACTAAAACTGAAACACAGCACTACATCAGCTGCTAGGAAGAAAAATAACTGTTACAGGTGAAACAAGGATATTCATATGTGCGGATCTTTTTTCAGTTAAAGGCAGAAAACTCCCAAGAACAGACAATTATACATACAAGCTTATTTAAATAAAACCAGATTATTAAAAAAAAAAAAAAACCTATATTATAAAAAGACAGAGATTGTCAGCTGTCTTCTTTTTTGGGGGGTGACATGCCTTACCAGAAAGATATTATTTTAAAAACTGTACGATAGGTTATATCATAGAGACAGAGTTAATCCAGCCTTGTAACTAATGTAGACAGTTTCTGTGTTTTTCTTTTGTTATTCTTGTTATCTAAGATTTCAAAGTAATTGTAAGGAGAGGCTGTGAAAATTCTTTCTAGCTATGGCCTCTGTTTGCCTGCAGTATCTATGATAAAACTCCCAAATCATAGTACGCTTCTTTTGTAAACTGCCTGTGTTTACTTCATGACAGTGCGTAAGAGATAGGCTTTAAATCTTCATAACTTACATGGTAATTTTAATTAATGTTGCTGTAAGTTAGGATAGTCATGCAGCATTAATAATGAGATTATAATTATTATTCCTTTTTTTAAATATCACTGTCAACCTGACAGCATCTGTCTCTTACCAAATGCACATGGCAAGCATTTGCATCCTGTCCCAAAAGACAAGTTGTCAGCAGTTGAGTTCCTACCAACTTTACTCAAGTTTAACAGTGTATTTACTTATATTTACAGTGTTGTCAATGGATGCCTCATGGCAAGGATGGAGATGACAATGAAAATCCGCAGCAGGTGAGGAGCCTGCTTGGCAAATAAAAATTTGAACATTCATGGACTCATTCTTTCTTGATATTGTTTTTCCTCTGCTTTGGCAGTGGGCAGTTGCCCTCTCACTTAAAATGACCTGTTCTCTGCCCCTTTCCTCTGGTCTTTCTCTAATGCCCACAATTTCCCAATGGTTATGCAAGCAGACCAGGAGCCCCACACAGCAGCAGGCATTGCCCATTGTCACCTCCACTGGGTGGCAGGAACTGGGAAACAGCAGCCAGTATGGCAGGAAGGGGAAGACAGCCCCTCAGCCTGGCTGCAGCACCTAAAACTCTCACCAACTGGGGGTTTTGCCCCAGAGCTGATAGTCCTCTCAAGAAGCTATCAGTGATGAAAGTATATGAAGATGACCATGAGCTGACAGCAGTGTGGAGCAGCCTGTGGGACATCCACCCTTGCAGTGCTTGGAGATACAGTGGCTTTCTTACCAGCACTTGCATTGTTGGAGTCCGGGGAGAAGCAGGAGTACACACCAGGCTGGAGAGAACATGTATTCCTTGAAAGCAGAACAAATGGATCAACCTGCCCTCCCCAGAGAAGGGACGGGGGCCTGTGAGCCATACCTGCTGTGGGCTCTGTGTATGTGGAGGGAATGCACAACTTTGAATGTGTCTGTAGGATTAAAGCCTGGGGAGAGTCATCTAGAAGAGCACTTAGAAAATCGTGTTTACTAACATTTTGTTAGAGTCCTGTGGTGTGGTTTATCTGTTTCATTACACATATTCATCTTGAAAATATTGTTCACTGATTGCTTGTTAGTTATGTGCTATTCATAAATCAAGGAATCAAGTTTTGATGTTAAATGGATTTAAAGCATGTAAACAGAATAGTTTTTCCCTGAGATTCATGGCATCTTTCTGAGTAACTTGTTATGTATGTGACTCCCTTCCTTTTCTTCTTCACAAAATCTTGATTGTTTTATTGAAGGTGTGCTAAAAGTCTTTTTGGCTTTCTCTAAAATATATGAGTCAAAGGTACCATCAAAGGTGCCTTTCGTGCAGCTTGCAAATACAAGTCCCTTCTTGAGAAATGCATACACAGATATATAAGTGGATCTCTATTTCCATGTCTTCTAGAGGCAGCTAAGATAGCCTGTCTAAGAATGCAGAAGCTGGATGTCCTACCAGACATCCTATTCCTCCAAATGTCATCTTCCTACTTTCAAATCGCAGCCCCTGAGCTGACAGAAATGAGAGAAACATAGAGAAAGTATATGAGCAGAAATTTGGTAATCACTTTTAGCAATTCTTGAGTAGCATACTCTTGCATGACCTGGTCATATAATCACAGACATATATTCTTATCAGTGACCTTCTTGAAGAGAATTAAAAATAATTAATTTCTTCCTGTGGATGAGACCAGTACATGGCCACAACAACAACTTTATACAATGATAGAGTCTGCAGGCAAACTTTGCTTTGTAGTTCTGAAAAAAAAAAGAAAACGGACGTCCACACTTGCTCCAAATACACATCTAAAAAGAAGTTCTCCTTGACTTCAGCCATGTGAAACTCTTTCTAACCATCTTTCCTGTTGTACTCTTAGGCTAACCTTGCTTCTGAGGTAGTCATTTTCACTTAAAGCACAGTAAAACACTGTTATCATGTGTATGCATAAGCCACAGTTCTCAGATCCTCAGACCTTGACAAAAACATTTGCTTGCTAAAAGAAGACTCTGGATTATTATTCAGAGAGGTTCATGCCTTTGAAAAATTTCAGCTGCCAGACCATGGCAGTTCTAGGAAATCACGCATAGCTTTAAATATTGAGTTATTTCTTTTATTTACTCATTTTTATTATGATCATATGTGTTGAAATTCCTGCGGGGAAAAAAAAAATGTAGGAAATTTCAGCCCCATAAACTGTTGTACTTCACAAGGTTAAAAATATCCTAGGTGGGGTTTTAATGGTAAACTTAGCCAACACTGCTATACCAGTTAAGAAAAACCTGCATAGTATGCACACATAGCACATAATCCTTGTGCTTTTCCTGGGATAATTTCTCTGGATTTCTGGGAACAGTCTACATTAGCAAAAACATAGTAGTGCTAATATGATTTTCAACTGATAATATTACATGACACTTTATCTCCAATGATGTATTAACTGGAGACTTTAACCTGAGCATAATGAACACAGAAGTATAACTCCACTGCCATGTCATAATCTCTAGAACAGAGTCATTTCTCTGAAACAGTTGAATAGTTCATGAAATTCATCTCTATGCAATGGTTAGACATGCATTTCATTACCTTTCTCTCAAATTTGCCTTTGTTCACTGCTTGTTTGGTTTTTAATACTAAGCACAGTTATTTAATCCACTCAAATATTTCCATTGGATTCTCCTTCCTAGTAATACTATGGGCAATTACACTTTCTAGGAAGGCCTCGATGTTAGCACAATGTTATCACTAGAACACAAAACAGTCTAAGAGGCTCATCAATTGAGATGAGTTCAGAAAGGTTTTACATGCAGTGTAGTTCTTTAATTTTCACGTAAAAGAATTTTGCCAGTGTCTAAGATCTGAAATATTCCAGACACCTCTCCATGAGAAAATAACTACCTATGGGTAGTAATAATACAATTCTTGGTATGCAGGTGCACTTCTTGAAGGAAAGTGATTCATTACCAAAATACTTTAGTACTTTTTAGCTTCACCCCAAGGGTCTACTCCTGCTTAGGCCACCTTAGAAAAAATTGTTTCCTAATAGCAGGGAAATAAAGGATGTCTGATCCTTTCTAGTTTCTAGAGGTTTTAAATGCTAGTTTAGCAGCTTTGAATACATTGGGCTTCCCTTTTCTCTGTTGCATTTGCCAGGCCATTCTGGCTTGATAGAATAATAGATGATAATAAGATATAACAATATCTTTTGTGGGACTTTATGCTTGATTTTTTTAATGTTAAATTACAGAAACTTCTTATGTTCTTACTTATGAAACTACAACAGTTAAGCATTATTTTTAAAGTGGGAGCTTTGAAATAGGAGGCTGTTGGAAACCAGTGCAGGCATATAATAGATTGCGACGTAGACAGACTGCTGCAAGGTATGCACTACTGTGTCTGTCAAATATATGAGAAAGAAAACAATGGCAATAAGGTTGAAGCATGTCTAAGTGACAGACAATGAAGTTTTGCTCTGGATTTTCCATGATATGGTTTTTCTTCTAGAGGCTGTGATCTAGCCTGGAGGATTGACATGTGATTATAATTACAACCCATGAGAAATGGTTTCCAGCTTGCAGTCTAGCTTGCTTTGTGTTTGTTATTTTGTATCTCTAATTTTCAGGGGTTGTGTGTTTCCAGTCACTGTTACACTTGGCATAAATTACATAGGTGGAAGAGAGACACACTGTCAGTGCTCCCTGAAGAGTAATTTGCCTGGTATGGGCTCACAATGTGTTATTTCACAATGATGTAATTAATCAAGTGCCTTTTGGCAAGTTAGTGTCGGCTGCAGAGCAAAAGAATTCTGTCACATCATGACTTGCTAGTCTTCATTAGCTGTATAACAACCTTTAAAACTGCTGGGGCAGACTGACGTTATTTAAACAACATAGGTTCTACCCCTGTGTGCACCTACTCAGCTGAGAAGACCAATCAATTTTTAAAAATAAGTACTTTGCAGTATTAGCAAAGGATTCATAATCTTTCCTGTTAGGGTGGTGAGGCACTGGAATGGGCTGCCCAGGGAGGTTGTGAGTGCTCCGTCCCTGGCAGTGTTCAAGGCCAGGTTGGATGAAGCCTTGGGTGGGATGGCTTAGTGTGAGGTGTCCCTGCCTATGGCAGGGGGGTTGGAACTAGATGATCTTGAGGTCCTTTCCAACCCTAACTATTCTATGATTCTATGATTCTATGGTCCAGTAATTCTAAGGCTTTTGTTCTGAAATGCATGGTTGCTCAAAAAATGCAAAGTTTGCTTCTCTTCTTTCAGAATAATTAAGTGCTTATTAGTATAGAACAGTAAATTCCTGACAGATGCAATTATGAGAAATATACCTTTAATTTACAAGAAAAAATGTTTTCATGTATCCCTCACAATTTAGATTACTTCACAGTGTATAATAATATTTATGGAAGTCTTAATTCAGATCAGTGCACAACAGATTATATTTGGCCTGGTGTACATTCCTCCACAGCAAACTAGTGAGGGGTATTGACAGCAGATACTTAGCTGTGAAAATCACTCAACACCAGATCAGTAATTCCCCTGAAATGAAGGCAACAAAATCATAAGTACAACCAGATTCTGCGTTTGCAGTAGCCAACACATCTACAAGAGATGAACAGAAGGAAAAAAAAAATATTAGAAAAATTACTGTCATTGCATCCTTCTCTAATTGAGCAAACAGAAGTGGCAATCAAATGACAACTCTGAAGGTCGCAGTTTAATCTTTGCTCTCTTTGATTTTGGATGCTTTCATTTTCTCATGTACAAATAAAAGCACCTTGAGGGGATCCAATAGCCACATTAAGGGCTTTTTATAAGAAGTGTTCAAGATTCTAAAAGCATGGTACTCTGAGGAATATTACATTTGATCTCAAAAACAGAGATGTAGGAAATCAGAAGATATTTTAAAAAACTTTTATCAACAATTTTATCTGGTTACCAGATAATCAATAGAAAAATGTTTCATTCTTGTTTTCCAAGTACATTCTGAGGGAGAAAATAAAAAAAAAAAAAAAAGAGCAGTATACTGTATGAAGAAGATGACACTGTTTTCTAATTCTCACAGAATCACAGAATCCCAAGGGTTGGAAGGGACCTAAAAAGATCATCTAGTCCAACCCCCCTGCAAGAGCAGGGTAATCTACAGTACATCACACAGGAACTTGTCCAGGCGGGCCTTGAATATCTCCAGTGTAGGAGACTCCACAACCCCCCTGGGCAACCTGTTCCAGTGCTCTGTCACTCTTACAGTAAAGAAGTTCTTCCTGATGTTAACGTGGAACTTCCTATGTTCCAGTTTACACCCATTGCCCCTTGTCCTATCACTGGATATCACTGAAAAAAGCCTAGCTCCATCATCCTGACACCTACCCTTTACATATTTGTAAACATTGATGAGGTCACCCCTCAGTCTCCTCTTCTCCAAGCTAAAGAGACCCAGCTCCCTCAGCCTCTCCTCATAAGGGAGATGTTCCACTCCCTTAATCATCTTTGTGGCTCTGCGCTGGACTCCTTCAAGCAATTCCCTGTCCTTCTTGAACAGAGGGGCCCAGAACTGGACGCAATATTCCAGATAGCTCTCATTTTAATGAGCTTCATATTGTCTGTTGGATCATATGTGCAAAGTCATCAACCAGATTTTTCCAGTACAGTATAGGGATCACTTTCTAGAAGTATGAAGAATGGTACACAGCTTACCTGTGGGGTAGGATCAGAGAATGACCAGGACAAAAGGAGGTCTCCAGTACTTTGCTCAAGTTAAAATGGGCTGTAACCTAGAACTCGCTTTCCACACCTACTTGAGTTTCACACTAGTGCTTCATGGATGAATGTGTGTGAGAGTGCCTTAGAACTTCCCTCACTGTCTTTGGGTTTGTGATGTTTCAGCTCAATGACACCATAACAACTGTGGAAACTCTGGCTGCATAGAAGGTGACTAGACATTTTTTAATAGTATGTTCTCATGAATATGTCAGTGAAACCATTCAATTTGCCAATTCTAACAATAACAACAACAACAGAAAGATTTACACAAATAAGCTGAAGATAATCATAGAATCATAGAATCATGGAATCATAGAATAGTTAGGGTTGGAAAGGACCTCAAGATCATGTAGTTCCAACCCCCCTGCCATGGGCAGGGACACCTCTCACTAAACCATCCAACACAAGGCTTCATACAACCTGGCCTTGAACACTGCCAGGGATGGAGCACTCACAATCACCCTGGGCAACCCATTCCAGTGTCTCACCACCCTAACAGGAAAGAATTTCCTCCTTATATCCAATTTAAACTTCCCCTGTTTAAGTTTTAACCCATTACCCCTTGTCCTGTCACTACAGTCCCTGACGAAGAGTCCCACCCCCGCATCCCTATAGGCCCCCTTCAGGTACTGGGAGGCTGCTATGAGGTCTCCACGCAGCCTTCTCTTCTCCAGGCTGAACAGCCCCAACTTCCTCAGCCTGTCTTCATCCGGGAGGTGCTCCAGTCCCCTGATCATCCTCGTGGCCCTTCTCTGGACTTGTTCCAACAGTTCCATGTCCCTTTTATGTTTCTTTGCCCAGTCTGTAGCTGTACCTGGGATTGCTCCGACCCAAGTGTAGGACCTTGCACTTGTCGTGGTTGAACTTCATAAGGTTGGCATCAGCCCACCTTACAAGCGTGTCAAGGTCCCTCTGGATGGCATCCCTTCCTTCCAGCATATCAACCGGACCACACAGCTTGGTGTCATCGGCAAACTTGCTGAGGGCACACTCAATCCCACTGTCCATGTCAGCGACGAAGATGTTAAACAAGACCGGTCCCAACACTGATCCCTGAGGGACACCACTCGTTACCGGTCTCCAGCCAGACATCGAGCCATTGACCACAACTCTTTGTGTGCGGCCATCCAGCCAGTTCTTTATCCACCGAGTGGTCCATCCATCAAATTGATATCTCTCCAATTTAGAGAGAAGGATGTAGTAATGTAATTCATAAATACTGTACAAAACCATTTTCTGAAGTACCACTTTCTGCAAATGGAAAAGTCCCAGGTTTATCCTGAAAATCTAAACACCGGACAGAAACCAAAAGGAACCCAAATGTAATTCCTCTTTTATATACTTTTTATGGCAGTTGTCTAGATCGCAGTTTTCAATGCCTACACTCTCCACACCAACAGTTGGTGAAGAAGTAAAGGAAGAATTGTGTGAAAGAAAAAGTGGGGTTGAGGGTTAAAACAACATTAGTATTCCTAAAGCATCACAGTCATCCAGCCAACAGACAGCCCTCCAGAGATCATGACCTTGGTATATTTATTTTCTGCAAGTTTCTATGTTGCAAATTGAGCTAGAACAGAATTAAGTACTAGGGGAAGACAGGTTAGCAAAAATGGCATAGGCCATGACGAACAGACAATATCTAGAACATTTTCAGCCACTCTTCCATTTCCAAGAAGAGAATGTATTCGAATTTCCATGTTCATTTTACAGACTGGAGAGCATACGAGCACACATTAATGGGCACTTTTGCCTTTCTTGCAATATTGAACACTTTTCTGAGAGGGGTTTTCTTTTGTACCAGGCAACAAGAATGATGTGTATCTTACTTATACAGAATAAAGTGCGTACAGGTGTCCCTGCTCATGGCAGCGGTGCTGGAACTAGATGATCTTAAGGTCCTTTCCAACCCTAACTATTCTATGGTTCTATAAAGGAACTGATGCAGACATTTTCATGACATAACATCTATAGTCTGTTTTACTAACCATTTGCTTGTTTCTCTTTTGCTCTGTTTCTGAGGAAGTTTTTGTATTGTTTTGTTTTGTTTGGGGTTTTTTGTTTGGTTTTGTTTTGGGTTTTTTTGTTTGGCTTATTTTGTTTTTTGGTTTTCTGTGGTTGTGGTTTTGGGTTGGTTTTTTTTTTTTTTTAACTAGTTCTGACAGCACATATTGTCTCACTTGTTTTGAGCTTTTTGTTGGATGGCTAAGCCCAGAAAAAGATCTGTTATATAACATCAGTGTAAATTCCAGAATATATTTAGAAAATAGATTGTTCCCTTTTTTCTTTTCATCAAGCAAAAACTACAGTAATAAAGAGTAATAAAGAGAAGGGAATTACAAAGCATCAAGTGAGGAATTGTATTTACATTCAAGTTATGGAGCTAATGATTTCATATCAAGAGTTAAAAACTAGAAAACCCCTTACAAAGAACACTGAATAGAGTGAAGGTGCACCACAACATATAAACAAGCTGATGTTATGTAACTAATAATATAAAGTTATTTGTATAGCTGTAAGTTTTTTCTGTGTATAGAGGGCTTGGTCTGTGTACAAAGCAAATAACAAATAACTTGTAGGATGTGGTTGCATGCAGTAATTTTCAATTTCTAATGTTAGAACTAAAAACTATGGTAATCAAGGGGATTTTGTTCTCAATCCTGTGATTCTGTGATCAGGTCTTTCAGAAGTCTTTATTATCTTGCAAATATCTGTCTAGTTTTTCCGACTTTGTGGGGTATAAGATAGAGGTAATGAGTATACGCTGATCTCACAGCTGTAGTAAATTAATTGATGTGTAGTCAATTTGGAAAGTCTGATGTATTTAGTATTATGTTCACCTTACAATCTGAGGCTGAGACAATTGCATTTTTTCCACATGTATCACACGAAATGATTGCCCACTTTATGGTACATTAATACAATGTGACACATTACATCATTGCTACATATAGATTAACTTGGTATTTGATCAGTCATGTCAGAACTCTGCTTCGACAGTGAATATCCAACCTGTGCTGTTGGACAAGGTTATTGTCCTCGCAGATGAGATACATATTATTAGAATGAATGTTAAAAAAATGTCTGTCTTGCTAAAGCGGTAAAAATTAAGAGAAAATCCCAACACCTCAGGAAATCAAAATTTAAATACTTTTCCAGAATTGTAAATATTTGATGCTCTAAGTACATATAGGAAAAAGAGGACATCAAGAATGCCACAGAAGGAATAAAATATTCAGTAGGTTAGCAATCTAATTTCAGTTTTCATCTGATATAATTTAACTGTTCTGTTGTAAAACTGAGAGCTAAAGTAAAGCAAAATAAATTACTATATTTAAATATCCTCGTCTGACATTATCTTCAAATTAATACCTTGTCACGCAAAGTAATTAAAGCCTCAAATTCCTTGGTTCTACTATGACCAAAATTACTCCTAGTCACATCAGTGGCTGCTGGTTCATCAAATGTTTTCATACAGAGCTCCTGGACTAGCCAAACCCGAGGCTGAGCTTTGCACCAAGGTGAAATTTTCTCCATCAGAATGCTTAATTAGTGCCTACATGTTCAAGACAGATTTTTGTGTTTTCATATAAATTTGATTTATTAAAAAATGCAGCTTTGAAGGGCTATACCACATCAAAGAAAGGATAACTTTGAGAGCTCCTAATTGTTTTAGTGAGCTCTATAGCATTTATAGACTTGGATGTTCTTGCATCTGAATGAGTAGCAGTAGATGGGAAACAACATCTTACTAATTTCTAACCTTGTCTTCCTATGGGGCCTTATGAGATGAAAAGGTCTTAGTTTCAGCACTGAAACTAGGAGTGATATGTTTTTCTTGTAAATGTCATTACAAAGCTAGGAGGATTAATGCAGATATTCAAATGATATTATGAGCATCACATAAGCTGAGTTAATATAGATGGGAAGACAGAGAGTCATGGGTGCAGAACAAGCTCCATCTGGTATATTTCAAAAGGAGATTTTCAGCTATATAAGGAATTTCATCCTAATGGTGGAATGGCAGAAAGATATCTCCTCCAAACAAATTAAGTAAAGTGGATGACATATTGGTTATGAAAAGCACCTCTTATGTAAAGTATAGGATGTCATATGAGTAATAAAAATTTCCAATCTGATCTTCTGTGGCTTAGACATACTATTAGCATCGTAAAATATAGTTACACTAAGTGTGGTAGAAATACAGGAAAGTTTAATATCTGCAAGAAGGTTTATGCCAGTTTCTCTAGCAAATTTATATCATGCATAATTTCCTGGAGGAGAATAACTAAAAATGTAATTCTTTTCCAATAACCTATCTTATTTTTCATTCAGTAAGAACCTTATTTTGTTCAATAAGCGATACCATTTAACGATTACAGAGAAAAATATTTTTTTCAGGTAAACACCAAATAAAATGTTTTTCTTTTGTTAAAATTTAACTGAACTATCTAGTTTTGGACAATACCTGTTTGTGGTTTTTCAGTAGCTGTAAACACTATGTTTAGTTACTATTCCTTATCTTAAGTACAATAATTCTTCAGTGACTTGTGGAATATCAGCACAATGGTTGTTGCAACACTATGTCATATTGACTACGTTTGAGTGAATAATTTACAAGGAATACAGTATTTCTCAGTTAGTTTCTTGCAGTACTGCAACATGTTGAGATCCCTGTCTCTCAGATGTACTTTTCATCTGAATACATTTCAACATTTCAATATATACATACACAATTGAGCATCTTCACTTTGAATTAGTCACTGAAAGCTGACCTGCAGCTATTCCTGATGTCTATAAGAGACCAGACTTAGAACTGCAATGTGTTCATTACAGGGTCATGGGAGCATTTACCTGCTAGCTAATCAATATATTTGTCTCTTATTTTTCACTAAGCCAACACTGTAAAGCATAGGTTTCCAATTAAATGTGGAATAGCACTTTCCCTCTTAATTCTGTTCTGTTTTTTTATTATGAATTTGATGTGCCAAGTGTTTGTGAAGCACCTAAATGATCAAACTCAAGGACTTTCTTATATTCATAGACCTACCCTGCCTTTTCATAAATCAGTCCAAACCCAACAGGTTTTTGATGTTTATATATTCCATTAAATATGCCCCCAGATTAAAAATGTGTAAATTTAGGCATTGAATCAGGAGAAGAATATCTCTGTTTTCTCTTGTGCTTATAATGGAGCTAAAATACAGTCACTCAGAAACACTTGTTTCTTCCATCCAGTCTCATACAGCTCTAGAATTCCATTTTCTGCATTAAACAATTAAAAATGCTGTGGTAAGCCAGGATGACAACTGGACATTGTTTAAAAGCTGGAAACTTGGAAGTGAGTATCACAAAGAGGAAGTGATAGAAAAATCAATGTTCAGAGTGATACTAGTTTTCTATTCTCACCACCAATTGTTATTTTTGTAGTTTGAACCATCTTGGTTAAAGACAGGCATTTAATGAAAAAGCATTATTTTTTGCATGCTGTTTTTTTATCTTGAAAAAAAACCTTCATGATAACATCATGCCAGCATTTACTGTTGGCCCGAAACTGTTAATCTCATCTCTCTCTGACATTAAAGCAGAATGGATTTGCAGCCATCTATGGGGAAAAGGAATGCTTTCCATTAAGTTCTTTAAATATATTTGATGAGTACTTTCTTACAGAAGTGAAGTTACCAGAGTTCAAGCAAACACTCTATGAAGAGCTACTGCTTTTTATTTTCTATAAGTTTCCATAGTGCTTATCAGAAAATTGTCTTGGCTTATGGTATTTTATTACATCTGTAAGTGTTTCTTCCAAGTAGTAAGACACTACAACCATATTCTTCACAGATATAAAAATACTGGCATTACTCAAATACTGAAAAAAAACCCAAACCCACTCCAGTACTAAACATCCATTTTAATAATATAAGCCTTTGACTTCACTAGCCTTCAATTTATATTTCCTTCTCAAGGTTTTACTTGGTGTTTTACTAAAGCCACAAGCTGTCTTCATGTTCATACGTTTTGAATGAGAGTGCGTGAACTGGACACCATAAATCCTTGCTGCACTTCCTTGGCGAGGCAATAGGATTGTTTTCTGCCAGGTGATCATCTTCTTGAAGTATGAAAAAAATGGACCAATTCCTTAAAGGAAAACATGCCAATAGAAAAAAAAAATACTTTAAAGAAATAATTTGGTTACCATCTGTAGACTGATACTTTCTCCAGACTTGCCTAGATAAGAAGTTCATCTCGATTAATGTGAAAAGGAAAACCACCAGTTACACTTGTTTGTAAAATACTTTCCCTTTCAGGGAGCCCAGAAACTGTGAGTCTCCCTTCCTTACAGAAGCAATTGTCTCAAAGGTCAGGCTGGATGGGGCTTTGAGCAACCTGATCTAGCGGAGGGTGTCCATGCCCATGGAAGGGGGATTGCAACTAGATGATTTTTAAGATCCCTTCAAACCCAAACCAGTCTATAAGTCTGTGATTCTGTAAAGGTTTCAGTACTCAGTGCCATCCCTCCACATTTTGATCATTTGAAACTGTAATACCTTTTGACAACACCTTCCACTTGAGAAGTCTTTAAATGGGAAGGTCAATATTTCAAAGCCCAGCAAAACAGCAGATTTCAGGGCACGCTTTGTGTCCCTCTTCAGCACATCACTTGGTCACCTATTTGTTTGAGTTTGGTAAGGTGTTTTGGAAAACATGGAGGAAGACAGATCTTCCATCCAGTCAAAATTCAGCAAAAAGCCTATTCCCATTAGTTGTTAAGTAATTATTGATAACCATAGCCTCCTGTCTCATTTTTTTTAAAGCCTAGGAAAGGCCTTCAAGCCTTATATTATGTTAATCACACTAAACAAATACTACAAATAAAAAAGGAGCTATAGATAACTTGTATAAATGGCAACCTTTTGCCCTGCATTACATGTTAACCTAGTTTGTTTTGCTTTCCAGTTTTACCATTCTGTTTTATTTCACTTATTTTTATATTAAATGGCTGACATATCTTCTTATATTTATTCAGTAATACTGAGGACTTTTGTTTTGAACCAGACAATCCTTTTTACTTTCACTGAAAATGATAAAGCTTATAATATGTTTTTATGCATAAAGTTTCATTTCAATTATACTCCTCTCAGATGTGAAAAGAATTGTGGGATTTGGTGCATATAGGTTTACTAAAAAACAAAATTCTTTTCTGTTACCTTCTGTCTCAAATACAAGATGCAAAAAGAACTGGGTGTCTATCTGAAGAAGCAAAATGTGCAGTATAATCAGTTCAACTCCTTCACTATAAATAAATGGTATATTTTCACAATCTTCAGTTCTAATAAATATTTGCAGCTTTTCTGTTTATTTATACTGACAAATCTAAGTATATACTGGAGAAGTGGACATAATCACTGAATTTATAATTATTGAAAACTAACACACACTGTATATGGTTTAGGATGCTGATATTTATGAAGTCACAAGTTTTTATTAATATAGAAATTCAGTAATTATTAGTGTCACTATTTGCTGTTTCTATGTAATTCAATTTAACTTATGGGAATATGAGGTTTTTGATTGCATTTGCAAGTGAGAGAGGCTTGCTAGCTATTCCTCTGGGTTTATGCTATTGTATATTTTGTTAAAAATCAGTGAGAAGAAATTGTTTTTCTTATATTTCAAATGTTTTTTAAAATGCCTTATTAAACTGATAGTATTTTCTTATTCCTCATCCCACTTAGAGATATTTATACTATATTATATTTCAATATATTATGCTGTATTTCTTCTTATTCTTAATTCTTTCTTAAGAAGACTGTCCAAGATCACTACTGAGACAACTTGCTATTTCATTTTCTAACTATAAGGATCTTTCAAATGTTTAGGGGAGTGTATTCTTCATTTAAACCTTTTAAAAATGAACTTAACTTTTAAAGCCCAGGTACAAACTCAAGACTGGTCTTCACACATAAAATATGCTAAGGTTTGAAATTCTAGAAATGCCTAGGGATAACTATATTAGCATGACTCTTTTGCTAAGAGTGTCTGGACTAGGATGGATCAAGAAAAGCAATGGAATAGGGTAAACCAAGGTGACCTGAAACAGTGCTTATGGAAAAAATGTAGGGTTTTTTTTCTTGTATTGATTCTCTCCTGTGACTTTTACCGAATATATCTGAAGCATAGCAGTCATGCAACATCTCCTTTAAACTTGCATGTCATGCCCTTTAGTCATTCAGTCCCATACAGAGATATCAGCTTGCTGCACCATTTTGTCAGGAAAGGACGCATAATGCCACCTGTAAAAATGCTCCAAATTGACATGTAAGCCACAATTTTGGGAAAAAAAAAAAAACACCACTACAAAAACTGATACAAGTAAAGGGGACTTCCTTTCTTTCTTCTCTCAACCTCCTGTTGTCCTACTGCCTGCATGCCTTGTATCCCATCAGGAGTAATTATAACAAGATACTACCATTTATAGTTCTATTGTAACACTGTCAACATGCTTATTTGAAACTGGAATTTGATAAACAAATTTTGCAAGGTTCCTTGGAAGCAGTTATGCTTATATTCTATACTAGTAGAAAATATCAGCATGCACAAATTAGACTGCTTCAAAGAAATTCAGACATACTACTTCCTTTTTTGTAACTGGTAAGTTTAATGTGTTAATAAGCCTTGTGACAGAAGAAATAGAAATAATTTTAAAGTCCTTCAAACATCCTTATCTTCCCTTGATATTTAGACTGAGTGCGCTTACTCTTGACTGGGATCTAGGAGGGTCAGCTAACTTGGGTCTGTAACCTCTTTATACTGCCCCACAGGAGGATAAGGCTTGGACTTGCCTTCTGAAGCTGGGCCTGCACACTTTATTTGACAGGACAAACACATTCCTAAGCACAAACTGTGCTTAAGCCTTTCTTTTTAATGTGGTGAATGATTGTCAGGTTTCTTCCCAGTTTTCCTTCTTAATGAGTAAAGTTAATTTTTACTTTTATTTTTATTTTAAAATGAGATATACTTCTCAGAAAATTTTGAAAAGGTATAAATCATTTGCTTTTGGAGCAACACTTGTTAGAAAGACAAGCATCTTCATGCCAATGCAGGAAGGAAAAATCTGAATTCTTACTTTGAGGCTTTTACATGAAGGGCAATAGATGTTCTCTCAATTAATGAGGCATGCTTCATCAATGGCTTTGATATAAGATGGCTTATAAAACTGTCAAAAATAATTCAAAGAGCTTTTTTTGCAACAAGACCATGACCTAAACAGCCCATCATGTGTTAAGTTTACTAGACATTTTACACCCCAAAGGAACTAAATATAAATCTAGCATAAAGAGCTCTTGCTGTATAAGACAGCAGACTTGACTCCAAAATAAATTTGTGAAAGGGCAGATATAAAAGGTTTTGAGTGTAACCTTATAATGGAGAAATGAAATATTGAGCTGATTCACTGACAAGCCACTTACATCTTCATGAAGGTTCTTACTGCCATTTTATACTTTGGTATGTAAAAAATGTGCATCCAAAACCTAAGAATTAAATCATGCTGAAGTTCTAGCTTATTAATTAGGAAACTAACTGAAATAATACAAATAAAAATTATAATAAATTCTTAATGTTATTGTCAGGTGACTTCAAAATTTGAGTAGGTAAATGAGGACAGAAGATAGATTATTATGTCAACTCTGGTTTCCGTCTTGACACTCCGAGTTATTATACAGTCTTAAGCAGTTCTTTGAGGTTCAAATTACAAGAATAATAATACCGACTCTCCTGACAGCCATGAATCAAGTCAGCCAAGTATTCACGAAAGTTGTGCTACTGGTCTACTCCTCCTTCTTTAGTTTGTAAACATGAATTAATAATTAGGATAAACATTGGTATGCTGCAATAATACAGAGATCAGTCATGTTACCTGAAACATCATATGATCTAATATTCCAGGACATGTTAGAAAATGTTTGCTTGTATGCTGGCATATTTATATGCTTAAAAAAAAAAAAAAAGAAAAGTGAGGCAACAATTATAATTTGCAAAGGAATATATTCCTTTTTTATGCCCCTGAATTAGCAATTTTTAATTTTTTTTCCAAGTCTCAAAGAGTATCCTCTTAAGAGTATCAGAAAAATTAATTGAATCATCATTAAATTTATACACCGAAAATAGCATCAGACCATTAGATGATTTCTATTCCTAAAGCAAGGTATAGCTTCTAGGAATCAGCAAGTAACACAAAAGAAACATTAGAAAGCAGTTATTGAGATCTAAAACCATTGCATGCTGTGGATAGTTTAAAAATTGAATAAATAATCATTCATGTTATTAAAAAAAAAAAAAAAAACAACAAAAACACAAACAACCTTAAGAGTGGATTAGAAAGAATATGTTTAAAAAAATATGTTAAAAAATAACTACAAATCAATTATCTATCAGTATATTAAAGCCTCAAATACATGTAAAGGCTGAAAAAGGAAAAAAAAAAAAAAAATGTTTCTGGTCTGTGCTACTGTTACCAATGCCCCCGCCTGTATGCACATATGTGCTTTTCTTGTGGTGAAGATAAATGTGAAAAATAAATATATAGGTATTATTTCCATCATGCTACATAGAGGAAAAAGTAAAAACTAGATTTTCTCTTCCAAATTCACCATATAAATCTGCAGTTGTGCACTTGTGTATACCCACAGGACACATACAAAGACCTTAACTATATAGAGATTTTACGATGAGTTTTTATGCAAAGAATTACTTTTGAGAAGAAGGATATATATAATAAACTAGACCAAAGCAAAATGAACATTCACAGTGAACCCTTTAAAAATGGTCCTGATTTTAAACATTTCTAGTGCTCATCAGCATGGAGAACTGAAACTGAATCTATTTTATCCATCTTCTTCATGCAGTATATCTCTGTGTCACTCATATCTTTTCCAAATAAGCATGATACAAAAGAGACGTATTTCATTACCTATTCTGAGTCCATTTTGGCCTTGCTGTTTTTGGACTACAATATGTGTTGGACATTGAGAAGAATTTTAAAAAAGAGTAAAAATCTTAGAAAAGGGATTTGCTCATAACTTCATTAGGTTCTGACTTTTCTCACACAGAGACTTCAAGCCATGCTTGCTGAGCAGGGTGAAGAAGTACTTACTTACTGAAATCAATCAAAAATTTTGCAATGAACTTCAGTGAGGCTGGAATTACTGTTAACTTCAATTACTGAGTCAGGTTTAGTAATCCTGGAAATAGCAAGGCTGACTTCAGAGGTAAGCTAGGTCCATTACCCTAGTTTTTCTCAGTTTTGCACATAAGAAGTGTGCCCTGTGAATCAAAAGTAAACATTTCCAGTGGCAGTTTTAATCTAAGTACTATTTGCTTAATATATCTCCTGAGCATCATTTGCTTCATTCTGTAACTGTAGCTTGGGAATAATAGAAAAGAAAATTAATATATTTCTTTAGTTTTATGACACTACTTCAAGAGTTGTCAGGTATGGATAAATGGGAGAAAGAGAAACACAGAAATTTAGTTTATACTGGCAACCACTGTTAACATTGATTTTTCACAATGGGGGAACTCAAGTTTAAGTATTGGAAACCAGTTCTGATAAAAAACTGTTCTGGAAACCAAACTGTTAGTTTGAGGTTTTAGTTTTGGTATACCCAAATCTTCAAATCTGTTGGAGCCTATCTGCAGGTTACTGCTTTTGGGAAAGGGAGCACGTATTATAAAACCCCTCAGTCATTTTGAACTTATTTCTTTTCCTTTGGATTGTTGGAAATCTGATAGTTCTGAAAGGTCAAGAAAGTACCAAGAACAGCATTTCAAAGTTTATTTTGATATTTCTGTTTCAGTTCTTCTGGGGACAACAAAATTTGGAAATATTTGCTTTAAATTTGTTATGATTTTCTGGCTCTGATTTAGACAGGTCCTATGGTTTCTCCAATCCATTTAGTAACTACAAGCAAATCAATATTATTATGAGGCCGTGGTCTAGCAAAACACTTAAGTGTGTGCTTAAATGTAACTGGTCCCATTGAAATTATTATTACCTTAGAAAGGAATATGTTACATGGTTTAAAAGAAATATACATTGTAACTTAGCTAGGCAGTCATCTAAGAAGAGAGTGTTACTTCAGAAAATCTCTTTTATAAAATCAGATAACACTATTAAAAAGATACAGCTTGATTCCACTTTTTTAATTAATTTTGTCTTTATCCCCACAAAATCAGAAATTGAATGATTTCATACATATTTATATTCAACAGAGCGAAACAGAGTCCATCAGAGGGCAATGTTGTTCATTATTTACCTATTTTTGACAAATTCACAAAACACCGTTAAACATAAGTTAAGAGAAAGTGATTCATCTTTATTTTTAATGACCTATTTTCCCAGGAAGTTTCAGTTTAAAAAGGTCTCATCTAGGCAGAGAGAGGGAGGGAGATGGCAACAGAGGAAGGAAAAGAAAAAGAATGTTTCCATCTGTCACTTAGAGTTTTCTTCTAACAGCTGCTGATTTGACTAATGATGGTTGCATAATTACCATTTCACACATGTTTGATAATGTTCTTTGTTTGGACTGCCAGTTGTCTTGATGGAGTACACTCAATGGTGCTATTGAAGAGTGGAAACCTGCTTATTTAAAATCCATGCCTAAAGCAATTTGAAG
Organism: Lathamus discolor; assembly: GCF_037157495.1. NCBI lineage: Eukaryota > Metazoa > Chordata > Aves > Psittaciformes > Psittacidae > Lathamus > Lathamus discolor. Next base: position 89,722,731 of record NC_088885.1, on the reverse strand, counting down.
AGCATGAGCTCACTATATGAAACATTTATGCCCTTGTTGAAAACAGGTTTTGTAGGTTTTTAATTTTCCCTCTGAAAATTCCACTGTTGGAAATCATAAATACACCAATACTATAGAGCTTTTCTTGAGTGCATGAAAGCCTCTTTGGACATACAAGTGTTTGAGAAAGCATAATTCTTAGACTGGCATCCAAATTATTTTACCTTTTTTTTTTTTTTTTTTTTTTTTAAGAGATAATAAGAACTAGTGTACTTCACCAGGGCTCTGATTGAAAGCTCATTGAATAGATGTAATCATGCCTTGATCTACAAACAAAGATACTATTCGTACTGATGAGAGCACTGTACAGCTCTCTTCAGCTGATGAAGATTTGCTTCTGAATCTAATATTTTTATACTAAATAATAAATACAATCTTAGTAATGACTGAGTCATTCCTTCAGGTCATTTAATAATGTTTCCACTGTCCCATGAGGAAAAAGTTCCCATATTTCTAACCTGCTAGGAAGTTAACCAGAAGTTGCATTTAAATTTTTCACTCACTGTCCTCTCAATGAATATTCTTACAAAAAACATAGAATACCTTAGAAATATAGTGTTAACAAAGAGCTATCTAATTCAAGTTCTTCAGGAAACATTTAACAGTATAATAAAAAACTCCAGCATGCTTTCACCTTTCCGTGTTCCAACTTACATTAGCTGATTAGAAAAAATTGGTTAAAACATTCCCCAGGAAATAAAAGAACACCTTTGTTATGAAAAGGTTCTTCAAAACTAATTTGGTTTGTTGGACTAATACAGAAGTAGCAAACTAGAATCAAATTAGAAAATAAAAACCAGCATAAAATAAAAGGTCATTTAAAAATCTAATTTCTCCCATATCCAAAAGGTAATGCAAGGTACAGATATATAAACAAAGGGAACGGTGTTGTCCAGCAGCTCTGAAACACATATCAGATTGTTAAAGACATATTGTTAGGTGCCTAGTGATTACAGATCTTAATTGAAGTTCAGGTACTGAACAAACCTAATCAGACAGGTTCTGAACAAATTGTCTAAGGTCACTAAAAATGCTAAAAAAAATATATTATTATTAGACACATACTTGGGAAAATGTTTATTATAGATTGAAAATATTCCTATCAATATTAACATTTATTCAGAAGGGATGTGCAGGCCTATTCACATATTCAGAGGTTACTTTTTGCTCATAATTTTCTGCCCTGTGTAGATTCTCAAGCCACCCTCATCACTAAAAGGTAACTGTTTCCCGGTAGAGCTTTAAGCACTCTGACTAACATCTGTCACATATAGTTCATGATCCCTCTCATCCTCTCCCTAGGGAGTGTATGTAGAGAAGTGTCATTTTGGTAGGGTTTGATTTGGGGGAATTTATTTTTCACGTATTGCTATAGCATTACTTAGGCATGCAGATAGAGTCTTTCAGAGTCATTATCTGTCTCTTGAAATGATGTGCATTTAGTAGTTTACTAGACCAACATGAAATACTCTTTCTAAAGTATTCTTATCTATTTTTGGGTAGTTGAACTGTAGCTGTTACAAAAGTCAATTGCTCAGCTAATGTGCTCCACAACATAAGAAATGGCTGGAAGTCTATAAGAAGGCTGTATGTCTCTTAGCACCTTTGGCATTTTTACAATGCGGAAGAGTGATTATAGTATAATTCCAGTCCTTTGACACTTTGTTCACTGTAGTTCAAGTTGATTAGCTTTTCTGGCTGAGCTACTGGGTTTCCTCCAACTTTTATGATATCACTAGTGATGCCATCTGTCCTAGGTATTTTTCCTCTTAAAGGTTTCATGACTTTCTCTATCTTCTTTTGCATGCATAAGGTAAGATTTTTTTCTTCACTTCTGTTTTTATGTCATAGGAGATGGTGAAACTTGTCATGTTTGTCTCTATGCATTCTTGTAGAGCTGCTGGTAAAGCTCATCTGCTCTCTGCAGGATGCTATCTCTCCCTCTGTAATTACTCTTTCATCACTGTCTGAGAGGGACATCTGGTGTCAATTATCTGTTTTCTTCTCATCTTGCTACAGCTGTTTCTTTTAAGAGTATTTTAAATCATTTCTATGTTGCACCATATATTTGAATCCTTTGTGATCTTTCATTTTCAAGGTCATGTGAGCTCGTAGTTGAAGTTATTATTCTTTCTCTCTTTATTCCATTTCTTTTACCAAGAGTCTCCTATATGCTTTTGCACTACTAAGCTGATTATGATATAACACCACCTATGTATCCACAGGTACAGCTACAATGAGATTTCTTTTTCAAAGAAACTCCTTGGCCTAGTAAAAACTTGCTTTTAACTTGAAAGGGCCAAACTACATCAGGGTAATCAGATCCTCATCCTGAGAATGTAAGTATTTGGTACTTGATGTGTTAAATGTTCTTTCTTACAACTCATGCAATAGTATAAAAAAAAAATAATCATGGCTAAGTATATGTAGAAAAAATATTTTACAGCATATTCCAAACAGACACTTTTTCCCCAATACAGTATATTTAATTCCATGATCTGCTTGATGCTTTTTTCTAGTCTGATTGGTTTCAGTAATAATACTCACTGAATGTAGGACCTAACAAGGTTGAAGGCTTGAATCAGAGAACTTCAGGTAAAATACTATGACAGTATATAAGGACATTTACTCTAGAAAATTTTCATTCAGGCATCCTTTAGCAGACTCATACCAGTAGACCAGATGACTGACCTCTATAACTGGTCTAGCATCCTGATCATGTTAAAGTCAGGAAGCTGATGCTATGTCTAATACTACAGATGTTATGCTATCCAGGTCCAGAACCCTCTTACACAAAGTTGCCAGGAAGGACAGCTAATAAGAGAAAATCACAAAGTGAAAGCATTTTTAAGAGTTTGTCAACAGCAGAATTTTGGATCTTGAGTAAAAAGCCTGTTCACCTGAAATAGATAAGAAGTTTGCAAAGAACAGATAATAGACATTTAACTGTTTTGTTCCAGGCTACATGTGGGTTTGCAGGGCAACCATTACTTCAAGATAAAGCACAATCCCAACTTCTCCCTTAGACAGCTTATTATGTCCCTTTTGTCTTTTCTATCCAAAAGGAGGAAGCTTACTTTTTTTTTTTTTCCTCCTAACTTACATGTTGCCAAGAACACAGGCTGCTCACATTTCCTGTATTTGGTTGAAGTGCTAAATAATTGCACTGCTGAATATGCCAGGGCAAAGATGAAAGCCTTATTTATTTATCTAAGGTAAGAACCATTTGTGGGGTTATGTGTGCCCAGAGGGGAAATGATAAATAGCTAAGGATATATCTAGTCTCTGCTGATGAGAAGCAATGCTGAGGTGACCAGTGATAAACTTGAATCAACATGCATATTTTCCCAAATGCTGATGTGACATACGACTTAGTGTAATCCTCTCTATCCATTATACAACAACATAAACTGGTGTTTAACAATTACTTTTTGTTTCAGCTTTTACTGGCAGTCACTCTTCCCATATTTTCCAAGTCCCTGAACCTCAAGGCAGTGACTGAAGGAATGAAGTCCCTCCCATTATAGATGAAAAGCAGGTTCAAGATGATCTGAGAAACCTAGACTTACACAAGTCCATGGGACCCGACAAGGTGCATCCAAGGGTCCCAAGAAAATTGGCAGATGCAGTCATTAAGATAGTTTGCGTCATATTTGAAAAGTCATGGCAGTCAGACAAAGTCCCCAGTGACCAGAGAAAAGAGTATCACAACCACTTTTAAAAGGGGTAATGAAGAGGACCCTGGGAACTACTGACCAGTCAGCCTCACCTCTGTGCCAGGTAAGATCATGGAACAGTTCATTCTGGAATTTATGGTGAAGCATGCAGAACACAGGGAACAGGTGATTAGAGAAAGCCAACAGGGCTTCACCAAAGGCAATGTCTGACTAGTACTATAGTGGCCTTCTCTGATGGAGTGACTGCATTAGTGGACAAGTGAAGAGTTACAGTTGTTATCTACCTGGACTTCTGTAAGACCTTTGATATAGTCTCTCACAAAATGTTTACCTCTAAATGAGAGATGGATTTGATGGATGGACTATTAGAAGGATAGGAAAATAACTAGGTAGCCACATACAAAGAGTTACAGTCAGTGGCTCAATATTCAAATGGAAACTAGTAATAAGTGGTGTCCTTCATGGGTCTATATTAGAACAAATATTTAAAATCTTCATCTATGCCATAGCTAGCAAAATTGAGTGTACCCTTAGCAAGGTTGCAAATGACAACATGCTGAGCTCATGCACTTGGGTCAGGACAATCCCCTATATCACAGCACAGACTGGGGAATGAATTGATTGAAAGCAACCTGGTAGAGAAGGACCTGGGGATACTGGTGGATGAAAAAATAGATATGAGCTGACAATGTGCGCTCACAGCCCAGAAAGCCACTAGTACCCTGTGCCTCACAAAAAGAAGCATGGTCAGCAGGTCCAGGGAAGAGATTTTTCACTCTCTACTCTGACCTCATTAGACCCCACATAGAGTAGCGCACACACCCTTAAGATCCCCTGTACAAGAAAGTTATGGACCTCTTTGAGCAGATTCAGGGGAGGGCTGTGAAAGGGATCAGGGCCCTCTCATGTGAAATAAGGCTGAGAGAGTTGGTCTTGTCAAGCCTGGAGAAAAGGTGGCTCCAGGGAGACTTTACTGTGGTCTTTCAATACCTAAAGGGGGTTTATAAGAAAGACGTAGAAAGGACAAAGAGCAAATTAAAGAAGGTAGATTTAGACTGGCTATAAGGAAGACATTTTTTATGATGAGGGTGATGAGACACTGGAACAAGATGCACCATCCGTTGTGGATGCCCCATCACTGGAAGTGTTCAAAGTCAGGTTGGCTGGGGCTTTCAGAAACCTTATCTAGTTAGAGATGTCCTTAGCCATGGCAGGGGGGTTGGATTAAATGACTGTTAAAAGTATCTTTCATCCCAAACTGTTCTATGATTCTATGATCATCTTTTTTTCTTAGGTAACTATTTCCGTGAACAGGTTACTTAGAATGTACACCATAAGATCTCTAATAGTGAACATTATTTACTTAATCAATTTTAGAGTATTCTGAGAGTTACTAACCATGCTACCTAATCACTGACACCAGTGCACACTTGGGAGAGGGAGCTTTGACAAATGTCATAAACCTCTCATTGCTTTGTAACAGGTCATTTTAGCATTCTAGTTAACATATTTATCCTTTCTTGTTTACCTTTCCAGACAATCTGCTATGGCACGATATTGGGAATCATGCTTTACATTACATTTTTACAAAACTGAAAAAGGAACAAATTAACAAAAAGTATCTTAGCTGTGGGACTTAATATTTTTTTGTTTGTTTTGGTCAGTGAACACCTGACCACTTCTTGTGTCCAGTTAGGTCTTTGAGTCACAAGCCAAAACGTTAGCAAAAAGTGGATACCCTTCAGGAAGGGAGATACCTTATGATTGAAGTAGCCAAAGCTATAGCTAATCAAATAATAAGACGTTAATCTTAATAAACCTTCTGTTGTCTCAGTCTCATTACAGTTGAGGTTCAGAGTGTGTAATTAGGGCACAGAAAGAGGTGAAATGAATTGATCAAGTCTGTCCAATAAAACAACAACAAAATTGGGAACCAAAGCTTGGTTTCCTGAAACCCAAGTGGTTGTTTGCCAACGGGCAGTTGCCAAAACCCAAGCTTTTAAAATACCCTTGCAGCTTCATGCCCATAGCAACTCTGGTGATGAAAAATATAACATATTAACCAAAGGTATGAAATTAAACCTTGAAAAGGAACATAGTTCTTACAGGAAACACAGGAGAAATTAATTTTCCCTAATATATGTTTTTCTTGTGAGTGTTATAGAAATTAAATGGAAACACACAGAAGAGATACAAAAATAATCTCTTCATTTTTTCTGAACTTTTTTCACTGTAATAGACAGAAAATTTTTACGTCAAAATTATCCAAAGCCCAGGAGTCTGCTTCAGTCTCCTGTTTAGCTGCTGTGCACAGTAGCCTTAGGCAAATGGGTTACTCTCAAATTTAATTTTTATTTAAAGAGCTAAATTGGAACACAACATATCAACTTCTAGCTCAGAAATACAAGTATACTGTAAAAGCTTGGGCACATTTATAGAAAACTCAAGCTCTAAAATATCTGAAAAAAAAAATCTGAATTCCCTAGTATGGGATGAACTCTGGAAATAGGGGAAAAGAAACATACAAAGTCCAAACATTTTTCATCCTTTTGGCAAAAGGTGTTATCATTAGTAGTAACTCACAGCCAGTAAATTAAGCCAATTAGTTTCAGTAGGCAATTTTGCTAGTCAAACCTTAACTAGTTTTTGAGGTAAATGTTTTGGGAAGACTTTACTGTATTATTTGCTATACAGAAGTAAGATTTTTGAAGACAAAACCTTTGAAGTAATTTTATAGTACTTTAAAAATCTGAAAAATAGATAATTGGGCTAATACTCACTGGGTTTAAGAGTTCTTTGATTTGCAGCATAGATGGTTTGTTCTGAGACTTTCCTTTCCACCCCAGCCAGCATTCCCATCCTGGCCTCCCTGCCAGATGATGGCACATGTGCACTTATGGTGTGTGGGAAGAAAAGAAGAAAGTGCTGGAAGTGGGATAGCTGAAATAATGTCTTGTGTGCAGAAACTGCAGAAGCATGGAGCTGGCTAGAACTCCCTTGAGCAGCCCTTTTGACAGGTAGGACAGAATTCTTTTCTTTTTAAAGCAGAGTTGTCTAAAAAAGAAAAGCAAATAAAAGTGGGCAAGCAAAGTCAGAATGAAGGCCTACTTCTTTTTAGCCCCTTTGGACACAATACTTGGACCATCTGCTTTGGATCCTGCTATGGAGAGTGAAGAATTGAGAAAAGAATGAGGAACAAGGGAGAAAAGAGAGATAATCAGTGTCTGACTTATCTAAAATAGAGAAATAACAGAGCCGAGAGCAAGAAAATAAACCAGAAAGTGTATCTGTTTGCTACTGCCAGGTATAGTTGCCACTTGTGAGAGTGTGTTAACTGGGCATTCAGACTTTGACCTTCATCCTTACCCTTGCCTACATTTTGTCATTGTTCAGGGACGGTAGGAGCAGTGCCATGTTTCAGGAGAAGAAAAGGGATAGATGGGAAAATGGGAAGTTGCATATCTATACAGCTTTCTTCTGTCACGTAACCTGGTTGAGGAGAATTATTAGACACATGCCAAGAATAGCTTGCTATACCACATTACAACACGTGCAGCTTTGGTAAGACTTTGTTTCCTTTGAGTAAACTTAGCATTGTTTCTAAAGAAAACTTATTTACAGATTGCTATGTCTCAACATGATAGGACCTTTCCACACCTTAGAAGCATGAGAAATGTATATTGTAATACTGAATGGAGATTTTTTTTTTTTTCCTGTGCCTAAATGCTTTCCATGTATTTCTTCCTTCTTTTTTTTTTTTTTTTTTAGATCAGTTATGTGCAATTATGTTCCTTCTTAAAAAAAACTTTTGTTATATCCTGTGATGCAGTAAGGTGATACCTCCTTTGCCATGTTCCACCACCAGTGCTCACCAAGCAGCAGAGTCTCTGTGTTCTGTGTATGTGAAGCTACTCCTTCACGCCACTCTGAATTAGCTCACAGTGGGTGTTAGACTCTGCACATGAATAGAAACCTCCCAGAGGAAAATGTTTTTATTAGATCTCAACAGTCTTCCAGCCTTAATCAGTCTACAAAGCAAAATTCCTGTTTGATCTTAAAGTCAGGTCTCTACAGGACAGGGCAGATTGCAGCACTATCACATAGTGGTTTAACTCTGTGCACTGTTGTCATGAGTAATTTGGGTTTGAATATGGATTAGAGTAAATTATATTTTTTTTGGCCTGCAGTGCAAAGAGCCATTCTTTACTTTTAATTAGCCATCACCTGCAAATAAATCCAATTTTATGAAGTGAAAGACATCTATTTGCAAAGGAGTCTTTCTAATCCGGTTCACAGAATTAATCCTTGATTTGAAATAAAATCTATTGAACAACTTTATAAATGTTTGTTTGTAGAGGTTGTTTTGATTCAATTAGTTTTTTTGAGTAAATGAGATGGCATCTTTTCACTCTGTTGATTTAATTCTTCACATGTCATTCGCTTTTTGTTATCTACTTTTATATTCAGAAAAAGTACTGGCTTGTGCTTTCCTAAGCCTCATAAATGAGTATAGATTAAGCAAGGTATTTGATCGCATTTTTTTTGAAAAGTCTTTTTAAAAAGGCAGATCTGTAGGCATGAGAGAAAGATAAAAAAGAAGTATTCGAAATAAACTGAAAGCTGGCTTCTTGGTGATTTCATATAAAATCGTTTATAAATTGTTTGTTCTCTTTCAAATTATCACAGGTAGTAATGCAGCTGTTTGCAGTTTCCTGGAATTCTATATCACTATCAGGACAACAACATCTTTTTGATCAAGTAGGGAGATAATACTCACCCTTCCCCCCCACCTCCACCCGCCCCCACACACATAGATTTTTGGCCAAAACTACTAACTTAAGCTCCTTTTGCAAGAGATAAAGTGATAAAAGAACAGCTGGATGTGATTCATCCCACCTTGCTTTGAAAACTGTCTTAAGGCAGGATGAATTAATTTCAGGAGGGTGGCCTTCTCCCTCCACCTAATTTATTTTTTACTTAAGTTGGCCGAAAGTAGATGGGATGAATCTTGCCTATAATCACTGAAAGCAAAGATGCTGGCAGTTTTCTATGTAACCCCTGGATATGATGCATAGCCCAGTATAGTGTGGCACAGCTATCTGATCTTCATTTAGCTATGTGATCTTCATTTAGCCTTTCTGAAGAGCAGTATTGACCTGCAAGAGTCTGTAAATGAAAGCCATGTGAGATCAGTAATTTAGGAACAAAAACCGAAATTAAATAGTTGACAGCAGTTAGTAACTTGTGGTCTGGAGAGAAAAATACCATCATGAAAATTAATTAAGAAATGAAATTGAAAGATCAAACTAGGCAAGATAAGGTTCAGCTCATGAGAAAGCTCAACGTGACTGGCACCTCATTGCCTGACTAAGTCTTGTCAGGTATCTGTGTCAGTAGTGATAAGTATGCTAGCACCTAGCCCATGCACTTAATTGCAAACATGTATTTCAGGTGCCAGTGCATTAGCTGCGAAAAGCTGTGTACTCCTAATTCACATTGAGTCCTGCTTACAGAGTTCCAAATCACAGAATGGTTTGGGTTGGAAGGGACTTTAAAGGTCAACTCGTCACAACACCCTGCTGTGGGCAGGGACACCTTCCACTAGACCAGGTTCCTCAAAGCCTCATCCAACCTGGCCTTGAACCCTTCAAGGGATGAAACATCCACAGCTTCTCTGGGAAACCTGTTTACAATGCGTCACCACCCTCACAGTAAAGAATTTCTTCCTAGCATCTAATATAAATCTAATCTATTCCAGTTTAAAGACATTAACCCTTGTCGTGTTCTTATATGCCCTTGTAAAACAACCCTCGCCAGCTTTCTTTCAAACCCCCTTTAGGTACTGGATGACTATTATGCGTTCTCCCCCGAGCCTTCTCTTCTCCAGGCTGAACAAGTCCAACTCTCTCAGCCTGTCTTCATAGGAGTGGCACTCCAGTGCTCTGATCATCTTTGTGGTCTTGCTCTGGATTAGCTCCAACAGGTCCAAGTCATTCTTATGTTGGGGACCCAAGAACTGAACAAAATAGTTCAAGTGGGAATACTCACGAGAGCTGATTAGAGGGAGAGAATCACATCCCTCGACCTCCTGGACATGCTTCTGTTGATGCAGCCTAGGATACAGTTGGCTTTCCGAACTGCAAGAACACACTGTTGGATAATGTTGAGCTTCTCATCAGCTTCTCATCACTTCTCCACCCAGCCTGTATTTGTGCTTAGGATTGTCCCTGCCAAGGTTCATGACATTGTACTTGGTCTTGTGGAACTTCATGAGGTTCCAGTACTGACCCCTGAAGAATGCCACTTGCTACTGGTCTCCACTTGGACATTGAGCTGTTGACCATAACTCTGAGTGCAAGTGCCCAGCCAGCTCCTTATCCACTGAGGGGTCCATCCATCAAATTCACTTCTCTCCAGTTTAGAGATAAAGCTGTCATTTGGCACAGTGCCAAATGCTTCGCACAAGTCCAGGTAAATGACATCAGTTGCTCTTCCAACTCTGAAACCTTGTTGTACAAGACCACCAAATTTTTCAGGCCGTTAGTGAAGCTGTGTTGGCTGTCGCCAATCACTTCTTTATCTGCCATGTGTCTTAACATGGCTTCAAGGAGGATCTGTTCCATGATCTTTTCAGGCACCAAGGTGAGGCTGACCAGCCTGTAGTACTCCAGATCTTCCTTTTTTCCCCTTTTTAAAACTGAGGTCTATGTTTTCCCATTTCCAGTCAGTTGGAACTTCAGCAGACTGGCACAACTCAAATATAATGGATAGTGGCTCAGCCACTTCATTTACCAGTTCCCTCAAGACCTGCAGATGATCTTATCAAGTCCCATGGACTTGTGCACCTGCAGGTTCCTTAAATGTTCTTGAAATTGATGTTCTCCTACAGCAGGTGGTTTTTCATTCTCCCAGTCCCTACATTTGCCTTCTGTGACATGGGCAGTGTGGCTGGAGCACTTGCAAGTGAAGACCAGGGTAAAAGAGTCATTGATTATCTCAACCTTCTTCATATGTTGGTCTCTTTTTTCATTCCAGTAAGGGCCTACATTTTCCTTCTTCTTCCTTTTGTTACTGACATACCTAAATCTAGATGTCCCTTACCAGATTTAATCCTGTCAGGGGTCTGTCTTTCCTAACCTGATCCCTGCAAGCTCAATTTCTCTGTACTTCTCCCAGGCTATCCGTAATTGCTTCTACCCTTTATAGGATTCCTTTCTATGTTGGAGTTTGTTCAGGAGCACCTTTTTAATCCATGCAGGCCTCCTAGTGTTTTTGCCTGACTTCCTCTTTGATGGGATGTGTTGCCCCTGAGCTTCAAGGAGGTGATCCTTGAATAGTGACTACTTTTCTTGGGCCCCTTTTCTCTCCAGGGCTTTGTCCCATGGTACTCTACCAAGCAGATCCCTGAAGAGACCAAAGTCTGTTCTGAAGTCCAGGGTAGTGCGCTTGCTGTGTGCCCTGCTCTCCGCCCTACAATGATCTAACCAGACTTCTAACCTTAAGAAGTAAGATTAAGACTAAATCTGATTATTTATTTCTTCTTTGATATTGCTGCTTGGTATTTTGTATGTTCCCTCTTTGTTATAAGCTATCTAACATCTCAAAAGTCTTTAAGCAGCTTGACTACTGGAGCATTAATTCAGGAATGCAAGATTATAGTCAACAGACTAAAACAAACAATGAATTTACTGATGAGGTTCTATGTCTGAAAACATACTGAATCGAGGGAGGATGAGAAGGTGCCAAGCAGTTTTGATTAACTTCTGTAGTGCATTATATGTGGGGGTGTTTGGGGTTTTTTTCCTTGTTTCTTCCCCCCCCCCACCCTTTATTTTTTTTTTTTTAATAGTCCTGCTGGAATTCTCACAAGAAAAAACAAATGTGCATTTGGCTTATAGCCAGAGGATGAAATGGTCCCGACCATATTTTTACATCAGTTTTATGCTGGTAGAACACCAAATTAATCATACAGTGTTAGTTACTGCATGTCACCACAGTGAAAAACAGACTCAGGTCCAATATACATTCTGCTACTTGAATAGAGAATATATTAGCTATGAAACTGGTTAAAAATATGTTCTTCATAGTGTTATTACCCATACTGTCTGCAGTCCATCTCCATCTACACATCTTAAATGGCCATTTTAAATCTTCTTCAAGTCTAACTGTAGCTATTTCCCATCCTACACAGTTTTAATAAAAATGTTAAATGCTTTCTAAGGCGCAGCTTACTTTTGCTGTACTACTGTGGTCAGTCTACAGAAGATTTTCCTTTGACATTTTTTCTTTCCAAACGCAAAATGTTGCCACATACAAACTCATGGCCTGACTCTCTTTCCCACACATTGATATCTACTTTTAATATGACAAGAAGATCTGAGACATCTATGAGGAGCTGCAGATATTACAACACGTTTCAAAGTTCTAACCACTGGTTGGATTCCAGGTGAAATACCCCCAGGCATTAGCAATAACGTTAGGTAGTTACATGTGGGTGACTGAAAACCCAAAGCGAATGACATTCTTACTGAAAATTTTATGGACTTAGGTATCCCCAAGTATCAATTTCTGATTGTATCTAATTGGTTTTGTCTGAACCAAAGCACAGCTGCATCCTATGGTAATCAGTCTGATCTCCAATCAAAACATATTCATCTCTTGTTATTATGGGTGAGGTACCACAGAACTGCATTTGATCAAGTGGAATTTCACTTACTTTATACCTATGTAAGTGTGAACAAAAGGTTTCTGACACCAGAGGGAGTTTATTATGACTCAGAGTTAAACACAAGCTCAGTTCGATTCACACATGAGAAAAGAATTTCTGACCAAGAAAAAAAAGAGCTCATATTAGATTTGCAGGGCCTTTATGGATCCTTGAACCAGGAAAAAAGAATAAATATAAACTTTATTATCTGCTTGAAATGGCACTCAAACTTTAAGCACAGAAAGCAAACTGATATATTGGACACAGCAATTTTTTCCTCTTTCAGAATAAATCTGCAACAACTCAGGTTAGATCAAAGAAGTTATTCACACGCAGATATAACCTAGAATAAATTTGGGCTCTTTCAAATACATAATTGGCATCAGCAAAAAGATAAAAATGTCACTTGGGTATGAATTCAGATATTAGAGTAGTTCAGATAAAATAAATTCCAATGAAAAATAAATACCTTAAAAATTGGCTTATTATTATCTGATCTGTTTAAAAGCATTCTGTTGAAACTTCACCTCTGTAAAGGATTAAAAAGGCACACAATTAGCAGATTTGCCATATAATGTTTAATTCCCTCAGAACTTTACACTGATTGTCTGTGATAATAGAACCTTGGAAAATGCATGGAACTAAAATATAATCCAAATTAATCCCATTTAAGGTTTATGAACCCATTATTGAAAAAAAAAAAAAAAAGTCTTCCCCTTTTTTAAACTGGATAGCAGCATTCTTTCCACCTACCTAGAACTGCAACCCAGCATGGCTACATAGGTCATACCTTTTCATAAACAATGCACTGAGTACTGTATCACTTTGATTTGGCAAAGTACTTCTTACGTACCTTAATCTTTTCTACCAGATTAGTCTTTTATAGTTTATATTGCCAGCGGAAATAAACCATTTTTTAAAAGGTAACTTTTGACAATATAACTTTTACTTCTTCGTGTATTTTTGCCAGCAGATTCCACAAGGCTGGGCAAAAAGTATAGGATAGAAAGATTTTAATTGTAGCCAACTAGTCATGAAGTTCTTCACATCCAGTTCTTAGTGTTTGTGCCTCTTTCTCTGTACTAATGATACTTCATAATATCAGAGCAGGAACACTCCTATTTTTTTCAGAGGGCCAGCAATGAAAACCTCAACTAGGATGAACTGCGTCATGATTAATATCACTATTGATCTCCTGAAGCTAAACTTTAACTCATTTTATAATTATTGAAACAACTAATATTATTCTAGTAACAATTCTGTAATAATTTATACAGTGTAGAGTGGAAAAATGTTTTACTGAACTCCACATTTCCTCTGTACAAGGAAAAACAAAACCAGCAAAAAACTCCACACTTTTGTTACCAAAGATAAACTGTGCCATATGACTGGCTATGCATAAAACCATATTTGTAGCCACAGAGCCATAAGAACTTGAACAGTCGTAAATGTGTAACTGTATATTGTCGAGATGATAACCCCTGAATATAACACCAAGTCTCCTGAAGGTTATATGATGTGTAAGAACACTGAAGGCTAAGTTCAGCAAATGATGCTTTTTGAAAGGGGTGAAATAACGTGTGCTTAGGCTTCTTGCTTAATATACAGAGTATTTTTCTGCTCTGAGCAGCCACATGTGATATATTTCAGAGAAGCAGACCTATGTTACATGTGTATATAAAGGCTAGGTTTTTTTCTTACTAATGAGAAGCTATGTTAATTTTAGCCAAAACAAGATGTCTGTGGTTGTCAATAAGAAATACTGGCCAACTTCATTTCAGGGACAAGATATCTTATTCCAGGGTGGTATCTTATTCAGGCATGTAGTGAAATGTCTTCTCTTTTTAAGGGTTGATTTGCATGTTCTTTGTTAACTTGTGAAGTTAGTTATTGAATCTTGGAAAACAGAGGAGATACTTCTTTCAGACTGTTGCCATTGCACCCTTTTATCCAATACACTAATGGCAAGATGCTCATGCAAGATGGACAGCTTGGGCTCCAGTTCGTTCCACTGCCTGAAGGATTTTAAAACACAGTCTACTTATCTTGAAAGCACCCTAGGTATCAGGTTAAAATCTATTCTTAGGTGAAGGTCCCAAACAAATTCCAGTCTCCAGGTCTGTCAGATAATATTCCATGGGAGTCATGGCACAATCCATGGAAGATGTGAAAGGATTATTGTTCAAGAATATTACCATGAAACCTATCAAGTTTTGTTCAAACCCACATTCAGAACCTCAAGATTCCCTTTTTATATTCCTGATTTAAGGAATATTTTTGTTGGTTGGATATTTGGTATGGCATCTAATACTAAGCTATGATGCATTTGAACTAAGATTTTAAAATGAATTATTAATGCTAAGGTACAATATTTCCTCTTAAATGTTAGGACCCGTAATGAAAGAGCCATTTTAAAGGTAATAAGGAGGTGGAAGAATCACATTTAAACATACAGTATATGTAAGCCTTGAAACAAATGCATGTTGAACCAATGATCTTACCTAATAACACTTGGATCCTTTCTGCTCCAGTTTAATGACACCTATACCAAAATTTTGTAGATCGATGCTTCTTAACTTAAAAAGCTAAGACAAACAGAAAGATTCCTCAGTAAAATAAATTTAATTTAAAAAAGAAGTAGATGCAACATAGTTGATATTACTCAAACAGACCTTTCCTACAGTACAAAGAAAAATTATTTTAATATATTCAGATAAAATTCTGAAATATTGAACTCTTCCCACTTACCCTTTGTTATATGTATTTCACTACCTATTGCCTGATGGTTCATAAGCATAAATGGTGTTATAGATGCAGTATATAAAACTAAAGAGGCTGGAAAACACGTGAGACATGCAGTGGAAAATCAGAGAATCTGCAAAAGAAGCTTTGTGCAGTATTACAGATGAGGAAAATCTGGTACCTCATAGAAAAAGCTGTATAGGTGCATATATTATAGTTTATTGGATTCCTACCAGAGGTTTTGTAGGAAAAAACTTGGAGCACTGTATTCAAAAACAGTAATTCTGCAGACACTGGGAAATTAAGACATAACACATCAATATTAAAAATTACCCTCTTGTTCTCCCCCAAAATTCTGAAAGAGATGCTTTTGGCTAATGGGACTTTGGCACCATCTTGACAAGTATGAACAGTCCCTTTAAGCAGCAAAAGTGTTTATTGCTATGGATAAAGCCCCATGATTTAAATGTACATTACCTGAAGAGGTTTTAATTGCTGGCATATAGAAACTGTGGGATGAGATGAAAGCTTTCCTGTGGAAAGCTGCTCCTACTTCAGAAATGAAAGCAAATTTGAGTAATCTCAGGGCCAAAATGGAAACCCAGAAAAACTTTTGCTCCTCAGGGAAACCCTATTAAGTTAGGCACCCAAGCATTGCAAATTAAGATGTTCACAGGGCTCAGGAAGTGGATATCAAGAAACACGAAAGGTGTATCACCTGGGATATTTAAAACTATCAGATCGTGCCAAATTACATGTAAGGTAATAGATCAGATTTAATTGTTCACTATTGCTTTGAAATAAAAAGAAGATAAATGAATCTGAGCTCCATCAAAAGGTTTGAGTGGATGAATATCACTTGTATGCCAGAACTTGAAAGTTCAAGAGTTTGCCAGGATTTGAGAAGCTTCTATAACTAAAATGGAGGTCAGAGCTCTGTTACTGGCTTCTCAAGACAAAGTTAAAATACTTCTTGAATTATATATGAGATGTTCAGTATGATTCTTTACACACCCACACTCAGGCATATACACCTTAGCCATTTTTAAAGCTATGCTAGCCTACAGAAGATGATCATGCTTCAGAATCAGTAAGGTTCCCAAAAAGTACTTTGCCATGAACTGAATCATGCACATAAATCATGAAAAGCAAACTCTTAACCAATACTTTAAGCTAATGGTTCTAGTCACAATAGTGTTGAATGGAAAACAACAATGCAAAGCAGAGCTGATCTTGTGGAAGCTTGCCAACCTTGTTATAAGTTAAGCAGGAACATGAAGCAGATTAAATATGCTTGTAGAACATAAAATCAAATGGAAGTTTTCCAGGATGAGAGAAGGGGCTTCATTTTATCATCACAAACATGAACACATGGTTTCTTGTCTGAATGCACCCTTATTTTAATACCAATTGATAATTTTTCAGGAAAAGTAGGCTTATAGCAGAAGTGCCTTTTGTTTGATTTGAAAATAGAATTAAAAATAATCAATACAAAAAGGCATGTTGAGTATATTTTTATAACAAAGTCATTATGCTACTGTTGTGTCCTTGTAAAAATTATTATTTTCTTAGGGAACCAATTAATTAGGTTTATTTCCTCACTTAAAATCACAGAATCATAGAATAGTTAGGGTTGGAAAGGACCTTAAGATCATCTAGTTCCAACACCCTCTGCCATGGGTAGGGACGCCTAACCCTACACCATGTAGCCCAAGGCTCTGTTCAACCTGGCCTTGAACACTGCCAGGGATAGAGCATTTACCATTTTTTGAGCAACCTGTTTCAGTGTCTCATCACCCTTAGAGTAAAGAACTACTTATATCTAACCTGAATTTCACCTGTTTAAGTTTTATCCATCACCTCTTATTGTATTGCTACAATCCTTGGTGAGAGTCCTTCTCTGGCATCCTTATAGGCCCCTTTCAGATACTGGAAAGTTGCTATGAAGTCTCCACACAGCCTTCTGTTCTCCAGGCTGAACAGCCCCAGCTTTCTCAGCCTATCTTCATATGGGAGGTGCTCCAGTGCCCTGATCATCCTTATGACCCTCCTCTGGACTTGCTTCAATAGCTCTACATCCTTATGTTAAGGAAACCAGAACTGCACACACCACACCAAGTGGGGTCTCATGAGAGCAGAGTAGAGGGACAGGATCACCTCCTTTGACTTGCTGGTCACGATTTTGGTCACTGCTGGTCATGCTTCTTTTGATGCAGCACAGGATACAGTTGGCTTTCTGGGCTGTGAGCTCACGCTGCTGGCTCATGTTCAGTTTCTCAGCAACCAACACCCCCAAGTCCCTCTCTACAGGGGCAGCTCTGAATCACTTCTCCGCCCAACCTGTAGGTGTGCCTGATTGCCCCAACCCAGGTGTAGGACCTTGCACTTGTCGTGGTTAAATTTCATAAGGTTGGCATCTGCCCACTTCTCAAGCGTGTCAAGGTCCCTCTGGATGGCAACCCTTCACTTCAGCATATCAACCTGTCCTGGGTTCAGCAGTAGTAGTCATTTTACTCCTTCTTAGTAGCTGGTTCAGTGCTGTGTTTTTGACTTTTGGCCTGGGAAGCACAATGCTTTGCCAGGGAGGAGGGGAAGCCAGGAGGGAGCAGAGACCAGACACCTGACCCAAACTAGCCAAAGAGGTATTCCATACCACAGCACACCATGCCCACTATATAAACTAGGGGCAGGTACCCAGAAGGGCTAGATCCCTGCTCGGGTTGGGCTGAGTATCAGTCAGCAGGTTGTGAGCAGTTGTATTCTCTTTCCTTGTTATTTCTCTTATCATTATTATTATTGGTGATAGCAGTAGTGGTTTATGTTATACCTTAGTTACTGGGCTGTTCTTATCTCAACCCGTGAGAGTTATATTCTTTTGATTCTCCTCCACATCCCTCTGGGAGCGGCAGGAAGTAGAAGGGGGAGGAGTGAGTAAGCAGCTGCATGGTTCTGAGTTACCAGCTGGGCTTAAACGACACAACCGAACCACACAACTTGGTGTCATTGCCAAACTGGCTGAGGATGCATTCAATCCCACTGTCCATGTCACCGACAAAAATGTTGAACAAGATTGGTC
Organism: Lathamus discolor; assembly: GCF_037157495.1. Classification (NCBI taxonomy): domain Eukaryota; kingdom Metazoa; phylum Chordata; class Aves; order Psittaciformes; family Psittacidae; genus Lathamus; species Lathamus discolor. Next base: position 89,704,490 of record NC_088885.1, on the reverse strand, counting down.
CCAATACCAGACCCTAAGGGACCCTACTCGTTTCTGCTCTCCAGTTGGAGAGTGAGCTGTTAACCAGAACTCTTTGCATACGGCCATCCAGCCAATTCTTTATCCGAGTGGTCCATCTATCAAATTGATGTGCCTCCAATTCAGAGACAAGGATGTCATGTGGGACAGTGTTGAACACTTTGCACAAGTCCAGGTAGATGATGTCGACTGCTTTGCCCCTATCCATCAGTTCTGTAGCCCCATCATAGAAGTCCACCAAATTGGTCAAGCAGGATTTCCCTTTAATGAAGCCATGTTGGCTGTCTCCAACCACTTTGTTGTTTTTCAACAAAGTGAAATCCGTTGTTCCTTTCTTGAAAATTAGGGTTATATTACCCTTTTTCCAGTCGTCAGGAACTTCACCCAACTGCCATGATTTTTCAAACATGAGGGACAGTGGCTTAGCAACTTCATTTGCCAGCTCCCTCAGGACCCGTGGATGGATTTCATCAGGTCCCATTGACTTGTGCACATTCAGGTTCCTAAGATGATCTCAAACCTGATCCTCTCCTACAGTGGTCCTAATGTCTTCATTCTCACTGTCCTTGAATTTGTCTTCCAAGACTTGACTGGCATGGTCAGAGCACTTTCCTTTGAAGACTGAGGCAAAGAAGCCATTGAGAGCCTCAGCCTTCTCCAAATCCAGGGTAGACAGTTCTCCTGATAGCTTCCAGAGAAGGCCCACATTATCCCTAGTCTGTCTTTGGTTTGCAACATACCACAGAAGCCCTTCCTGTTATCTTTCACATCTGCTGTCAGACTCAATTCTAACTGGGCCTTAACTTTCCTGACCCAATGCCCAGCTTCCCAGACAACATCCTTGTATTCTTCCCAGGCCTCCTGTCTTCGCTCCCACCTTTTATAAGCTTATTTTTGCCTTCTGAGTTTTCTCAGCAATTCTTTATCCATCCATGGAAGCCCCCTGGCCTTCTTTCCTCATTTCCTTGTTGTCAGAAGACCCCTGAGCATGTGTTGCTTGAATATCAATCATCAGTCTTGCCTCCTCCTGCCCTCTAGGGCTTTATCCCATGGAACCTTGCTGAACAGGTTCCTGAAGAGGTCATCTGCTCTCTTGAAATGCAAGGCAATGAGCTTGATGTGTGCCCCTCTCACTGGCCTGAAGATCTCAAACTCTTCAATTTCATGATCACCGCAGCCAAGGCTGCCTTGGAGCATCATTCCCCACCAGCTCCTCGCTGTTGGTGAGCATGAGGTCAAGCCTGGCACCTCGTCTTTTCAGCTCCTATACCACTCGCAAAATAAGGAAAACTTCTTAGAACTGGTAACATCCATGTCTCTTATGAAGGACAGAATGGACATTTTATGCAAAGGGTTATTTTTGCTTATTTAGTGCCATGTGATAAAAGGGTGAAATCTTTCATATAACAGTTCATTAAAAGTTCACTGTAGGTTACCACCTCTTCAAGAGTTAGCAGCTTATACGTTTTTTTTTTCCTCATTTCCAAACTGTTTTGCTGAATGGTGGTGTAAGTCTATGATCCTTACATAACTACTCTAAAACTTTAGAAAAAAATGTTTTCCCCATTTCACCCTTGAAGAAACTGTGTTTAGTGTCAGTTTTACTCTCAATCCCTTCAACACTTCATCAACATCCTGATCCCATGGCAGATTTGGAATTAGCATGGCTAACATTTCCTCACCCTTAAATCAATGAATGTCAGACTTTCACCAAATACAGTTTTTCATTCATCTTTCTCAATGACACATGGGGTTTTGACTTTTCCCTTTGCAGCAGACCTACCCCTGTCAATATTTACTCTCTCTCTTGAAAGTCGTTGTTTCTTCAAAACAAAGCATTGTTTTTTTCATTTTTAAAAAGAACAAGATGTTTATATTGGCATCAAGAAAAGCTCTTGAACACCCAATACACAAGAAAAGCAAGAAAGTTTTATGGTTGAGAAGAGAAAACAAAACAAAAAAAGAATAAAAAGAAGGGAGAAAAATAAATACATTTTTACATTGACATCAACAACATTTTGTGCAAGATTATCCACTTGTTCCACCCATAAAATTATTGTCATGTAAACATGTCATCATAACAGGAAAAAAGACTCATCCTTTTTTTCATCATTCTTACAAGTCAAGAGAAGCTTTTTATAGTATTCAAATCCTAACATATGACCATACTTCAGAAGAAATTTCTTTAGAGACTATACTTTAGCAGAGGATAAATTTACACAAGGTTTACTGATTTGAAAATTCAAAGAAAAAAAGAGGCTTATAAAAAATGAAAGCAAGGACAGGAGGCCTGGGTAGAGTACAGGGATGTTGTCCGGGAAGCTAGGGACCAGGTTAGGAAGGCTAAAGCCCAGTTAGAATTAAACCTAGCCAGGGATGTTGAGGATAATAGGAAGGGATTCTACAGGTACGTAGCAAACAAAAAACAGACTAGGGACAAAATAGGGCCCCTGAGGAAGCTTTCAGGAGAACTGGCTACCCTGGATTTGGAGAAGGCTGAGGTTCTGAATGACTTCTTCGCCTCGGTCTTCACTGACAAAGGCTCTGACTGCACCACCCAGTTCTTAGAAAGTAGATGCAGGGACTGTGAGAATGAAGACCTTGGGCCCACTGTAGGAGAGGATCAGGTTCGAGACCATCTTCAAAATCTGAACGTGCACAAGTCCGTGGGACCTGATGGAATCCATCCGCGGGTCCTGAAGGAGCTGGTGAATGAAGTTGCTAAGCCACTGGCCATCGTATTTGAAAAATCATGGCAGTCAGGTGAAGTTCCCGACGACTGGAAAAAGGGAAATATAACCCCCATTTTCAAGAAGGGGAAAATGGAAGCCCTGGGGAATTACAGACCAGTCAGTCTCACCTCTGTGCCTGGTAAAATCTTGGAGCACATTCTCCTGGACAACATGCTAAGGCACATGAAAAACAACAAGGTGCTTGGTGACAGCCAGCATGGCTTCACTAAGGGGAAATCCTGCCTGACCAATTTGGTGGCCTTCTATGATGGGGCTACAGAATTGATGGGCAAGGGTAAAGCAGTTGATGTCATCTACCTGGACTTGTGCAAAGCGTTTGACACTGTCCCACACATCCTTTTCTCTAAATTGGAGAGATATCAATTTGATGGATGGCCCACTCGGTGGATAAAGAACTGGCTGGACGGCCGCACACAAAGAGTTGTGGTCAATGGCTCGATGTCTGGCTGGAGACCGGTAACGAGTGGTGTCCCTCAGGGGTCGGTGTTGGGACCGGTCTTGTTTAACATCTTCATCGCTGACATGGACAGTGGGATTGAGTGCGCCCTCAGAAAGTTTGCCAATGACACCAAGCTATGTGGTTCGGTTGATATGCTGGAGGGAAGGGATGCCATCCAGAGGGACCTCGACATGCTTGTGAGGTGGGCTGATGCCAACCTTATGAAGTTCAACCATGACAAGTGCAAGGTCCTCCACCTGGGTCGGAGCAATCCCAGGCACAGCTACAGACTGGGCAAAGAATAGATTCAGAGTGGCCCTGCGGAGAAGGACTTGGGGGTGCTGGTCGATGAGAAAATGAACATGAGCCGGCAGTGTGCGCTCGCAGCCCAGAAAGCCAACCGTATCCTGGGCTGCATCAAAAGGAGCGTGACCAACAGGTCGAAGGAGGTGATCCTGCCCCTCTACTCTGCTCTTGTGAGACCTCACCTGGAGTATTGTGTGCAGTTCTGGTGTCCTCAACATAAAAAGGACATGGAACTGCTGGAACAAGTCCAGAGGAGGGCCACAAGGACGATCAGGGGACTGGAGCACCTCCCATATGAAGACAGGCTGAGAAAGTCAGGGCTGTTCAGCCTGGAGGAGAGAAGGCTGCGTGGGGACCTCATAGCAGCCTCCCAGTATCTGAAGGGGGCCTAAAGGAATGCTGGGGATGGACTCTTCTTCGTCAGGGACTGTAGTGATAGGACAAGGGGTAACGGGTCAAAACTTAGACAGGGGCAGTTTAGATTGGGTATAAGGAGGAAATTCTTTCCTGTTAGGGTGGTGAGACACTGGAATCGGTTGCCCAGGGAGGTTGTGAGTGCTCCATCCCTGGCAGTGTTCAAGGCCAGGTTGGATGAAGCCTTGTGTGGGATGGTTTAGTGTGAGGTGTCCCTGTCCATGGCAGGGGGGTTGCAACTAGATGATCTTGAGGTCCTTTCCTACCCTAACTATTCTATGATTCTATGATTTCAGAAGATCTTTCTAAATACATAATTCATATAAACTGCTGCACTAAATTTCAGAAAAAAATATCTCATGTTCTTCAGATATATGTCCCCGGAGTTAATGTGTTAAAAGAACAAACTTTAGAAAACTCAAATGTTGATGAAAAGTAGTTGATAGAGGTTTATGACTTCATTTGTGGCAAAACCCCTGAAACATTATGTCAATGAATCCACTTTATTCTGAGTAGTCCTTTCTTTTTAATGACATTGTATTAAGCACTGTGGTGAGATGTGCTAGAAACTCAAATAAATGGGTGCATTTCAAACACGATGAAATACAAACATTCAACAAAAAACATTGCTTTTTTCTCAAAATAAGTTCAACAACAAACAACACTTTTTTCTCAAGTTTTGTAGGTCTTTTTATTACATTATTGTTTGTTTGTTTTTATAAGCTTGTCAGAAAACTGTGGCGCCTAATGGTGAAAATTTGATGTACAGATCTTTGAGAATGCATAGGAAACTAGTAACATAGGCCTACAGAATATGAGTGGAGTTTGTGTTCTTCAGACATGTATTTTTTCTCAAAATCTGAACTGTAGGTTTCAGGGAGCATATTTTGAAAATGCCTAAGGTTCAGGTACTGGCTGGTCTTATGAGAACAGTCTGTTTCCTGAAAAATGCAAGCATGCTATCAAGCAGGTAATGTGAAATGTAACTTCACACTATTCAACTGAACGTATAGGAGATACATAATTTTTGGAGATGAAAATTATGCAAAAGTAGCCTGTACACCTGAATCTGCAGACAAGCAAATATGCATGTAGCAGTAGTTCTATGACAATACACAGAAAGTGTTAAAAGATGATATGGAAATATTTAAACAAATGTTGACTATTCCTTGGTTAGGATCAAAGAAAGTAGAATAGCCCACAGTGTAAAAGAAACATTTTCTAGCGGAATATAATTCACTCTAGTAGCTTCTTTGCACTTAAAATTTCTTTTCTTGTGCTTCCTTCTGCCCTTGTGACCTTACTTCTTCCCTCTTCTGGCCCATGTTTTGCAAGCAAACAATTTGATAAGGAAATAATTATGCAGTATGAACAGGTTTTTGCTTAAGCTACAGGGCATGGATATTTCAGACATTTTGTACTTTAATTACTAGAAAATCACACTCTTATAGGGTGCAAATCCTCACTGGATCAAAGCTTTAGAAAGTTCAAAGAATGGAGAAAATCCTTAAGAAATGTCTGTGAGCCACAGAATTACAAAATTATTTCCAATGCGTCTATTTCAGAAGGGTAATTGACAATGTGACTTGTGTTACTATATCCTTACATATTAAGAAAAGAACATCTATTATCCTTGTTTAAAGAGTCTAAAGGGTTGTACAATAAAAATCAGAACAGCAAAACTATAACTAAAAGAGTTTACAGAAAACAGCATAGGTGGATTTTAATGTTAATTTTTACAGAATGTATGCCAGTTAAATTACTTGCTTGATAGCTTTTTAATCTGCATCATTAGTATTTTGTTTTCAGTGTCACCAACACATTCTCTTTTTGCAGAAGAATAAAAACTCAAAGGATATGTATTCAGTTGCTTCAAAAAAAAAAAAACAAAACAGTGCACGGGAAGAGAAAGAAATCCTGGTCTTATTTCCAGGATCACACCAGCCGGAAACTCTCATTACTTTCACTAGGACCAGGAATGAGCTCTAAGTTACTGACTTCACAGATGTACAAGAAATTCAAAATCTTAGATGCCTCAAGAATATTTTGTTTTTGAAGAAAAATGGAAAGAGGAAAGAGGGCTTTCCATGTTTCCATAACATGCTTTAACAAGAAGGGATGTTCTCTTTTCTTTTAAAGCATTTATTTTTTCAGTTTATCAAGGATTGCACCAATTAATTTACTGCAGCAAATTTGATCATAGCTTTATCTTGCAGCTCAACCTATATACTATACTTCAGTTTTATATAGGTTATATACTATAACTTATACTCCAATTTTGACTTATCAGTGTCTTATTTCAAATTTTAATGCCGAATTAAAGCTGGGGCTTAATATTTGCTGTAAGTTCTGGGTTTATAAAGTTGTTTTTCCACTTTCATTTAATACAGAATAATGTTTTACAAAACATCTCTGATGTACACCATTCTAAAAGCTTGCAAAAAATATAACATATCACATACAAGTAAATAGATAAAGCAGTTTTAGGAAAATTTTCAATAAAATTTCTTACAATTGCACCTACAAATACATATTTTTACATGTAGATAAAACCAGACAAGCTTTTCAAGTGTAATATCTGTCATAAGTAAATAATTTCAGCTTTCATATTTCCAATAACATATCCAGTTTTATCACAGCATTTTGTTACATAAAATTCAGGTTTTGCTCCTTCTCTAATCATACCAACAAAAGGAGAGATTTTGATTTTCATGGAACAGTCACATGATACTGCAATTATGTTCTTCAGGCATTGGTTGTTTTCTAACAACCTTACAAAGTCATTTTCTGTAGAGGAAAATATACAGATTTCCAAGAAACTGAGCAACATGTAAAGTTCCTGCAGCTCTAATTTCTGTGAGAACTAGTGTGTTATAATAAATAGCTTCTAGCAATGACAACAACATGAAAAATATTTCTGCACTAATGAGGAGGGGAAATTAGGGAAAGGCCAAGTTTACAGTTATTTATATGTTATTTCTGAATACCAATATTTTAATCAATATTTCTATTTATATTATACAGTGAACTATTATCAGAGAAATTACTGGCATGCCAACTAGAAAAAGTATGATCCAAGGTACATCTGTCAAAAGCTGGCTTTTCAGGCGGCGTATTACATCAACAATATGCATCTGTAACAGGCAACTTCTGTGTTACATTATACTGCCTGTAACTGCATAATAAAAATTTGTAAGATCTGCTGATTTTTCTTCCTACACCTGGTGAAATTATATGTGGTGAAAGATGGCACAAATGAAGGCAAAACTGTCATTGACTTTCAGGGCTTTTTTCAGCCTGGGGTTTTCATATTTTGGCCAAGACAAGGATTTTTTTTCCATTTTTAAAGCAGAGCAAAGGTATACCAAATTAAAAGTGAATTGGTTTTATCAACACAATGCATCCAGACACAAATAAGGATTGCCTTTCAGAGTCCCCAGACCCTTTTATTCTGTCTAATTCACTTCCTTTTGGTGCTGCATTTCCTGAAAGGTATCATTATTTGACCTCAGGATAGCTCCAGGTCCCAGCAAACTTAAATTATAAAGGACTTATGACTTCATACAGCCTTTTTTTTTTTTTTTTTTAGAAACAATTCTCAATAACCTCTTGCAAACTCTAGAAAGACTCTTCCAGAGTAAATTGAACTGCTCTTTGAGAAGCATTTTTTGTAATCCATATAGAAATTATAATACTCCATCACCTTACTTTACATGTTACTACTGAAGTGGTGTTGCCCAGGGAGGTTGTGAGTGCTCCATCCCTGGCAGTGTTCAAGGCCAGGTTGGATGAAGCCTTGTGTGGGATGTTTTAGTGTGAGGTGTTCCTGTCCATGTCAGGGAGGTTGGAACTAGATGATCTTGAGGTCCTTTCCAACCCTAACTATTCTATGATTCTATGATTCCATGAATTTAAGAGTTTGTCACTGCAGTGTCATTGTGTCACTGATGCTCTGAGGCATTCCAACAGGGTAGTAGGCTCTAGAGCAGAACTGACAGCCCCATCTCTTACTATGTAAGCCATGGAAGGGCAAGCATTTGAATCTTTAACTCAAATATTTTAATGAATGTGAATTACCAGCACACTATAATTTGTACAAAACCTTTAAATTTTGCTTTTTTCTAAGATGGTTCCAATGCGGTTTATCATCTTAAGATAGGTTGCTTTCCATAACATCTTTTTGTGTGCTTTGACCATGATATTCACATTTGTGTATGTGTGTGCAGGATAGTGAATGACAAAGCAAGCAAGAGTGGGATAAGGAGAGACTTTTTTTGTGTCATTTTACAGTATAGTAAGAATACTTGTTTTCTTAATGTAGTCAAACCCCTACATGCTCTTTCAGGCAATTAAAAAATACTTTCTAACTGCTTTTGAGGCATGGTGCACTTGACAAGTTTGGCAGGTTCCTTGTCAGTTTGCTGAACCTGATACAAGAGCAGGTAGTCCCAAGCTTACACAGCTCTAGTTTTACAATTCCCAGAATCCCTTTTTATAAGCAAGATCTATGTGCATATCCATTTTAAACAGCTTTAAGAGTCTGAACACCTGCTCCTTTTAAGTCATTCATATCTTATGTCATTTTTTATAAATGCTCTGAAACACAGTGCATAAATCATTTCTGGTGTATCCGTGACAGAGAAAAAATGTTGCCTTAAAAGCACCAATAGTGAATAGGTCCTTTAAGAACACTCTCATCTACTCATCAATAGTTTGAACTAGAACAGCATTGCTTTCAAAATGCATGTTGTTATGCAATAAAATAGTGATATTTTTTGCACACAACTTAAGATTAATTAAAATTTAGGAGTTGAAGATAATTATCCTGCTCTGAGCATTTCCTGCAAGACAAATATTTGTTGACCCAAGATTAGAACACCAAATCATTAAGTAAATTAATAACCCAAATAAATTTAAGATTCCTGAAATTTCTGGTGGGAGTGTTAAACAAAGATCTATTACATCTGTCTGACATTCATGCTGCTGCTCTGGTTGTAGTTTCTTAGAAAAATATGTACCCTTTCTGAGACTCAGCAAACAGCTGTTATCAATCTGCTGAAAAATAAAGTGTAAATTGGAAGGCTAGCACCCCAGTCTAGAAAGTGGTGCAATTGCAAGTTAACTTCAGCAGAGAATAGAGTATTGTGTTCTACTCACTTTGTACATCAAGAGTAACAGCACAAAGTTATAGCAAAACAGGGGCAGTGTTTGGACAATGATGGGAGCAGAATTGCTCCTTATTTATTTCTGTGACAGGAATTCTTCAGACTGAAATGGACATCTGTAAGAAAGCCTTTCCCAGTTACTTTCATGAAAAGATGGAAATTTGATTGCTTTCTATGGGCAGGAAACGTGTCTGTGTTCTCATTACTTTCCCAGCTAGAGAAGCCAGGGAAGGACAGGCAATGCAGAATGCTGAGGATGAATATCATGGAGACATATACTAGCTTTCTGAGCATAGGGAGTGAACTGATCCCAGACCAGCTGATCCCAGACCAGTAGCAGAACAGGTGAAATACAGACAATGTGACTTTGTAGGGATGGCAAGAACCTGGGTCCAGTAAATGTAATCTATAGCTCAATATGAATCATGTAGCACAATTCAAGTATGTGCCTTAGAAGGGTATAAGGGGCACTATCTTAAAATTACTTCTGTAAGTAAACAAAGCCTGTTTTATTCATCGTATCCAGAGCACTTTATTTGGACCCAAGACCTTGAAAAACTTTGTTTGCTCATTAATGTGTCTATTTGATTAATTATATTGAGCCTCAATAAATGAATTCTGGCAGCCTCCCTTAATCTAAGAAATTTTACAGTTGGTAGCAAAAGACGCAGTGAAATCTTCCTCTACCCCTTGCTTCATCTTCATCACTTAGAAAAATATGACACCGTTATGGCTTTTGCCAGTCAAAGAACTCATTCTTCAAGCTAAAAAATATCTCTATTACAAAACTTTGGTTTTTGATATACCATATGATTTACTCAAACAAAAATGTAACATATTTTGAGAAATATGGCACATAGAATAAATGGCGTTTATATGTTTTGTGTTGCACAAATAACTAAGAAAGGTTCTCAGATTTTCAATATAAAATCCTATTAGAATAAAAGTATGTAAAAAGCTTCTAAATGTTTTGGGATCTTTTTATCAGACCTTCTGTGTCTCAAAATGGACATAGTCCAACTAATACTATATGAGATAACGTTCCTCATGAATAGGTTTCTGATAAGTCTTTTCCAGTTCTTTGGGTCCTTTCCATGATATTTAAGAAGACAATTCATCTTCTTTGAAAAGAATAGCACCAAGAATATTACTCCTTTTCATTATCAGTTTCTCACCGGATTTCATACAACAATTTGCTTAAACTTTAACCCTTTTCCAAAACAAGAACTTGCGTGTAAGATATCTGGCCAATTCTCACACCAATATTTATATATATAGCCTTTCAAAAGCCCCAGTGCCCACATAACTGAATAGCAGATAGAGCTTATGAGTGGACTTACTGAAAGAAAAGGTGATAAACAACTATGTGCATGATACCCGTGTTCCTCTCTAAGCTGAATTTTCAATACTTTCACAAGCTGTCAATGTACTTCCAAGAAGCCATTGCTTTAAATCAAAAGGCAACGAATCCTCCAGACAGTATCTATGGAATATTGTGGGATGAAGTCTACTATATGACAGGTATAAATTCCAGATTTTCAGACTTCTTTGGATTCTGTCACATATGGTAGTTGAATGTAGTCGTAAAATTGCTTAGTGCTATTTCTGCTGCTAATAGGGAGATAGTCAATACATTCTGAAGCCTCATATATTTTAGTGAGTGATTCTAATGTCAATATTTAGGTACAAAAGTGCATTGCCGATTTCTTGTTTTTGTTTTAGCCATATTATAATAATGTCTTGGTTTGGAGATTTTGTCATATCTTCAAGAAAATATCTCAGAATACAAATACTGAAAAATAACTACCTTCAGTAAGACATTATCTATAGTCGAGATGATTGCACATAAGTGAACCTTGAACTGTATAACAAATACAATACAGTATAAACACAGTGCATTGAACAAAGGCTACTCAGTCACTCTTTTTAGAAGATTTTAAAGCAAACAGGTCTGATTTGGAAAGACAGATAAAAAGAAATTAACTTTCTTTCCCTCTTATGCTTCCTAGGTTAGGGCCAAATGATGACATTAAATGATTAACTAAATTCTGTGGGCTGATAATTATATTTTGCTGCATGTAACTTAAAAGCTTCAGGACAACAATATAAAACCAGCTTACTTTGCCAAGGGAAATAAATCAATTATTAATTAAGTCAGTGGGAGCACTGTCCTGGGTTCAGCAGTATCAGTCATTTTTCTTAGTAGCTGGTGCAGGGCTGTGGTTTTGACTTTTGGCCTGGGAACAGCGCTGATAACACCGATGTTTTTAGTTGTTGCTCAGTAATGTTTACTCTGACCAACGACTTTCTCAGTCTCATGGTCTGCCAGGGAGGAGGGGAAGCTGGGAGAAACCAGAGACAGGACACCTGACCCAAACTAACCAAATTGGTATTCCGTACCACAGCGCATCATGCCAACTATGAAAACTGGGAGTTACCTGGAAGGGCTAGATCACTGCTCGGTTGGGCTGGGTATTGGTCAGTGGGTGATATTGTATTCTCTTCCCTGGTTATTTTCCTTATCATTATTATTATTGGTGGTAGCAGTAGTGGGTTTGTGTTATACCTTAGTTGCTGGACTGTTCTTGTCTCAACCTGTGGGAGTTATATTCTTTTGATTCTTCTTCCCATCCCTCCAGGAGCGAGTGGAAGGAAAGGGTGTGAGTGAGTGAGCAGCTGCATGGTTGTGGGTTGCTGGCTGGGGTTAAACCATGACAAAAACATACAAAAATCTATTGTCTTTACTAACATACCATGTTATCTAAACCCAGAGCTCTAGCTAGGAGATCTTCTGGATCAAGTTCTCTGGTTTTCAGGAGCTTGTCTAGTACAGTGCACAAGCAGGCTGTGAAGGCTTGCCAGTTTCTACAATGAAGATCAGGCAAAGCATTGACCTTGTTAGCTCTGTCTCCACCTTACCTTACTTCCCTGCTCCTACTGCTAAGCAAAGTTTGCAGAATTAAGTAAGTCCATCATGAGAATCATCTTTCTGGACTCCCTTTGGGAACACTTCCTACCCTGTTATCCATGCTTGCCACTAAAAACATCAGCGTGATACTTAACCTCCAGTAATCTCCACTTCATCCTCCATTACACTTTCATCTGCTACTCCGTCTTTAACCAGTCTGAGTGTCACCATTACTGGACAATGGTTCTGAGGACAGAATAGCAGAGTGCACCTTTATAGATGAGGATTGAGTAGATAATGGCTGAAATACTAGGATTTCCAAGTACTGCAAGGATAATTTCAGTCCCATCTGTTCCTCATAGCTCTCCTTCCAACAGCAAGAATTTCAGAGGCTGTACATACATCTCGAACCATAAGTGGAGTGCAAATAAAATTCAGTACATGTGTTTGATAGGACTTCAACATTTTTTCAACACACACATGGATCAAGTCTGAAGGACAGTAAAAATGTTCAGAAAATAAAACAATTTGTAGTTTGCATGTCTTCTGTAATGAGAAAGTATTAATTTTAATTATTTTATAAAAACTATTATAATTAATTATAGTTGAAAGTATTCATTTTAAGATTATTATAAAATGTGTTACTCTGTATAGCTCCATTTTTAAATATGTAATTGGTACGGCAAACAGTATCATTGGTTATCCATGCTTTTTTGGATTAGCAATGTATCTTTTAGGAAAAAGAAGAGTATATAGATTTCCAGCCCAAACCACACAAACAAATACAGATTTTTATTTTTTTTTTTAAATTACTTACCACAAAATTGTCCTTATTTCCTTCTTTCATAGAAGGTTTACAGAACAGTCTTGTTTAATTTGGATCAGGAAAAAGACATCTGCTTCATGGTTGTCTTCTAATATTCCTTAGACTGTGTGCAAGTCTCAAAAAAGTTAGCTCTAAATGTCTCAGGGCTACTTGCTGCTGTAAAGAATTTATGTTTGAAATGGTTTTGAATATAAAATTCCTAGTAGTAATGTTCCCTCACTTTTATCTTCTTTAACTAACTGAGTTCCTTTATATGTTTTATTGAAAGGAAAATACTTATTTAGGAATATTTATTTCTCTTCCAGGAAGGGGCTACCTACAAATTCATTAATGTAATTAGTATCAATTAACATGTTATTAATCTCTTACAAACTTGCATCCCCATTTTAAATTAATTTCAATGAGCTTGTCTTTATATGTAACTTCCAAAGGATCTCAAAAACGTAGAAGTCTAGTAAGATTTTCTTCTTAAATTCACTGAACTCTTTCTTGGCAAAATTACATAAATGTGTCTGATTGAACAATATAGATTTTAAATTATCTCCTTTTCTGTTTCCTTTTCTTATTATCAGTCTGTTTCTTTTTCTAGTTTCTCCTGTGGCTTGTGGCTGGATGTCAGATGTAGGAAATTTCTGCAAGCCTTTTAAGACACCATGCATGACAATATGCAGAATATCACACATTAGGGTTCTGAGATAAAGAAAAGAGTGCAATATTTTTGTGGCTGCATCAGTGTTCTGAGAGAACCTTTGGATGATCTAGGAGGTGATCTTGGACTGGGAACATACATTTAGGACTCCCTGTTACTTGTCGCCTACTGCAAAGTGTATTTCTAATGCAGTGTGAAATCCCAGTACTGTGCTCAACAACTGGTATGGACTAGTTATACAGACACAGAACAAAGCTACTGGGCTAGTGTCATAGTTTAAACTCAGTCAGCCACGCAGTATCTCTCTCACTCTCCCCCACTTCCTCCCACCCTCTCCTGGAGGGATGGGAAGGAGAATCAAAAGAATGTAACTCCTATGGGTTGAGATAAGAACAGTCCAGTAACTAAGGTATAACATAAACCCACTACTGCTACCACCAATAAAAATAATGATAAGGGAAATAACAAGGGAAGAGAATACAACCGCTCACCACCCACCGACCAATACCCAGCCCAACCAAGCAGTGATCTAGCCCTTCTGGGTAACTGCCCCCAGTTTATATAGTGGGCATGACATGCTGCGGTATGGAATACTCTTTGGCTAGTTTGGGCCAGGTGTCTGGTCTCTGCTTCCCCTCCTCCCTGGCAGAGCATGAGACCCAGAAAGTTCTTGGTCAGAGTAAACATTACTGAGCAGCCACTACAAACATCACTGTTATCAGCACTGTTCCCAGGCTGAAAGTCAAAACCACAGCACTACACCAGCTACTAAGAAGGAGAAAAATGACTGCTACTGCTGAACACAGGACAGCTAGTTCTGCCAAAAGCTGAGTAGTTCAGTACAGAGCACTGCATCTTTAAAACATCAAGCTGCAAGCCCAGCCTTTGCATAACAGAAGGGAAGTTTTGCATGTGTAAAATGGGATCAAGGAACTGAACAGAGTCAGTTAAATGCCAGAAGGAAAAGCTGGACTGAGGGATATGCAAACAGGTTCAAGAGCATCAGAACATTAGGATGCAAAAAAGCACTTACCTCAGATAAGGTTTCATGACTCTGCAGTCTTAGATCTCAGTGCCTGCCCCTCTCTGTCCTCCCTAGATACAGCAGAGGAATTGGATCATTTCTCAAACAGCTTTATAGTTAACATGTTTACTTGGCAGTAACAGAACCGAGGTCAGTTTTTCCTCTTCTTAAGGAAATTTGATGCAATTACATTTTTATAATAATTTTAAATTATTTTAATGATAACATTTTAATCCATTAACATGGGACAGGACTAAGGGGACTCACCAGGATTGCTTATAGACTGCAAGGAACATATTCCTCAGCAAGGTGAAAGAATAACTAAAGTAGAAAGAAGTGAATTGGATTCTATCCTGTTACTGAGTTCTCAAACCACAGAGCTGTTGGATGAAACAACCCTATATTTTATGACAGGGGAAGCGAAACTCAAGAGGGTCCAAACTGTACAGGTGCATACTGGTTTAAACCCTGTGGGTAACCTTACTGCGTGAATCTTGGTAATACTTGAGGGAGAATTAATCCCTTAGCAGCTAACAACACCGCTTCTAGGCATGAGGAAGAACATACATTTAGGTAAGGAAAAAAGATTCACAGCCTTTCATTTGAAGCGGGAAGATGCCTATCTGCACAGAAGAATAGGGAACAAATTCATCCATCAGATCTCACAAGCAGCTGCCTGTGAGACTAGCAGGGAAATGTAGGGGATGCAGATATGTCTAAGGAATTGCATAATGAACCTTCAGGTATTCTGATCCTTTTGTTTGAAGCTACCTGGAGTGTAAGCTTGTGCCTGACTTGCGGCACCTAGAACAGACACAAAGGGAAAGAAGGGCTCTTCCAAAAGAAAGATGAAATATAGCAATGCATGACCAGTGCATGCAAAGGTGCACAGGGAAAACTATCAGCAAAAGCTTTCAGTGCCTCTGGATTTTAGATATATCAATGTGTAAATAATTGACAAATAGTAATGGGGAATTCATACATAGAATACTGCTGGAGTTGGGGCTGTAGAAGTGAGGAAACAGATACTGTATGGTTGATCATGCCTTCTGGTATATTTGACTTACAATGCAATGTGATGAGTAAAATAAATGAAAAAATCATGCTCCTGAAACACATGTTTTTAAGTTGTTCTGCATGTACATAGTGATCCTTCTCCCAGAACACTGGACATTTGGTAGCTATCTAGAGCAGACAAGCTAAAAGGTATCTCTCCTTTTGCAACAAAAAAAACCCACTTTTGACAGGCAAACCCAAACATAAGTATTTCTGACACAGGAGCTGTGTAATTAGCAACCACAGCAGTAATCCATTTAAAAAAAATGGTTTTGAGGGGGAAGGGGGGGTGGGTTTACTCCTTTTTTTTTCCTTTTTTTTCTTTCCCCAGGGCAAGCCCACTGCAGCTGAAAGCTCTGACAAATACTATAGGACAGAAAAGTCTGTAATTCATGCTTCATATAACTTCAATCTCCTGTCAAAAAGGATGAGTCATAAAACCACTAAGCAAAAAGAAATTATAATTCAGAAAACTCAGATTACAGCATGATTGTTCCTTAAAAAAATCAGACCACACATATTTCTCACTTAGTATATCTACTCTCAATGACTACTGAAATACTTAACTGATGACTTTTAGACCACCCCCAAGTTTACACTTTTTCTAATTCTTGCAATGCATGAGAATCCAAGCCAACTGAAAGAAGATGGTTTGTCTTGCATTTCTTCATCAACAAAATATTAATTGAAGATTTTTAACTCTTAAAGGCACTTTTGCTGTTTGCCTTCAGTGTATTTTATCACATATGGTTTCTAAAACATTTGCCCCATATATTCCAAAAGTGAAAAATTCTATATGGATAAAAGGTTCCCTTTACAACCAAGGGAAAGTACTAAACTTCCTCACAGACTGATACTCAGGCTACATTCCCTTTTTTCATTAACTGTATGACCTGGATGGGCAATGTGCTCCCAGCTTCTTCCCCTAAGCTTCTTCCCCTAAGAATGTTGTGAACAAGTGAGAAATGCCTGGCATCTCCACTTCTTGGTCTCTCACTCACGTCACTGGACAAATTTGTGGTTTCTCTCATAATAGTTCAGAGGCCTGATAATGTTCACTTCTCTTGCTGAACATGTAGTGCAGCTTTGGAATAAATGCACTTAGTTGGGAATCAAGTGGTGTGGAGTTTCTAGCCATCTCTCTTGGGTGTGTAGATGTATTGGAAAACCATTTAGCAAAATAACTGCAGCCACTTCCAGAACCAAAACCAGAAACCTAAGGCTTCATCATTCCCTGTCACTTGAATATCATCCCTGCTGGGCTTGAATTACATTAATTTTACCCTGCTCTTTCTGCTTCCAGGAGTCTTCCATCCTTCTTCAAAGTAGGTGACCCTCGAACAGGCTGAACAGTTTCCTCAACATAACTCTGTGAGCAGGTAGGTGTTCACTGAAGAAATAGTCATTTTTCCTGCAGGTAATGAAGTGCTGCAACCGAGGTTGCCTTGGCTATTTGTATAACAGGGTGTCTACCAGCACTGACTACTTTTAGGTTTAGTCTGGGTTCACACCATAAACTTTAAGTGGGAGGCAAGAATTGAGCCTATGTGTGTGTAGGGGTACACCTCAATGATATCTTCAGGCATGAAATAGGTTCCCATGTAGTCCTGAACACTTGCTAACTGACTCACCACTTGGAAAGAGCGTGAGTTTTCAGCCACAACTTAGGAAGTGAGAAGATTGAATCATAAATACAGGATCAAAGTCCATCCCTATTGAAGTCATGTATCTATTTACTGTTACTGAGGTCTATATTGCTAGCATATGTCATTACACTGTCTCTAAATCAGAAGGGTGGCACTTTCTAATATTAATAGTGCAATCCAAAGAATACTGGTGAGTGAAGGCTTCTCCAAACACTTCCATGGGCTTTGGATGCAGTGAAAATATAAATTACTGAGCTCAAGGGTAAAAAAAAAATCTTCAGATTCTTGATCAATTTAAAGTGAAAACCAAGTTTCATTTCTGCCATGTTGATAAACCCACATCCACTTTCAAAGAATAATGAAGTGCATGCATAGTTAGTGTGTGCTAGTATTCCAGCAAGTCACAAACTTTTTAGCTTAACTTTCAAATTAATTGTCAGTAAATTGCTCAGAATTATTTCCTACTGTGATTTTTATTTAATATTTTCCTTCTATTCACTTAATTGGTGAACTTGTCAGGACAGTACATATTATGAACTATGAATATTACAGCTAGGTAAATGCCCCAAATTACCAATCTGTTGGTTTTGGCTATGTACAACATGGTGACCTATGCATTAACAATAAATATGCTGGTTAAAGCAGATACCTAAGTAATACAAACTACTAATAAGAACTTAAATAACATCTACCACAAAACAACAATTATTTACTAAAGATGTCTGTAAATGTTAGATAAAAAACTATATCTTTAAATATTTCCCAGACTCTTCTGATACAATTTGTGAAAAGGAAAAAAAAGGCTAAATTTATCAGATCAATTTTTAACTGAGAAGTATTTGCTAATCTCTGTTAATTAAGCAGTAGGTTAATTACAGAATAGAATTTTGTGTGAGGGGACAGCTAGGGAATCCTACTTATGAATTAATCATCCTGAGACTGAACTGAAGAAGTGTCTTTTTTTCTCTCTTCAACCGAGACATGCCATTAATCATTCTATGTATTGTGCAGTTTTAGAGTTCAAACACAATAAAATGCTGAGGAAAAGTTTCTGCTCTAAGATTAACTTCTTTTTCAATTAGCAATAGACTAGGAACCCACGCAATATATAATCATGATTTTTATTAATTATCTTTAGTTTCTTTTAAGAAGTAATTTTTTTTCCTTAAATCAATTAATAGTCATGCCATGCCGTGCCATCATCCATCCATAGGTATATGTAGGTCATTCTAGATAAATGGGACAACTGCTTAAAATACTGGATCAATGTTCACTTTTAAAATGCTTATCAAATCTCAATACACTGTGCACCTTTCAAACTGTCAAAACCAGGGCTTTGGACAAGATCCCTGAAGGGATGCAGACAATTACCAGTTCAAGAAGCTTAAAATGTTCTATAACCTCACTCACAATTCTGCTTATCTGCAGAAAGAAAAGTGAGCAGGTGAAGGTAATGGATGAACATATATATATCCTTCACATAGGGGACGTACCTCGTAAAAGAAGATTGTTAAGAGGTTAATGCTTGATATTGTTAACAGAATTTTTCAATAAAATACTAACTTAGGGCTTCGTTTTCTAACTGTCACCTCCTTTATCACATAAGCAGCTTTGTATGCTTCCACAGGCACTACCCACTGTGTGCACAAGTTTTATAGGATTAGAGGACTTATGATTTATAGGAATGTGGGACTGGTAAAGACCTCCAGGGTCACTGAATCCAAGTCCTTGCTTTCAAGTGGAGCACTGCCATTTAATCCTCCTTTTCGTAAATGGATCAGCTTCTATCTTACAAGTCATTAAGGGGTTTTGCCTCTACTTCTTCTCTTGTAAGAGTACACCAGATGTCATTCTTCTGACAGTTAGGAACATTCTGGTGAACATTCAGAGCAACTGTCACATTTCAGCCTCCATTTTTTTTCTGGACTATATGTATGCATGTAGAAACACTATTGAACAGTGCTCTTTCCATTATCTTTTTTTTTTTCCCAGATGAAACACATTTTTCCATTTCGACTCTTTAATCCTGATATACTGTTCAATAAGAAAAGTTAGGTTTTGTTTTACTGGGTTAGTTATATCCCATAAGTGGAGTACAGGTATAATTTACTGACAAATTCTTCATTTTTTTTCTGTAAGCAAACATGAAACTGTTTAATTTTTAATTTTTTTCAACAGGAGAATTGAACAGAACTTTTAAGACATAAAAATGTCAGTAATTCATGCAATGGTACAACTATTCCTCTAATTTATTTTCTTATTAGAAAAGTCCCTATTGGTGTATTAGAGGATTTTATCTTTCTGTTGATGGATTACAGTGGGAATCAGGGTCATCTTCTGATTAGCTAGTCCATACAAATTTTCCTGGGCTACAAGTCCCCGAGTTGAATTAGAAATTATTTTTATTAGCTTTCAAATTCATGATATTGAACTTTGACCTGACAAAGTTTATCCTGTTTCTGTTATTATAATCATCACAATCATCTAGTTAATCTGTATAAATAACCTCATTTTTCACTATATGGATGATGTTTCTGAAATCTTTTGAGAACAAAAATATCACCAGTGCTCCTACCTTTTTATTTCTCTCTCTTGGAAGAGAATATTAAATCAGATTATTTTCAGGACTGGGCCTTGAAGAGTGCCGTAACTAAACTACCCTCTGATGCCATAATTCACTGTAATGACATGCAAAACTACTGTAAAGGCATGAGTAATACAGTGTTTTTAGAATCATAGAGTCATAGAATAGTTAGGGTTGGAAAGGACCTCAAGATCACCTAGTTCCAACCCCCCTGCCATGGGCAGGGACACCTCACATTAAACCATCCCACCCAAGGCTTCATCCAACCTGGCCTTGAACACTGCCAGGGATGGAGCACTCACAACCACCCTTGGCAACCTATTCCAGTGCCTCACCACCCTAACAGGAAAGAATTTCCTCCTTATCTCCAATCTAAACTTCCCCTGTTTAAGTTTCAACCCGTTACCCCTTGTCCTGTATACACTTCTTACTGAGATGCTCTGCCCTACACCAATTCTGAATTTCAATGCAGGACTAAAGTGACTCCAAGTGTTACAGCAGGATTTCTACTAGCGTCTACATGAATGAAGCACTTCTACTGCTGCACTTCCTGTTTAGTTTAGAGTGAGAAATAATATCTTTTCACCTGGAGTTCCCATTAACTAGTTTCTGCTGAATAAAAAGCTGAGAAACTTTTTTGGTTCAGAATCAGATGCAATCAGAAAGCCAGTTTTCTTCAAGCACTGAATGGTACAGGGCTACTCTGAGTGTTCACTTCAGACAGAATGGAGCATTACAACATAATAATGTTTATGAGCAGTGTTGCCATGAATGAGTGAATGTAACGACAATCATGATGAAAACAGATGCTGATATTTACATATATTTAAAGTAAATTTCATTGATCATAAAAAATTATCTACTGTAGGCTTTTATCTTAATTTAGAGATCATTATAGGACACTGCAGTCCCAGATAACAGCCCCATGACCTTTACCAACTAATCTTGTCAGTAGCCCTAATGCAGATGAAGTGATCAAGCTTCTTTTTGACTTGATTTTGGCTCAGGCCAGTGGTGGCTTCAACTTGGCATTGCACAGGATGCCAGTACTCTAAAAACAACTGTTGTAGGATTTAAGATGGTTCTGCAAACAGATTACTTTTTTTTTCTTTTTTTTTAATTTTGGATGAAAATTATTATTCTGGTCTGCTGGGTCCAAACATAGTAACACATTGCAAGGGTTTGAGGTCTTGCTTATATGCTCATGCCACAGGGATTTTTTTCTGCCACTTCCAAGAGCTTCACCATAGTCCATATGAAGTCTTACATGTGTTAATAAGAAACAAATAACACTTGTGTAGCTGCTAATACCTAGAGCTATACAAGGTACAGAAGAGGATGAGCACGATTTGTTTTCCACATCATGAAAGCCATGATCCATGAAAGTCACAAAAATGTCTTCGGATTTGCTTATGAAATATGGAAGAATCATAGAATCATAGAATAGTTAGGGTTGGAAAGGATCTTAACATCATCTAGTTCCAACTCCCCTGCCACGGGCAAGGACATCTCACATTAAACCATACCACCCAGGGCTTTATCCAACCTGGCCTTGAACATTGCCGGGGATAGAGCATTTACAGCTTCCCTGGGCAACCCATTCCAGTGCCTCACCACCCCTACAGTAAAGAACTTCTTCCTTATATCCAATCTAAACTTCCCCTATTTAAATTTCAACCCATTACCCCTTGTCCTGTCACTACAGTCCCTGACAAAGAGTCCCTCCCCAGCATCCCTATAGGCCCCCTTCAGATACTGGAAGGCTGCTATGAGGTCCCCACACAGCCTTCTCTTCTCCAGGCTGAACAGCCCCAACTTTCTCAGCCTATCTTCATACGGGAGGTGCTCCAGTCCCCTGATCGTCCTCGTGGCCCTTCTCTGGACTTGTTCCAACAGTTCCATGTCCTTTTTATG
The DNA here is from genome assembly GCF_037157495.1 of Lathamus discolor. Classification (NCBI taxonomy): domain Eukaryota; kingdom Metazoa; phylum Chordata; class Aves; order Psittaciformes; family Psittacidae; genus Lathamus; species Lathamus discolor. The sequence continues at coordinate 89,682,788 of NC_088885.1, read as the reverse complement.
TTGAGGACACCAGAACTGCACACAATACTCCAAGAGAGGTCTCACAAGAGCAGAGTAGAGGGGCAGGATCACCTCCTTTGACCTGTTGGTCACGCTCCTTTTGATGTAGCCCAGGATACGGTTGGCTTTCTGGGCTGTGAGCACACACTGAAGCCGGCTCATGTTCATTTTCTCATCAACCAGCACCCCCAAGTCCTTCTCCACAGGCCTGCTCTGAATCTCTTCTTTGCCCAACTTGTAGCTGTGCCTGGGATTGTTCCGACCCAGGTGTAGGACCTTGCACTTGTCGTGGTTAAACTTCATAAGGTTGGCATCAGCCCACCTCACAAGCATGTCGAGGTCCCTCTGAATGGCATCCCTTCCCTCCAGCGTATCAACTGAACCACACAGCTTGGTGTCATCGGCACCTGTAGAATCCCTTCCTATATGAACTATATGATACATGCATTTTATTCATGGACTGAATTTACTGTTTCTATTATCACTTGGGCTTACACAGTGGTCAACTAGGTGAAGTTTTAATCCAATGAAGTGGTGAAACCAGTAGATATATCTTCAGTATAAGTATAAAAAGTGTAAAAAAACCACTGTGGAGAGGGGCTCTTGGATCAACTACTCCCTTTCATATTACTCATCTGCAAGGCCTGGCCTGCATATGAAGTTTAGCAAATGCATTGGTAGTTCAGAACCAGAAATCTTGGCTTCTATTTATAATGGCTTCCATGGAAGTGCTCTGATTCCAAATTCTTGTGTCAGAATCTGCTCACAGTTTTTGATGTGCAGTGATGGTATGTGTTAACCAAAAGGTTAAGCAAATCTTGATTCAGTATTGCCTCAGTTTTATCTCTGCTGTAAACAGCTTTTGTATTATCATTTAGAAATCCAAAGGGATTCCTTTTTCTGTTGAACATTCTTGGCTGAAAATTGAGTTACTCTGCAGATACAATTCTATTCAGGTGATACTAATTTAAACTACATTGGAAAAACTTAAATAGAGGATCTGACTCATTTTCTAGGGTCTCCACTAGTTCATACAGTTCAGAAACTGTACATTCTAGCATTACTTATCTTTAAAAATCTTATTATCATTTACACCCTTTTGTAAGATCATTCAAGAGTAATAAGAAAATCAAGAACTACTGGCAGCTGTGGTTATACCCTGGTTGAATCTGTCAGTCATTACTCACTATTCAATGCAGTTTGGATGAGCTGCTTGTTTTCTAGTATTCATATGTTCTTTATATCTGGCCTCCTTTGAGTCTGCATATTCAGAGTCTCTTACCATCTCTTTCTGATCTTCTGACATGGGGGTTTCTTTGCTCCAAGTCTTTTCATCCTGAATTTCACCTCATTGGAAAGGCAATGGAAAAGGACAAAATAGTATGCAGTTATTTAGACAGCAATCAAATTTTAATTAAAAAAAAAAAACAATTTTATTGAAAATATATTTTTGTGCTTTGTTGGTCATAAAACTTTTCTCATCGAAGTATCAAAATTCTTTGATGTTTCTGTGAGCTGCTAAAGTCATTTACTGTGAGCAGATAAAAACCTGAAAAAATTTTAGCTTCCATCCAGGTTGCTTATGTCAATGCAGTACACATTGAAAATAATATTTTTTTTACTGTTGATGGTGAGTATTGAGTTTCTTAAGTTTACTATCGTCCTTTCTATCAATTTCCCCCACTGATTTAGATGAAATCAGGGTTGTGAAAGCAGGACTATGAAGCCCTTGCAATTTCCAAGTCTGATGAGAGCAAGGCTTTTATACAAGAGCAAGCTTTGTGCTTTGCTTGCATCTAATCTTTAAGAAAAAGAGTCACAAGTACGTTACCAGTTGTATCGCAACTTTGGTTTTAGTGTGAAAAAACGTGTGCTTTTTATATAAGAACATATATATATGTACACATGCATGCATACATATAAATATTTGTGTGTGTGTGTGTCCATATGTGTGTGTCTCTGTGAATGAATATATGTATTTACTGCTATTAGTAGCATGTTGCCAGTCCAGCTCTGAAACTGACTGGATTCTCTTCTGACACATGCATCACTGACAGAATTGTCAATTATTTCATGCACAGAGTCTTAATTGCTGTGTGTGAGCTGGAAAGAACACAGGTTTAGTAGATTCCAGGTTTAGTTTGCATGAAATTGGCTAACAAAGAAGGTACATCATTGTAGCCCAGACTGTCATTCTGAAAGGTCTGTAGTTCTTTCTTCTGTTCTGAGCTGTATTGTGGTTTAGTGAGAACTTCTGACCATCATGCAGAACAATTTTCAGCCCTGTTACAGAGTTTTTCCTATCAAGTCATGGGTAGACTATTAACACCTCTCTGCTGGAAGCACATAAAATAATCATGGGAGCTGTTTATGTTAATTCAGACTAACTCAGACCTCTTTTTTGTTTCAGAATAATTACGGTTTCAAAATATCAGCATGTGTTAAGAGATCAGGATTAATTTGCAAGAGCTGAATGACAACATTTCCAATGGCTTATTAAACACTAATTAGATTTAAAATGGTGTGACTCTACATACACTTGTGTGCATCAAGAAGTTTAAACATCTGTTTTAAAAGTAATGTCTGTTGTAAGGCTACAGAGTTAATACCACTAGGGGATATCTTATCGTATTAGATAACAAGTGATATATTCAGTTCAGTGTTTTACAGAACCAACGCAAAAGATTTTGGTGGTGGTTTGTTTGTTTGGTTGGTTTTTTTCAGTGTGTTATGTGAGAAGTAAACAGTTGGCTTAAATAATAAAGGGCTGTACTCATCTGTCTACAGTTTAAACATTACAATAACAGCATTTCCCTAAATCTCTACTTGGAAACTAAGATAAGCTATAGTTCACCAGCAAAATAGAAAACAAGGAAGCATAATGATCCCTATGAATGTAGGAATCAAAATTTCAGTCATTTATTCCTGTATCTGTAGTGCAAGTCATAAGAAATAGAGAAAGAACAAATAGAGAAACAAAAAATAATCCTACTAAAATCTGCTGGAATGCACAGCAATAACCAAAAATAGTAAGCTTAAATAACGCCAACTACAAATCTAAGTGTGTAGCACCAGAAAAAAAATGTCTGTTAGCTTAGCATCTATAGCATGTACTGTATTAACAAATCTGAGTTCAAGTCAAATATAACACTGAAGACATTACACAGTGAAATATGTTCTGAACTGACAGTGCAAAACAACCTTAGATAATAGCAGAGGTAATGAAAAGACAAGCAAACAAGAAGCTTCTGAAAGTATACATATTTGCTTAACTCCTTTACAAGGTTGATCAAAGATACAGATATTCCATCCCCCTATCAGCAAATACATGCTCATGACAAAAACACTGTCCCTTACTCCACAGTTCGTGTGAATTTAGCAGACTGGGTACAAGGTCTAGGTTCTATTTGTGTCTCATTCCCCTAGGTTATTTTTAGAGAGCTATTTTCCAGCCCTGCTTTGTTTATAGAGATTGATGTGAAATCTTCACCTTTTTAAAAAGAATGAGGGTTTTGCCACGATTTTTGAGGACCAGGGTTTACAGCAATCTTATCAGAGCTACCTCTCCTCTATCAAAGTCCTTGTTCAATGTTTAATCTAGCTATATGCCTTTCTAGTAAGTACTAAATTTTTCCAGCTGTTTCTCAAGTAATTTTTTTAATATGTTAAATGGGAAACATATCATCCATTCTTTACGGGAGAAAGTATTGGCTGCTATAGCTATTTGATGATGAGCGACCTGCTCAGCATATCTTCCAAATCTCATATAAGAGGCAGATATATATTAATATTCCATGTTACACTCTAATCAGAATGTACTGTCTAGACTGTTTTAAGTACACCTTTCTTCCCGTAAATAGGTAAAGGACTCCTGGTTACAAGAGAGATGAAAGTATACTATTATGAAAATAATGTGCTATTCTAGAGAAAAAAGGAAAGTTCGATACCTTTACCACTAATCTGCTATAGATTGTTTGTTGTTTGAATTAATGAATACTTCTTTTTTCCCCTAATAGCCTTCACTCGTGTATAGTCTCCAACCAAACAACACATCTGCAAAGTCTGCATTTGATGTGGCATTCACTGATGCGTCACCCAGCTTTTTCTGCTTGAGCTTTTAGGATTAAATATTAGATTTATTGATATTTATGTGAGTTTTGTAACTAAATTTCCTGAGTCAAGAGTTTGCCCTTAAAGATATCAGCTATGCACAAAGCTAAGGGGTAAATTATGGGACAATACTGGTGAAATCTTGGTTCTGCTGAAGTCAGTTGGCATTTTGCCTATGACCTCAGAAGAGACACTGTGTGTTTTATAAACTGAAATGGTCTGCTGTTTTGCATTTAAGTTCAAAGATGTAGAGTTTAAATATATTTTTAAGATAAATAAATTATTTCTTTCAGAGTAGCTGAGATTTCTCAAATTCAGCTTCAGCCTCCCCAGAAAATTCCTATAATGACTTAAGTGGCATTTTAGGCTTGAATTGTCCCATCAGGGTATATGGTGAAGGCTATATTCTAACATCACACTGGACATAAGCCACCTGAGTTGTAATAGCCAGTATGTTTTAACTCACTTACTCTGTTGTCATATCATCCTGTGTTTCTCCCATGTTATCTTAGGTGTAGTTGCCTTCACTGGAGCAAGACTAGCTTAGCCAGGGTTACTGAAGTATGTTATCGCACTCTAATTGTCCCTCTCTGATTCCACAATTGTTCATATCAAATCTGTGGGGTACAAGACACTGCTGAAGCATACGCTAAATGTGGATCTCTTATGAGGCAACATTACATATCTGTTAGGCTAGCCAAAACACATACAATTTAGTGTATTTACATGCCTGCAGAGTGGCAAGTAATATCTGGTGACTTAGTGAGTCCAACAGACTATGTAGAGATTATAAGGGGTAAGGTTACCCTCTCAAAAATTTTGACTGAATCTGAAGCTGTAAAAAACAGTTTGGATGGACTCTGTCCTCTCTGTCATGTGACTGTTAAGCTTTTTTTTTATGCTACCAAGTATCCTAAATATAGATTTATCACCTTGTCAAGACACAGTCACAGGCTGTCTTGGATAGGTAGTGTTGTTTTCTGTCATACCTGTATACGCAAGGATGGCTGTATGCTTGAGTTTTGGACTGTCTTAAATGTTTGGATCTCATTTTTCTAGATGCCCTTGGGATTACAATATATTTGGTTCTATTTTCTATCCATTCATACTACAGAGCATTGTGACTGCCAAATTATCTCTTCCCATTGCACACTTCCTCTAAATATTTAAAGTAGTCAATGGTTTTGTGAGACTTTCAGTTTAAATAAGTCATTTTTTAGCAACTTAACAACAGTTTTCAAAGAAAAAATAGTCAATCATTGCTAATAAAGTGTATGTACATCGCTATCAGCACAATGAATATGCGAAAAAGGACAAAGAATGATCTATAAATAGCTATAGACAAGAATTGTCTTCTCTATTCCTGAGAAAAAGTATAACTTCATAAGCTTTCAAAGCATGTTAATTTACAACTCGTTACCTTTTCTATTAAGCAATGTAAATGTATTTTAAATAACTTATAGAACTATATGAAACCTCTGTATATATCTTAAAAAATCCACCAATATTACAATCATCTAATTCCTAGATGTTAGAATATACTCAGTCATTGAAGCTAGTAATTAACAAGTAAAGACATTCAGGGGCTTATTGAAAGTAGTGTTTTTCAGATAACCAAAGAGCATGGAATAAATCACTAGATACAGGACTGTAGTTCTGAATATAATCTTACAGAAATGCAATGAAAGTATCAGTTAATGCCTCAGTCAATAATGATGTGGACTGTAGATTTTATGACAAAGCTTGTCAATATATTTTATCATCTAATGTACAGCTTTACATCTTTAAAAAGACCAAAAAGAAATGGATGGAACAATGTTTTATTAGCAATATAAAACAGACTACGAGAAGGATTTATGCTTCATAAGAGGAGATTTTCAGCTAATTAATTGTGAGTTTCTACAACATTAAAATTAGTTGGCACTACATAATTCTAACTTATTTCATGGCAAACTCAGGTAATTCTAACTAAAGAATTGCATTGTTCACGGCCAAACCCACAGTTTTCCATATATTTTATGTATAAAATTCAACTTGAGGTATAGACCTAAGATATGCTGGTATTCTCATGAACCTGTGATGAGAATTTACTTTCCACATATGAGATGTATTTTGACACATGCAGAACTGTATTAAGAAGGCAAAGAAACTCAGCCTGTATGCAGTAGGGATTAAATTGCATGGTATGTGGCATGGAGATGACTTTAAAGAACTCATGTTTTTAGTTACTTCTAAATTTCCTTGTAATTATGGACTTTTTGATAATCAGCATTACCGATATATGGTTGAATGAGCATGCATTATCTCATTATCCTATTGATAGCCCAGAAAATCTTAGTTCTTGGAACTGGAACGTAAACAAGCAAGTGGTAAGAATGACGAAATTTCCACACACTGGAGTATGATTTACATTGGTTTATTCTCCTGAAATTTATTTTGACATTGCATGACTATGTATGGAGACAAATGAAAATTTCATTTCAGCTAGAGGAGCAAAGAAACGTTGCCATTCAACATGTTTTTAAACACATTGTTTAGTGTATGTACTACAGAAGAACCTTAAACTCCATTATGGTGCACAGCTTACTTATGGACGTGGTAAACCATAAGATTTATTTCTTTTTAAAGCATAATGAGAAGAAACATTACCCTCCTTTTATAACAGTCACACTGAAGATCGTAAACCTTGAACTGTTTTTCCCAAAGGAATAGAAAAAAATAAGTTCAAACCACAATTATTTGCTCAGAATTCTTAATAATGCAGTGTGTTTAACTGCAATGATATTTTTCCTACAATGTGAAAAATTGTTGCAAATCAGCTCTGTATTTTAGCACTTCAGAGCACTTTAGGTCATCCTCTGTGCTGAGCAATCTTTAGAGAAGAACAGGTCAACATTTTCTAGGCAAAGTTTGGGTATTTTTCTGTTGAAAGATAAGGTGAGGTTACTTCTTTCTTTGCAATCAACCTAACCCAACCTTATTCTTAGTTTTTTGTGTTCTGCCAAGTTAGCCAAGAGGGAGAGGAAATGTAAGCATATGAGAATACATTTACATTACACATTACATTTCCTCATTCCCCTTTTTCTATAAAAAGAAAAAATATAGCTTTTCAAATTATGAAGGAAAATGTTTTCTATTTTGATAATGGTAAATGACTGATGATTTCTAGCCACTCACAATGTATACCCCTAAAGCATCTCTTATTTTATAGTCACAAAGAGTGCATGAACAAAGGAAGATGGCATAGATCAAGAGAAGGCATTCTGGCCCATTTACATGACTGTGATCCTCAGCTTTTAAGTGCCAGGCTACGCGACTTTCTGCTTTTCATTCTTTGACTCCATAATGCTACTTCAGTAACAAGGGCTCAAACTACAGAAATACATTGCACTTCTGTTTGTCTTTTTTTTGCTTATTTTTTTTTTTATTTTAAGGTGGAAGTGCTTCTGGTTGGGAAGGCTAATATTCAGTATGCCTGATATCTCTACAACTTCCCTTCAACACTCTCACTTCTCTTATAATCTGAGGATCTAGGAAGGCTTCCTCCCTTGGGAGTAAAGCTTTTCTCTTTGGAGTAATTTGCTTCCATCTGCATGAAGGACTGTGATCTAGAACTCCCCATTGTTTGGGAAGGCATGACCTCATTACTCCAAATGACAGCCCTACATGACCTCTGAATTTGACAGTGTCGACCATGACCACCAGCCTCTGCTGTCCCTGAAGGCAGTGTATGTTTTTGGTGAGTGGCAGTCACCAGTCCGTGTAAGATCAATGTGAGCTGCAAGTTGGTGCTGGCATCAGCAGGGCAGGATCTTCTCTGGCACCTAACTGGGTGCTGGACAGTTCCACCACCCCCAGGACGCCATCTACCCCTGCTCTCCATGCCTTGGGGAGCACCCTTACAGCTCTGCTCCTACACTGGTAACCTGGAGACCCTTTTACTTCCCTTTTCTTCCCCCTTCTTGGGCCATTTGATAGCTATGCAGAGTTAGCATATGCCCTGCAAGCTGTGTTTGGAACAAGAACAAACTGATCTGCAGCTGCACTTTGCAGGATCAAAACCATCAATTTGTTCAGAGAATTCCTTGCTTTGCTGCAAAAAAATGGCTTGTGAATGAAAATAACCCCTGGGTTTAGTTTCTATGGTTACTACTGCACTAAGGAAAAACAGCAACTGTGTTGTTTATTTATTTATTTCCTATTAAAATGTTGTTTGAACAACCCAGTCTCTCTCAGTTTTGGCACCATTTTCTAACTACCCTCATTTTGCTGTTCTTAGTTTCATATAGATACTGCTAAATTCTGTCTTTATGATTTTACACAAGCTATAAGCTTTGCGAGACAGTTGCTCTCCTTAGGGTAGTATTGAGGCATTTGCCAAGTTCTTTAAACCTAAGCTATAACACAATGTTGTTTTAATTAAATATATAATGTTATGGGCACTTACATAAGCTCATCTTCTGTCTGCCAGACTTTACGTGTGGTTGATACTTTCATTTTAACTTTGCAGGAGGGAAACAGAGGAAGAAATAGTACTGTTCATATGTCCTCGGCTTTCCTCAGTCTTCTCTTTAACCAGAGGGAGATAAAAACTCCAGAAATCAACTTGGGTCTTTAATATTAGCATCTGTCTGAAGGCTAAAGTTTTCTGATGTGTTTTTTTGTAAGCACTTGTAATATCCACTGAGAAAGGATGAACACTGGCTGTCTAGCTGTTAGAAGATCACCAGTGAGATGAATCCTATTTCACTTGGGTTTCTCTAGTTTTTTATATGTTTGTCTGCAGGATGGTGAGATGTCAGCTTTGGATTCTGTCATGAGTTTTTCCATGGAAAATATTTGGCTTACAGATCTTTCTGGGGTGTTCCTAGTGCATACAAATATTATATTGGTTTCTGAAGACACCACAGTCTAGATTTGAGGCTGCAGTTCGATTTTTTGTGATAAACTGCCTTATGCAATGAATCACAACTTTTATTATAGGTAGAAGCTTCTTCTCATCTCAAGTGTTAAGTGAAAGCTAAATCACAATTCACAGGAGACTGAAGTGAAATATAAAATAATTTATTTTATAAAACAAGATCAATAAAAATCGCCATTTCAAAGACAAAAATTATTATGTGATCTATCCTTAGGATTCTTACTAAATTAAGTCATACTATTATTTAAAAAGGAGTGATTTAAATTCAACAACTAGTAAAAAGAGAATGGTAAAGAGCTTTGAGAACTGTTCAGAGCTCCTGTAGTTATGAATTAGTTTTCATCAAGACACAGGAAAAATGCATACATTCTTCTTAACAAAGCTTGATTTCTTCTTCAACCAGACTACTGGCTGTTTATCTGGCAGCTGTGATGATGCTGAAAAAACAACATGGGACAAGAGAATTTATAAGCTATCTATAGGCACAGAGTGAAAATCTCAGCTACTGTTAAATTGTCTTTCATTTCTTTCAGAGGACCTTGATCTGCATATAACAGATGCATATCAACCTCTACCCTTGTAGTTTCAAATTATTTTTTAAGGCCATTATGCATTTAGAGGTTTTATTGTCATGCTTAGCTGATACTTTTCTATCTGCTGATGTTCAACTGATGGGAAGTGAAAAAACATTAGAAGTTAGAGGGAAAACTAACTCAGTCTCAGATACTATTATGTCTTAGGTACCTCAGAGCTTGAGAAAATAGATCAATGAAAAACTGTTGCTGAATTTAGAAAACTAGAGATGATCCTAAAGGAGACCAGATATTTAAATTAGCTTGTTCTCTACTTGTTCTTTGATTGTTCCTTATGGCTAAGGTGGTGGCTGGTTTCTAGGATGAAAATAACAGGAGGTTTCTCCATGTAGTGGCTAGCAGCTTCTTTGCCAGGGAGCTAGACAAGCATCAGAAATTCATCTGTTTCAAGTGAAGGCTCGGCAAGTATACAGGAGAGACGCTTACTATGGATAATTAAACAGACAGGCCACAGCTTGACCAAGAAATCCTGAGCAGAAACTGGGTAAAAAATGGTTGGCAGCTGAGCAGCTACCACGGAAGAAATATATTAGTACAGTTCTTATTCTTCCCTGTGTGTTCGTTATGGTCACTTTAAATCTTGTTCCGAACAGTGTGTTCATTCTTGTGGGGATTTTTTTATGCAACTGAAAAGTACAATTATACTAGGAGTAATGGTCAAATGACCAAATGGATCCACTGTAAGGTCTTAAGAGCTCTGGAGTCAGTCTCTTGTTTAATTTGAAGCTTTCAGTGTGTTCATGTGCAAATCACTGAACTGATCTCATGCTTCCGTTTCCCATCTTTTAAATAGAAATAACAGTTCTGCATGTCATTAAGAAAAGACATAAGAACAAAACTGGAGTATTGCTGCCCATTTATTTATAATGGTATGATGCAGACTGGTTACATTTCTGGCGAGCTTCACAGCCTGGCATTGGAGGGGCTGCACAAATTTCCATGTTGGTTGAGCAGGACTATACAGGGACCTGTGATTTTCCAGGTTTGTTTTTTTTGTCCTATCTTCCCTTTCTGTAGTTCATTCTTACAAAATAGTACACTAGTATGTTGTCTTGCTAGTGTCTAAAAAGATGACTTAGACAAACTATCAGAGGGAGAACAGTTTTGGAAATAGTCTATTAACAAAATTTTATTTAAATTGACTTCAGTTTGGATTTTCTAGTGTCATCAGAGCTAACCAAAGCCAATACAATATCACACATCCTGCTGTTAAAATCGTAGGGTAGACATGACATTTTATAGCTGTCTCATGTGTCTACTGGTATGATCGGTGCATTTATATGCAAAACTCTGAATCTTGGACAAAAAAAATCCATGACAGAAAGGAAGGGGTCATTCATGAATTGGCCAATCTAGCAGCTAATTCAGAGCATTAATAGAGTTTCAAGGAATGCATCTTTCATACTTGTATTTCTAACAGTTAGTGAAAAAGGACTTTCACGTTGTCTCAGATACTATTAATAATTACCAGAGGCAAAAAGGATGCAAAGGCTGGAAGACAAACCTTTTGGAAAGGTGATATTTAATCACTTATGTCTTTCATGCAAAGTTAAACATGAGTTATTATCAGAATGTCTGTCCCTCTATTAACCATTGGTTTTCTGTGACTTTTTTTTAATCTTTTTTTTTTTTAAACATAGTCAGATATTTACTGACAGATGTTTAATATTAGTAAATATTATCTAACCTAGTCATTGCCTAAATGACAGTGTAAGCCATACAAGCCTTGTAACGGCCTATGGAATGGTGTTTCTTTGTAACTGTGCAACTGTTTTTTATTCCAACTTATTTTTCCATTACTTCAAGAATGAAATTTTGCCCATGCTGTATCGGCAAGCAATCCTTCTCTGTTAAAAGAAGCTAGAACTGTAGAGAAAACAGAGGCTTGTTACTCTCAAAAAGTAAAAACAAGCGGAGAATGCTATTTGCCTTGAGGCCAGGTATGATAAACACATGAAACCACTAAAACCACCAAGACTGTACGAGCAATTTGTTACACTGAAACACCACTATTAGCACTTTGTAGCATTAATAACATTAAATATATAATTAATGGCCCTAACCACAAGTGGGCAGGTAGAGACGAGCCACAAATGGACAGTGGCACAGTTGCAAAAAAACAGGTGCAGAAAAACATGGAAGTAATAGAATCTTCAGGATAAGCATGAAGGGTGTGAAGCAGGTAACAAAGCTGTCTGGTAAAAATCTAAACCATTCTGCAATACAAATGTGAAAAAATGTCTGATGGGACTGTGATAATCCTGTAGAATAAGAGAAACCAGAAGTCCCCATATCAGAAATAGCGCATCAAGACGAGGTGAGACCACAACCCTTTTATTTTGAAAAGTTTCAGAGCAACATAAAACATCAGCAATGACGGAGAGCAGGAAGAAAACACAGGTCACAGACTGCTTTGGTCCTGGTTTCCCTATTTCATGAGTTCTAAAGCCTGATAACCTTGAGCTCAACAACTAAGTACTGTCATGAACCATATGCATCAGTGCTGAATAAGAGGTGAGACCACAACCCTTTTATTTTGAAAAGTTTCAGAGCAACATAAAACATCAGCAATGACGGAGAGCAGGAAGAAAACACAGGTCACAGACCGCTTTGGTCCTGGTTTCCCTATTTCATGAGTTCTAAAGCCTGATAACCTTGAGCTCAACAACTAAGTACTGTCATGAACCATATGCATCAGTGCTGAATAAGATGGTGTGAATTGTGTGATTGTATACTTACTACTAATTTAGGATAGATTTGTTAAGGACTAATTGTTTTGGGTAACTAGTGATAATGATTTACACTGTCAGTGTGTATTTTTACTGAATATTGATACAGTAAAGAGGTTTGGAAGTCTCAAAGTGGTGATCTATCAGTCTTTTAAGCATGCTTGTCAGAATCAACACTAATTTCCTAACAATATATGCTCTCCATATGCAGTTCTGGTGTCTTCAACATAAGGAGGACATGGAGGTGTTGGAGCAAGTCCAGAGGAAGGCTGTGAGGATGATAAGGGGGCTGGAGCACCTCCCATATGAAGACAGGCTGAGAAAGTTGGGGCTGTTCAGCCTGGAGAAGAGAAGGCTGTGTGGGGACCTCATAGCAGCCTTCCAGTATCTGAAGGGGGCCTACAGGGTTGCCAGAGAGGGACTGTTCATCAAGGATTGTAGTGATAGGACAATGGGTAATGGGTTTAAACTAAAAGAGGGGAAGTTCAGGTTAGATGTAAAGAAGTTCTTTACTGTGGTGAAGGGCACTGCAGTGGGTTGCCCTAAGAAGTGGTGAATACTCCATCACTGTCAGTGTTCAAGGCCAGGTTGGACAGAGCTTTGGGTGACATGGTCTATTGTGAGATGTCCCTGCCCATGGCAGGGGGGTTGGAAGTAGGTGATCTTAAGATCCTTCCCAGCCCTAACTATTCTGTGATTCTATACATCCATCTAAAACAAAACACTGTTTTTTAATGCAAGTGAACGCAATTAAGCTGCATAAGAAATAACAACTACTGACTCCCAGAGCTGGCTGTGTACTGATTTGGTTTTGAGTTGGTTTTCCCAGCTCTCATTCTCTGTCTTGGACTGTTTTCTTTTGTGTTTTTTCCACAAAGTCACTCAGAGTGTCTACTTATCCTGCACTGAAGTGATAAAGGTTGTATAAAGCTCAACAAGTCAAAATTCTGTTTATTTTCTCTTTTATAAATTTTGAATGAGATCAAATGTGTATCACAAAAGGACTGGTTTACACAGGGTGTAAATGCTTTTGACAATTGAAAAGGAACATATATGCTAGGACACTGCAAAATAAAGCCAGGAACAAAGTTTTGTGAGTGGACTCACCATATTGTTCCTTGCTCCAGATTTGAAACATGAGACATTCTATATTGAATATCTACTTTCTGATATGCTAAATAAAGCTGGTTTACATACAATTTCTTGAAATGACAAGAGAAAATGTGCCTGTTCTAGTGCAAATTTCAGCTATAAGTTTCAAGCTTGTGAAAGATATCGTCTGCTTCATTTGGTCATGAGATGAATATTGTCTAACCCATTCAAGCTATAATAGAAAATCATGATTTACACACTAAAGCTCCTAAACTACTTAATGATGGAAAATACTGCTTTCCACCATCACGCTAATTAAAGTGCCACTGAGGTTAGGAAACGTCCTTTTTACTGTGATGAGAAAAGATGTAGGTAAATTGAATTTCCTTTCTGATGGTGCTAGCTAAAAGATAATTGACCACTTGTTATTCCTAGGTGTCATGTAATAATAGGACAACAAAAGCCTAGTCTATAATGAACATACTGTCATCACAGATAGATTTAATCAAAAAAGAAGATACAGGAAGTTTAAGAAACAGTCATAACGGAAAAAATAAGCTCTCCTCAGTAAAACATTTTCATGGACACCTAGATTTACATTGCATATATACACAAAGTAACGTATGTGTATATTTTATTCCATCCTATTTTTCAAATATGCCAAATCTGTCTCCATGAACAAAATTTGTAGCACTGTAACATCTTAGAAGCAAATATTATTGTGCTTTACAGTTCTCAGCTGAAAGAGGACATTGTGATTTTGTTGAACTGATTCTCAAAGGTGTGGTTTATATGACTGAAGTATTGCTTTTTAAAAAGCACATGAATCTGAAAAGTAAGTTTGTGAGAGCTTACTTCTAGTTTTATTGAGAGTAATAGGAAAAATAGCAGGATAAAATAAATAAAAGGAAACATACAAATAAGTTTTATTAATGAGCAGTAAGAGTTCATCTCTAATTCTGAAACATCAAACTGATCCCCATATTTCCTATGGCCAAATGCTCACTGATATCAGTAGCAGGGAATTAAATTATTTGCATAGCTTCCCTCTCTGAAGTGACTTGACACTTCATTCCTAATATAACAAAGTTCAGTACTACCAAGCGGCATCACAGAAGAGGGCATCTCTAATCTTCTATTCTCAACTGCAAAATTAGGTTTTTTTTAACAGCAGAGTACGGAGTGAGTGCAGTGACTGGGCTGGAGAGCTATTTGACAGTTATTTGCTTTCCCTGAACAATTCTCTTCAATAGTCCTTTGCTTGCTTTTTTTTTTTTTTTTTTTTTGTTTGAAGTTTTGCTTCACACATGTAGGCATAAATCAGTTCTTTAACATGAGCTCCTATTTTTTACTTGCATGTAATTGGATGGATGCATCCAATTGCCATCTCTTTTGGGCAAGTACTGTTTTTATACCATATATTTGTACAGTAGCTAGAACAATAGGATCCTCTAAGAGCTATGGTAACACAGATAAATAGACATAACCCTGCCTTCTTTTGGGTTTGTAATAACGTTTGTACATGCTATTGACTCACACTGATATAAAAAGAGATGCAGCCACAGGAGACACCGACGTCCTGCAATGGGGAGGTACACCTAAATGCAGATGAAAAACATAATGTAGATATCATCTACATATTGACACTGTGTGATGCAAATTTTATAGCTTCTTCATGCCTTGTTTAATCAGCTGGTTACTAATAAATCTAGTGCATTGCCAATACCCTGCGTGGGAAGAGTACTTTCAGTCTTATCCACCCCATCTACAATTTTAGAAACACTTTTGGTATCTTCAGCATCTCCTGCTGATGCTACAAATGTGGGAAAAAAAAATAATCAGACTGATTTTATAGACCTTTTTTAGGATCTCAAGATAAATCATTTGTTGTTGTTTCTAGGCTGAAAAGAATTAAATGAGTTTAACTACAATACTATGTTTCTAAAGAATATTAATTTTAATCTGAAAAAATAAATAACCTAATGGATGATTCACAGATTAGATATGAAAACACATTTTGTCAAGATCTGGAATATGTGGTCCATGAAATGAACAGGTTAGAAGATGTATGTGTAGTATACTGAATGTTTGTATTTAAGAATTTCTCCTGGATTCAGCAGTAGCAGCCATTTTTTCTCCTTCTTAGTAGCTGGTGCAGTGCTGTAGTTTTGACTTTCAGCCTGGGAACAGCGCTGATAACACCAATGTTTTTAGTTGTTTCTCACTAATGTTTACTCTGACCAAGGACTTTGTGAGTCTCATGCTCTGCCAGGGAGGAGGGGAAGCTGGGAAGAAGCAGAGACAGAACACCTGATCCAAACTAGCCAAAGAGGTATTCCATACCACAGCACATCATGCCCACTATATAAACTGGGGGCAGTTACCCGGAAGGGCTAGTTCACTGCTCGGGTTGGGCTGGGTATTGGTCGGTGGGTGGTGAGCAGTTGTATTCTCTTCCCTTGTTATTTCCCTTATCATTATTTTTATTGGTGGTAGCAGCAGTGGTTTGTGTTATACCTTAGTAACTGGATTGTTCCTATCTCAACCCATGGGAGCTGCATTCTTTCGATTCTCCTCCCCATCCCTCTGGGAGACGGGGGAGGAAAAGGGTGAGTGAGTAAGCGGCTGAGTGATTATGGGTTGCCGGCTGGGCTTAAACCATGACAGAATTAAAACATAATAATGAAACAAAAACCTGGGGCAAAACTAGTTAATGGCAGTGTGCACTCGCAGCCCAGAAAGTCAACCATATCCTGGGCTGCATCAAAAGGAACGTGACCAGCAGGCCAAAGGAGGGGATCCTGCCCCTCTACTCTGCTCTCATGAGACCTCACTTGGAGTATTGTGTGCAGTTCTGGTGTCCTCAACATAAAAGGAACACGGAACCATTGGAACAAGTCCAGAGGAGGGCCACGAGGGTGATCAGAGGGCTGGAGCACCTCCCATATGAAGATAGGCTGAGAAAGTTTGGGCTGTTCATCCTGGAGAAGAGAAGACTGTGTGGAGACCTCCAAGCAGCCTTCCAGTATCTGAAGGGAGCTTATAAGGATGCTGGAGAAGGACTCTTTGTTACGGACTATAGTGATAGGACAATAGGTAATGGGTTAAAACTTAAGGGAAGTTTAGATTGGATATAAGGAAGAAATTTACTGTGAGGGTGGTGAGGCACTGGAATGGGTTGCCCAAGGAAGTTCTGAATTCTTCACTTCTGGCGGTTTTCAAGGCCAGGTTGGATGAAGCCTTAGGTGACATGGTTTAGTGTGAAGTGTCCTTGCCCATAGCATGGGGGTTGGAACTAGATGACCTTAAGGTCCTTTCAAAATCTAACTATTCTATGATTCTATGACTTTGTTCAGGGATCACTACATTTCATAGTATCATAGAGAAGTAAAATGGTTTGGGTTGGAGGAGACCTCAAAGTTGTTCAGTGACCATCTAATAAAACCTTCTGTGCTGTAAGTATGTACCTGAAATTCTTGTTTCTGCATTATCCAGTTCCAGAACAGAGGAGTACATGGGCTCACGTAAGACCCTGTGATCCCTGGATTTTTAGCAGCGTATTGGTGTCGCTAGCAATGAGCATGGGTAAGAGTTGCTAGATGCTTCAGGATTACAGGAAAGATGAAGCAGGGTCTAAAAGTCACCTTTACAATCCTCGTAAGTCAACTCTGGTGAATGCTCAGTTGCTGTGGCTGAGAGAGTGCCAATGCAATTTTGCACAGAAAATTTGAAGAGCTTTAAAAGTTTGCAAGGCGAGTCTTGCTGGAAGTTATTGTCTAGGCATAGTTACATAATACTGTGTCAGAATTACATATCTCTATAATGATTGTAATTATTCACTTCTATTAATAATATTCCTCACAGGAAGTATGTCCAGGTACCTTCTCCAAATTCCACTGGCTAATGTCTTTTGAAATTTTAGCACCAGCTACAGACAATGATAAGCTATCCAATATATTAGAAATGAAAAAAGTTGGCATTTTTGATAGAAGAAAAATGTTTGGGCTTTTTTTTCAAGACAGCGTTTTAAAAAAAAGTGCATTATAGAAAAGAGATGATCCTTTCTCAAGAAACTCCATCCCCTTCCCCATTAAAAAATGTATTATGGTGTTACAAGGAAGTAATCACGTGATGAATTAATGGCAGAAGGATTTAAATCCTTTTCTTAGAAAAAAAATAAAAATCTATGGTAGATATTTTTAATTATCTTAAAAGAATATAAGAAATTAATGTGAAGATACTGTAGTGAATCATGCCCTTTAAGTATTGTCATAAGGTACACCCGTCAAACATGAGGGGCATATGTCAACTCTAACATGTAATTTTCCTGTGCAAATTCATGCTCAATGAAATGCTACTGTTTAGTTATAAATAATGATAGCTTACTCTTTTGTTGGTTTATTGCTGTGAAATGCAAAGATGCATACTGAGTTCTACAATTTATATATGATAAAACTGTAATGCTATGCAATGACATGCAGACTGAATAAAAATTTACATTGCTCAACCATTAAACTGTATCTCTAATGAGAGGCAGAACTGAGCTGATCATTAACAACAAAAACAAAAATCTTCTGAATTTCCAAGAGTCAGAAACATGGTAATATCAGGAGTGTCAGATTATCTAGCTCTCGAGGAGATTTATAATTGTACTGGGAGGCATAAAACATGGAAATTATTGGAAAGGACAAATTTTCCTGACAATCTCTAGGAGTTCCATTATGCTAAAAGTAATTCATTTTTAGCACTCATCATCTGAAGATGTTGTTCACAAGAAGAGAATATTCATTATTTCCATTAAACTCCAGTAAATGTACATATCCCAGCACATCTACAGTCCCCAAAGAAATTTCTACCATCAAATCTAATTTGGCCAGCCACGCAATCTCAGCAAACAAGGTTAATAAGACATTATAAAAATGCTGATGAGTTTCAAGTGAATCCCAACTTGGCAATCATCACAAAAGCTATTACTTTCAAAAATGATATGACGTCAAGTTAAGGTCTTTTCTCCCCCTCTTCCACAGCTATCCAGTGTATGAGATCTTTTTCAACATTAGGGATTTTTAACCCTTATGTCCAGCTCAACATTATTCCTGGCAATAATAGCAAGCATTTTGAGTAACATCTAGGATTTCCAATTAAATGTTTATTTTATCATGGAATTGCTTCAACAGTCAGCAATCTGTAAAGTCATACTGCTGCAAAGGCAAGAATTCATCTTCTGTTAAACAGTAAAAAAGTATAAATCCAAGCTACTTTTGATCTAGGCTTTCCTTTTCACTGTTAAGATTTTCAATCAGCATTCAGGATTTTATTATGTTTCTGTCCTTCAAAAGGGACATTTAAGATGCTGTCTGTCTGCAGCAACTTCTTGCTGATGGTGTTTACTTCTACTGTGCCCATAATTGACAGTAAAGTAATTGAAGATGGATACACAAAGGGCACTAGCTTTAAATCTGCCCCCCAAAAAGAAACATTCATGAATGAAAATAAAGTTTCAAAAGCTCTTTTTACATAAAGCTGTTACGTGACTGCAGTAAGTCCCTCTTTTCCATTAGTGAAAAGAAAGGATTTAAAAACATGAAGAACCCTTTTCTGCACAGTACATTGCCACAGTTATTGCTGCCATCATTTATCTTCTAGATAGTCGTGAGCAGAATTTGAGAGTAGACTCTTCTGCCACGAAAAGCACTAAACAAGCATCCCTCAGAAAGCCCACCATCCAAATGGCAAAAAAAATGGAGACGATAAACATGGTCTCCAAAGAACAAAAGATTAGTTGACTGAGAGATCTGGATATATGCAAATTTTAGAGGCTGAAGCAGCAATTACAACTTACCACCTTTTTGATCTTACAATTAATTTTATGGATTGCAAAATAGGTACATTCTTAAATGATTTTTAAAAGAGAGTGAATAACAATTACGAGGTGATGCATTTTTTGGCTATAAAATGCCTTTGGGGTTAAAAAAGACTGTTTATGAATTTATTTGTAAGCAGTAAGATGATTTAGACAACCCTAGGAAAAATAGAATTAAGTTAAATTGTATTTGCATAACCAAGGTAAGTTGGTTAGACAATATTTAGCCGTTTAGCCTTATTACTTGTAAGTTATTATGTTCAGTTATTATTTAGGTTTAGAATTTAGCAACTAATTTTGCTATTTTTTTTTTATCTCAAAATAAAACACTCCTTGAAAATTGATCAAAATCTTTTGGTTTAGTGAAATTTTATATGACCAAGAGAGAATTTCTTACCTTTTTTTTGTTCTGGTGGGAAATCTGAAATATTTCGGTTTGACCCCAAAAGAATTGAGTCCAAGGTAATTTTAATATGCAATTTCACTCTTTTTTTTTTTTTTTTTTTTTTTTTACCACCGATTGCTGTCTGAATCTGGTATCCTAGTTATTGCCAGATATTCTGTATCACTGAGTAAAAGATTTCTTCTCAGTCTCTTGTGGTTTGTTCGCTAACCCAAAGCTAAAAAACCTCAGATACAGGAATGAATAGTGTATTTCTGAGCTATACAACGTTTCAGAGAAAAGACAGAACAACACGCAATATCAAATGGAATTAATTTCTTACTTTCCCAAAGTACTGGTGAATAGGATCATTCAGAGTTAGCAAGAGAATGAGTTCTCTCTCCAAATAATCAAGTTTCTTACATGACCATTTCCTGCCCCTCCCCCTTTTTCATGTGTTTGCTTTGACTGATCTTTTTTTGAGGTTTGTCTCTCAACCTGTTCCCTAATATCCCATGAATTTATACTAAAGTCTATATCCCAGTCACAAATCAAGTACATCTAAATCTTCCTGTCAAGGGAAGATGAATTCATAAAAATGTAATTACATCCAGCTGGTAAAAAGCCCTGAAGTACCTTCCATCCCTCAAAGATAAATTTCTGTGTGATAAGATAATGTAGATATTCCTGAATTACAAAAGAGAGTTAAAAAATTACTGTTGCTGGGGTTTGTGCCATGACATCACAGTTGCCAATTTCCTTGTATTTACTAAGTAATTTTCAAACACTATATCTTTTTAATACATGCTATCTTCTTAACAAAAGGAAACCAAACACTGAATTCTCAGTGTATGTCTAGAGGTAGATAAAGCAGTTTATTTAGACAGCAAGAGATTTCATGTGACAAGAAACAAGAAATTTTGTGATATCTTAAAGAATGCAAGTATTTTTCTTAGCTTTCTTATTGTGAAAGTTTACTCCACAAGAACGATTTTCCTTTGCCCTATGCCACTCTCATGCTCTTGATGCTTTAACTCCCAGCTGAATCTACTACAAAACAAATGCCATGAAACAGCTTTGACAAACTCAACTGTTGCAACAATTTTCCACTTAGCTCAACAAACAACCTCTTTCTGCATTTGTTTTTTTATTTTTACTTCTTTTCAATTTGTACACATCATTTATTACACACATTTGTGATAGTAGCAGCAATGGTACAGAAGGATGCAAAAGTACTGGGAATCCCCATGCTGGTGTGTTTTCACCAGACTGGCTGAGCAACTGAGGTCTGAACATTAATGAAACATGACACACATTATAAAACAAAGCTTTACCGGCGCAGCAAGAAAGATGAGCAACAACACACCCATATGGCAGCTCACCCAATCACCTACAGCAAACACAAGGTCATGAATAATTTGTGTCAGTGACCATGCCTGCATGTGAGCTGTGTGACCTCTAGCATTAACACACTTGAACATCTGAGGCTTGATGCTTTTCAAAACTGCCAGCACTGACTGGTCTAAACTCCTGCTGTTCTTCCATGTGTCAGAGAAAGATAAACTGTCTCCTACTACGGGTGGTACATATAGTCCTGCAGCATCTCCATCAGTTGAGATGAATTTTCTACTTAGGGTGGAAACCAGATTTTTAGATCTTTGTATCTTGGTCTTCATGCCCATTTTATTCTGAAGAATCCCATCTCACAAAAAACATGCAAAAGTGTTTCTGTAAGGAAGCTGTAAGCCATGGAGTATGCAAGAGCTGGAATACACTTGCCACTACACTCTGAGCAGGAGTCCATGCTCACACTCCTGATATCACACCCGTCATAACAATAGATAATAGAGATTCATGGATTAAAGTCCTTCCTGAAAGTTCTTTCTGTAAGCAAAATCATTAATGCGATCATTATCACATAACTGTGCAGGAATATGAATTAAGTTCTTTAAACTGTTTCTTTAATATTGATCTAATCTTTTATATTGTAGAATTTTTTGTATTTCAGGCATATGGCTCCAGATCGTTTTGGTGAACAGGGAGAATCTGCATGAAATTTTGATATTGTAACCAAGACAAGGGTCCCACTTCTAGAGACTTCTCAAGTTATACTCCTGATTACTGATGAGTTCAGTATGAGCTTGTAAGAGTGGTCACCTTGGTACCATAGGTATGCTTCAGCTGTAAGCTGCACTGTAACTGGTATGGCCAACTCTTACCTTTTCAGTTTCCTGTGCAAAATTCTTGGTTTTGTCAAATGGAAAACAAAGCCATTTCATGTAGGTAAAGTAGCCAATGCTTTTGACACAATGTAGTTTACATTGACTTGTGTTCATATAAAACATGCTTTATATGTGTTGCTTCATCTCCAGGACAAAATGGCACATTTCCTGAAGGGTCTGAGCCCTGCATTTTAGGTCTGGGTTTAGACACTTCAAGTGATAGTACATTCTTTTCAGGTTGATTGCTGTTCTATTGTTGTTCTCATTTTCGAGTACCATTTGAAAGACACCAGTATGCAGAAATAAATGCTTGAGGGCTGGGAAAAAATCCATCTTATCTTTTGCTGAGTAGAAGAGTGTTACTGTCACTTAGATATTGGAAGGTAACGAAAACCATATTAAAATTCTGTCTTGCTGGAAAGATGTCTTTCACAGGAGTAAATGTGCGACATCAATGATGATGCTACATTTCAAAAACAACAACAACAACAAAAAAAACAACAACAAAAACAACAAAAAAAACCAAACATGACTAAAACAAAATGATAATTCATACAGAAACATCGTTAGTGGTTGAACATTCCAAATGTAAGGTAGAAAGCAACTGCAGGTTAAACTAACATTTCTGTAGCATTGCTTTAATTGTGGAAAAAGATCAGTGATACATGGAGCTGCTTTTTATTTAACTTGAAAATAACTGAGATCAAAGTCCTGAAATAGTTCCGTGAAAACGTCAGTCACAAGTTTGTTGTTATATCTAATCTTTCTAGGCTAAACAGGTAAGGAAAATAGTTATTTATTTTATTATAAATTTATTTATTTATTATAAATAAAAAAAAATTATTTATAGTCACTAAAATGAGACATCTACTATCTATATTATGGTGCCTATATGATAACTTCTAGCCAGGGCTGAGAAAAGCCCTAGTACGCTGCAGCCTGTTTAAGATGTACAAGTAGAAAACAAAGGAAAGGTGAATGCTTTATTATTCCATGACTTCTACATTTAAAAGTCACAACTCAGTACAGGAAAATCCTTTAAATTCTATAAAGACAAAAGAGTATTGTCATTGAGGTAATAATTTTGGGTGTACAGAGATTTGAGAATAACATATGCTTCTAAAAGGTAGCAGGAATAGAATTGCATGAAAGAAGCTTTTATTAGCATTCTTAACATGCATCATTTTCCTTTTATACTGTACTTCGGATATCTATGTACCTCACTGTTTTGTAATCACAGGAGATTAGTATCAGCTAAGCTACATTACTTGATTTTTGTTAGACACAAAAAAATAGTATGAGAGCTGTCAGAACATTGTAGAATATCTAGAGCTATACACAGAAGCACTGCCAGCAGTAACTATTTCCCCTATTCTTTCACTGTTGGTAAAAATAACAAGATTTTTAATTAGTACAGCCCAAAAGTTGTGTATAAAAGAAGAACTTTTCACAGTCTGGATTTTAACAAGCACATTTTTCAATTGTGTCTTGGATGATGGCATCATAAAGGTATTTTCAGTTGCATTTTATTTATTTATTGCTGTTTTGGTTTTGTTTTTTTTTTTTTTACATTCCACAGAAATATTTGTCCAGAAATTTAAGTGACTGGTTTCAGAGTTTTCTTTTTTTCCACCAGAAAACTCAAGGATGTGATTTATGAGCAAAACACAGATACACAAAACAAAAGGCTCTAAGTTCCCAGTCTTGAATTTGATTTCCATTTTGTTTTAAATGACATTTACTACCTTATTTCTCAGACACTAATTGGTTCATCTGCAAATAAAAGACTTTGCTTAGATGTACCTACAATATAGTCATAGGAAAAGTTATTGGTAAAATAATTATATGCAGAAAGTCACAGCAATATCAGCATGTATATAAGAAGTCAGTTATAGGTTTTCTTAAATATCAGTGTTATTTAGCTTACATAATATATAAAACTGAAATTAAAGTTAAAAAAGGTGAGAAATTGAACTATAAATATCTAGTGTCTAAAGCCAAGATTCACCATTATTTCTCTTTTCTATCCCATTTTCTTTCATTTCAGGTTGGAATTCCCTACATTAATGACTTCACTGGAGCTAAGATTTTACAGAGCTGGAGCAAACTGTCTTCTCACAAAAGATTAGTTTATTGGTTAAATAAAGAGCACCAATAGATTAGTGTAGTAGGTAGCAATTATTTCAGGTATGTCTTAGATAAAACAAATTATATATAACAAAAACAAACAAACAAACAAAAAAACACAAAAAACCACCTAAACCCAACAAACCACAAAACCCCTAAATAAATAAGAACCAAAACAACCTTTGACAAATAATCAGTAACATGGCAGTGATCGATAATGGGCTAATACAACACATTTATTATATATTTATTATATAAATAATATTTGTTTAGAAAAAAAAATTAACAGATTTGGTTTTTTTTTCTATGTGATAAATATGCTTCTCATTGAGAATACCGATAATATGGATACATCTATACTTTGCAAACTTTGCCAGTAAGGAAAAACAGCAGTGCTAATATTATTGCCATTCTTTAGCTCACGATACTGGTGATTCTAATTTAGCCAGTGAGAATTGTTCAACAGAGTAGATGATGCATGGGTCTTGGGCATTGAAAAAGGAAACTGTGCACATTTATCTTTGTAGAAATAATTTTCATGCTTATATAACTATTCAAGGCCAGAATGAAAAAACATGTAACTTCTCATTACTGCACAAATTTTTTTTTTCTCACTGATTAAAAAAGTTTTGAGATATTTTCTTTCCCTTTTTGTACGTTGAAGAAGTTGAAAAAAATCCATGGACAAGCTTGTATCAATATTTCTTGTGTTAAGGTTGTAGTCCTCTTCAATTCCTATCCTCTTCTTAATTAAACTGCTGCAATCTCCTCAGATTCTTATATTTCATATGTAACTCCTATATAAAAAGGTAGAATGAATGAATCTGCAAATAGGCAGTTGTCTCTCATTCTACTTCAACCTCTATTCTCACTAAAAAGAAAATCTTGTTTCCCAAAATCACTAAACATCAAAGACAATAAAGGAACATAATTAAAAGCTTCTGCAAAGAACTATCTCCAAAGAACTAAACTAACTAATGATAAATGCCACTGAGTTGCAATTTGGATGTGAGAGGCAGAGTTTGGATCTAAGTGGCTCAAAATTGATGAAAAGATATTGTGTTTGTTAGGTGAAAAGCTAGTCTGGTGTCACATTGCTCAGTACTCAGCAGGGAATGGGGAACCAAACCTTCAGCAGCAAGCCCTAAATGCTTAGAATGACTATTGTTTTAGGAACCAATTTATTCTCTTTAGGAAAAACATAAATGGCCAGGAAAAAGAAAAAGTTGTGGGGTAGTCTACTTCTTTATCTTTACATGGAGAGGAAAGAAAAGAGGAAAAGAAAGGATGTGGTAACTATAATAATGCATAGTTTGAGAACAAGCATAATATACAGTGACTGCAGGCAGAGCATGTGTTTGTGTGTAGGAAACAAAAAAGAACAGGGAGAAACATCTGTGGAGAGTAATGGAACTACAATAAAGGTGATCTACAGTAAGCCATTAGAGAAATAGAAGAGAGCTCAGAGCACCCTTGTGCTGGAAAACTGACTGCAGTGGCATAATCAACCTGAAACTTATAATAGAATGATCTATTCCAGAGGGCAGTTATGTCATCTCCAAAGTGAATTAATTAAAATAGAATTAGGTATTTTTTAAGTAGAGAAAAGTTTCATGAGTGGATGTGAGATATTTCACTATGGAAAAACAGCTCATTTTTTCCTGACTGTGCCAATGTACAGCCCTCAAATTCATTATCTGTTACACAGTTCTGGTGAAACATAGTCTTCCCATTCCTTTTCATTTTCACAAAAACTCAGCTCCTGCTTGGTAAAAAAAAACTCTATTTCGCTTCAGGATAGGAACATCAGAGTATAAAAAAAATTATATCTGGGATAATTTAAATGTATTTAGTATATATTTTATCTTTGCAAAGATACTACTAACAATATTCTAGTTTCTAAGATTCTTGCTCTACCACCTTTACTCATTCAAGATAAGCAAGAAAACTGGAAGGATAAAGATTTCTGAAACAACAAATAAACGATTTGTCACTACTGAAGTACTAGAAGACAGCAGTCACAGCTAAATGATTACTAGTAAACACAGTACCCAGGTGTACTAAAGTAACAACATTATCTGACTAGTCCACAGCAACACTCTAAGAAAATTTATATTTCCCTTTCCACATTGACTTAGCTGTTCCACAAACATTCAAAGGGTATAAAGAGATAAGAAGCAAGAAATACTTAGTTCTTGCTTGTACCTACCTGAGCAAACAGCAATCAGTATTATCCATCCTGTGTTTGGTTTACCCTGAAATTCAGAGTTTCATCTTCATTTGTTAGAAAGTTCAAAGAAATGGTAAGTCTTCTGAGTATTCTAAGCTCAATCTTTAATTATCAGGTCACATTTATGGGTCTTACCTGAACATTTAGAAAAAATTAATACAGCAACCAGAACATTCAGACAATGAACTTCCATTCAATTTCCCTTCTGTATTTTGAACTTTTACCTTTGAACTAGATGTTGTTTCTTCACAGGATTTTATTCACTTCTGTTTCAACATGTTACAGTACTCTGTTTTCTCAAGAGTGGCAGATGAGAAAAGACAGAAAATTACACTGAATTTATATAGGGTTCAACAGATAAATAATGATACACACCAAAAGGAAGAGCAGTGTTGCAGTATAAAAATGTTCAGAGCAAACCAGTTAGCCAAGACAGAACATTTGGATGGCAGGAACACGTTATTTCCATAATCATTATTTCTATGTATTTCACATGACGTGGTTGCTGAAAGATCAGAGGGTTACTTCTAAGCCCTAATTTATCACTTCTTTCCCCCGTGTTTGGGAGGAAATGTAGCTGCAGACATTCCTCCTGAGGCAAAGACAGATTAGATGAAACTGTCACTCAGCTTTCCCTAAGTATATGAGAATGAATAGTGAAGGTAATGAATTCTGAGCAATATTGTAGCAACTTAATTTTAATGATCTTAAAAAAAAAAAAAATAAAAGGAAAAAAAGAATCCCAAGTTTTTAGAGGTAATCAGCTTACAAGAAAGATTCATGCTTACTGACTACCATAATTAGAAGTACTTTCTAATTTGTAAAGAGACACAAGGAAGGAAATTAGCAATGATTTCAGTGTTCTTATGAAATGAAAACCCAATGGCCTTGCTGAGAAACAAACCCAGCTGTATTGTTTCATGAATTCTGGGTTGGGAAACTTTGAGAATTCTCTTTCAAGCTGTATTGATTTTTTTATAAATGTCACCCTAGTTTAAAGAGATTCAGTTGTTTGAAAGAAAACACAAGTTCAAAGCTCATGTCAGGAAGTGTATCTTTTCCACAGAAATGTAAATCTGAAGTTAACATATTTTTTTAAATTCTGTTAGTCCACTTCACAAAAACAAAGCATAAAGAACAGTAATAAAATAATAATAAAAAACAACAAAAACCCTCTTATTTTTAATTTTTTAAAATAGTGACACTCGCTTAGTCATGACATTTCATATTGAGTCAGAAAGCAAACAGCACTTTAAAAGGAAGTCCACGAATAATTACATCTGTTTTCAGATCTGCCTTACTCTACAGCTTTGTCTAGCTGCTTTATAGATGCCTAAGCCTTCCAGACATGGCTTGGTCTGTCTAAATTCCCTAGACATTACTGCAGACTTAGAAGCAATCTCGCACAGTAAGTGCTGCAGCCTTCTCTTGACTTTGCTTCTTATAGGCTAGAATTTATACACTTCAACAAAAATTCCCTTCCCAGGCCATGTGTATATCCTCTTCCCATGGCCAATATTAAATTCAAGATGAAGGAGAGTGAGGTGTGGCTGCTTAGAAGTGGGAGGTTAATCTTTGGTTTGATGTGTTGTGATTGGAGTACAAAATACTGGGATAGATCTATTAGCTTTTCATGTAAGATATTTCTACCTGATGGCTTATAAATTACGTAGGGAAGAGTGGCTTTTTTACCCTTTCTGAAAGAGCACTATTGCCCAATATAGAAGGGAATGAACAAGAATCTGAATTTTCTCTAATTTCATGATTACATGGAATAATCATCACAGGACTGTTCCTGAACTTTTAAAAATAATATAAAAGGAATCTTAAGATATTACAGTGGTTGCTAGTCTGACAACCAGGCATGTAAAGGTTAAGAACTTTTACTTAAGTGGTGTTGTAGCTCTTGCCCTTAGGGAAATGTGTGACATAAGAGAGACTGTAACACAGCTTTTCTGAATTGCAAATGAATACTATAACCGACTGCATCACCTTTCTTATATTCACTTTCTGCATGACTAAGAAATTATTTTTAAACATACCTGCATACTTATTAAACTACATGTGTGTCCGGTGCTGTGTAGTTGTTTCTTTTGCTTATGTCAGTGAGAACACAGATACCTTAGACAGATAAGGCTTTTTAAAGGTTTGTTTCAAAGTGTCTAAAACCTTCAAAAGTCTTGCCTTTAGAACTTTCAATTGGGCTCCCAGTAGCTGAGAAATTATGTAATAGAATTTTACTGGATACCTTAAAATTCCAATTTTATCTGTTGTCTGTTGTCTTCACATTTAAACCTATGTTGAAGACAATTAGCTCTTGATAGTGGCTTGGTTACTGATCCTGATCAGAGTGGGTACTTCTAATAAATAACAATTTTTGCAATTGCTCCTCAGTCTAGCAGCTCATTGTGACACACCATTGTGAAGATACTATTGTTTAAGTTAGTTTAACTAAAGTTCCTACTGTACAATGTGTGATTGTTGCATATAAACACATCACACACAGGACACATTTGCACATTCCAACATACATATTCATGTATACAGATAAATGTGCAAACTCAATCATGTTGCACTATTGCAAAAAAAAATTCAAACCAAACAAAAAAAAACCCAACCCTAACTTTCATGCTAACAATAATATCCCTGTTTCCCCTGTCTACAATTCCTGATAGACATAGATAAAAAGACATTTAGGAAATATCACTCTTCAGTGCAGTCAATCTGCATCAAAACACTGATGAAGAAATGTAGTGAAGGAATGCTTTGAAAATAAATAGGTAGCCCCTCAAGTAGGCTGCAGTTCCTAGTCTAAAAAGTCATGAAAAGGCAAAAAACCAACAAGCGCAAGTGATGTACAATACAATTGTTCACCCCCCACTGACCAATGCCCAGCCTTATTGGAGCAGCCATCTGGGCCTTCTGGATAACAACCCTGGTTTACATACTGGGTATGACATGCTGTGGTATGGAATGCCCCTTTGGCCAGTTTGGGTCAGGTGTCCTGTCTTTGCTCCCTCCCAGCTTCTTGTGACCCTCCTCACTGGCAGAGCACCAGAGATTTAATAGTCCTTATTCAGGGTAGGTGTTACTCAGTAAACACTAAAACATCAGTGCGTTATCATTATTCCCAGACTAAAGTCAAAACACAGCACTGCACCAACTGCTGAGAAGAAAATTATCTCTATCCTAGCCAAAACTAGGAAAATATAGAAGAAAACAAGTTTCTGCAATGGGAAGAAAGGAAGGAGTAAAAAAAAAAAAAAAAAATAGTTACCACTTGAACAGCTTACCCAGCCCCTATCTGAACTCTCCATAATACCCTCCTATCAATACTATATGGCACTTAAGACCAGATCATGGCATCTTGGTTCTAATTTTGGCAGAATAAATCGAGCTGAAGTGGGAGGGACCTGAGTAAATCCCCACATGCAGGCTGCTGTGGTAGACTGTAATCTCAGAAATCAAGTACCCCCATTTGGCCCAATCTGACAAGGAGAGGCACCAAAAAATATCCATCAAAAATGTATGTATACACTGGATTCTTCCTTGACTTATTTTCAAACTGAACTTGTAGCATCTTTGCAAGCAGTGCTTCCATTTTCTAACAATGGAGGAAAGTTCTGTTTGTAGTAAGTATAGAGGTGCATAAGCATCCCAGCATCCAGCCCTATAGTTGGGCTGCTCTTGGTGCTTGTAGAGAGCTTCTGATACTTTTTCTGGGATGTATGACTAGCTTTATATTACAAAGAATGATGAGAAATTTATAAATCAATAGTAAAAGTAAAGGTAACTTTCTGAACACTCAAAACTGCTCTTAGAGTGGTTATTTTAGCACTGTAACACCATTTCTCAGTCTACCTATGAATCTTGTATATCACATTGTAGCATACCATATCTACAATGCTAATATAAATTACCCCATTTTCTTTTTACTGTTCTGCAAAGGTTTCTAAAACTCTACTTATAGCTTGTCATTAATTACAAGGAATATGTGAATCAGCTCACATTCTAGAAGATGTATGCTTTTATGCTTTAATAATTTTAAAATCCTCATTTTTCTCAGCTGGATGTGGTCATGCTGCTTTAAGGGAGGATCAATACATATTTCAGATTAAAAATCAAAAGAAGGAAACATCCAAAGACTCCAAGGAGGCTCTTTATATAAGGGGACATTTTAGGCACTTTGTTTATTAGTAGGAAAGACAATATTGCCAAAACGAAAAGCAGAATGACTCAGAACTATTTCCTGAAGGCACCAGATATCTAATCTCCCTCTTTGAAGAGAAAATTCTCCTTCTACTTTTTCAGTTTTGGACTGAATATCATGATTATGAGCATAATCAAAGTGGAGAGAGAAATTACTGCTTGAGGACACATCAGGAGACTTCTGCTGGAGGTTTCCACACTAGCCCCAGAATCACAGAACCTTTTGTGAGCCTTCAGCAGACTTGGAAATGAGTGTGGGGTCCAATGGCCTAGCGTATTGTTTCCTAAAAAATACTCATAAATCAGAATATTAACACTATCCTGGTACTATACCATTTGCCTAAAAATTTCTCCAGTCTGTTCAACCATTACAGAAATTTTTGAAGGTATACCTCTACTGACAGGCAGAAGAATTCAGAGGATGCAAAACACCTTTCTTTTTATGGATACACAGCAGGGTAACTACCTGAGATTCATCCTGACATGGAGTCACAATGCAGCCAAGATATGCTTCCAGATCTAGTAATCAAGGAATATTTCTTGATTGCGCTCTGAAACATCATGTTATTTTAAAACTCCAGGTTGCCGTAGGAAAGGATTCCCAGGCAGAAAATTATGTCAGTAAAACCCAGAATCATGCTAAAAGTATTCTTTCTCCCATTTCTAGAGTAGTATCTTGATTAATTCTATCAAGATTAATGCATACATGGCTGCAGATGGTGCCAATGTTTCAAGAGTAAAGTTCATAACGCTTTTGTCAGATGAAAACCAACAAGAATGTTTGCTGTAAGTTTTTCTTGTTCAGTTTCGGAGAAATGTTTATTAAAAGTTTAAAAAAGTAACTGATTAAAAAAACTTATTTTAAACAGAATTTGAATTAGAAATCCTTTAATATCCCTCTATTAACACTTCTGTGTTAACATTAAAAAATAATCATCTATTGACACTCTTCTGTCAACTTTACTAAGTGGCAATTTTATGGATATGAGTGGTTTATATTTATAGAAAGAATTAATCTCTGCCTCTTTGATGTTTGTCTCTACAATGTCCTCAATGTCACCTGCTGAACTTAAACAAGAACCTGGATACAGGTACATCTGCTGGGTTCTCAGCAGGTGCTGAGGCTAAATATACCTCTCAATCAGTCCAAAATAACAAAAACTATTCCAGCTTTGCCTGGTTTTTCTTTTACAGCATTTATTTTTTTCTGGCTTAGTATGCACAACTTCTTTCAAACTCACCCTTCCTAACTGCGCCACCAGAATCTGAGTTCTGCTCCTTTCAGCATGTGCAGCGATGGGTCATTTCTTCAAATCAAATGGAGCTTTATCCATGTGAAATTCCTTAAATTCTGATTAGAATCAGCTCCTAAACTCAAAAACCTTAAGAAACTTTTACCCCTACCCACCCAAGGACAGTCTGGCTTCGAGAAAGGTGTTAAAGACCTGCCAGTCACCTAACATTCCTTTGTGCTCTCAGTATGGTGCAATCTGCTACATAAATCCATTGAGGACTCCCACGTGTGTTAATGTTAAACTTGCTACGGCAAACAACAGATGTGTGGACAGCAAAACTTGTACTGAGTACTTCGGTGACTTACTTGGCACAGTATGAAGCATGTAATACAAATACTGCTGCTCAGTCAAGTCAACGTGGCCAGTTTTCGAAGAGGTTGTAGAAGGAGAAATTCAGATGCTACATTCAGAAAAATTAATATTTAACCAACTGCTTCTGAATTCTACAGAGCCCCATCTTTCCTCTTCCAAAATAACAAAATGACATGGTTGTACACATGATGACTCATACACACACACAC
Source organism: Lathamus discolor (assembly GCF_037157495.1). Lineage (NCBI taxonomy): Eukaryota > Metazoa > Chordata > Aves > Psittaciformes > Psittacidae > Lathamus > Lathamus discolor. The sequence goes on along the minus strand of NC_088885.1, from coordinate 89,650,494 downwards.
ACACAAGTGCAAGGGAGGAACATAGCGACATCCATTCAAACAGAAACTGGAAAGGTATTGATTTGAAAGCACTAGCAGGTTGGGAGTCTGAGTTTAGCAACTCCTTCATTAGATATAATTTACTATAATTGCACCCTAGCTAATTTCATTTACATGAACCTGCAAGTAGCTTTTCCAATTTCCAGTTTGTTCATATAATTTTTTAGACAGCAATACAAAACTTTTGGTTAAAAGTCACATATACATACCTGTGCTTTATTCAAATAGTGGTGGAAAAGCAAGGAGATAAAATTGGTCCTTTTTACTTAACAAACAGGTCTGTTTATTTTATACTTTCCTTTATTAAAAGTTAAAACGCCAGTTTTCATGACAATATTTTAAAACACAGTTCAGAAACTAGGCAGCGCTTTCAGCTGGAACTTACTGGCACCGTTTTCAAGATATCTTTCATTTTGCAGTAGATGTAGAAGAGGTCAGAGTCCTCTTTCCAGTGTCATGTAACATTATAATTGCTTTGCACTGGGTATATGCAACTTTACAGTGGACCGCTGTATAAAAACAACCAATACTTTTTCTTCCAGTTTTACTTTAGTGCCATAGTGTACCTTCATGAATGTACTGTCATAAGGAAATTGACGAAGGAGAACTCAGTTGTAGTGAACTGCATTCGTTCTGCTAAGGAACAGAAAACATACGGCTCATTCAAGTTGCCACATATGATAGCCACACAGTTACTAACACAGAAAAGAATTATGAAATTCATGTGTGTTGCTTTGAGTCTGTTAATGGATATGTTGTAGGTCCTGATGCTCTACCTCTGAATTGTTGATTCTTCTGACCACTGGATAGGTGCTTCACAGAGAATCCTATCTTTTTTTTAATGCCTGGCTGGCCCTTGCCCTGCCTCATTACTTTGTCCATTTTACCTAGGGGAGTTAATAATCTCTCTGCTGTTATTCTGATAAGGCATCTGTATTCTTTTTCTTTTTTTATTTTAGAACATTTTGTGGCACCTCAGACAGCATTGTTTCTGCTCTCGCTGTTGTATTTCTACAATGGATTTTTATGTTCTTTTTATTACTTGAGTTTATAAAAGGCTTTTGTCTCTTACATGCAGGGGCTGTTGTCCCTAGGGTCATTTGAAAAATAATATCCAAATGTTAATTGAACACATCAATCCCTATTTCACCAGTGCTATGTGTCTTATCTTTGGAAGTCGGACCCTGCTGATACTGTTGACAATGTCATAAAATGTTTTCTAGGAATAAAGTGAAAAAATTAATTAATTGGTCCTCTAGTTGACCTGCTTTTTAGCTGCTAGGCAGTTAATACTGTATAGAAGTCCTTCTGCATCTTGAGTTGTTTATATTTAAGAGAATTGTAAAAAAAATGACAATATTTTTTATTCTACTTTAATTTGGAGTTGTGGTCTGAAATCACTTGCTGCTTGTCAGAATATAAATGCTATTCTGAAAGATTAATTCTTGCACAGAATGCTCATCAAAGCTACTATGATTTTTTTTTTCTCACTTAATTCAGTATGGGTATAATTATGCACAATGTTGTTATAATTAATGATTTTTTTCTCATACAGTATTAAATATTGTATACCTAAATATAATATTTTACCCTCTGAGTCATCAATATAAGTAATATAAACGTATAAACTGAATCATGCATGTCTGCATGTATGTGTCTGTGTGTACATTTGAGCTTAGTAGACATTTCCCTGTGTCTAGAACATTTTTAAATCAGTAAACTTGTCTAGAATCATGATGAATATACAGAAAATTACATTTAGGCATCTGCTTCTTAAATATCTGTCTCCTGGTGAAATTTGTAGATTACATAATGTTTAGCAGAAGGATAATAATAATGAAGACAAAGCAGGAGCAAAATATAAGTTGAACTATTCTTCTAAGCATATTCAGTTCATACAAAAATGCATTATAAAGACAATTGCAAAAGAAATGCAAAACCAAAGAGAAAAGGTCATTCTGATAGAAAAGCAGGCTGCAGTAGGGAATATTCTGAGGAGGATTAAGGTGTAATAAACTATGTCTACATGCAGATTAGACTGGGCGGGGGCTCCCACATCTGTTTCTGCATACCTACAATCTAAATGGGAAAACTCACGGTAAGCCATCAGCAGAAGTCTAGGTGCCACTTAGAAGAAGTCAGGTATCAAGTCCATAACTAGATCTATTTTCCAATCAGTCCGTATCTGCACTTGATATCTGGAATCAACCTATCTTGCTTTCTTGAAGAACTTTTCAGGCACTCTTTCCAAACCCTGATTTCAGGAACAGATAACTCTCACTAGGAAAGTATACTACTTTAATCATAGAATCATAGAATAGTTAGGGTTGGAAAGGACCTCAAGATCATCTAGTTCCAACCCCCCTGCCATGGGCAGGGACACCTCACACTAAACCGTGTCACCCAAGTCTTCGTCCAACCTGGCCTTGGACACTGCCAGGGATGGAGCATTCACAACCTCCCTAGGCAACCTATTCCAGTGCTTCACCACCCTAACAGGAAGGAACTTCCTCCTTATATTCAATCTAAACTTCCCCTGTTTAAGTTTTAACCCGTTACCCCTTGTTCTGTCACTACAGTCCCTGATGAAGAGTCCATCCCCAGCATCCCTATAGCCCCCCTTCAGGTACTGGAAGTCTGCTATGAGGTCCCCACGCAGCCTTCTCTTCTCCAGGCTGAACAGCCCCAACTTTCTCAGCCTGTCTTCATATGGGAGGTGCTCCAGTCCCCTGATCATCCTCGTGGCCCTTCTCTGGACTTGTTCCAACAGTTCCATGTCCTTTTTATGTTGAGGACACCAGAACTGCACACAATACTCCAGGTGAGGTCTCAGAATGGATATCCATGTCTCCAAGCATACACAGAGTTATACCATATTTGTGACAACATCAGTGCTGGTTGCTGTGAACAACTGTGACTAACATTTTGCACAGTGAAATACAGTGTATGGGACTCACTCTTGCTAATAAAAACAAGATACTACTGACCACTTGAGATATAAGCAGAAGCTGACACCCTTGCAACTCAAAAAGGAAAAGGTCATCTTTGTTTGGAGAAAATGGCAGTCAGATCACTGTGCTTAACCCCTGATGAGGCATATGGGTTTGCTACAGATTCTGAAACAGTGGTCCCTCAGCAGTCACCCAGTCACTTCAGAGTTTATTTGAGAATACAAAAACTTAGTAAAAAGCAACTCAATATGGTTACCTATTGTAGTACGTAAAAAATATGTGAAGTTAATGTTATCTCTGAATACAGAATTGGTAAAATCTGCCTGGAAAAAGTAGTTTTAGTTTTGCTGTGTTCCTGTTAAACACACAATTAAATATTTGGAGGCACTACAGAAAAGTTTATGGATGTGAACTGTAGGCTGGACAGCATGCCTTATAAAAAAAAGTTTTAAGCTACAGATATTTCATCTATCCCAAATGGAGATAAAGTGATAACTTGATTAAATTTTTTATATAATATTACCAGTAGAAAATACCCTACACTAGACTAAATACCTTCCTGAAGAGTACTCTTCAACAAATATTGTGGCTTTATGATACTAGATCAGATATCTTACTGTTTCTCCTGGAATCAGTGTTTGTGAGATCGTGACTATGCAGTCACACACCCTGCAAAACTGATTGAAAGAAATGAAATTACTCCCAAAATGAAACTTCTGAAATTTTAAAAGATTATTTGATAATAAATATTTTACTTCATCAGGATGATACGTCACAAATCGATGAAATGTGTTGAGTACATAGAAAAAAATATTCTAATACTTGGGATCTGAACTATTATGTAGCTAAACTAGGCAGAGAAAGCTTATCTTGTATAATTAAATGGTAAACTGCAGTCAAATCAGTTTAAAGTTAAAAGATAAAATGTGTTGTAACTGTAACTAGCCCAGAAACATTAACTTCATTAGAACTATCCCAGTTTAGATCCCTGTTTTCTTTGATCTTCATTATACATTCATTTTAACTGTTAGCAGTGCTCCAAAGATAAACAACAAATTCAAGAGTTCAACCACAGTGCTCCTTTTACCCAAAATGATTATTTATTTGTTACGCTGTCACCAATGTAAAAACATTTTTTGTTTTCTTTACCCCTCCTCTACATTGCATTAGTGAATTAGGTGAGCAGTTGTGCATTTGAGCCCCCTCGGCACTGTATTACAAATTGCCCATGGGGAGTGCTTCCCTATAAAGAAGAAAGCTGGGCTTCAGCGACTTACAACAGTAGCATAAAGAACTTTTAAACACTGGCTTATCCACTAGAGCAGGCTTCATTTTTCACTTAAGAAAGAACGTTTACTGAGAGAGAGAGGTTTGTAGCCTCTTCTTTTTCCATCCTGTGTGTAACATGGAACTGTGTGTGACCAGTTTTTCATGACCTGAAAAGGTTTTCACAGAATGGGATTGAAAAACAATCAATCACAGAATATAGATTCACTGACCCTTCTGACTGGGAAATTTTTCTCTGTGTGGTGTTCTTTTATTTGATCTAAAACCTCCAAAGTTTTTGTTATCTCACAAAAAAGGATATGTTGCTGTAGGATAATCTGCCACTCTCTCTCAAAGGAAAAGATCACATTCTGTGAATTTAATGGGAGTTTTGCCCTTGGCTTCAGAGGAGGGGGGCTGCATTGCTTCCCTCTTACCTACCACTGACAGGACCATGTCTGGAAATGCAGCAAGTAGCCAAACACTCCAGTCTGGGGTGCTCACAAATCCCCAGGCCCGTGAATACTGTTCAAATGTGATGCTCAGTTCTGCTGACTTCTGAAACTGGAGAAATGAGATAAAGATTAATGAACTGTTGGACCACAACACTGACAAAGATTGATTTCTGTGTGGGATTGCAGTATGTGGCCAGTGCTTAGACATAACTAGCAATCCTCTCTGCCTGCACCAAAATAAACACTACTGAGGAGGTGGGAAGAATGTATGTTAAGTCTGGATGGAAAGAAAAGTGGTAGGTTGAAGCCAGTGGCTAAAGAATAATCCTGAGCAAGTCTAAACAATAGGCAGAGAAGCCTTTTTCATTGTTTCAAATGACTCATACTACTACTTTGATGTACAGTGTTTTCTTTCTGAAAGAAAGAAAATTTGAAGAAAACAAGAGCAAAGCACATTCTGAGTTCCATGGTAGACATAAAAGTACTCAGAAAATTTCAGGAAAATAAGAACAAAGAACATTTTGAGTTTCACAGTAAAAGTACCTTCAGAGTTTCTCATACCGTATTCTTATGATTTCTAAGACTGAAAATTAACACCAGACACATTAAACTAGAAATGGAGCAATTATTTCCAACAAGGATATTCATTAAACATTGAAAAACATTGAACAGTAGTTCTTTGCCCATGTTTTCAAAGTTGTTACTCAGGACTGGATAGTTTTTTATCCAAATGCTGAACCCCTGTCCTTTGAGTGCCCTTGGGACCTGCCTGCTGACTGTGATGGGGATCAGCATGTTGGCACACAAACAGGGTGTGTTCTACCCACCACCATTTTGTCTGATCTCAAAAGTTAAGCAGGGTCAAGTTTGGGTCTTGTATAGAGTTAGATGGCAATACAGGAGGAGAAGGAGATTTTCCCCAAGGCTGGACAGTCATGAGTGGGAGTGTGTGTGGGACAGTATGAGCCAGTATCTAGTCCACTGGGCCCCTCCAGTGCTTTGGAAGCGTCGGAGATGGAAGGCAGCTGTACAGAGTCCCCAGCAACAAGCTGCAGAAACTACTGAAGGGGACAGTGAATTATTTTGAGCCTGGTGAGCCCATGAGACTTCAGGCCATCAGGGCAGAGATGCAACATAGAGATGGACTCATGATCGAGGGGTGGACTTGGCAATGGTCACTATTGCCCAGGTTATTCACGAGTGTGAACACTGCACAAAGCCTCTCCTGCTCTAAGAGACTGTTACAAGAGATGGAGCCTTACATCATGGACCAGATGGACTCAGCAGCTTTATAGGGACTGGTCCATGCACTAAGAGTGCACGGAGATAAGAGTGGTTGTATATTGAAAATGTGGGATTTGAGCATGACGTGAATGGTATGTAATAAGGGGTGGATACTGTCCTGGGTTCAGCAGTAGCAGTCATTTTTCTCCTTCTTAGTAGCTGGTGGCAGACTGTGTTTTGACTTTAGGCCTGGGAACAGAGCTGATAACTCAAATGTTTTAGTCTGACCAAGGAGTTTCTGAGCCTCATGATCTGCCAGGGAGGAGGGAAGGCCCGGAGGAAGCAGAGACAGAACACCTGACCCAAACTAGCCAAAGAGGTATTCCATACCACAGCACGTCATGCCCAAGATGTAAGAGGGAATTACCCGAAAGAGCTGGGGACTGCAGGGTTGGACAAAGTATCGGTCGGTGCTCAGCTGGGGGGAGTGGGGCGAGTTATTGGTCGGCTGGTGTTGAGGTGTTGTATTCTTTCCTCTTGTTATTTCCTTTATCATTATTATTATTGGTGGTAGCAGTAGTGATTTGTGTTATACCTTAGTTACTAAACTGTTCTTATCTCAACCCATGGGAGTTGCATTCTTTTCGATTCTCCTCTGCGTCCCTCCGGGTGTACGGGGAGGGCAAGAAGGTGGGGAGCGAGTGGACGGGCTGTGTGGTTTATGGCTGACTTTGTTTAAACCACGACAACCCCTTATTATGTCTGAAGAGATTCTGGAAAACATGAAGATAAAATTACAAGATACATTAAAAGTTCTAGAGGAATGCAGCTGTGGAAATAACTGTTAATTATTAGCAGCCTATGGTCACACTAGTGACAGTGTCTCTAGCACCTCATTAAGGTTACTTTTCCCCTAGTATCTTTAATGATTTTTTTTTTTTTTTTTAATTACAAATGGTAAGTCAACATCCAGAGCTCACTACTTTCATAAACTACATCTGCTTCTTTCATGGGCTACCACCTCAGTGGCTTCTTGATGTCATAGAAACCATAAATAAGCAACTGTCGTCCTTTGTGTAGCGTGCCGAAAAGGCAGTCCCCTAAGGACTGATTTGGAGAAAACTCCAGGAACAAACTTGCCAACAAAGTTTTCAAGCTGACAAGCAGGTATTCTTTATTGCGTCGCCAGGAGACACAGGGGACAGCTCCTCCTAATGTGTGCCTCCCTAGTTGCCACACACACTGTCCTTTTATAGTCACTGGGCATACATACATATTCATGAGGCGACGTATTGATTACATCATTTTCCAGAAAGCTCCCCGCATGCGTACAGAATTGTGGTGGTGGTCTCTGAGGGTCGTTTACTTCTTCCAACAATTTTCATCACTTCTGGCAGCCTTTGAAGCATGCGCAGTAGATGTTTATACCAGTTTAATTGGTTCATTAGCACCAGAGACTCCTATCCTCCTACTTATCAGTTAGTTTAGCTGTAGCCCATCCTGGACACCTGCCGTTCCCAGATACTTCTTATCCCTATGTCCTGTTTTTCTAGACTGTTTTTCTTAAAACTATGTCAACTATAACGATTTATCTTGTGTGAGAATTCTCAGTATTTTCTCTAGCTGTACTCTATTTTTTTCTCTATGTATCCTGCACCTCAGTAATTTTCCATTGCTACTGTTACAAAGCCATCAAACTTAACATTACTCAAAACTAATTCTAAAGGTTTATATATTCCATTTTGTGCCCCCCTTGTCTCAGAATTCACCAAAAATGTCTCCGGCCAGTTGGAAGAGAAAACTGATTAAGAAGACAGACATCAAGGAAAAAACTCTTGGCACTCAAAGTCATCACTAGTCCTTGTACAAAGGATGAGGTGGAGCTCATGGAAAAGAACCTTCAGACAAGAAGACTGAAACCATGGAGTGATAAACCAAAAGATGAGCTAGAATGAGTAGAGGCGGACCTGCCTCCAACGAAGCTAGCACTGGGTTCCCTCCATGAACAGGAAGTGACAGTGTCCCAGGAGTGTGAGGGATCCTCAATTACTATAAACTGTGCCTGTTTCCCTGAACGTGACTCAACTCCCCATCAAAAGGAAGCTGAGCAGGCACAAACAACACAGGTACTCCCCTTAGCAGGAAAAGGCAGCAGTTTCAGAGAGGGACAGCTGAGACACCATCTTCAGCATGCAAGTCACAGCTGGTTCCAGAGAGGTCCCCAACAGACAAAATAGAACCACCTCAGCCACAAAGCTGAAGCATGCAGGGGAGCACATGGCTCCTCTGCTTTTGCATTTAAGAAAGGCAGCAATGGCTGGGGGAGAGAGAGATATTGCGGAGAAAGGCAGCATGAGGTGAGATGCCTGACTAGGAGCAGAGCAAAGCCAGGGCTGTGCAGGGGTGGCTGTGAGATGCCATGTGCTGGCTCTGCCTGTTGTGTGCCAGCTCTGCCAGTTGCTGAGCCACCTGGAATGTATGTGACTGGCTAAGGCCAAATGCCAGCCTCCTGGACAGGATTCTTTCACCAGAACTCTAGGTTTCAGACAGAGGAATTGGCATGGGGGAAGAAAAAGCAGGATGCATGACTTTGCACAACAATTAGCCTGAATCTACCCACCGCCTGGGGGTACTATATGTGGAAATAAAGTTTGCGAATAAGCAGAAATCCAATCTTTCAAGAGCAATGCAATCAAACTGCAGAGAGTCTTATATGACATTTTTATAGGAAATCTCCCAATCTCAATATGAAGCACAGGCTGTTGCTATATATCTAACAGGTATGGAAACCTAAATACTAACGAATGAAGAATGCATGAGATTTCAGAAATTTTGGGGGCAGGAACATTCAAGCTCTGCAGAAAATTAATACAGTCATGTCTGTTGCATTGATGCTGAAATAAAAAAACATCTTTTTTTATTCCAAATGAAAATGTGTGTGGATAGTGGGAGATCAGCCTGGATAATGCACAAAGATTCTTTTTTTTGTTTCTTTTGTTTTACCGTAGCTGCAGAATTATGAAAGTAGATATTTGATGAACATTTATATTCCTTCTGATTTATCTTTATACATGTAGCACCTACAAAACAAGAAAAAAACATCCTAAAATGGCTGATTGCTATACATTGCACTAGTTAAATTATTAGGTGTTTCCCAAGGTGAGATTTTTTTAGAAGAAACTGTATAGTGACAGCATCAACCTCTTTTGCCAATGAATTAATCTACCCAAGAGCACGGGATGTAGTTTCACCAGTAGAAGCAATGGGAAGTGTGAGTAATTACAAGAATACCCTAATTGTTGGTAGCTTTTTTTTTTTTATGATACCACATACGTCAAAAATAGATGACTACATTTCTTAGTCCAAAACTCTCCTCGAAAAGTGTCTGAAAAAGTGATATAGTTCTATGAAAATGTTTCTTGAGGGTGATGAAACAAAAATATCAGCTATGCAGTTGGATAAACTGAATGAAGTGTCTCAAACTCAGCGCCAGTAATGCCAGAAACAGCAGCAGCAGCCAACTCTGGCATGCCATGTCCAGCCATGCCAAGCTCATTCACCTCTACAATTTTACATCCATTTCATGTAAGAATGATGTATCTTCAAAATAGCACTTCTACTCACAGAAATGATTAGAATGTCACTAGTTTACAATAATTTTAAAAATTCTACCAAGTAATGTCTGACTGCTGGGTATTTTTCTCTTTCAGATGTTAATGAATGCTTGTAATTTGAGCATTACTTACCCATTTCAGATTTCTGCAGTACCATGTCACATAACCCATTACATATCAGGAAGGAAATACATCCTCAGATTCTTCTCTTTGTATTTGTCCCTCAGCAGAACATCAGTCCTTATGCTTCCTTGAACATAGGTATTTTTTTTCCCTTGACTGACTAATTAGCTGTTACCTGTCTCTTTGTTGTGCAGCATCATAGCATCTGTGCATATAAATGTACATGTATATTCCTTGTTTAGTAAATTATTACAGAATAGATAACTTAGACTACATGGATACCTCCAAGACTATGAGAAAATAACAAAAGTTTATCACCATATTGTCCTATCTGCTGTCATAGTCCAAAATCCCTGCACTATTTAGTATGGCAAAGTATTGGCATTGTGTGGCCAAAAATGAATGTGGATATCATTGATTTTGGAATTAATCACATTCCATCTTTTGTTTTATTTCCTATAATTTTAATCCATGGTGTCCCATGACACCAAGCTGCTTTCTTTAGCTTTCTAAACCACTGGAAGACATGATGCCATTTATAGGTACAAGCAATAACAACTTGCATTTCAGGCGCTTCTGTTTTTCATTGACAAGGAACACTGCATCATTTCCCAGCAATTGCACCAATTGAAAACAATAACACATGGATGAAAAATAACCAATGAAGGCTTAGCATTGTCAAAACTAGATTACATAGGTGTAAAGGGGGAAAAGAAGGTAACTTTTCCTTTATACTCAAAACTCCATTAAGAAAAAAATTTATTAAAAAAAAACAAAAACTGTATTTACATAGATATGTGTTTGTATTTATGTCTGTTTAGTAATATTTCTGAGCCACAATCTTATTTCTATTATCTATTTCAATTTTCCAGTGTTTGGAGATATTTTGTGCTTAGGAGCACAAAAGGCATGGCTGTGCCTGTGTATCAGTATATGCACATAGTACCTATCACCATGAGAGCAGGCTGGAGAATGCAATTTTATTTTGTGACAAAGATAAGTTTTAAAAATATCCTTTTTTTTTTTTTTTTTGTGCAGGAGAATTAAGACTCTTTTGTCTTGAAATACTCTTTTTTTACTGCATCAGAAAGAAACAGTACTTAATTTTAGAAGGGACAAGAGGTTACTGTAATAGTGGGTACAGCCCATGATGTGCAGGACCAGACAGTGTTCATGGAAAGTCTAAAGACTTCTACCTTCTGTAGAACACCCTAGTGGGAAAATTGCTCTTGTCTTCCTCAGTGGTCTTCTGACTAGAAAGCTGAAGTTAGCAATTTAAGTTCAGATTATCCCTCTGTCTAGTTGAAACCAGATACTTTTCGACTCAGTGCCCTTTCAAGCCAGAGCAGTGACTTGGCATCCCATAGTTACTCTCTAACACTGTGAAATGTTTTAGAGGAACAGCTGGAGAAGGGTTCTCAAGACACCAGGAGGTATAATGAAACAGGTCTCACTTCTCAGGCAGACACCTGAACCAGTGGACACGTCCTTGCACTCAGAATCCGCTAGAGCACTTTTTGTTACCAAGATGAAACACAGATCCTTTCACTAATAAACCATGGTTAAGATTACTGCAAAATCATAAATAAGTTCTGACCCTGGTAGTGAAAGCTATGGATTTTTCTCAAGCAATAGTTTGGCTTTTAGTTACAGGATTAATTTTTCCAAATTCCAGCAACTAATAATTTCTCCTTCTTCATGATCTCTATTCAATTAACTTGTCATCCAATATCATTTTCTAGCCTCAAATTCAAAAAAAAACCCACAACAAAATCAACAACAGCCTCTACCTCCTCCCCCCCCCAAAAAAAAAAAAAACAAACCAAACCAAACAAAAAACAACAACAAACTCACACTAAAAAAAAATAAACCAAAACAAAAAACCCCAAACAAAAACCAACTGTCAAGCAAAAAAGAAAGCTGTGATAGCTTTGATAGGATATCTCTCTAGGACATCTCTTCGTCCAGTTATCCATACTGTTCTGGTTATTCATGGGCACACTGTCCTATCCCAAGTGTTTCCTGCTATTTACCATGTTAGTCTTGTTCTTATCCTCATACTTCTATCTATAATCACAGCACTTTTTGTTGCCTAACTGCTCGTTTAAACTTCCTTGTACACTGTCATTAGATTGGGGGCTTCTTACAATATATCCTGCAGTTTCTGGTGGTTACAATGTCATCTGAAGCTCTGGGCAAGGTGAAACTCCAATTGCTAGAATGATACATAATATTTCCTCTCACTTTGGAAAGAGAAAATTATAAGAATCTTCTCATTTTCAAAGAGTCTTAACCTCTAGAAAAAGATGTATTGGAGGCTTCTCACTCTTTGACAGATAGCAGCTTCTAACTTCCACTGAGGTCAGCGACATTACTTCAGGTAAACATGACACACACTGACTTTCTGCATTCTTTCTTGAGCTAGACATCTTGTCAGTGGCCAGACTCAGAAAATATATCAGTCCCCCACTACTACTTTATACATGCAGAAAACATTTCTAGGAGTGTGGTAAATAGACACCTTTCTTGAATCTTGCCACAGGTGGCTAATCCAGAATATTTAATGTAACAATTTAAAAAAATAAATTCAGATTTTGAAATTAATCTTTATCAGACAGAAATAAAATGTTTAAAATAAATTAAAAACCAATAAACCCGCAAAACTCTTAACCAATATGTGGTTATACAGGGACTCATTTACATGTTTAAAGATAGATGTTCAGTGCATAAGGAAGCTGGGATATCCCCATAGGGAATGGAAGACAAGATATCCTGGGAACCCTGCAGGCTTCTGGAAAGGAACTTGGAAACCAGGAACCTCAGGTGGCAACTAGACTTCTTCCTATAGGCACCCAAATTGCTCTTTCCCCCACAACAATAAATTTAAGCATTTAGATGGGACAGAAACTAGTGTTATCTTCCAACCAGCTTGAGGATGTTAATGTGACCATCCTCATGTTTCTGTGGTCCAAGTTCTGGTTTAGTGCAGCTAAGCTGGATGACCTTGGCAGTTTTACTTAGAAATCTTTTATTAAGGTGTGAAAAATATTACACAAGTGCAATTGTTAAGACTGTCGTTGGCAGCAGCTATGAATTTAGGAGAAAAAAATATCAACATGAAAAAAGCAGAGAATCAGAAGATTGTAACTCAGCAACACTGAGGATGAACCAACTCCAAAGCACAACAAAAGTCACCCTTTCTGTCCCCTGAGGACCATCTGACCAACAAAGACTTTATAGGTTGAGGAGGAGTGAGAATATGCTTCAGCTGATATCTGATCAGTTCTGGCTACTTTCTGTGTGTATTAGACAAAAAGAATCAATTGTGTCATAGTGTTAAACTGTGCCTCTCCTACCTGTAGAGCCTCTAGGGAAGGAAGGTTGATTTTGTAACCTAAAACTGTACTTCAGCATTTGAAAAGTCTGCATTTCTGATGAGTCAAGCATTTGTACTTCTCATTTACTTCAGTAAATACAAAAATGCATTAGTTTTTCAGTTCTGCAGTAAAAAGGAATGAGAGAAAAGGTTAAGATGTGCAGCTGTGGAAAAGTTTATCCTGAAATCTGAGTTAATAATTCAAATAAGCCACATCTTGATACTCTAAAAACTTCAGAATAGATCTGTAGAACTTCTCCCAAAGCTTCCTCCAGTAATCTGACTCTAGAATAAAAGCAAATTTAAGAAGGTGTAACTCAGAAAGTAATTTTGTCTAAAGATTAGTAAGTAATTTAATAAATAAAATGAAAATATAATCAAAACTTGTAAATTATAAATATAATTTCATTTATTAACTTCATATTTTTGTTTCATGTACGAAAGCAAAAGTGGGTCAATGGAAAAGATTCATAGAGAGCATGGAGGCCATTTGTGACAAGACACTGCAGTAGGGTCATGTTTCAAATGCTGAATTAGTTATTTAATAAAGAAAGTGGCTGTAATGATCCACTGTCTCCACAAGATAATTGTTTGGTCAATACAGTTATATCCCAAAATAATGCACATTCACTTTAATGTCACCTATAGGAGCCAGAAGAATGGAAAATATTGATTAGTGAAGAGGACATTATGCCAAGATATAGCCTATGAAATATAGCAAGAATTTATTTGTATTCTACTCTTTGGCTTTGTATGAATAATGGTCAAACACTCTGTAGCACAGCACACTCACACCACTGTGATATCTACTCAGTACTGGTAGTTTAAACCTGGCAGATACTGGCTTTTTTAGTCTGTGCCACAATGGAAATCTGAGAAAGATGTATACAGGAATATATTAACTAATACAAATATCATTAACCCTGAGGAAAAACGTGAGTACACCAGTTTGAAGAGCTTGAGTAGCATTCAGTTATTGTGTCACATAGCTCCTGGTTAAGTAGGCTGCTATTTCACAGCGCCTGAAGTATTTCAGAGAGTGTATTTCAGCTCCAAGTGTCGCACGTAATGGCAAAATAACAGCAGCTAGAAATACACAGTAGGCAAACTATTATCGATGCTTATTCATAATTTTCATGCTCAGCTTCTTTTCAAGTAATTATTTTCAAAAGACATGTAATGTACCTGCTGAAAAATAGCATTTTTGTAATTTATTGGTAGGATACCTGTACACTTTTTGATGTTTTGCTTTTGGTTCATTTTTCTATTTTTGCTTGTCTTCTGGTTGTGTTTTAAGCATTTCCTTACATATTAAAAAAAAAAAAAAAGTTAGGTATGTATTAAAATACATTAATCAGTCAATAAAATATGTCACAGACAAAGTGTACACTGATATTTCTACCCACAATTATCCATATATGCATAAAAACACATACTATAAAAAATACTTTACCTCCAGTGAAGACTTTTTGAGGCTGAGACGAAGTGCCATTCTGGAAATCCTATTTTTCTGTACTGACTTCAACAGTTTGAGATAATGAGATACCTCTAATAGTTAACCCTTAGACAGCTTTTAAATAATAGACATAGTGAATGCTTACTTTGATGTTCATCTTCAAAAATAAGTCTCTTAGAACGTACAATCTATCCTCCAATATCTCCCTTGAGCATACTTAATCAGTAGGACTCTGCTCATAAAGTTGGGATAGTAATTTCATAAAAAGCGTGTCAGAAGAACTTTTATGTAATAGCTTTGTATTTAGAACCCAAAAAATGAAAGTCTCAGGTAGAGAGAGCTTTAAAAATGATAAAATTAAAAAACAAGGCACTTCCCCCACAACTCCAATTGCTTTTATATTTCATTTTAGGAACAACTGATAAAAACATCTCCAAAGTCAGAAATCTTGGCTTCACTCCCAGAGGTGTTCGTTTCATCACAGCTTTTCTATGCACTGAATTCAATTCATAAGCTTTAAAAAATAGAGGGTGGATTAATCTTCCCAGAGATAAGCCATCTAATGGAAGAGTCAAAGTGAGCTGGCTATCTAAACTAGTCAAAATCCACTAAGTTTTGATATCTGTTCTCTGTCATCACAATACTCAGCTTCACAAAACCCAGCAAAATACAAACAATCAGGTGATAATTAAGAAAACCAGATTGCATTTTACATTTCATTAGTATCCTATTTGCAAACTTGGACATTAACTTGAAAGACGAACAGTAAAACCACGCCAGACTTGGATTAATTGTATAACAAGAACTTCAGTTTTCACACAATGAAAAAAGATGGCATTAGCATTAGGCTCGCAGCATATCAGTCTGAAAGCCGAATCCTTTGGCTTGACATAGCAATCATAAAAGAGAAACTGTCTTGAGGATGAAAAAAGTGATTAAAAATGAATAGTGGAGAAAGTGTATTTTACCTGAAGATCACAAACCACAACATTGTATATTGATTTTGTTCAATGTGGAAGCTGGCATTTCATATCTCTACATAAATATATGAAGACTCATATGTAGGGGGATACTTAACTCACTCACCCATTCCCTACACAAACATGCGTACACACACACATTTCAGCTATACCTGGAATCAAAGAATACATATCAATCCACTTCACCAGTTTAAAACAAATCGAGAAAAAGTCTTTTTCTCAGATGGAAATAAAAGTTCCCAAAACTGAAAGCTATACACTGTTTGGCTGCTTTTCATCTTTTCAGCCTGGCTTGCAAATGTTTGTTGAGAACTGAGAGGTGACATTATGCAAAACAAAAAAAAAAAACAGTCCTGACAAGGGATAAAACCTTATCACTTTCTCTATTCCTTTCTTTTCTGTATGCTGTCTGGACAGAGATCATAATTATCTGAAACTCCCTAAATCCTGTGATAGTTTTGATTGAAAATCACTAGCTTCCACTCTGCTTTTTACATTAAAGGGATGTAGTCCTTGAAGTGAAACTTGTCATTATGGTACTACAAACCTATTTGGCAATCACACTTATCAGGAACATAGTACATATTTAAAGAGAGCTGCTGTGCAGCTGCCTGCCAACCCCTCCTTGTATTTTGGCTTCTTTGAAACCTACATATCACTGGAAAATATATTCTTTATAGCTTTTCATGAGAGCATCAGAGGTATATATTGGGTTTGGCAGGTATAACAAAACCCCCCTTATAACTGTCCAAATAAGAGAAAACGTGCATATAAGTCACACCAGTAGGCTACAACTTTGGGAAAGGTACCTAGGACTACAAAAAGAAGACTATGAAATAGATCTAATAATGCTGTCATCACGTCCACTGGCATGCTCAGTAAGGGCAAGTCCATCAACTGAAAGATTCCCAGATGTCAAATTTATCCAACCAGGTGTTTATTACTAGAGCAGATGCTCCAAGTTAACAAGAGCAATGGAAGGTTTATGGCCCATTTTTACCTTGTTCACTAAAATAAATATAATCATGGATAGTGAGGCAGCAAAGTGCATATGCAAATAAGTTTTGTGAGGGACTTAAAACAGAGCCTTATGGAAACAAAAAGCACCTTTACCTTATAAGAAGCAGAATATGCAAGGCATAGATCTTTGTGAAACTGCTTTGTGCAATTCTACACAAAAAATACTTGTGTGAGTTGAGTCAACTGTATGTTGTACATAAATTAACTCATAAATTGACATGTTTCATTATACTATTTGAAACTGTCCAGGAGAGGTACATCTCAAAAATCAAAAAATGAAAGGAAAGACTTACTAATTTAAAAATATTTTTCAGAATGGAACTGTCCCTTAACAGAGAGATAGGTGAATCAAAACTAAAATCAGCAATACAAGTTGAAGTTGCAATGAATTATCATGATTAAGAGAAGCTTCTTACTAGGTGAAAGAAATTAGAAACTTCCTAATTCCCTAATTGTTCTTGTCATTACACTTCTTGGCACTACACTTCATATCAGAATTTATGAAAAGCAGAAACTTATGCTATTTTATCCTTCTAAAACTATAAATATAAACCCAACTATAATTACTTCTTATACCTGGTAAAGTGTCTGGCTACTTTCTAAAGAACTGGCATTCAAGCAATAAAACAGAATACCCTTTAACCGTCCCATATAGGAGCATTTTTAAGGAATTTGTTTCATGATTCCTGAGGAGTGCTGAACATGACTGGCAATACTGTTAGGAGATTTTGAAACAGGCCCAGAGAAGCAGATGAGTTCAATGAAGACTTTCATAGTGCTTCTCATTATTGTATCTGTCCTGGGATCAGCTATAACAGTCATTTTTTCTCCTTAGCAGCTGGTGCAGCGCTGTGTTTTTGACTTTCAGCCTGGGAACAGCGCTGATAACACCAATGTTTTTAGTTACTGCTCAAATGTTTAGTCTGACCAAGGACTTTCTGAGTCTCATGCTCTGCCAGGGAGGAGGGGAAGCCAGGAGGAAGCAGAGAGAGGACGCCTGACGCAAACTAGCCAAAGAGGTATTCCATACCACAGCATGTCATGCTCAGGATGTAGAACTGGGGGTAGTTACCCGGAAGGGCGAGTTCACTGCGGGGTAGGGGGGTGTGTGTGGTGGTAGGGTGGGCGAGATATCGGTCTGCGGGTGGTGAGGTGTTGTATTCTCTTTCCTTGTTATTTCCTTTATCATTATTATTATTAGTGGTAGCAGTAGTGGTTTGTGTTATACCTTAGTTACTGGGTTGTTCTTTTCTCAACCCGTGGGAGTTACATTCTTTCGATTCTCCTCCCTATCCCTCTGGGAGCAGGGGAAGAAAAGGATGGGGGGGAGTGAGAGAGCGACTATGTGATTTATGGCTGACTGGGTTTAAACCACAACAGTATCTTAGATTTTCAGTTTAAGACACTAGCACTAATAAAAAGGAAAAAAATATTTCTCATCCTGTTCTTCACCACCATTATATAAAGAAATAACTCAATGCACTCATATGTCAAATAAAGTTAAATGATTCTAAAAATGTGAAAAGAGAAAAGCTTCCATGTTTAGCCATTGCACATTTTACTAGTACTTTTTTTAGAAAACTGATTGCAACTACATAACAGAAAATACTTGTATAAGCTTATAATACTACATTTATATTACCCTTTGAATTGTCATCGTGAAGAAATAAGACATTTGTGCTAGGACATGGGTTTAAATGCTGCAATTCCTTAGGGCAATAGTATATTGGGTCCTCTTTTTTCAAGTTTTGTACATTCTACTTTTGCCAAGAGTGTCAGCAAATTCAAACATGCAGTTTAATAGCCTTCTCTCTGAGAGTACCTACTTTCAATAAAGAGGTTGGTGCTGTTTTGTTCCTTGTAGCTTTGACTGCTAATAAAAGTGTTCATTTCCAAATTTCCACATAAAGGTCAGCAGTCATGAGATTAACCAGAAAGAAGGAAAAATTCAAGAAATGTTGAGATTATTATCTTGTTAATCAGAATGTTATATTCAAGAATTGCTTTTTAAAAGGGGAAACCACATTCAGTTATTCTATTCCCTTATGGTTAATTGTAGTGTTTCAACACTTCTAGTGCAATGAAACTGTGCTGTTTACCTAAGTAGCCATTTTTAAGTGATTAGAGATACAAAGAAATTAAATACCATTTTTTTCTCTCAAAGAAAACAATTCAAGAATGACTAAATTAGTATAATCATAACATATTTTAGATTACAATAGGCTTTAAATTCATTTTACACACATACATTACATTAAAATGGGAATGCAGGCACCTCACATACTGAAGAAATAAAACTGTTATGTACAGAAAGCTAATATATATACTTTACCTTCTTAAGTACCTCAAGCATTAGGAAAGCTATGCTTTGACATATGAATACCAGTAGAGGATGCTGAAGCAGATGTATGAAACAATGTAAGTGGAAAGGAGTGGTTTTCCACTGAATTAGTGAAAAGTGTACATATGATTTAAGAGACTATTTTAAAAAATCTGTAATATAAACTGTCGTGGTTTAAACCAATCCACACAGCTTGTCCACTCACCTCCCCCTCCCCCGACCCTCCCCACTCCCGGAGGGATGGGGAGGAGAATCAGGAGAATGTAACTCCCACGGGTTGGGATAAGAACAGCCCAGTAACTAAGGTATAACACAAACCACTGCTGCTACTGCCAATGATAATATTGATAAGAGAAAATAACAAGAGAATACGATACCACCGCCGAATGAGTTCGACCCCCCCCGAAGAGAGAGAGCCTGCCCTTCCGGGTAACTCCCAGTTACCTCTCCGGGCATGACGTGCTGTGGTATGGAATACCTCTTTGGCTAGTTTGGGTCAGGTGTCCTGTCTCTGCTTCCTCCCGGCCTCCCCTTGTCTCCAGCAGAGCATGAGACTCACAAAGTCCTTGGCCAGAATAAACATTACTTAGCAACAATTAAAAACAATCGGTGTTATCAGCTCTCTGCCCAGGCTGGAAGTCAAAACACAGAGCTTGCACCAGTTACTAAGAAGGAGCAAAACGGCTCCTGGCAAACCCAGGACATAAACAAACAAACAAAAAAAAAAAACACAGTCTTTTATTCCCTTTGCTTCTTTCAAGGTCAGATATAATGAATTGAAGAGCTGTCAGGATGGCTGCACACATAGAGTTGTAGTCAATGGCTCAATGTCCTGCTGGAGACCAGTAACAAGTGGTGTCCCTCAGGGATCAGTGTTGGGACTGGTCTTGTTTAACATCATTGTCGGTGACACAGACAGTGGGATTGAGTGCGCCCTCAGCAAGTTTGCCAATGACACCAAGCTGTGTGGTTCAGTTGATATGCTAGAGGGAAGGGATGCCATCCAGAGGGACCTCAACACGCTTGTGAGGTGGGCTGATGCCAACCTTATGAAGTTCTACCATGACAAGTGCAAAGTCCTACACCTGGGTCAGAGCAATCCCAGCCGCAGCTACAGACTGGGCAAAGAAGAGATTCAGAGCGGCCCTGCGGAGAAGGACTTGGGGGTGCTGGTCGATAAGAAAATGAACATGAGCCGGCAGTGTGCGCTCGCAGCCCAGAAAGCCAACCGTATCCTGGGCTGCATCAAAAGGAGCATGACCAACAGGTCGAAGGAGGTGATCCTGCCCCTCTACTCTGCTCTTGTGAGACCTCAGCTGGAGTATTGTGTGCAGTTCTGGTGTCCTCAACGCAAAAAGGACATGGAACTGTTGGAACAAGTCCAGAGGAGGGCCACGAGGATGATCAGGGGACTGGAGCACCTCCCATATGAAGACAGGCTGAGAAAGTTGGGGTTGTTCAGCCTGGAGAAGAGAAGGCTGCGTGGAGACCTCATAGCAGCCTTCAAGTACCTGAAGGGGGGCTATAATGATGCTGGGGAGGGACTCTTTGTCAGGGACTGTAGTGGCAGGAGAAGGGGTAACAGGTTAATACTTACACAGGGGAAGTTTAGATTGGATATAAGGAAGAAGTTCTTTACTGTAGGGGTGGTGAGACATCGGAATGGGTTGCCCAGGGAAGTTGTGAATGCTCCATCCCTGGCGGTGTTCAAGGCCAGGCTGGACAGAGCCTTGGGTGAGATGGTTTAGTGTGAAATGTCCCTGCCCATGGCAGGTGGATTAGAACTATATGACCTAAAGGTCCTTTCCAACCCTACCTATTCTATGATTCTATAAACCAGGGAACAGCCTCTAGTCTAGTTCTCTCTTTTTTTGTAGATGTCCTTGAAGCTATAAATATTTTTTCAAAATTTCATTCTTTACTGTGAGGGTGGTAACGCACTGGACAGGTTGCCCAAAGAACTGGTAAATGCTCCATCCGTGGCAGTGTTCAAGGCCAGGTTGGACAGAGCATTGGGTAACATGGTTTAGTGTGAAGCGTCCCTGCCCATGGCAGGCGGATTGAAACTAGATGATCTTAAGGTCCTTTCCAACCTCAACCATTCCATAATCCATAATCCATGTATGGTAAATGACTAAAGAGCCTGCTTTTTAATGATTTGGATTTGCCAGCACATCCCTGTAGTGTTTTTCATACCCATCATCTACTATGCATTTGTATTAAATTTGGAAACAATTTCTGTACTCTACAAATTATTATAAATGCTAGTAGAAATACTAGGGTCACTATAAAGTGTATGCAACATTCACTGGGGCAGTAATTTTTTATCCTAAAAAATTTGTCAATCTAAATTGACTTGGACCCCTAAAAAGAATCAGAAAATTATCATCGTTATTACTGCTTCAGTAGGGGAACAGAAATACTGACAGAGTAGGTTCCAGATACACAAAAAGATGTCTCACATCAGAGCAGATTTGCAAACAATACCCTGATCTGTCCGAAGACATAGGATGCCTACCACAACATTGCAAAATGAGTGTGTTTGTAAATGCAGAGAGTACAGTGAATATACCGTGATTGTGCTTTAGAACATGTCCAAAGTAGCATGTGTGGCATAACCGAAAAGTTAAGAGGCATCTGGCATAGATTAGCTGGTGTAGTAGAAAAGAAAGGCACCAGCTGATCCATATGTGTCAAACCATATGTGTCATCCGATGCAAGCAAAAATGCAGTGTACCCACTTTACATTTTGGACAACAACGTATTTATGTACTGAATGCTCAGTCTGAATATTGTCAGCTCAGACAATGCATGGCAAAATGATTGTTCTCTTGAATGTCCTTTGTATGGTTTATAGTAAAAAAATAAGGGGGAAGTACTATAATATTAACTAACAGGTACTGAAATTGTCACTAAGGTCTTTCTTACATTAAACAGCACTGGTAAAATGATAGAAATCTGATGGTACTATGCACCAGCATCACAGGGACCTACAAAGATGCCAGAGAGGGACTCTTCATGAGGGACTGTAGTGATAGAGTAAGGGGTAATAGGTTCTAACTTAAACAGGGGGGATTTATGTTAGGTATAAGGAAGAAGTTCTTTACCGTAAAAGTGTTGAGTCACTGGAACAGGCTGCCCAAGGAAGCTGTGAATGCTCCATCCCTGGCAACGTTCAAGGCCAGGTCAGGGGCTTGAGCAACCTGGTCCAGTGTGACATGTTCCTTCCCATGACAGGGGGGTTGAAACTAGATGATTTTAAGATCCTTTCCAAACCTAATCATTCTATGATTCTACGATCGTGTTGAGCAAGTTCCACTCACTACTGTACAGGAAGCATCAGATTTCACCTGAATCAAGTGAAACATCCAAGCAATTAAAAACTTTTAAAGACCCTTAAAACCTTTAAAATCCATGCCAGATATGATTTAGCCAAGGAGTTTAATACTGAGATTAACCGAATTATATGATGTTTCTAAGAGCTGAAGAAACAGAAAAAAAAAAAAAAAAAAAAAAAGTGTAGTATCATTTGGATAAAACTCTCCCCCAAAATTAAATTACAATAAAACAACACAATAATAGCTGCAGGATAGAAACCTAGTGGTCTCAAAATTAATTATAGTAGTAGAAAAAAAGATTAAACCAAGGAAATAAAAAGTATTAGTTGCCATCATTGCAGAAATCTCATGGGTGCAGTATGCACCTTGCTCAGATGCCAAGTATGAGCTAGAACACATCGCAGCTCCTTAGAGTACATTCTTGATGACCTGCTTCCTTCAGCACTGCCAAGTCTGCAGGGCAAGGTTGCAAAATTACAAAGGTCTGCAGTGAAAATAATACAGAATCCCAGAAGAGAAATTCCTGAAGCAGTTTCTCTTGCACCATTTCACAGAAGGACAAAATTAAAAAAAAATTATTCAGATTAGCAGATGCCTGTGACATTAAAATATTTTTCAAACATTTGGCCAGTGAAACAATATTCTCTGAACAGGACTAAAAAAGTATAAAAAGACCGTGGAAAGGTTGGTCCCTGAAGTAACAGAAACTAGTGGGGTAAAAGAGTTGTTTGTGAAGAACAATCCATTCTAAAAGAAGATGTATTACTGATCTAAACATTGCGTTTGCTGTCATTCAGTATAACAAGTAACACAGTGCAACAGATGGGC
The DNA here is from genome assembly GCF_037157495.1 of Lathamus discolor. Lineage (NCBI taxonomy): Eukaryota > Metazoa > Chordata > Aves > Psittaciformes > Psittacidae > Lathamus > Lathamus discolor. The sequence continues at coordinate 89,627,483 of NC_088885.1, read as the reverse complement.
ACAGTTCCTGTGCCCTTATGGAAGCATAGAAAGAGGAAATGGGCAGGTTGTTCTTCAAATTTATGGGCAGTGAAATGGTAAATAAAGCACCATTTGTCCACTAATGGGATGCTTGGGAACTGATGCTTGAAGACCTTAGTTGATAATGCAACAGCAAGCTAATTGTACAAATAAAGAATAATCCTTGTATTGTTTAGAAAAATACTCTTTTTAAACTAAAAAAGTGCTTTAAACACTCAATTTATCTATTCAATGAGGACTCTAGTAGGTATCATATTACTACAAGCAAAACATTTGCAGTTCTTTACTGTTGTCTCTTTTCATCAATATCATAGAATCCTGATATTAATATGTGATATATCTGCTAAACTTGGTGAATGAGATGGCTCAAACTAAGAAATATCCCTCAAGCTGCACTTGATCTCAACCAAGCTTTAAAAATTTTGGAAAATTTAGTGTTAGTTTCTTTTGTATGTAGTCTGTATTCACAAATTTGTGATTTCCTCTGCCTTTGTGTTTCTAGGAGACTAGAATTTAGTACAAATGACTTTCCTGAACATATTAAATCTTCTCACACTCTGCTCCATGCCAGTAACCATGTTGGTCATAGTGATTATAGCTGTCACTTCATGCTGAAGGCATTTTCAAATGAAATGTCCATAGCTATGAAGTGTATTCACGTTTCTCATTTAATCCCCACATTTTGGGGTTCATGTAATAGTTGATGTAAATTGTATATTTCTACCTAATCCAAAATGTCTTGATCTTTTTATAAAAAATAGGACTAAAAAATTCCACAACTCAATTTTCAATTGGGAAAAGGTGATATGAGATATTTTATTTTCATCATTCAGGGAATTATTTCTGAAATTAACACCGTACAGTTGTAAATGCTTGACAAAGACCAGAATAGAAATCTCATCTAAGAATCCCTTGATTTCAAGAGCTTTTCAGATAGGATTGACCACTCTTCATTATTAGGGAGGTTAAGTACATCTGAGCAGTCAAGAATGATTTGCTGGAACCATGTTGTTTCCTGTTCTCAGTGTCCCTTCTAAACAGGTGGCCCTCTCCTATGATGAAAAACAAGTATTCATCCAGCGTGTTCTACTGGGTTCCAGTAAGTGCACCTGATTATGAGAGCTGCTGATTACATTGGGCCAGGAAACTGGGTAAATTCTGGAAACACTTGTAAACCACTAGAGAATATTAAATCTGGCTTTCCCATTTTGTCAGTACTCCTGACCTATGTCTGGTATCTTCCCAGGATTTATGCTGTGCCCTTGGTTTCCATTGTGATGCTAAATGCAGCAGTGATATTTGCAGTGTGAAACAGACACAAATACAGCCTGAAATAGATTGTAAAGATCAGAAAATTGAAAAATTCGATCACTGCAATAAAGCACACTATTGTACTCTTTAAACACAATTGGAGTAGGTAGCTAATACTCCTATATATTCAAAGGAAAAGAGGCAAGGTAGAAGTACTGATGTTCTCTTATTTACTTTATTAGAGAGTTTTCCCCTTGGTTTCTATTAACTGTATTCATTTCCCCGAGATTTTTGCTAAATAAATAATTACATGTTTCAGTAGTAATTTTTGTTTCAAAAGACAGGCATCATAAAAGTGTGCATGCTTTCTCTGTTCTTCAGCTAGGCAATTGTCTCTACACACTTTCCCTATTCTCATACTATGGATTACTAGCTAATATAATTCACTGAATTCTGAAGGTGATTATAAACCTATTTACAGTTTAGTATGTTCAGCATATAGATACATATGACATGCAAACTACCTTATAAAGATTTTTGTCCTAGTATTTAGGAAAAAGAGGATTAAAAAAGTCAGATTTTGACAAAGAATATAATGCTTTGAACTAATCATTAATGTGACCTCAAGATCACATATAGTTTGTGGGCTAAACTATGTCTGAAAATTCTTGTCTACTTTTTAACAGATGTCAGTATAAGAAAGACTGATGTCCATGTGGTCTGAATTATATGAGGTAAGATAACCCATAGGCACAGCCTGATTCTAAGTGAATAATGAGGGGTTTCAGTCAGTGAGAGCTGAGTAAACTCAGCAATACAATATTGTCAGAGCTAAGGTTCCTTAAATCTCTACCTGAACTTCCCTTACATTAGATTCCAGCTTAACCATATGCAGTATCCTGGTGGATATCTTAATTCAGATGTGCAGTGGGTCAAAAAAGAAAGTATGAGCTTGTATTTGATTCAGTGCAGAACTAGCACCTGCTGAAAAACAATCTTTTTAGAAGGCGCCCTCAGTAAAATTATATTGAAGTCAGAGTGCTCCTGACCAGGGCAATGCAAAGTTCAGAAAGTCTAGAAAATAAGAAAATTGAGCAAACATGAAAATTATTGTTCAAGCGTTGCAATCACTTTTTAAGACACAAAGGAAAAATTGAGTGTTTTCATTCTGACAGAAATATACAGAAGTAAAGAGAAGACAAAGATAATGTCCAAACTTGATTTTAATTTAAAAATATATTTTGATATGGAAGCATGTCTCTGTCATAATACACCACAAACAATGTATTTCAACTTGAAACACTTAAAATTGTTTAGAAAAAAGACTTTCGACTTTCATCTCTGTTCAGAAGCAAATCTTAACATTAATTTGTCAAAAATAACAAAAATCATAAGTCCGACATTTAATAAAATATGTGCCTATCATAATCTATCTATTAATTGTACATAAATACTTTGCCTTGGATGTTGGGCTTCTTATGAGGATGTTACATTACTGTGATCATTCCAGAAACCTTTATATTATTTTGATTGTGTACTTTCAACATAATTAATTTTCTATTACTTTTTCTTTTCCTGATAGGGCTTTCTAATGAAGTTTTATAAATGTTAGGATAGAATTCAAATATATCTGAGATTTATGGAAAATGGCAATGATTAGTTGCTGTTGCCACTTCCAACAATATAGAGATTTTAAAGTAGTAAAATTAAACTGCAGACTATATTATAATAAACAATAAAATTACCTGCTTCGAAAGATCAGAATATTCCAAGAACAATACCTGGGTGAATAATAAAGAAAAAAATCTCAGCTGGCTTTTTTTACGACTTTTTTGGAGATGCAACAATGTACCTAAAGAAAATTAATATGCCATGCAGAAGGCACACTGTAAAAGACAAGATGAAGGTAGCATAGGACTAAAGAAATTCCATAAAGAATGCAATGCATGACTGCTTTTTCTATATAATTGATCAAGATTCTCTTGTTCTCTTTTAGTTATGAGTTTCTGACTGAATAATCATAGAAAAGGTGCTGGAAATTAATATTAATTTCTATGCCATAGTGCAGAGATTCATTTGCTTCAGGCTACCGATAGGAGTTTGAACATGTGCTAGATTTGCTATGCCTGAAACTTTTTGCTATGTCTGTTTTAGGTGGATGTTAATGTCTTCCTTTTCTATCTGTCCCACGTCTCAACTGTGATCTGCTCTCAATGCAACAGCACTGCAAATCATTGCCCTGTTCCACACCCTTCTTGGATGAAATTCATATACACACTTAAAGCCCAACTCATCAGATTTAAAGTGAAGACAATCTGAAGAAGTTAGAGAAAAAATTGGGTTTACAGAGCCTGATACTTCTATTCCAGTTGTTTCACCCCATTGCACACTCTATTCCAGTAACAGATTTGCTCAACACAAGATATAACTGGTCAGCTTCAATTTGTGAAATGTTTGGGATACAATGCATTGCCCAATCCATTACATCACTATTTTATCCTATGGTTTTATAACACTTTATTGGGAAAATAAAGTTAGTCCTTGTTAGCAAATACAGAAATTGTGGCTGGAAAATATCAGGTAGAGGATGAACTCCACAGCTGGAAAAGAGAATTGGAGTATTCAGCCTTCTACGTTTCTTGTGTTCAGCTTGTGCCCAGGCTGCCAAGAAGGTCAAACACATCCTGGACAGTATTAGAAAATAGCACTGCCATCAGGGCCAGGGCAGTGATCATCCCCCTGTACTCGGCACTGCTGAGGCTGCTCAAATACTGTGTTCAGTTCTGGGCTCCTCATTACAAGAAAAGACATTGAGATGCTGGAGCAGGTCCAGAGAAGGGCAACAAAGCTGATGAAGGGTCTGAAGCACAAGTCTTCTGAGGAAAGGCTAAGGCAACTGAGGCTGTTTAGTCTGGAGAAGAGAAGGCTCAGGGTTAAGGACCTTATCAAGAGGGTGCTCAGGCATTGGAACAGGCTGCCTGGAGAAATGGTGGAATCACCATCCCTGGAAGTGTTCACAAACTGTGCAGAGGAGGCCCTCAATGATATGCTCCAGTGGTGGCCTTGGCAGTGCTGGGGTAATGGCAATGGTCTTTTCCAACCTAGTTGATTTTATGATTCTATGCTGACTACCACCATGTGGCCATGATAAGAGCTTCCCAGGAAGTTTTCACCACCCTTTAACAGGTCTTTGTCAGGATTTTGCTAGAGTATGTGCACCTGCCACACAAACCCCACCCCATGTCACACACACTTCATAGACAAAATACCTGTAGTAAAGCAAGTTGCTAGGAGCAAAAGAAAGATTTTAGTAAACTGCTAAGATGGAGTGCCAGTCTGTCTCCTCACAGAGATGCAGACACTCCTCTGTCAAAGCTTGACATACATTAGTATACCAGACACTTAATACCAGCAAACTCAGCACAGGGTACCATTGACATGCACCCAGAGGTGACTGGTTAATATAATTTCCTTCATTTTCAATCAAGACATATTCAGTTTAATTTAGATTGCTGTTCCTTCTCTGCCACTGGGGCTTGTATCAATCTCATACAGGGGATGCAGCAAGCTTTATTAGCATAGATATTAAACTCACTTATTACAAGTGATATGGTCAGAGCAGGTAATCCAGCACTTCCTCTGTGACACTAGGTAAAGCTGTGCTAAACTTGATCTGAAACTTCATTTCTGCATCTAAAGATATTGTAGCTACAAACTACCAGCATCACCACAGAATAGTGACTTAAATTCATTATATGTATTTGTGCTGATAACTTTTACCTGTAGGGATATAAAATGTGCAACAACAGCTGCCTATGTATTTCTGATACTTGCCTGTATTTTTTCTTGTTGAAAAAGAAATGTGTCTTCCTTATTCACTGCAAATATCCTTGCCTTGTCAAAGAAAACTTGTCAATGTGTACCATGTTAACAGTAAGACATCCCAGTCAAGATTAGGAATGTATTGACTTTCTATTGTATCAGCATTAAATGCAAATAGTGAGAGGCAGTTATGCTCTTCAAAAGCCTGCAATTTCAGTAGATAAAACAGATAAATAGGTAAGAGAGGAACAGAAAATCAAGGAGGTGATGTGCTTGAAGTTACGGAACAAAGAAAAACCCAAGTAAAAAAAGTCTTCAGGTCATCTAGTTCCCCGTCACTAGGCAATGATGTCCTCACTCACCCTGAAATAAAAATTGGTTTCTGCTTGCTGCATTTAATGCCAATCTGATCAAACCACCATTCTCCAGCTGTTGCTACTGCTTCTTGGCGTGGCAAGAACGAACATGCTTCTCCAGTATCCGACAGAAGGTGAGTTTGAGAACCCCCTTGGTTAATGTATATGAAATGAAATGATATGGCACAATTTATGCCTGCATATTTTATAGTACCTTCTAATAGCTGGAGACAATATTTGCAGAGGCTCCTGAAGAGTGCTTGGAACCAATGGTCTGAGTCACAGAGACACTACCCAGAAGGTTAATAATAGCTGGCTGTAATAAGCTGTCCATATTTCATGCTAAAAGAATAGCACTCAAAAGGTTTTTTTTATAAGCTGCCTTCTTTACAAAACTGTCTTTAAAGTCTAAATTTATGTTCCTGCAAGACTCTCCAAACTAAACCCTATTTTATGGTGTTACACTCAATAACTTGATTATGAGCAAAAAGGAAACACAATCTCCGTATGTATACATATAAAGCTAAGAATTTATTGTTATTATAATTGCAGTCTTAAAAGGCTAATTATTATTAGTCTAGATCTTATTGTTACAGAAAAAATTAATTGCACAGCTAGAATATTTTATACAGTAAAAGTCTCTGCAATGATACAGTTAAACTTGTTATACACATACATCTTGTTTTCTGCCTCTTTCCTGGAACTGTATTCACCCTTCCCCTGCTCTGAGTCTCTACTATTCCTTACTTTCTGTGCAGTGTTTCAAGGAATTAGAATATGTTGCAAATGCAAATGGAAAAAGAAGACTGAGAAGGGTTGAGAAGGTAATCAGATTTACAGGAAGGGAATAGCAATATGATTCTTATATATATGCATATTATTTTTAAGTGTTCCTGCAGGCCTAGTTGTATTAGCTAAATCCATGGTTTTCTCCTCCTCTTGCAAAAGTGACAAACAAACAGACAAGCAATCAAAAGTAGTGAAACCTCACAAATAGTTCTCATTCCTTTTGATAGGAAGAAGGATTAGCACATTTTAAGTCCTCTAGAGCTGATCTGCACATCTGACTGGGTTCATGTAGCTAGTAACCTCATAAAAACTTTCAGAGCTTTTCATTATCAGCAGTAGACTGACAACATTGGTGCTCATGGACTTTGTAGTAGTCTTTATCATGGAAATTATCTACAAAGTAATCTAATCAGGAAAGCAATCATGCATTTTAAACCTTGAATCACAAGAGCATCCTCTGTTGTGCTCCCCAGAGTTCCTGTGGAGCTCCAAAGTGTTTCTGATGAAAGCCTTCATTCCTGAACTTCAGCAAGATTCCCATTAGCCACATTAGATGTCATAGATAAACCTACTTCAGCCTCTAGACATCACGGACAAACCTGCTTCACTCCCACTCCTTAAACTTACCATCTTCTCCACCAAGGGATGTCATCAATTTTCTTGCTGTCTGAAACCTTGTAGAGTCTGAGTTACCTTGGGTAATGCCAGAGGAATTTACATCACTGTAAATATCAGGGCATTTGAACCATGATGTATAGATAATTGAGCACAAATGTTAGTACAGTTTATTCTTTTAGGGAGGTAATTTGTGCATATGGTTGCAGTGGTAGAGGAGATGTAATTTCCTACTTGTTTAAGCCTCCTTAAAAATGACATAAGTATTTTTAAGATTCCTTTGTTCCAGTAAATGGTGCTAACAATATTACCTAACAATTCTTCTTTTCTTCTAGGGACAAACTGCTTATCTGCCCACACCAGAAGCATTGTTTCTAAGTCCTTTTCCAAGTGTGAATCTAGAAATGCAAGGTGATAGCTCTGGATACAGAAACTTATTTTCTCCCTCCTGCTCTGCAATTTCTTTGGAAATCAGTGTGTTGGCAGATGACTCCTTTGGTCAGGCAGCAGGTTCTGCCCTTGCTTGTTCCTGCTGGATATTTAATTCTCTTGTCAGTTAGAGCAATTGAATTTTTTCTTGTTCCTTTTTCCTTCATGATGGAAGGGGGTCAGCTTGCCAAATTAATTTCCTTCTTTCATCTGTCATCTGAATTTCTAATTTTTTTTGTCAGACATGTAAGAGGAATGGAGAGCTCAATCCTGTGAGACTAAACAAGTCCTCTTTTTCACTGCAGTCTTTGACAGAAGTCCCAAGTCCTCAAGAAGTGTATGTGCGTGTGTGCGTGTGTGTGTGTTTTCCCTAAGGAATTCAGAGTTATGGCTGGGTCACTTAGAAGTATATATTAGCAGATACATACTTGGTTCTTCCTCCCCAGAGCTTTATGCAGCAAAATATATGCACCACGATTCCACCAGTCATAATTTGCTCTCCATTCTGCTGCAGTGATTTCCACAAGCTGTGCCTTCCTACTCTTGCAGCTAGGACTTCTGTTTTAACAGTGATCCCTCTGGTTCTGGTCCAGCAGCTTACTATATGCATTAAATCTATATTATTAGGGACTTCTAGAAGGTCTGCTAAACATCCCTTCTTGATATATTATTTTTTTTCTTCCAAATGCAATAACCAAAAAGAAGGAGTTGCTCTAAGCAGTCTAACAGGACACTCTAGTCACTGAACATGCAGATATATTATTTTAAAAAGTGGCTCATAGATAATTTTAAACATTAATCACTGGAAGAGTTATTGATTGAATATTCTTCTATAAATGATAGAGTTTACTAAAGAGTGCCAAAAATTATACAGTCTGATGAAACCCAGAATGGTATAGATGTTGAATAATGAGTATACTATATAAAATTCAATCAGTTCTAGATAGCAGTGCCTTTGAAATATCAGAGAGAACTAATGCCTCTCTCCCATGGGATTCCTGTTTAGAGACAATGGGTCTGGGATTCATTCTCAAATGCTATGCAACATTTGGGCAAAGAAACTGGCTAAGGCTCAACAGCTGAAAATGAGGAGTTCTTAACTTTTTGCTGATGCTAGTGCTATATTCAAAATACCAATTCAGCTAATGAAGATTATACTTCAAGTTATGAGTGATAGGAGACAAATAAAGAGGAAAAAAAAAAGGTTTCTTCCAGTGAAAGAAAAGCCAGATCATCATGGTATATTTCAAATTCTGCAGGTTGGACTATCTCTCCAGTCAGCGTTATACTCATTTGAGTATCCACAGCTATTTTTTCCCAGATGCTTTTAGTGACAAATTCATACATTTTCTGCAATGCATTAAATAATATTTTTATTGATTTCCTCCATAAATAAAAAAAATACAGAAAATGTGGTTTCTCTTAATAATTGCAATGTGTCTTTGAAGAAGGTATCTCTGAATACTGCAAATCATGTACATTAGTGTTCCTGAGTCTGACTCTGCCCACAGTTCTGGTATTGCAGATTTTGAGTGCATTTACCACCCTGGTCACCAGGAAAATCAAGTCATAATCTCAGCTAAATTTAGAAATGAAGGAATCTATGATAAATGAATAATTCAGATGCTTCAAATATGAGTATAGTACTACCCTGCCAATAATGCCCTCATACTCAGGTCCATGTTGGTATATATTAAATTATTATTGCTCCTTTTTTGAAAAGGAGAAAATCATATTTTAAAGGTTTGGAGTTTTTTTTTAGGTTTAGGCTTGGGGTTTTGGTTTGGCTTTTTTTCTTTTTCTTTTTTCTTTTGGTTTGGTTTAGGTTTTGTTTTCCTAGATATCTTTAATAATAATATTTGTGCATTTTTATGAGATTTCAATCTCATGTCTGACATGTCTGGCACTCCTAAATCTCTCAGGAGAGACAGGCTCTGGGTCTTGATTCAGAAAGCTTCCACAGAGCTGTAACTCCACACTCACATGCAAAGAGCATTCAAAATACCAGTTTAGGTGCTGGGACACCTCTTGTGCCATACATTCAATTCCAAATGGCTAAAATAGAGTTTCCCTAGGTTTTATGCTATGCTGGGGAAAAGAATCCAACCAAAAAATAAAAATAATTGTGAAACCTGAAATAAAATGGCTATTATTTTTCAGCCTAAACCTGGTTGACTAAGCCTCCAAGAAAGAGGTGGAAAAACATTAAAAAAAATAAATTCTTGTCAAATTTGAGTAGCTGTCTGTTACCCGCTGAGAGAGTCTCAAGTAATGTGTCCAGTTTGGGACATTAAGGTTTCTGTAAAATATAAACACCTTATAAGGAAAGTGAAGGAGAATAATACTGTTTCCTGACTTTGGGTAAATTTACTTCATACTTTTGGGACATATTAACACCTTAATAAGAGCTCACAAACACTAAGAAATGTGATGCTGCACAAAGAATTAGAAGAAAAAAACATCCAAGACATTTTATTAATGCTGCTCATACTTTCATGACTTTATTATTTCTTAAAGACAGCATGAGATGCTTACCTTCAGGCCACAGCCCTGTAACACTGACCCAGGAAAGTGATGTCGGCCAAAACCAAGATGCGAGCTTAGAGCAGACCCAGCAAGGGGGCTCTTGCAGCCCACTCCCACCCAACTCTCTCCCAGCCATCAGGCCCAGGCCTCTTGTCAGAGGTGGCCTGCTACCTGCAGCGAACACCTGGCTAGGAGTAACTACTGAGGATGAGAGTCAATGTTTTTGCTTGCTTGGTATTGTCCCTTTGTGTTGTGTGTTTTCTGACCCCTGGTGTGTCATGATTTAAACCATGCAGATGGTCTACTATTCTCCAAACCAGCATTTACCTACAATCTCAATAGTGGCCTGTGCTGGAAAATTTCTGTAAAAAATTTTTGTAAAAGTCACTGTGATGGACACTGTAGAGTTGCTACAGCATTATGTGCAAGCAAGATAATAGAGCCCATGTTTATCTCATTGAGTTGAAAAATTTACAGTGAAGTTTGAATAGCTGCAGTACTTTGTTCAGTCACCAGTGTTGAAGTCTTACATAAATCTTGCTGAATCAAAGAAATATTGGCAGATATTTGCATTTTTGGTTAATGGACAAGAGGGGGATTAAGTGGAATGTAAATGATGCTGACAGACACTGTAAGCTTCCTGGGTGGCACCCCTCATGAGTATAATGACAAGCCACCAATGTATAGAAATATAGATGTAAAGAAAAATAGATACTATTATAACTACAGAGTGAAATGCACAGTATTTCCCATTGAAAAATATTTTATGTTATGTGAAAATTCAATATATGTATCTTGGACCGTAGAAGGAAAGACAGAGAAAAACAAAAAAAAATAAAAATACAAAGACAAAATTCCCAGCACCAGTAATAATAAGCTATACAGACTCACCTGAATTTTTTTTTTGGGGAGTAGAAAAAGATAAGGATGATCTTTAAGCACAGATGGTAACTCAGAACCATGCAGCAGCTCACTCAGTCCCGCCCCTTCTTCCCCCATGCTCCCGGAGAGATGGGGAGAATTGAAGGAATATAAATCCCACAGGTTGAGGTAAGAACAGTCCGGATGAGCTTCATGTGGGGAAAGATGTAGGACTGCCTGATCTTGCACTAATAATCATTCATCTGAGGCCATTGAAGAGTTCTGTTTGAAAAACAAACACAAACCAAACCAAAGCACAAAGAAAACAAAACACAACACCACTCCCCCCCTCCCAAAAAAAAAAAAAAAAAAAAAAAACCAAACAACAAACAGTATCAGAGAAGTGCTGATGGTCTTCCAGCCACATGAATGCAATGGATACAAATTAAATGAAAGAAGTAGCACCAGAGACACTGTTGCTCTATTTCCCATTCGAGAGAGAGTTAATTTAGAAAATCTTAATCCCTTATATTGCTGGAAATGCCACAAAAAGGTAGTTGGTCACAAAGGCAAAACATTGCTTCATCCCTGAAACCCTCATGATGTTGGCTCTTGCTTACAGTAGCAAGAATTAGAAGTGGATGAAAAACAGGATATTACTTTTCTTTAATCTGTCAGCACATTTTTAACAATACTGGGTTTTGCTGCCTGTCTTGGGAATGTAGAACTGGAAGTATCTACAGAGAACAGCTTTGTAATAAAAGTTTAATGCACGAAACCTTACTTCCACAATACAAGCCACCAACAAGTTAAAATAATCTTATGACCTCACATTCTTGAGAAGGTTTTGGTTTGGTCTTTTTTCCATAATTTTAAAGTGCAGTAAGAAGGATTGTGACATATTTGCAGTTATATTGTTAGTCTTTCAGGTCAGCTTAAGCTGTACATGGAGTGATGGAAGGAGAAAGAGAAAGAAAGGCAGCTTTTAGAAATAACAAGAGCTGATCTCTCTCTCTCCAGGAGCCTAGACTATCTGCTGAGTCCAAGCCTATAAGCACAAGCAAACAACATAATACCTGCATAATTTTACTTCAGAAGAACCAGTTTTGATGAACTTAGAAAGACAAACCTTCAACAAATAATAGCATAGCATAGATGGATTGATTCTGACCAAAATAGAGGTAATAATAACCACAGCAATAACAACAATGATGAATGATGAGCTAACAACAACAGTAATAATCATAATAATACATCTTTACACTGTTGTTACTATAAGGTTCACAAAGGTGTCAGCATTATTGAGGTCCAGGTCAAATCTTCACTCTTTTTTACACGGAGATCAACAGCATGTAGCAAAGCATAAGAAAGTGAAATAAACAAGAGGAAAATGCCACTGTTAGTTCTGGGGTAAATAAGCATGATCTGACCAATGTTCTGGAAATATGTGAGATCTCCCAAAATTTCTCGATTGTATTTTTTTCAATCTAAATGGATAACCTTCCACATTTCTTTTCATAAGAAAGACTGAAGCAAATTTTAAAGAGTTTTCTGAATTTCCTGTACTATTATTATGTTTTATTATTTATTGACTTTTCCTTGGGATAGAGTGAAAGACTTTTAAGGAAAAATTTGACAGTTGCAAGCTGTAAAAGATTCTATACAGTTGCATGGTGTCATTTCCCTACCTCTCCTGTATTTTAGCCTAATGCTTTAAATCCTGTTTATATTAAAATACACATAAAAATCTGCCTCTTTAGCAAGTAATGCAGTCTTTTTTTTTTTTATTAGTTGTATATGGCCCTACCTTTACTTTTTCTCTAAAGGAAGAGTCAATAAAAAGAAAAAACAAAACAAAACACACACACACACCCACCACCTTTTAAAAGCTTTTATTTTAGTAAAGTTTAATCAAGGTAATGAATTTAATTTTTACTTTCACCTTGGTATCACCTTGAGATATGGCTTATCATTGCAGGGCAATGTTTTGCACATACGAGAAACAGAAGTATCCATAGATGAACCACAGAAAGTACACATCTTTGTTTTTTTGGTGTGCAGTGTTAATTTCCTTACCAAGAAAATTTCTTTGAAAGTTGTTAGTGCATATATACATAGCATATATCTACCTGTGTATATGTACGTGTGTGGTTTTGAGCATGAGTGTAGAATTAATTTGCTAATATCTTTACTAACAACAAAAAGATTGGAAATGAAAAATGTTGTTAGTTTTTTTTTTTTTTTAATGTGTCTATAGTTTAGAGAATTGAAGTTATTCCTCTGGAAAGTGGCATCTAGTTTAGTATTTTTCATTCTTCTGATATTTTAAGTCATTATTTCATATTCTTATTCTTGACATTTACTTTCAGATTTTTTTTATTTTTTTACTTTTTAGGTTTTGTAGGCTAGTGTTATACACCATTTTCATATTTGTTCTTACAAGGGGAATGCATAACAACAATACAGTTAATGTTATCATTATTTTAGCTATGGTCCACGGCCATTGATCAAAAATATGTTTCATAACTACAATTTTCTTTAAATTCATTCATTAATATGAACAGTGAACTTACCTGCATAATTTTTTTTTTTTTTTTTTTATTACTATTATGCTGGCTGGCTAGAAACCAGCAGAAACTGAGGAGTGGTAGATGAATAACAGCAAAACATTACTTAGCTGTGTGTATTTATTCTTTTATGGCCTAAATGTCTGAAACAACATTACACAAAAATACAACAGTGAAACAACTGCATATATTTAGTAGAATTTTAGTGCAATTTTAGTAGAATTATCTTACCACAGTAATTAACTTTCAAGCCCAAAACATCTTCATGCAAAATTAATATAATACTATGACCATGATAATGCACACAGAATTTTTGTTGTTTCCATTCACACCCTGCCTGTGTGCCTGTGGATCCATGGTCTGCCTAGTGTATTGTATTTCATGGATGATGGGGAAAAAAGAGTGTCATAATAAATCTTCAAAGTACTTCAGAAGGAGTTTTCACCTTAAATCAAATACATTTCACACTTCCATTTTTTTTTTTAATGCATATTTACAGAAGCACAAATTCTTTCCGTTAAGTATTATTGCCATCATCACTGCTCTCAAAGGTAACTTCATAGCAAGAAAGTCTGAAAAGACAACAAATGGGGGCTCAGGGAGAGTTGTTTTCTGGGAGTGAGGGTTGGGTTGTTTGGTGCTTGTTTTGATTTTTTTATGGAAAAATTCATCCATGTGTCTTGCCTCAAACAGGTTCTAACTTTTTTGTAAGGTTAAAAAGGATAAAGCTAGCATACTGGCCTATCTACATGTAGTAAAACTTACCAAAGTTAATAAAAAGCCTCATGCAGTTTCCCAACATTCTGCAATCAGTATCAACTCCATTTACATTTCCCGTCAGAGATGCACCCAAATGTGTGGAATTGGCAACCGTTTTTCAGAGCTCTAAAAGTGAGATAGCAATGTTCCATTTATAAAACGAACTTTGAAAAGCTGGCCCTGGATTATGCTTTGCATAGTCAGCCTAATGGATTAAGAAACTCATTTACAATGTAAAGAACCTAAAGTGTCTCAGATAAAACCTTGATTACAGTTACAGTCTGTGAAAGAGATGACATCTGTTTCCGCCTGAGACTATGATTTGGGCTCAGTGGGTAAAAGAAAACGCTGTTAGTTCTAAGGAAAGTTATAATAAAATATGAAGTTGCTTTCAGGTTCTGCAATGCATTAGTTTACAGATTGGATCTTCTTCTAGAAAAAATGAAGCGTTGGTCTGTGCTTCTTTTGCCACTTATCCCTCTAAAGCATTGATTTTTTACTGCTTCCCATGTTTTTTTTCCCCATTTCGTAAATTGACAGTGCAGTGTAGACATAGTCTTCACTTATATGAAATAATGAAATACTCTGAAACATTTAAATAATACACAGGGGAACTCAAGAGCCTCTAATTATTTCAAATTATCTAAAGCCTAGCTGTATAAGTTAGACACCTTGATAGATAAGAAAATATAAAGCACTTAATTTTCTCTATACAGTGATCTTACAGAACAAGAACAAAAAAAAAAAAAAAAAAAGTTAAACATTTCTTTCTGTTGGCATAATTCTGCCAACTCCAGATATTGCCTTGAGCTTTGGTCTTTTATTAACACAAAGTCTCAAATGGCAATTGTTTAAAAACATCTGGTGTACACCTTGTTGACTGGTTTTAAAAAACAATTTGCTGTAGTTTGCCATACATATCTACAATGCTGGATCTGGGTTTCATCTGGAGGTTCCCAATATCAAGCTCCAGTGCACACCAAGCCCAGTTTATGGGTAAACTTTGGAATTAAATTATGCTTGGGAAAATTCTGCTACTCATTTATATCAACATTACCCTGTATTTTAAAATGGTGATAAAGACTCTTCTAGCCTATCTACTCAACTCAAAACATAATATTAAGAAACTGTGGAAGAAAAGAAGAAGGAATATCACACTTTCATTTATTTTCTTGAGAAATAAACATGTATTACTTTTTGTCCTTTTGAAAAATCCCGGCTACTCAAAATGGCTTTGACTTCTTGTGGTTCTGGGTTTCTTTGTTTTGGTTTTGTTTTTTTCAATAAAACTGAAAGCTAAGTTTCTTATTATTTATCAAGAATAATTTAAAGAATTTTTTCTTTGAAAAGCTATGTTAACTTCACCTTCCAAAGAGAGGTTGTATTATGAAAAGTTTGAACCCAAACATTTGCATTTAATATAATGTTTTAGGTGATTTTTCTTTTAGTCATCAATCCCTTCCCAGAAGTTTCCATTTAAATAGAATTTAAGGAATTTTTCAGTTGGTTTTCTGGAGTCAAAAAATAAAATACATATAAGTATGATGAAGAAAATCTGATTGCTTATATTCTTCAATGATAGAGAATTTACTCCTTGTCTAATCTTTAGACCAAATTACTATCCACCACTATGTGTGAGATCACAGGCTAAATGGTCAAAACACTAGTCCAGGAGATGGGGTATGCACTTTATTTACCTGAATCCAGTGTTTTTTACCTAAATTATTGGCAAAACAGCTCCCAGATTCACAAGAAACTAGTTATAGAGAATCATAGAATCATAGAATCATAGAATCATAGAATCATAGAATCATAGAATCATAGAATCATAGAATCATAGAATAGTTAGGGTTGGAAAGGACCTCAAGATCATCTAGTTCCAACCCCCCTGCCATGGACAGGGACACCTCACATTAAACCATCCCACACAAGGCTTCATCCAACCTGGCCTTGAACACTGCCAGGGATGTAGCATTCACAACCTCCCTGGGCAACATATTCCAGTGTCTCACCACCCTAACAGGAAAGAACTTCCTCCTTATATCCAATCTAAACTTCCCCTGTTTAAGTTTTGACCCATTACTCCTTGTCCTGTCACTACAGTCCCTGATGAAGAGTCCTTCCCTAGCATCCCTATAGGCCCCCTTCAGATACTGGAAGGCTGATATGAGGTCCCCACACAGCCGCCTCTTCTCCAGGCTGAACAGCCCCAACTTTCTCAGCCTATCTTCATATGGGAGTTGCTCCAGTCCCCTGATCATCTTCATGGCCCTCCTCTGGACTTGTTCCAGCAGTTCCATGTCCTTTTTATGTTGAGGACACCAGAACTGCACACAATACTCCAGGTGAGGCCTCACGAGAGCAGAGTAGAGGGGCAGGATCACCTCCTTCGACCTGCTGGTCACACTCCTTTTGATGCAGCCCAGGATACAGTTGGCTTTCTGGGCTGCGAGTGCACACTGAAGCCAGCTCATGTTCATTTTCTCATCGACCAGTACCCCCAAGTCCTTATCCGCAGGGCCACTCTGAATCTCTTCTTTGCCCAGTCTGTAGCTGTGCCTGGGATTGCTCCGACCCAGGTGTAGGACCTTGCACTTGTCATGGTTGAACTCCATAAGGTTGGCATCAGCCCACCTCACAAGCGTGTCAAGGTCCCTCTGGATGGCATCCCTTCCCTCCAGCATATCAACCGAACCACACAGCTTGGTGTCATTGGCAAACTTGCTGAGGACGCACTCAATCCCACTGTCCATGTCAGCGACGAAGATGTTAAACATGATCGGTCCCAACACCGATCCCTGAGGGACATCACTTGTTACTGGTCTCCAGCCGGACATTGAGCCGTTGAAAACCTTTGCAGCTTGGAAGACAAATGTTTACTTAAAGTAATTGCAAAAGTGTATATGGAAGGGTAATGACTCAGAGAGAGCTGAGTACATCATCTCTGTGATGGAGAATTCCTCAAAATACACAGAGCTGTGTCCCAGAGCTGCTACGCTGAAAGCCTGTAAGGGCCCCACAAGGTGCTAGCACTGCAAGAATGAGATTGTCTGTAGTCATTTGGGGCACATGGGTATCTCAAAAGTTAGAGATATTCTTTGCATCCTTTAAAGAAGAGTTGATACTGGGTTTTGCTTCTTAGACTTTCATTTTGTCTCCTTCTAGAAAGACCATAGTGGGAATGGCTGCCAGTGTCTAGTAGGTAAAAAAAAGTGGGTGTCCAGTTCTGCCTGTCACTCCTGCTGTGCAGCGTTGCAGTTCGCAAAAAGCTAGACACAGTCAAAACAGTAGATAAGCAGCTGCATAAAAAAAGGGATATCTAATGAAATTTTACATTTTAATGACCTCTATAGGAAAAATTGGAAGTAGCTGGAAAGATAGTGTTCCTTACTTCTAATCATAGCAACAGTTTTGATCTGAATGCAACATTTCAGCTTTTACCACACTAGGGTTTTACACATGCCATGTGAAGTTGACACACCTTTGACCTGTGAAAACTGTCGGGAGGAACAACATTTGCTCAGGAGCATCTTTGTGACACTCTACCAGATAGAATATACCCAACATTCAGGTGATTCTTGATCCCATTTTGGATGGCAGATGACAAAAAAGATCCAGAGCAATTTGAGTGATTAACACATCTTTAGACCACAGATATGAGATTTGCAAGAGTCCATAAAGCTTCTTTTGTTGATGATGAAAATGAGAGGTGACAATGTTCCTCCTGCTCTTGTGCATTTTGAAGTAGTTATCTCTGAGTCTGCTGAAACGGAAGCTATGTTTTGTAATCATATGCATTTTTCAAATGACAGAAGGGACTTGCATATAGTTTTTTTACATTTCCACTGAAGTTTCAGAATATTGCGATTCACAGAGCATTTCACTGTTATTTGGTGTGCAACTGTGATGCAAATACAGCAGCTACCGTTTTACGTATTATTGGAACAGATTTATTATGTTTACGAGTTCATAAACTAGGTAAGCCAACTTCTTCACCTTGGATCATCCCTAAGACCTAATTTAGAGTAAAATGTAACCCTTTAAACTCTGAATTTAGAGGGCAGAAACCACATACAAAGCACAGTGAAGTATACTCAGCAAATGCAATCATTCATCATATGAGATGTACGTCTTTCATCATACCAGGAAATGCAAAAAACACAATACTCTCCAAAGCCAGGTAATTAAGTCAGTCTCTGCTCTAACATGATCTGAGATGCCCAAGGGAATCCTATAATTGTTAGTCACTGCATAAACATCAAACTTGAAGAACAGTTTAGCAACGCATCAGGCAATTATCAGATATCCATTACTGCGACATGTTATTTGCATTACCTTTATTGATTTGTCAGTTTTATCATATGCTTGTTTGCACTGCAAGCACAGCACAAACTAATATAGGGGTTTCTGGGGAGGGACTCTTCATCAGGGACTGTAGTGACAGGACAAGGGTTAAAACTTAAACAGGGGAAGTTTAGATTGAATATAAGGAGGAAATTCTTTCCTGTTAGGGTGGTGAGGCACTGGAATATGTTGCCCAGGGAGGTTGTGAATGCTCCATCCCTTGCAGTGTTCAAGGCCAGGTTGGACAAAGCCTTGGGTGACATGGTTTAGTGTGAGGTGTTCCTGCCCATGGCAGGGGGGTTGGAACTAGATGATCTTGAGGTCCTTTCCAACCCTAACTGTTCTATGATTCTATGATTCTATGATTCTAACACAACCTCTGGCTCTAATGTGGGACTATACAATATTTTATGTCTTGTTTTTCATAATCCACAGCAAAAAACAGGTTTTGATTCTAGCATTTTTATATTCCATATCAGAAAAGCAATTGAAAGCTGCATCTGATGAAAAAGTGAGCCAAAAAAATGGTTGGGGCAAATGTGTGCGTCTGCATTTCACTTCATACACTGACACACCTTCACCCCCTAGAATATTGTCTCAGAAATGGTAAAGGAATCTTGATTATGACAATAGGGCTGTCTTGAGAGACAAAGAGGAAACCGCACTTGGGTTATCTCTAGGTATAAGTGGAAATGATATCTTGAATAGTTTTCTATGTCAACTCTGTAAATGATGAGTGACATAATATAGATCTGGAAAGGATGTTTGCTTTACATTTTTTGTATTGAGTAAAACATTATGCACTTTACATCTTGCTTAATTTTAAGGAAACAGATCTCTAATTGCTTCAACCTTCAAAAAATTTGTATTTTGCAATGTAGCCTTAGTCGGATTTAAGGTTTCTACATGTCTTTTTTTTTTTTTTTTTTTTTCAGTAATCTCTGCCCTACCAGCAATTTTCTGTTGCTATTTCAATCATTAAACCTCTAATGTGTAAAAGTGCTGGTTACAGCTCTACTACATTCACTTTGTTCTTTCTGTAACTGTCACGTATATTACAAAGACAGCAAAACAAAGCCAAAAACCAAACAAAACCACCCCTTCTCCCATGGTAAACTTTCAAATTTATTCTGACACAATTATTCAATTTCTAGAGAAAAGTTATTTCCCATTAAGGCATTTACTCTTAGCTCACGCATTACTCTTTTTTTGAGCATTTAATGGTGAATCTGTTAATTCACTTATGAATTCAAATTAATTAAATCTGGCTTCTTTTGGATATTAAGCGTGTGTGTCAGTTCTTCACCTCAAAGGATTTTAAGAGTAAATTATGCAGGCAATTACATCTTTCCATTATATTAATTAAAATATTTTAAATAGGCTATATTTTAAATGGTTATTAAGAGCATACTTTAATCTCAATTGTTGTATCTAATGGTTATAATTATGTAGGATTTATAGGTTTTTGTCAACAAATTAGAGAACTCTTAAGGGAGCTATTAAGATATCTCAGTTACAGTAATCATTTCACCCTTCTTGTGTACATTTAATTGCTTAGGGTGGTTTCCTAGATTCTGACAATCTTGTTAGAAGGAATAAGTTAACCCAACACTTCATAAATTCTAGATCTCAATAATAGAGCTTAATTAGAAAGTATTAGCAAACACAGCTCTAAACCATCAGCAAATGCATTGGATGTTTTCTGTTAAAATTCCTTTTAGTGCAAAAGGGTTTTCCGCAAAATTTAAAATAAGCAAACACAGGAACACACCAGGAGCATGTCATCTGTTTCAGAAATTGTAATCAAGAAATTCAGTATAGCTCCTTACCGGTTCCTGGAAAGAACAAGAGAAACAGCAATTTATTTAATTTGTTGAAACCTGGTGCCATTTAGATGAAGTTGAACTATACATTCTGAGTATAATAGTTCACAGCACAGCATAACATGCATTTTCTGCATTAAAACAAACAAATAAGCAAAACCACACACACAAACACACAAAAGCCACATAAAAAAAACCCAACAAAACTAAAGAAAAACCTAAGCCACAAGGAATTGACAGCAAGCAAGGGAAAAAAACAAACAAGCATAATTGAGTCAAATTTTCAATAAGTTTACTCATACCTGACCATTATTTTTGCATCTTAATGTGAGGAAGGTCTTGTTTCCTTCTGGTTTTCATTTTTTATTAAGTAAAATTAAAATTCTTAATCACATAAAATTATTTATATCTGTGATCTTTTAAGCAAACATTGTCATCATAGACACCCTGTCTTTAGGAAAAAATGGAGCTTTACTGGCATCTGTATGACATCAGCTGGCATCTATTTCCAGTTCTTATTCTTTCTAACCCTAAATTAAGGTAGGTTTTATTTTTTTAAATCTGGAGGAGATATATGTCTTCAGTTTCTATGGGAAAGCAGTGAACCTCCTTGCTACAAGTTTAAAAGTAGAAATACGTATTAATTTATCTCCCTCTCTCCCTCTTCTTCAATGCAGAACATTAGCAGCAGTTTTAGCAAAGAACTAGTGGGCTCAGTATTTTCTAATCTAATGAATATTCATTTTCTTTCAGTGACCAAATCCTCTCAGAGAGTATGTTGTCTTCTGTTTTACAGCTGATCTGGTACAGATTAGGCAGTCATAAGTTGATTCTTGCTGACTACAGTCAGTACAGCAACTAGACAGTATATGAAATAGTCATTCATTCCCCTCTAAGCTGGATAATGAGAGTCAGTTTTACTCCAGTGAACTTTGCCCTTGCATATTCTGTCTGAACTGATAGAGACTGAAGGCTGTGGAAGTTAAGTTCATACTGATGGCTTCTTTGAAGAATTTATTTTCTCCATTTTGAACCTGATAGAATTTCCTTAGAGGTGCTCTTCCAAGTGTCTGGAGTTTTTCAGTTAAGGGGTTTTGCTGTGTGGTTCTCCAAATTCTTCCAATAGACACTTTCTGAGAGCTAGAAATAGCACTTTTCATTATGGAAAGTGCATCAACTCAGTTCCTTTGGCAAGATCTTCAGCAGAGTGGCTAGCATCTTCTGTCAGATTCAAGCACAGGCAAAAGCAACTTCCCATCTCCATCCTTATGGAATCTATTAGTGCTAGTTTCTTCACAGCAGTCAGAGTGAATTGTTACGGATACATCTCTCTTCAGCTAAATTTCCCAATGTCCAAAACCCCTTTTATCCTGTTGACTCTGGAACAGTTGTCTAACTTATTTATAATTCATTTAAAAATATTTTTTCAATAGCTAAAAGCCATTACAAATTCCTTATTACTGCATTCCTGCAATTACTGCTTTTCATAGTCTCGGCAGTGGAAAACTTATTTGTAGTCTGCCCAATCTAACTGTTTTGCTGAACTCCTTCCCCTGTTATCAGCTTCTGTACAAAGACTCACAAAGAAAGACACACACGGATAACTGCATAGACACTCATGTTTCATTCCCTCACTTTTTGATTGAAATCTTTTTTCTTATAGATAGTGTGAAGAAATCAATTCCACACTGCTATCAAATCTGAGCACCATGCAGCAATTTCTGACAAGTTTCCGTCTGCTCTCTGTCATGTTAATTGCACTGTCATTCATTTCATGGCTTCCATTGCATGTCGTGACTTATATTTTCTTCTTTCAGTTTGTGACCCTTAGTTTTCTATTATGTATAGCTCTGAAGTAATTTTCCATATCTGTCTGTAGTGACAATCTGCTAAAGAGAAAATTGTGCTAAGGGAGTTGTAACAATTGGATTTTTATATTTTTAATTTCTGCTTTATTTTCCAAGTGGTGAATTAATTGTCTATTTAGGTGTTTTATTAATATTTTGAATATTGTGCAGGTCTGAAGTCAAAGCTGTCAGTTTTTTCAGCATTACAGAATATGTGAGTTGACATATGATGAGTTTTCATATCGGTAACATGGATCACAAAACTGTATCTTTTGTGAATCATCATTTTAGCAGTATCTCTAGATATATAAAGATTGGTACTCTGAGGGGAAGTGGTGCTATCCAGAGGAATCTCGACATGCTTGACAGGTGGGTCAGTGAAAACCTCAACAAGTTCAAAAAAGCCAAGTGTAAGGTCCTGCACCTCAATCAGGGCAATCCCAAACACAGCTACAGGCTGGGCAGATACTGGATTGAAAGCAGCCTTGAGGAGAAGACTTTGGAGTTCTGGCTGACAAAAAGCTGAACATGAGCTGGCAGTGTGCACTCACAGCCCAGAAAGCCAAGTGTATGCTTGGCTACATAAAAAGGAGTGTGACCAGCGGGTCAAGTGAGGTGATTCCTCCCCTCTGCTCCACTCTTGTGAGATACCCGCTGGAGTACTGTGTTCAACTCTGGGACCTCCAGAATAATGGAATGTAAACCTGCCAGAATAAGTGCAACGAAGGTGATCAGAGGGCTGGAGCACCTCTCCCATGCAGACAGGCTCAGAGAGTTGGGCTTGTTCAGACTGGAGAAAAGAAGGCTAAAGGGGGACATCACATCAGCCTGCCAATACCTAAAAGGGGCCTGCAAGAAATCTGGAGAGAGACATTTTAAAAGGGCATGTAGTGATAGGATAAGAGGTGTAACCGGTTAAAACTTAAACAGGGGAAGTTTAGATTGGATATAAGGAGGAAATTCTTTCCTGTTAGGGTAGTGAGACACTGGAATCGGTTGCCCAGGGAGGTTGTGAGTGCTCCATCCCTGGCGGTGTTCAAGGCCACGTTGGATGTAGCCTTGTGTGGGATGGTTTAGTGTGAGGTGTCCCTGCCCATGGCAGGGGGGGTTGGAACTAGATGATCTTGAGGTCCTTTCCAACCCTAACTATTCTATGATTCTAAACTATTCTATGATTTAAGCTGAAATATGGTAAATTTAGATTAGGGATTATGAAAAAATTCTTCAATGGGGGTGGTAAGACATCGGAACAGATTTCTCAGAGAAACTGGATGTTTCATCCCAGGAAGTGTCCAAGGCCATACTGGATGGAGTTTTCTGGTGGTGTGGAAGTTGTCCCTGCCCATTGTAGGGGGTTTTGAAGTAGATATTTAAGGTCCCTTCAAACCCTAACAATTCTCTGATTCTAATGTTTGTTTTTTGTTTGTTTGCTTGAGTTTTTTTCTCATTTTTGTTATTTAAAGAGGGAATGGCAAGAAGAATTTAAATTTGCCTATAAAGAGCTTTGCATGGAAACAAATTTTACCTAGTAAAAACTACCCCAGTAACCCTCATTTGTCATTAACAATCAGAAAAGAAGTTTTCTCACCAGCCTACATGTAAACATGTATTTTTAAGATTTAAAACCATATTTCATAAATTTTGAGAATATAATTCTAGGAGCCTGTAGTGCAGTTCCCAACAATTAACTCTGCTTTTCTTACTGTTGTACCTAAATTCAGAACCTGTCAGTGTAATAGGTACATACTACTAGTGGATAATCCTTCACTTCTCTACTTGCTCATTATTTTCAGTGTGTAGGTCTACAACTGATATCAGTTTAAAGAAAAAACATGAGTATAGAATCTCACTAAATGAGCATCTCTGTGTTGCAGTCTCCACTCTGCATTCACTTCCATGTATCGCATGAACTTTTTACACTGATTTAACTTTACACTGAAGGTGAAGGCAAATTGTCAGAACTTACATTTTGGCTTTCGCAGATGAATTAGTAATTCTTCAACATCGTGATCCTTAGCCATTTATGAAGAGAATGTCTCATAAGAGTCATAATAATCACATCAGACATTTTTAGATTAAAATGTGCTGTGAAAATGCCCACCTTTTTTTTTTTTTTTTTTCTTTCAGAGGTAGAAGAAAATGTTTCATGTGCTTGCTTGAGGTCGCCTGGTCAAATACAGTTAATTGTTGAGTGACAGCTTTCTTTTGTGCCTTAAGGCAAGTCACATATATTACCCTATTAATAAAAATGATGTGGGTTTCTGGATTTTGTGAAGAGTTGTAGGCTAAATCTATTAAATAACACAAGGCATTAACGTACTGTGATAGTTAAGACCATATAAATACAGAAGTGTATGATTCCCTTTTCCTTTCTAAAAGCTTAAAAGTAGCCAAAATCCCCTATAAGACTAGATGAGACTAGTAGACTCTTCAAATAAACTTCAAAGATTGCTGCATTGAGTTAGATTTTTTTAATAATTTTTTTTTAAATGGTAAAGCATAAGTATTCCGAAAAAGTAAAAATTCAAATTCAATATTTCAGAAAAGTGTCATGTGAATTAGCAGGCATTCTTTACTAACATAGCTGTTAACATCATAATAAATTTTTTTTATGAATTATTGACTGAGTCAGCTGAGAACCGGGATTTCAGCTCATGAGAACTGAAATCACTGTGGCGTATCAGCAGGCAGCTTAAACTTCACATTGAGTCTGCTGAGAAATCGACCAGAGTCAAATGCAGTCTTAGACCAAGGAAAGACAGCAAAACATGACAGCCTGGTGAGTAATGCAAGCTGAGTAATTGACATAACTGTCATGTAGCCTCTGTGAGGTTCCTGCTACAGTGCTGTGAAGCTGTAATGCTTATTCTATTCCTTGTTGTGCAAATGAGGTAGAAGTCTTAAACGGATTAAGAGGAGCTTCTGAAGTTTGTTCTTCTCTGTCTGTTTTTCCTTACAGTTTATTTGCAGAAGAACCTAGGAATAGCTGTGCAGGTAATTTAAAAACCACCATCTAGTCCAGCCTGAAGATGCCGATGGTCAATAACAGATATGCAGGGTAGAACACAATGTCAAGGCAACCATGCTATCAGAAAATTTCAGAGCGTTCTGGTCTTTGTACCTGTGTGATCACTTTACTCCTCAATAACTGTAAAGCACTTTCACAATAAAATCCTTTGCTCTTTAAATTTATTTGTTTGTTTGTTTAATGTTTGTTTCTTGTAGGTAAAAATTACAACAAAAAGAATCAATTATATCTTTTGGTGAAAATGGGTGGGACTATTCATTTCTTCTTCATGAGTTAACAGATTTGTCACATTTGCTATATTTTGTTTCACAATGATTGCAAACACGATCTTAAAAACTTAAAACAAGATGAACTGTGTCTTTTCTACCTTAGAAGAGACCTTTAAGAAGTTCAGGACAGAAGCTGGTTCACCTGAAGGCTAGACAGCACAACTAAAAATGAATACTCAAGCTTTAATTATTTTAAAACAAATAGCTGTCTTAAGAATATCCTATTCTTAACCATTAAAATTTTTACCTTACTGTTAAGAATTTGGCAAATTTTCAGTTGTGCATTATTAATAAAAAGTTACGTTTTTGTTTTAATCAAGCTTCTGAAAATTTTCACTTAACTATACCAGAGAAGTGCTGAAGGAGTTAATCTTGGTAGAGAATTTGAGCCTTCTCTTTTGCACAGTTTGCAAGACTTTGTCCATAACAACATTGTAATTATGCCTCTCTCAAAAATTCTTGATTTTTAATTTCTTCTGCAAGGAGATTAAACTAAGCAGTTGAAGTCCTTCCTGAGATACCTAGAGTATTTATAGTTTTTATTCAGTTGGAATATCACAGCACAGGTGGCTGGTCACAGTACTCTGTACAGGTTAATAGTCTACTAAAAATGCATGTGACAGGTCTCCCTCTCCTGACCATATCTCAGAATGATATCCAATGAGAATATCCCCAGATCTAATTCAAGAATCTGAATAGATCAAGGCTTAGACATTAGAAATTTCTTTAACTTTAAACATCCTTCCAGTGCATTGAAAGACCTCAGGATTTAACCTTCCAGAAATGTCGCTGATCTCTGACAAGAGTAGGGAATATTCATCAAAGTATGTTCTTTCGGATCTGAAGATTTCAGATATTATGACTTTGTAGTATAATACTTTCTTCCATGTAAAATGTGCCTCATTTCTGAAAAGGAAATTCTACTAAAAGAAAACTTGGATTAAAAAAAAAAAGAAAACTGAAGAGACAACCAAAAAGCAACATATTAGAAGGCAGCATTAAGACTGTTTGAAGACACAATATTAGAAGCTCAGAATGTTTGTATAAGAGTTAGAAAAAGATTATTGCTTCAAAAGCTGCAATGCTACTCTGCTTGACAGTGTTCCCCTCTGAATGTCTGTAAGAGTTACTGACAATGTTGGAAGCAATTTCCACAGAAAATTAGGGTAGACTAAGTCTTCACTGTGCATCTAGGTTTTCCTTCTGCGGAACCTTACAGTGACATAGCATGTTCCCTGAATAAATGGCCTTCCAAAATATAATTAATAAAAAAGGCTGAGATTTAGGTTGTCAGTGACCTGATATCGTGAAAATACTGTTGGGAGAAGCTGACTTATACTGAGAAAGATATCACTACATTTATATTATTGTATGTAAGAATCTTCTATGGTGTTTTTTCTTTACATTGATGAAGAATTATTGAATAATTTTACTTCAATTTCCAGTGCTAAGATATATTCTATAAGCAGATTATATAGAATACATAGAGTATATCATATCTAGGTGCAATCTTCTAAACAAATTCATCAAAGCATAACTCTGTATTTGAACAAAAGCTTAAACAACTCAACAAGCACCACTTTACAAGATTGAAGCAATATTAATATAGAGAGAAGTGAGGAATAAATGTGAAAAGAGAAATAAAATATAATTTTTTAAGTAGAGTAGGAAAAGTGTGAAATTTTATTTAGTTATAAAAGATATTAGATACTTCGTATTAAAACCAAATAATTTCTAGCAATTTAGTAACCATTGTCCTTGTGCTTCTGTAATATTTCTAATACAAAATGCAGTGTAGTTCTGAGAGCATTCCCTGATAAGAATAAATGTTGTCAACAATCTCTTCTTTCATTGAACATAAATTTATTTGAAAATTCTGAGCAATTATCTTCCTGAGAGATACTATAGTATTATTGATGAGCTGATAAGTCAAATGTTTGTGTTAGTCTAAAAAGCTGATAGGTCTTTGTTAAGTAAATTTCATTTCTCTCTCAGAGGGGAAGTTTATAACTTCCTCATCTCAAACATATGAATTTATTGTCAAACTATTTAGGTCAATGTCACTAATTTTCAAAAAAAAAAAAAAAAAAAAATCCCATGAAACCAATTGTCCTGACAATGCTTTTTAGTTGATAACACTTCATGAAAAAAGTTAAAAATATGTTGGCTGCAGCACTATAAACCTCTATTTAAACATTTTTTTGAAATGTAAATACTTTTAACTCAGAGATTGAATATCAATGAAATCATAATTTAAAGCCAACTCCATTTAACTCACATCTTCCCCTTCAATGTAATGGTACCTAATAATGTACAAATTGGAATCGAAATTTAGGAGCAAACCCTAGTCATGACTGACATAAATAACAAAAAAATGCAACCAGTTGTGCTGTTGAAGCTACAGCCACTGTACTGACTCATTCAGTGGTGAGATTTTGTGTTTATTTTTTAATGACCGTGCTGTATTTTGTTAGGCATTGTTCAGTTAGGTATACATGTGGTTAAACAGGATATTATGAATAATTTATTTGATGTTTTTTTCCTTTGCCAGTCATTGGATTCAAAATCTGTGGATATCTGGAAGTGTTGTGGTTTTTTTTTTAATTCATTATGTAATTAGGTTAGGTAATTATAACGTTAGAGCAATGCCTGCCTCTAGCAATGCTTGTCACATAAATGAGTCAACTCAAATCTATTTTCTAAAACAAACACAATATAATACAACATAGCATTATTCCCCAAATGTGAGATGATCTCCAAAGTGAGTTCCTTCCCACCGTACTGAGCCTTTTAAAGGAAATTAGCAAATTTTTTTTATCTATAGAGTGTAGTTTTGGAGTTGGGGGATGTGTTGATGTGTCAGTTATATGCAGATGTGTGGAAAGTTTTGCATAATCTTCAAAAAGGAAGGAAGGAAACATTTTTGCCTGTAGAAATAAATTATCTTCTAATCCCATATATTCAAACTTATTTTGTCTCTGATTTTAGTTTGCTTTCACATTTCATTTGCCCTATTTGTTAGTTTTAATTTACTTCCTACTTTATTTTTGTTTATTTGTATATTTGAGTTATTCCTTTCACCACTTTCTAAGTGCTGAAAATTGCATTTTCTATAAAGACAGCCTTTTCTGTCTTTTCAATTACACCCACTAAACTTCTCCAAATAATTTCAATTACTCTTTAGAATTCAGAATAAACTTTTCAAAAGAACTTTTAAAATTACTTAACATATTTTATAACCAATTCTAAAAGTAAAACTTGAGAATTTTTGAATGTTTCGAATGCATCATTGTCGTGGTTTAAGCCCAGCCAGTGACTCAGAACCACACAGCCGCTTGCTCAATCCCACCCCTTTCCTCCCCCTGCTCCCAGAGGGATGGGGAGGAGAATCGAAGGAATGCAGCTCCCACAGGTTGAGATAAGAACAGCCCAGTAACTAAGATTAACACAAACCACTACTACTGCCACCAATAATAATAATGATAAGGGGAATAACAAGGGAAGATAATGCAACTGCTCATCACTCGCCAACTGATACTACTGACTGAGCAGTGATCTCCTTTCCAGGTAACTGCCCCCACTTTATATAGTGAGCATGACATGCTGTGGTATGGAATACCTCTTTGGCTAATTTGGGTCAGGTGTCCCGTTTCTGCTTCCTCCCGACTTCCCCTCCTCCCTGGCAGAGCATGAGACTCAGAAAGTCCTTGGTCAGAGTAAACATAACTAAGCAACAACTAAAAACATCGGTGTTATCAGCGCTGCTCCCAGGCCAAAACTCAAAACCACAGCATTGCACCAGCTACTAAGAAGGAGAAAAATGACTGCTGCTGATGAACCCAGGACAGTATCCACCTCTTATTCCATACCATACATGTCATGCTCAGATCCCATATTTTCAAAATACCATCACTCTTATATATATACATATATATATATACATCCACATACACAGAGAGAGAAAGAGAGAGAGAGGTCATTCCTTAGAGGATAGAACAATCACTATAAAGCTGCTGAATCCATCCAGTCCATGATGTCGGACTCCATCTCTTGTAGCAGACTTTCAGAACAGGAGAGTGTGATGTACTCAATCTGCCAGGCCTCCCTGTGTTTGTACTTCAGCCATAGTCCTCCATACCAAAGGGGCTTTAACCGCTTGGTTTGCTTAATTGCAGCATGTTTCACAGTCATGAATAACCTGGGCAATAGTGTCCATTGTTAAGTTCACCCCTCGATTATGAGCCTATCTGTTTGTTGCATCTCTGCCCTGATGGCCTGAAGTGTCATGGGCCCACCAGGCCAAAAACAATTCATCCTCCCCTTCAGCAGTTTCTGTAACTTGTCGTTGGGGACTCCATATGGCTGCCTTCCATCTCCAGTGCTTCCAAAGCACTGGAGGGGCCCAGTGAACTAGGTACTTGCTTATACTGTCCCACAAACCCTGCGACTCATGACTGTCCAGCCTCAGAGAAAATCTCTTGGTCCTCCTATATCGTCGTCTAATCCTAGACAAGACCCAAACCCGACTCTGTTTAACTTTCGAGATCAGACAAAATGGTCGTGGATAAAACACACTCTGTATGTGTGCCAACATTGTGATCTCCATCATAATCAGCAGGCAGTTCTCAAGGGTACCCAAAAGCCATTCAAAACCTTCAGAACTCTCAAATGATGCTGCTGTACTTGTCCCTGGGGCTGGTGTAGCTGCTGTGCTTGGAGCTGGAGCAGCTGTGCAGTCTGCTGTGGTCAGAGTTTGAGTAGCTCCTGTACTTGTCGGTGGAGTTGGTGTAGCTGCTGTGCTTGGAGTTGGAGTAGCTGCGTTATCTGTTGTAGCCAGTCAGAGTAGCTGCTGTACTTGTCACTAGGGTGTGTGGAAATGTCTCCATCATAGGCTGACCACCCGAGGATGGGAAAAAGAATATGTAAGTGCTAAACACTTCTATTATATACCTCCCAAAGTATAGAGGTGGTGCCCACACTGAGAATGCAAGCCAGACCAGTTTCATGATCAATGAGCCTATTCTATTACAAGTCATTACCAGAAAGTACAGTGAAACAAGAACCTTAGCCCAAGTCCCCCAGCTAATAAATGCTAAAACAGCAAATACTGGCTGTAAGTAAGGTACAACATGCTGAAACTGTGAGATCAAGAGCAAAAACTTTGAGAGCCAATAAATCAGCATTGTGATGCGTGACTATTAATCTGAAACAATGAATGCTTATCACAAATACGATTAGACACACTCTGGTCAGATCTGTTGTTATCTGTCCTGGGTTCAGCAGTAGCAGTCATTTTTTCTCCTTCTTAGGAGCTAGTACAGTGCTGTGTTTTGATCTTTTGGCCTGGGAACAGTGCTGATAACGCCGATGTTTTTAGTTGCTGCTCGAATGCTTGGTCTGGCCAAGGACTTTCTGAGCCTCATGCTCTGCCAGGGAGGAGGGGAGGCCGAGAGGAAGCAGAGACAGGACACCTGACCCAAACTGACCAAAGAGGTATTCCATACCACAGCACGTCATGCTCAGGAGGGAACTGGGAGTTACCTGGAAGGGCACACTCTCTCTCTTCGGGGGGGTCAAACTCGTTCGGCGGTGGTATCGTATTCTCTTGTTATTTTCTCTTATCAATATTATCATTGGTGGTAGCAGTAGTGATTTGTGTTATACCTTAGTTACTGGGCTGTTATCTCAACCTGTGGGAGTTACATTCTCCTGATTCTCCTCCCCATCCCTCCGGGAGTGGGGAGGGTCGGGGCGGGGGGGGTGTGTGTGAGTGGACAAGCTGTATGGATCGGTTTAAACCACGACATTATCTCAACCCTTCGTGCCCCACTTTGGGTGCCAAAAAGAACTGTCGTGGTTTAAGCCCAGCCAGTAACTCAGAGCCACACAGCCGCTCGCTCACTCTCACCCCTTCCTTTCCCCTGCTCCCAGAGGGATGGGGAGGAGAATCAAAAGAATGTAACTCCCGCGGGTTGAGATAAGAACAGTCCAGTAACTAACGTATAACACAAACCACTACTGCTGCCACCAATAATAATAATAATAATAATAATAATAATGATGATAAGGGGAATAACAAGGGAAGAGAATGCAACCGCTCACCACCCACCAACCGATATGCAAATCACGACTGAGCAGTGATCTCCCTTCTGAGTAACTGCCCCCAGTTTATATAGTGGGCATGACGTGCTGTGGTATGAAATACCTCTTTGGCTAGTTTGGGTCAGGTGTCCTCTCTCTGTTTCTTCCCGACTTCCCCTCCTCCCTGGCAGAGCATGAGACTCAGAAAGTCTTTGGTCAGAAGACTGAGCAACAACTGAGCAATAACTAAAAACACTGATGTTATCAGCGCTGTTCCCAGGCCAAAAGTCAAAAACACAGCACTGCATCAGCTACTAAGAAGGAGAAAAATGATTGCTACTGCTGAACCCAGGACAATCATCAGCTGCATATCAAACGCAAATAGTCAGATCTATTCAAACTGAAATTGTCACCTTGTACAGATGTGCAGAGCTTCAAAAACTGAACATTCTGCTCTTTTTTTTTTTTTTTTTTTATGTCCTGCTATGACTTCTTTCTTTCTACAGCATTTTCATCAATTCTCCATTTTCACCTGCAAATGTCTTGAACTGTTTGGTGACGTATTCTGATTTGCTTCTTCTTTAGGTAATATTAATTTTTCTGTTATTATTACACTCTCTAATGTTTGAAAGAACCCAAAACATTGTAAAAAAGACTATAGCATAATATGACCTTTCAGCTTAATTGTGACTATGGTTTCTGATTTGCACTATTATAGTACCCAGCTGATATAATGATTCTAAGAGTCCAAATACAGGTAAAATTTGGATAATATTTGATAGATTTCTGTGAAGTTTCATCTCCTCACTAGCCAGGAAGATGCGTCAAATTCCTTCCTCAGCTTCAATTGCCTTTGGCAGTGTTACACTTATCAAGTCGAATTTCTATTTCCCCATGCTTGTCACAAGCATGTTCATTATGCATCTCCTCTTGTGTTTTCTGTGCCTCCATATGTCATCACCAACTCAAGTGCAAATTCACCTCTGTCATGGCTCTTCAGGTCAGATTTATTTAGGTTCTCTGATTTGTGAGCACGAGTTCCAGTCTCACAAACTATTTATAGGCACATGTGAAAAACATTACTACAATGGCATAACAAATTTAGGAAAAATCTTGTGCAAGATAGAAGTCTAAAAAAGGGTCAGAAATGTTGAGCTTTCTCCATTAGCCTACCTCTCAGCTTTGTTCTCTTTGTTTTTTTTTTTTTTGTTCAGTTTGTTTCTTTGTAATTTGCTTTTAAATAACTAATGTCTTCAATCCTTTTACTATTAAATAATAAATGTTGGATTAAATATTATACAATTAATTAATAAAATGTTACACGTACTTGAACTTTAAGCCTGAAATAACAATATGTTTAAATTCTTCAAAGCTTACTGCAGTTAAGATGGTTGCCACAAAAAGACTGATGCATTTACTTCACCTAGCTTGTAGTTCAAGACTCTGATCCTCAAAAAGCCTACTCAGCTTTCACCAAACCTGATATCTCTTTTTTTTTTTTTTTTTGCATTAAAGACTCTCCAATGACCTAGATTCTGCTTCTATCCCTTCTGTTAATTACCTGTGACTTCAGAGTAGCAATATTTTATTTCAAGTTTCTGTAGTTCTATAGTTATGCCATTTACTAAAAATAATAAATTTCAGGTTTAATGCTTATCTCAGCTATTTTTCTAACACTATTAGCTTTTTAGGAGAGCTATTTTGTATTGCCTTATCTTAGATATCTTAGACTAAGAATATGGTTATATTCTTACTTCAGTAAGAAGTCAATGTTTCTCTTTTATTCATCATAGAAAATCTTGTGCCATGAAGGGGGAATAAGAATGGTACATACTAGCTGCATGCTAGTATGTTGTCAGCCAGTACTCTCTGCTATAAAGGTTGGCATTTTTCCTCAATTGGTTAGACTACTAGGTCTTAGAATAACACCTTATTCAGTTGTGATCTTTTAAAAGGGAAGATTGGTCCTTGCTTTGATTTTAAAAGGAAGCTTACATATACAGCTCAAAATCAGGAAGGAGATGGGCATGCTGTCAGAGGAAAGTCTGTAGCCAGGGTTACACAGGGTTCCAGGCAAACATTGCTGTTCTCAGTTCTTCATTTCCTTTTACCTCAGGCTCTCTTCTTATTAGGTCTGCTGTGGCCTGCTGTGACTCTGGCCCTTGCTTCTCTTGTGGTACATGGGGCACTCTGCAGGATTCAGGACTTTGTCCTTCCTGGCAGGTGAGACTACTCCATACAGCCCTTGAACTCCCAAATCAGGGTTCTTTGTCCTCTTGTTATTTAATCATATTTCTCAACATTTCTGTGTGCCCTGTCACACATATGTACTATTAAGAAAATTATGGACACATGAAAAGTAGTATTTTCAGAACAGTCAAATGAATGTCTAAGGAGTACTATAGACCTCTTTCTTCCAATTAGCAGCAGTCCTGGTATACATTTATCTGTCACACCAGTTTCTCTATTATCCCCATTTCAACAGATATCTTCCCTTAGTTGTGTTAATACCTGAAGAATGTTCCTGTGCTCATATTCTTTCCATATTCCCATTCTTGAAAAATAGATGGCATTTGACATCTAAGGATGTTAAGGAACAACCTTCTTCCCCTCCCATTAACTATAATATCTCATGGTATGTATGGTGCATCCTATGATAGAATCCTTTATAGAAGACCTTTAATGTACCTTGTAATGGGCTTACCAGCTGAGAGAGAGAGAGGCAAAGGTGATGGCTCCATATTTCACTGAGATTGCTTCTCAATGAGAAGTAAAATACTCCTTTAACAGAGCGCCTGGTTGAAATATATTATAGCAGCTTTCCCTGGGATTTGGGTGTGTTAATAAAGATTGAACTTCAAACTCCAATATTAAAAATATCTACTCTTTCACATATGACTTTAAGGCACTTTTGAGATATTAAAATACAATTTCCATACTGATTTCATTAGCTATATTACAATTACAATGTTTGCTGCTTTTCCACTCTTGCTCAGTAAGAGTTTCACTATCCCAGGTTCACAATTTTCTCTGCATATATTGGCATAGTGACAGGCTTGCACAACTACAATGTTGTGATTCATTCTGGTTGAGTATTCTGGTCCATGTTGGTAACAGAGGTATTTTTGTGCTAAGGAATCTATCACAAAAAGCAGACTTTTAAAATAAGTAATGTCAGCTGAGAGCTTTAGATATTAAAAATTACTATTTCTTTTAAATCAAAATGGATTTAGAAATAACTGTGTTGATAGTTCTTTAACTTTATTCCAAAGCACATAATGAGCAATTATATCACACATGAAAGGTTCAGCAGTGAAATATTATCAGTTGGCAGCTGGGTCTTTTACAAACATAACAGAGTATGAACATGAAAGGGAATAGAACTAGCTATCTGCCAAAAAAAAAAAAAACCACCCTAAAAACATTGCAAATTTTTTTTAAAGGGAAACAAAACAAACAAACAAACAAAAAGAAAACCAAACCAAAACAAACCACACACAAACTTTAGAATGCAATTTATTTCTGGGGCATGCAAGAAGAGTATATGCAGTAAATGATGGGTTACTAAAAAAGAAAGTTAACTTTCTTAATTATATTAAAAACCAGTTAGTTTTGGTTTCATTGCCACTATTGTCTTGATAAATTGTTTATTTGCTTTACATACTTACTGACATAGATTGCCTGTTGACTTCAAAGAAAGAAAGCCATAGAAATATGACAGCAGAATTTAACAGTCCAGGTACTACCCAGTATTTTTCAGAAGAGCTGTAAAAAAATACACTGGTCCAACTCTAGGACAGGCATTCCTTTTAGGTGGAACAAAAGTTTCTATAGAGATCTGAAAACGCAAGGACCTGAGCTGCCATTTTGCATGCGAGACAGCTATTACAAATTTTCCAGTATAGAAAAAAAAAAAAATTATAAAGATTAACCAGGATACATTAGCTCCTTAAGAAAGTAGAACAATGTTGAAGATGGTGAGATGAAATTTTACATTTGCCTAAATGCTGCACTTTACAAACTTAAAGTGGTATTATTTAGAATTATTGATATTATTCAATATAGGAGAAGCAGAATTACCAAAGAAAGCACCAGTCTACGGCAAGACTAAGAGGGAGACAAGTTTGGGCAGTACAATGTCCTATGAAAAACAGCATTCAATTCACGGTCCTGATGTTGAAAATCTTAATTACACATACAGCAGTCTTTTCTCAGACTAATTTTCAGTGGCTGAAGACATCCTCATATTCTTCTCATTCAGTTGATGAAAAGTGCCCTATGTGTATGTCTGAATCTGCTTATTCAAACTTGCACACGACCTTCGTAAAGTCTTGAGCTTAAAATCTGCTTCAATTTCGATTCTTGGTTTTAGCTTTGAGATTAAATTGTAGCTCGATGTATACTTAGCAAGCACACCTGACATTTATTATAAATAGAGCTCCTAGTCTTTCCCAGGTTGGCTTGTAGAGAATGAATGACAATTGACTCACACTTGAATAAAACATTTTAAAAGTCTAACTGAACATGAAAGTTCTATTCTGAGGTCACTGCATTTTATAGTACATTATAAAGGTCTTCCGACCCCCCATTAAACATGTGTAAATAACTCATACATGTAATCATGTATGTGATCAGCATGTAATGTAAATGTAAATGAAGCATGTAAATGACTCCGAATGTGATCTCTGATAGAATACAAGGCTTTAACCCAGTAACAAAGTAGATCTTTAAACATTATGCAAAAGTATCATCTGCTTAATTTGGGTTTGATGTGATATATCACTTTTCATAATGGCATTAGCAGGATTAAAAAAATTGCACAAGAGCATATTCAGAAATGTTATAAAGAAGTTTTCAGGTCTGCAAGATTCCTGGAAGAAGGACCTAAATGCTCACAACATTCAGTGGCTTCATATTTGCATATCAAAATAGAAACAGCTGGAACTAATTTGCCAGGATATTGAGCACCCATAATTCCAGTTACAGTCAGACTGCTAGTGGCTGGCAAACTGAAAATCTAGCCCTATGCATATAATCATCTGATCTTTTTGTAAATCTTGTGTGACCAGCAATGAGTTTGGAGAGCTTCCACACCCATTCTATAACATCGTGGTAGCTTGTTTTGCTGCTCTGTTTTGCTGGTGTGTCCTAATGAGTGAAGGCAAATAATAACATTATGATTTTTAGCTGGTGCTGCAGCCCTACTCTCCATTTACTTTCAAGTGATGCTCAGCATACCTGAGAAAAGTGTGGGAAAAGTAAAAGGTTTTTTACTCTTTTCCAGCACCCGATGCAGGAAGGAGCTGAAAATTAACTCAGCTTTATGACCCTGTACAGCAGCAACAGGATTTGTTTAAATATGGCAGAATATCAGGTGCTGGGTAACAATGACTTTTCCTTTCTCTTCCCACTGCCCCAGGGAACCCACACACCCAGCTCTTCTAGCTTTATGATAAAAAACAGTTCTGTGCTAAAGATAACACATCTGTGTAATGTTCAACAGACGAATTATAGCTATAGATCCATAAGTATCTGAAACATGAATCCAAAATTCTGTTGACATTTTTACTCCAGGTTTGCAGGGTTTTCTAATCTGACAGTTGTCATTTGTGTGTAAATATTTACAAATGCATTAGTCACCCTGCTTCTTCAGGGACAGATTTGAATGGTAGCCATGTGTCTGTGAAAGAACAAATGCACATTTCTCTCATAGCTGTAATGGTACGATTCTTTTAGTAAAATATCTTCAATGTCTCTTAGATACTACAGTACTCTTTTTATGAGAAAGGCAAATGGTGCAATTCTGCCTCAAAAAAAAAAAGCTCATTTTATGCCAGGCAGGATTGTCTACTTATCTATTTCTACCAGGCAAAAAATGTATTATACCCATTAACAAGACATTCAACACAAAAAACTTAACATTATCCATAGTTTTCCACTACTAGACAACTATCCTATCTCATTGTGAATCCTCATGGCTGAATACTCAGCCAGGAGGACATTCAGAAAGACCAGTGTCATCTTCTTGTGGTGGGGTGTTAAAGAAGCATCAATAGTGGTATCCTAGCACAAACAGCAGAAATTCCTGTAGAAGAAACAAGGCAGTAAAAGTTATCTCTTCCACAGAGAGTTTTATTAGAGCATTAAAATTGAGCAGACTTTCAAGTAATTCCTAAGAACTGTCACTGTCACCTTGTAGTGAAACAGCCTTTGGCTAACAGAATCATGATTTAACTCTTTCCACAGAAAATTAAACTTATATGGGAAAAGAGAGGCAGCAAGAGTTAGCAGGAAAAGATAATGTTAAATACTTTCAGGAGGATGAATTTTAAATCCTGATCTGCATAATTGGAAAGAATGAAGCCGTACTGTCCCTATGCCCAAATCTATTTAAATAATCTTGTTTTAAGCCAGCACTGAGAATATATTAGGTCTTTTGCACTTAAAGTCTCACCATAAAGTGCTAGCAGATCTATTAATGTTAATCCAAGAGAAAGATGATAAACATGTTCAGATCTGCATGCTATTTTATGACTTAAAGTATTTCTATTGTAAATGGCAAATTCTATTTTATGTTATTTTTTAGGACCTGATGTTCAATAAATGCGTAGACTACACATGTCAAGTTTAATGAGCCAACCATGTTCAATAATTAAAATTTATAATGAACTACGAGAATTCTGCCAGAGATGATTCCCACTATATCCTAAATCAGGACATCAGAAAAACAAAAAAACTAAATGTCCCTTCCTACTAGTTTTGCTCAGAGGTTAATGTAAACATAGGGAACTGCATCTGGCTTGAATTTTTCCATATGAAGTGACATTAAACAAATTTTCTCTTGAAATCTACAAAAGAAAGCACATTTCCCACACAAAATCACGCTTCTCTGTTATTAGCAACAAACCTCTGATCCTTAGAAGTTTTATCTGAATAGATTTTCTTTCTAAGAAATGCAGCTCATGGGCCTGATTCTGATTCTTTGACTGTGGCTGAATCCCATATCCTCCATAGAAAGATCTTCATGATTGTGGCTGAATCCCATATCCTTCATAGAAAGATCTTCATTGGTGTTGCTCTAGCTGAGATAACACATATGACTCTGTGCACAGATCACCCTGATGATTGATAATCTTGTATTTCTCCTCCAAACATGATCTAACTGCTTTCTCACCAGGACACAGGACAGTTGTATCTTCTTGACATGATGCTACTATTTGCAGAGATCTCTTGAAACCTACTAACTCTACATATAACAAAACTGTTAAGCAGCGAGCATCTCCTTTCCAAGGGATGACATTTGGAGAGCCCACTGATAATTCAAAAGTGACCTACAGAGCGTTCATGCAGTATGGATTTACTACTGCAGGACCTCCATTACCATGTCTTTTTAACAATCTTATTTACTAAGTAAAAATGCCCAGCAGAAACAGATACAGCTTGCATGCTGCAAGACTGGGATCTCCACACGTTCTCATACTTCCAGCTGTGGGATCATATAGTCAGATGTACTCGTGTGTCCTGAAATCTGCATTATAGTCAAGCCTGATAAATGTTTAGTCACAGTGTAATCAGATCATCTACATCCATTCTTGTGATAGGACACCACTGGAAATTCCTCTTCTCTAACAGCTTCCTTTAAAAATCAGTGTGATTCTTTTGCCATCTGCCATAAAGTCAGATTGGTATGTTTCAACATAATCTATCAATATGGTATAGTATTTGACACAGAACTGAGGCTTTCTTGACAAAAACAACACCTGGGCACCAAATATGACCCTTCACCTAATAGAAATAAAAAACATTCCCCAGAAACCTACTGTTACAAGGGCTGAGGGTGGACAATGATCTGTACTGATACAGAGGAAAAACTGAAAACTAAGACTATGTCACATCTGAGATAGATAGATAGATAGATAGATAGATAGATAGATAGATAGATAGATAGATAGATAGATAGATAGACAGACAGACATTATTTTAGCTTTCACTGTTTCTTGTTGCATATCTGTAATTAGGTATTTTAACACACCCAAAAGTACTTTGCTAGTCTAGCTTTCATTTTCAACCTGTAGTCAGAATCTGATGAATCTGTAGACTGCTTGTAAAAGATCCTAACAGGTAGATAAGAAAAAATTCTTTTATGCTAAATAGTAATTTGTGCATGTGAAATTCCCAGGAGGAGTTATGGAAAATATGTCATTTTCCAAAATCAAAGCATTAAAGTGCTGAAATGAAGAGCTTTTGAAATAGCTTATAAATGGTTTAGTGGATTTTAGATATCACATAATAATAATAATAATAATAATACTAACACTAACAGTAACAGTAACAATGACAAATCAGATAAGCAAAAAATGTTGAACTGGTATAATGTAGCAAATCCTTACTGATTTTAATGAGGTCACTCTGATTAACATGAGCTTGTTGTTTAGTATGTAGACTCTGTATGTGCCAGGAAAAGTTCTTGCCTGTGTAAACCAGATCTGTTTGCATTTAGACTCAGACCCTATGCTGTCCATCTAAAGAGGATCATTATTTCTGCATGACTGCTCAGATGGCTGTAAATGTAACACCATAACAAGGAATATAAAACCATTGTAAGATTTTTCAGACTTAAATCTTCAATGAATGCTTAAATTGTAGAACAGTTAGTGTCTGTGATCTTAAATTTACTTAGTATACAGGCCTACAACTAAAGCTGTAATCCCAAAAGGCCCCTGCTGAATTATCATGTAACTGCAGAAGCACTTAAATGCCATACGTCTCTTGCTCTATTTTGTGTTGAAACCGTTCAGAGCCGTCTTCAGCAAATTTTCTCAGACTCTAGTTTCATTAATGTTTAGTAGATCAATTCATTAGTACACCTGTACTGGTCCCCAAACTAGCTGCTGCTCTTCCTTATACTCTTTTGAGATTATGTTTTGCAAGGTATGCTCTGAAACTGGCAGTTGATATTCTCATAGTATACAATATATTGAAAACATCTCCAGCCTCTCTTCTTGGAGGTATAGCACTATGGTGACAAAACAATTAAGACATTTTACGCTCAAGAGAGAAAAGCATGAATGGCAATGAATATGAGCATGTTTCCAGATTTATGAAGGAACAGAAGGAGATAAAAAGAAACTGTGGAAAACAATGGAAGGAACAGAAAAATAATTGCAGAAAAATGTTTATATGGAATGCCCAGACTGTGGGCAAAGTGCCAAATAGAACAAGTACATTAAAAGAGGACAATAATAAGAAAGAAAATGCAATATAAAGTATGAAATGGAATGTACAGAAGACATTATATTGAAAAGGGAACATCTTTAATTCTGTTTCTAGCTATGCCACTGGTTGTTCTACTCACCAAAAATTCATATAAATTCTCTCCATGCTTTAATTTGGTCATCTGAATAAAAGGGACTAAACCAGCCAGTGTATCTCAGATAAAGTGAAGGGCATCTTCATATTTTTAGAGATAAACAATTTTTTTAACATTTTAGACAGAGTAAGACATGCCAAACTAGAAAAAAAATCCTTATCATGATTATGTTGTCCAAAACATTCAAAACCCAAAGTAGATCTAACAGTGAGAGTTCAGATTTTGTGTTTGTGCATTCTCACACCCCAGGTAATAATGCTTTTTTGATCAAAAGTAGAAAGTGTGGTAGAGAAATTCTGACCTGAGAAAGCTAAAATGTTGTTCAGGAAGATGCCTTTGGGTCACAGTTTTCAAAAGGCTTCCCCAGAGTAGCAGAATCTCTTCAGTCTTTCAAAGGACTGTCTGACCTGAACAGTTTTTTAAGTTTGCATAAGGAAAAAAAAAAAACCTGTTAGTAGTAGACACTTGACTGGGCCAATGCAGATG
The DNA here is from genome assembly GCF_037157495.1 of Lathamus discolor. Lineage (NCBI taxonomy): Eukaryota > Metazoa > Chordata > Aves > Psittaciformes > Psittacidae > Lathamus > Lathamus discolor. The sequence continues at coordinate 89,586,239 of NC_088885.1, read as the reverse complement.
CAGTAAAATTGGCCATGGGGTTGACAGTATGATCCATATCTTGTCACTGTGAACTTGTGCAATTTATTCGGCAGCACTACACCAGGACTCTTTTAGCTTAACTGATAAATCCATACTTGATTAACAATTTCTTTTTTTCTGTAGGGCCTGTGGCTAGAGGGTTAAGATAATAAACATCAAACATCAGCAGCCCTGTATTTACTCAAAAAGATTCATTGCATCTGATAAAAACATGGGGCTGGAGACCTTAAGGGAAAGAAGCTGAACTGGATAAACTGCAGGAAGTAAAGCTGTGAAGTGGTTTGCGTCCAACCTCTGACTTTCCTAAATGTCTTTGCTTGATCAGGCCACCCAAAGGAAGTGACCAGAATGAAGACACTTCAGAAGAAAACATGAGATGACAATTTCAGCTACAGCCTGAAAACTAGGATGCCTTAAACTGAGCTTCCTGTAAGTGGAATTGTCAAATTTTGCAGTCTTTTTATTCAAAGTAAACAGGCAGCCACTGAAAGTAGAAAACAACCATTCCTCCTATTATCACCCAAAGTAGTCTGCCCTTCATTTAAAATAAAAGGTTGACTCTATAGTCTATTTATTGGTTGATGTGAAAACTGCAATAAAATGTACAAAATTATTCCCAAAGTCTGAGACTGACAGAACAGCAAAACATTTTCATATACTATTTTTCACTTTGCTTCTGAGCTAAGAGGTTCTCCTGATGAAGCAAATTTGTTCTCAACTACTTGTAGGTCAGTAGAGCACCTACAAATGTGGTACATGAACTAAAACTGATATGGAGTAGGGGAGAATGAATATTCATATGTTTCTAATGCTTATTTGGGCGGGGGTTGTGTCTTTTAGTAAACATACCATCAGAGAATTCAACCTATTTCAAGATTTTTAAAGGACATGAAATACTTCTGATGTGATCCTGAGTACAAAATTTTTGAATCTGACAGCAAGGTTCAGTACAGAACAAGCAAACTTTGCTTTCCTTCCCTAATTCTGGAGCTACTATGTATAGAGTTTACTCCCCACTGTAATTTAAACCAAATGAGCACTTAAAATAATCCTGAAAATCCTTGGGTTAACATTACATAGTCCAAGATAATATGTTGTAAGACTAAGCCCAAGAATCTTGGAAAATATGTGTTGTATTTGAACAGTCTGTTAGTCAATATTGAAGGAAGAAGAAATGAAGATGTATCCCAGTGACAGTGTAGAATATTTTCATAGGCTGTAGAACATAAAAAACACATAAGGAGCTTTTCTAGAAATAGCCATACTAAAAGAAGTGATAGGATGAAAAATGAGACAGTATTCCTTTTGCAAAAAGTTTTCAAAAGGAAAGCAGCAGGACTGAGCAAGAAAAGAACTCAAGCTTGAGCTGCAAGAAAGGAACTTAAAAGATAAAATGGATTTATATATAAATGTTATAATTTTAAAACGCTTCTGTGAGAGTCCTAAACCTTATCTGAAAAAAATAGTCTTTCATAAAATTCATCTGTAAAGATTCTTATAGTTGCTTTAATTGAACTTTTAATTAGGCTGCATATATTATTGAAAATGTTTCCACTTTGATTATGCGTAAAGAAGTGTCTTTTCGCCCATGCAAGAGACCAAATTGGCATTTGCTTTCTATCTCTTTCAGAGCATTCAGATAAGGATAATTGCATTAGTTCCTGTCTAAACGATGTTTCAGACTGAAGCCCTAGGGCCAAAGTACTGAGTCTTAATTGGCTGCACTACCTAGTCTAGTCATGTACACAAATTAAATAAGTTGCAATATTTTGAAAATGCTTCAACAACAAGTTTTAATCACAAAACAAGGAAAAAGCCTCTGGAATTCCACTGAAACTTAAATATAGGCTGTCTTTGGAGAATCAGTTATGGCATGTGCGCAAAATACTGCTTTTGATAATCAGAGGGAAAGGGAAAATTGATCTTTTTTATTATTCCTGGATGGTTTTGCAATTAGAAATGTCAGTTTCATGCTGTTTCGAACATCAGTTTTGCATTATGATCACTGTGCTGTGCTATTTTTTATTAGAGCTCAACTAATTAGCCTATTCATAAGGCAAATGTCATGGTTATAATAATCTGCACCTGCACACTTGACCACTCCTTTGACATGATAGTTCTAAAATATTCAAAATAAATGTAATTCACAATGCTGTCTATTTCTGTGAACTTAGGTCTTGCCAGACAAGTGGTATAGCAAGACATTTATATAAAAATATGGAAAAGGGATTTTTTTCTTTTTTTTTGTATAGAAAAATATTCCTAAGAGATATTTCTGAATATCGTAAAATGAAATTCATGGAAACCCTTTGTAATAAAGAAATCTTATTTAAGCATCCAAAATTTAAAAAAAATATATATTGTCCAAATCAATGTCAAGTTTTCAACTTGAAATCTCTTAATCCTTTTATTGTTATTAATCCATTTTTATTAAATATGCCAATGTTTTAATTTTACTGTTTTAAATTTATTTTCTATTTTTAATTTATATAGAAATGTCAGAAGACTTTATCCTGGTTTCACATGAAAGAAAAAAATGTGTGATCATCCTACATATATATGAAATCTTGAGTCATTCTCTTAATAACATGTGAATCTGTTGGTGCATTTCAACCAAATCTGGCAGCTGGATAGAGCATCAGTGAAAATAAAACTTCTATAAGTTTTCTAAAAGAAAATGGATGAAAATGTTCATATGCCAGACAACTCAGAATGGAAAGAAAAGTTACATATGACCTATATGTCAGTCAGCTCAGAATGAAACAAAAACTTCCATATGACCTAACACAAATATCTATAACTGCCAATTATGATATCATTAATGTCAATGCCAATGAAACCAAAGACATGATCCCATAGGTAATGTGCTTAATTTTTTCTTCAGCTCAGAGAAATTCTTGCTTTCACTTTACTATCTTGGCAAATTAATATGTACTAAATTTTCAGGAATGCAAAATCACAGTTTTGTTGTTAAGAAGATGACAGAGGATTACCAGTCCTGAAGGTCATATATTTCTCACAAAATGCAGACTAAAACAAAAAAATCAGGCTACAAAAAAAGCATCCTGAATTTCTTCTGCCCCAGAGAAGTTATTCTCTCTACTATCTTGTCAGAAAATTTTGTGAAAAGTGCCAAAGCATAAATAAGAAGGAAGAAAAGCACAGTAGCTCAAGAGGAATATGAAATTTGGTTATTGAGTCAGAAGGAATGCTCATTCTGGAAAAGGAGTAAAAGCCTGGCTTACAGCCTTCTTACAGCAAACACTGATCTAAAGGTTAGCAAGCTACAAGACTCTCTGAGGACGACATGACATAGCAATGTGACAAGAAAAGTGAATGCATGATCTTAAGCAGAAAACTTTCATTAGCTAAGGTTCTTTTAAAAGCATAAGTACGAAAAAGTAGACATATTTTTTTTAATGAAGTTAACCACATAAACAAGCCTGAAGAGAAAAGTTCCAGGTTTGATTGTTTGTCTGTTTTGTTGGGGTGGTTTTCTGTTTGTTTGTTTTGTTTTTTTATAAAATGCATATGAAAAATTTGTATCACAGTTTCTTTTTTCTTTTCATTTTCAGATATGTGACACTACAATGTAAGAAAGCATCATACAGAGTTTTAGGTGATTTACACTTCATTAATTACATTCATCATCAAGTGCATCATCTCCCCTTTTAGTTTAACCTCTCACTAATGATCAAGACTAAGCTTAGACTTCAGCAATATTCCATCAAAATAATTTCTATTGTACTGAAAGGAATTTTTAGAGATAGCTTAACATTTATTTATTTTATTTACAGCACTAACTGCAATAGGTAACTCCCAGTAATGTCTCCCAGGAACATGTAACTAATTGGTTTTATAACCATTACAATATATTCTTAATACCTTTAAGAGGCAGGATTCTTATTTTGCAGTTATTGTGGAGAGCTAAACATAAACTACCCTTATATGTAAAACATCTTTATTTCAGCTGGTTAATAATAATTGCTCAGGTTGGCAAAAATTTCAGGAGACAACTGATCCAAGTCTTGCAAAAGCAGACATAAAACTCATCGTACCCCCAAACCTGACTACAATGAATGGGCAAAAATGAAAATGTTGTGACTGCCTATTTCACACCTACTTTTCCTTTCCTGATTAAAGATTAGAGGCAGATTATTTCAACACTGATTAATTTTAATCTTGTCTCCTTCTGTCCTTGTCATTTAATTTGTAATTAACTTGCCTCCTTCTATCCTTGTAATTTACCATAAGTACACAATATGTAGATAAAACATTGAAAAGTATGTGTCCTAGACCAGACTTCTGGGACCACCAGTATTTTTGGATATGGGTATTAGCATCTGGTAGAGCATTCATAGCATGGTATATTTAAAATGTTCAGCCTAAAAATTGTATCATTCCTATATAGTTTTATTTAAAAGCTGTAAAATGGTTTGAGAAAACTGACTGACATTATATACTTTGTGCATGGTTCTAAGCATTGAAAGAACTTTAAATGGGCCCATATTTTAAATATGTTCACAAAAATTTGCAGTTATACTTGGAGAGGGATTCATGTCACCAAATTATACTTATTTAAAAGTTAGGCCTTTAATTTGAGACAGCTATTTGTATTCTCTTAAATCAAGATAGGGAGACATACTTTTTGTTCTTTTCAGACATATCTGAGCAAAATGCTTTCATTTCACTAAGACTAAAGCTTACATTTTAGACAGTAAAAGCTCAGTGAGGTAGTTTTTACTTTATGTAAGCAAAACAAATTGCATGGTTATAAAACAATTTTAGAAGGAAACAAAAAAATTAAGGCTCTATGGAGAAGCAAATCTTTCTTACTTGAGGAAAATCACCATATATTATGTCAGGTAGAAAAAAATTCACCTTATAAAAAATAAAAATGTTATAGAAAAATGTATGTAGTTAAAAGACTCTAAGAGGTTAAGTTACACCTGCAGATTACTCTTCTACTAAAGAAAATTTTATGTATAGAAATATTTCAAACAGTAAATTAGCTTTTTCAACTGAAGTCTTAAAAATGCTTTAAATTGTAATCAAAAAGAAATATGGAAATAATTGTACATAATGTGATAATGTTTAATGCAGACTATCACTTCTCTCATAGTATTTGACTTATGTAATATTTTTTTGGGGGGGTTGGGTTGGTTTTTTTTTCTCCCTCTTGAAAAGTAAGCTTCTAATATCTTTCAACCACCTGAAAATGTCAGACCTTACTTTCTGAGAGGCAGATTTCAATCTTCCCAGACACAAAGAAAACTTCAAAATGAAGAAACTTGAAGGTGGAAAATCAAAGGCAAATTAATGAAACCAAATAGCCTTGTTAAAAACTCATAATTTTAATACTGTCTTCTGACATTAAGATGCCTTGGTCCTCGTTTGAATGTATGTGAGACTACAGCACTGAGCAGAACTTTCTGAACATTACCTTTCCTTACTTCTGTTATAACAGAATCATCAATTCTAAAGGTATCCAATAGGAACAACACAGAGGAGCCTGGGAGAAAGGAGCAATGTATGAATAAGCTAGTGCGTGTTCCCATAGTTGTTCACATATTTTAATCCAGGACTGGGAGTTCTGAAAATGTGAGTTGTGAAGCAAAGTATGAGGAAGCAAAAGTAGTTAAACTGCCATTTACTACAATCTAAATGCTCCACCAACTGAATTAATGGATGAGAGTGAGAAGTTACAGTCCCCATGGGATTCAACATGCACATTTCTGCAGATCTTGCTCCAGTATCCCTATGTCTTCACTGATTTGGGATTTATACATCTTACTAATGGCTTTGAGCCAGATTCCAAATAACTGAGAACTGTAGCACAGAGATTAAGACTCTTCTGAGATCTTGACTTCAGTAACCATTTAATTCATTCGAAATTTTGAAATGGAAAAAATCAGTACTTGTTAGAACTTACAGTGATGTGCTAACTGGAATAGATGAAATCTGGGCTTAGATTCAAATATAAAATTATTCAAAGGGCTTTGGAACTGCTATTTGTTTGGGTTAAAAGGCATGCAAAAATTAACTGCATACTCCAGATAATAAGTTCCTTGAAAAGCTTCTAATCCTTTTTTTGTGCCAGACAGACTGAAATTTTAATAGAACAGAAATTTGTTTTATATTTCTACTTATGGCATCAAATAAGCCTAGAAGTTTAAAATTACATTAAAATAGTGGGAAAAGATGACTAAATGTGCTGGAAGAACCATCAAGAAACAGTAAGTTTCCTTGGGAACCATCTGGATTGCCTCCCAACTTTTCAATGTCAAGTGTATTTGAAAAGACTTGCTTCTCTCACAAAGGTGGAACTTCTTCCTGAAAGGGTCTTTTATTTTTATGTCCTGTCACTCTTGAATACCTGATTCAAAAGAGAACAGAAAGAAATTTCTCAGCTAGAATGAGAAGCACCAGTGTCCCCAAAAATCTGAACTCTGCACACAAGGATCAATGGCAATGAACTTATGAACAAGTAGCGAAGGGAAGAAAGGATACAATGGGAAAATGAAAGATCACATAATGTGAATGAGAAGCAGAAAGATAACAGTAAAAAAAAGGCAGACCCCACATGAGTCAATATAAAAAGCTAAAATAAAAACCAAAGAAAACAAACATACATGCTAATTAAGACAATGCACATTCTTATAAATGGGTAAATTGAATATTCAGTGCAGCTCAATATAGAGGTGGACTCAAAGGATATAAAGTGGCAAATACAGCAGGCAATAAATCAAAAGTAAGGCTATTTGGGAGGATGATTGCAGGTTTTTGTCCTTTTTATTTTCTTTGCCTCTGAAAAACAACAAGCACGAACCTGCTGGAAAACAGTGACTACTCTATTTTCTTTAATATTTCTTTTTTTTTTTTTGCAGTTTTCAAAAAAATAGAAATCTCAAAAGAGTCAAATTAGCAGAAGTCAATGTGCTATGCAATACAAAAGCCAAACTATGCTATTTTAATATCTAAAAATTTAGGTTGGAGATAATATCTAACTGCTAAATGAACAACAATAGAATAGATGGGACCATTATTTAGAGAACTATTTGTATTTGCCTTTCACTGACCCACTGCTGTGAGAAGGGACAATTATTAAGAAGAAATCCACTGGATATTCTGGAAAGGAAATTCACAAAATGTTCTCTCCAGTCAGTTAAAATGTCTCTGGTTTATCACAGCACATCAGCACAAACTCCAAATACAACAATTATTTCTCATCTTTGAGAATTCAAAAGTACAGCCATCCCAACAGAATATATGTTCTTTAAGACAGAATCAAATGTAAGCCCAATACAGATGTTTTCACTGTATTGGACTTTTGTTTTTTTAACTGAAGTTTTGGCATGGAGTTGTACAAAACTGGTAGTGAAATGTGCAAGAAAAAACTGAAGCATGTATTAAAAAAAAAAAAAAAAAAAAACAAACACCAACCAACCAAAACAAAAAACCCAATGAGGACTTGCTATTTAATGACTTTTTTTTTTTTTCCCAAGAAAGCCCCTCTTTGATTAAATCAATGAGAAATAGATAAAAATCCAAATACTTACTGAGCTGTTAAATGCAACACTATGAAATATAAAAAATTTGGTCCTAGCTGTGGTCCTAATCTAGTATTAGACAATATAAGAATACAGTAGAGTATCAACATTAATTTTTTGAACGTCATAGGATTATTTGTGAGTGAAATTACTGTTTTGTGTTTTAAAGAGTAGTTTGTATTCTTGTTCGTAGACAAGTCATACTGAAATTATTGCAAATTTGACCTAGCAGTCACTGGTTTGGATTAACATTAGTAAAAAGGTAATAAGCATAAACTTTAGAATTACATATTAATATGTAAATGAAAGATGATATAGAATTGTTATAAACTATATCAGGAAAAAGAAATGTAATAAGGACTACTATGGTGCTTTCCTTCAGTAAGGATGAACAAGACTAAGAGATGGGATCATAGAAAACAGTTCAGCTGATGCTATGTATGTTTAAAGTAAAACCTCCCTCTGTTTTCATCCTGCAGAAAGGGCTGCAAAATGTTTTTGAATTGGGAATAATTTTCTAACAATACAGAGATGCTTAGCTGACATTAATACACTTGAGAAAATAATTCCTAAGCAATAAGATGTCTTTGCTTAGGTAGAAAAATGTGAATAAGAAGGTGTCAGTCTTGTCTTTGACCTTTCAAAATAGAAGAACACAGCAAACATTAGCAACAAATAGTGATATTTAATCTCTGCTCATTTCATTGTTCTAGTCATTAAAATGCAGAGATCTGCAAGAGCAGTAAAAACGTATAATTTGGCCACATGTGCTTCTAATGGAACAGAGCATATGCTTATAATATCTATCCTTCAATTTGCATGGCAGGTAATGATGTCAGTTTTATATTGACAGTTAACAGGTATAATGTGGTGTTAATTGAATGACCTTTCAGTTATATGTGATTGAAGAATTAACTTCTTCAGCTTTAAATCACATTCTCAGTGAGCAAATAAAGTAGAGCAATATCCTTCCAAAATATAAGTACTAAGAACCGAAAGATCCAGCTGTCTTGGAGGTGAATTATTACTATAGTTTCTGGAATGGCAAGGATATGAGAAGAAATGGAGACTAATTACTCCACAATTATTTAAAGAAGAATCTAATACTCAGAAAGCGTTATCAAAACTGAGCTCACACAAAAAATATATGGGAATATTTTTAGAACCCGCGTTCTTTTTTATTTTATTGTAGCGATCAGTAAATATCAAGGAATATAATGGATGGTGGTCTTGAGTGTAATGCTTCTATCTGCTTTTCTGGATAGCTGAAAAAATGCTTATGCATAAATGATGGCTGTGCCAAAGAATAGCTGGAAGGCTACTTCATCCTTACCCAGGAAAAATAAATGTAAGTCCCAGGAAGCACAATAGACATGATGTCAATTATTAGAACATCTATCACTAAATTCCTCTGATAATTAAAATTCAGAATAAAGATAAAATTATTTTGAGGTTATTACAGAAGGTTGTCCCAAGTTGTAGTATATAGTTATTACTTCTTGGAGCTATAATGACTAATAAAATGTATTTCATAGAGTTGTTCGTTTAAGTGTTTTTCACAATTAATTGTGAATGCATGTATTCTAACATCTCCTTGTGTCTTATTAAAGTAATCACTGCTTTTGGAGAGAATAGGAACACAATGAGGAGTTATTCATTGAAAATAAAAACAATTTCTCAACATTTGCCATGAAGCTTAAATGTCATATTGAGAGCTATAGGCAATGAATTTCCAGGAAAACTGTCACTTTCTACCTCTCTGGTTAATAAACTGTAGAAGGACTCACAATACTTGCAATAACTGTTCATGCCACTGGACCAGTCTCCATTCTTTCTCACTATCAGCAATGTAGGTATATAATGAAGTGTGATCTACTCAAGGTTCTTTCTGCATATCAGAAATCCCAAAGCATCATTAATTGGAACAAACTGAGCATCTGGTTGCTTGTGATCTTATAGTTTCAGTGTATAGGACATTTAACTAATATAAATGCCCTCCCTCCCTCTCTCATAAGGGAATTAGCTCATTAAAATTTTCAAAAGTGAGAATTAGTCCTGCAGCAAACATTAACATTTGGGAAGGAGCAGAAGACTGGGCGGATAAAGCAGCCTGTCTTCTCTATGTTATACATTTGTCCCTTAGTGCTGGATGACACTTCTATAGCTCATTCATCTTGACCTTGAGGTAGCAGTCTTTGATGTTCTCTTTAAAACTAAGTTGGTTTACAATCCTTTTTTTAATCTTGTGTCACTGTTCTTTTGGATCATCTAGTTAAGTACACAGACCACTACCACTACCCAAGTTAATTTGTTACTATGTACCTAATTAGTAAGTACTAGCAAACTTGACAATTTGAGTGTCTTATGGCCATAAAAACTTACTCTCTGTATCCCCTGTTATTCTCTGCTCTTCTTTATCATGACGTGGATACCCTGTCTCACTTGGGGAGCCTGCATACATGTAGTCCAGTTATATGTGGATAAGGGAAAGGATGGAGTTATTGTCTACCTAGACTTAGAGTAAGGCCTTTGACACTGTTTCCCGCAGCATTCTCCTAGAAAAACCAGCTGCTCATGGCTTGGAGAGGTGAAATGTTCACTAGGGAAAAAAAAGTGGCTGGATGGCCAAACCTGAAGAGTGCTGATGAATGGAGTTGATTCCAGCTGGCAGCTGGTCACAGTTGGTGCTTCCCAGGGCTCAGTATCAGAGCTAGTTCTGTTTAACATCTTTATAAATTATCTCAACAGGGGGATCGAGTGCACCCTCAGAAAGTTTGCAGATGACACCAAGCTGGGCTGGAATGTTGGGTAGAGTGAAGGTAGGAAGGCTCTACAGAGGGATATGGACAGGCTGGATAAATGGGCCAAGGCCAACTGTACGAGGTTCAACAAGGCAAGGTGCTGGGTCCTGTGCTTGGGCCACAACAACTTGGTGGTGCTGGGTGAATGGTTGGATTTGATGATCTTAAAGGCCATTTTCCAACTTAAACTAGTCTATGATTCTATGTGATGTTAGTTTTCTAAATGCTTACTCATATGTGTGGTTTTTACATGGCTAGATGTGGGTGGCTCAGACCATAATTCTGCCAAATACATTGCTGTTCATGTGCGCGGTATATGCATTTGTATGCTGGCTTTTGCTTCTTCAGCTGGCATCGTGGAGTGTCCTTGTCCTTTGTTCAAGAGCTTTAGGACTCCTGCATATCAGTTGATATAGGAGAGTTGAGGAACTGAGATATCTTTGTCCCTGCAGAGTCAAGTATTAGACAAACCTGCACATTTGACCTTGAGGAGCGGATGGGGTAACAGATCACAACATCTGCAAGCCTGTTTCTCATAGTTCATCTCGTATAGTCTGAGTAGTCAAGCATAATAGTCTGCATCCAGCTTACTGTCATTTGAACACTGGAAAGTTCCACACCTGACCTGTCATGCTTTCTGCTTTCATCTCACTGAGCCATGTATTAAATAGACACACACAAGATCGGTTTGCCTTTATTGATATCAAACAAAATGATGTTCAGCTAGAAGAGATCTAATACAGTATAAAGTGCAATGGTTTCAAAGGTTTTGCTCACTTTTGATTGCCCGAATATGAACATGAATATGAACATATGAACCTCTGTCATGTTCTCTCATATTTGATGCAATAGGCAAAGTACAGCATAGTTGCGTATTTTTATTTTCCCCGAGACTTCCATGAACTGTTAGGAGTTGCTGCACCTGGTAGCCCCCTAGAGGCAAGGCTGCCACAACCTGATGCCCCAAGGTTCAGACAGCAGCAGAGCAGATATTCCCAACAGGCCCTCATACATACACATGAACAGCACGGGTGTGTATGGCCAACATGATCAGCATGAAAACTCTGGAGTAATGTGAACAGCACCAACAGCATCAACCTAGTACTCCCTCTGTTTGACTGTGGTGAAGATCCATTAGTGGGAAATATATGCATATATATAACGGAGATACCTCTGCTAACTGGCCTTGGACACCCAGCCTACTGAGTAAATTGACCCTTGGATCCTCCTGCCTTCAGCTACTTCACCCAGAGACACGTATGCGAACAAGTCTCTCAGGCTTGGGCCTCCTGGTCCCATCAGCAGCCAACCCGTAGACCCTCTGGTCTGTCCAGCATCAATCACAGATTAATTGTCACTCTGACACCTGGTTTCCAAGCTACTCACTGGCTACTTCTGCCTGATATTCACTAGTCATTGCAAACTGACAAGTAGCTGCACAATGCAGACACACGCCAATAGCTATATTTGCTGGATTGACACACACATGCCGGTATCCGTATTTGCTGGCACCACAGGCGTGTGGCCCTGATAACACATGGTCACACCTCCTGTTGGAGGCACTTGGTCAAGTGCTGGCACCAGACATCAGTTTTCTATGGCCATGGTGTAATCCCATACACACAGATTAAAGAGTCCCTCACCCAGCGGAAAGTTAGAAATTGAGTTTAACAATAAAAAAGGACAGCTAGTGCTGCTCAGGTGCAGAGCATGGCCACACAGATGTACAGACAAGCAACCTGCTTACACACAACAAGCTGCTTCCCCCAGAAACTGTCTTCATCCCTCCCTGACTCCCTTTCCACATTTATTCCTCCCCTAAACATCCTATAATACCCTGTATAGTCCCAAGATGCATCCTACACCCCTAAGGTGTGACGCCCTCCTCCCCACACCTACTCAATTGACTCCCAGTAATGGGTGCCATCCCCAACACAAAGCTAATGGCTCCTTTAGGCCAGTACTGGGAGCCTTTGGCTGGGTGTCCCTACTTGCTGATGTGCCTTGGTGCTCCTTTCTGTGTATGGACACAAGCCTTTTATCCTAACATTAAACTGAACCAATGTCACGTAAAAAATACACTGTGTTGCAAGAGAGTGCAATTAACTTTATTGTCAGGTTGGTTATTCTTACTGATCATAAATTTATACATGAACATAAAAGGGTGCAAGATTATGAATAAACTTTTTTTCCTAATATAGCTGATGGTACTAAATCCAATAATCCAAAGCCGCAGGGATTTCCTGTGCTCACGTTTGTATTTGGACTTGAAATAAATCCACAGTTATGACTTTTGCTGTAAGCTTGCTATGTAGTCACCTAACTGGGTGTCTACTAGTGCTTTTTTTACCATGAAGTATATAATGATTCAAAATTTTTCTCCCTGTGCATGTTTGCAACTTTCTACAACATAATGCTGATCAACAACCCAAAAGTTTTTTCCCTCCTAAAGCCTCAAGTCATAGGGTAGGTTTTCCTTCACCCTAGCAGCCCTTAAAGGTACTGTCAGCAGCTACAGGAGACACAGTCAGCACGGAGGGGAAGTCATGGGGACCATTGTCATTATTCACCAGGATCTGAGAACTTTGTTCTATTAGAGGAAACTTGAAAACCCACAAGCCTGTCCACAAGGCTGTTTGGACAGATCTCTATCCATATGTCATTTTGAAAATGTTTCACATAGCATAGAAATTTTAAACATTTATTTGAACTAATCTCATGTTGACTGGGAGGTCGTTCCAACAGTGATGACGCTGATGGCCATGACTATTAAGAGCAGGCAACAGTCCAGCACTATGCACCATCTCTTCTGCCCTGAAAGACTATTACAAGAGATGGAGCCTGATATCATGGACCGAATGAATTCAGCAAACTTTATAGGGATGGTCCATGGACTAAAGAATGATATCTTTATCATTCTTTTTGCGTGTGAGGGTGTGTACATATATATGTATATATATATGAGACAAGAAGCTATGGTATATTGAAAAAAAATGGAATCTGAGCATGACGTGAATGGTATGGAATAAGGGGTGGATGCTGTCCCGGGTTCAGCTGTAGCAGTCATTTTTCCCCTTCTTAGTAGCTGGTGCAGTGCTGTGGTTTTGACTTTCAGCCTGGGAACAATGCTGATAACGTCAATGTTTTTAGTTGTTGCTAAGTAATGTTTACTCTGATCAAGGACTTTCTGAGTCTCATGCTCTGCCAGGGAGGAGGAGCACAGGAAGCTGGGAGGAAGCAGAGACAGGACACATGACTCAAACTAGCTAAAGGGGTATTCTGTACCACAGCACGTCATGCCCAGTACATAAACTGGAGGGAGTTACCCAGAAGGCCCAGATCACTACTCAGGTCGGGCTGGGTATCAGTCGGCTGGTGTCGAGTGGTTGTATTTTCTTCCCTTGTTATTTCCCTTATCATTATTATTATTGGTGGTAGCAGTAGTGGTTTGTGTTATGCCTTAGCTACTGGACTGTTCTTATCTCAACCCATGGGAGTTACATTCTTCCGATTCTCCTCCCCATCCCTCCTGGAGCTGGGCAGGAAAAAAAGGGGTAGTGCACAAGCGGCTGCGTGGTTCTGAGTTACCAGCTGGGCTTAAACCATGAAGCACCATTGCCCATGAACATTCTCAGACTCAGGAAAGTAAGTGTATCAAATTTCCCTCAGTATACTGTAATCAGTATATTGCATAAAAATGTCTAGGATCTTAGACTTCTAACTTTGTGGCAAGCCACATACTCTAAATTAGATATTAAAGAAAGAAATCTGTGAAGTTGTCCTTTAAAGAAGGGTTTAAGCATTAGTTTTTATCTAGAACTAAAACAGTCAAGAGGCAAGCACTACCGACATTGCTATAGCCACAACTTTGCTTCAAAGACTCTCAGTTAAGAGTCACAATTATATTACATATCCTGAGTCTAGTATTAATTTCCTCCTGTTACTGATCAAATCATTGTCCCACTAAATATGTATGCCTCAATTAAATATGCAAATCCTGTAGTTGTGGGGGTTTTGGTAGGGGTTTTTATTGAATTTTAATTCTACTAATTATAGACTGGGTGAAAATATTTCTGACGTGAATAGCAGTTGAAGACATGATACAGAATAATAAATTCACCTGCAGAGTAGATTATTACTTCTTATTTCTTGATGAGCAAATAATTTACCATATAGATCCATATCAGCACATTTTATTTAATGTAAAAAGAGAAAAGTCCTTTTCTTTCTCATGGACCAAACAAGATTTGGGAAGTCATTTCTTAATCACATTGAATTTTTCTTGCCATCTTTCCCCCAAGGCAAGTTCGGAGCTGTAATATGGCCATCATCTCCATTGCAATGTTTCCCACAGTATAAAATACATTCAAAGCCACTTTTTTGCTCACATTATATGTTCTGCTAGTGCTTTTTTGTAACTGCACCTTCTCTCCTGCTGTAACATCTTTCATCTTACAGGACAGGGACCTTAAGCTGCGTGTGACAAATATCCCCTCACTGTCTATTATTTTTCACAAATTCAATATTCGATATTCATCTCTATATGAATGCATGCTTTCTATCTTTTGTAATCAAATGGCTGAGTGATGTGAGGAGGACTCTAGAACTACTTTTAATTTTAACAGACCGATAAGATTAATTGTGCAGAGCCAGTATGGACATTCAGTATTTACCGTCTGCCATGCCTAAAACTATATTAGGCGTCTAAGGAATTACAATGCCACCTGTAACACTTCTAAGACTCAAAGAATTCATTTGTTGGTTTGTTTGTGTCCATAATGAAAAAAACACAGTACTCGTGTTTGTCTGTCTCACAGGACAGCAGAACATGCCTCTTAATTTCTTTTTTTGTTTAATTTGCATTTCCATTTTTCATCACAAATGGATATAGACCAAACACCACGTGTGACTATTCCCAGTGTTGTATTTATAATGTGTCAAACTAAAAGCCTATACTCCATGCACACAAGGAAACTCCAGAAATAGCCACATCTTTTATACCTTCTTATATCTCACTCTAGCCCTCCTAGTTGTACTCTTCTGCTGATGTATTATGCTATGGTGTGAGCAGCTGCTATCAGTAACCAGCTGGATTCACCTCACATGTTGGAAACAGTGTCAATTGTTCTTCTAAAGTACATTAATAAATATAAAAAAGAAGATGAATTCAGACAAAATGTTAAGAAAATGGATGTGCTTGGATTACTTACTAACTGAAATCATTGTGATTAGGTTATGAATCCATAAAGACAATGAATAGAGATACAAGCGGTTATTATAAGAACTTCTTTAATGCCATTCTGCTTTCATTCCTTACATCACAAAGTTAGTCATGCTGATAGACAGATAGTGGATGCCTCATCAGAGAAAACAGTCACAGAAAGATTCCTTCCATACGAGGACATGGAAGATCTATACAGCTTACCTAGAATATGCTTTTCTGTTACCAAAATCCTAAAGGGATAACACCATTCCTATAGTATCCATGTTAAGTTCTTTGGTGCACCCATAGTGCTGAAAAACTAACTTGAAAATAGTTGTTTGAGCTCCATACTCTCAAGGACATTTTGAACTGTCCAAAAATGCCTTCTCCTTTCTTAATTATGTATAGCCTATACAATTGATTGAACAGATACGATTACCTCTATTCAATTTCTGTTTTCAAAGACACAGAACTACTATGGGGAAGCCTGTGGGTGGATGTCATGCTAAGAAACAGAAAAATAAGTATGAGAAAGAAATTACTTCTCAGAAATATAAACCAAATTACCAAATACTGTATAGATACCATGGATTATCTGAAATCCTATACACTGTACATGGTGCTATTACTCTAGGAAAGAAAGTAGAGTCCTAGGCTTGAATTATTGTACTGTCCTTATGGCTTTGAACTGAAAGGTGTGACATAAACACTATTAGTTGTCTTGATTATTAAGCTTTCAAAGGTAAGTGAAGGATGCAG
The DNA here is from genome assembly GCF_037157495.1 of Lathamus discolor. Taxonomy (NCBI): domain Eukaryota; kingdom Metazoa; phylum Chordata; class Aves; order Psittaciformes; family Psittacidae; genus Lathamus; species Lathamus discolor. The sequence goes on along the minus strand of NC_088885.1, from coordinate 89,569,905 downwards.
TTCCATTTTACATTTGAATTTCCAATCAAATAAAAGTGTTAGAAAGTGTAATTTTAAAATAATATGCTGAGATATTTTGTACACCAAACTAAAATAAGTGATTCTTGGTCATATGTCCTTTCAGACAACAATGAAGAGCAATAATTTATGCTATAGGACACTCTACCCTCAGCATCACCTACAGCGGGTACTTATAACTTGGTATTATGATCAGTTAAGGAAAATGAATACAAATGATATGACATATGGCTCTGGCAGCCGTCTGGTTAGAATGCATGATTGGTCATAGAGCAACACAGAGTTAGCTGGAGAATTAATTACAGTTAAATGTATTCTTATAATTCTACTTGCTTCTTAATTCAAGGTCTCACAGATCGTACAAGATATATCATACATAAGATAGCAAAATATGAGGAAAGAGTAAATCGAGATGTGCACATTATGGTAGATCAGCTGTAAGAGTAGGAGCCTCTCTTGGTAGAAACAACTAGTATAACGTTTCTTTTGTTGCAAGCAGACTAACTGATGCAATGCCAGTCGGTGTGCTACTACCTATGAGGTAGTACCACTTCCAGGTAACCTAAGCACCAAGCCATCACCAGAAAATCAACCAGCACTGACTTTTTTCAAAGGAAGATATCCTTCCTTTATAGCAGAGGAAACAAGGGGAAAAACTGAATTTTTTTTTTTTTTTTTTTTTTGGCCCATCACTGGGGAAAAAGCACAGGCTCTTCTCTTACCATCATCTGAGAAGCACTATCAAAATAACCTCCATACAATTATGATCTCTGCCTTGGAAAACCCTTATTCTTTTTCCCTCTGACAGACATTTAATGCCAGATTTTCTCTTGTCTTTCACTGCATAACACAGTTATTTGTATGATAAGATCATATTTGTATGATAGAATCATAGAATCATAGAATCATAGAATCATAGAATCAAAGAATCATAGAATCATAGAATAGTTAGGGTTGGAAAGGACCTCAAGATCACCTAGTTCCAACCCCCTGCCATGGGCAGGGACACCTCACGCTAAACCATCCCACACAAGGCTTCATCCAACGTGGCCTTGAACACTGTCAGGGATGGAGCACCCACAACCTCCCTGGGCAACCCATTCCAGTGCCTCACCACCCTAACAGGAAAGAATTTCCTCCTTATATCCAATCTAAACTTCCCCTGTTTAAGTTTTAACCCGTTACCCCTTGTCCTGTCACTACAGTCCCTGACAAAGAGTCCCTCCCCAGCATCCCTATAGGCCCCCTTCAGATACTGGGAGGCTGCTATTAGGTCCCCACGCAGCCTTCTCTTCTCCAGGATGAACAGCCCCGACTTTCTCAGCCTATCTTCATGCGGGAGGTGCTCCAGTCCCCTGATCATCCTCATGGCCCTCCTGTGGACTTGTTCCAACAGTTCCATGTCCTTTTTATGTTGAGGACACCAGAACTGTACACGATACTCCAGCTGAGGTCTCACAAGAGCAGAGTAGAGGGGCAGGATCCCCTCTTTCAACCTGCTGGTCATGCTCCTTTTGATGCAGCCCAGGATACGGTTGGCTTTCTGGGCTGCGAGCGCACATTGAAGCCGGTTCATGTTCATTTTCTCAACGACCAACACCCCCAAATCCTTCTCTGCAGGGCCGCTCTGAATCTCTTCTTTGCCCAGTCTGTAGCTGTGCCTGGGATTGCTCCAACCTAGGTATAGGACCTTGCACTTGTCGTGGTTGAACTTCATAAGTTTAGTATCAGCCCACCTTACAAGTGTGTCGAGGTCCCTCTGGATGGAATCCCTTCCCTCCAGCGTATCAACAGAACCACATAGCTTGGTGTCATCGGCAAACTTGCTGAGGGTACACTCAATCCCACTGTCCATGCCACCAACAAAGATGTTGAACAAGACCAGTCCCAACAGTGATCCCTGAGGGACGCCACTCATTACTGGTCTCCAGTTGGACATTGAGCCGTTGACCAAAACTCTTTGTGTGCAGCCATCCAGCCAGTTCTTTACCCACTGAGTGGTCCACCTATCTCTCGTGGTTTAAGCCCAGTCAGTGAGTCAGCCAAGCAGCCCAATTCACTCACTTCTCTCCCTGCCCCGCCCGCCCCCCCCCCCCCCCCCCGGCTTTATCCCCCACCCCCCGGCTCCTGGAGTGATGAGAAGGAGTAGAAAGAATGTAACTCCTATGGGTTGAGATAAGAACAGTCCAGTAACTAAGGTATAACACAAAACCACTACTGCTACCACCATTAATAATAATGATAAGGAAAATAAAAAGGGAAAGGAATACAACTGCTCGCCACTCGCTGACCAATACCCTTCCCGACCAAGCAGTGAACTAGCCCTTCTTGGTAACTGCCCCCAGTTCTACATCTTGGGCATGATGTGCTGTGGTATGGAATACCTCTTTGGTTAGTTTGGGTCAGGTGTCCTGTCTCTGCTTCCTCCCGGCTTCCCCTCCTCCCTGGCAGAGCATGAGACTCAGAAAGTTCTTGATCAGAGTAAACATTACTGAGCAACAACTAAAAACATTAGTGTTATCAGCGCTGTTCCCAGGCTGAAAGTCAAAACCACAGCACTGCACCAGCTACTAAGAAGGAGAAAAATGACTGCTACTGCTGAACCCAGGACACTATCAAATTGATGTCTCTCTAATTTAGAGACAAGGATGTCATGTGGGACAGTGTCAAACGCTTTACACAAGTCCAGGTAGATGACATCAACTGCTCTACCCCTGTCCGTCAGTTCTGTAGCCCCATCATAGAAGGCCACCAAATTGGTCAGGCAGGATTTCCATTTAGTGAAGCCATGCTGGCTGTCACCAAGCACCTTGTTGTTCTTCATGTGCCTTAGCATTTTGTCCAGGAGAATGTGCTCCAAGATTTTGCCAGGCACAGAGGTGAGACTGATTGGTCTGTAATTCCCCGGGTCATCCATTTTCCCCTTCTTGAAAATGGGGGTTATATTTCCCTTTTTCCAGACATTGGGAGCTTCACCTGACTGCCATGATTTTTCAAATATGATGGCCAGTGGCTTAGCAACTTCATTCGCCAGCTCCTTCAGGACCTGCTGATGGATTCCATCAGGTCCCATGGACTTGTTTATGTTCAGGTTCTTAAGATGGTCTCGAACCAGATCCGCTCCTACAGTGGGCCTAGGGTCTTCATTCTCACAGTCCCTGCATCTGCTTTCCAAGAATGATTGGAAAAATTTGGAAAGGACCTTAAGATCATGTAGTTCCAACCCCCTTGACATGGGCAGGGACACTTCACACTAGACAATGATGCCCAAGACTCTGCCCAACCCATTATTGAACACTGCCAGGGGTGGAACATTTACGAATTCTTTGGGCAACTCATTCCAGTGCCTCACCACCCTCACAGGAAAGAACTTTGTCCTTACATCTAAACCTGAACTTCCCCCATTTAAGTTTAAATCCGTTCCCCCTTGTTCTATCACTACAATCCCTCATGAATAGTCCCTCCCCAGCATCCTTGTAGTCCCCCTTCAGATGCTGGAAGGCTGCTGTGAGGTCTCCACAGAGCCTTCTCTTCTCCAGTCTGAACAGCCCCAACTTTCTCGGCCTGTCTTCACACAGGAGGTGCTCAGCACCTTGATCATCCTCATGGCCCTCCTCTGAATCACTTCTCCACCAAACCAGTTCTGTGAAAGATATTCCTTATGAGTATGAGCAAGCAGAGGCTTTATGCTGTTGCAATTATAATCCATAATAAAACAGTTAATTTGTTGGGTTAACTGCTATGGTCTTAACTATTGAAAGCCCTTAGTATTTCAGAAAATGATTTCAGAAATCCCCACCCGTATTACAAATAGCAATCTTGTTTGTCTGCTACAGACTTCATTGATTGTGTCTCAGAATACTGTTATGTTTTGGAAGGTATCATTTATGTTATACAGGAACTTAAAACCAGCTTCATTGCATCAGATGAAAGGCCTATCAAACATCTTTGTATCCAGTCTTTGATAATAACAAATAGCAGAAACTTGCAGAAGACATTAAGAGCCAAGTAGGAGATGCAACAGAATCCTGGGTTACATCTACCTGTAGTTCAAAGATTTCTTAAATCACAGATCATGTTCTTGTAATTAGACATCTGCCATAGATTTTCTTCAACAAACTTGTTAAACTGCTTTTTGAAGTCTTGAAAACATAGTACCCACAATGTCCTTCAGGAAGGAGTTCCTTGCCTTACCTACAGAGACAATAACTGCTTTATTTTGCTTGTTTTGAAGTTATCTCCTGCTAGTTTCATTTTAGGTTTCTATCTTTATTGAACTTCAATAAATGAGGCACTGTCTTGTTCATGTGAGGCCATTAAACATAAACTTTTTGACTAGAAGTAGGATCACACCTATGGTCTGTTTGAAAAATAAGTGTTTATTTGTAACATGGGTTGGACTCAGAAATACTTATTTAAGTACAAAGCACTGCAAGAAACGTACAGCATTTGACAGTAAATCAATATTAAATCTTGATATCTTTGATATCATTAGAGAGCTATCTCTTTTTTTCCCCACTTCATACATCACCTAGCAGATCTTCTGTTTTCTCCTCTATTAATTTGACTTCACTACAACCATCTGATGGATTTGCTGTCCTTTATTCTGATAGTGCCATCTTCTGATGCCAGCATTGCTTTTGCTAAGGGGAATTAATATGCATGAGGCTCTGTTATTTGCCTTTGCACTATGAAACTACTGAAACAGCTATCCATCACTGACAGTTGCCTGATATGTTCTAAACAGAGCTTGCATTGGATATACCAGTGCATCAGTTATGCTGCCGAGGCAGTCAAATGATGCACAGCCTCTTCTAGAAACTGCATTACAGTATTAAATCCGGATTTCTGCCTCTCAGCTGCAGAAATTGCTTCTAATCAGTGATAACAGTCTCTTGCCACTCCCGGAAGCCTTTGAATCGTTAGCATGTGCCTTTTGTCCAAGTGTCATCCTTTTATATTAAAGAGAACCTGGAGAAAGATATCTAATGTTCTGTGCAGTAATGCTTTCTATATTGGGTTTATCGAACCCTCTTTTGTTCAGGAACTGTTCTTGATGACACAGGTTTTGAATTGTCTACTTGTTGGGTGATTGTTTTTTGTTTGGGGTTTTCTTCTGTTTTTTTTTTTTGCTTTGGTTTTGGGACTTCTTTTTTTTTTTTCTTTCTTTTTTTTTCCCTAAAATGTCTATTTTTCTCCTAAAGACAACAGTTTACTTGTGGTCAAAGTACAAAACTTTCCGGCTTCATGATTCTAAAGCTCGTTTTCAATATTTTACTCTCCACTACTGGTTTTCAAGTATGTCATCCTATGCTTTAAGATAATATTGCTCCATTTGTTAATTCAGCAGTGCTAGTGAGCACTATTGCTGGTGAAGCTGAGTACAAATCTGCAGAGCTGAGAGGAAATCCTGCTTTAAGCTAGTAAACAAAGGAAGGGGTCAGCACAATAAATTAATAAAGGGTTTTTTTTCTAACCCATTGTCAGTCTAGTGCACTCCTGGGACCCAATTTAACTGTGCAGTCAGCTTGTCACAAATTCTTACTATAAATAAAGCTCTGTCAAAGTAGACTATTACAAGCATTAAGATCCAAGTTAGAACAAGTTTGAATGTGAAGGTAGTATCTTCTCCCAAAGCTACTCCCTCTCAGACTCCACTCCTCAGCTTCTTAGAAAGAGAAACTCAGGGTGTAGTAGGAGTCGTCACACAGACAGGTCTTCTTATTTCTCTGCAAATACTGTATGATAAGAAAAGTAAAGCTTCCATATGTATGTAGACGGTTTGTAGCATTTTATGCTCATATTGAGGGTTCTATGCTTTGTTAGAAGTTTCAGGTGAGACAGTTGCTTTCTGCATGCAAAATTATTTTCTTGTCTTTCTTCTCAGACAGTTCATGGTGCCTGAAGAAATAGTTGAGTCACTGTCCCTGGAGGTATGAAAAAGACGTGTAGATGTGGCATTTAGGGACATGGTTTAGTGGTGGACTTGGCAGTGCAAATGGTTCGACTTGATGATCTTAAAGGTCTTTTCCAATCTAAACAATTCTATGAGTCTATGAGTCCACAAGACTATGAGTCTATGGTTGAAACCTGCTTGCTGCATTATCCATCAGCCTTTAATTTTACTTTTTAAGATGCCTCCAATAATCTTTTTAAACTGTGTGTGTCAAACTGCAACCAAAATAGGTGTGTTAATGTTCCCTTTGTTCAGAATATTTGTTTGCATTTTTCTTCAGTACAAAGACAGATAAAAGCTTTAGCAACATAAATATGCTATAGGACTAATATTCTTCATTACTTTCTGATGTTATTGTTATATGACATAATTTCCACATGAAGTATTTTGGGACACTATCGACTATGAAACATCACAAGCACATGGCAATGATCTGACAACTGTACTGTGTAAACTGCCTGGAGTCAGATATGCTCTACCCACCACCCACCCACCTTTTGTTGTTTGTGTTGTTTTTTGTGTTGTTTTTTTTTTTCTCCAGAATACAAACTACAGATTTAAGTTGTTTGCCAAAAAATCCAATGAAATTAGATATCATTAGAAATGCATTGTGCCATTCCTTCATTGTAATTAGAGCCAGACATCATAAGACAAGAACTTACCAAAGGCAGTTGAAATGTTCCTACATTTGAAATTTGGAAAGAGATTACATGTAGGGCAGGGTGAGAGAGGTGATAGATGATGACGTTTCTTTACAATGTGTTGAAACAAGACCACAAATCAGAAAACCCTGAACTGTACAATCCTGAAGTGTTCTGGATGTACATTCACTTTGTACTGTACTCATGTATATTTTAAAGTTACTGATATATTTTTTTATACTTTTGGGAAGAACAATATGAATTTCTATTACCCAAGTTCTCAACAAGGTCAGTAGCTGCTTAAGATCAACAAAAGCAAGTATTATCATTTAAGATACAAACACTGTTTGAAAGCGGAAACAAATATTTCAGCAAATCCATGCTTTCTAATTCTGTCAGTGTCTAAATATTTTAATGAGCTTACCTGTGTGTGCAAACTGTATTTTCCGAACTATAGTCTAACTATAGTGTGTTGAAACATATTTTAAATTAATTTATGTCCATTTCAATTCTTGTGGCTTTTTTTTATTTTGTTAGTCTATATTTCTCTCTTTTCTTGTTGGGAAATGTGAAAGTTTTCTGGCACAGTGTTTTGTCAGATGCATGACAACACAAAAGCATCACAGATATCAGAACTGTGTCATGATGGAAAAAATATCTACATCTTCATTGAAAACACCCCTTATATTTTTTTCTCAAAACCACTGCCTGCTGTCTGCACCAGCTTGCCCTGAATAATTTCTTAAATTTCCACTGGATCTAAGGTAGCTTTATGTCTTCACAAATCAGTTTGCTGAGATTCAGCATATTTTACCCTGGGCACATTCATTTTATAACAAAGGCTTCCTGTTGTGAAGCAGAGCTAAAGAGAACCATTTGTCTGTGTGCAGTTAAGGCCTTGAACACAGACTACTACCATCCTCATAGCCCTTAATTATTTGTGAGCAAAACCCCTGCCTCACAAACCGTTACTCCTCTTTTTATAGTGCAATTTAGAAAAAAAAAAAATCGGTGAGCTGTGTTTTAATTTAATGGACTTATATTCTACCACCAGCTGCCAAATAATTTGTAGACATGCATTATCTTTTTGCGAATGTGCCCTAAGAGAGAGAGAAAAGCAGAAAGGCTGTTTGTTAAGTGCATGGCAAAGCAAAACAAATATTGTCTTCTGGAAATAGCTATTAAAATAGATCATCTCTCTTGGGTATAAATTAATTAGCAGAGAAATACAAGTAGCATTTTTATTTAACCTCAGATAGAAAAAAAAAATTAAATCATTAATTAACACAATGTCCTCAGCACAATACCATTCAATGGAATGCTTAATCACACAAGCTCGGCATAGTTCAGTGTAAAAGCTGGTTTTACCTTCAACATTCAGCTCCTCCTCCAGGGTTATCTTTCAAACATTCAAACATCTCAATGCCCACAGTTGTAATTTAGACCCTTATCCATTTCAACATCTTAACTCAAAACTGACCTGTATTTCTTCCACTGATTCAGTCTTGGTAATTGGCATGTGAATGGGACTTCAAAGTTATTTCTCTGTCTAAATCCCTCTGTAAATTACTTTTTTGTTTGTTAGCACATAATACATGCCAGGGTGATAAAAGTTTCAAAACTTCAAGAAAAAAAATGGTGACAGTGTGCTTTGTAGAACATTCAGGTAACTAAAGCGGTCACTGACAATGGAAGAGTTCTGAGATTCTTTTTTCTGGGTTTAAGGATTACTGAACATAAAGCAGGGCAATGCATTTGTCTCTTTAAGTCTCTTCTTCTTCAAAAGGACCACCAACACATTTAAATTCTGAATTTGTTCATTCTGAATCAAAAAAGTTTTAATTTATTTCTCATAAAGAGCTAATTTCTTGATAACACGACCGCTAGGTGACAGTCTCTTGGCCATCATACCTTACCAGGTAGGGTTTTGGTGTTCCTACCATGCCCCAGTGCCACTTGAACCTGGATTTCCTATATCCTCACACACAGAGTGTCACATATAAGAGATATTAAAGTTCTCCTGGAGACAAGAATATTTAAAAAGAATAGATGGGTGTAGAGATGGTATTGATACATACCCTAACCTACCCAGGTTCCTTATAACAAATCAACAAAAAGGTTGCCTCAGGAATACCTGCTGACTAGCACCTCAAGTCATCTCGAATAAAGATTTTTACTGTATAGCTCTAAGCATTCTGACTCTTCCAGGTGATTGTTTTGAATCTCACTTCGTATTCCTTAACTTCCTTTCTCATGTATAGAGAGCACGACTTTCACACAAAGGTTTCTCAGAGACTGAATTGCAACACAAGTGACTGAAATTACCATTAAACTTGTGTGGTAAATACCATGATAATATTACTATACAGCAACTACAGAAAAAAAAAAAAACAATTAAAATAAATTACTGTATGATATCTATTACTCCGAGATATTTGTGTCTAATCTATCCCATTCGTTTTTCTTTGCTTGTCATTTTTCCTCAAATTCTCAAACATCCAGGAAAGAAAATCTGCAAGTCACATTTTATTTGAGGTACACCTTATCTTAAACCTGAAAATCTAGTATCTATCTGGTGGATATTCCACAAGTCCAAAAGAGAAGACAGTTAAATCATTCATTGCAATTGTTTGCTTCTTCCTCTTTAACCATTATGTAATTCGGTAATGCTCTGACCCATCATCTGGTACATTTCTTAAAGTTTAAATTCCTGCAACCTAATAAAAGTGACAACTGTATGACAGCATGATGCTAAGCTTAAATATCTCTTAAGGACCACTTCATAAACTCAATTTCTACATATTTTAAATTTCTTTGCTCCTCAAGGATCCTGAATTTCACTTGTAATTAAAAATAAATCCAAATTCAAACTAGACAAATATTCACAAAATCCATAGGTATTGATTGTACTGAAACTGGTTATACATTTTACATTAATATAAGAAAAGAAATACAGGTGCATATGTAAGTTTGCTTGTTTCTGACACCTGCTCTTGTTTACAATGTGCCGAGCATGAAACAGACAGATGTGGCTAGTACTAGTAATTTTACAAAGACTGAAAGTTCTCCTATTGTTGATTTTGTCTTTGAGTGCAAATTCAAAAGCCTGGAAGTTTAAAAAAATAGAGTAACTTAGAAAACAGAATGGATGTGAACACGAAACAAATTAAATCACTGTATCTGACAGCCCAGAAGAAAAGCGAAATGAAGCTTACAGAAGATGTCTTTCCAGAAGAACTATTTGCACGAATGATGTTTTTCAGTACAAAATTGAGGGTTGTATTTTCACGCATGGTCATTCTACCTCAGGTCAGTGTAAGAATGACTTTTCATAATGCATATTGGAAGAAGTTGGTGCTCAATATTCTAAATTCAGATACAACAAAACCAGTCTTTTTCAGTGGGAATACTTCAGGCAACCTAGACCATATATATTGACAGCAAAATCCTGAACTCACTAGAAGAAGGTATACTTTTCCAAAAGTTGATAACCTAATGTTTTAAATGAGTAGCTTTAGGAAGCCTACAACTAGACCTCTGATATTTGTAGTAAAAGGCACAAATAAGCTTTCATTCCCTGCTTTATACCACTTCAGCAGCATGTGCTGGTTACACATATCCAGATGTCCATTATAAAAAGTTGTTAATAGTGCTGAGTGCTGGAACCTTGAGATATTCAGGTGCTAAAACATGTATGAAATATTGAAAATTTTGATTTCCTGAAGATATCAAATATGGCTACCAGAACCAGTGGTATCAGAAATAAAACATTACTTTTAAAACACAGGGCATTAATATACTGCCATGTCTAAACAGGCTCAGAGCAATTCAAGCAATATACTGCCATGTCTAAACAGGCTCAGAGCAATTCAAGCATACAAAATTCACAAAATTAAAAAATACATGCATTCTCATAAAGATCAAATCCAAAATGGCTAGCATAGAAATAATACCTAGACTTCTGAGTGATGAAAAAGACAACTGGTCTGTAAACTTCAATACTTCAGTTTATCTAGCCAGGGAATCCGATGCCAAAATATCTCTCCCAATGGTTTGGCATCTCATAGGCATTCCAATTTTAATAGAAAATATGAAAACCAATTCAATTCACATTCTCTCAGTCACTGTATTTTATTATAAATCTTTATTTACATGATTAATAATATTTGGAAGCTCTTGACAGAAGAAAAAAAAAATACCATTCTTCTAAAAGGTGATTTTTTTATTTTAGTGATTACTCTTCTGTTTCTGATTTTTGTCTTCATATATATACCTAATACAATACAATAGTCAATTTTTCTTCCTTCAGGTTCATGACTTCTTAGGGAAATAGGTGCTGAAAATATACCTAAAACTTTAACAAAGTTTTGAATTTATGTCTAATACATCTGTTTTTCTAATTCAGGCTGGCCTAGCATAGAAAAAGCTATTTAGATTTCACTGAGATGCTTATTTTTGTAATATCAGCAGAACCAGATTCTGAAAGGTTAAATTTGTTCTTCCTTGTTCAAAAATCATTGTATACAAAGGAAAAGAATGGTCTGTTATGCTTTTACATGTATAGTGCCTGAAGAAAGTACCTTCAGACTCTTAAAAAACTGCTGAAAATTACACACTTATGAAACAACAACAAAAAAAAAGTGCAGTATTTTTAATCAAAAATATCTAAATAAAAGGAGAGTGACCAGCAGGTCGAAGGAGGTGATCCTGCCTCTCTACTCTGCTCTTGTGAGGCTTCACCAGGAGTATTGTGTGCAGTTCTAGTGTCCTCAACATAAAAAGGACATGGAACTGTTGGAACAAGTCCAGAGAAGGCCACGAGGATGATCAGAGGACTGGAGCACCTCCCATATGAAGACAGGCTGAGGAAGTTGGGGCTGTTCAGCCTGGAGAAGAGAAGGCTGTGTGGGGACCTCATAGCAGCCTTCCAGTATCTGAAGGGGGCCTATAGGGATGCTGGAGAGGGACTCTTCATCAGGGACTGTAGAGACAGGACAAGGGGTAATGGATTAAAACTTAAACAGGAGAAGTTTAGATTGGATATAAGGAAGAAATTCTTTCCTATTAGGGTGGTGAGGCACTGGAATAGGTTGCCCAGGGAGGCTGTGAATGCTCCATCCCTGGCAGTGTTCAAAGCCATATTGGATGAAGCCTTGTGTGGGATGGTTTAGTGTGAGGCGTCCCTGCCCATGGCAGGGGGGTAAAACAAGAGGCAATATAGGCCCACTGCTGAACGAAGTGGGTACCCTGGAGACAGAGGATATAAAGAAGGCAGAGGTGCTGAATGCCTTCTTTGCCTCTGTCTTTACTCCTGCAGACTCTCCCCGAGGGCCCCGGATTTCTATAGCCCCAGAAGGAGTCAGGACAAAGGAGGAGTTTGCTTTGGTAGATGAGGATTGGGTTAGGGATCAGCTATGCAAACTGGACATCTGTAAATCGATGGGTCCGGATGGAATGCACCCACGGGTGCTGAGGGAGCTGGCGGAGGTCATTGCTAGGCCACTTTCCATCATCTTTGGTAAGTCGTGGGAAATGGGCGAGGTGCCTGAGGATTGGCGGATGGCAAAGGTCACACCAATCTATAAGAAGGGCAAGAAGGAGGACCCGGGTAATTATAGACCGGTCAGCCTTACCTCCATCCCTGGAAAGATGATGGAACAACTTATTCTTGACTCCATCACTAGGCATATCAAGGATGAGGGGGTCATTAAGAACAGCCAACATGGTTTTATGAGGGGGAAGTCATGTATGACCAACCTTATAGCCTTCTATGAGGAAGTGACTAGGTGGAGGGATGATGGTAGAGCGGTAGATGTAGTTTTTCTTGATTTCAGTAAGGCATTTGATACTGTCTCCCACAGCATCCTCATAGATAAGCTAAGGAAGTGTGGGCTTGATGATCAAGTAGTGAGGTGGATCGAGAACTGGTTGAAAGGAAGAAGGCAGAGAGTTGTGGTCAATGGCGCAGAATCTAGCTGGAGGTCTGTGACTAGTGGAGTTCCTCAGGGGTCGGTGCTGGGACCGGTGCTGTTTAATATTTTCATCAATGACCTGGATGAGGGAACTGAGTGCACCCTCAGCAAGTTTGCTGATGACACAAAACTGGGAGGAGTGGCTGACACACCAGAGGACTGTGCTGCCATTCAGCGAGACCTGGACAGGCTGGAGAGTTGGGCGGGGAGAAACTTGATGAAATTTAACAAGGGCAAGTGTAGAGTCTTGCATCTGGGGAAGAACAACCCCATGTACCAGTACAGGTTGGGGGGTGACCTGCTGGAAAGTAGTGAACGGGAAAGGGACCTGGGGGTCCTGGTGGATAGGAGGATGACCATGAGCCAGCAATGTGCTCTTGTGGCCAAGAAGGCAAATGGCATCTTAGGGTGCATTAGAAAGGGAGTGGTTAGTAGGTCAAGAGAGGTTCTCCTCCCCCTCTACTCAGCCTTGGTGAGGCCGCATCTGGAATATTGCGTCCAGTTCTGGGCCCCTCTGTTCAAGAAGGACAGGGAATTGCTTGAAGGAGTCCAGCGCAGAGCCACAAAGATGATTAAGGGAGTGGAACATCTCCCTTATGAGGAGAGGCTGAGGGAGATGGGTCTCTTTAGCTTGCAAAAGAGGAGACTGAGGGGTGACCTCATCAATGTTTACAAATATGTAAAGGGTAGGTGTCAGGATGATGGAGCTAGGCTTTTTTCAGTGATATCCAGTGATAGGACAAGGGGCAATGGGTGTAAACTGGAACATAGGAAGTTCCACGTTAACATCAGGAAGAACTTCTTTACTGTAAGAGTGACAGAGCACTGGAACAGGTTGCCCAGGGGGGTTGTGGAGTCTCCTACACTGGAGATATTCAAGGCCCGCCTGGACAAGTTCCTGTGTGATGTACTGTAGGTTACCCTGCTCTTGCAGGGGGGTTGGACTAGATGATCTTTTTAGGTCCCTTCCAACCCTTGGGATTCTGTGATTCTGTGATTCTGTAACTAGATGATCTTGAGGTCCTTTCCAACCCTAACTATTCTATGATTCTATGATTCTATAACCTTGATGTGGCACTCAAATTTTATTATTTTATTCTAATAGGCAGCTATGGTACTTTTGTTGTGCCACTTATGTAATAATATGTATATTGCTTATAAAGACTTTTGCTTTTCAGGGAAATATCACCTACCTATGTATGAAAAGTATCTTATTACAGTGAAGATTTTAAAATCTAATTAGAAAGTTAAAGCTAGATTAGAGCAACTCTATTACTTTGTATTTCTTTTAATGAACTGTTTTTTCTCCTCAGATTCCATTTTCAAGGAGGCCAAATATAATGAAGGTGTCAAGAAGGCTTATTATTCTCAACATCTCAGTAGTTAATTATCATAACTTTGTTAGTGATGATTTAGAATCCATCTCATTATTTTGAATCAGTAATGTAATTAGTGTCAACATGATTTCTGGCAGGTGAACCCTGGGTTAGAAAAATTTTCAAAGATTTATTTTTTCATAGTTTAATTGTTTTTTGCCCTTCATTTATTTTGCTTTTTATTTATTTATTTGATTTGGTTTCCACAAAAATTAAACAGAAAAACATTTAGAAATCTAATCTTACTAACACATAAATGTCCTTCTGACACTAAGAACTTCATTAAAGATCCATATAAAGTTGTTGCAAAAAAGCTTTTTTAAGTGCAACATTTTTAAGTAAAAAATTTCAAAACAACACATCATATTTCTACTTTTTTTGTCTTAAGCCAGCATCAGATGCTATTTTATAATGATATTATCACGATGAATAAAAAATGAAGCTGATTCCCCCACTTTCCAGCCTGGGCAATTAAAAACAGGCAAATGCTAACAAACCGTAGAAAGCATTAAATAAATTCTTTGAATTTATACAATATTCATCATTATGATTCTGCCTTTGTGGAAAGTACTTCTTGGGGAAAAGTCTGACTAGAATCTTGGTATGTTATGCAGTAAGTGCCCTTACTGTACATGTTATTTCCTGTTAGTGGCAGATCTCCTGCAAAATTGTTCAGCATTGTTCATGGGGCACCTTTTCCCTTCCTACACTGGCCCAGGGAATGAAGGTACACACAGGGAAAAAATCTCACTATTGATCACATGGGAGCATCATATCTTGTTAATTCAGAGACAGCTGGGCTATAGTATAGATTTTCTTTGCACATGTAGTCTGTGTCTACACTTGTGAGATTAACAGTGCTGAGGAACAGACAAAAGAGTCCATGGGATGATGCTTGGCTTGCCCAACTGTCACGGTCCTAAAAAACTTCCATGCAAGGTGCATTGGTCAGTTTGGTTGAAACTGGTCTGTTTTGGATGCAAAGAGAGCTCGACAGTATGGGTGCTGCTTTTGTGTGGGAGGTGGACTTAGTGTCAGACAACAGGCACTTCAGTTAAAGCACAACTAAACTTCAGAAGAAATATTAACTTCTTTTCCTCATTAATTTAATCTCAGACTCATCAGAACATTTAGACAGCAAAGAAGTTTATGTTCTCTGTCCTGCTCTAACTTTAATAGCCTATATTATATTCTCTTAATTTTTCTCCTCCAAAGGTAACCAAGCTTTCAACGGTTGGCTATTACATGTTGCTATAAAGTTAATTACAAAGTGTCAGTGCAATTTCTTCTGGATGTGATGTGAATACCAAGGACTGAAAGACATCTTAGTTACATGATAGTGTTTGTCTGGCATGAATGAATAAGGTTTTTACTTTGTAAGCTAATCAGTCTGACTTTGTTCTGACAACAGATCAATGGACACCAAGTCCTTCAATCTGTGGAACTCCAGAGATGTACCGGTAAAACTTCTCCCTTTCATTTCATCACAGCTCACTGCAGTTGCATCCATTATGTCTGCAGGGTGAAACTGCTAAAAAAGTCCTTCCTCTTTCAGGGAATTTGAGGAGGATCGGGGTGTGGGTTTGGTTATTTTGGGAGGGGGTAGGAGTTTGTTTTGGGGGGGGGGGGTTCAATAGCCACATGTTCGGGCGGCAAAATAATAATTGGCTTTGGGTTTCTTCTGTATTTATTAATATTTCTTCTCAGTGGTTAACCAAACAACAATAATTTAAACATATACATGATCTGGATATTTATTCCTAATACAGAAAGTCAGAGAAAAAATTATTTGTGTAATTGGTCAACATAGAGTTATAAGACATGTTTCTGCTTTCTCTACATTAAAAAAAACACAACAAAAACCACAAAACAAAACAAAACAAATTTTTCCAAGCACTATTGTAAGAATTATGTATTGTAACCAATGTAAGGTGAGAAGTAGGGGACTAGAACAAGACATGAAAGGGAAGGAAGTTTGGGATTAACTCTCTTAAGCATTGGATGAAGATATCCTTTGGTCTGCTCAAATAAGTGTTCATTATTAAGTTTTGTTTTCAAGTTTATATTGATATAAAGACTATAAATTTTGCATGAGGTCCCCACCTCTTTTAGAGGTTTTTGTCAGACACTTATTTTCACACTTCTTCTGCACTAGCTTATTTACAATAAGAATTGGGACTTCAGCTGTTTCCTTCCTAAAACAACATTGATTTCCTACAGCTAAGCTCTTCATGGCATATTACACTTCAAAATTTGGTTAATGTAATACTCAGAAACAGCAATATGGCATCTTTACTGTCTGTAATATAAAGTATATAGTCCATAGCCAAAAAATAACACCCAATAAAACAAATTATATGTGGACACAAACTATGACAAAATTATTGGCTGAAAACATGGACAAAGGACAGGATGAGCTCAGAAAAAGCCCTTCAGAATCTGAAGGGGGAGGAGGAAAAAAGACAATTCCTTCAATCAGAGCAAATTACCCCAACCCAGTCCACTTTATCTCATTTTCACTGTGGGATTTTGTCACTAAAGTTTTTCAGGATTGAAGATAATACAGAGCCATGCCTTAATAAAAAGAAGGCTACTACTGCTTTCTGTGCTGGAACTGTAAAATAATCCTCTAACTACCTTTGTCTAAAAAATCAAATGACACCTTCAACTACAGTATCAGCAGTGTAAAACTGAAAGAACAGCTATTACACACTACTGTTCCAGTAATGCGTGCATTAGTGTCCCTAAGGGTGTATTTATGGGGATATACCAAATTATTCCAGAGGAGCTATAACTGTGTTTTAAATCAATGATGCATGCACTAAGGACTCCCTAAGCACTCATTGACAGTGTCACGCCAAACAGCTCTCTTGAGACCTGCACTGAGGAAGATCTTCCATTTTCAATGGTAGATAGAGTACCTGGTTACAGCAACCTAGCTACAGCACCACCTCTGTTAAGCTGAAGTCACCCTGATCCTCAATATTAGCACTGAATGAAAAATTCTATTAACAAATGTAGATTCTTAAAAACTTACTTAATTGCAATATTCAGTGTCTGCCTCAGAATCATAGAATTATAGAATCATAGGGGGATTTGGGTTGAAAGGGACCTTAAAGATCATCCAGTTCCAACCCCCCTGCCAGAGGCAGGGACACCTTCCACTTGACCAGGTTGCTCAAAGCCCCATCCAACCTGGCCTTGAACACTTCCAGGGATGGGGCAGTCACAACTTCTCTGGGCAATCTGTTCCACCCTCATAGTAAAGAGCTTCTTCTTCATACTTAATCTAAATCTCCCCTCATTCAGTTTAAAGCCTTGTCTTGTCACTACATGCCCCTGTAAAAAATCCCTCTTGTAAGCCCCCTTTAGGTACTGGAAGGCTGCCCTAACATCTCCACTAAGCCTTCTCCAAGCTGAGCAAGCCCTAAGCTCTCAGCCTGGCTTCGTGGGAGAGGTCCTCCAGCCCTCTGATCATCTTCACAGCCTCCTCTGGACTCACTCGAGCAGATTCAGGTCCCTTTTGTGGAGGGGCCCCAGAGCTGAACACCGTACTGCAGATGGGGTCTCATTAGAGTGGAGTACAGGGGGAGAATCACCTCCCTTGACTTGCTGGTCACGTTTCTTTTGATGTAGCTCAGGAAACAGTTGGCTTTCTGAAGTGTAAACACACACTGCTGGCTCATGTTGACCTTTTCATCAACCAATACTCCCAAGTCCTTCTCTGCAGGGCCGCTCTCAATTAATTCTCTGGCCAGCCTGTGTTTGTGCTTCAGATTGCCCCAACCCAGATGCAGGCCCTTGTACTTGACCTTGTTGCACTTCAAGGGGTTGGCATTGGCCCACCTCTCAAGTGTGTCAAGGTCCCTCTGGATGGCATCCTTTCCCTCAAGCATATCAACCAAACCACACAGTTTGGTGTCACCAAGAAACTTGCTGAGGACAACTCAATCCCACTGTCCATGTCACTGACAAAGATATTGAACAGCTCCAGTCCCAATACCAACCCATGAGGGACACCACTCATCACTGGTCTCCACCTGGACATTGAGCCATTGACAACTCTTTTGAGCGTGACCATCCATCCAATTCTTTATAGACCAAATGCTCCACCTCTCAAATCCATGCCTCTTGAAATTAGAGACAAGGATGTTGTGTGGGACAGTGTCAAATGCTTTGCACAAGTCCAGGTAGGTGTCATCAGTTGCTCTTCCCTTATCCACCAATCCCACAGCCCCATTGTAGAAAGCCACCAATTTTTTCAGGCACAATTTGCCCTTTGTGAAACCATGTTGGTTAGTGCAGGAACCTTGTACAGCTATAGCTGTGAAAAGAGTGAGAGATAGCTACAGCTATCCATTTTGCTTATATTTTGTATTAACTAAATGTCTTTACTTGCCTGGGGCAGCCTATAGTCCTGCATGCCAGACAGCCAGCTTGTCTAGAGTAGGGGCTTGACACCTCATTGGAGGATTGTCACAGCCACCATGGAGATTCCATTGACTTTAATTGGATTGGCAGCTTCTGCTAACCCTGGGGAACAGTATTTTCTCTACACAAGGGCTTGTATGTGGGACAGGCATGACAAGAACATTGGAAACAGGAGCACCTCTGTTAAGGACATGACATATTGGAGAGACAAAATCACACTCTTATGTGAAGGCATCTGCTCTGTGGTGGTGTATGCAACCTTGGGCGTCTCAGGTCTTTGTTCTTTTCAAAGGTCGGTTAATATTTGGAAAGTTGCAAGTGGAAGTAAATTATTTAGTAGAGTTTTTTGTATTTTTTCCTAGTATATTTCCTTGTAAAAGTTAAACCAGGAGTACCCAATGCCCAATGCCCACACTCCCATGAGTACCATACTGGTTCAGGTATCTCTGACAGCCAAATATCACTTTCTTTGCTAAAACAGCCAGACAAAATGCCAAGCCTAGAAGTATGTCCTGTAGCCCATAGACTAAATATCAGCCAATAAATTCTACTGATGCCTCATTGGTGTGGAAATACCTGGGACTTGCAATCAGTTATGCTGTACCAGACAGCAATAATATCACATTTTCTTTAACACAGAAGTCTTTACTTTTATGTTATCATAGATAACTGTTAGGCTTTCAAGAATCATAGAATCATAGAATCATAGAATAGTTAGGGTTGGAAAGGACCTCAAGATCACCTAGTTCCAACCCCCTGCCATGGGCAGGGACACCTCACACTAAACCATCCCACACAAGGCTTCATCCAGCCTGGTCTTGAACACCACGAGGGATGGAGCACTCACAGCCTCTCTGGGCAACCCATTCCAGTGCCTCACCACCCTAACAGGAAAGAATTTCCTCCTTATACCCAATCTAAACTTCCCCTGTTTAAGTTTTAACCCGTTACCCCTTGTCCTGTCACTACAGTCCCTGACAAAGAGTCCCTCCCCAGCATCCCTATAGGCCCCCTTCAGATACTGGAAGGCTGCTATGAGGTCCCCACGCAGTCTTCTCTTCTCCAGGCTGAACAGCCCCAACTTCCTCAGCCTGTCTTCATACGGGAGGTGCTCCAGTCCCCTGATCATCCTCGTGGCCCTCCTCTGGACTTGTTCCAGCAGTTCCATGTCCTTTTTATGCTGAGGACACCAGAACTGCACACAATACTCCAGGTGAGGTCTCACAAGAGCAGAGTAGAGAGGCAGGATCACCTCCTTCGACCTGCTGGTCACGCTGCTTTTGATGCAGCCCAGGACACGGTTGGCTTTCTGGGCTGCGAGCGCACACTGAAGCCGTTCATGTTCATTTTCTCATCGACCAGCACCCCCAAGTCCTTCTCTGCAGGGCCGCTCTGAATCTCTTCTTTGCCCAGTCTGTAGCTGTGCCTGGGATTGCTCCAACCCAGGTGTAGGACCCTGCACTTGTCATGGTTGAACTTCATAAGGTTGGCATCAGCCCACCTCACAAGCATGTCAAGGTCCCTCTCGATGGCATCCCTTCCCTCCAGCATATCAACCGGACCACACAGCTTAGTGTCATCGGCAAACTTTCTGAGGGCGCACTCAATCCCACTGTCCATGTCAGCGACAAAGATGTTAAACAAGACCGGTCCCAACACCAATCCCTGAGGGACACCACTCGTTACCGGTCTCCAGCTGGACATCAAGCCATTGACCACAACTCTTTGTGTGCGGCCGTCCAGCCAGTTCTTTATCCACCAAGTGGTCCATCCATCAAATTGATGTCTCTCCAATTTAGAGAGAAGGATGTCGTGTGGGACAGTGTCAAACGCTTTGCACAAGTCCAGGAAGATGACATCAACAGCTTTACCCCTGTCCATCAGTTCCATAACCCCATCATAGAAGGCCACCAAATTGGTCAGGCAGGATTTCCCCCTAGTGAAGCCATGCTGGCTGTCACCAAGCACCTTGTTGTTTTTCATGTGCCTTAGCATGTTGTCTGGGAGAATTTGCTCCAAGATTTTACCAGGCACAGAGGTGAGACTGACTGGTCTGTAATTCCCCGGGTCTTCCATTTTCCCCTTCTTGAAAATGGGGGTTATATTTCCCTTTTTCCAGTCTTCGGGAACTTCACCTGACTGCCATGATTTTTCAAATATGATGGCCAGTGGCTTAGCAACTTCATTCGCCAGCTCCTTCAGGACCCGTGGATGGATTCCATCAGGTCCCATGGACTTGTGCGCGTTCAGATTTTGAAGATGGTCTCGAACCAGATCCTCTCCCACAGTGGGCCCTAGGTCTTCATTCTCACAGTCCCTGCGTCTACCTTCTAAGAACTGGGTGGTGCAGTCAGAGCCTTTGCCAGTGAAGACCGAGGCGAAGAAGTCATTCAGAACCTCAGCCTTCTCTAAGTCCTGTGTAGCCAGTTCTCCCGAAAGCCTCCTCAAGGGCCTGTGTTGTCCCTAGTTTTTTTTTGTTTGCTACGTACCTGTAGAATCCCTTCCTGTTATCCTTAACATCCCTGGCTAGGTTTAATTCTAACTGACAATGCTGACTAATCAGCACCCTGACAGAGAGATAGTATTTGATGAACACTACCTCTTGGTAATACAGTGTCCATTTTTCCTCAAAGATTTTAGTAAGTCAGTTTATTCATCTCCAATGACCAAATAGTGTTAAACCAGGATGCTATGCCAAATTATATTAAATGAAGATTTAATGATGAAGGGACATTGAGCTTAAATTAGCAATGTCTACTTAATTTGAAGGATAGTAAAATGTTGTGAATCTTAAAGATATTTCAGCAGTGCAAAATAGAATGGCATAACAGAGTCCTCACTGTCCAAAGCTTCCACAGAACTTCAATTCTGTGGAATCAGTTCACCACTTACACCCTGCCAGTAATTGGGAGGTATAGCACAAATGAAAGGGAATGATTTTCAACTCAATTTCAATCCAGTTTCAGAGGTAATTACCTTTGCTACACATTACCCCACTGCTTATTAGATTTTTAAAATCACCACCACACACACACACATCCCCATTCGGCCTTTTCATTTGGGTTTCTGAAATAAATGAGGTTTAAAACAGATCATAAATTTTATTTTTTTTTTTTCTTTTGCTCACTATCAGAAAACAATATAAAGAAAGAAAACTGCATTTTTGCTCTTGGAAGCAGAACTTCCAGACTTAACCTGGACTTCATATTGAGTGTTCCTTCATTAAAGCATTAGACATCTTTAACAAATCACATTTTGAAGTATATTGTTATTTCAATTAGAACCCCAAGGAAGTAATTGATGCTCAGAGTAGGTAATAAATGAGTAATATAAATTTAAGCAAACAAACTGAGGGTATACACTCTCATCACAATCTCCCAAAACCTAGAAATTACAAGGAAAGATGAAAATATTGATCCAGCTAGTTTATAAAAAGAGCACAGAAGTCCCAGAAGGATCACATTTTCCCTTCATCTCCTTTGATTACATCCCCATGTACTACAGATTTTTAGACAAGATTTATGCTCTTCATTTTCCCTGTGACTTGGGAGAATTAACACAGCCAAGACAGCTTTCCCACTCTGAATATTTAAATGAAGAATATTATTAATGTCCATGAATTCATATTTCCCTATCTAATGTATCATTCCTCCACATTCACTGCATTATGTAAGTATTAAAAAAAAGTAATCCATAGAAAAACAGAAAGAAAGAAATTTTAAAGAAACATAATCTAAATGCCCATGATAGGTAACACTGTGGTCCAAAGCCCACAAGGCCCAGCAATGCGTCAGGCATCATGGTCATCCATGAAAGGCTGATCGAACTCTCGCTCCAAGTTATACCAGGGACTTTCAGCCTAATTATTTGTGTCTGAATTCGGTGCAGGTGACTGGGTCTTGGTATAGGGTGAGCTGCATGGGTGTGCTATGTGAGAAGATGTCAGGAGCTGCCCCATTCCATAGAAAGCCGGTTCCAGCCAGGACGTCGGGACATAGTGGAGCCCATCAACGAAGTTGATGATGCCTCTGCAAAAGTATTTTTAAGAATGGCAAAAAATATGAGGAGGAAGGAGCAACAGGGAGGGACTGCTATGGACTAATCCCTGCACCGCCCAGGGCAAGGGGATAGCAGAGCAGACTGGATTGAAGGAATGAAGCTGAGCCTGGAAAATGTAGGAGACAGATGGAAGGTGGTGTCTCAATCATTTTATCTTTGTTTCTCACTGCACAAATCTATATTTGTTGTCAACAAATTACATTAATTTTCTTCAAGTCAAGATAGTTTTTCTTTCGATGGTAACTGGCAAGCAATCTCTATGTCTTTATCTCAATGCACAGGCTTTTCCTGTCCTGTTTTCTTCCCCTGTCCTGCTGAGGAGGGGGAGTGAGAGAGTGGCTGGGTGGGCAGCCAAGGTTAACAAAGGGAAGCACCTCCAAATACCTGCCTTTCAGCCTCTTTCTAGTAGGCTGGTGGATATTTGAGACAAATGGGTCTGTCTCTGATTTTTTTTTTTTTTTTTTTTTTGGTATTTCTTGCAAAGTCTTGATTCCAATGGCATGTGAGAACACCACAACAGTCTTGCAGGGAGATAAAGGCTTTTGGTTTTAAACTGATAATAGTATCATTTTTGGTTTTGTAATTATACTTTCTGTATTGGCCATTCTGCCAAAGAAGTGAGATGCTAATTTCAGATGGAAGGCACAGTCTTGCCTTCAGAGACCCCAAACTGAGCAAATTTATCTTTTAGTGAAATCTTCAATCCAATGTACTACCTGGGATCTACATACAGTCCACAATAGATTGCAGGAATTCCAAACAAACAAGCAACCAACCTGCTGCATCTTGGACAAAAATGGTAAAGATCATAGCAGCCCTTTAAAAATAATTAGATATCCAAATCTGAGCTTTACAGTGGCTAAATTCAAAGATACACAACTTCTCTCCTAGGAGATCCGCTGAACCAGCCCTGTTCTTCCTCACAAAATAAACTGCTGGGAAAAATCCATTTAGATATAAATTAGTAGCACCTATTAAATCCTTCCCATTGTGCTTTAAAGTATAGACCCTGTGTTCAAACATCTTCAAGAGACTGGATGGGATTTTCTGGAGAGCAGATTTGGAAGCAGTCTTAGTTTTACTGGGGTATTTTGTTTTGTGCAAGTGCATAAATATTTGCAACAGAGAGTGAAACTTGACTATATAACTCTAAGGTGAATATCTTAATCAGTGGACTCTTGGACCAGACTTTTTTCTCTTTCACCTTCCTGACAAACATTTTCCTGCAAAGTCAAAAGCTGCACAGAGAAATTTCATCAAACCATTTCAGGTATATTTCTGTGCTTACATATTGGTAAAGCATAAAATACTATTCTGATGAAAGGGAATGAATTGTTCACAGCATACAATTTTCTTCTAGGAAACTGAATTGCTATATCTGGAATTTGTATGCATTATAATCCTACTAAATCAATGCCTTCTATGAACCACGTTTTTCAAACTCTGTCCTTTATCTAGCAATATACAGAAGAAATAATGATTGCTTATTATTGTAGCATAAGGACAGGATGAGTTAAAATCTATTCTGTCGGATCAAGATTGTTAATATCCCAGATAAATTGTTTATTCTTTGCATATGAAAAATAAAAAGGTAGAGTTAGGCTTGCTCAGGGGACATCTAACAGACTAAACTGAACTTGCTAACCTGAAAAGTATCTTTTTTTTGGTTCCTAATGTAGCTAGATATGAGACAGACACTGAGGCATTGCACAATGTTAGGTTGCTGTGTGCCTGCTAGCAAAAGGTGCTATATGGTGTTTTCTGGAAGAAAAAGATAACAAAAGGATTTCAGTATCAAAAGTTAAGCACACACAAACCTCTGAATGCCTTCAAAGGCTTTTACCTCTGACTTAGCCCTGACTAGGTCAGGAACATGGTTATAATGTGGGTGGCTTCAGGAAACATCAAAATGCAAGTGAAAATTAGACTGAGACAACTTCAAGTGTCAGATCTTTGATTATTTACTGGCTTCATACTTGTGTTTCAGATGGCAAATTGCCTCATCATGGAATTTGTATATATCACTATTTTCTTTTTTTTTTTTTTCCTTAGAAAAGGAAGGAAAGCCTTGAGGATTTCTTATATCTTTTAAACCTTGGCCTGTGTATGAGCTTCATTCTAATTTTATTTCCCCTGCTCTCATTTTTCAAAGAGCGATGTTATCTCTTACAACTAGGCCTCAGGAAGACTGCAGATCTGATTTTCTCAAAGTCTGAGAACAGTGATGTTACTAAAATACAACACCAGCTACCCTTTTAAAAGAACAATGTAAAATGCAAAGAAAAAAAAACTTTAGAAAACTTAGGCCACCTTTCACTCACGCACCATCATTAGGAGCAATAGAACAGATTCAGTTTTTTCAAAGTTTCACATTGCATTGGAAACCTGCTCTAATACTACTTCAACAGTCCAAAACCAAGTAAATTCAGTATTAATAAAATGCCTGTTATAGATATCCAAGTATGACTAATGATCTCTTAATATGCGTAGTTACTGATGCTATTTCCATGATGTCATTAGTACCATATATTAATTCCTTAGTATCTCATCCTCTCTTTTTGAAAACAGGCTATATTGTGCTCAACTCTGGATTGGAGGTCAGTCTCTGAAGCAGAGAACCTAAGCAGAAGGAGGATGGGAAGCATTCTACAAAGGAGTAAAACGTCCTTCCCTAAGATGTATAGTCAGTCTCCGAGACCTGAGAGTCATTCATGTCATCTGCATCCTAGTTAATGCCCTGCCCAAATGTCCATTCTACTTTTCGTAATTAATCATCAGCTGAGCTCAAAAACTGGATGAAATGAGTACTTAATGTATCACACCACCCTTAGATAGAAATGCAACAGTGTAATAAAGACAAGCTATAAGCTTCATCTGTGAATTTCTATGCTTTTGTGAAGGAGAAAAAAACCCACTATTATCCTAACATAACTACAGCTGTTTTGTAAAGCTGTCAGACTGAAACAAACTGAAAGAAGATCCTAAAATGATTGCTTTTGATTAACTATTATGTGGCTATTATACATATGGTAAAAAAAACCCCAAACAACAACAACAAAAAAAAAAAAAAAAATCCAAACCAACCAACCAAAAACCACTCCAAAAATCCTCAGTCAAAACAAGTTTGAAGACTTTTTTCTATTTTGTCTTGGTAATGAAGGATAGCTTAGGATTATAGAATAAGGTGAGCAATACACAGGATACTCAGAAAATATTTATTATGACAATGAATTACACTTTGAATAGCAGGCAGTCCACATACAATCTGCTAATGCATATACTTTAGGTGCATCTGGACAGCTCATGCAAGCAAGAAAAAAATGTTTTTATCACTTATCTCATGACACCAGAAGAGGGGCATAGCTGCTAAATTTTGAGTTTGAATTAAAAGTTACAATAATTGAATAACTGCATGTGTATTTCATAAAATATTTTTTTTTATTTGAAATAGCACTTATTCACATTTTTGTCAAGATAGATCAAGTGAACAGTCCCTTCTAAACGCTAATTAGTCAGGCATGATACCAATTCTACTCACACTTTCCATCACTCTTTGGGTCTATATTAAACTGCATATTTAATTCATATATTTACTGCAACTTTTTATTTATCAGCTTTAAGTAAACTTGTGACAGGATGGCATAACTCGGGATGTCAGTAGTAAATGACTTGGCAACTGAATTAAACCAAATGTCACAGGAGAACTTTTCATGGTTGCAGTTTGATGTTTAAAAGTAACCATTGAATGTCAATAAATACCTCATAAATCAGCCTTGAAAGACAGAATGAATCACAATTTTGGCCCATTAGAAATATTTACTTATCTTAACAGACCCAAACTATGCTAAAGTTACTGTCACGATAGGTGGAGGTAGTCAAACATCATAGAACTGTAAACCTGATTTTGTACTGAGTTTCTTCCTTGAAGCAGTAGACATCTTTAACGAATCATGTTTTGAAGTATATTGTTTTTTCCAATTGGAATCCCAAGGAAGTAATTGTTCAGAGTAGTCAATAAACACAAAGTATAAATTTAAGCAAACAAACTGAGGATATACTGTCTCATCACAATCCCCCAAAACCTAGAAATTCCAAGGAACGATGAAAAATATTGATCCAAGCTTATTTATAAGAAGAGCACAGAAGTCCTGTGCTCCATCCTGATGGTAAAGAAATTCTTCCTAATAGCTAATCTAAATCTACCTTTTTCCCCCTTGTCCTATCACTGCATGGGCTTGTAAAAGGTCCCTCTCCATATTTCTTGTAGTCCCCCTTTAGGTACTGGAAGGCTGCTACAAGGTCTCCCCTGAGCCTTCTCTTTTCCAGGCTGAACAAGCCCAGTTCTCTCAGCCTGTCTTCATAGGACAGGTGAAACATCAGAGTACTTGTTACAATAAAGGTACTAGTTCTGGTAATGCAGAATTTTTTCCTGTGGGGAAGAGAATTTTCTAAATAAACTTAGAGAATAAATAAACTCAGGTTACTGAAGTTAATATTCATGCTTTTTACATATATAGGCTAAGTGAAATTCTTTTGACAGGATGGAAAGCTGTCCTGGGTTCAGCAGTAGCAGTTAATTTTTTTTCTCCTTGGTGGCTGATGCAACGTTGTGTTTTTGATTTTTGGCCTGGGAACAGTGCTGATAATGCCGATGTTTTTAGTTGCTGCTCGAATGTTTGGTCTGGCGAAAGACTTTCTGAGCCTCATGCTCTGCCAGGGAGGAGGGGAAGCTGGGAGGAAGCAGAGACAGGACACCTGACCCAAACTAGCTAAAGAGGCATTCCATACCACAGCATGTCATGCCCAGGACGTAACAGGGAGTTACCCTGGAAGGGCTAGGGGACTGCAGGGTTGGACGAGGTACTGGTTGGTGCTCAGTCAGGTGGGGTGAGGGCGGGTTATCGGTCGGCTGGTGTTGATGTGTTGTATTCTATTCCCTTGTTATTTCCCTTATCATTGTTATTATTGGTGGTAGCAGTAGTGATTTGTGTTATACCTTAGTTACTAAACTGTTCTTATCTCAATCCGTGGGAGTTGCATTCTTTTCGATTCTCCCTTCCATCCCTTCGGGAGTAGGGGGAGGGCAAGAAGCAGGGGGAGTGAGTGGACAGGCTGTGTGGTTGGGTTTAAACCACGATAAGAGCGCATCAACGTTTACCTTAAAAATAATTTTATAATATGTGCAGAAATAATTTTGTTAATAATAGGCATTTTATAGGTATTGAAAAAGAAAAAGAGAAAACTTAAACCAGACTTATCAATGGAAATAGAAAATAGAGTTTTGGAGAGATTTAGGATTCTGATTTACATAATGGGTTCAGCCAGCCCTGCAAACTGACTAGTAAGGAGAGATTAATTCATTTGAAATCAACTAATTCCGTTATGTTCTTGCTGGGTAAGACTTAGTCTGTTGCTCTGCAGGAACAGGGATATAACACATTCTGTCTTATTTGAGGAAAACAGAACTGAAATCACTTTGAGAGAGTCCTGAATACTAAAAATCATCTAGCTGGATATTCAGTACCCCTCCCGCTTATCCAACATGTTTGCCTTTTGCATTTAAGACAATTACTGATCATAAAGTTTAAGAATGATCCGATAAACATTATATTAGGGAAAATTGTCCCAATTAAGAATAAAAAGATGGGTAGAACTGGGAGTTCATTAGCATGGTCAGAAGAAAAATATTTTTGCTTTCAAAGATCTGGATGCTGAAAATGTGCTGACATTTCCTCTATCAGCTGAGGAATAGCACAGCATGACTTTCTTATTGGCAAGAATAGGTATGCTTTATCAGAGTTTTAATATTTTTGACTGGTCTTATTATCATTCATTGTTTATTATTGCAACCTTTTTTTATTCTTGTATTCTGGCAGAAAAAACTGAAACAGCATACACATACATATACTACACATGGAGTGCTAACTAGAGCTCTATTTATATCCATACAACTGTTCTCTCTGTCAAAATTATATTTTTTTTATATAATATTCATTCAATATTTTGGTGGAATACATTCCTTTTGTTCAGACTCTTATAATAATGAAAAAGTATCTTCACACTCACTGCCATACAGGTGTTTATGGTCAGGAATTTTGATCAAGTGCCTTGAAAGGACAAGAAACTCTGGTCTGTATAAGCATAAATCATAATTATTGTACTATCTCTTTCCCAGCAATAAAGCCAGGATTATTTTACTAACAATTATAATGCCTTATCAGACTTCTGTACTTGCAGGGATCCTATGAAACATTTGAGCTAACTATCAAAACTAAGCTGTTTCAAAATAACAAGCAAAGAAGCAGAATAATGATACTGCTTTGAAACAGCGAGCCATCTTCAAGAATTTGCAATTACTGATAAGGACAAATGGTGAGTGTACTGCAGGATGTTTGTGAAAAATCTGTGGTAAGCAAGATGGTCAGAAAATGTAAGAAATGTACAAATTCTGGAAGTCAGGCTGTTAAAGAGAATAGGAAACTTGTAAACCCCAAGTATCAGACACTGAAGGGCCACACAGAATTACTTTAAAGGAAATTATTTAAATTTCAAAAAGAAAGGCTTACACAAAGATTTAAGAGCACTCATTTATAGGCACTGATGTGGGCTTGGCCAGAATTCAAAAGTATAATATTTACCTCTGATCGTGTTTCTTTTCGTTTATACACCAGAGGAAGAAATACCAAGGGATGATTTGATTAAGAAGTTATTAGTCTTCTTACCAGAAGACAACCTCATATTTCTAATTAGTGAAATTTATGGTACAAAATCTTGTCATCTAACTTTAGCCCTCTAAAAGATAACTATCTGGTCCAAGCTAATCAGCCAGTCTGTCATTACAACCAGGAGAGTGTTTCCATTGTAATGATGATTTATTTTATTTACTGCATGCTATTATTTCGGTATTAAGAAGATTGACTTCAAAAAGGGTCTCTTTCAGCACTGACTATATAGAGAACTCAGATGGTTCTCTTGGTTTAGATTATCTGCTTTTGAGCTGTCTCAAATGCACTGAAATAAACCTCGTCTGATGTTACTGAAAGCTTTGAACTACTGTCTTTTTCCCATCGATGCACAATGCTTGTATATAACCAAACAGAAAAGGCATTGTCAGGTCCAAAACTCTTTTCAATCTCCTATTTTTATCTTTCTACACTGAAGCTTTATGTCACTACTAGAAGCCTCTTCTCAGCCCTGTTAAACAAAAGGCTGAAAGCTAAGACTTGGTTTCTCAAGGCAAGCTAGATGGGTACTTCAATATAGCCTCTGGGACATTTATAGCCTGGGGGGTAGAAGAGGTATATGGAGGATTTGCCTTGCTTCACTGCTTCTCTGTCATTTATTTCAAAAAGAGTCATAACTTGGTCTCTTCCTTGTTTGCTGTAGTGTAATGTTCTTGAAATATTTGTCAGAGCTACAGATTTTAGAGTGTCAGATTTCGATTCATGGCTATATATTGAGTTAAATACTTCATTCACTGGTTTGTGTAATCCTTTCAACACCCTCCTACTTCAACAGGGTCCTGCTTTTTTTTTTCTGTAGTGTGTTAACTTGTATGCTAGCGCTACATCATTTCAAATCTGGTCCTTGGCTGTACCTCTCAGAAGAATAATTATGAACTATGAAAGCATAAATTCCTTTTTACACATCACAGTTTGAAGGAATAGGAATTATAATCCCTCTTTAGAAATGGCAAATCGTGTAATATCTAGAAAGTAATGGACAAAAATAGTCAAATAGAACTACACCAGTCTTCGGCATTTTGATAACTTTTTTCCTTAACTCTTTTTGAAGGCTAATCTTAAAATATTTAAAAAGTTTTTGTGGTGAGTTGTTTGGGTTTTTTAGGAAAAAAAAAAAAAACAAAAACAACAAAACAACAAAGCAATAACAAAACAAAAAGGGGGGAGGTACCTCTGTTTTTACTTATTCTACCACTGTTATTCATACTGACCAGCAGCATCTCCAGCTAACATACCATGACAAAATGACACGCCAAAATAGATAAATTAGACTTATGACTCAATCATGTAGTCTGCACTTTTTAAAATTACCTCTCTCCAAGTTTAGTAGAGTTCTTTCCCCTATAATGTGCCAGCAAGATATTCACCCACATTCAATATCCTCTTGATAAAGAGCTAATGGCCCAATAGAAAAAGTAGTGCTTCGAAAGGAACTTCTTTACAGTCCTCAGAAGTGAAACTCTAAATTTAATTTACAAAAACAAGGTGCATCATAAGCATCAACTCTCATTTCAGTCTTGGAGGATGTAACCTAAGTTAGATGGTTTATACACTGGTTTTTACCAATAATGTTATAGGAATATAAGAACACAAACCAACTAGGCTTGTCAGGAAATATAATTGTTAGTTAGTTTCCATAACAGAAATACAATACTTAACTTGTCATATATGAGTGTAGGATCTTTGGCAGAAGTATAGAATGTCTTATCTTCAATAGCAATATTACCTTTGAAATAGAAATAGAGAGACTTAACTCTGTAGAATATCTACCAGTGAGGTTCAAAGTGTTCAAATGTTGATAAAGTTGTTTCAGCATCGAATGTAACAGATAGTGAAGTCTAGCAGCTTTCCAGGGTATTTTTTTCTGGGTTAATCATAATGGATCTGCAGGATTTTGAGAAAAAAATGTTCTTTAGAAAGAAGTCATTCAAAAGAAAGAAATTTAAGCAATATTGCTGACTTAAAAATAAAACTTTCAGGGACAGTTCATTAAAACTTGTTTAGCTTTTTCCTGCTGTTTCCCCATACAAAGCATATTTGTATGTAAAGTGTAAGAAAGACATAGAATTACTTGATAAAAATAATGTTGATTTTAATAACATCAGACTCACTTTTTTTTTTCCTTATTGATGAGCTATACATTTATTAGTATTTATCTTCATTCACTCATAAATTTGAAATATTAGAATTATGGCACATTTCTCCAGGTGCTATACTGTAGAATGATAAGAGGATTCAGAAAAACAGAATCTGTTATCGTATGATTCTGTGAAATTGTGCAACTTAACTTACACTACCGGAGGATCTGGCCTAGAATTAATTGACCTTCCTTGCAAGCATACGGCTATGCATTAATAAAGTTTAGAGACTGTTACCTTTTGGAAAACAAGCTTTTCTCGTCTTTCATCCCCCATCCACTGGACGTGATGTTTGCCTTACTGCTTGATTTTTTTGTTTTCTGCATGCATATAGCAAATGCTTTGGTTTTAATACTGGCATAACTTTAAATTGTCCTACTTGTCTTTATTCACTAGATAAAGTTCACAGAGAAAGTTAAAAATTCTAGTACTTCTTGGGACTGATGCACTAGCTTAAATATAGATATTAATATCATAATGCCATTAACATTATGCAGTCCTTTTTTCATTTAAAATCTGCTCATTATCACAATATTCTTCAGGAATATGTTTTATTGAATAAAAAATCCACTTTCAGAGACATCATCTTGCTCTGTGGATGGAAAATTAAATGCCACGGTCAATTTTGTCTTATTATATTTTCCATTTTAAATAGAATTGTAGTATGGCTATTGAATTAGATAACTTACTTTCAGTATCGAGTATCAGCTGAGACCCTATAGATAACATTGTTGTACCAATACTAGTAGTATGACAACTATAATTTTTGTGTGCAATAAAGTACCACTGAGAAGCCCAACTGATAAAAAGATGAGGCATTAGGAACTGCAGATCCTCAAAGTGAAATAGAACTTACATTTCCAAAGTGTTTTCAGTCTGAGCAAATAAGGCTGGAAATCTCTTACAGCAAGCGAAATTCCAGCTTCACTAATATCAAAGAATTTAATTTACTGAGTTCAGTGAAAGAGCTGATGCAAATCAAGAAGCTTGCATGAGAAATAAGCATGAAACCCAGCTAAATAGCAGATCTCAGAACAGTCTGTCTTAGATGCAAAAAGCTTATCTCAGGAAATAGGCTGAGAGAACACTGGACCCACAATCAGAAAAGCATTTTAAGTGTTTATTTAACAGGAACGGCATAGGACCACCCATTAAGATTTAAGCATGCATTTAAAACACTTGGTTAACTAGAGATCCAAACATTAGGCATATAATGGAAAATGAGACCATGGGGGGGAATAGGGCATGCTTATATGAAAAGCAAAACTAAAACAAACAAACAAGAAAAAAAAAAAAAAACTCAAAAACAGAACCCAGTAACCAAACAGACAAACAGCAATCAAAACCTTATATGATATTTTTTGACTGTTTAGATCAAACAAGGTAATAAATAGTGTTTCTTCTGCCCCAATGCTCTAATATGAAAGACTGAAACTGAACCACATAATTCAGTTATTGCTGATTATTAAAATAAAAAACTGTTGCTCTCTGACAGTAATAATCTTCTGAAACACTTTACCCAGATCAAGTTACCGTGTAAATTTTGTGATGACTGCTACATCTACAACGGAAGACCATAATCAAAAGAAAGGACAAACTAAAAGGCACTGCAATGTCACTTTGATTACTCCTTTCACAGTTAGTAAAACACTAGACATAGGAGTATCTTAAGAGCAGTCAATAAGAAGATAATGAAACCAGACTGGCTAGCTTTAAGGAAGGAAATCAAAAGCAAACAACAAAACCCAACAAACTTTATTTCAAGCAATTCAAGCTCTGAATTGTTAAAAGTATGGAGCCCAATCTGTAACTTAACATGCATTGTTGTCACTTATACTGGAGCTCTGAGAAACCAACCCTGCTGAGATTCTTCCTTGAGCATCCACAAGTACTAAAGGCAAGAAGAATTGAGTTTGGAACTTCATGCATGTTTATGGCAGCAGTGAATGTCCCAGATTATTTATTCAGAAATAAACATCCATGCAAACTCAATATTCTAAGCAAATATAATTTCTTCCTAGCATGGAAACTGATTATATTTGACCACACCAGTTTAATGAGAAAAAAACATATAAATATAATGTATTATTCACTGGGTAACTTTACTTACTTTGATACTGCATAGCACTGCTCTGAAGTTTCATGCATCATCATAATGTGAGAAATTACTTTCTAAGTATGACACAAAATAGTGGTTCCAGCTTATAGCCATGCTTCATAGGCTACAGTGTTTAGTCTAAAGATGAGTTTTATCAGGAATAAAGAATCAGCTCACATGACTTCTTCCTGTATTATGTTTGGGACTAGTAGTGATTAGGATAGGATTTGGTAGACAGCTGGGGGCCTAATGTTAACATCTTAAGTGGCCTTAAATGATTTTCCAAAGCTCATTTGTCAAAGTCATTAAGCCTGTCTATGTAAAGACATCTATTTAGCAGTTACACCCTCCAGATGCATCTTTTGAAGCACCTCTGCTAGAGATTTGCTGTCATGGTTCAGAGATGCACAAATGAAACTTATTGACTAGGTCTAAAATCACGGGAACTAAAACCACCGTTGGTGTTACATGTTGCTGGTTGTTGTGATATACTTCTTCTTTGGATTTGAAATGAAAGCATTTTGGAGCAGGAAATGGCTCTTCAGATTGCATTTATGAAGTACAGAGTGCAGAAATGGTTGAGGTTGACAACTGCTACCATCATATAACAAGTGCTTATATAGTAATTAAGACAGTATTTTACAATGCACATTTGTGATAGAGAGGACCAAAGAACGCTATCTCCAGCCCATAAATCCCATATCGAACCATTCAGGTGCAATTTCAGTCTATTCCAATAACACTAAAATGTCTGATGTGGAGTCCTAGATTTATTGTCTCCTACTGCAGAGGTGCACATAGTTTACAGCTAAAAAATTACCATGGACATATATTTTAAATTTAACTGGAAATCTGAAAAATCAAAACATTTTTATACTTTTTTATCTTTCTGCTTTTTTTTTCACAGCATTCCTAGTAATGAACTGCAGTAAAAAAGGACAAATACAATAATGATAAATTAGGATGCAATTAAATAAACAGGCTTCTGCTAAAAATAAATTCAAAATTGAAATTGTACAAAGGGAAAAACTCAGTAGAGTTTTCTGCCCCCTGTTTTCTCTCCCCAGTGATTGTCCCCATCACCAGGCTGAGTATTCTCAGTACAATCCTCTCAGCACCCCTTGATGTGTTTTTCATGACCTGCCCAAATATTAACTTGCAAGTGAGAACAATAAAACGTGGTTCAGCTACTTCGTACACTTACATTGCCGAGGGAGGAAATGAGTACTAAGAAACAGGGAGCATAAAATGATGCTGAGAGAGAAAACAGCATGCGTATGTGTGTGAAAGA
Organism: Lathamus discolor; assembly: GCF_037157495.1. Taxonomy (NCBI): domain Eukaryota; kingdom Metazoa; phylum Chordata; class Aves; order Psittaciformes; family Psittacidae; genus Lathamus; species Lathamus discolor. The sequence goes on along the minus strand of NC_088885.1, from coordinate 89,535,182 downwards.
AGTCCAAGTGCCAGCAGCTAGAGAGACCTGGGTGTCGTTTTTATTTGCCTACTGAATTTAGTTCTGTGTGTTTATATGTGCAATTCACCAGCAAGCTTCAAGGTAGACTAGCCCTCAAGCAGGAGAAGACCCACACCTGGACAGACTCAAGGTATGAGTCAGTGGCTGTGTAAGCGGGCTCAGGTCTAGGCATGAATATGAGATGAATGAAGGGACTATGCTAATGTTCAAGGGATCTGTGAATGTGCATGTACTTGTGAATCAAGAGAGCAAGGCTGTGAGTGTTTTCACTAATGATCTTCAGTCCTAATCAACAGGAGAAGAATAACAGAACTAGGCTGTCTGTAAAAGCTCTGGCAGTGTTATACCCGGATGCTGCTAAAGGAATTGCTCCTATGGCAGTCTGTGTGGCTGGCTGTGTTGGTGGCCTCTGTGGAGTCTGTGTGGAGAGAAGGGGGGAATCCTGGGGTTCTGGAGTCAGATGGGCTCAGCAAGTCTCACAACATCCTAAGTAGGTTTAGATTTAGCTTTTCTTCCTTGCGGTTGTTTTTTGGGTTTTTTTTTTTTTTTTTTTGGTTGGTTGATTTTTTGGTTTTGTTTTTCTGGAATCTCGGTAGGTTTTGAAAATATATGCATAGCATCACATCATATGCCCATGTATACAGAATGGAAATTTTCCAAAAGCAAGACACAAATTCAAAGAAAAAAAATGAAATCATTCACCAAAAAATTGCTTATTGCAAGGCTTCTTACAGCAGTATTAAAGATATAGATGCAGATGACAGGACACTCTAAGTACAGTTTAGCTGTTTTGAAATGCCAAATATTTCCAGTTAATTTACCAGTTTATTATCAGTTATTCTAATTCGTTTAGTCTTTAACCTATCATCCCAGTAAGCAAGATTCAGAAGGCTGAAGATAAAATCACTAAGTAATTAATTCTGGAAATAAACATTGGTTTTTTTGGAACTATATGAATGTTTGGCATCCCATTTTATCTGGGCAGACTGGATACTGAAGAAAAAACTCTGGTTGCCACTGATAAATACTGAATTCTTGGACACTAAAAAAGTACTCAAGGATTCAAAGCGTTTAATTTGTATTTTGATGTGAATCGGCAAAGAGTAGCTTTTTCTTTTATAGTTTTGAACATTTAAAGATGAAACTTTAAAAGATTAAGTCTTTCAGCTGCAGAGTACTACTTCATAAAGCTCCAGTAAACATATTTAAATTAAGGACATTTATCAAGGACTGTAATTTCTAACTGATATTTTGAACACCCCATATATTAATTGTGGGGCACTAGTTTAGACATCAACTGACAATAGTTAGATTAACTTTTTGAGTAACAAACACAGTCATTTTATGCAGTATATTAAATCAATTGTTTCATTCTGAAGAGGGACAAAATGTCATAATGAAACAATTAAGTTAGTTGTAAGTCATGAAATAAATTGATCAAGAATGTATTTGATCATAAGCCCTCATCTTTCATAATATATTGAAGAAATATTGCCAGTAGACTTACTAATTCACTATGGGCATAGTATTAGTTTTGATTTGGGAAGGGCTGTGATGTACCATATCCTGAAAATTCTATATTTTTCTGTAAAGACAAAACAGTTTGCATTGATTAATGTTCTCTTGGGATTGTGCCTACCATATTTGGAGTAATGTGATTTATTTATTTGATTAATTTAGTCAAACAAAGCAGCTTCAATTTTACAAAAGAGGCTGTGACTTCATACTCATTAACCTCAAGCATCAATCAATCATTTCAGAAAGGACACTTTACATTATCACTCTCTGATCTCATAAAGCACCAGCATCCAAGAGTATGCATTAGACTAACAAGTCTGTGTGTAGGCTGGATTCAGCACTGTGGCTTTTATGAACCTGTAATGTTTATGAACCTGTAATGCGGCTTTGACAACCCAGTCTAGGCAAATATGTTCCTGCTGATGGCAGGGAGGTTTACTAGATGACCTTTAAAGGTTCCTTCTGACTCAAATCATTCTACGAGTCTATGATAATGCTGGAGCCACAGCTTCAAATGCCACCTCTGCCTAACAGCTCTAGAGTCCTGTCTGCTCCTGTAGAATCAGTATCAAAACACAAATCACATCAATATGCTGTGGATATGGTATGGCATGCAATAGATCCTTGAAAAACAGCCTGGACTTTCTTCTGTAATTGCTGCCTAATCTAGCCTCCCTTAGGAAGCATAAAGAACTAGTACTTTAAAACTAACAACAGTTTAACAGAAACAAATCTGGGAGTGAAAATGAGAATCTTACTTTTCATATTTATTCTGAACAGTTATTAGTTACTTAATATTAATACGTTACATTCATCCTACTTAAATTTAGTCTGTTGACTAAAGCAGAATCAAAACAAAGCCATTTATATCCATTAATCTGCAATATCATATTATAGTTTTCTAAGATTTACTGCTATGCCACTTTCAACTTGCAATTTTAATCCAAGTATCTTAAATGTCTTTATGAACAGTTATATTTAGATGCAGTGTAACCTTAATGTTTTCTAAGTTTAGAGCTTGCAAAAGGAAAATGAAATGGGTTAACCATTACTCAATAAAAGCCCTCCATCAGATGTGATGCCAGTGTTTATATGAAGTACTTAAAGTATGAGGATTCTTACAGCTGAAAGAATGGAAGGATCCTGGCACTGAGCTGATGGACTCATGTTGCCCCAGAGGAATGTGAAATAATGAGAAGTCGAAATAACATTACACTTCTTTTATATTCCAGAATAAGGGAGACTTTAGATGTTAGAGAACTGTAAGAAGAAGTAAGAGGCAAAATTTGGATTTTAATAAAGATGCTGAACACAGTCCAAGTGTGGATGTGGGGACTATATTAAACCATTTTGCAGCATCACTTAGTTCAGTAGGAGTCAGAGCTTACTTGGCTCCCATCTTAAAGACAGTCTTGAATGTGTAAAACGATAAACACTTGTGATTCCCAGACATGCATAACCCTATATCATTCTTGTTACTCTTATCAGGCAGTATTAATGAGTGACTAGAGAGAAACCAAGGTGTCCCACTGGAAACACATGCTCCCACGTCTGCATCTCTGGCAGAGGAATAGAAGGCAGGATCTTGTGGAGTTACCCATTTTATCTAGGAAAGACTCAGGCAAGAATTAGCACAGGTTACCAAGCCCCAAACCCTCTGTTGACAGTGACTGCATTACAGAGTCATTTTCATGAACTGATCATGTTCCATCTTCAAAGTATGCTAGCTTTTTCTATCGCACATTCCTCCTGGAAAATTGTTCCCACTCTAAATATCTTTTTTGCACAAATAAAAACAAGGAATGTTTAATAAAAAGTTTCCCAGATATATTAACATCCCATTTTTCATGCCTTTCAAGATTCTGTCTAATTAATCGTTCTTAACTTTCCCTGAAAATTTAAACTATGAGAGTTAAGTATAAACTGGTTTAACTGCATGCCCATTTGTATTTTGTTTTTTTTTTATCTGTATAAGTGCTATATACTTCTCATGTTAGAACTGGCATCTCATATATACTGGCCAACTCCTTCCCCTAGAATCCACCACTGAAATCTACAGCCCTTAGATCACATTTCTTTTTATCACACCAAGCAATGAATGTGATTTGTATTTTTCCATGTGATATAGAACCCATATTATGGTTTAAACCCAACCACAAAAGCTCGTTCACTCACCCCGCCCCCCACCCCTCCCCGCTCCCGGAGGGATGGGGAGGAGAATCGAGAGAATGCAACTCCCACGGGCTAAGATAAGAACAGCCCAGTAACTAAGGTATAACACAAATCACTGCTGCTACCACCAATGATAATAATGATAAGAGAAAATAACAAGAGAATACGATACCACCGCCAATCGAGTTTGACCCCCCCCCCCCCCCCGAAGAGAGAGAGTGTGCTCTTCCGGGTAACTCCCAGTTACCTCCCTGGGCATGACGTGCTGTGGTATAGAATACCTCTTTGGCTAGTTTGGGTCAGGTGTCCTGTCTCTGCTTCCTCCCGGCCTTCCCTCGTCCCCAGCAGAGCATGAGACTCACAGAGTCCTTGGCCAGAATAAAAATTACTTAACAACAGTTAAAAACAATCGGTGTTATCAGCTCTCTGCCCAGGCTGGAAGTCAAAACACAGAGCTTGCACCAGTTACTAAGAAGGAGCAAAACGGCTACTGGTAAACCCAGGACAACACACTAGAGTTATCCCAAAGAGGTGAAGGAGGAAAATATCTGAAACACATCCATATAAAGAATTCACATTTCTTGTTGACTAGGAACAAAAACTTGCTTTAAAATTTTGATAATTCTGGAAGATTTAGATCATCTAAAACTGAAATTGTTCACAATAAGAGATTGATGAGTTTGTAACACTATTTGTAGAGATGTTTTTGCTGAGCAAACAGCAACGTAATAAATATAACTAGTAATAACATATCATGTCCTGCTAGTCAATTTTACAGCTTCTAATATTTATTCTATATGCTAAATTGTAACTGTATGAACCTATGCCTTCTAACTACAGTTACAGAAAATCATGTCAATTATACCATTCACAACAAACTTGGTGAAGTTCATTGAAGAAAGTCTAAACAGTTCCTATAGGTACATATTTATATTGCACTTTCTAATCAAATGTAGCTGACAATACCATTAATTTACTTCAAGAATAGAAAGTGATCGTGTCACTTAAAGAAAATCAGTGATGGGATTTCATTCCAATGCAAACAGCCTCAGCTATTTAACAGAGATAAAAGGCAAATACTACAAAAACCTAAAATGGAAATAAACCAATTCATTTTATTACAGAAGCAATTAAGAGGAAAAGTAAATGCTTGTAACATGCAAGCATCTTCCAAAATCAGCCAGAATGGACCAGGACCTGAAAACAGACAGGAAAGTTCTTCCCTCAGGCAGTGTGGTACCATGTGATGTGAAGAAGCTGTAACTCATTGGTGAAAAGTTTGTCCACTTCTTACATGAGTAACACCAAATTTACCTAGCTCTTAGAAATATGGCTTAGTGCCAGGATTTTAGTCAATATGTCCCAGCAATCCTAGGAAGCCTTTGTCAGCTGGGCATAAGATCTGTCCAAATAAAAGTCCTTTGTATTTTAAACTTGTGAAGCTATCAGGAAGACTGTTCATATTCCCTTAAACTGTTTCACAACCATCTCTATTCTTCATTTACTGTCTATTTTATAGACTTGGAGATTACTTTTCCCAATCAGCTGCTAATCTTTACTTTCTATTGTCCCAGCCCTAGCATTTTGGACAATTAGGACTATTTGGCAGACCAGTTCTGGTGACAATGTGCTTCATTATTGTGAAAGCAATGATGATGTCATAAACACTGAATATGAACATTACTGAAAGAATCAGACAAAACACAGAGATATTTAATCAGCAGTAAGGAGCAAAGTAATTCAGAAAAAAATACAATGTCTTCAAATGAGGCTTAGAAATTGCATTTTATTTTGTAAAAAGTATACTGGAGTGCAGAATTACCCATTAAATACAAACCCAGGGGACACATCCCCTACAGCTGATTTGCACAGACAAGTAAAAACAGTGCAGTCTGACAATGAATTTCTAATCAGCGACCTGACAGTTTTCTTCTTACTCATCACAGATGTTTTGCGTAGCACTTTCTGCATATTGAAGATCAGCTGTGCCTGTGATTTTGCATGTATTAATAATAAAAATAAAAAAAAGTTTAGCCTACTGCACTTAAGAATGGAACTTCTGAAGGAGTGAAGTACAGCAGGAAAACAATATTTATACCTGTTGCCTTGCCAAAGATACATTCCTGCATTACTGATTAGGAATAAAACAAGTATCTTTTACCCAAGTAGCTTTTACTCTTCTATTGTATGACACCTTTTCAGTCAGGAGAATAAAGATATAACTTCTAACTGCAGTTAGCCAGTCATCATTCTTGGTTTGGCAAGGAAGTCCCTATGGTTTTGCCTAATACAAATCCAGACCTGTTCATTCTTGTTAAGGCTGAAATATTAAAAAACCTTCTAGGATACTTTCTGAAGAACACATCTGTCCCTACAAGACTATAGAACACATTAGGAGTAAAGAATCAGCCAGAAATAATTAGGTAGCACCATGAACCGCTCATCTGAGTGCATCCTATACTGCTGCCTCAGTCTGAGGCAAATTATCCTGTTTCAGATCTGAAAAGGAGCCTGTGCCCCAAAGTGACAATTTTTGCTAGGCCACCCTATCTGTGTGAAAAGAAAAATATGTCCCTTCTTCCTACAATCCATACATCTCTTCATTTTTTATAACTCCATGGGTACAATACTACGTCTATGATATAATTTTTCAAACGCTGAATTAGATTCACAGCAATAATTAATTAACTAGTTGTTTCTTTCAGAGAATAAATTTAATCATTAGAGTATAATACCATCTGCAAAAACCCCCTCCAATGCTCAGGATATCTCTCCTTTGCTAGAGAAGTTTCCTAAACTTTTAAATTCTTTCTAGTGAAAATAAACATCATAACATTTTCGTATTCATGCTTATTTAATGCTTATATCCCATTAGAATTCATTGACATTTTTTGCTCTGTATTGTGAGACAATGTCAGGCAGGTGTATTGAAGGTACTGGTCTATACGTTAATAGAAATGTGGGAAAAGTAAATTGATAAACAGAAGAAACAGTGATAGGTGTAAGCACCTCTTCCAGACTTATCCAATACCTCCTGGGTGAGTGCAAATTAGTAGGGTTTTTTCTATTGGTAAGAAGATTTCCATGTTTTGAAAGATCACTAAGGTTCAAAGTGATATTTATTAATCCCAGGGAGAAATAGGAATCCCAAACAATCTAGATTTAATTCTTCTAGGTCCTGTAAAGTTAAAGACAACTATTGCCCTTGGTTTCCCAGTTTTTGCTGCTTGATATGAAGCAGTTCCCTGCATTACTTACTAGTTTTTGTGAAACTTATTCTCTAGCCATAAAAAAATCAGGAAAGGAAAAGGAAGCCATAAGACAAGGAGAATCAATAACCATAAATACAAACTGGTTCGAGGCCCTGTTCTGCAAGGAGTAGTTTTAGTATATATTACAATCATTAAAGGCTGTCTGAGCTGAAAATCTATTTACTTTAAATATATTTGCATTTATACGCTTAACTGATTCAATGCACTCAGGGTTCCCTCAACTGTATTCTGAAAGCTGCAATAGTGAGTTGCATAGTATAATCTTTTACAGTTTTGAAGGTCTATATATCAAAAATAGGTTCATGTGAGACAGGTAGAATAGTTTCTTTATCCTGTCCCTACCACAAGATAATCAAGATGCTTAAAAATACAAGATGAACTGTCACAAATTATTGCTCAATATTTTAAAGTAAGCTGAAATTGTTGTTAATTTACCTTCATATACCGCTGTGGTATCCCAAGAAGTTTTTATTTGCTTTTGAACCAGATCCTCTATTCCACCTTGTAAGCTGTCATGGGTTACTTTATTCTCAATATGTACATGGAATTTGGACTACACCTCTGCCATCTGTGTCAGATGTGCTAAACAGCTCCCCGTGGATCCATAGCCCAGTGGTGCAGTAAGCTGATGGCCTTTGTGCTAAAGTCCATGTCCTTCAAGGTAAATCCCATTCATACTCGATATTACAAGAATGTTCCATGGAGTGAGAACTATCCTCTCATTCTTTTTATATAGACTTTATTTAGGCTTACATTAGCCCTGACAGTATGAATCTGCTCTGCCAGCTCAACTGGGAAGTCATAAGCCCTGTTAAGATATTTTTAGAGGATTGCTACGACCAAAAGGATTCAAATCCAGCATAGGTCATACTGTATTTGGAACTTGCATCAGTCAAAGAAGATGCTCTGGTCTAGCCTGAGTTACTCTGCCTTGAACCTGTTTGGTTCTTACTTGGAGCAGAGCTTGAATATGAAATAATATTTAATGGAGACAACGGGAGGACCAAGACCACAACCTAGCTGATGAACAGAATGTACATGAACTTGATAGAACAGGTTCTCCCAAATAAGACTAAGAAAATGGTCTGATCTTCTGATGTGTTTGTCAAAGTGAAAGATATTACCCTTTGCAGCTGGTTGTTTTTTTTTCTCTTTTCTCAAATCTTCCTTAAATGCCTCTGTCACTTATAATATCTTCCCTTTCAGATATAACTCTCATTCTGAGGTTCTCTACTCAATTTGAATAGACTTAACATCAACTGTTTAGGGGCCATACTTACTTAAATATGGTCAAATTAACCTTTTAAAAGTTTTCATTGCTAGAATGTTTCATTGCTAGAAACTTTATTTATAATAAAAGTGTCATGTGAATTTCCCAACTAGGAGCAATGCAAATATAGCATTCCAAAAGTGTGATGTTAAGCAGTTGCAATTGTGTTAATACCTCATTCCTCTCCCATCTTTGTTACATGCAGATGCCCCAGAGGCAGCCTCTGGACAGTCTCTGTATGCATGTTGAACAGGAGGCTGACCTGCCAAGCATGCAATGTCCTACATATTCTGAAGGCAGTGCCCTAGCAGTGCCTGGATCCTGTCCTGCAGCTGCTGTTTGCAAACGAAGCACATATTGTCCTGAGAGGCTCCTTCTCAGACAGTCTAGGCATAGCCAGCGGCATCTGAAATGTAGCTGGCTTCACCCATGTCTCTGAAAAAGAATTAAGGAAACAGAATTCTGCGAGTAAAGAACCAGATCTTGTTCTTAGGAAACAATCTTTCTGCACATTGATCCTTTAAAAGTCCCCTATTTTTTGCCATTTTTTTTTAAGTCAATATGAATATTTAAGACTTTTTAAGATGCATTTAAGTGTGCTTTCTGTAACTGTGTATCATTCAGAATGATTCTCATAACCAATGAATACACTTACACATTTTACAGCTATCTAAATATATGGGTAGAAATATATTTTTAACTATAAATATTTGAAATAACCCCTTCAGATCAGTGGCTCAGAAACTCAGTATTTTAAGGAAGCGCACCATAGAAGCATAATGTTCCTAAATCTCACCATTGAAAACTGTCACTGAAACTCTGAATGTCTTGGGTCAGAGGGAAAAATCATATAAGGGGTAAAATGGAACAAGTAATAAACTTCTTGCCTACATGTAGCCAAAGTAGCAGAACAAAATATTCAACAGCAGATAAAAGTCTTGTGAGAAAACAACACAGCACCTGAGCACTAACCAGTGTATCTGTACAGAACTATGAAGAAATAAATCTGTGTCAAGTTGACACAAAAAGCAAAGCCCTAATAAATGGCTGTGAAAGAGAATTATTTATGTGGTATGCTTATTGTTTACACATTTTCTGTGAGTTAGAAAACTCTTTGCATGTTAAAATACAACTATGGTTTTTATACTGTTTCAGAAAATGCTAATTTGAGCTTTGCCAGCAAGTTACTGTGTAAAGAATCTTCCTTAAAATCAGTAACAGATTTTGCAGTTAGCATGTTATGATCATAGTCCCAAAGGTATTCCTGTATTTTCAGGAATAAAATTTTGTCTTTTTTAAAGTATTCAAAACTATTTAAACACAAGTATTTAAAACACAAGTATATCAAAATTTACTTAGGTTTAGGAACGTATTTTTCTGTTGGAAAGTATTATCCAATTTTTTCCCAAAGCCTTGACTGAATAGGGCTTTTAAGCACCTGCCAGTGCTTACAATAAGGACATTCTTAAATGCATTGCTGATCTAGCATTTCAATTACTACATATCAGTAAACTTTAACAAATCAGCAGCTATAGTTTATTGAAGAGCAAATTCCTTTCAGTTTAGAGATGAAGTGATTTTTTTGATCCAGCTGTGGTGCTCTACTGGGTCCAGCTAAGTAACCTCACCATGAGACTAACACCTGAACAGGAATGAAGGAAGAGCCATCTTTCAGGGCACAATAGCGTGATACCTCCATTAAAGGGGGCAGGTTGTCATTTGCATCCTTGAATTACAATCTGTACCTTAGCAATGCAACCCTTTCTTCCTCCTGCTGCAGCTTTACCACAAGACAGTAGTGTAAGGATATGTGGAAGGAGCATGTCTGATACTTCAAGGCTGCCTGGTCAGGGACCTTCATCAGTGCAAGGAGGGGCAATAATAAAAGGAGGAAAACATAAGCAAAAACATGCAGGGACACAAACCTGACAGGCAAGGTAAGGATAAGGAAAGAAGTGATGAGACACAAACCTGATCAGTGGCACTAATTGATGAGGGCATGTGAGAGTGAGAGTAAGTTTATTCCAGTGAGGTTATCTGCTCAGGGAAAATGTCAATTGGAAAACTAAGGGGGAAAAGGGGAAACCAGAAAGAAAATCCATGGAGGCACAGACCTGACAAAAACATGGAGATAATGGCAAGAATGAATCCCACTCTGACTGGTGGACTATCAAGGCAGGCACCACTTCCAGGAAGATCAACAGGTAAGACTGTAAACCAGGGGAGACACAGCCTGGGAGGGGTGGGGGGATGGATGGAGCTGTACAAACCCATGAGGGAAAAGGGGAGCAGGAAGGAGAAAAGTGAGAGGTAGACAGAAAAGGGTCAATACACTTGCCTGGCTGAGCCCTGTACCTGACCACCGCAGTCTGTCTTGTCAGCTTACTAACTCCTTTCTTAATGATCTCTCTGCATAATCTCACTCTCTATCCCATGTGTATATGCACAGCTACTGGTGAGACCTGTATGTTCATGCATGAAAATAGGTAGCAGATACTGGAGTCAAAGCAGGGGTGTGGGTGCCCCTGCCCAAAAAACAGCTACTGGTGAGGACCAGCAGGAGTGAGGCAAGTAAGGGTCTCAGTGCCAATGGCTGGAGCATGACAGCAGGTCACAGCCCATGTGCTGGCTGCTTAGGTGTGACTGTACCTTCCCCATTCTTGGTTTGTGGGCAGACTTGAAGCTGGACCAGCTGTAAGTAAGGGAGCATCAGGTCCAGAACAGGGTTATCAGGCATGTAGAGGACTGTGCTTGTACACCCCAAGGAGTTATAAATGTGGAAAGAAAGAAGAACAAGCGTGTGAGTGTGTATATGTGTTTGCTAGTGAGCATCAAGCTGGACCAGCTGAAAACTAGGGACATGTGGGGTGGGTAAGTGGGCCCAGAGCTGGGCAGGGAAGCTGGGTGGGCAGAAAGTGCTTGGGGGATCTGCAAATGTGTGTGTGCCCTTAAGAATATGGAAAGTGGTGCTTGTGTGCCTGGACTAGTGACCTGCCTCTGCCAGACAAAGGAGAACTTGTCTGTCTGTGTTTTACATGAGTTCTATATGTAGGCCGAAGGAAGTGGCCATGCTTCTAACATCGCTTAACAGGCATCACCCTATGTTGTCAGGTATGTGCAAGCATGCCAATGTGGTGAGCTGAAAGACACCAGCAGACCTGACCCACAGGCAGCCTCAATCCATGAACACAGATCTCAAGCTTTTCTACCATTTATGATGATGCCACCAACTTATGTTCCCCTTCAGTTTCGTTAGGCAGATTAAAATAAGTCATGGGGGATAATTCTGTTTCCCAGCATCACCTTCTGCAAAGCAAAACCAGACACCTAATCTGAAATGAGGAATCAAGTTCCTAGTTCTTAGGTGTTAAACAGACTATATCACAATTTTATCCATTAGACTAAGCTCCTCACACTGCTTCTGCTGATCATACCTATATTATTTCTTCATAAGTGAGCATTCTAATGATTATTTACCATTTTAAGTGTGCATGTTTTCTGCTAGTAACTTTATCTCTTGAGCAGATTGCTTGTATTTTATTGTAATTAAGGTGGCTAACGCCTTACTAGCATAGCAAACCATGAAATTATTAAACAAGTGATAACTTATTATAGAATAATATATTAAAAGTATGGAATTAGGAATAATTATGAAGTTGGTCATTGTGCTTTTTAAAAACTGCATGAATAATTAATTGGTGAAAATGTCACATCACCTAAATGATACTATTGCTCTGCTATATATTCTCTTCAGCTCTTGCTGAAGAGGTGCAGTTTGTATTTGCACTCTGTTATCTCTAAAGGCTTTATGATTTAATGAAAAGGCAGACTTCTTATAGTGAGGTTAGACTTGTTAATTTATCCAGCTCCGACATTTCCTTGACAGCAAAGAAAACTTTCATGCTTGAATACGGAATGTAACAGATGTCTACTATTTGAACTTATTGGAACAATAGCAAAATTGACAGAGAGAATAAAATTAATAATCCTTTTATAGTGATCTCTTACAGCAACAGAAAGGATGTTAAGAATATTATATGTGAAATTTGCAAATGTACATGTGAGAGCACTATGGTTTTTTTCTGCGATAAGGAAAATTCTCTGGCCTTTCTCAAAGTATTTGGATTCTACTTGTATATACCTACTTATATATGAGTCTTTGACATTTGACACCCAAATAGATGTTATTTGAGTTACAGACAGGAAGGCAGAAAAGTTAATATATTTTATCAGGTTTTTTTTTTTAATTCAAGTCAAAGAGCTGGGCAGAAAAGAAGATCAGACACAAGGATGCTTTCGTACTACTACTATGCAGAATATTATCCCAGTCTCTAAGTATACTTTTCTTGGACCTGATCCACACTCCACAGTATTAAAGAAAAGACAATTTCAGTCAACACATTTATATGATGTCAAATTGGTTTAGTTTGAAATAAACCTGTGGTGATGCAGGGCTAATAGTCATCCCTGAGCTATGTGATTTGTCACAGAACTGTCAGAACAAAGGTGGAGTTACTGATGTCTAAATAAGAAATAGGTGGGGATTTTAATGCTTAAGAATGGGAGGCAGCTGGGATAATCGTCACTGATGGATGTTTCTGCTAGAACAGTCATTACTGCAATCAGAAGTGCCACTGGCATTTAGTTTGTCATCATTAGGTTTTCAAACCAACAACTTAATAAAATTAATTTGGGTTATCTTTTATTTCACACCATCATAAACCTCGGGACATTATACACATTTTCAAAGTTGCCTTCATGGCCTTTTCCTTTTGTACCAATGTTTAGATGTTGCAATACTCAGTTCTAGAAAAAAAATAAAAGAACAATTCTGTGTTCAGAAAATATTCTGAATTCTGAGTATAAATATTTGACAAACTAGTGTCTGTCTGCCACAGACTTCTCTGACCTCTTTTCCCAAGTCCAGCTGCAACTAACTGCTCCTTCCATCTTATGCTCAGCACTTGAAGTTCCCAGAAGTTACCACCTGCCAGGCTGTAGCTTGTTACAAAGCGATGACAGCACATGGAGTAATGTTAGTGAAGAAGAAATGGAAAATGCCTGCTAAGCTCAGGAGGAGAAAACTAAAGAGGTATGATATAAAAAAGGAGCTTAGGAATCAGCTTCAATTCTACCCTCTGGACCAACCTCCTGCAGCTCAGCTTGGCAACTATCCCTTGTTTCTCTGCCTGCTGAGATTTCCTTATTACTGTTCCTTATGTGGCCTCTGCACAAACCTAAAAGTCCATTTGTTCTGCTCTTTCTAAATTTTGGCGATCATTATCTGGAATGCTTTTTTTTTTTTTTTTTAATGGTCACAGAAAAGATATTTAAAAGATGTGTAGATGTGACCCAAACATGTCTTAATGGTGGGCTTGGCAGTGCTAGGTTAAGGGTTAGACTTGGTGATGTTAAAGGTCTTTTCCAATATAAACAGTTCAATACCATGATTCTGAGAGACACAGGCTTTACCTGGAAGCTCTGGTTCACTCTAGTCATGCTCACCACATGATGGTCTCTCTCCTTCCAGAGCATTAGCCTTGACTCACCTTTGCACTTTATTCTCACCTTTGATGTTCTTCTGACATGAACAACACTTTCAGGAACAGCACTTTCAGCAGCGTTCCCTAGTTTGTAATTTACTTTGGGTCTCTCTCTGACCCTTGTTCTCTTCTTGTTCATGGAACTCTTATAATTACCAGTCTGTGGAGTGTTATCTAATAGACTGATTCCTAATAGCTGGTTTTTTGTTTGGTTGTTGTTGTTTTTTTTTTTTTTTTTACAGCAAAGAAACTAACTAAGCTGCATCTACTCTTAGAATCATAGAATCATAGAATAGTTAGGGTTGGAAAGGACCTCAAGATCATCTAGTTCCAACCCCCCCACCATAGGCAGGGGCACCTCACACTAAACCATCTCACCCAAGGCTTTGTCCAACCTGGCCTTGAACACTGCCAGGGATGGAGCACTCACAACCTCCCTGGGCAACCCATTCCAGTGCCTCACCACCCTAACAGGAAAGAATTTCCTCCTTATATCCAATCTAAAATTCCCCTGTGTAAGTTTCAACGCATTACCCCTTGTCTTGTCACTACAGTCTCTACTGAAGAGTCCCTCCCCAGCATCCCTATAGGCCCCCTTCAGGTTCTGGAAGGCTGCTATGAGGTCTCCACACAGCCTTCTCCTCTCCAGGCTGAACAGCCCCAACTTCCTCAGCCTGTCTTCATACGGGAGGTGCTCCAGTCCCCTGATCATCCTCGTGGCCCTCCTCTGGACTTGTTCCAGCAGTTCCATGTCCTTTTTATGTTGAGGACACCAGAACTGAACACAATACTCCAAGTGAGGTCTCACAAGAGTCGAGTAGAGGGGCAGGATCACCTCCTTCGACCTGCTGGTCACACTCCTTTTGATGCAGCCCAGGATACAGTTGGCTTTCTGGGCTGCAAGTGCACACTGAAGCCGGCTCATTTTCTTATCGACCATCACCCCCAAGTCCTTCTCCGCAGGGCCGCTCTGAATCTCTTCTTTGCCCAATCTGTAGCTGCAGCTGGGATTGCTCCAACCCAGGTGTAGGACCCTGTCATGGTTGTAGGACACTTGTAATGGTTGAACTTCATAAGTTTGGTATCAGCCCACCTCACAAGCGTGTCAAGGTCCCTCTGAATGGCATCCCTTCCCTCCAGCGTATCAACCGAATCACACAGCTTGGAGTCATCGGCAAACTTGCTGAGGGTACACTCAATCCCACTGTCCATGTCAGCGACAAAGATGTTAAACAAGACCTGTCCCAACACCAATCCCTGAGGGACGCCACTCATTACTCGTCTCTGGCCGGACATTGAGCCATTGACCACAACTCTTTGTCTGCATCCATCCAGCCAGTTCTTTATCCACCGAGTGGTCCATCCATCAAATTGACGTCTCTCCAATTTAGAGAGAAGGATGTCGCATGGGATATTGTCGAACGCTTTGCACAAGTCCAGGAAGATGACATCAACAGCTTTACCCCTGTCCATCAGTTCCATAACCCCATCATAGAAGGCCACCAAATTGGTCAGGCAGGATTTCCCCTTAGTGAAGCCATGCTGGCTGTCACCAAGCACCTTGTTGTTTTTCATGTGCCTTAGCATGCCTTCCAGGAGAATGTGCTCCAAGATTTTGCCAGGCACAGAGGTGAGACTGACTGGTCTGTAATTCCCCGGGTCTTCCATTTTCCCCTTCTTGAAAATGGGGGCTATATTTCCCTTTTTCCAGTCTTCGGGAACTTCACCTGACTGCCATGATTTTTCAAATATGGTGGCCAGTGGCTTAGCAACTTCATTTGCCATTTCCTCACCTTTGAGACCTCACCTGGAGTACTGTGTGCAGTTCTGGTGTCCTCAACATAAAAAGGACATGGAACTGCTGGAACAAGTCCAGAGGAGGGCCATGAGGATGATCAGGGGACTGGAGCACCTCCCGTATGAAGACAGGCTGAGGAAGTTGGGGCTGTTCAGCCTGGAGAAGGGAAGGCTGCGTGGAGACCTCATAGCAGCCTTCCAGTATCTGAAGGGGGCCTATAGGGATGCTGGGGAGGGACTCTTTGTCAGGGACTGTAGTGACAGGACAAGGGGTAACGGGTTAAAACTTAAACAGGGGAAGTTTAGATTGGATATAAGGGAGAAGTTCTTTCCTGTTAGGATGGTGGGGCAGTGGAATCGGTTTCCCAGGGAGGCTGTGAGTGCTCCATCCCTGGCAGTGTTCAAAGCCATATTGGATGAAGCCTTGTGTGGGATGGTTTAGTGTGAGGTGTCCCTGCCCATGGCAGGGGGGTTGGAACTAGATGATCTTGAGGTCCTTTCCAACCCTAACTATTCTATGATTCTATGATGCCTTCAGGACCTGCGGATGGATTTCATCAGGTCCCAAGGACTTGTGTGCACTTTCAGATATTTAAGATGGTCTCGAACCAGATCCTCTCCTACAGTGGGCCCAATGTCTTCATTCTCACAGTCCCTGCATCTACCTTCTAAGACCTGGGTGGTGCGTCGGAGCCTTTGCCAGTGAAGACCAAGGCAAAGAAGTCATTCAGAACCTCAGCCTTCTCCAAATCCTGTGTAGCCAGTTCTCCCGAAAGCTTCCTCAGGGGGCCTATGTTGTCCTTAGTCTGTTTTTTATTTGCTACGTACCTGTAGAATCCCTTCCTATTATCCTTAACATCCCTGGCTAGGTTTAATTCTAACCGGGCCTTAGCCTTCCTAACCTGGTCCCTAGCTTCCCGGACAACATCCCTGTACTCTACCCAGGCCGCCTGTCCTTGCTTCCATTTTTTATAAGCCTCTTTTTTCCTTTGAATTTTCCTCAGCAGCTCCTTATCCATCCAAGGAGGTCTCCTGGCCCTTCTGCTGCACTTCCTTCTAGTTGGGATGCAGCACTCCTGAGCTTGTAGCAGGTGATCCTTGAATATCAACCAACAGTCTTGGGCCCCCCTGCCCTCCAGGGCTGTATCCCATGGAACCTTACTAAGCAGGTTCCTGAAGAGGCCAAAGTCTGTTCTCTTGAAGTCCAGGGCAGTGAGCTTGCTACACGCTCTTCTCACTGTCCTGAGGATCTCAAATTCTACCATCTCGTGATCGCTGCATCCAAGGCTGCCCTGGAGTACCACATTCTCAACAAGCCCTTCCCTGTTGGTGAGCACAAGGTCAGGCATGGCACCTCTCCTTGTTGGCTCCTCTATTACTTGCAGAAGGAAGTTGTCTTCCACACAATCGAGGAACCTCCTGGATTGCTTGTGCCGTGCAGTACCGTCGTTCCAACAGATGTCAGGGTGGTTGAAGTCCCCCACGAGAACAAGGGCCTGCGAGCGTGAGGCTTTTCCTATCTGTCTGTAGAGTGCTTCATCCACAGGTTCTCCTTGATCAGGCGGTCTGTAACAGATCCCCACAGTAATGTCTCCCACAGCTGTTTTCCCTTTAACCCTGACCCACAAACTCTCTGTAAACTGCTCACCTGCCCCCAGACAGAATTCCATACTCTCCAGCCTATCCCTAACATAAAGGGCAGCTCCCCCTCCCTGCCTGCCAGGCCTGTCTTTTCTAAAGAGCCTGTAACCTTCCATTCCAACACTCCAGTCATAGGAGCCATCCCACTGTGTTTCTGTGATGCCTATTATATCATACCCCCATAGATGTGCACACATCTCTAATTCCTCGTTTGTTCCCCATGCTACAGGCGTTTGTATAGAGGCATCTGAGCCGAGCTCCAAATGAAGCCGGCTCGTTGGCTGGAGCGGCTAGAATATGTCTACATTGCTCCGAGCATTTATCATAGGTGTTGGCAACTGACTGGGTGTGTTGGGATGGAATGATGCCCCTCTCCCCCAACACATCTAGTTTAAAGCCTCCTTGACCAGTCTGGCAAGCCTCCTACCAAAACTGCTCTTCCCATTTGAAGGCATTTGAAGCACCTTCATACCTATGTGTTCACTGTTTGTATTTGCAAATGTTCTTATCTTTCAGCATGTAAGTGGCAAATTAGATTTTAGGTATTTATATATTATCAGTCCAGTCATGTTACAAAACAGTTTAAATTCCTGGTCCCTCCACTTTCAAGACTCAAATTTAGCAGAAGGAAACCTTCATGGCATTTTGTTTTTACTTTTAATTTTTTTCCTACACTAGATTTCTTTCCACCTCAAATTTCCTTCTTTTTGTCCCCTTCATGTAGGTATATTACGAAATCAGGGCATGCTCACAATTCATGGCATTAGTAGTGGCATGTTTGATGAAGTCTTAACTCCATGTGCAATTATGCTGTAGATTTTATCTTTGCATCTGACTCAAAGCTCATTGAAAACAATACAGTCAATTTCTGTTGTAGAACTATGTTCCAGTTTATTTTTGCTCAGGTGTATTAAAGGACATTTTTTTATAATGAGAATTTATTGTACTTTCCTCTCCACACATCACTCTGAAGTGGTTGTACCTCATCAGAGAACCATAGATGTTCCACTTAATTCCCTCAATAGTGTAAAAAAATCAGAAGTTTGTGACAGCATTAAAACATTGCATGGAATAAGACACACTCCTAAGCATACCTGACAAAGAATTTGAAAGGTAGAGCAGGAACGAAATTGAATGGACTATACAATACACTGACGGCATTGCAATTTGCTATCCTCTCACTGACAAAAAGAACACATTTTGCATGTCTATATCTGTGTGTAAGGCTACAAGCAAATAAAAGTCTGTATAATAAAACAATGAAAATTTTAATTTTGAATCAGGCAGACATGTTTCCTGTATCTGTAGGATCTTTGGAAACTGAGAATGGTACTGCTTGGCTACTGTGACTTGAAATGGAGAAGCTTTCCCTCCCACATGGCAAAGGAAGCCATCATAATTATCTGAGCTGAGGCCATCAATATTCCTTTGATAGCTTAAAACTCAAAAAAACTAGGGAACCATTGCCAAATATTCTAAAAAACATCTGAGGACCCACAACCTTTCTTGACTTTACGTTTAAAAATGTTCTGCTTGTAGACTCAAATGTTATAGTCAGAAGTAAGCAATTTTCCAGCATTTTGCATGGTGTTCTGGTATCTTCTCAATAAGGTTTTTTAGGGCTGGTATGGGCTGTCTTTCTTACGAGTTTCTAGAAATCAGTTCTTAAATCTGAACAAAGAATTATGAAGAAAAAAAATATCTTAAAAACTATCTGCTATCAGTTCAGTGTGCAAGTTTATAACAAATAATTAGTCTATTAAATAATTTCCAAGGAGACAATTCTCTTTGCTTATATCTTCTGTAGCATTTATGGCTCATTCAAGCAAAATTTATAATCTCATTTCTGGGGTTTAATCCTTTTTAATGCCTCTCAAAGTCTTTTCTATCTTCAGCAATTCAACACCCATGCGTACCTAGCTATTATGTTTTTAAGAATTTTTCAAACAAGTGACTATAACACAAACACACAATTAGGGCCTCACAGGGCAGCATGCTATATGAATATATCAGAATAACAGTTTTCTTGGCCTAAGTGCCAAAAAAGAAGAAAGCAATAAAACTGATGTATAGACGAATTAAGATCACTATGTAAAATAGTTCCCAAACCAGAAGATCTTTATCCATTCTTCAGATTTTCAAGTTTGAAGAGGTCCTATGGGTTGAATGCGTACCTTTTATCCATGTACCTTTACCTTGTGAGCTTCTATCTTTTTGATCTCTGTTTCTTCAATGCCAACAGAAAAGCCAGTTCATTGAGTATTCCTATTAAATAAGAAAAAGACTAATGTTTAGCCTCAAGATATCCAGATTAATTTCTTTCCATCTCTCCAACTTTGTTTCTTCTCAGATATTTTTACTTCTACTTCAGGTTTGCCTATTCAAACAGTGATTCTTGTTTTGATCGAAATAAGCGCTTTCACTTCTTTTTCTGATGCAGCAGAAAAATACAAAGATCTCCAAGCTTGTCAATGCATGTTAAAATGTAGGCTTCAAGCCAAGAGCTTGTACAAAGCTGCAAAAACAATAAGCAGAGACATAAGAATGGTGACAGCTTCTATAGCTGCTCTTCCCATGTAAATTGCTACTTACATCATCTGCACAGCTTCTGGCAGGAACATACAGCAGTTTAAAAGTGCTCATCATACTGAAAATAAAAAACACCCACTCTGAAAGCTGAAACAGGTAGCTGTAAGACTACATACTTTTGAAAATGGTCAGAATAAGGCTCTTCATTTACTATTTCTCTAAATAAATGACTCTTTGAAGTTTCTTAACATTTAACTGTGTGTATTTCAAAGTATGCAGGTAATACGGGTTCACTCTTACCCAAAATTATACTGGAACTTTCAGTGGAAGGTTAATTTATGCTCACATGCTGAGGTGACACAAAAAAAGTCTTTCATCAGAGCCGCATTTTTGCCAACACAAATCTAGAGAAAGCAAACTTTCTTTTCAAAGCAAACTTTTCAACTGAAAAATATCTTAAAAAAAAAAAAAAAAAAAAAAAAAGATTGAAAAGCAATCTTGACCAAAAAAAAAAAAGCCACCAGCAAACACTACTCTCTTTCGGAGACAATGTATTGTGTTGCCCCTGTTCCTTCTCTTTTCCTGTCCCCAGTGCACATATTAACACCTATTTATTTGCTGTCAACCTGGCTACTTAGAAAGTACATTAAACATGAAATTGAAGTATTATGTATTGAAATACCATGATATGCATGAAGAGTAAAATATTCCTGAGTTAACCTGAGGTAGCTTGAACTAGTCTGAAAAAAACAGTAAAAAATAGTGTAGCAGAGCTTTTCATAAAAGGATTCCTCTTGAAAACTGGCTTCTGACCATGGCTTGACATGTTCTTCTGTCTGCTAACGCTAAAGATTTTAAAGATGCTCAAAGCCACGCTTTTTTTCCTCCATTTTTTACCATTTCTCTTATTTTGGTTTAACGTGACCTTCAAAGAATTTATAAATTTCAACTGATGACACTGTTGAATGTCCTAAGATAAACTAGAGAATGTGAGCCTAATATCAGAATTAAGATCAGAAGAGGAGCTCAAGTGGATTATCGGTTACATTGGAATAGTTTGATTTTCTTAGTTTCATCTACACCTAGAGAAAATATGCTGCTCTCAGCAAAAGTGTCAGTGTTGCAAAAAATCTTTAATTATCTTTCTTTTTTATCTACTTTCCTAAATGACTTCTCTTTCCAACAAATCACATTCTGGGCATTGCATGGAGGACCAAAACCAGGTAGGACTTCACCAGGTAGTGGCAGAACTTGAAAAAACACCCAAACGTGTGGAATCTTTTCTAGACTATGTATATCTTTCAAAGGTCTTTTAAAATTATATTGAGAATGTTACACTTCATGAGTTTTCTCTTGGATTGAATGCTGTTACTTCTATTAACCTCAGGAGAAACTGACTGTTCAGCAGCACCACTTACCCATAGGGGTTTAAGAAAGGAAATAGGATTTAGTGGTTGAAGAGAAGAATCCTAACCTTGAAATTGTTAGTCTAGACTGTGGATAAAGAATAGAGGTATTTTCTGTGCTTAGAGCATCTTAAAGAGAGTTTGGGAAAACGCATTTCAGTTTCTGATTTCAGCAGTGACATTGGCGACCTTAGCTATATCAAGAAAACAGTATTTCAGTTCCTCCCTGTAATATGAGAATATCAATGCTTTCTACTCCCAGTAGTTATCCTCTTCAGACTGAAAGCTCTTCGGGGCAGAATACAGCTGTAACACTAGGTTTTTGCAGTGCCTATGTATTGTTGTAAAGCAAATAATTAGATTTCTACTGGGAGAAACAGTGTAATCAGTGTTGAGCACTTGAATTGTCATCTTTTGGAAAGACTGAATTGTGATGATTAGAATAGTTATTACAGTCTTCTCCCACACAGTCCTTATTGGTGCCCCAATCCATTTTGGTTAAAGTAACTATATCTTTTTTCCTCTTTTTACTTTAAGCATGTTTATTTCATTAAAAAAATTTCCATACCTGTTAAATTGTTCTCTCTAATGTCACAAACATTATATGTATGTACAGATATAGACTGATGCTATATGTATAGCAAAAGATAAAAGGTGTCACAAAGCAAGCATTAATTTAATCATTCAGCAAACTTTTTACTTTTAATAAGATGCAAATGAAGCATCTTTCATGGTGTTGAAAGAGTTTCAAGTTGATGAAATAGAAAATGCATGTCTAACCATAACAGAAATGACCCCCGTAAATTGATCAAACTTCATGTGGAATAAACACAAATCATGCATGAGCAAAAAAATGTCTGTTGTTATAAATAAGATTGTGATGAATACCTCATCTGGAGCTGTTTTATACAGAAATTCAGTTAAGCTGCACAGTTCATTTACATGACTCATGCCACTAACACAGCCAGATTTGGAATTCGTAACTTTACTGCCATATGTTTATACTACCAGAGGTTATTTTAAGTTGGCGTACCTTTCAGTTCTTCTTCGACATTCCTCTTCACCAGTTCCTTAGGCAAAAGCTTCATAAAATCTACTATGTACACCATTGTCACCTGGGATATTCTCCTTCCATTCTTTTGAAGAGAGCTTAGCCCCTATTGCTGTCCCTGTACCCAATCACACAAATCCTCTATCTTTTTACAGAAGCACTATCTCACTCATCTGGTGTCATTAATGAATGGTGTCCTTGAATGGACAAAACTAGGCCTCTGACTTTATGTACATATCCCACTGCCCTCAAAAATTATTTCAAAAGAAAATGGTTTTCTCAGAATTATGCATATACTTGAGGTGTAAATAGTAACTTCCAAATACAGGAAAATAGGGAGAAAAGTTTAGAGG
Organism: Lathamus discolor; assembly: GCF_037157495.1. Taxonomy (NCBI): domain Eukaryota; kingdom Metazoa; phylum Chordata; class Aves; order Psittaciformes; family Psittacidae; genus Lathamus; species Lathamus discolor. The sequence goes on along the minus strand of NC_088885.1, from coordinate 89,512,609 downwards.
GAAAGGGAAAATCAATAAATAATACAAGTCAATACTTGACATCTGAACAACTGAATTTTTCATAAAACTCTTTTCAGTTGCTAGCAACTCTAAGTTTAAACTCGCTGTCCTCCAAAATGCTTCACTTATTTGAAAATCTTACAGACTAAAAGTGACCATTAAAGAGCAAAAATACAAAACACCTTCAGTTTTCCTTTCCTTAAAAGTAAGGAGAAGTAAATTACAGTACACAGTAAGCTGATACTGCCAATATTAAGAAGATGTCTTATGTACTAGTGTATATAGACTACACTATTAAAACAGCAAGAGGTAAGGTCATTCAGAAAACAGTATGCCAGAATTTCATGAACATAATTAGACAGTTTGTGTGAAGGACTTCCTGTTTTCTTTTGGGTTCTTTAGCTAAATATGTATATCTACCTTTTTTTCCCCCATTGTATGTGATACATATTCTAGAATTTCATAGACATTGAAGTACCTGTAAATTTGACTAGCTAGGTGTTGCTTTTGATGCTTGCTCTTCCCACATTTTTTCAACTTTGTGGTGAAAGATTAATGTATTTATGCAGTTTCTATTAAGTACAAATCAAGAAGAATTACTCCTTGTAATACCATTTTAAAATACATCTAAACTTATTATAAACCTATTAAAATAATACAAAATCAGTGTAACTGGGTTGGTAGAGTTTTAGTGGTATGGAACCATAACTACCCTTTCTCTTACTTGGAGATATGTTCTATTTAGAAATATATATGCAACCCACAGATATGCAATGCTCTACCATATCAGTATTTAGATTGCATTAAAATTATCAGTTCCACAAAAATAGGAGCTCACTATAAATTGGCTGACAGCTTAATCAACAACAACAAATTAGCGCTTCATCAGCAATCATAAAATCTTAATTTTTACACTCTTTGGAATTTTGTTTTCCATTGGATAATTTATTTGCAATGTATATTGCTTTGCAGAGTAAATATATCCATATTCATAGTAAGACTGAGGAAAACCAGTCAACCATGTGCTAAAAACCAATTTTTAAATTTTTATTTTAGTCTCATAAATAGCTGAGAACTGCATTAAACACTTATTTTTCATAAAGAAGATCAGTGCAGTATCATATTAAAAATTAAAACTGAATAGCATTTATTTGTCTAAACTTCTAAAGATTCAACTGAATCTTTGTTTATGAATAATTAGTCTTGGAGTTCATTATTGTGTAGCACTAAAATCTGTGAAGTATGGAAGCCAGCAGATGTCTGATGGTGAACAAGGTCTCCCATTCAGTCTGCATTTCCCAAAGGCTATGAGACCTCCCCACTATGGCCACCATGACAGGGGAGAAGCAGAGGCTCTGATGTATTCCTACTGATGTAGGAATAACACCATTTCAAGGCAGAAATAATCTACCTTTATTAAGTCAGTTGAGAACAATGGAAAAAGGTAGTAGGTTTTCAGGAATACAATTCCTGAAAGTTAACAGCCTCTCCTAAACCATGCATTTTGCATAGCTGTGGAGAGCAGAATACCCCAGTGTTTTCAGGAGATGCACTGTGTATATTTTGTGTACAACAGCAATGCTGCAGCATTCAGGCCTCTGAAAAGACCCCATGCCAAACGGTGGCTATATTCCTCTTATTCTGCATCCTCTGCATTTTGCAGAAGAAATCTCTGTATTGGCTCCAAGCAGAGTGGAGTAAGGTGGTAGGCTCCACTCTCCTGTTTACATCACAGACTTCATGTATACTGAACAGTCAGGGTAGGAGTTTCCCTAGGTATGAAAATGTTAGTAGATTGATAAGAACTTCCTCAGCTTTATTTCTGTTTGTGTTTGGGAATAGATTGTTCCGTAAAATGCTCAGAATTACGTAGTCAATGAGAAGAAAAGATAAAGATAGCACTAGACTTTACAAGGCTTTGTGGTTTTGACCTATTCATTCAGCTTCTTTGTAGTGTTTTATTTGCATTTTTTAATATATGAAATTTATTAATTCCTTTCTATAAACAAATTGTAAGTAGTATGTAAACAATAATCTATCCAACCTCTGAGTCCAAGGTTTACCATGACTGCAAACATTTTGTACGTAAAAGATATTTTAATATCACCTTGTTGAGTCCTTTAAGCTGGTTTGTCAAGGGGTTTCATTTCCAATAAAGAAAAATAATTGCTTTCTATTTGGCAAAGGTGAGATTTTTCAAGCTAGTTATCGCTGCAGGTTTTATTCACCAGAGATTTCTTTATGCTCCTGTGGAAGCAAATGACAAGACCCATATTAAACTGTAGCTCTGTGATGGAGAGGAGTAAACTGCTTCACCAAGAGCTCCTGCCTTCCCCTTCCCAGTCCAGTTCTAGTCACCTTAGCAGGGATCAGCCATAATAAATCAGCTTTGTGCTCATTTCCGGAATGGCAAACAATAAATCACAGTAATTCTCTTACTGTTCAGAGAGATTTCAATTCTTAGGAGAGTTTTAATCACAGCAGAGAGGAAAGAGTGTTAATGAGGTCTATAAATTACCTTAAAAGAGGGTAATTATGTCCAGTGTTGTAATAAAGGCTGAGACAGCTAATATCATTAAAGCAATTAAACACTTTTTTAGATTGTGAAGATAAATTAGAATTAAAATATTACTGTAAACAAGGGGCCCATTTATTATGAAACAATTAATTAAATTGTGGACTCAGATAATATTGCACTGACTTATACAGGTTCTGTGAACTTCATTCAGATTTCGTAAAGTAACAGGGCTGCATATCACAAGTACATTGTTATTACATTATCATCACATGAATCAGTGAACAGCATCTTTACTTGTGCTCTTAATTAGATTTTGTTTGATGCAATTACTATAATTTCTTCTTATCTAGATTCTGCTCATCTTTTCTCTCATCTAGATTTGTCCTTACCTTTCATCTTTCATTTCTGTGGTCTGCATTTGTAAAATAAAGAGAACCTCACCATGAAAAATAAAAAGCTGGACATTCCTGAAGACTAAGTTACTATGAGATTTCCATGGAAACAGTCATCACAAAAACATTAGCACCAGAAGAGTTTTTCATGACAAGCAGTCATAAAATCTGAATAGTAAAGGAATTAATAAAGATTTATTTTCTTCTGTTTAAGCTAGACTCAAGGATAAGCTGAAATCAAAACCTCTGTTGAGTACCTGACTACCCTGCTTTTTGTGTCCAAAACCAAAATAAAATATCTTTTTCTTGCCCTATGCTTTTTCAGCATGGTGCAGTGTACTGCTTCTTTCAGTACAGTGGCAAACTTTCTTAATCAGTGAAAGTAAGAAAAATGCCTACAGTAATTTAGCTTATAGGTTTATGATTAGGACCATATTGTTGGTAGGGAAATATAGACTGTTAATTTCATCAGTCCAAAGATGGCATAATATGCAATTTTCTGGGTATCTGATCTAGTAACCCTAGGCTAATTTTAAAGTGTGTGATGGTGGGAAGCTGGTACGGAGGAGATGCAAGAGGCAACAGTCTGGCCAGCAGCCTGTGGGCTACTCACAAAAGGAAAAAACCAACAAAACAAGGAAGAGTGTGGTACCAAGGAAGAGTGTAGTAGTGTCATAATGTTTTATGGAAGACTTAAATATTAACAGAGTCAGAGGGATCAAGCAAACACAAGCACAGCTGACTGCCCTAAGAACTGAGGAATTCATTTAATGACAGACCAACAATTTATGTAATCCTGGTCTCTGGGACCTTTTGCCTTCCTAACGCAGCGCCCAGTCTCAATGGACTGCAGACTTTTGCTCTTTTGAGCTCAATAAATACTTAACTGTTTTGTACAAAGGAGAAAATCTTAATTCAGCTGTTTCATAAGACTTCATTGCTGAAAGAAATGCATTGGGAGTCCTTCAAGCTGAGCAGAGGATTGATACTGTGCTTTTGCATAAAACGGAGAGGAAGACAACGTTGTATGCCAACGTTATTTTATTCACTACATCTTGTATATAGTTTCTGCTCTTCAATACTAATACAACTATAATCAGGTTATAAAGAGACTGTCTAGTGTATTGCATAGCCTAATCTATTATTGATTCACTATTTATAAAACATTTTGTACAGTAAAGGATGCAAATACTTAATTTCTAATAATGAAAAAAATACTAAATTAACTTTCATTTTGATAGTAAGATTATAACTTTTTCTTGCAGGCAAAAATTTTTTGCAGGCAAAATACAACAGTTTTAAGATAAAATCTGCTGATCACATTTTCACAGATTAAGATGATCATAGAAAACAATATAAACTCATTGATAATAGATTTAATTTCTAATATACACTGAAAGTATATCTAATAGCTGAAGGCTGTACCTGTATTAGTGAGTTTTACTAAAGTAACTCATATATAACTGGAAAACTTACCAATTCGATATTCTAACATTTTTTAAAATAATTTCAATAGGAATGGTTTAATTTACAGTTTCTCAAAATGTAAAGTCTTTTTCTTAAATAACTAAGCTATAAAGGAAGACAGTGGGTGTTGAGAAGGAAGAAGGACTGATTGCTATACAGGATTTTCCAAACTAAATCTGGCAATTCATCCATCTTGTTCTGTAACCTGCCTAAAGTATTTACTAGTACCTTTTAGACTACTCCTAGGGGAAAAAAAAAAAAAAAAAGAGTAAAAAATCTTAGGGCACAATCGTTTAGCCAGTGATGTACATTCAGTCAGATCCAGAATGATGTTTTGCAAGTTTTGCTTGCTGTTAAGGTGCTTCACATTTTTAGTTCATCTAAACTGTGGAAACAAATTTGAGTCAATTTATAATGTGGAAAAATTAGCTTCATCAAGCAATACAGACTATTTCCATTTCAGATATAGTTTCACGGCAGTCTCACTAAGAATTTGTTTTGGTGGTTGTCTGCTATCAGTCATGGACCTAGTTTAGTTCTCATCTTGCCCAACCTAATGCTCAGCAATAATTTTCTTGTTATTAATTACAACTCCACATTATAGCAGGTGCCCAATGCATCTCACCCCATTTATATTCTGGCAGGCTGGTACACCTCATTCTCATATGCACACAGCACCAAAGCAATTACTGCTAAAAGCAGCTGTATTATTCACTGTGCTATGAAAAGTTCTCTTTCTGGTAGAAAGGTAATGAGTACTTGAAAAGACTAATGTTTAATAATATTCTGTTAACAGATCATCTGTTAGAAATACCGATTAAAGGAAAGAGTGAATGAGAGATCCACATTTGGTACCCATTTGCATAGCTCTTCTGAAATCAATAACCTTACACAGAAGTCTAAATATCCAAGTAGAAAGTGCTGACCTTTAAGACTGACTTTTTGATCTCTGATCATTGAGAACCTTGAATGAGTTTCCAGTGGTCTCCGAAAATACACCTGGATTTCCCCAAATGATAATTGAAGATATTTTTAAGAAACATTAATTCTGAGAATGAGTCTGAATTACAGAGCTGAGACTTGGACGCAGGTACAAAACTTCTAGAATAATCAGCATTCTTTGGATAGCATATTTTGGAATGAGCAAATCTTAAAGGGAAAAAAAACGGATGATTGAGATGTAGAGTGTGTATCAGCCTAGATAAGACTAACTTCAAACATAAACATACACAGCCTGATTCTCATCTACTTCTGTATCTGTAAGGTAAGACTGAAATCCTAGAGACATTTAATTCATATCCTGATTTAGACCACAACTTTCAGTAATGTCCCCTGAGGTGCGAGGACCTGACATTGCTCTGTGTCGGTGCTTTGACTTTCATTTGGATGGGTTGCGGAGCAGGTTACAAAGTTCAAAACTGGCCTGCAGTTCAGAAGCATTATTGCCTGTATTCCAAAGGACCTGTTTTTGAATTACCAAAATAGATAATATTGTTTATGAGAAGCCTCCCTTTTGAGAACTGAAAGGTTAGATTCTCTTTATGAAAGATTTAAAAAGGAACACTTCTTGCTAATATCCCTCTGGAAATGCAAAAATGTGAAAGTAGCAAAACCTGTAATGAAAAAACAAAAAGGCATTTCAGTGAAAAAATGTTAGCAGCAAGCAGAAAGATTATTCAGTGAATTGCAGGAATAGTCACAAGCTAATAAACCAGCTAAAATTTGACAATTTAAAGTATTGTTTCAAATCCTAAAGGACTGTATATAAATTCTTAGCTATATTCTTACCTGTATTTTTGACCAGTCTATTCTAATGTTACTACAGATTAAAACATTACAAAATACTGGACAGATTCCTAAATTTGCTATATTCGCTTCTAAATTGTGAGTACTTTGGAGGCAGTTTCAGATGTGTTAAGACTGCACAGATATTTCTTGAAGAAAGGTTATTGCAGTGATTTAGATAAAGCTGAGGAGGAAATTTTAAGTCCAATGAATGGGTGAAATACATTTACTTTCTTCTACATACAAACTTTCATTGATGTATGTGATAGCTATGGAGGTGAGTAACAGTCTCTTTACCAGGAGTAACTTAAATACTTATACTTAGAAAAGTGTGTGTCTGTAAGAAAATGAAGAAGAAATTCTTTCACCAGTTTAAGCCAGAAACATTTTCAAAGTTGATCATGTTCCTTCCTGCTCTAGTGAACATTTATGCTCAAGGGAAAGTGCCAGAATTTTCCATTTTTCCTTCTTATTCTCTTACCAGGGGGAATTTAAGATGCATAAATCATTTTTGTGTGCCTTTATCTACCTTATTGGTCAATGCCATGAGACCTTACCGTGACATAAATCATTTTGTGTGTATTTATGCTGTTTATTGTTGAAAGACCAGAATTGTGTACAAGTTTTACTAGCGACCTTCAAACAGAATAGATTTTCATGGCAGATTTTAGGGGGAATGCAAAGTAGCTGACAGTGTTTCTTCATGCAGGAAATATAAACGAATACCCAATGAAGTCCTGGGGATGCAAATGTTTTATAAAATTGAATGGAATTACTCATGCGAACAAAGTTATGCACATGCTGAAATGACTAAGTATGGGAAGGTAATTTGTCAGACCCTTACATTTGCTGCAGTTCTGCCAATTTATGTATGTTTTTCAGTAATTTCCATGTTGAACAGAGTCTGTATAAAGAAAGCTCCCCATCTTGTCCAGTGTGAGAAGGACAGTTCCCAAGAGTAGTCATTTGGCATGCTTGAAAGTGTACTGTTTTCATATGGGGCCATGAAAAAATATAAATTCTTGGTTACACAGGAAAAAGGCCCAACAATTTTTACATATTCATCTATGGACTTACACATTTTCTTCTTCTGAGGCAAAGTTTAACTTCTCATTTCCTTCAAACATACCTACAAGGGAACATGGCCTCTAGAAATAGAAAAAACATAGAGAAAGAAATATGTGTAAGTGCATTTCTCCGAATTATCATGATTTTTTGCTTGTATTGCCATGTATTTCCAGGGGTTTTACTCTGTTTTCAATTTTTAAGCACCAGATAATTTTGTCAGAAATAATTCAAAGGTTTTTTGAGGTAGGCACCCAATCTTAAGTATAACTAAGGCAACTTAGTTATATATATAATAAATATTATATATATTTATAATTTATAAATATTTATACTTATAAAATAATATGTATATAATAAATAATATATATGTGAGTTTCCATCATATCTGGAAATTAGGAAACAATTGAAGTAATTCTTTTTAAATCAGTATGAACTAATTTCATAAACTTTTGCTGATTTCATAATTTTTCACATATATTTGTTAATGGTCATAATACTTAACAAAAATTTGGAAGGGGAATATATGATAACAGATTGGTGATTATCAGATGTATGATTTGATTTGATTATCCAGTTTCCTTCCATCAAGCCCCTATAAAATTCACATTCAGATGATTCTACACATCTAGGGACTTTCTGGCCTGGGAAGCAGATTATACTACTGTTGGATTCAGTCTGGCATCTATTAAGAGCTCCCCAGTTCTACATTGCCAAGCAAAGGCTGAGGTGTCCAATGTTTCTCCAAAAAAGGTTCTTAACTTGTTGCCAGCTTGTGGAACCATTATGGGGAAATATCAGAAGTGTGCTAAAAGAAATACAGTTGTCAGAAGTGAGAGGAGAGAGGGAGTGAGGAAACATTGTAAAGCTTTGAAGGAAAAGGAAGCAAGCATAAGAAATAAACCCTCTATACGAAAATGTGATGGAGAATAGAAAAGAACAACACAGAAGAAAAGATGAATCAATCTATAACACAGGGACAGTTTTACTTCTCAGTTGTACTTTATGTTAAGATTAAAAAAACCCTGTTCTATGAACGTGGGTCAATACTAAGCTCCAAGGTGGGGTACATTCGAGTCATGTGTAATAACATTTTGAAACTGTATTGAAAAAAAAAAAGAAATCTTATGCCCAGGGGGTTTGGCAGGGCCAATATGTTTTGCAGTTTTTCAGTTCCCTCTTAATTTATTGCAACTCTGAACACTGAGAAAGTGAGACTGTTAATCTGCGTACCAACAAATGACTGTGTGCATGACTGAATTACTGTGCTTATGAATCTTGCACAGATATTTTTCTTCATTCATTACATGTAAACTTTCAGATTTGAGGATGGCTGACAGTACTAACCTTCTGGACTTTCTGTCTATTATTTACCAAACTTTGATCATGGTTTAGGAGCTCCCCTGTGCAGCCATTTAAGAAGACCTTTTCTTCGGTTTACAGACAATTTCACCAAAAGCATTATTTAGCTTCCAAGAAACTGAGAGCATCCTTCATCCGTGGAAAGCAGCAGATGGGAAGCAAGTTGGCTGCCAGTAGCCAGGGAGAGCTAAAGAGATATATAGCTCCTGAGTGTAATTTACTGAAGACTGCTCTCAATGGTTTACACTAAAATTCTTTGTTTAACCACAATTAATGCTGAAACCAGAACTTTCACATGGCTGGGCTCTGCAGAAGCTATTAACATTATTATTCCAAAACACCAAGGGAGTAACACAATGCCCTGTAAGGAATGATGCATCTTTCTTACAGTCTGTAATTCTAGCATTTCAAGATACTAGAGATCCCATTCATGTACCTTAATGGTGTGGGCAGATTTTCAACAACCCTCAGTGGGAGCTGCAGGTTGCTGACAGAGACTGAAAATCCAGCAAACTTTGTGTAGGTGTTCGACAGGAAATCAGCAACTTAAAAATAGCCATTAGATTTCAAATCCCAAATTTCTCCAAAATATTTGGACTCATTACATAAGCAGAAACTTGAAAAATTGAAGGCGAAATACAGTCACAAGTGTTTCCTGCCCTGACTCTGAGATAGGCTGAGTGTATCTGAGTTTGATCTTTTTCTGACATGATTCAAGCACCATGTTCAGATACATGATAGCTGGAAGATCCTTAGAAATAATAGATGCCAAGCACTTTGCTCAAGGTCACAAAGGAAAACTCAGTGCTCAATGTAAGAATCTAGAACACGAAACATCTATCTATCAATCTATCTATCTATCATCTATCTCTCTGAAAAAAAAAAAAAAAAAAGAGCCCTAGAGCTTTAACTGTCCCTTCTCTGACTGCCTCTTCACTTGTTTCTTTCTGTGTCACCAGAGGCCATCTGTGATACAAAGTAGATGATTTTACACCCACTGATAAGGCCAGATGCAGAAGAGTAATGAAAAATACATTATTTTCTTTTATAAAGAACCATACTCTACCAAAGCATTTTAAAAGGCCACTTGATCAGTGTTCATAACAACCCTGTGCATTAGACAGTATCATAATGACTATTCGACATGTGCTAAATGATATGGTCGGTGCCACAGTGGGGAAGTCTGTATCAGGATTTGGGGGCGGGGGGGGAAACATGTCTTCCCTGCTTTGCTCTTTCTAGACTTCTATCCAGTTCATTATCTGAAGCAATGCTAAATTTTGATGTCCTTGAACTTCACAAACATGTCAGACAATGGAACTCTTCCAAATCCAGCCTGAATACTCAGACATGAACATTAATCAAAAGCAAGGAATCTTTGTATCAACATGTAAAGACTCTGAATTCAGCTCTTTGAGAGGATTGTTCCTCATAGCAACTACGATTATGACCACATGGTGTAGCTTAATGAACATCATAAACCAGCAAGCAAAAGGCTGCTGCGGAAGTGCAGGGAGCAGTCCTGCCCACACTCCCTTTGCAGGCCTCTTTGTTTTCAAGATCAGGAAATTCTTTAAGATCTTCCTCTCCCATAGGATTTTTCTCCTTTGTTTTCTTTGCTGCAAAGGACTTCTAATACCACTGTATAAATTATTCTTTTGTCATTTGTCTTCCAAGGATTTGTCTTCTCTAGTCCACTTAGTGTATATTTCATTACACCTTCGTGTACTGAAATCAAGCAATGATGGGTCACAGAAGTTAATAAAATGCTAGAATGTCTGCTTTCCACAAGCCATGATGTGTGGCATATTCATTTAGGAGCAACATAAGCTTTAAATGTCATCACTAGCTACTGTAAGAAACAGATTTCAATGCTGGTGTAGATTTTTTTTTATTATTATTATTAACTTAGAGGAGGGTTTTTTTGGCTCTTTTCCTCCCTTCCCTTACAGTTCCTGGCACTGTTTCCTGCATAATTGTCAACTGTCTCTCTTCATGAACTGATAGCAGCTCACATTTGAAACGTTTACATTACTGATAGGTGAACCAATGTAGCTAAAATAACAAGGTATCTAAGTTTCTCACCTTTTGTGATTTCATTCTGTTTCATTTCTGAAATGACAGTGCACAGTCAGGGTCAGACTGCTGGAATTATTATCAGACAAAAAGTGCATCCAGCACTGAAGCAAACATTATTTCTAGTGCTATTTTCCAATTGCCCTTGAAAGAGTCAAAAAATTCACAGCAAGGTTTATGCCTATATCTAGTCCAATACTGAAGGCCCCTGATGCTCCCATCCAGCCTCATACAAACGTTCTTGCTGTGAAGCATACTTATAAAAATACCACTTTTTAATAAGTACAATCAAAGATATTATCAGGTGTACAGACAGAAGGAAAAGGAATGTGCAGTAATATTAGTATATAATCTCAATATCTAACAAAGAAAAAATAGTATTATTCACAGTGCTAGTAGTCATACCATAAAAAACCTCCCAGCCCTATCATAAAATATCTAACTAGGCCCTGGCCACTGGGATTAGAAGGAATCAACTGAAAAATAAAGTTTAAAATTTGAGATGTATCATTTCAAAATGTAAAATGAAAAATTACTGAAAAGGAAGAATTTGTCTTCTGTTTGAATGAAAGTCTGAGGACAGTATAGCATGGAAATAAATATTGCTTGCACTAGCACCAAATGAACAGACTAGGAAACTGGGTCACAATAAATTGATTTTGCTTCCCCAAACTTTAGCTAAAAGGGTGAGAGCATTTTCTTCTCCTTAGGACATTTTATGGAAAGGAACCCACGTACAGCATTTAACTGAGATTCACTAAGCTTCTGTTTACAGGTTCTTTGTCCCTGCAAAACTAGATCACATCTCTTTAAGGGAGTATTTTTAAAAGCACATCGATATACTTTAAGAAGATCCTTCTGCAACTGTCCCCAAAGTTAAATCATAAAGGAAAGCTATTAGCAAAGAGAAACTAATGAAACTCTAATTCACATTTCTCTGCTTCCATTTCTTTCTGAGCTCTTGAATCTCTTCAGATTAGGTTAGTCTACTGTAGGAGGATAGCTGAGTCAGATCAATCTATACCTCAGTGAAAAGCAATTAGCACCTCATCACAGCACAAAACTCACAGTCTAAAAGGTGCTTTGCACCCTATCTGGGATGCCTGAGCACTTCACTGCCAGCCTGTGCTTTCTGATAAGAAACTCTGCTCTAAAAACGTCAAGACATTCTGTTACAAGACATATCTTCATGTCTGACGTCTAATATCCATTAGTCCTAACTCACTCTGCTTCTATTCTTCAGGGAAAAATGAGCTCTGTCTTTGCAAGCCATCTGGATCTGCTAGCCAAATTAGTTCCCCTTTACTCAGTCCATGTAGATCTGCATGCATTAATGGAGTATGTACACTTCTATACTTACAGTTCCCACAAAAATGTTTCTAAACCTAGGATTTTAGACAGAAATATCTCAACTGTTTCTCAAGGGACCTGTGGAAGAGCTCTAATGAAGTAAAAAGTTCTTATGTTAACCAATGTCAGAGGGAAATACATATTTCAACAACATCTCTTGGAGGAACCGTTCTGCTGTCAGCAGTTAAAGGTATTTAGTTGTTCATTGGCTCTCAAAAACCACTTGCATCCCAAAATTATACTCCTTAGGATCCAGGGAAAATGATTGTTTTCTGTAGCAGAAAGGACTAGCGACAGACCTTCAAAGAGGTTATGTTTATAGGGAAAAGAAAAAGAAAAGAGAAAGAAGGGGGGGGGGGGGATTAATATTTTTTGTAAAGAAGCTTTTTTTTTTTTGTTGTCGTTGTTAGAAAAGAAGGAATTATACAATTTTACAATACCAGCTGGTATTTTAGATGGGTAGTAATTAAAGAACAAGATCAAGGGTGTAAAAGGAGCAGAAAATAAAACCAAGAAACAGAAGCAAACCCCTTGTTATTCAATACTCTCAGATGCTTTGTAAAGAAAATCACTGCAACCTCTGTGTGTTTGTGCATCAAAATGGGAAACTTGGTATCCTTTCTGTGAGATATTAACCCATTCTACATTACCAAATGAGATTAAACCATTTATCATATTTTTGCATCAGCTATATTTATTACAAAATTCTATTTCTGTATTTCTCTCCTTTTTTGTTTCTTCATTATGTTTTTTTTTTGTGTGTGTGTTTGGTTTTTTTTTAATGTGAGATGGAGAAGGTTGGACGTGTTTAAAACAATACATGTAAACATCACTGTTGTTTTTGTTTCCTGTTCAAGTGAGTATCGATTACTGAGCTGAAAGAGAATTCACTCTTTTTCTCTCTCCCTTGAACATGTCTATAAAAAAAGATGTCTTTGATGAGCTTCTTACTGTGTTTTTACAGGTAAGTGTTCTTGACCCTTAATCTAAATTTGAAACTTCATGACAACATTAATTTTCCTGCTTCATCTCACACTTTTCATAGATACAATAAGGGTAATTTTTCTCACGCTCAGGAATGATTTGGTTATGATTTCTACTAAGGCTCAATCAAAAGATGACAAATCAGAAGAGGAAAAAAGTATAAAATTGAGTTAGAAACCTTAGGGTAAAACTGTATTTGAGCAAAGAGGATTATTTGCCCTCACTGTTTTATGAGGTTTGTAAGCATGCAAGTTTTGCTGTAACCATTAAAAGCAGAACTTAAAAAAAATTAAAATTTTTATTTATCATATGAATTCTGTGAGCTCCACCATGGAATCATAGACTAGTCAGGGTTGGAAAGGATCAAGCAAAGCAAACAGGATTTTCAGAGTACAGCTGGATTATACAATGAATTAATTACAAATACATCATCGCAGTGGAAAGAAATCAGAATTTTGTAGTTTTGTTTGTTTTTATGAAATTTTTGATAAATTAAGTTTCTCTCTCAACTCTTCCCTCATCAAAATCATTCAGTTTTTTCACCATTTCAATGGGAGCTGAATGTCCTAGAGAGACAAGAATAAAAGAAGACTCAAATAAGCAAATATCTTCATTCTAATCAGTGTAATTGTTCAACGACTATGTTTTTTCAAGATGTTTTTGCACCCATTAGGACAAAACATTCACTATTTATACTTGTGTTACCATGAATGATTTATATTTCATAATTTTAGAACAACACTATATTAGACATTGTCATTGACCTTTAAGTCAAAGATAGATTTCTGATATAAAAATCAAAGATAAAGGACCTGCCAACATGTTAACTAACCTGTGCCTTGAAATGGCTGTATTTGTAAACATTTAGCTTGACAGTATTCTATGTCTTGATGAAAATAAGAATCAAATGTGATGAAAATAAGAATCAAATGTTATGAAATTGTTCTACCAATAGCCTAAATATATTCATTCACTCATTCCTAAGACACTCCAACTATCTCAGATAAGATTTCAACAGGAATCTGATTTTGTCTTCAAAACTGCAAATAAGGAATTGGTAATTGCCTTTAAAACCAATGTTCTAGCTGTACAGTATAATGAGCAGGGTGATAACAGTTCATCATCCGACATTTCATAGAAACTGGGGAAATTTGCTGTAGCATAATGGCATGTCAATTTTCTAACCTAAGAAACACAATGGCATGTCAAATTTCTAACCTCCAAAAAGGGGAAAAAATATCTCTTGTGCAGCCACAAAAATAACATAATGAGATCATCACACTTTCTGAAATATTTTCAAATGTTTCTTTTTAAAAAATTAATCAATTACAAGGCAAAAATAATATTTAGTAGAAGTTACAAGAGCAGAATACACTTTTGCCCAAAACAACTCGATTATCAATTAACCTTTACCCATGTCTCTGAAATAACAGTCATGATTTGCCCACTAATAATAACTATCATTGTGATTTTATTCTAGGCTTCTGTTAAGATAAATAGAACAATACCTGTGTGAGGCCAAGGCAGATGTATACAACAGTTATTTCTCTTTCCATAACAAAAGAAAAAGCTTATTCTTAGAGCAAATTATAACCAAAAAGGAAGTCATTATTGAAAAAATAATATCTGGTGAAGAAATTCAGCTCCAACTTTCCAAATTCCGATTTGGAGGCAGAAGTTTAAAGGAAAAAGGTTTCATTTCCTAATTTCTTTGTTTGGTTGGTTTCTTTTGCTTCTGTACATAAGTCCTTAATTAAAAAATAATAATGATTTGAGTCCCTGAGCTCCCCAAATGGTTCCAAGTAAGAGTAAGTTTATCCAAAGTTAAGGGTTGCTATTTCTTTTTTTATGCAGATTTAAATCACTAATAAACACAGGTTAAGTATTACTGCTACTTTATTTGATTTTGGAAGATCAAGAAACTGTATTTAAAAATAAGAAAAAGCACAGCAACAAAACCCCTAGACAACATACATTTAGAAAGAAAAAAAAAACCAAAACAACCCAAAAATAATAATCTAATATACTTAAGGTCCCTGTCTAGAGAAGTCTTGCCTGGAGAAGAGGAGGCTCAGGGGAGACCTTATAGCAGCCTTCCAGTGCTAAAGGAGTCCTACAAGAATTCTGGAAAGGGACCTTTTACAAAGGCAGGTGGTGACAGGGAAAGGGGCAATGGTTTTAAACTGAAAGAGGGTAGATTTAGGTTACGCATTAAGAAAAAATTCTTTACTATGATGATGGCGAGACACTGGAACAGGTTTCCCAGAGAAGTTATGGATGCCCCATGCCTGGAAGTGTTCAAGGCCAGGCTGGATGGGGCTTTGAGCAATCTGGTCTAGTGGAAGGTGCCTCTGCCTGTGGCAGCGGTGTTGGAACGGGATGATCTTTAAGGTCCCTTCCAACCTTCTTTAAGATCTTTAATTTAACATGATATATTTGTAGAAATTAATATGAAAGGATCTACTATTTCTGAAATGTTAAAGTAGTTGCTTGGAAACTTGATTGGAACAATCAGAGTTGAAAACAGGCTACAGAATAACGGTTTCTCACCTCCTTAACTTTCCCCCCTCCTGTTCTCCTACCTTTTCTCACTTCTTTACATACTCTTCTCCCAAAGACCTAGGTATTTTTCATCTTTAAAGTTTCCCAAGTCCCACTGAGTGGAAGACAAGCCACTAATAATTCATTTCTAGCTTATAAACTTTCCCTGTTCTAGTTTTTCTTCAAAGGGGAACAGTTCCAGCCCTTACTGTTGTGAAGGATCATGCAAAGCTCTTTTCATTAAAATAAATTATTCTGATTTACTGAAAGTTTTGTTCCCATGAAGTCACACTGCTTTTGTAGCTTAATGATATTCAAGAATAAGCAGTAATAAACTATAAATGAATTGTTATGCAAATTATGCTAAGATTAAGCATATATTTGGGGCTTTTTAGATTTTATTTGCACTAGCTGTGCAAATTTTGAACTCTTCCTATTTTGTCAGTGGACCAACCGGGGTGTAAATGAAACCAGGTTCCAAAGTGAAGATATGTATAAACAAGTATTTTATGGTGTTTCAAATCTGTTTCAGTTTTTTTTTTCAATTGCCCCTCCTTAAGCAATTATGTTTTCTCATTCATGCTTTATCTTATACATGACAGGTTTTTCCAAGGAATCTCTGTAGTCATCTGCTTTCACTAAAAAGCTCTAGAGTTGTGAGCAGCAAATGGGCTTTTCTTAGTCTGCACAGAACATGTTAAAGGTGTGTGACACAAGACCAAATGCAAAGTATGAAATGCATGCCAGTGATATCAACTCATTCTGTGGCTCATACAGTATGACCCCACCACGGTTCGTTAGTGACAGCCCTCTTACTATTTATCACCCCAGCCAAATACAGGCTTAGGAACAGTTAACATGACTGTTCTTTGTGAACATGCCAGGCTGGACGCTGCTTTGAACAACCTGGTCTAGTGGAAGGTATCCTTACCCATGATAAATAGAGGATCTTCAAGGTCCCCACCAACCCTAACTATTCTAAGCCTGTAACCACGGTTAGGGTTGATCCACATCACCTTTTAAAATACCCCAGACAAAATAATTCCAGGCAAAATGACAGCATATCCCAAGGCATGTGTCCAAGCCTTTGAAAACATCTGCCTTCAAACACTTTTATCTCTTAAAAGGTCACCATATTAGCCAGGGGAGCAAATTCCACTCCACTCCCATCCAGTAATACTGTGAATTTCACTCAGAAAGCCACAATATTATTTTTTCTTGCCAAAGCCTCCTGAGATTCTAGATGAATTGCTTTTTACCATCTTTCATTTTCTTCATTTCTCTAAGCTGACTCTAACTACAAATGCATGAAGCAGTTACAACAATGTTTGCAGTTTCAGAAAACAAATACATGTTGCTGTAAAAAAAAAGGGAAAAGATCATTGGTGAATGTGGGCAGGTTTTTTCCATTCCTGTGGAAAGACTAGCAAATCCTGGGCCAGTCAATCATTAATTTGGATCCAGCTACGAAGACACAAAAGCAGTGGCAAATCACAAATCTCAACAGATCTACAACCTGGAAAAACTTACACGTGTGAGTTGTATATCTCATTTCTCCATACAGTGCTCATTTGCAGCCAGTGAAGTCTGCATGTTGAGATGAGAACATGTTTTATGTCATCAATGTCATATTCATTAGATGTTTTCTGAATTGGGATGGTAAAAAAATATACATTTTCTTAATAAAGCAGAGGCTGAGCATCCAATCAGTGATTATGTTGCCCTGCACTATAAAACCTGGCTGATGACTTGCATACTTCCCTTTTTGCTATAAACTCTTTTTTACAACATTATCTTTCATATACATTACTTGTGCAAGAGAGAAAAATGATGGCAAGAGCTAATAGCAGTCAATATTTTCTTTAAAAAAGTATAACAGTGGTTAATCCCACTAAGTAAGTACCTAGTTCCTCCCAAATACTGATGTCATAAATTACCTTTGTACATAACTGACTGAGAAGAAATCAGCATAATAAATTGTATGATTGCATTGATATCACAAACATTATAGCAGTGTTGTATTATTTTCATCAGATTTTATGTCCATTAACATTTTAAACGTTTTTTCACATTTTTCCTCCAACTCAGAATATAATTTTTCATTCCCTAAATGCTGTTTGTTTTCCAGTTTTGTAATCTTATTTGTACACAGCATAAACTTAAATGTCTCAGTTACCAGGTAGTTCCTAATAGCACACTGTAGCCTGAGGTCATGATAGAATACACTCTTGCAAAAAAAAAAAAAAAAAGAGAGAAAAGGTAGCATGGAAATACTTCTTAGCACTTACATCTCTTTACTGGATACCCAGAATGGAAGGTATGGCCCATAAGACTGCAATCTTAGATTAAGATGGGACCACAGTTAGTTTGGGATTGTTTGGGGTTTTTTAAGTTTTTTAAAAACCAGTCATTTTTAAAGATTGTTTTTACCTGAAATATTGATTTCATCAATATGATGTTTTCATCAAGGGTGTTAAACTTTGAAATAAATATTTAGCTTTTCCACCCTAAAGGAAAGAAATAATTGAAATAAAATGTTTATTCATCCAGGAATAGATATATTTTTGTTTGGAAATGGAAGTTCGTGCAGTGTGCCTTTATGTGTTTCTTTTAGTCTTGTTAAATAACTTCTGAAAACCACTACTAGCAGGTATTGCAAGCTAGGAATACAATAAATCAAGAGTATAACTATGGTTTCACAGCTTGAACATGGAAAATTATGTCATCCAGATAACGCAAATAGATTGAAAATAGCACTGCACCTGAAGAATATTGCTGCAGGACAGTACTTACCATTTTAAAGGGCAGAGATGCATTATTTCTGCTGGAGGCAAGAATCTGAAAGTGATCTGTCAATACCAAAGAACACATGAGAAAGATTGTTATTTCTTGTCTCTGTCAAAAAGCTGGTGGAAACAACTGTCACCTAACTGGTAACAAACTGTCTTGCAAGGACGTGCCACAGTGGGGTTTGGTCTTCTGACTTTTGCTTAAAAAAATACGAGATTCTAATTGGAGACAAGAAAAATTCTGTGAGTAAAAATTAAAAACTGTGACAGACACATATATACAATGTTGAGAGTTGGAACACATGCATAAACATGATAGAGAAATCAGCAATAAACTTATGCCTGTCAAATCTGATAACATGTCAATGTCTGGTTCACAACTTTCTTCGAAGATAGATACAATTACGTCAGAGCTGAAAGTGAGGTCTGCACTGTAGAGTATTGAGAAAAGATAGGTAAAACAGAAAATGAGAAGGTGATGAAGAAAATTACAATTGGGCATCTCTGTGTGGTTACAATAGGATATTATGTCTCTTTGTGAACAAAGGGATGTTTCTTTAAAGCAAAAACAACAAAAAAAAACATATATTATCTGTAGTAAGAAAGAGAGGTCTTGTTTCTCTTGCTGCAGCAGATACATATGTGTCTCTCATAATATAGGCCAGGATGTTAAAATTTATCTTGTTTATGTGATGTGACAAGTGGTGTGTGAATCATCCTAGCATTAATGAAGAGGAGAATCAATCCCACAAGATTTCTTGCATGGACTTCTCTTTTACCACCAAAGACTACATTTGGATGTATTGAATGTAAGTCCACGTAATTCAGTTAACATACTCTGCACTTCCATTTAGAAAGAGGTATGTAAGAAGGAAAAAAACCCCAAGATGGTTGCTTTGGTTTGGCTTGGATTTTTATTAATAGTCTTTAGGAAGCACAGACAAAACGATTTGTACCCAACAGATCAAACACTTTAAGAGACCCACAAATGCAAATGACAAGTTATAGGTCTGAACAAAATAACCTGTGTGCAGGGGAGCCTGAATAAAGAAAGGAACTGAAAACTGATGGCTGGTGCAAAAGTCATCTTCTCTGGCCTGTTGTTTTTCAGCTGGTATAAAAAGTATTAACTATATTATTTTATATATGGTTATGAGATGCCAGCCCCAATGTCACAGAATCACAGAATCACAGAATCCCAAGGGTTGGAAGGGACCTAAAAAGATCATCTAGTCCAACCCCCCTGCAAGAGCAGGGTAACCTACAATACATCACACAGGAACTTGATCCTTGCAGTCTTCTAGGATCTGACCTAGCTGTCCAGAAGTGTTTGTTAGCCCTGAAAACACAGTAAAACGTATGCATAATAATTTTAAAATAAAAAATTATAATTAAAAAAAGAGAATACTTAAAAGGCCCAGAAAAGGTAACAGACAAAAATATACAGTTAATGTAGTTGGCATTTCCGTGGACAGCAGCAGTGTTCCTCCTAGCACGCCATGGACATGCCCAAATTATATAATTATGTTTTAAAAACATGTTAGGGAATATATATATATAGATAGAATAAAAAAAAATATATAAAATATATATAAATAAAATATAAAAAGACAGATTACTGAAACTACTTGGTGATGTATGATAAAATATTCATACATTAATTAAGCGTAATTAGCATTAAAATATAGGCATCATTTAGATGTTAATTAATTCTTGTTTCCCTTATCTTACAAGAGCATATGTGGCATGTCTCGCAGCAAAAGATGTTATACTCAAATGTCCTCTGGAAAGATATTAAAAAAATACACAGATGCTCAGAATTTTTTTCTAACTACATCATCCATACTAAGAGCTCAAAAAATTGTAGTTGTTGTTATATTTGGAACAATGGTAAGTGTATACAGAAAAGGA
This sequence comes from Lathamus discolor, assembly GCF_037157495.1. Taxonomy (NCBI): domain Eukaryota; kingdom Metazoa; phylum Chordata; class Aves; order Psittaciformes; family Psittacidae; genus Lathamus; species Lathamus discolor. Next base: position 89,492,369 of record NC_088885.1, on the reverse strand, counting down.
CATGAACTTGAGACTCTAAGGGATCAAAAGAAAACTTGTTTATTTAGTCCACAGATACCAGGTTGTACTTGTTTCCTGACACTGTTTTTGTCTTAAATCTTTTAAAAAAGCCATTTCTATTGCTCCCTTTGTGCTCTCAGTCACAACAGAATAATGCTTACTAAGAAATCAGGGCTTATGAAGTGTTTACACTTTCCCTGCAAAGAAAGTTGAAATAAACAAGCTTCCATAGGCATTATGCTTCACTTTCTCAGACAGGAGATTGGAAAGACATTTCAAAAATTAATTGAAACTGATATCTGTAAAGAAAGTAAACACTTTTAAAACTTCTTAGCTTCTTAATGAGTGCTTTAAAGCAACAAGCTGAGGCCAATAATATTTTCAATCATAACTCTTTCCCTTCCCCTGCTAAAAAAACACTGATATTTATCTGTAAAGGCCTAAACCGCCTGAAAGTATTTGGATCATATTCTGATTCTGGTAGTTCTCAATTCAGATTATCAGTTAATGTATGGAAATAGTATTCTTCCAAATCCACATAAACAAGAAATACGGGCAGGAAATAGGTAATGTTTGACATCTACTCCAAATTGTCATGTACCTAAAAAAAGGAAGATTTGGAGTAAGTTTAAAAGGTAACTTTTAATTATGCATCTTAACTAGAAGTCGTAGAGGCTTTGAATACTCTGTGATCACATTCTTAGTTCAGAAAAGATTTTTGAGATATTTACTTTTATTTGATGTCAGTGGGTGCACTATTATTCTTATGGCTCATTATGTGTTTTAAATAGTTAATTTCTGAAAGAATATAAACATTTCTTTCATGGAAATTTTTAATTCAAAATTTTCAACCAGAATTGTGCATAGGACTTTAGGGAGAACACACATAAATATAATAATCTTTAAATTACCACAATTCAAGATGTTTCAGACAAACTGTAAGAAGTAGGTATCCACCAGGATAAAGGTAAGAAACAGTGGGCACAGAATGTATTGGTGTTCCATAAAGACAATTAAACTTTGGGGATGGCAAAACCATGGATACATGCAGTAGCACTGCAATGTATTTTATATTCAATGTAGATTTAAAACATGAAATATGGTCAGAGGAAATACTTCTTTTTAACCTTGAGGTCTGAAAAATTATAATTCAACTTGATTACCATTTCTCTGCACACTGTATTAGGCTAGAATCCAGATATTTTATATTAAATGAGGCCAGATTTGCATAGAGTTGCAGGTTTTTTGGGGTTTTTTTTTGGGGGGTGGGGTGGGGAAAGGTTCAGGAAAGCAGTTGGAAGAGCACATTGTTAGGAAATATTGTGTATACAAAAAGGAAGGAATGTATTTAACATTTTGAAAGTCCATTTGTCTTTACAGTATGTGAAGTACTCTAAAAAATATTTTTTTTCAGTCCCGTTTTCTTTCTGGAATATTTGAAAGTATTTTTGTTTTCCTTTAATTGTTTTTTTGTGACAAGGCTGAACAACAACAAAAAAAAGTCAGTGTTAAATGATATCTCTTTCTTTCCTGCTGTCCCGTATTCATCTTTTCTTATCAATCAGTGTTTCAAACAAACTGCAGTTTGATACTGAAGAGAGCTGAAAAAATCATGTTAAACAAACCACCAAAGAGAAAGACTTAAGTGCCACAAAATGAGCAGAACATCTGAACATAAAAGTGGTCTACAGGACACTTAGGAAAGTTAAAATGAGATAACATAAAAAATACTGCAACTGAAAATATTAGTGGTCCAGTAAATACAGTATTTTCTCCCAGACAGTAATGAGAAACAAAGAATTTAAAGTATTTTCTTTCTTTTTCCTTCTCTCTTCTCCATTTTTCCTTCTCTTCTCTTTATCTCCTCTGCCCTTCATTTTCCTCCCCCTTTTCCTCTTTTCTCTAAGGAAAATACAAGAAAGGACCAAGGGTATTTAAATTGATTTTATTTACAAAATAAAATATATTTATAAAACCTTTTCATACAGGTTATTAATATTTAAAATAAAAAACCAATTAACAGTATTCTTTCAATTGACCTGAAATATATTTAGATATTTGCATTTTATGAATAAGATTTTAACTCAGTGTTCTGAAGTAGCAGGAAAAAAAAATGTTCTGAAATCTCAAAAATACTTGAGAAAAATGGGTCCCTTTCTAAGCATTGTTTAGATTCAGACTGAAGACTTATAATGACTTAGAATTTTGAATTCAACTTATATTTGTTACATATTTCTTTACTACCTGAAAGTTTAATATTAATTTACAGAATTATGAATCGATATGTACTTGACAAGAGGTATTATAAAAAAAAAAATGCCTGATGTACTGAGATTGTTAGATCATGGAAGATAGTAATAAATTAATTTTAAATAGCAAATTTAAAAATTACAAGTGAAAGTGGAAATTAAAGTCCTGACTACTTACGACTATAGAAATCAACTTGAAGGATTTTTTTGCTACTACAGAAAACCACGAAAATTTAGCTAGTAAGAATGAGCTGTCTTTTCAAGTATACTTGTCTCTCTTGACTGAGCTTCAATTGTAATATTTTCAGGTCTGAAAGGATAACTGTAGTCCTGTTTTTTCACCTGCTTTCTGCAGTCACATCTCTCTTTCCTGTAAGTTTACCTAGTGTGCCATCTGGGTTATTGTCAAAATGAATTCTTCTTTCACTTATTCAGTCCTCTGCAAAAAATATTTATTTATACTTTACTAATTCAGAGTACGATGGGGTAATGAATGGTAGGGGGGTGGATGAAGAGGGGATAAAGGGATTACCCCAAACCACATTTTGAATACTCTTGCTTCTTTCTAGAGCAAAAGGTAGGGTCAGATCGCTGTGAAAATAAACTGCATTTGTGGTACCTACAAATATCTTAAAATTTACTTCAAAGTTCCTTCCTTATCCTTTACAATCTGTTTTGTTCAATAATGACTTCCTCCTCTGATGCTGAGTCATTTGTGACTCCCAACAGCAGCAGGCAGTTTCACGTCCTTTCCCTACCTGACTGAGTCTAATTCTTTGTTTTCAGGAATAAAACATTCAGTTTCCTCTCGCATATGACCACCTTTAAAGAGTTTTCTGTATCTTTATCCCCTTGGAATGTAATATTTTTATTAGGAGAATTTACAGACAAGATAAGAAAAGATGAGGTTGCAGCCCTCTGGAAAGCACTGTCTATACAAACAAACAGTGGTCTAACAGCAGGAAAGCAGGTTGTGACTTTAATCAAAACAGAGACAGCACTTTTAAAAATTACCTCTGGTCACTATGTACAGCTGACTGTCCTGCCCTTCCAATTTGTCTTATTGCAACTTATCTAAAAGAGTATTTAGTTGTACTTTTATTGCCTCTAAATCTTGCTGTTTTTCTTTCAATTTAATCAATCAAATTTTATGCTTTCTATTGCCAAAAGTAAATACCAATTGTTGCCCATTTATATATCCTTCATTTTGTCCCTTCATTGCTGCTCTCTACCTATTTGTGAAAAATGTATTGCCATGCCTTACAATAATCATCTTAGAAAATAGTAATTCATGTATTGCCATGAGATCCTGAAAGACAATGAACAGTAAAGAAATAAAGAGGAAGCACTGTTTCTCTGAGTTTTCTATTAAGAAGTCCAGAAAAAGACTTAAATCAATAGGCTGCCCTGATAATGTAAACTGAAAATATTTATGCCTTATAGGGAAGAATTATGATATTATAATAACTAATAGAACTACTACCATGGAAAAACAGAGATTAATAAACTTCTTTTATTCAGTAACTCATAGAACTATCTGGCAGAGCAGTACTGATGGTTAAAGTCAAAAGGACTAAAACCTCAATTTCTGAATATCTGATGTAAGAACTTCTAAAGTCACCTGGTTGATCCAGTGTGAAATGGTCACTCCCCAAACACCATGTCCAGTAGAGGACCCACAGTCCAGGGCATCCAGTTTGAGGCATCCATTGCCTCACCTTAATGATCCCTTGTGTCTGTGGGAGAGCTAAGCCTATGCATAGGGCACATACCAGGTTCTTCACAACAACCCATATACCGTTACATTAAAGGTAGTAAAAAATTGAACGATGCAGAGATCTGTGTGCCTTAAGTCTCATTCTGGAACCTCATGTGAATACACACATCACTCCTTACGAGAAACCATTGTGGGAAACGACTAATCAAAAACAGGCATCTGATTGAAATATTAATGTTGTTGTCTGAGACAAGAAAATTAATTTTGGACTCCTGGGTTCAGACATCCTTACTGAAAGAAAATGCATCATGTACAGAACAAAGACTGCACAATTAGTACCTACGCAGACATGAATGAAGCTGCTAATGAGAATTCTCAAATTCAGGGTAACATCCTTTGAATTTACACTTCAGTGGCTGTTTTGTACAGTAAAATTTCAGATTTAGTGCAATGAGTCCAAAAGAGAGAAATTAATTCCCTATATATTTTCTAGTAAAATTAACACACACACCACCACAGAGTCTATAGAACTGCTGGAGTTTAATGTTTATCACTTAATTTGACAGCAATTAATTTTAGAATCAACATATGAAACATATGAAGAAGTAAATTCAGTATCTGAGAAACTATATGTCTTAGGTAAGCTTAGATTTCATACAATCTGAAGATACGCACTTAGCACACACAACCTGACTTTACAGTAATTTAGCACTGCATACGAGTACAGGCTTGTGTTGTAAATTTGTAGAAAATTTGTGAAAGATTTGTTTTAGGGATAATGGTAGGAGCACAAACATTCCATTACAGAAAACCAGTCTGCAAAATCATGCTATTTACAGAAACACTGCCTGGCAGAACACCCCAAATCCTACAATTTTCCTTTATTTATTCATTTAAACATAAGAATTAGAAAAGGTTAACAGAAAGTGCTGAAATGAAACACATGAAATCTATAATTTTGGTTTAACCCTGCAAAAGCAGCCCCTGAAGAGCAGCACAGGTTTTAACACAGCTGGACACAGTTGAAGTCACTGATAACAAGCTGCCAGATTGAATCAGACACAGTCTCTTAAAACATGATGCTGATTTGGGCCAGTCCAGTCTGGCTGACAAAGACACAGCTCTCCTTTACCATTAGCCACAACTACAGTATAACCCACAGATCACAGATGACTTAAAACAGCCTTTCTCTTAAGCACAGCTGTAGAAAATCTCACTGAGGTCCACCCCTGGAGCTCTCATCCTCTGCCTACCAATACACAATAGCTTCAGGGGTGGGAGCAGATGAGTGGCATTCCAGGTTTTAATAGACAGATACCCAGGGAGAGTTTCAAAATCATCTGGGAGGAAGGTGTCTAAATCAGATGAAAATCAGTTCAGTTCCATGTAGCCCGGCAGAATATCTTCTAACCTCATTAGGCTCTTCGGAAGGTCTGACCCCAGAACCTTCTCTTAAAATCATCTGTGAACAAATATATGAGATCATCAGAATGGTTTCTCACTTCTCTAACAATTAATTTAATGGGCTTAACTTTGCACAAGCTACTTCCATACACCTGTATTCTTGAAGCTAACAGGACACAAAAGCTAATGTAAGAACATTTAAAGTGTAAAACGAGATGAAGAACAGATGCTTCTTATATTATTTCTACAGGCTTGATATTGTTTGTACATGTTTTCAATCATGACCGTGAACAGCAATGGAGCTGCCAGAAAGATCTTTCTAAAGAGGAACAAATTCTGTTAACACATTTTGACAGATACTTGGGTTAGAATGTACTTATGCTACTTTTCCTTTTGCTCTATAGAAGGATTGAATTTACTGGAGGGATTGCTTGCAGACACAGCAAGTGTTAAGTGTAATATAGAGAACAAACACAGATATTAATTTTGAATTTGAAAATATGAATACCTGGACTTTTATGCCCCTTCAGTCAGGGAATAAATATGTATCATGTGACATTCAGGTCTAGCTAAAATTGTGCCCACTGAGCACGATGAGGGAGAGGAAATGCTCAGTTCTCTCACAGAGACAAAGAATTATTTGCAGAATTAATTTGCAAAATTATTTAGGTGGAGTCTGTTTCTGAACTCCTTCCTCCTCAGTATGAAAAGATGCATGCGTACCAAGAGACTCACTGACTTAAAATAGGACTACACCGAGAATTATGCTGTATTTACAGTACATTCACAACATACTAAAATAATAGAATTATTTTTATGGACTACAGAAGGCTTTGGATAAGACCTTAACTGTTTAATTATTATTGGTGGATTTAGTGAACACTTCAGCATTTTTGTTCAAGAATGAGCTTTGGGAATTGGAACAAAAAGAGTTCAAATTTTTAGGGAAGTTACCTTCTGTGAACTGTTTGACAAAATTAGAGAAATCCTTAGATCTCTGTGATTTCCCAGACATAATCACCACCAGTTTATCATTTTATCATTAACTTAAAGCAATAATAAAATAGATGATGGGTGAACACGGCATGTTTTATTTTCAACCCTCAAAAGCAAAGACCGCATTTTTAATACCACCAGCTGCCTACTATTGAATATATCACCACATCTTTCAAATGACACACTATATGCTGTTCAAAGAGTTGTTTAAAGAGTTTTAAGAGATCAAACCTCAATTTAGGATCTGCATTACACTATATGCAGAACTGAAAAATCAAAGTCAAGTAACACATTTTGGAAGATCATCCTCCAAAATCCTTAGTTACTCTCACTGAAACTCTGATATCACCTGAACTGAAATTAATACTATATGAAAGCAAGGCAAAAAAAATCCTCACTGCAGATACCTGCTCTAGCCTTCAACCTGTAAGCTATTATGTAGAATGAATTATGTATAGATCCATTTTCAACCCTTTTTGTAATTTGTGGGTTCCAAAGAAATTTTTTAATGTATGAGAATTAGGTTGAGAAAGTTCATCTTATTCAGACTGCTGCATAGCACACATTAAATTATTTCTCTTGGTCAACTTTGCAAGTAATTTAAAAGTAGTGGTAAATCCCTGGGGTTTGTGGATCACAGGCTGAATGCCACTGACCCATAGGACAGTTGGCAATGATTGGTGAGGTTTTCAGGCTTGCTTCTTGTCACATCTCCTACTAAAGTAGCTTGACATTGAGTGGTTGCATTTCTCCTGCTAGTTATGCAGTGGGCACTGCTGCCAATTGCTTTTGACCTCTCTACTGTACCATTGTGAGCCAGACTTTCTTTAAAGTGCTAGGAAAACAGGTGTCATGCTTTAACCCATGAGTCAGCTAAATGACACACTGCTGCTTGCTCACTGTCCCCAGTGAAATGGGGGAGAGAACTGGGAAAAAGGTAAAACCTGTAGGCTGAGATAACAGTTTTACAGGACAGAAAAGGAAGGGAAAACAATAATAATGTTAAAAGAATATAGAAAAGAAGTGATGCACAATGTGTCAGGATGATGGAGCTAGGCTTTTTTCAGTGATATCCAGTGATAGGACAAGGGGCAATGGGTGTAAACTGGAGCATAGGAAGTTCCACGTTAACATCAGGAAGAACTTCTTTACTGTAAGAGTGACAGAGCACTGGAACAGGCTGCCCAGGGGGGTTGTGGAGTCTCCTACACTGGAGATATTCAAGGCCCGCCTGGACAAGTTCCTGTGTGATGTACTGTAGGTTGGACTAGATGATCTTTTTAGGTCCCTTCCAACCCTTGGGATTCTGTGATTCTGTGATTCTGTGGTTGCTCACTACCTCTTGACAGATGCGCAGTCACTCCCTTAGCAGTGGGATGTCACCCCCGGCCAACCCCTCCTGCCCCAGTTTTGTTGTTCAGCATGATATTGAATGGTATGGGGTATACCTCTGGTCAGTTGGGATTGGCTGTCCTGGATGTGTCCCCTCCCAGCTTCTCGTGCACCCCAGCCTCCCTGCTGGCAGGGCAGTATGAGAAGCTGAAAAGTCCTTGACCAGTGTAAGCCCTGCTCAGCAACAACTAAACATCAGTGTGTTATCAACATTACCCTCAGACTGAAGCCAAAACACAGCACTGCACCAGCCACTAGGAAGAAAGAAAACTCTATCCCAGCTGAAACCAGGATAACAGGCTAGGTTTTAAATTAGGTTTTTTCTATGCAACTGCATGTTAAATATTATCTCAGTATATAAGGGAAGAGGCAGAGCTGGTAAACCACTGCTAGACATTACACGGGAAAAAAAAAAAAGACAAAAAAGACCAAAACCCACCAACCTCCAAACTTTTGCCTTCTGGAGAGAACTGTGGAATTTTTTACTTTCTAGACCAAAGATCAGCCCTCAAAATCCCAGCCTTGTCATATTATTGAATGGAGTTATTAAAAATTACAGGAAATATTCTTAAAATAATGGTATACATTATCATGGACAAAATCAATTCATCATTAACTTAAAGCAATAATAAAACACATGACTGGTGAACATGGCAACAGCCTGCATTTTGATAGTAGGCCAAATCAATCTAATTTCTTCCTCATTGAAAAATATTAGAAAATCTAATTCATTAAAATAATTTTCATTTGAGTTCACTCAAAGGTCACTAAGATCCCTGTTTAGTAATGTAGATAGGACTCCACTTAGTTCCAGTGAGAACAGAACTACCTTTCTTTATTATCTATTACAGCAAGAGAGGGTGTGCTATCAGATCTAATAACATCAGCAAAGCTGTAGGAAAATTCTAGAAAAGAAACCATTAATCTAATTACCTTTGAAATATTTCTGTTCCTTTCAGCAGAACCTGAATCAGATAATTTGTGAAGAAAATTATACTGATTAAGGCAGTAGTCTGCTCCTCCTCCTGCACAGTATTTCACCAAAACAGCAGATTACAGTGCAAGACAGGGACTGGGAAGAGCAACAGTTTTCAGTGCAGACCAGAGAAGAGCCCATGCATCACAAACTCAACATCACTGGACTCAACAACATATCTATGTGAACACAGACCACAGCAAAAAGCCCCAGCTAATGCTACGTCTCACAGAGCTACATCTTACAATGCTGCTTCTTTTAAAGCTTGCTGAGAAAACTAAGAGACAAAAGAAAAAACAATTGCATGAAAAAATGTACAGCTCAATACAATACTTATAATGGATTAAAAAAAAAAGGCAAAAAAAATTTAGAAATTAAATTCATAAACTAGGCATAAGGACATAAATTTGAATTTTTTGTTGCAATTTTTTTTTTTACTGTGACCAATGGATAGAGACAAACAATGATTTCCAGCCATACAATAATCATCTATGCTTTCATGAACTACGATGCTTAAAGACTATAGACACAGACACAATGGATGACTGCAAAACACCATTAATGCTTTCTTCAAAGCCATTTCCTTTAAGAAGGAGGATAGTTGCAACTATAACCTACTAACACTCCATCCATACTATGACAAATGAATTTACAACGTACTGCCGAAGAGTCTCCTGCAACGTACTCTGAATTTCTTTTATGCCGATATTGTGTTCAGAGAAGTTCAGCTTTATTTAAGTACTAAAGTTTTGAAACCCAGGGTCAAGCACAAGTGTTACCAGTTTCCTTCCTGCTAGAAGAGATACTAGTCCCCCCCCAGTCCCTTGCCACAAGCATCGTATGGTAGTTCAAATATTTGGAAATCCAAAATACTTCACTTCTTGAAAGTACCAGGTGAATATCAGTCAGAATCAATTTAGAAAATGTGAGGTTACTACAGCAAACTTTGAATTGCAGGCACTGTGTTTTTCCTGCTCAGGATGTTACTGTGACATGTAATAATGTAATATAATATTACTGTGAGGTAATACAGAATATAAAGCTAGCAAATACAATGTTACTATGAAAATAATATCTGATCTTTTCTACTGAGGAATAAATACTGAAGTGGAAATAAGGACAAATGAGAGTACTAGACAGCATAGTTCTGGCTCCTACTACATCTGATCTGTCAGACCTGATCTGCCTATGTCTCTGTAACCCACCAGAACCATTCACAGTGCTCAAAGTTATAATGTCTACAGCCAAATATTCAAACATCTCTATTAATGAATAGTTCAGCCTGTTCCTCTTGCTTTTTGTTCTCTTCCCAGTGTAATTCCCTCCCTTCCTTGACCCCCATCTAGAACCCTAAAAGCTGACGCCATTAGGATCAAACTGGGCAGTGCAACTACCGTGTTTCCCTCTACACTTGGGCAGCGTGATTATGTTCTCTTTTCCTTCATTTGGGTAGTAATCCTTTAAATGTATCAAACGACCCACCAAAGAAGTGAAGACTGACAGGAAGGTGCAGAAACACTGTTCATAGTCTAAGGTTCATACAGGTTATGAAGAACAAAATCTCATTTAGTTTTGCTCAGCAATCAGTAACCAAAAAGAAAAAAAAAGTTATATGGTCTCTTAATGCTACACTAGAGTCAAGATCACACGGCTCAGGGAAACTGCTATACTTTAATGTTGACATTAATCCTGAACAGCCAGAACATAAAGAGATCAATAGGTAACACAATGGGCAGAAAAGTGTTTCTGTTACAAGCACCTACATTCTTAAAAGCATCTTTCATTACCAGTATCAAGGCAAAGAGTGTGCTGCCATGAAGTGGACCAAAACTATGCCCTAGAATGTGATGCAGGTAGAGCCACTGAGTCACATTTCTTCACGAGTGCACATGGAATTTTATTAAAATATAGGAAATAAAACTACCCACAAAGATTGCATATCTCAATTCCTCTCTGCAAAAAAAAAAAAAAATAACTCTTTCAGGAGTAATATACCTATACATTTATTCTCCCTGAATCTAAAAGAAGACAGATTTAAAATCTGACAAAAGAATCCATGCGATTTTTATTGGCTGAGCAGACATCTTAAAGTGAATACCTTCAAAACCAGATCTTTTCAATAAAGAATGCCATCTACTTATTTTCTAGAGGGGTTTTGTTCTTTCAAGGATGTACTGGACTTTTCAACCGGCAGAAGCTGTTGCAGGTGCTGAAGAGCAGACAGTTTGCACATTTTGCAATGGCAGCAATCAGCAGCAATAAAATATACAATATCTTCCTCTTGGCACACAACCAGCATTTCTTTAGGAGTTTCTGACAGCTGATGTTGAACCTTATTAGTCTGCCACGTATGGAGTCACAGAGAAAAAAAATCAAAGCATTAGTCAGGGTAATCATTATGATTAGCCTGGTTTCTCTGTGCTTACAGATGTGACTACTAGGGAGCCAGATGACTGACATGTTTCCTCCTAAGACCTTCTCCAAGAAAAATTTAGATAAATTTCCATAGAAATCCATACTAACACTCTGTGATAAAAATAAAAAATAGCATATTTTGGATCCTTCCTCCCTTCTCCATCAGAAATCCTGTATCTTTTAATGACCACCGTATTTGTTTGTTTTATCTGAAACTGACTTTAGGATTTTGGAGAATGAAGTCAGTATGATTATGGGGATCATTAAAATTTAACTAAAATAATTTCTGCAATGCCCCTCCTTTATAACCCTTTGAGCTACCCACTCTTTCACCTGACTGTTATTTTCCTCATGTTCTTCAATCCTGCTTTCTTATTTTTTCTTCACTTAATCAAAAACAAACAAGCCCTCCCTGTATCAATAGCACAGCTATCCTATTTTCTTTAAAGCTCCCAGAATTTAGGGTGACATAAGTATATGCAGCTGCAAGATCTGTATGATAGTTTGTCAGTCACTGGGCTGGACTGAACACAAATCCTGGAGAGGCATCTGAGCAACACTGGCATCACCCAACAGTTATAGAACATGGCAGAAGAGGAAGCATTCTCTGCCTAAAACAAAGGCAAGAAGCCCCAGATTGCAAAGTGTAAATAAAATGGGTAAAGTGTCATGGAGATGTCCAGATATACCAGAATTACTTGTCAGCTCTTCACAGGCAGTTTGCAACAGGAAAACTGAAAGAATGGGAAATAGGGTGCAAAACAAAATGCAGTAGAATAATAAACAAAATGATAAAACATCACAAAATATTTCTAAGCCATTTTCTTCTAAATTTGTTTGCTTTTTCAATTTCTTTCCAATTCAGTGGTAAATCCCAAATCTGTCCATCAGGCCAGGTACTTTATTAGTATTTTTAATTCAGTTTATCCTTCAAGTGTATTCATACTATAGCTTACAGTGTTCTAGAAATTTATCTCATACATTTCCAGCATTTTTAATAGTAACCTTAATAGTTCATACATCACCTTTTACTTCCACGCTGATGTATTATCTCTCAGTTTAATCATGAAGCTGTTATAAAGGTATACTTGATTCAGTCACAAGGCAGCATAACTTTTTCTTCACAAGCTATACAAATCATAACTTACTTATTCATCTAGATATGTTCAATCTAAAGAAATAAAATGAAAAAGAATCCATCACTGTGAATACAAGTATGTATAAAACAGTCCTATAAGTATTATGACTACTGTAACAAATGATGGTGGCAAAAGCTATTTTTAACAGTAGGTAACAATATTGATGAGATTAAATTTAATTAACCTGGAAAACATTGTTGGTATCTAAGCAGCTGTCAACGCAAGGCCTACCAATATTGCTAAGTGAATTCAGGTTAGCTAGATCTAGGCAGCTGCTGGGAGGCCTGATCAGTGTGCAATCCCAGTTACTGAGCTCAAAAACCTTCTCCCAAAAATCCCATAAAAATGCTCTGAGTCTCTTTGAAAATTATTGTGAGCAATTACTGTGGATAGACTATTTCTTAAAAGAGATAGAGAACTCTAATTAAAGTTTCTTATGAAGAAAAAAAAATAACTGAAATTTGCTAATAATGGAGCATCTTTCAAAATATTTTTTCTTCAGAGTGGGTCCTTTTGCCTTTTGTTCCAGTTTTATTTAATTACTATGCCACATAAAATAAAAAACTTTGAAATGGAAAAAAACTCCTGAACAGTTGAAATAGGATGTACTGGAATGTGTTTCTTGGATTTTCTACCCCTAGGAAATTTCCACCATATTTTACAAAGTAGTTCCATTTTGACCTACCTATATATTCCACAATGTGATTACACTTAATTTTCTTATGCCATCTTCAAGTAATTAAGAGCAATTCTATTTGATTGTGTATTTTGCCATTTCCAGAAATCTTTACGTTCCACAAACATCACACTCACCAGTTTATTTATTACAAAAATAGGTTAAAGAAATTTCTCCATTTTCCAAATACAAAATGCAGGCAGGGAGAAACGGGCACATAGTAAAACGGTTCAAAATGTAAGGAAAGAAGGCTGGAGGACAGTGCATGGTGCCGAGTCTGGGTTTTCAGAGATTTATACAAGTTCCTTAAGAATCTTTGGCTAATTTTCCCAGATGCTGAATCTTAGTTTGACATGTATGAATTTGACTTTTTTTCCTATGTACATCAATTGTATCTCCAGTTTTTAGTGCAGGCTTATCTGCCAGTGGATATCTACAGCAGAAACTGAAACTGAAGCTTGTTTCAGGGAGCTGAATTGCGAGGAATAGTAAATGGGAAAAGATCTGCAGAAGCATGACAGAATGGATACATGAAGAAGGAACATGAATATACAGATGATGTTAAAAAGCATACCACTGACATGAAATTTTATGTTACATTTGCTGTCCTTGTTCATTACATTTGGATGGAGAAGCAGCTGGTCCATTTTTAAAAATACAGCAAATAAGTAAACATTAAATCCAAGAGAAGTATTTGTTGGGGAAACTTTTATTACATGTCTAGGCCTACTGTTGTTTCTCTCTTGAAAATAAACAAAAAAAAACCCAACAGAAAAGCAAAAAAAATTAATGATATCAAGGTCTCTTCCTCACACACTTACTTAAGGAGGAGTAGGAATTCATCATGCAGGCTGTATGCTTCTAAGGACAAGGAAGCCCACTTTCTTTTCTATAGCTGGGCACCTCTGAGAACCTGTATCCATTTCTGGAAGTGACAGATGACACCATACCCATATCTCTGCCACTGTCTTGATGTTGCCTGCAAATATTATGCTATTTAACTGTCCTAACTTTGGGCTCTGCGTCAACTGCTTGTGTGTGGGGCTCATGTTTTAAAAGAATCCTGTGCCCTATCTGATCAAACACTGTCTGGGCCCTAGAAATACTAGTACCTTCTCTTGAATGTATGTTAATCGCACATATAATTGTAGTGAATACATTTCTCCTCACTGTTGGAAGTACCTCTGCTCCTGGAATTTCCACATTTATCAGCCAAAAAAGAAAAATCAGTCTATGCCACTGCATGTGTTGTTTCATTATAGTTTTCTAATATACCACTGAAGGGAATACATAGCTGAAAACCACAATTGTTACACTGGAAACACCTTTATACAAGACTTTTAAAAATATTCCCATGAAACACAACCTTAGTTTATTTAAACAGAATTTTTGGTTTAAAAAATACTTTATCAGTTACTTTTGAAGTTTTCAAAATCAGTTACCATGTTTTTCTTGAGATGCTCCTACAACCACAGAAACAGCAAGCTGTGGTCTTGTTAGCTGTTTATCAAGGCTTAGCAAGGTGCTGCTCTTGAAAACATAGGAAAGTATCCCATGTCCCATCCCTAAATAAGCTAAATGTGAAGACTGAAAGAAACTGGCTTAGATTCCATAGGTTTAATTTGCTTAAAATTACACAGTGTAGGTGCTCCTTTGGAATTTTTTCACAGAACATCTGTGATGCTGTTTATCTAAGTTTCCAAAAGATAGCTGAGGAAACTACACATAATGATAAGCACTCACTGCAGGACATTTGGATTTATTTATTTTAGCTCAAACAAAAGCAAAGAAACTAGACCCTGCATTCTCAAAGGTACTTAAAGCTTTAACACTCATACTGCCTAATCCTTCTGTCACCGGTATATGAAAATGTACCTTGCCTTGATTAATATTCTGTTAATACATGAGAAGGTACCCATATCACTCACACACTTAACTTTCTCAGCAAGTTCCTGAGATATGCCTCATTAACTGGATTACTTGTTTGATCTGAACACTGTCATACCATTCAGTTGACAGCTATGGTGCCTTGTGCTAGACTGTGCAGTGAATAGTCTTTATTACTGCCTTCATGCAATGTCTATCTGAACCCTCTCCTCTGATGTACGGGAGGTTGCCCAAAGTCAAAGAGTTTATGATTAACCGTGAATGTAAATTTTGGTGTCTTGCCAGAGTTATCATAAAATTAATTTAACTAAACTTTGATCTGCTTTGAGATAAAGGAAACATAAAAAAGGATGTTGAATAATTCTTTTTTTCTTCATGGAGTAAAAAAGGTATTTTCATCTATGCTGACTTTTTTCCTTATAACTTCTGAAGGCATTTAGTGCTGCTTAGAGGTAGCATTCTGACAGCCCTGAGACCAAAACTCTCAACTAGTTACAGATCAGAAACAGCATGGTCAACAGCAGCACGTGTGTTTTCTCATACAGAGCAGCCCTTCCAAATGGAGTAATATCTCCCATTCCCTAAGGCTGTCTGCTCTTTTTTCATTTTACCAAGAACTCAGTCAAGGTACAATGAGTTTTGTAACATGCTCATACAGCAAGTGGATCAAGACCCACACCAACAGCCTTTTCTTTCTTTTGTAGCCTCTGAGTCTCTTTTAAACTTTAATTGCTTAATGAGATATAGACTTTCCTGTACCCAGAGCTGTATCTTTAATGGAAGTCTAATTCCAGAAGAGGGATAGAAATAAATTTTGTTCCTTTTCTCCAAAATAGAGGAAAAACCCTTATTATGTAGATATTATGCTCCACCACCCCCCACCTTTCTGCCCCAACACCTAGGTATTGGACATTTGGATCTGGATACAGTTCTAAATGATTATATTTTCAGAGAATTAATGGTTTGGATGCGTTCTTACCCAGTTGATTCTGGCAGGCTGGAAAATTGTCTATCCTTTTCTCAAAGTTCATTGAGAAAACTGGTACCCAAGCATAGTAGTTCCAGCTTCAATTGACACAGTATACAAAAATCAGTCTCACTAATTTTGAGTCTATTTACTTATAGCTGTTTGTCATTCTACATATTAAGCATAACCCCCCCTTACTGCTCTTATCCATAATTCTCTTTTACTTTCATTAAATAAAAAAAAAGGTTTCCTTGACTAAGTGCAATAAGACTATTAACAAAATGATTTCCTGACTTAAACTCTTTGATGTTTGCGGAGGTCATACAGTGTAAACCGCTTGAGACTCTGGTTGTAAGTCAAAGAAAGCAAACTTACTGTTGCATTGCGTAAGCGTCACTGAAAGCCTGACAATACTTCTGCTTCTTCTATCATGCACTAGGTGCTATTGGACCAAATGAAGCGCCTACATATCTTTTGAAGACAGGTCCATTTTTTATTCCATATTTCAAAACAGTAGTTGAAAACCTCTATCTGAATAAAGTCTTTTCTGTAGTGAAGTGAAGCTACATGTGAAAACTCCTCTAATCTATATAATGCAGTTAGTGAACAGCTTGAAAACAAGTCTCACTGCACAATGTAAACCATAATTTTTATATGGAAAAGTTGTGATGGCATCTTACAAACCTGAATATATAATTTTGTATATATTCTAAATAAAAATTAACTGAGTGTTCCAAGGTAACAGAAATTATCTGAAACTGGGACCAACAGAGCTTCTGGCTACACTGAGGTGAACAATAAAAGTCTCAATGGTTTTGGCTAGGTCAAATTGGCTTAATGTCATTGATTATTCTGATTCAAGGTGAGACTGGATGGATAAGTAAGGCATGAACTATGTGAAATACATATGCATGGAGACAGATGGTCGGTTACCAATTTGACTTTGATCCTAGCAAAGTGTTGTTGACAGTATAAGAGGATTTGTTCTTTATTAATAACCAGCTGGATATAGAGAAAGTTTCTCATTTCTACTGCACATTATATAGGTTAACCAACCTTGTAATGGCTATAGATACTTTCCTCTGCCAGAAAGAAAATTATCTTGGCCAAAGATCATAACTACAGAGATCAGAAATTAATTGAATTTGACTTGCTTACAGTATCTCAGGTAATGCTGCCAATGGCAGAAGCTTAAAGAGGTTGCTAAGCAAGCCCACTGGATATTATTATTAATAGAGTATACATAAAAATTCTTATATTGAGGAATTTCTTGTACTGAAAAAAACCTGAATCCAGCAGAGACAAAAATTTGTGTTTCAGTGTATGCATTCGGAAAAAAAATTATAGTAAAGCTGCTCCAATTACAGTATTTCAGGTAAGATATGTCCATATTGCTGAGGAATAAAAAAAATAACAATACATGTAGGATTATTTAAAAGATGGTTCTAGAGAAAATAAATGGAAAATAAACTTTTCAGAGTAAAGTTTACCATTGGCTGTGAAAGTTATGAAACATCTTTAAGAAACAACTTTACAAAGAAGTTTTTATAATCATTATATGGAAAGCCTAAACATAGTGTGTCAAGTCTATGTGATACCTGGTATCTCAACTACAACAACATTTGCATCAGACGGTTGGTAAATGTGAGAAAAAAAAAGACTATCATAAATTTTGCCTATTGTCATATCACACGGTTTAGATAAATTATTTGGTGGTTTAGCTTAGTAAAGCCACTGTGAAGATTTACTTTGTTCACAGTTAGGTCAGGATCTAATGGTAGTCTCCATCTCACTTTAAATCAGATGTGATCTTTATTATTTCTAAAAAACATCAAGGGTGTTATACTTTATAACCCAGAGTGACTGTTCTTTAAGAAAGAAAAAAATGTGTTGAAAGCCCATACAACATAACAGTTCAATGTGACCATTTTATTTGTAAAATATTTTCTAAAACACATACTAACCTTACAACAGCAAGTCATTTTGTTTTCTATAAATAAAAGCTAGCCTGAATACTTATAACAGCATTGGCTTATTGTTATACATAGGCCGGGTTAGATGGGGCTTTAAGCAATCTGGTCTAGTGGAAGCTGTCCTGGCCATGGCAGCGGGTTGGAACTTGAAGATCTTTAAGGTCTCTTCCAAATGAAACCATTCTATGATTCTATGGTAATAAAAGAAATCCTTTGCTTCTGCTTGTACAAGCCATTATATTAGAGAGAAATCTAATAGCAATCTGAATATTTCTTTCTACTCCTAAGTCTCTTAAGGTTGAAGCGCAACCCCTCTAGATACTTCTTCCATCATTGCAGTTCTGACTTTCGCACAGTAACTGCACCTGTGAGCTCAAATTCATTGCAGGGTGAGCATGGCCTTGCATGCATATTCATTATCTAACTCAGTGGTGCTTTCTTGTAAATAATTGCAGAGTTGAAGAGATAATCATGAAGCATGGGCTAGCAATGTCCTGTAAAGCATGGTGTCTGCATCATTAGTTTGCATCCTGTCAAGACTATCGAGGCTTGTTCAGGATCATCTGCAACGGAGACTAAGTCAGTTGAGTGTGGTATAACCAATTAAAATTTTGAATAAGTAAGTTCCATGTAATGTCCAATAAAAAACAAATTTTCTTAAACTTATCTTTTTGCTAAATATGAATTAAACATATCCCTAAAAATAAATATTGACAAAGTGTCAACCCAAGTGGAACCAACCTGAATTTCAACCCAAAAGCTGAAGCAAAATCCCAGAGTCTTGATACAGAAAACCAAGCAGAGACTGTGAAGCAGAGGATGATTGGTTACTACAGAGTTACATTATATTTATACACACAGAGAGTGTTTCAGTCTCAAGGCTCTATATATAAATTCCTGAGTAATCACCATGAAGGGTAACAGTGTGAAGCAACTAACATTTTAGTAAATATAGGAATGCAACTGAACTGTAGCCCTCAGATGCTATGCTGTTAGGATTCTAGGAGACACTGCGGTGGAGCACTACCCTCTTTAGTCACTGTCCAACATGAAATTTTTATTCCAGAATCAAATTATACTAGAAATATAGTGAGGATTCATTCCTGTGAAATTTTCATCCTAAATAGTTATGTCAAGGTGTTAGGTGAATAAACCATCTCATCTCAAGGGACCTACCTGAATGAAACTGCTCTCTGTTCTTCTTCTGAAAATAACTTCTCATTACTGGAAAAACCTTCCGAAGTCAACACTTCCTACTGTAATAAAAACTATTAAAGGTAAATTTAAGAGGGTTGTTTTTGTGTGTGTGTGTTTTCTGTTTTCTAGTTGAAGGAAGCTTCATAAATACTGGATTTCTTACATCTTTTTTACTGTTTTCCAGGAAAGAAAGAGTTTTTATTGTATATGCTCAAAATGCTATATGCCACTGAATTTAACAAAACACTCGGTTTCCTTTATACAAGCTAGATAGTTGGCTAAAATGAATTCCTGTATGCCTGTATGAATATTTTAATAATCTGAATACTGTGGTAGAGCTACTTTCTAGAACTGTCTTAGGCTTTCTCTTTATACTTCAATTTTTACCATAAAATGTGAATAACAAAGTACATTCCATTTTTGTCTAAATATGTACATGAAAAATACATGTTTCTCATCTTTATAACTTGTAGTTCACTTATTAAATAGCTTTCACTCTCACTACCGTTGATGCTTCTAGCTGTGCCTGCATGCAGACAGTACTGAGCACCAGTTATAACTGTAGCCTCCTGTTTTCTCACAATGACCTCTTTATTTTTGCTTTCTTCATTTTTAGAAGCTGTGAGCATTGAAGGGTTGCTGATATTTCTCAAGTGTAGGCACTGAGACTGCCTTTCTTTTTCATAGACTTACCACTGCTGAATCTCTCTTTCCTGCTGAAAAGAGACCTATATATGTCCTGTGTTTTAACTTAACTGAAATTTCCACTTGGTCTGGCCTGTGATCTTTTGCAGCATAATGTTCCTGAAACAAAACTATAGTATCTAAATTATCTATCTGCATCTGTAAGAAGGAGATTTATTTTCTTTTTGTAGATTATGCATATACTTCTAAAATAACTGCATAGAGTTTTTTAAAATGTAGACTGACATTTCTTCCTGCTGTTTCTCCCAGAATTGAAAATTTTTTTGAAAGTTTATTCAAAGAAATCTTTATTTCTAATTTTCTTATGGTTTCTCAAAACAGAAGAAAAACATATTTCCTTAAAACTTAAATATTTCCAAGCTATTAAGAAATTCTTTAAGAGAATACCTTTTGTGAATGATATGGCTTCTATATAATACTACTATATCATCACACTCATGCCCTTTATCTCCTGCCTAAAGCAAAGGATGTTTTTATACTTCATATGTCACCTTATAGGTGCCAGACATTCAAGATAGGTGGTAAGGGACAGTTCCTTTCCAGACATTAAAATAGTGCATAACAGGGTAACTGCAGCTCCATCCTGGGTGATTGTTTACGCTGCCGCCTAAGACAGATAGTGCTCTAAGAACATATTACAGCGTGAGATAAAATTTGTGGACAGCTCTGCCAAGACATCTGATTATTGAGGGGAGTGCATGACTTCAGATTCTGGATAGAAATGGATTACTCTGCTATCTGCTTTTTGAAGAATGGATCTATATTTGTCACTCTGGCAGTTCTTAGTGGCTTATTTAGAAAAGAAGCTTCTCATGGTTTACCATCTAACTCTAAAGAACTTAATTCTCCTATACTCCTTGTATACATACATGTACAAACAAACAGATGCGCATACATGTGAACGAGTTTGGGTGCCTAGATTAGGGCAACAGCTACCACTAACTGAGATGTTGCTTATGTGGTTTTTGTGCATCTTTGCAAATTAGTTGAAACTGTATGAGAGTAGTTATGTTCTATCAATTTGCATAGAGAATCTAGGATAGATTTTCTGTACTTTCTTGTAGAAGCTTTGTGGTGCCCCAGATTATGCCTAATTCCAAGATGCAACAATTCTGAATAGCTATGCTCTCCTACACAGCTCTCAACCCAGAACTATTCCCTTCTCTAGCATGCCAAGCGCAGAATAAGTGTGCTTTCCCTTCTTAGTTTGTGCAAACTAGTTATTGTGCTCTTTTAGTAAAGGTCTTTCTCATTTTCTAGAGCACAAGATTTTCATTTAGAGTAATTCTCTGGTTTGTTTAACTCTTACTACCAATTTACTTGTACATCAGGCATTTTATCCTGGAAAAATAAATGTATAAAATTGAAGCCAGAACAAGTGAAACTGTTGGACTAGATATTATAAGAGTCTAGGGATATCTAACCAGCCCATTCATCACCATCACACATTTCCAGAGCCTACTCTAAACCTCCCAGCCTCAGTGTAGCCTCCTAGGAACTCTTCATGTTTTCTGCCAAAGTATCAGCAAGATAATCAATTCATATAATTTTCAATAAGGCTGAAACCAAGGGTGCTGGAGTAATGAGGCCTGCAAGGAAAGCTTAGTAGTTCCATGTTATCTATGGAATAGATTTTAAATTAAAAAGTATCACATTTTTATATTTAGTCTTTGAACATACTTAAAATAATAATGCCCTCAGAAAGATGCAGAAAATGTAAGAACACATTGTCTCTTTTCTGCTTTCTACTGAGTTCAAGCTTTCTATTCCAGTCTCACAGGAGTAGATTTTTAATTAAGGTACTTACTTTTTTCAAGTTATTTAATTACCATTTCCTTTGGCAAAAGACACACATCATGAAAATCTGTGCTTTTCAAAAGATTCAAATTGATGCAGTGTAGAAATATTTGCCATGCAAGGTAAAAAGTATCATTCTAAGATTTACTTATTTGAGCATAGAGTGATTATATCAAAGCCCTTTCAAGATTTCTTTTCATAGTATTCTAGAGGAATGCCAGAGGAAGAAAGAGATATGTCTCCAAAGAGAAGACAAGAGCCAGGAGTTGGGACACACACCTGGCAGTGAAACAAGCCCATTGATCGGTGAGGTTCCACCTGGGATTCAGTAGGAGACATTTAGGTACTAGCTCATTCAATTCCACCTGCTCCAAGATTGAGATTTAGGAGACATACTAGGGTGACACTTCCTGGAGCCCAACTAGAGTTACCAAGTCCCTCCTACTTATGCTTTTATAGTGTGGTGTTTTTTTTATAACCCTTTCTATTGCTCCCACTGAGCTCTGGGTTCTGGCAGTGCAGAACAGCTTCATTCTCCTTTCATTTAAGCTAGGGTAGCTCAATTTGTTTTTTAGCTCATCTCTGAACAAAATCTTCTGCTTTGATAATCTTTCACTTCTTCTCTGCCCAGATCATAGATATTTTATCATCAGTGGATAAAGGAGAACAGCCGCACAGCTGGATATTTGGAAGATGGAGAAACATGGGAGATACAGAGTTTTGATTTTGAAATGCAAAAGACAGAAGAAACTATTGTCTGTCTGCGTCTGCCTTGCTTTGACTTCTAAACAGACCAAGAATTCAGAGTGCACCCTTTAGAGCTAGGTAGGAAGTTACTTAAAATACTTCCTATGGGCAACTTACAGCTTGGTACGGTAAAACCTTTGGAGTAGTTTTCTCTGGATTATGCTTGTACATTTCTTTGGTGCATTAAGTATCACAAGCAAGGGTTATTATATCAGGTGAAACCCTTCTGTTGATAATGTGTGGTGTTTTTTCTTTATGAATGGAGAACAAAGCCTTTTGAATTCTGAAGATCATCAAAGGACTGGCGATAAATAACCAAAAAATGGAGCTGAGATGCTCCAGTTTCCAGGCCATTGTTTCAACTGTAACATATTAATAGGCTCATGCTGATTTGTCACCCATCTCTTCATAAATAACAGTAGCATACTTTCTCAATGTCCTATATCTTTTGCCATAAGCAGTGAAACCTTAGTGAGACTATACCTGGGTTTTTCTGAGTGTTTCTTACAATGATTCAGATCAAGTTCCTGAGTTTCAGAGTCTTACCCTTACTGCTAAAGCTTTTGAGTTTAGCAGGGTTTTAGGCTGACTGGTGCTGAGAAATTTGGGGGCAATAAACAGAAAGACACTTTCATGGATTAATCACAGCCAGCAACTAAGTAACATGAAGCTGCTCACTCCACGCTCTTCCCATGGTGGGAAGGGGAAAAGAATTGTAAAAAAACAGGTAGAACCATTGGTAGGGTATTAGAACAGTTTAATTATTGAAATAAAATATAGCAACAACAATAATACTAATAGCAATAAAAAGGGAGACCACAAAAATAGAGTGTAAGAAAAGCTAAGAAAAAACAAGTGATGCTCACAAACTGCTGACTGATGCTCAGCTGACCCAAGCAGTGATTATTGCTTTCTGAATAATTCCCCCCAGTTTATATACTGGGCATGATGTGCTGTGGTATGGAATACCCTTTTGGCTAGTTTGGGTCAGGTGTCCTGTCTGTGCTTCTTCCGGCTTCTTGTGCCCCTCCTCACTGGCAGAGCATGAGAGACTGAAAAGTCCTTGATCAGAGTAAGTGCTACTTAGCAACAATTAAAACATCAGTGTGTTATCAGCATTGTTCTCAGACTGAAGCCAAAACATAGCACTGCACCAGCTAGTAGGAAGAAAATTAACTCTATCCCAGCTAAAACCAGGACAGATTGTTCCAAGAAACTTCAGAGTTTCTACTGTTTGTGTACAAACACACACACAGCTCTATTCAGATTGCCACTCAGCTGCATTTCTGAACAAAACAATGCAGTTTTTAATCTAGTTTTTCATGCACTTAACATTAGTTAACATTTAGGTACCACATTTTAGTATTTTCAAAAGGATTTTTAAAATTTTAAAAAATTTTACTGTTACAGTCACATACCCACTCTTCGCAGCAAATTGGGATGGTGAAAAAGCATCCACTTCAGTTTTTTACAAATTGCTTTTCCTGTAAAATTATTCATTACACATTAAGAGCACATCATGCTTCACTGAATCAGTACAGTGATCACTGCATGCACCAACTTTTCTCATACGTTATGCCATGCTGTAGTTTAAGAACAGTTTTTCTGTTCTTTTTCTTTACTCTAGGATGCATGTTTCCATGTGCGCTGGCTATGCACTGACTATTCCCTTCAGTACTGGTTTTATTCCAGTTTAAATATAGGTTGCATGGTTCAGGTGGTCATAACTCTACATATTGCTTTCTGTGTGGTATATTGCCCTTATAGTCAGAATGGTATGGCTCTGATTTTAATTTGTGCAGCCTTAGACATTTACGGCAAAATAGGCCCAATTTTCATAACTTCTAGGCATGCAACATTGGCTTTGCAAATGATCTCTGAACTAAGAATTCACATACTGACAGCTTCTTTCCCCAATAGTCTTTTTAATGTTCCAGCTTAAATATTATACCTCATTTCCATCAGCTCTTTCTTTTCCTATGACTTACTTTATTGTAAAGGAGACAAAACTTGCAACATGGTAGAGAGTAGACAACTGCCCAACTGCTAATCCATAAACAATTTGGATTTAATATTTTTTCACATAATCGCAATCTCTTTCCCAGTGGATACAACTTTAATTTGCTTTAATAATTAACGAAGAAGCTGACTTAAAAAAAAAAATAAAACTTAAAAATTCACTCAGATGGGTCAATTCCTATGTCTACATACTCAAAATTATAACTTGTAAGTTTCTAAGTAGAGTTTTGTAGATAAATAACAGCTAAAATACCTTATATTTTCCAGTTTAAAACAGAACATAATTTACAGTGTAGAAGTGTATGTACCTTAATTTGCTTATCTTCCTGAAGGTGCATATTCACTAAGTGCTTTCTAATGTCTTCAGTAAACTAGATAGATGAATGACAGATTTTGTCTTATTTCTTATATCACTACCATTCGTCTCCAATATTTATTATATATGCTGAAAATCACAGAATTCTTGTGAAACGACAGTTTGAAAGTATGTGATTAAAATTGCATCATAAAGCATTCATGTGCAAGGGGCAACCTAAGGTTATCTACACAAACTCAGCCTTGATTTTGTTTCTAATCACATTTCCTCATTTTATGCACCTGATTTGATGGAGTTAACACTTCTTTATGTAGTTTTTCTTTGTACAGTGTCCTAAGTCTAAATATTTTTCTTTCAAGGAGCATGGGGCAAACAATTGCCAACACTGTGACTAATGATGACTCTAGAGGGCTGTGGAACAATCAGCCCTAAGTGCTTCAGCACAGTGTGACAGATGACAATTTCCATCCTCAGTGTGTGCCAACAAGAAATGAGGCACACATTTCTACTACCAGCCTCAGGAGTAGTTTGATGACAAGAGAAAGGCATGGCAGTGGCAATGCCTGGAGTGTCCTGAGTGCCCTGGCTGAGACATACTGACTGAAGGTGCAGTACCTAAATAGAGAACGTTTGCTTGACTTTTTCAAAGTCAGCAGGGGATATTTACAAAATGAGATTTTTTTCAAAGTATATAACCTCACTGAACTGGGGCAAACTTCAATGACAGTTGAAGGCATTTCACTAACTTGATTGCTCCACTCCTTCTTTGACAATATTTCAAATCTCTGTTTCTCAGGATGTGGTTGTCAAGAGACTTAGGGACCTGAAAACTTTAGATTTCTCTTTCATGTGACAAGATAATACTTTTCTCTAACATTTTGAATGAAATTATATTTTTAAAACTATTCAGCTTAAAACAAATACATAGCCGGAAAAAATACAAATTTTTAAAACCTAACAAAGTATTAAACAAACTGAAAGTAGATCTTATAATTGAAAATGTTAGCTAATTTTCTGCATTTTCTCACTATTTGATATCCCCTATAACATATTTTTAATTACAGGATGCCCTTCTTAATTGCTCTAAAAATGCCATACTTTTAAACACACAGATGCATATCCAGCTGGGAAAGTCCTGTGTTTAGTACACTAAAGAAGAAAGTAATTATGACATTGCTGCGGTAATAGTGCTTCCTATTTCTTTAGGACTTCACACAGAAGATCTCAAAAAATGTTACAGTTAAATAACTACAGTCTAGAAGTGATCTGAACACATGCTTGCAAACAGAAAAGCCATATCGTGTAGCAGCAGCTCCTAGCCTGGGGTATTGCCATTGCCAGTAATCTCACTATGGCTGCCAGTCAGGGTATTGTCCTTGTTAATCTATCCAACATATTTATCTAAATAATGGCAAGGTCTCCCTAACTTTTTCAGACCAGCAGCCTACAGTGCTTTACTATGCAATAGACTTTAATTATAGTAACCCTAGATTAAGAATCTTTTCAAAACAGAATATGGCTGAAATTCTCTTTATCTTCTTTCAAATGTGGAAGAAATATTCTCATTTCCTCCCCTGTTTAATTTGCTTTGTAGGTTACCTGGGTGATTCCTGTACAAATTGGCAAAAAAATTTGAGAGGACAACTTCTTCAGTCGTCTCTAAAGAACAACGATGTGCCCTCTAATATGTAACAAAGAACAGAAAAAATCAGTTTGCCAATAGAAAACCAGTGCAAATGGAGGATCAGAGCCAGCTCCCACAAAATTAGTTTTATATGAGCAAAAACTTGTCTTAGCACCTTGAATATATGTGCTGATCAGCTGCATACAGCTCTTAGAAGCACAAGCCTGTGCAAATCCTACTCTTTTGTATGTCTTTCCCTACCACTTCATAGACTCTTTTAAAGATTTAGGATGGACTCTTCAAGATTCACGTACAACTCGTCATCTTAATATCAAAACATCCTTAGCCTCACAACATTTCTCCAAAATGGTGGGTAATGAAGAAGGTCGAATAAGTACACAGGAATTCTGTGTTCACTGATAGATCCTGTGTGTTACACAACTGCAAGAAACAAGGAAGTATGCAGAGATGTAATTAAACTACGTGGCATCCCACGTCTTTATAAAACCAGGCTGTCTTTTCGTCTATGCTTCTAGATAAATTGGGAGGAGGGAAAACACCCAGCTTGTAATAATTATAGCTGTAGGAAGATTCAATTTGTAGTACAGTGAACACACTAAGCTTGAAATGCCTATAATGTTTTTGACATTTTCAGAAGGAAAAAAAATAATATACATATGTATTTACATTTAACATAAAATTTATATTAAAAGAACAAGAGATAGGAACCTAGCTTTTGGAAGATAACTGTGGACATACTACATAAAACAGTGCTTGTCTCCCTCTGTACTAGGACACTTGACATTCACAAATTTTACCTAGTAAAGCTCCAATTTCATTAAAATACTCGACTTCTGCTTTGGAGTAGTTCCCTGCCAGTTTTCACATATTATAACTGCTGTCTCACAGGTGCTGGCCATTTTCTTTCCATTCTCATAATCTTTCACAAGCCTTCCAGCTCCTGAGGTGAGCCTCTCCCATCATTCTGCCAATGCATGTATAGGAGTTATACCCCAGCCCTTGGTAAATGAGCTGCTACATACTGAGTTCTGCTGGCAGCCACTGACCTGCTGAAGGTCATGCACCTGGGAGGGATGTCTTTGCAATTTAATCCGCTGTATGCTGAGCTCTCCGAATAGAAATGATCTTCACATGTTTCAGTATCTGAGAATGAAGTGGATGTCAAGTAGGCTGGCCTACCTTGGCCAATTTAGGAAAGGAATAACTGCAGGCTAGGATAAAGTAGAAACAGACATTGGGGGAAAAAAATGCAGAGTAAGTGCTACACTACTGAGCTATTATTTTGGATAACTGTGGATAGGAGCAGTAGTCAGTTTACTTACATTTACTCTAGAAGTTAACAGGCTGGGAGACGGGGGTTTGTTTGTTTGTTTGCCTTTTAGCTTGTGGTAGCTTTTTTCCCAGCTCAGGCTGTACCAAGCAAACATGGCACTCCAAATTGAACAGAAAACTTTTTCTCTTTTAATGTTATCCAAAAGGTAAAAGCAACAAACATGCTTTACAAATCACATTAGATGGTACTCAGGTGCTTGCAAAATACTGGAAACACATATTGCCCTGTGACAACTTGCCTGTTACAAAACACTCTTGTGAGCTAAGGCAGAAATATCAGACCAGTGCGTATAAAACATGATTTAGCATTTTGTACCATTACCCTACATAAGTAAATTCTGGAAAGATTTTTTTTCTTTTTCATCAAATACAGTTTTTTCTCATCCTAGTTATTCTCTTTTGTATTTCAATTAGCTCAGTGGAACTAATGTTAAACACTAAACCCTCTCATATCTCTTCCTGGTTTTGCACATACAAAAATCCAGCTATCATATTCTTGTGCTTCCAAATGTACTGGTTTTGAAGCAACTGTATTATTTTTATAGAAGTCTGGTGGTGCTTTCTGTGTGCATTTTCTTGAGCCAAGATCTAATATTTGATAGATGTACCACAGCTAGGCGCTGCAGGCACGTGAAAAGAAAACATGTCCGTAGAATCACAGAATCAACTGGGTTAGAAAAGGCCCTTAAGATCAAGTCCAACTGTTACCTTAGGACTGCCAAGTCCATCACTAAACTATGTCACTAGGGTCCTCATCTACACAGTTTTTGACCACTTCTAGAGATGCTGATTTCACCACTTACCTGGAAAGCCTGTTCCCATGCCCAATGACTGACTACCCTTTCACTGAAGAAATTTTTCCTAATATCCAGTCTAAAGACAAGACATACCCTGAAAAACTGGTAAGTAAATCAAAATCAAGTCTCCTGGATAACTTAAGATTACTCAGAACATAGAAACTACTGCTATTAACTTTGCCTAGTATAATGTCTGCACATTTTCTTTTGGTATATAAAATCTAGTCTTGGTTCGTAGAAGGTGACACAATGCCATATACCTGCTGTCTTCAGGTGGCTGGGATGTACACTTCAGCAGTCGCTTTCAGTGATCTCTGCTGACATCTGACAGCTCTACCTTTCTAAAGGCTGCAGCTGGGATGCTTTTAGAAGCACAAGCCTGCAAAACTCAAAACGGATGATGGAGACCAACTGATTTTTTCTATCTGCTTGCTCTTGCCAGTGTTATGCAAAGACAGAGGGTTTTTGTTTGGGTTTTTTTTTCCCTTAACAATAATCTTTGTAATTATAGAAACTGCTGATATTACTTTTAATTTATATCTTCAAAGTCAGTTGCTGTAAGAACTAAACAACATATTATTGAACATTTTTAAAGTGTTAAATGGACTCAATTTGTTACAGAGCCCTGTAGATTTATCTGTACAAACTTTCTAGGGATGTGTAACTCATAATGTCTCTGGGTCTATGATAATTCAACATCTGCTGTTTTCTTATAATGCTCTAGAGTGCCAGCCTATATAAGGTTATAGTATCTTGTACTCCAGATTAAGAAAATTTCCAGTTTTATTTCAGTCACATACAGAAGTATGAAATGCCTGTTAAGCATTTTTGTATCAGTGAAAACTATCACTGTTTCTCCAATTAAAAAAAAAATAGTAATTTTTTGTTTCAAAAACCTGAAATAAAACAAAGGCCCTGCATCACATGAGCTGGCATTAACCAAATAAACAAGCACCATGTATGCAGCAAGATGAGTGTTTTTAGAAAAAGACTATTGCCATCAATAACTTTGGATGGTAAATTCCTTTTATTTTCTGCTAAAAGTCCAGAAAGCAGGTTTATAAGACAGTTATTGGTGCAACTTTCCATGAGACCACGGTGCAAGAATTAGTGTGCCAGCAAAAAAAACAGATGCCTTTATACACAGCTAGCAGGACTGCCAGAGGCGCATAGTCCTCCGCAGCAGTGAAGAGATGAGATCTGGGACCTGGCTGCTGCTGGTGGATATGGCTGGCTCAGCCATCTGCAGGATAGCAGGGACTCTGCAGGCATCTGCCATGATACATCACAAAAGTCTCTGGTCTGGAAACCTCTCTTTTTGATTCCCACTGCTTTCTGATGTCTCAACCATAGGACAAAGTAGGCCTGTCTGCTTCCTGCAGCTGTTGTTCTTTGTCTAAGCACGCTGTAATTCTTAAGCCATACAAAATAGTAGGGAAACATTTTTATTTGTTTTTAGCAAAGAAAAAGGTTTTCTTGTGCAGGGGTAGCCATTCGACTAATTCGCTACAAGCAGGATCAAATTTCTGGGCAAAATAACAGAAGCACATCCTTACCTGGAGATCAAGTATAAAAGAAACTCAATTTTATTTATTTTATTCTAATAATTTTAAAATTATTTTCATTTTTACCACCAAGGAAAAGCATTTCAACATCTAATTAAAAATGTAAGTAAAAGAATCCTATTCACTAAAGAAATTTCTTCTCAAACTTAGAGGAAATACTGGACAACACTGTGTAATTGTTAGTCACTGTAATATCTGGAGATGCTATAATTATAGTAGAATAGGATTTACCTACTGTATCATCAGTTTGAAAGCTCCAAACCTATGTGGATATAAATTATTCCAATGAGTGGTAAGTCGACAGGGAACATCTGCTGTAGCTTGTGAGCCCGCTAGTGTGATCCACCTGCCACTATCTAGGTTATTACGTAGCTGTAATTCTGAACTGCTGTAGTATTTTTGGCACATATACAAAATCCCAAGTTGCACTAACAGATTGAATTGAGGGACAGGATTAATATACCCTTTTTTTTAATGTTGTCCAATACACATGTTTACTCAAATCAACAAGAAAAGTGGCAATGAATTTAACACAGCATGATTTTGTAGTCTCCTCTTCTTTTTTTTTTTTTTTTTCCAGTTAGAGGTATTTTAGAAGAAAATTCACTACATTTGCCAAAATTAAGAGGACAAGTGTGGGAACATAGTTGCTATGAAATATATTCAGAGACTGGCTTCAGGCACTAGTTTCCACATTGCATCTTACAATATATTTCGGCTGGGATAGAGTTATTTTTCTTCCTAGCAGCTGGTGCAGTGCTGTGTTTTGGCTTCAGTCTGAGAACAATGCTGATAACACACCGATGTTTAGTTGTTGCTAAGTAGCACTTATGCTGATCAAGGACTTTGCAGTCTCTCATGCTCTGCCAGTGAGGATGGGCACAAGAAGCTGGGAGGGAGCAGAGACAGGACACCTGAACCAAACAAGCCAAAGGGGTACTCCATACCACAGCACGTCATGCCCAGTATATAAACTGGATGGGGTTGGCTGGGAGGAGCTGTGACAGGCTGGGCACTGGTCAGCAGGTTGTGAGCCACTGTATTGTGCATCACTTGTGTTACTTGGGTGGGTTTCTTGGGGTTTTTTTTATTGCTCTTCTTTCCCAGAATTATCCTTATTTATTTATATTGTTGTTTCTATTATCTTTAATATTATAAGACTTTTTATAAATTATAAAATCATTGTTCTTATCACATCTCTTGGGTTTTTTCTTTGGGTTCTTTTTCCAAGCCTAAAAACTTCTTAAACCAAAACGCTTTTAACAGTAATGGCAAAACTCAGAACATAATCTGAATCTTTATATGAAATACTCAGAAAAAAACAGGAATAGTCTCACTAAGTTTTCACTGCTTATGGTAAAAGATATAGGTCATTGAAAAAGCAAGAGCCAACCCACCTTAAGCCTCTAAAAAGGAACACTACAGTTTTGGTCCTATATGCCCACTGCAGCTCAAAAAATGAAGGGTCTCATGTGCAAATGACGCACATCGTGCTTTCAAAAGCTGAAAGCCCTGGTATTTTAGAGAATACTTTTCAGTTCCTATGGCAAAAGCATTTAACATTTCTACATACATATCTACTGTCATTTATGAAGAGATGGGTGACACATGAGCATGAGCCTATTAATATGTTATAGTTGAAACAATGGCCTGGAAACTGGAACATCTCAGCTCCATTTTTTGGTTATTTATTGCCAGTCCTTTGATGGTCTTCAGAATTCAAAAGGCTTTGTTCCCCATTTATAAATAGAAAACACCACACATTATCAACAGAAGGGTTTCACCTGATATAATAACCCTTGCTTGTGATACTTAATGCACCAAAGAAATGTACAAGCATAATCCAGAGAAAACTACTCCAACGGTTTTACCATACCAAGCTGTAAGTTGCCCATAGGAAGTATTTTAAGTAACTTCCTACCTAGCTCTAAAGGGTGCACTCTGAATTCTTGGTCTGTTTAGAAGTCAAAGCAAGGCAGACGCAGACAGACAATAGTTTCTTCTGTCTTTTGCATTTCAAAATCAAAACTCTGTATCTCCCATGTTTCTCCATCTTCCAAATATCCAGCTGTGCGGCTGTTCTCCTTTATCCACTGATGATAAAATATCTATGATCTGAGCAGAGAAGAAGTGAAAGATTATCAAAGCAGAAGATTTTGTTCAGAGATGAGCTAAAAAACAAATTGAGCTACCCTAGCTTAAATGAAAGGAGAATGAAGCTGTTCTGCACTGCCAGATCCCAGAGCTCAGTGGGAGCAATAGAAGGGTTTATAAAGAAAGCATAAGTAGAGGGAACTCAGGGACTCTAATTGGACTCCAGGAAATGTCAGCCTAACACTTCTCCTAAATCTCAATCTTGGAGCAGGTGGAATTGAATGAGCTAGTACCTAAATGTCTCCTACTGAATCCCCATTGTAACCTCACAGAACAATGGGCTGTTCCACACCCCCAACCTCCTGGCTCGTCTTCTCTTTGGAGACATATCTCTTTCTTCCTGTGGCATTCCTCTAGGATACCATAAAAAAATCTTCAAAAATCCTGGAAAAGACCTTTAAGATCATAAAGTTCAACCCTTATCCCAGGACTGCCAAGACCGCCACTAAACCATGTCATTGAGGGCCTCATCTACACGGTTTGTGAACACTTCCAGGGACAGTGATTCCACCACTTCCCTGGGCAGCTTGTTCCAATGCCTGATCACCCTCTCTGTGAAGAAATTGTTCCAAATATCCAGTCTAAACCTCTCCTGGTGCAGCTTGAGACTATTACCTCTTGTCCTATTTCTTGTTACTTTGGAGAAGAGACCAACTCCCACCTCACTACAACTTCCCTTCAGTAGTTTTAGAGAACAATAATGTCCTCCCTGAGCCTTCTCTTCTCCAGACTAAACAATCCCAGTCTCCTTAGCCATTCCTCATCAGACTTGTGCTCCAGACCCTTCACCAGCTTTGATGCCCTTCTCTGTACCTGCTCCAGCACCTCAATGTCTCTCTTGTAGTGAGGGGCCCAGAACTGAATACAGGATTTCAGGTGCACCCCCACCACTGCTGAGTACAGGGGGATGATCGCTGCCCTGGCCCTGCTGGCCACACCGTTTCTGATAGAGGCCAGGATGCTGTTGGCCTTCTTGGCTGTCTGGGCACAAGCTGGCTCATGTTCAGCTCCATCAACCAGCACCCCCAGATCATCCCTTTCTGCCGAGCAGCTTTCCAGCCATTCTTCCCCAAGCCTGTAGCATTGCATGGGGTTGCTGTGACCAAAGTGCAGGACCCTGCATTCACATCCTCATGTCTCCTTTAGGCATGCATAGCACACTTACAGCATATCTGGTGACAGTTTAGTTTACTCCAAAAGGAATCCAGCTGGCAGGAGCCAAGAGATTGCTGCAAATCAAATCAAGAGTATTCATTAAGCAAAGCTGATCAAAGGCTTCACACCAGAATGGCAGCACTGCTCAGAATCACCATGTTGTCCATGTTGACATCACCTTAAGGCTCATCTACATTATGGGCTTAGTCTGGATCTGGAATGAGTGTCCCAGCTATCCCTTCTTACTCATTTTGCACACTGAAATAATCTCAAGGCAACTGGATTGCGTTCATAAAAACTAAGCTAGATGTTGCTCTCCAACTGCAAATGGATATTTAGTCCATATGATGAGATTAATGATACTGGGAAGTAAAAATAAATCCCTAAGATACCTACAGTATGTATATCAGCTTCTCAGCACCACCGCTTTGTTCTAGGGCTGTATTATAGTAATAGTTTCAAAGCGTTAAAATTTTACCTGAAGGTTGCTCCTTGCTGGATGGCATTTTGGCTTACCAGAACTTCAAAAGAGATTATCCCTTTTTTTTTTGCACCCCTAAGATTTCTTTCTAATGAAAGCTATTTTGTGTCCCTTAGCAATAATCTGACAACTGGTGGGTATTTCTTATCACTCCAATGTCTTTTATTAGTGTTCATACAAATCCATTAGTTTTTAATCATTTCTAGCTACAAGCTCTTTGTTAACATAAAACATTGAAATGTTAGCGAGATAATGATTTCTCGTTTTAATTAAAAATTAATTAATTATACATTTCTTTTTCAAAACATAAGATAAAATACAAGCTAAAGGTAGACTTCATTAAAACAGTATATGAATTGGTAAACATTGCCTTCTTTCTTAATGCTATAGTACTCTTTAGTTTTCAGGCCAGTAGCACAAACTGCACCAAGACAATTATACATAACACCTTTTGGTATGTTTAAGTTGGTTCTGGTGTTATGTAGTTACATAAATGAAATAGACTCTTAAATCAAGCTTTGGCATATAAGTAGAGGAGTCCTGAGTTTCATATAAAAAATAAAAAATTCAAAAAGCTCTATTTTGCTGTTTTAAGGGGCCACTTCAAAATTGAAAATTTCTTTTCTGCATGTAATACTAAACATATTGTGAAATAATACAGCGAGTTGAGTTGTATTTGAGTGAGTTATTATTCCCTCCCCCTTCTTCCCTCCCCCCTTGTTTAAGCTGTTGCAGTATTATTAATTGATCTGTATAGAGTCCACCTGACAACATGACAATTAGATATCAGGATAACTTCATGTGTTTTGAGTTGTCCTTATAAATTCAAAAGCAGTACCCATGTGCAAAACATACTGAACACTTGTCTTTGTGCATAATCAAGGCATTCACTGGCAGTTTATGTTTACATTAAAGACCCAGGCAGTCCACTCTCTCTCCTTTTCTTAATACAGTCAAAATACTACTATTTATAAGATGTTTTTTTGTTTTGTTTTGTGTTTCAAATGTGATACTTTTCTAAATAACCTTGCAGTGGGTTTGCGCAGCAATGTTCTGGTAGCAGGGTAGGGCAACAGGGGCAGCTTCTGTGAAGCTGGCAGAAGTTTCTAGAAGCTTTCCCAGTGTCCAATAGAGCCAATGGCAGGCAGCTCCAAGACAGATCCACTATTGGCAAAGGCTAAGCCTACCAGCAATGGTGGTAGTGACTCTGGGATAATATATTTAAGCAGGGAAAAAAACCCTGTCTACATGCAGCCGGAGAAAGGAGTGAGAATACATGAGAGAAGCAGCCCCGCAGACACCCAAGTCAGTGCAGAAGGAGGGGAGGAGATGTTCCAAGTGGTGGAGCAGAGATTCCCCTGCTGCCAGTGATGCAGACCGTAGTGAGTCAGGCTGTGCCCCTGCAGCCCATGGAGATCCATGGTGGAGCAGATACTTACCTGCAGCCCAGGGAGGACCCCATGCAGGAGGCTGTGACCCTGTGGGAAGCCTGCGCTGGAGCAGGCTCCTTAGCAGGACCTGTGGCCCCATGAAGAGAGAGGGCGATGCTGGAGCAAGTTTGCTGCAGGACTTGAGACCCTGTGGGGAACCCACACTGGAACAGTTTGTTCCTGAAGGGCTGCATCCCTGGAAGGGACCGACGCTGGAACAGTCTGTTCCTGAAGGCTGAACACATGGAAGGGACCCACAATGGAGCAGTTCATGAACAACTGCCACCCATGGGAAGGACTCGCACTGGAGAAGTTGGTGGAGGACTGTCTCCTGTGGGAGGGAGCCCAGCCTGGAGCAAGAGGAGTGTGAGAAGTCCTCCCCTGAGGAAGAATGTGTAACAGAGACAGTGTGGGATGAACTGACCTTAACCCCCATTCCCTGCGCCCCTGCCTCACTGAGAGGGGGAAAGGTAGCAAAGTTGTTAGTGAAATTGAGCCTGGGAAGAAAGGAGGGGTGGGGGAAAAGTGTTTTCAAGATTTGGTTTTATTTCTCATCACCATAGTCTGATTTGATTGGTCACAAATTAAACTAATTTCACCAGGTTGAGTCTGTTTTGCCCATGACATTAACTGAGGGATCTCTTCCTGTCCTTATCCAGAACCACAAGCCCTTTTGCTGTATTTTCTCTCCCATGTCCAGCTGAGGAGGAAGAGTGATAGAGCCCGTTTGGTGTGGGCACCTGCTACCATCCAGCCCAGGTCAAACCACCATACCTCTCAAATATATATATATATGTTATAACAACAGTCTCCTTTGAAGAGATAATATTTTTACCACAAGATGCTAAATTGACTTCAGTCATAATAGTGCAATTTGCCAAATATTCAATTATTTTTCATTTTATTATTATTTTTAATTATCCAATCTTTCCAAGAATTGAATGAACCAGTGTGGAACTGAGAAGAGCTACAGTCATAATTTATTTTGACTAGTAAGTTGATTGGTTAAACCACAGTTGAAAATCAAACACCATTTTTGGTGGATGAAGATTTATTAACATTACCTTTATTAAATAGAAATTACTTTAAAGCAAAGCCTCATTTCTTAACGAAAAATCTTTTAACTTCAAAACTGTTAAGATGTTTCAACTTTTTCTAGTATCCCCTTTGCTGTTCTTCAGCAGACGTTCAACACCTTTTCGCATCAGTTGTAGTTTCAGTTGGCCTAAGCATGTTAAAATAATTTTCCATTTAAAATCTTCCTAATTCCTAGCTAAGTAACTATAGTGCTCTGCTAGCCTATTGTAAGATTAACTTTATTAAACCATATAGAAGGTATGAGTCAATTACATATCAAATAAGCAGCTCTATTGACTTCAGTGGGAATCTTTACAAAGACCTTGCTGAGCAGTAACCACATATAAATGCAAACCCTAAGTAAATATATTGATTTTAAAGTGCTTTAATTCCTCCCAATGTCACTATGTCATCAGTACTTAACTTTTTCCTGAGAAAGGTTTGTGGTTCTACCTATAATATATTTATGGACTTCTACTGCAGTATCACTAACGAGTGCCAAAAGACGACACCTGTGATGGCCAGAATAAATCCCTCTAATATTTCTTTCCTGTATTTTTACATGAGAGAATTTCAGAAGATCAAACCATATGAGATCTTCCCTCATAATTATATGAAAATAGGTCTAGAAGGAAGCTAAAGGAAGCTAAGATATCACCTTCTTTATGCTTAAATTTTACCTTTGAATTGTTCTTTGTATCTGGGGAAAATTGATTTGAATAAATAAAATGGGTTGTGCACAGGTCATTCCTTTTGAGATTCCTTTTGAGATTCTTAGTGTGCTTGAATCATCATGCTTCAGTAATCAGAGGTGTATAATTTTTAACATTGATTATCTGTTTACTATATCAGCACTTAATTGATCCTTCAATGCAGTATTAAGTGTTTGAGACCGTTGTGTTTTTTTACTTGAAGCACAGGCATAGAGTCATAGTGCCCCATTTTCGTGAGTTCAGAGTCTTAATCACCCTTTTGTAGCTGAGAGAGGTGCTTTGCAAAGGAAAGGCATTCCAGAATTCTAATTTAACATCTTCTTTTAAGTATCAGATTGGGTGGGAGCATCCTATGACCTATCCCTAGTATTTCTGCATTATACGAACAGGTTTTGAAGGAGAGTGCTTTCCAAGCCTCTAAAGGACTTCAATTCTCTAGAATTTAAACTGAAGTTTTAATTTCTTCTTTTCTCTCGAGCATAAATGCCATAAACTGTGTTTCCACACAGGCGATATTAGTCCTATATTTTGTTTATAATTTCATTCCAATTTTATAGATTTATTCAGCTACTTTTATACAGGACACAAATTTCTTTTTCTCACTGGCCTGTCATGGTGAATATTTTTGCAATCCTGACATTTCTGGCAATCTTACATTTCCAAGTGAAGAGTTTGGAAATGTTTTATTTGACTTTCACTCTTAAATCCTCTCCAATCACACAAATAATTTTTAACATTCTCAAAGTGCTGCCAGGGTTTGGAGATTTGATGTCTTCTGCCTGGAACTTAAAACCAAGTAAGGGATGTTTTTATTTTGTTCTGGCAGACTAAAAATGCTGCTATCCTGTAGTCTAGGTACTTCACAGATACGAGAATGAAGGTGGTGTCTGTAGATAGAGGGGATTAAGCCATTAAAGTACTGAAAATTTACTTACATGTTAGTTGATTGATAATATTTAATCAAAGTCACAAAAATTTCCTCGGAAATTTTTCCAGCTCCACCTACAAGGATTAAGAGGCCATATTCTCTATGTTTAAATTAGGCCTTTAAATGTAAATATATATTCCATGGATAATTTGTGAAGCAATAGAGGGTAAAATTGTACAGGTAAAAATAGTATCATATCAATATTTAGGAGTCTGACTACACTCACGTAATTTGTTTTATTTCAGATTATTGTTAATAAATGCTCTAGTGCAGCTTTCCCCATTGTTCCTTTCCGTATAACATAATACAACACATTGAATCTATATAAAACTCTACAAGGAAACATCTCATCATTACAATTTTAGGCATATTAATATTTTTTTCCTGCTATTCAATTTTCTTCTTATGTGTTTATTTGGTTGCTTCCTTAAGTACTTCAGACTCTGGTTTTCCTTCTCAGTGAGTCACCAGGTAGAAAGTAACACATTCATGTAATTACAGAAATTAACTTTGATCTCAGAGATTTATCTATTTTACTATTTATTTTACTATTAATATGAAAGACATTGAATTCAATTCTCAGATTCCTAAAGAAGATAAATCTGAGTTTAATCAGTTAAAGGCAACTAAACTGATATATTAGTAATTTTTTTATAAAGAAATTATGAGATTCTAGGTCAGATGTCTCACCATTTTCAACATTTGACTCCAAAATACCAGAGCTGAGTATCACCAAGTGCTAGGCAGGGATAAATTGGCAATCGTCTCTATCTAGTAACCTTCTGCTATGAAGGTTACCTTCCTTTATATGGATTGTTCTTCCAGCCCTTTTCATGTAAACCTCCCAGTTTCATTGTGGTTTGCTGCTCAAGTTCCTGTGTCTCTCCCCACCAGCAGTATCATACAGGTATGGGTGAAAGCCCCTAAAAACTTTTAAAGTCAAAAGCTAAAATAGCATATTTGGTCAACCAAGGTAATATAATTTGGCTTATCTGAAATAAAAGTTTGGAGACAGTTTGAAACAAGCTGTTTTCACTACAAAACAAATAAGTTCCAGTAACTAAAATAAAGCCTACAGTGTAACAAGGATCAGTAAAGCTCCTACCTTTGCAATTCATGTTTCATGATGGTAAGAACCTTAACATTTGCTGTAAAAGCCTGGAAAATTATCTTCTTTCATTTTGAATGGAAATCAATTAGAATAATCCCAGGGGAAAAGAAAACAAACCATTATTCATATTTAGAGTTGTTGGATTGGGGGGGGGGGGGGTAAGACGTCTAAAGAATCCTGACAGATGCAATATTATTTGGTCTTTATTTATTTCTACAAAAATCAGTACTGGAAACCCACACATATTCCCTTGCAAAAGAGCACACACAGTTAGTAGAAATGCCCTGCAAACAAGTTTAATGAATAGACAAAGAAAAGGGAATGAAAATAATGGATAATGGGGCTGCAAGTGAGATGAAAATTTTGGAAAACAATTTTTTCCCTGTCACAACTGAAAAATCACTGCATTTCTCTCTGTCTGACTTAGCCTAGCTGTCATGGTGGGGGTGATGTCTTCCATTTGGTAGCACAGTATGTGTGAGCCACTTAAACTCCCTAACTTGCATGATG
Organism: Lathamus discolor; assembly: GCF_037157495.1. Classification (NCBI taxonomy): domain Eukaryota; kingdom Metazoa; phylum Chordata; class Aves; order Psittaciformes; family Psittacidae; genus Lathamus; species Lathamus discolor. The sequence goes on along the minus strand of NC_088885.1, from coordinate 89,452,899 downwards.
GTAGATAAGTCTTGCTGTTTAACTTCTCCATGTTATTATGCACACAGGCAGACACCAGACTAAAAAATACAAGGGAATACTCCTGACTGACTTCAAAGAAAGTGGTCCATGTGATAATTACACAAAAATGAAGGAAAGAATGCCATTTCATCACAATGATGAAAAAGTCCCTACCCATCTGAAGTCTTACTTACTCTGTGTTAATCCTCCGCATTGCTATTGTCCTGGGTTCAGCAGTAGCAGTCATTTTTGCTCCTTCTTAGTAGCTGGTGCAGTGCTGTGTTTTTTACTTTCTGCCTGGGGACAGCACTGATAACACCGATGTTTTTAGTTACTGCTCAAATGTTTAGTCTGACCAAGGACTTTCTGAGCCTCATGCTCTGCCAGGGAGGAGGGGAAGCTGGGAGGAAGCCGAGACAGGACACCTGACCCAAACTAGCCAAAGAGGTATTTCATACTACAGCATGTCATGCCCAGGATGTAGAACTGGGGGCAGTTACCCAGAAGGGCGAGATCATTGCTGGGTTGGGCTAGGTATTGGTATTGGTCGGCGGGTAGTATTGTATTCTCTTCCCTTGTTATTTCCTTTATCATTATTATTGGTGGTAGCAGCGGTGGTTTGTGTTATACCTTAGTTACTGGACTGTTCTTATCTCAACCTGTGGGAGTTAGATTCTTTCAATTCTCCTTCCCATCCCTCTGGGAGCAGGGAGAAGAAAGGGGGGGGGGGGGCGGGTAGACTGCGTGGTTCTGATTTAATGCCTGGGCTTAAACCACAACAGCTATTAATAAATTTACCCACTACACATCATCAGTACGATTCTAAGATACCTGTTGTTTCTCTTCAGACAGCCACAATTATGGTGGTGTCTTAGTTCTGATATCTAGAAACTGGACTAAGATCCCACTGCATTTCTATGCTATTACACATATTTTAATTTTTGTATATTATATATATTATATCTATTTTTTACTTTTTTCTTTACATTTTTACAAAGCTAACATCTTGGACAGAAATGTACAGCCTTGTGCATATCAGCATTTTTTTATTTGACAGTCTAATTACCTTAGATGTGTGCTAATTAAAAACCCCAAACTACAGCTGGATAAATCATAACTGCTATCATCGAAGTATCTCCTGCTTTTATGGGGATTCTATCAATCCTAAAAGCATTATTCAGCAGTGTATAGAGTTGTTTCTTTGACATTCTGAATTATATTGATTAAGCTTTTTCTAAGCAAAAAGAGTAGATTTCTCATCTGAAGACTCCTATTTTTATTATAGGTCTATAAAATAATTCATTCCTGGTTCCATAATGCAAGTTATTAATTTTCCTCTTCAATAAATCAATTATATAAATTAAATATCTGAATATCTGTATTACATTCTGTAACATTTGCAGGCATTACCAAAATAGCTTTCTACCTTGACCCAGCTGTATAATGTCAAAAAACAGTGAAACTATTTTGTTTCACGAAATTGTGCTGAACCAAAATCCAGCCTGGAATACCTAGTGCCATACCTCTGCACTCTGTTTAAGAAATTTTTATTTTTGATAACTGGTACAGATTAAGTCCTCTGACTAGAAGATTGGATTGGATGATGCTGCAGGGTTGATATCTCTCACTGGCTGAATATTAAATATTACTATTGAATATTTACTTAAATGGGATTTCTGGGTAATGGCTTGATTGTTTTGACAAGATAGTGATGAATGCACACTTTCTATTCACTTTTTGAAAGCATATTGTGCTGCACAGTGAGATAAGCTGTGGCTGGTACGCTGCAGACATTTTCTACAGTAAAGGAAGCTTTTTGCGATCAAATGCTGCAATGAACAGATAGAAATGTAGCTCGATTGAAATCATCTAGTTCTATTAAAACAGATAGTATATATGCTTGTGATATTAGGAATCTGAAACATCGATTTAAGCTGAAAAATCTATACATAAAGTTACAATGTTTCTGAATAGAGTAAAAAATTTACTATTTTTTATCTCATAAGGGAGATGCATACATCTGTTTCAAACAAGGTCTGAGTACCTGCCTTTATAGCTGAACATATTTTACAACCTACGAGCTAAAGCTGTGTTGTAGCATAGACAAAAAGTTATCACTGGCAACATTAAATTCTTGGGAGAATGAGCAAAAATGAATGAGCAAAAAGCCCTTTCTCAGGTGCAGAGGGCTCCTGGGAAGTTTGAGGGGACATGGAAAATTTGGGTGCCCAATACATAAAAGTTGGTCTTGAGAGTCTGAGAAGAAGCAGGTAGACTTCTAAAGTCAAAGGGAAATACCAGTCTACATTTCTTTTCTGTTAAGAATATTTTCTGGAATTCATATTGGTAACTAAGCTGCTGCTTAATAATACATGGGGAAAGACTTTTGCCATACTGTGTGATACCTGTGTTCTCAGTTACAAAGGGAAAACCAAAGAGGCCATCAAAAATATTACTCATGCACAAAATGTTAACTATGAGGAGAAATCCCTATACTTCGTTCATGCTAGGACAAAATGAACATCCACTAATTTTCTGTCATTAATTGCTTTCATGCCACAGTGGTTTTATCCTTGGTTAGCAAGCACATTTAAACCATTACTTAATGGTGAAGAAAAACTTGTAGATCAGTATGATATAGGAGACTGGTTTCCATGAAACTATAAATTTAGAGTATCAGTCATACAATAGACAATATCACAATGCTGTTTTTTCTGCAAAATAGTTTGATCATACTCTACTTCCTTTATTTTTAGATGATAATATAAAAATAATTAACTGTTGAAATTAAAAATGGAAAGTAAGGAAACATACAGTATATCAAAGTCATGCAATAAATGATTGTTGAATGACTTTTGTAGTCCGCTGAAATTCAGAATGTTAAAGGTTTTTGATCTGCAGCTTTTTATCTTGTAGATAAAAGTGGCTCTTCAAAATTCTGTCTTACCTAATAAAACCATCATTAAGTGTGAAATCTGTAAATCACAAAAAGATACTGTAAAATACTTTAAACTGTTTCTGGTTTTAAGAATATAAAACATATTTTCCACCAAAAACATTATATAGCCATGACTGTAAAATAAATGACAACAGAAGCTCTCTAATTTGGGTGTTTCATATGATGAGTGCACAAGACTTTTGATCATAGCACAAAGGAAATTCTATTTAAACAATGATCTGAAGATGTGCTTTCACTGTTATCTGAAACTACAGTTTCTAAATTTTTCTATACAATGATCCTTTGATATCTCAAGAATCTTGATGAAGGATATAATGACTAGAAAAATGGAGAAAAAGACACTGAACTTCCTGTTCAAAAAAGAATTTTCAGGAAGATGCTTTTACTTTGATTCAAAGCTATCTTACGGAAAAATAGGATCTACCAGCTCTGAATTTTAATAATGAATAGCCATCCCAGAGGCTACTTTTGTCAGTCCCTCTTGTTCCTGGCTACTTTATGCAGTTCTGAGTTATTCAGTACATCAAGGTGAGTATGAAATCTTGAAATACAGTGCATAATCTCAGTGTTACTGCTTGATTTTTGTAACAGAAATCTTTCAAGTGGTTATTTCTATTGAACAATGATAGGAGGAAAAGCAAAAAGGATGTGTTCAAAGATGTGAAAATGGTTTAAATGTACAGGAGTGCATCATGATTCTTTACTGGGTTTTGCAAACTTTTATTCTGTGGAAGGCAGCTGAGCTGCATTTTATTTTATTTATTTATTTTTTTCCATCATCCTCTGGTTGAATTACAGCAAAGAAAGAAATCTCAGTTAGGAAAAAATCAATCCTTAAGGGGAAAAAAAAAATTACTCCAGAGAATTTCAGTTCTCCTTTGCTATCAAGATCACCTGCTCTCATCTCTCTGTGCTAGCCTGCATATAATCAGTGCAACTTTGAGGTTCAAGCTCAACAGAAAACCACTTCATGTTCTTTAAAGGCACTGAACAGCTTTTTTGAGCAAAGTGGTGCAAAGGATTAAGAACTAGTTTATGAGTCTACCAATAAGCTCTGTGCAAGGCCCAGATCTTTCAGCTCCGAGTAGAGCAACTGAGGTTATTCAATAATTACTAGAAGTTAGCCTGAGTAATCAGTTTGGTACTTTGTGCAAAACATTCCAGTAATAACAGTGCCTATAAATCTTTTACTTGTTGTAGAGCAGTAATAGGCATTCACTTTGCCTTCTTAACATGAACCTCAAGAAGTGGACAAACTACCATCCTATCTCTTCCTCTGGTTCCATAAGATGGAACAGCTTACTTTTCCAAAACACATTGCAGAGGCTGGCAACTGGCCAGGGATTGCTAACACTAAAGGCAAGCTCGTGATAGGCCCCTGCACTAGAAAATTCACTTTAAAATAATGTTGAAACTTTCCAAAGCTCAATGCTACCAAAAGAATATAAAGCTAATATATGATAAGAGGAGGCATGTTTAGGAGTTGTATGATCCTCTTGGTGTATGGAAATGAACAGGACCTGAGTAATTAGAAAATACAAGTCTTATAAGATTTCTAGTTCTCATATAACTGAATGCAAAAGATCATCACAAGGAGTTTTGAAGTGTCTCTTGATAAAACAGAAACTAACTTTGCGCTAGTTCCTATAAAAGTCACCTGTCATTACATAGGGGCCTGTAATATTTTATGAAAAAAATGAACTGTTAAGGATGCAATATTAATTACTAGTGAAAGCAAAGGAATAACTAAAGAACAAAGTAGATTGGAGAAAACAGACTTGTTTTAAATTGAATGGTTTTAAAAATGAACAGATCTGTGGAACCATACTGCCACCACCTTTACAGACATTATTGTAACACCATTTAACTGAGTGTTTAGCAATGCCTTGGTAAAATTCTATGACAACACCCTGCATCTGAGCCAGAAGCATCCAAACTCCCCAGCCCAAATGCTCCCCTCATTCAACTTCTGCTTGAGGTCTGATACTACAGGGAAAATAATCTCCATCTACGCTGATCCATTATAATAGTGTCTGTAAGGTCTCTATAGAGTCTAGAGAGGATAAAAATGGTGCCCCTTCTCCCAGGCATACTCATCATGATTAACAACCTTCATCAGCCTCCAGAGAGAAGATGTCCTCTGCAGACTGATGGCTGAATCCCCGACTGAGGTAGTTATTGTGTTCCATGTAAACATTTAACATCACACATATACTCCTGGGAGAATCAGAGAAGCTGACCCAACATTTAAACAAAGTTAAGTATAAAGAAAAAAGACAGATGGTTACAGCAGTTTGTTTGTCCTGGTTTTAGTTGTGGGGTTTTTTGTTTGTTTGGGGTTTTGTTGTTTCTTTTTCTTTTTTTTTTTTTTTTTGCAGGTGGAAGTGCTCCTCCATGAAAGGGTGTCCCAAGAACAGAGTTGGAAACCTGATCTCTCATCTTTTCTGCCCTCTACCCAGAAAGTCTGTCAGTATTCACAATCACCTGCAACTATTCTACTACTCCCGAGGGATTCTTACCATTTTAATTCTAACACAGATGAGAATAGCAAAAGAAAGAGCTGTTGCTATTTTGGGCTTTCAGATACATTACTTTTTCTCTAGCTTCAACAGTATCTTGAAAGCAGGAAAAGCTCAGTAACTCCTCAGAACTCAGCTGGATTGGGTCATGTCCTGTGTTATTATCCTCTAGTTACTAACACCCAGAATAAGCTGAAACAGACTCATTGAATACTGAGTATTATCCTGCTTCACATTAGTGAAGTTTTGTGGTTGCAAGAGTAATCACAAAATCATAGAATACAGAAAATGAGAAGAGCAGCTGTGCAGGTCACACTTCCCATCCTCTAGCTGTACTGATGAAAGTTAAAAATTAAGAGAAATCTGACATGGATTCAGTTCATAGTAATTCATCATACTAAAATTTATTTTCCACAGAATGCAATATCTATTTAAGGACATGAAATTTAGTGTCCCAGGCTACCCAAGCCCTGGATACTATTGGGCAAGTATTACTAAACTACAGTCCCCTCTAGTCCTAAAATTTATGACAATGTTCAAACTATTTTGGCTTACATAAAGAAAACAAAACCTTCCAGAAGGGCTTTGTATCTTTTAAGTAGTTTGAAGAAGAAAAGATTTTAAAAAAGTAGAAAACCATCTGCTTCAACTCTGATGGTTGTGGCTTTGTGTGTGTACAAGCTCAGCATGAATCCCAGGATAATTAATTTTATCTGCATACCTGGGTGTCTGTCTTATATCCCTATGGTACTCTCAGGATTAGATTTTACTTAGGTCCAAGGCTTTGACTTGGCACTAAACAACCAACCAATGTTTTATGAGTTGAGATGGGGTGAGGGAGAAGTGTAATGAATGTCCTAATCAGCTCTTGGGATTTCTAATGCCTTCACATCTACTTAGAGCATCCAGACTGAAGATGCACACAGATGTGCTTAATGTCTTTGGGCGCTTTGGTAGCATAGTTCCCATAATAATTCAGCATCTGCGTGGTGACAAAGACACTTCAGTAATACAGAACAGACCAAGAAAAAAAAAATCCCTTGTCTTTTTTAGTTGCACAAAACACTTGAGAAACAGCAGCACGGTTACATAACCTGCTTGCAGAAAGGGGAAAATGGTAGGATATAAACTGCCTGGAACAATTATCCTGATCTTATACCATGGTCCAGGGAGCACATATTACATGACAGGAAAGCACCTGGCAATTGCAATGCAAACTCAGCAAAGCTGTATGCACATCTGAAAAAGAAAAACCCAATAACAAAAAGAACAGAAAAAAAAACCCTCAACAAAACTCAAAAGCAATCAAATAGAAAACCAAAACAAAACAAAAAAACAAAAAAACAAAAAAAAAAAAAAAAAGAAAAATGAAAACACCATAAACTTTGGCTATTTTTAATCGGGCTGGTTGAGCACAGAGAGTGAGGACAGGGTCATATGAGTGAACAAATATTTCCAGCGCATATTCTGGGATATATATAAGAGTGATAGCACTCTTGATTTTTAAATGCATGATGCTTGCACAGATGCCTTTTTGAATCCCGCAAAAGTATCATGCCATATAAAAATTGTCTCTAGTGTTTGCAGCAAATGTGGTTTTATGTCTGATTGAGTGTTCAGTAACTACATAAGTAACTACGTAAGTGCATAATTTCCATTTCCATTCAGTCCTTTTATAAACTTCTTTCAAAGTTTGGCTGTGTGCATTGCTTTGTCAGGAAAAGTATCTCTACTTCAGCATTTTAACTATAATTAATGATGACACTCACCTTGATTGTTGCCAAGTTTATATTCCCTAAGAGATGGAACAAAACACACAACGTGTGAATTATTTATACTTCCATATGGAGCCTTACTGTTAATACTTTCTCAGTAATTCTTAAGTGTTGGATCTTAATGAGGAAATGTAGATCACTGGTGCGTTTAGTTCAAAATATAAACAGAAGCGTGTATCCAAAGAGATGAAAATGCTATTATACTTCAAAAATGAACAATAGAGAAACCTTTCTTCCTGTCAAAATTGCTATGACAGCTTTCATCTATACATGAACTTAGATACCCTTCTCTGCCGTATAATCTTCCTTTGAGCAATGACACAATGCCAATATTTTAACAAGGAGCTTCTGTAAGAAAAAAATACTACAAATCTCTGTTGTCTTGTGGTATCCCTGAAGTGCTGGACGATCTATGATCTATGGCAGGGTGAAGAAATGATAGGGTATAGCTCTTTGCTTTCTAATTTAAACAGTTTGCACGTTAAGAGAGGAGAGACACCAGCATCTGATACAGAAGTCTTAGTTTATATATTGGGTGGAACTGGTGCTATGTCTTCAAAGTAGTACCTCAAGTGGGGTTAGCAGCAGCTCAGATATGCTCTGGATCTCCTGCAGTTTGTACAGAGGCAAACCTGGACACACTGCATCACATTCTGCTGGGTATCTGCTCAAAATACAGTTAATACGTGGCTTCATTTCTTAGATCAAAAACAGAACCATAGAATCAATGCTAACATTTTCTTTACATTGCTCTTCAAAAATATCAAGGTGTGTGTTAGTTCATGTGGAAGAAGAGGAAACAAGCTTGATCAAAAACAGGAAAAAATCTACTTTCTGTCCTTTGTATCTACACATAGACATCTGCATATACCATAATATTTATATAACACATATATCTGTCACAAGTATGTATATTCTGTCTCTTACATATGTGATTATATACATGATTAAACTTCCTGCAAAATCTTCTTTGTTCACAGATTTCTCTGACTAAAGAGAAACAATCATTTTTACATACATTTTTCATTAGGGTTTAATTTCATCCTCCCCCATGGCAGGGAGTAGAACTACAAGATCTTTGAAGACCCTTTCCAAACCAAATCATTCTATGATTCTATGATTTCTATTGTTCTTAAGTGTTTGGAACCTAGAATAAAAGAGCACATAACTTGCGTAAAAAAAACCAACACAGCATGTGAAGGGAGCTGCAAAGTCTATTTGAAGTCCCTGCAGAGGAAGAAAGCCTTTGGAGAACTGTAATTTTCAGCACACATGTGAAAATCACAGCCAAACACTTTGCACAACATATACTTGCTATATTGTCTGATTTATTGCCAATGATATTTCTGCAGATCATCTGATCTTTTAAAATACACCCCAAACAATAGTAGAAAAAAATTAAGAAAAAGTGGATGCAGTAATTCTTCTTAGACTATAGGATAAATAAAAGCCTTTTTCTCTTTCCTGTACTTTTCCCTGTCTTTGTATTTGCAGAGCATCGCACTCTCAGAGTAGGACTCAGATGTTGAGAAGCAAGGCATTGTGTGACTTTTGCATATATTTGCTGCCATCAGGTGGGCCAAATGAGAGGATTTACACACTTAGTCCTTTCCACATCCTGTTTTTGCCGCAGCCACTAGAGAGATGCCCAAACCATACAGCTTAACCTAACTGACTGGCTCACTCCTCTTGGGCACTATTTAATGAAGGTGGATTGCATGTTGTCTCACCCAAGTGGTTTCTCAACTATTCAGCTATCCATGCAAAAATATTCTAGTTTATTATATAGGAAGGAGACTCATATCCTATAGTAGCAGCTGTGGGGAAGCTTTGGGAAGGAGTGGCATTTCAGCCCTTTTTTGTTTCCCTTTTTTTCTTTTCTGTTCTTTCTTTTTTCAGACAACATACTTAAACAGAACAAAAAGACGCAAAGCTTTCTGCATATCTCAAAGCAATGTTTTGTTCTCCAGCTTCAATCAAGCTGTTTTGTACTCACTATCTGTAATAAAAAGCAGGAAATGAGATCAAAAATACGTCAGTCTAAGTGAAACTGTCCTACTGCAACTGCAGTAAGAATCTCCATCCGTATTACATGAATATGTCCCAGAGCTCTGTCTTAAAATTGACTTAGTCTCATGTTTGAAATGTCTATATTAATTTTTTATATATTTATAAGTCACTAATTTGTTTTCATGGCCCAATGATCATTTCCTGGTTATAAGACCTTCTGCAATTTGGGAATACTTTAGAAAATATTTAGATAAAAGTTGGAACATTAAGATGGAATCTTGTCTCCTTGTTGAATTTCTAGAGAGGCAGACAGAAACCGAGACAGTTACTCATTAAGAAAATAATTTCCCAGTTATTATAGAATCCACCGAACTTGGAAATGCATTCTAGTCAGCATAGCAAAACTGTTAGTTCAACTCAAATTCTTACATTAGAAACTAACAAAGCGTATTTCTTGTAGAAACCAACCTCGTTGTACATTATATTTACTAATCAGAAAGTCTAGTGAAAAGTGGGGAGTACATTTTTTCTTGATCAAAGTTCACTCATTTTGACACACTTATAAAGGGGACTGAGTTTAGTCTTTGTTTTTTTCTAGGTTCTCTAACTATTTCTTTCTAATGTCAAAGTATTTTGACTGTTCTACACTGCATGTAGTTAACACATCATCACCCTGGTAACCCTCACTATAACTATGTCAAAATTCAGAATTAGAATTAAGATTTTAATTTTTCAGTCAATAGTATAACATCCTCTTTGTTTCTCTCTTCACCTTCTGTGTTGCTCTCATACTTTTGTTTTTCCTCAAAAGCGCTTTACTTCTGTCCTAAGTAGGAAGTCCATTCTCATAAAGTAAGAAATGCTAAATAAAAGTTTGCATATTTATTTAAACTATAAGAGAACTTACAAAACAAGCTTGAATGGCACTGTCATTGAGGATTGTCTACAAATGGGAGCTATGTATAGCACTTTAGAAATCTCAGACTGCGAACAAAGCTTGTTAAGGCTTAAAGGCATCTGCCTGGTCTGCTGAAACAACAAGCATTTAGTTAGGATTTTAGTTCAGATCACAGTTGTGCTCTTTATGTGAGTCCCCATTTATTGTGTCTTGGCTTACTTGGCATAGAGGCCGTGGAGGGGGTATGAACTGCATTCCATATATAGATGAAACTATAGAATCATAGAATAGTTAGGGTTGGAAAGGACCTCAAGATCATCTAGTTCCAACTCCCCTGCCATGGGCAGGGACACCTCACACTAAACCATCCCACACAAGGCTTCATCCAACCTGGCCTTGAACACCACCAGGGATGGAGCACTCACAACCTCCCTGGGCAACCGATTCCAGTGTCTCACCACCCTAACAGGAAAGAATTTCCTCCTTATATCCAATCTAAACTTCCCCTGTGTAAGTTTTAACCCGTTACCCCTTGTCCTGTCACTACAGTCCCTGATGAAGAGTCCCTCCCCAGAATCCCTATAGGCCCCCTTCAGTTACTGGAAGGCTGCTACGAGGTCTCCATGCAGCTTTCTCTTCTCCAGGCTGAGCAGCCCCAACTTCCTCAGCCTGTCTTCATACGGGAGGTGCTCCAGTCCCCTGATCATCCTCGTGGCCCTCCTCTGCACTTGTTCCACACAAGAGCAGAGTAGAGGAGCAGGATCACCTCCTTCAACCTGCTGGTCACGCTCCTTTTGATGCAGCCCAGGATACGGTTGGCTTTCTGGGCTGCGAGCGCACACTGCCGGCTCATGTTCATTTTCTCATCGACCAGCACCCCCAAGTCCTTCTCTGCAGGGCCGCTCTGAATCTCTTCTTTGCCCAATCTGTAGCTGTGCCTGGGATTGCTCCAACCCAGGTGTAGGACCTTGCACTTGTCATGGTTGAACTTCATAAGGTTGGCATCAGCCCACCTTACAAGCGTGTCAAGGTCCCTCTGGATGGCATCCCTTCCCTCCAGCATATCAACCAGACCACACAACTTGGTGCTATACTGGAAGCAACAGTGCAGGAGTGTATCATCTAGTGCTCCAATCAGTAATGGACATTCAGTTCAAAGGACAGGTTAGAATTAGCCTGTGAAATGCAGGCTGGATTTTTCACTTGTTCTATTTATTTGGCTGGTTTTTGGATATTTGTTTTCTAATCGAAGAAGCATTAATGTTATGAAGTAAGAGAGAATGTACTGAGAGAAACAGTAAACTGAACTATGTCTGCCCTATGCATCTAATGTTCTGTCACATTAAAAAAGATTTAAAAAAAATACTAATACTGTTTTAAGTGGAAAAAACCCTCTAACCAAATAAGTCCATTTTCTTGACATTTTTGACACTTTTCTAGAACTTCATACCCTGTCTAGTTTTAAAAGTCTTGAGAAGACTTTTAAAAAGAAGACTACCATTACTTTCTGTAGTAGAAGTTCTAATGCCTTTTCCCTTCTTTTTTTTCTTTTGTCTTAATTTTATTTTGTGCTCTTTGTATCTTTTTTACACCCTGAATAATTCTTCTCAACACAAAATGAAGATATTTGTAGATAGTTCTCCACTTTTTTTTTTCTCTAAATACTCTGTCGTAAATCAAACTCTCTAATCTATAAGTTTGTGCTAGGCTAACTCATTATTTGAATGCAGTATTGCCTGTGTGATCTCATCCATTGCACTAAGCATTATAGAGCAGTGATTTATTGGAATAGGGAAGCCAAGTAAATTCCCTGTCTAGACTAATGTAATTGTTCCCTTGTTCCAAAGATTCAATGATTTCACGGTTAGTCATTCCATCTCTTTTCCTTACAAATGCATGCAGATATCCAAAAAAACAGCAGCCTTACACAATACAGATTTAACTTAATGGAAAGATTTTCTTGACTCAGTATGACCAAGCCCTTAATCCCTGAGCCAGTCAGGAAATATACATATTTTACATATGTATGTAAGCCTTCCACCATGCATGTATAGAAGAGTGAATCCATAAATACAAGATAAAACAATTGTAATATATAGACAAAATTCATACAACTCTTGCATTAACACAATTTTAGCAACTCAGTGTAGCTAAAGACAAAACATACTGCCCTGAAAACAGGCTGATACGCAGCTTTGCTGTTCCTGTCTCCAAAGCTTAGGAGATAAATGCTATTCACACTGAGACCAAACTTTCTAAAAGAAAGCACTGTGTGCATTATACATCCCATTTCCTATGTGCAGTTATACAATTTGTACCTCCACATACAGCAAGTGTTGGTGAATCTTAGGATGCAAAATCTATTAAACTGATATAATGATAAAATAATGATAAAAAAGAAAATGCGTTAATTTCTGAAAATGTTATTCCAGTAAATACACCCCTCCCAGTCTCCAACTTTCTACCAACACAGGTAATATAGGTCAGTAAGAAAGTATCTGTATATATGTAACCAGGCCTCAGAAATTATTTTCTCTGTAATTTCTGTGGAAGTGGCTTCCTATGATCCAGCTCGCTTTCATACTAATACAAATTCTGTATTAGAGACACCAGCTACTTATTCCACCTAAAGATTTTTCAGCTACAATAATAAAAAAATGCAAAACTATAAATTGTTTCAGATAATAAATAAAAGACACTTATAACAACATTTATTATTTAAATTTTCCATTCCATCTAATGTTCTGCTTATATATTAGACAATATGACACAGTGCAAGTCTGTAACCAGTTAGCTTTATGAACTTCAAGTATTCCCATCATGCACAGTATGGCTGTTTGTATGTGTAAAGTTAATAGAAGTTGTTTGCTAGACAAAGAATCAGAACAACAAGACAGTAAATGAGGAGTGACTCAAAAGTAATTTCTTGCCAGTCTCAGTTTTCCCTCTGCAAATCTGTATCCATTGGATAGATGAAAGTGTCCTAGATGTACATGAAGGGAAAGCAGAACTTAGACTTAGGTAGTCAAATTCTTCTGCATACTGGTCTGCTCTGTGATTCAGTCACTCCCTGAAGTAAATTTGTAATGTAAACCCTTAGCTGAGTACTGTTACAATTTTATTAGATCACTAAAGTTTTGAACTTTATTGCTTTCACCAAATAAATGCACTTTTGAAAATATGTCAGCTATGGTCTAGAATCTGTATTTAACTGCAGCTTGCAAATTCCAAATGCTTATGTTGACTTCTGACTTGACTAATGATGCAGACTCTTTCCCATAACTATACACGGAAGTTGAGCAATCAATGGAAATGATAAGGAGGCAATTCTTCACTTACCTAGCAATACATCAGCCTTTACTACACCAAATGGTAAGTAACCTGAATGCATCACAGATTCTTAGTAGCAAGTAAGCTAAATAAGAAGACAACATCCAGCATCCTTTCAGTCTCACAGAGGATTCAAGCTGATTAATAGGAAAACACATAGCAAGCCAACTGCCAATATCTTCAAAGCTGGACAAGGTTTAGCAGTCCCACTGTGCCTTTTGTAGAGTAGCATTCACAGCACAACAGATACAGTACATTATAATTAATTCAGTTGAAAAGAAAAGGTGAATTTTAGAATGCATTTTATTTTCCTCTCTTTTATGCTTCAGCCTCCCAGAAAATTGAAATCTCTATCTCTGGCAGTGTTGTGGCAGACTTCCAGCTTTATCTTAATGAAGAAGGAATTATTTTTGACAGAGTTCTGGTTTCCAAGTATCCTGAAATCCTCTAATTCATTTACATGAGGTAGAGAGCAAAAGTAAGGATAGGAGGAAGAGCAGTGAAGCATACAAGTATTACTCAAAAAGGATATAGGAAATTCTTCTATAGGGTAGAAGACAGGAGTATTTTATAGTAGAAAAGTACTTAAAATGTGTTTCCTTAAATGTAATGCTTGAAAATTCACCATTTTATTCATAAATAACACTATCAAAGGAATTATAGGTAAATGTCACCAATTTTGAAAATAAAATGAGACTGAGAAGAAGTTGGAGTCATAAGTGATTTCCAAGGAGATTAAGTTTTTATGAACTCATGTTACATCCTATCATAAGGGCATTTTTTTCCCAAAAAAACTCTCAATCCAAGCCAGTAGCTACTATAAGGAAAAAACTCATACTGAAATTTAGAAATACTGATTTGGACAATTTTCTTTAATTTGATATGTGGGCTGTTGGTTTCAAGAAGGGCATTACATAATCTTTTCATTATATTTACCTAAAAATTCTATAGTGCAATGTGTGCCTGTGATAAATTATGAACAAAATTACAACAACATCTATGTTCAAAGAACATTGCAACTGTGATTGAAGCAAAGAAAACATAGATGCCTGAAGACCAAGAAAGCAGGACAACAGTTACCTCACTTTGTCCTTTAGGCCTAAGGGCTCAGTATTCTACGAGTTACATATTCAAGTATTAACTATATATAATTAACTCCAGAGTAAGCAACGTATTGACTGTTTCAGTTGAGAACCTATAATTAGTAAGATCTCTTAATAAAGTGCCTGGACAAAATGATAATACTGAAATCTTGGCACGATGAGTTAGCCTTGACCAACAGACAAACTCCACCCAGCTGCCTCCTCACTCCCTTCCTTCTCCCCAGTGTTAGGGAAAAAATGGACTAAAAAAAATAAATGAAGAAAAAACATTCCTGCTTACCTACGACAGAGTTAAAAATATATTTGCTCAGAAAAAAAGAAATTGATAGCAACAGTTCTTTTCTCCAAGGGTGACTCTTTAATCTGCTTACTATCCAAGTTCACCATATATAGGAGACACTCATTAAAAGTTTAACTAAGGATAATTTCTAGTGTACTTATTTACTGTTCTGCCACCAGCTTTGTTTCCTGATTTCCAAGTTTATATGGAAAGCTGTAGTGTACAGAGGCATCATATGTAAAGAGGAAGGTTTAGAAAAACTGAATTTTACCTTTGCATCCATGTACTTTTGGATTCTCCATGATTCCTCTGTTCTGTTCTGATGAATTATGACTTTCCCAATGGAGCATTTTATAACTGTGATATGGTATAGATCAAAGAAGTTTCTGTAACACATCAAATCACTAGTAAATGGTAATTGAGTATCAAGAACCTAATTTACTTCTTATAATGTCAAATAAAATAAAAAATATCCGAGTGATTTCAGTAAGAATAGAAACCCCAAATCTGTTAATCAGGCTCAACTAATCACTTAATGACCTTTCATACAATAAATTCTTCAGTATTAAGAATAATTCATAAAACATGACACCACATATTTTTATTTCAGATTTATTCCTTTTGTTCAAACAATTAACAGAACGTCTCTTTTTAGTGCAGTTTCAGAATTCCTCTTTAATGTTCACTGACCCTAACAGAAAGGTGTCCTGTACTGACACATGCAGTACAACCCTTAAATTCTGGGATAACACCATGACCTATGCGCTAATTACACGTCCATTTTCTATTATGTTTATTATTGTTTAAGGAAAGTGAAATCTGGTTTAAAATTAAGGGTCTACAATATTTTCATTATTCAATACTCTCCTATTGAAATAGGAAATTAACACTCATGACTTCAAAATGTAAAATACACAAGCTTAAACACTCCTGAAAAAAAACAACAAACAAAACTATGTACAAACAGGAAATGAAAAATAATGTCACATGGCTTCTATCATCTTAGCAAGAATCAACCGGATAGCTCAAGTAATTAGTTTTATTATTTGAAATTTCATAATGTTGGGAATAAACTTCTAATTTTCAAAAGAATAATTTTGTATCTGTTATATTCTCTTAAAGCGTCTACTTTTGATTGAACTAAGACAATAGAAACATGACTACATTGTGAGTACTACATTTGAATTTGCCCATAATGCAGAAAAGTGTTCATGCCACAGACAGGTTATTAACATAAAGTCCAATTATGAAACTGATTGTCATCATTTATGACTCTTTTCAAATTATTTGACAGATTGTCATGGGAAATAACTTATGTAAATTTATTAATGCTTATGCAAATTAAGACTGAAATAAGACTATGGATCCAATACCCTTCAACATTTACAGTGAAAAGCAAAGGATATGCATTTCACTTAAACTTATTTGAATTAATCATGGTAAAAACAAAGTAATCTTATTTCTAAAATTGCTTTGATTGGAAGATGTTCCTGACTCATACAAACCGAGCAATTAATCTAGCAAAGTATTATGCAGATTATGAGAGAGTTCAGTTTGGATGTGATCATGGACACATTTTGACTTAAGATCAGGAACTGTTCAGAATGCATAAAAATGAAGTAGTTAATGAGGGGAAATTGGAGAAGGATGTTATGCTGTACTTCTTAACTGCATTTTTTTAAGTCTTCTGATTGCTTGTAAGTTTTGATTTAAAGTGCTTTATGTAATCATGTAAATACTCAGCAGGCTTTACCCAAGCCAAGTTACTTCTGCAGCTGCTTTGCAGATTTAGACAGGAAGACACATCAGACTGCATTTGAGATTTGACCATCAGCTTTTTTTGCAAATTGAAAGTTTGCTCATTAACAACTTTCTTCTCTGAGATCATAAGGAAAAAAGTAAAAACCTGTTGATGACAAACTTTGTAATTGCAATCATAGAGAAAAAAGGACAAGTATGTCCAATGGGCCAGTGATAAATATCTACAGAAGATGTTTCTGCCAGTACAATCTTATGAACTTCACTGATTTCACAATTAAACAGAAACATGCTTGCTGGTTTAGTTGCTTACTAATTTCAAAGGGACCATTACTCTTTCAACATCCAAACCAATAAAAAAGTAAGTAGCCCCAGTAAAAGAGAACAACATGTTGCCTGCTCACACTGGTGAGGAATGAGCAGCAGTAAGAATATTCTAAGATACTTACTATTTCTGTATCCTTCCAGGAAGATAATCCAAAAAGTAAAGATAATTTATGCATGTCTCCATAGAACAGCTCAAGTTTCTCTATTCCTCGTGCCTTTATGTCTTCATCAACAAAAGGTGCTGTTACTCAACCTTTAACCATCCCTATGGCCACACAAGTAGGCCAGGTGTCCATTTGGAGTTAGTCATGTTCACTTTTTAATCCTTTAAAGTATGTGCTTAACTATTCCTCTCTGCTACTGCCCAAGAATTATCTCTTGCTAGCAGCTGCCTCAGTATTGATATATCAATTCAGGGTATGGAAGCCTCAGACCCAACCCTGCATGCAGGTGGTTCAGGACATTGGTCGCTCAAGATTGACCCAGGAGATTACAGTCTTGTTCCAAAACATCCTGAATGACTAAGCAGCCTTTTTTCCAACCAGATTTGCCTATCCCACATTGCCCTTTTAGTCCTCATCACGCTTGTAGTAAGCGTGGGTAAAGCCCTTCCCAAATCTTCATTCGCGAAGCCAAGCCATCAATCAATCAATCAATTTAACTGAGGGGAAAACTATCAAATTTTACTTAAATATTTGATAATTGGAGAGTATACACACACACAAGGACAACAACACACAATTGAGGATGGGCTTTCTTGCCCACAGACGCAACAGAAAAATTTGAAGTGAGCATTATAACTTTGTAAGCCAAAAATATGAAAAATAATAAACTTTGGAAGAGCTACCTTTGCCTTTCATATTAAATTTAATTTCAAACTTTTGCTTGTAGTTATTAAAGCAGAAGAACATCTGAGGAGTAGTCAATTAATTTTTATTTTGTCTGTCACCACTTATTATTCATTACAGTATACTTAGAAGTCTCAGCTATATTCTGAATCCTAATTTCTCCATATCAAAAGGCTGAATATCAAAAAGGTAGTAAAAGAAGTAAACCAGAGGACCCCAGAATATGGCTGAGGCCTGGAATTCCTTCAAGTCCAAGATACTAAAATTGTCAGCAGTCTAAACAGAGGAAATTACAAGAAAACAAGATAAAATAATCTTCTGAAAAACGGCCTAATTGAATCAATAGATCTCTCAAGAAGGATTTGTATGTAGGTAGAAATCAAGAAATAAAAAGATAAGAGGCAAGTAAGTTGGACGTAGGAAAGGATAACAAAAAAAGTAAGATTTTACAGGTATAGAAAAAACAATTAACTTTAAAAAGATTACTGTGAAGAAAGTTCTAGGTAGAGATTAAAGACAAACTTAATGTGGCTCCAAAACCAAATTAATATATAAAGATTTTCTCAGTGAAGCAGCTGATGAGCTACAGACTAAGAGGAGATGAACTTCAGAACAGCAGGAAAAAAGAATCCACCACAATGAAACTGGAAGCAAAACTCGAACAGCTTAATGACCCCAAATTGTTTGGTCCAATGATCTTTCCCCACAAGTTGTTCCACATCTTACACACAAAACCATTATAAGAGTCATAAAATCATTTATGTGGGGAAGACCCTTAAGATCACCATGTCCAACTGCAAACCTAACACTTCAAGCACTCATACAAAGATTTTTAGGACAAGAGAGTCTTAGTTTTGTTTTTAAAAACTAGTATATATTAAAAAAAGGATTAAAAAAAAACCCTCAAAAAAAAAAAAACCAAAAAACAAAAAACACCCCACACTAATATTAAAAAAAGATTAAAAACAAACAAACAAACAAAAAAAAACCAACAGAAAAACAAAACACCTCATACTACTTGTTTTAGAAGAGACTGGCATGTCAAGCCATAAAAAAAACAAAAACAAAAACAAAACAGGCTGCCTCAATGATCAGTGTAATAATAATGGCATGAAATTCAAGAGAAAAAAGATAGGTTTACATGGATCATCAGAGGATATGAAAGTTGTATCTTGCAAGAAAAGAACAGATGAACATTTTTGGTCCTGTAAAAGGAATTATGAGAAGAGATATAACAACTATAAATGCCTGATGGTGGGGAATATAAATACCAGACCCTGCTGGAGTGAGAGCTAATTTAGGAGCATGATCAAGAAAGATTCTGACTGTGAAATTTCAGACAGAGAACCAAGAGTAAAAGGCAGGCATATCCTGAAATGGAGCTTCCCACATGACATTGTGGTAGCAAGGAATGATGCAAGAGGTTTCTGTTACTGAAATATTTCATAGTCTATGAAGACAAACTGATTTGCTTTATTTACTTTATTTACTTCCTCAGCTCTTATAGCTGAGGAAACTGGAGAGGTGGGAAAGTACTTTTTAGTTCTTAATCCATTTTTCTAGATTAGTGTTCCGCCTCTCTGTGCTCTATAGAAAAGCTAGATCTCAGGTAGTGGCATCTTCCCTGCTCAGTCAGCTCCAGAAGTCATACAAGTCTCCCAGAAATTTGAAGTGCCCAGCTAAAGTGCATATTCTTTTTAATGTGCTAAACTGTCTTATTCTCCCTCTGTTACATCTCTTCTAAAGTTAATCTGTTTTTTTCTACTAGTTTGTCAAACTTAATTATTACCTGCGACTGTGAAACAGCTCCCCTGGATGGTGTTGTTCAGCACAGAGATCTCTAAGCGAATGCAGTTTAAATTCATGAAGATTCTTGAATGTTTTGGAAAATATGACTTTCATCATAGCTACAAACTTACATTTTTTACTGAAAACCTTACTGAAAACCATGTTGACCAGCTACTGCAGTCTTTGATGCCGAGAGGTATACAGGTCATACTTTGGTGCTCTGTGACATTTATCATAGCTGAGATTCTGAACACTAAAGATGTTTGGATACTTTTTGGACCTTGGATAACAGGCAGCTTACCTCCTGGATTAACAAAAATTTATGGCAGAGGTCATTCTTTCACTGTTACAGCAGCAGACAACCAGAGTATGATCTTCCAATAGTGTGGACAAGACAGTATAAAATGAAAGTATCTTGAACTGTCCATGGAATATTTTGAACCATGCTGGTTCAACAATAATTTTTTCAGCAACAAAGGAGGGCCACAGAGATGATCAGAAGGCTGAAGCCTCTCTTCTATGAAAACAGGTTGAGAGCTGGGCTTGCCTGGAGAAGGCAAGGCTGAGGGGAGACATCATAGCAGCCTTCCAAAGCCTTCCAAAACCTAAACAGGGCCTACAAGAAATCTAAAGAGGGACCTTTTACAAAGGCATTTAGTGACAGGACAAGAGCGAATGTCTTTAAACTGAAAGATGGCAGATTTAGATTAGATATTAGGGAAAAATTCTTCACTGTGAGGGTGGTGAGACATTGGCACAGATTGCCTAGACTTGTAGCTGCCCTGACCCTTGAAGAGTTCTAGGCCAATCTGGATGGGGATTTGAGCAACCTGGTCTAGTGGAAGATGTCCCTGCCCAGGGCAAAGGGATTGAAACAAGATGATCTTTAAGGTCTCTTCCAACGCAAACCATTCTGTGACTCCATGACTCTATGAATATGAAAGTGGATTGCTTTTGTTTCTTAGATAAAGATACCTCATTTTGCCCTTCAGCCTTCTTAGTAAGTTCCCACTTCATAATGCTAATTTGTTAAGGACCTAATTAGATCAAAGCAAATTGAAACAAAATTTCTGGAGAAAAATTAAAAAAAAAAAAAACCAAAACACAGGACATGTAATTGCTGTAGTATCTGACATAGATTTTCAGCTCAAAACACAGTATGTCAGGCCCCCAAAATGCTTTGATGTGTTGTAAAAGTGTAGATTGATCAATTTCTATGTTTAAATATCCCTGCAAGTTTTTGATTTGTCATCTATTCTCTGAGCCTGTAGGCATCACATTTTCCACCTTTTCTCAAAAAAAAAAAAAAAAAAGAAAAAGAAAAAAATTAATGTTTTTTATTATTTTTTAATTATTATTTTAACAGTAAAATTAGTCTTTTCCTAGGCAGAAACTCCAGGGATTGGTACCTAAAGACCACCTCCAAGTCATCTAAGAATCGTGATAAAATTTTGGCAACACTATGCCTTGCTTCTTTTCACAGCGTTGGAACACTTAATAGTAAATCATTGCAAAAGTACAAAAAATACAGGATACAAACTAAGATTATTAATTTATTCCTAAAAGGAATTTCTTTATAAAAGTAAAAAAAAAAAAAAAAGTATGCTTTTTATTATGTGTTAATAGCCAGTCAATAGGTGTCAACTGCTACTTTAACAATATTAGAAACACCCATGCAAAAATCTCACTTGTTCCTATGGTTCTTATTCCCCAAATGTGCCATCAGGTATATTTCCTTCTGAACACCAAAATAGTCCTTATTTAAAGCTACCTGCTTGGAGATGTCTCCAGCTATTTTGTGTAGCAAGGGGTAATTAATGGAAAATAACAAAGCTTGAAACACACTGGAAGGTTATTGACAGCCCTGTGCCCATATTAAAATAATAACACGACAGGAACCTACAATGCTGAATGACCCTGTGAGGGCCATTTGTGCTGTGCTCAAAACCACAGTCAGCTTTACCCCTATTCAGTATCAGCAGGCTTTGAAATTATTTCACGCAGACACCTTGCAGAATCAGGTCATGGATTCATCAGATTTTTTAATGTCACTGGCTGCATTAGACATGTTTGATAACACTGTGGTTCACATCCACCAAATATGCCAGCTATCTGAACAGCAGTAGAAAAAAACTGTTCTTTCTGAAAGACCATGGAAATGCAAACACTGAACAGCAAATATCCACCATGTGTCATTTCTCTTCAAAGCTGGCAGCACTTTGCATTTTCAAGAAGGTTATTTTTCCCAATAGTTCTATCCTGACCAAATGGCAGTGGCAAACAAACAATGAGCCAATATCACCAGAAGGAAAGGCTGGCAACAATTTTAACTGTTTCTTCCCTAAGGAGTAGAGACCGAGTGAGGAAATTACCAAAACAATTGAAAACCATATTTATCAGTGTCAGTGCCGAAGAAAGGATTGCCTTGTGTTTTACAACAGATACTATTAACTCATTGGTAAGGAAAACTATTAAGTTCAGTACAGGCTGCTCAGCTTTAATGCCTTTGTAAATACACAATCTGCTCTCTGTGCATCAGTCATGGACATCCAGCAGTCTTTTTTAATAAGAATACAGTGAATTAGTCTTACTATAATAAGCATGTGGATATGCTTTCAAAGGGAAGTACTTCAAACTAAATACTGAAACCAAAAGGATGAAAGCATCAAGTATTAAGAAGTTAATGAAATTATATTTGCAAAAAGCCTACACCTTCAGGAAGAGAATTTCAGTAAAATGAAGTCTGACATGAGCTGTTAAGGCAAGCAAATCTATTGCCAATTACATGCTGTCTTTTCAGGTCATTCCAAGGCAACACAGTATCTGCACACGTGACTAGATTATAACAAAAATGATAATAATAATGAAAAAGGACATTTTCTTTAGTACCTAAATTTAAACTTGAGTTTTTTGAAAATGAGATCTTCCTCACAGGTTTTGAACACTTTTAAAGCTAACCTTGTGTTTTGAAAACCTGGTCAACATCACGCACACACAAAACCACTAAAATAGAACAATAGACCTGTTCCTCTATAGATTTGGCAATTTGCAATATGCAATACTATATAGAAAAGTCTGTTCTGAATGTATTTCAGCTGCATCTAATTAATCCATGCATCTTTTCTTCTACATTTCAATATTTTTATATCACTTTTAACATACAGCATTTATCAGATAGCAATGCTTTTCCACACCTTGCTTAAAAATACATCAGAACCCTGTCGCTTAGGAAGGATTTTTTTCCTCCCAGTGCCAAAGGACTGTAATATTTGGTGACCTTATCTACTTAAGGAGTCATCTTTAAAATTGCTTTTTCTCCTCCTGGCATGCAGAGACCTGGCTCATACCCTCTGGCTTCTGACTGAAGTTTGTGCAACCATGTGAATTTCTTTTAGGCTATTAGAAGCAGCAACCACAGAAGTATGGCAAAACAGTATTGGCTCAAAAGAAGCACTAGCCCTAGGCCAGGATTTTCTTGCCTCACTGTGTGGACATATAGGAACTGGTAGAAAGCAGGTGCTGGGCTTCTCTGCAGCACTTTGTAGATACCAGACTGCCCAGGCAGCTGGGTTGCGATATCACCTTTCCACTCCTGCCCTGCAAGACACAGATTTTTCTAGAGCCCACCCCAAACCTCAAAAGACACATAAATCAGCTGGGCTGCCTTAGGACATAGTGAGTTTGACTGAAATCTCTTTAAAGATACTCTTTTGGGACAGAATCCTAAGAAAAATGTATGAGGGAACGAAGCTCTCTAACATCTAGTTCACTGAATAGAAAAAACTCATAGCTCCTGAAAGAGACAAGTTCCATATTGATAATTTGAGAGCAGTTCCTAAGAAATCAAAGGAAATGACTGAAGAAAGCAAAGTATGGTTTGCAAGCATGTCAGTACAAGGTTGACCTGTTTCATCATTTGAATTTTCTGTTCTTGCATATCTGACCTGTATGTATTTATGACCTTAAAGATTGTCTAGTTCCAACCCCCTTGCCATGGCCATGAATCCTGTGTAATAATGTTACTCTTCTGTTTAGTGATTTATAGAGATCTCATTACTTCAATTCAGTTTAAATTCTTTAACTGAACTGAATTTATCCAGTTTAGCAAAGACTTCCAAAATCTGCTCCCTTTAGAGAAGACCAATCACTACCAACAAACTGTCAACAAATCTCTTCCTCCTCATAGCAATTGAGAGCTACTCAGGAGGAACAGAGAACAGATATACTCAACCCTTAATTAAAGGCCTGTCATAAAACCATTAAAAGATACAGTGTCCTAGTTGATTTTGGTGAATTTGTGAACATTAGTAAATTTATTTGTGGTTTGGTTGTTGTTTTGTTTTTTTGTTTTTTTTTTTTTTTTTTACACAAACACGATAAAATACTATACATTCCAAAACCTGTTACCTATCAGTATATTATAAGGAGAAGAAACGATTACCTGATACGTGATTTCATTTGAATCACAGGCTTGATGGTAGATCTCATCTGAAAATACAAAAAAGTAAATGGGCAATGTAAGGGGTTACCGAAAATATTGTTACACTCACTTGAAAGCTAGATATTTAGTGTGTTCACCTACATGTTCTTTGCAGTTTGTTCATTTGGGATACAAAGAGAAGATTTAGTTTATATTAAAATACTTATTTTTCACAAAAAAAGAAGGCTACTG
Organism: Lathamus discolor; assembly: GCF_037157495.1. Taxonomy (NCBI): domain Eukaryota; kingdom Metazoa; phylum Chordata; class Aves; order Psittaciformes; family Psittacidae; genus Lathamus; species Lathamus discolor. Next base: position 89,428,632 of record NC_088885.1, on the reverse strand, counting down.
AGCCCATGATAATATTTGAAGCTGTTCACAAAAGTATTCTTTACTGATTGGGCTTTGAAATTTGTGAACTCTCAATCTTTTAAGTATGCCCTGTAATACTATGTCCAACTCTGTGAACTCATGAAAAACTGACAATTTGACAAATGTTAGTGCTATATAACCTGAAAACGTTGTTCAAGTTCTGTAGTATGCTGCAAGCCAAAAGATGTAATTTTATCACTCTTAGTGTTTATTTTCTCTCTGTCAGGTTGATACAAAATGATTTTTTCTTGTTTTCAAAAATCTGTCTTAGATAAAATTTGTCTTAAACTTGTCCTGGAAGTGTTCAAGGCCAGGTTGAATGGAGTCTTGGATGACGTGATTTAGTGTGTGGTGTCCCTGCCCATGGCATGGGGAGTGGAACTAAATGATTTTAAGGTCCTTTCCAACCCTAACTATTCTATGATTCTACAACATACGATTCTCTGTCCTAACTTCTTACTTGTCGCGGTTTAACCCCAGCTGACAACTAAGTACTGTGCAGCCACTTGCTCCTCCCATCCTCACGCTCTGGGGGGAAGGGAAAAGAATTAAAAACAAACAAACAAACAAACCTATTGGTTAAGAACAGTTCAATAACTAAGATAAAGTACAAGACACTGAAACTGATGCTAAAACTAATAACTGATACTAATAAAAACGAGATAAAAAAGGGAGAGAGATAAAAGTCAAATTAAATAAACAAACCAAACCCAAAACTCAAACAACAAAAAAATAAAAATGCAAGTGATGCAAAACACAATTGATTACCACCCGGAGACCAATATCCATCTCATCCATGAGCAGTGATCGGCCCCTCGGGGTCAATTTCCCCTGGTTTATTTATATACCAAGCATGACATGCTGTGGTATGGAATATCCCTTTGTAAAACAAACCTTCAGTTTGGGTCAGGTGTCCCGTCTCTGCTCCCTCCTGTCTTCTTGTGCCCATCCTCACTGGCAGAGCATGAGAGACTGAAAAGCCCTTGATCAGGATAAGCACTGCTCAGCAACAACTAAAACATTAGCAGTATTCTCAGACTAGAGCCAAAACACAGCACTGAACCAGCTACTAGGAATAAAAATAAGTCTATCCCAGCTGAAACCAGGATACCAGCCTAAAGCTGTATTTTTGGATGCCAGTTTCAAAGAATGTTGTTGGGAATGCAGAACAACATCAAAAGAACCTCTTTTTAATTGTAGCTCATATAAAATTTCATCAGAATATGAACTTTTCTGAAGACTAAGGTCTCACCTTTTATTCCAGTTCTCTAAGAGAAGGTATGAACCCTCCTTTAGGACTCAGAGTGAAGCTCTGAGAGAAGCAGAGTGCTCTTTCATGCTAGCTTAGTAGTGGTTTCTGGCAGGGACAATGAATGTCTTTTATTCCCTTGGAAGCCAATGAGGCTAGAAGGGGTGTCTGTGCTTCCCAACATCAAGACCTTGCTCAGACTATCAGATGTTAACAGTTAGGTAAGGAAACACAGAGAAATGAAATAAAGATGAAGCAGCGAACTTAACAATTATTGCCAGCACCTGTGGCAGTGCTGTTAGTATTAAAATCAAACAGAAGTAGCAGGGGGCACATACACTCTCATAGCTGAAAATCTGTGGTATATGATATCTCCTGGGAGACAAAGCATTCACATCATAAATCAGGATGGAAAGAATAAATGTTAAGCAATATGATGTTTCAATACCTTACCACATGGGAGTGTTGCCTTAACCTTCTGCAAAAAGTAACTTGTTTCAAATGCTGTGAGTTATAGCTGCCTAGATACCACATATCCAGTCAGAGAGGTTAATTAAAAACTGCTTCTGCCTCTGGAGCTTTTAACTCTTTTTTCAGATGAAGGATGAAAATCATACATATTGGGTTACTGCACTGTTAAATCAGATATAGAAGTATATGGCTGCAAGTTCAGTATTTCCATCAAGGCACTCAAAGCTAGACCTGTTTCCCTCTCCATCCTCCTCCCTTCCCCTCCAGCCTAAGGGCTTCAGCCTGATAGTGTGCAGAAAAGCTCAAATTTAGCATTCTCAATCCAATCAACAGTAAGAGCACATTGATTACTGCTGGAACGATTACTGAAGAGTGAAAGTTCACTAAAGTATTTTAGAAATAACAATGAAAACTATGTGGACAAATTCATAGAAATAATTATTCATACTCATGACTGTAATGACCTAGAAACCTAGAAATCCCATGGTCCTAGAAATCTGGTCCACCTGCATGCAGACCCTTTGATCTGAGAACTGAATTTGATCTTGCAGACCTAGAGCCTTATTGAAATCCTGACTAAATAGGGTCTGGATCAACACTGAAGCTTACTATCTAAAATAATTGTGTTATGAAAGGTGTTCATTCTTTCTCATTAGTTTGTAAATGCATCATAAAGGTCATGGTGGATAATGATCTACTAATGATAATCTACTAAACAAAGTCATTGGGTATTCATAACATTCAACATAAGATTCTCTAGTCTAGACAAATCTGTGCTTCTCTGAATTCAGTACTGTTGACCCAAATAAGGCTGAACTTCCATTCATGACTTTTAACATCCTCTGCTTCTAATCAGGCTTAACAAGAATGCGAATTGAGCAGGGTATTAGGTCCATTTTAGAATTATATGCTTCAGCCAAACACTCTTTGCCACTCACATTTTCTTTTTTTTTTACAAGTGTCCACTAGATTTGTAATGGAAAAATACAGATTTCTATTTTACTTTTTGGGAAAAAAAAAAAAAAGAAAGAAAAAAGAAAAAGAAGAGAAAAAGAAAAAGAAAGAGAAATAGAAAAAAGCAAAAGGGAAAGAAAAAGAAAAATAAAAAAAAAAAGAAAAATGAAGGATAGGAGCTATCACAATATTAGTCTCTAAGGAAAACGGAACAGTTCATAAAATACATCCACACAGACATAATGTTCCTATTGCAGCAACTATTACCACAAGGTGATTAATCCCTCTGTAAAAATTAAAACAACCAGAACAGGTATACTTTTTGCATATATTTTTCTTGAATGTAGAAGAATGCAAATTTTCATAGCTTATTTATTAATTAGATGTGTTATATTCAGACATATTTAGATTAGTTACCTGAATATGTTAATTATTTTCTTTCCACAGGATGGAGTCTTCTAAGATCCACTGCTCCTTGTAAAACTGAATAAATGCAAAACCACACCAGGTCAAGCTAAAACTACGTTTCTCTTTAATGTGATACTGAAATTATTTCATAAATTGTTTTAGGCATTCCCTAAGTTTGAAAAGCAATTTCCAACTGTTTTTTCTTAAGGATCTGGAATATTGCGTCCAGTTCTGGGCCCCTCTGTTCAAGAAGGACAGGGAATTGCTTGAAGGAGTCCAGCGCAGAGCCACAAAGATGATTAAGGGAGTGGAACATCTCCCTTATGAGGAGAGGCTGAGGGAGCTGGGTCTCTTTAGCTTGGAGAAGAGGAGACTGAGGGGTGACCTCATCAGTGTTTACAAATATGTAAAGGGTGGGTGTCAGGATGATGGAGCTAGGCTTTTTTCAATGATATCCAGTGATAGGACAAGGGGCAATGGGTGTAAACTGGAGCATAGGAAGTTCCACGTTAACATCAGGAAGAACTTCTTTACTGTAAGAGTGACAGAGCACTGGAACAGGTTGCCCAGGGGGGTTGTGGAGTCTCCTACACTGGAGATATTCAAGGCCCGCCTGGACAAGTTCCTGTGTGATGTACTGTAGGTTACCCTGCTCTGCAGGGGGGTTGGACTAGATGATCTTTCGAGGTCCCTTCCAACCCTTGGGATTCTGTGATTCTGTGATCATCCAGAGGAAAATTAATACATAACCAAATTATTTAAATCTGTTAGTAACTGAATTCCTATTTGGATTTTTCCATATTACTGAATATACACAATCTGCCTTCTGTATTATGAAGTACTGGACAAGTCATCAAAATTGTGTACAATATGCTACTTCAGGTGAAGCAGATATATTATTTATTATTTGCTCTAACAGCCCCAGGCTATGGTCTGACATTTCAAAATGTTTAGCCATGGCACTGACATGGGATATTTCTATTCATTCCTGCACTGTGATTGATCTAAAAGTAAATTAATACATTCAACATACAGACATTCCATAGGGACTTAGGCTTTTTAAAATAATAGACTCATTCTTTAACAAACCCTTTCTAAATGAGGATCAAAATAAGAAACCAGTGTTGCAGGCTGTGTCACCACACACTGCATGCCCTACTCCAGAATGGGCAGCAATCACTCTTTACTGTAGGTGCGCTATGCATAAACAAACATACATGAAAAGAGATATATACAGTTCACTTGAGACAACAGATCTGTATGCAGAAAGCTGGAAGAGGGGAAGGAAAGAGCGAGGCAATCTGATCATTTTATCATTTTCATGGGCAGAGATTGCATTCAGACTACTGCTGCAGTAATATAAATTTTTACATTGTTTTAAGTTTTGCCATCATGACAAGTGAAATGGGATTTTGTGGAAGAAAAACATCAACATTTTATGGATGTTTGAGGTGCAAACTGCAGGTTGGCCCTGTAGATAAAGTAGACAGTGGCATAATGGGAAACAGATCATCACAGAGATAGAAGCTGAGCTCACATTTGTGAGCAATATCCCCTTAGATCTGCATCAAAGGAAGAGGAGACCATGTACAAAGTCATTTGGAAGTGTCAAATGGGTCAGGAGAAAATTGTAACATGGAAGTAACTGCGAACTAAAAATAAAAAATAAAATACAGAGTCTGGAGGACAACCGTAAGAGGATCTCAGCAACCATAAGAGGATCCCAAAGATTGGGCAGCTGAGAAAATACTGCTCACTTGTTCTTAATGATTGTATTAAATACGGATTCTGGGCCTCTTCTAAAAGGATATAGTTTGCATTTGTAGCTATTTTTTTTAAAGCCTTCAGATTTGTCACTGAGGAGATTTTCTTCCGGAGCTATAACTAGATGCCTGTTACTGTTTTTCCTGAATCAGATGTTCCCACTTTATATTTTGTTATTTTCAGATTTTGAAATTACATAGGTGATGAGCTTATTAACTGCAGAGATATCAGACAATTAGATATCCAGTGCACCATATTTACTGTTTACACAGTGGACTCAACATGAAATTCATAGTGAGTTAAATTCACACGTCATTCATGCACCACTGAGTTCCTTTGCATTTATACAGCAGTTGGCTCCCTGCTCATATTGTGTCCAACCAAGTATGAGGAGACTGCTCTCTCAGATTAATGTCTCATTTCCCAGGGCTGTCTTTCTGTAAATGCGCTGTAAGTATTTCAAAGATCTTTGCAAACTCCGTTAACAAGGGTGTCTAAAGTCTTTGAGGCAATTTCTTAAAATAATATGGTTGGGAATTTACAGAAACAAAATCTTACTTCTTGTAACTGCATTGCACAAACTTTCAGAATAGAGTTTTGTCCTCATATTTTTGAGCCTTTTGGGTCCTGCACAGCGCTAGATACTACACTGAATAGTGTTGTGCAGGCATCTGTGTGAGCTGCATCTTCTTAATAAAAATACACGTTTTGGAACACATTGATTCAAAAAAAACCTATGTAGATTCCAAAACAGTTTAAATGCTGACAACAGAATTTCTCTCTAACACACAGAATTTCCTTTCCTATGTGTCGTGGTTTAAACAAAGTCAGCCATAAACCACACAGCTCGTCCACTCACTCCCCACCTTCTTGCCCTCCCCCTACTCCCGGAGGGACGGAGAGGAGAATCAAAAAGAATGCAACTCCCATGGGTTGAGATAAGAACAGTCCAGTAACTAACGTATAACGCAAACCACTACTGCTACCACCAATAATCATAATGCTAAAGGAAATAACAAGAGGAAAGAATACAACATCTCAACACCAGCCGACCAATAACTCTCCCCACTCCCCCCAGCCAAGCACTGACCAATACCTCATCCAACCCTGCAGTGAACCAGCCCTTCCGAGGTAACTCTCGGTTACATCCTGGGCATGACGTGCTCTGGTATGGAATACCTCTTTGGTCAGTTTGCGTCAGGTGTCCTGTCTCTGCTTTCTCCCAGCTTCCCCTCCTCCCTGGCAGAGCATAAGGCTCAGAAAGTCCTTGGCCAGACCAAACATTTGAGCAGTAACTAAAAACATTGGCGTTATCAGCGCTGTTCCCAGGCCAAAAAATCAAAACACAGTGGTGCACCAGCTACTAAGGAGAAAAATAACTGCTACCGCTGAACCCAGGACACTATGAAATGCAGGGATCTGCCCAATGCTGGATATTTCCTACAATTGCATTTATGTGCAACATCCAGTGGAGGTTATGTAGCTCTAGCTAGTCATTTGCCTATGAGAAAGTTAGGTTTCCTGGCAATCCAGAGAAAACCTCCACCCTACTAACATGAAATCCTTACAAAATTCAAGAAATAGCTAAAAATAACCTATTCAAGGACCTTTAGATTTAAGGAACAGCACATTTTCCATTTCAATGCTAACAGTTGCAGTAAAACATGCTTTGAAAAATACATAAATGGAAAAATTCACCAGTGAAACTACTCAAAGTGACTTTTATTCAGGCTTATTTGTTTTGACTGCAAAAGCAGAATATGGGAAAGGTTAAAAGAAACATCTTGACAACAATTTCAGATTAGTATTATTTTATGACTTAATTTAAAGCAGGTATACAGGGGATGTTTGGTTTATAATTTTGTTTCCAGAATCTCAGGCACTGTATTTCATAATAGCATTTTATGCTGCATTAACAGAGTTTTATGCTGTGTTAACACCATTTTATAGCATAATGGAAAACAAATGGGTACAAAAGAAAGGTAAAATGGAAAATAAACTGTAAAACTTTTTTCTAGCAGGTTCCGTTGCTGTAGACTGATACCACTGCCAAGAAAACAATGGCTTTTAAAATATCCTCTACTTCAACTTCATTTTGAAATGAGCATTTACTGTATCATATATTTTCATATAATTGTAAAGAGACAGACTGGGATCCATAGTTTGAAACTGAGATTTTTCCACCATGAGCACTTAAGTTTTATAAATTAAATTTGGCTTGATTTTAAATACAATTATATTACATAAGGCTGAGAATGTTTCTTGTCCAATTCAAAGAAATGGAAGAAAGGAATAAATAACACCTTACAGCTAGACAAGGCATTTTCATAAAAGATGGAAAGGATTACTCTCTAGGGATTAAAATGAACTAGGTTTCCTGCTCTGCTCTCTGATGTTATTGACTTTTTCCTCAAAACAGGTATGTTCTCAGCTGGAATCGTGTACAGCTTTCAACATTTTTTTCAAGAAAAAAAAATCAGCAGAGAACTGTGAAAGGACTACTCGGGCTAGAAAAAATAGGAAAATTGGGAGGTATAAACAAATTGGGGCTGCTTAGACTTGGAAAAGACAGAGGGAAGCAAATACAAGTCTTCAAATACTACAGACAAGAAAGAAAGAGAAAGGGAATCATCTCTTATCCACGTGCATAGTAAATAGGACAAAATAAAGATAATGCAGCAAAGAAATTTAGCAAACCAAAGATACAAAAAAACTACTAATAGAATTAGAAATGGAGTTGTTTATCTCTGAAAACAGCAATAGCTTCATCTAAGGATCTTTAGCAGTAAGTTCATTAAATATGCCAGGAATAAATGTAGTTGCGCTTTCCTATGATTAATTTGGTTTTGCTTTCCATGGAGAATAAACAGAACAGGGTGCTCAATGTTTTCCTCCTGCTAGGTTACCTTTCAACTAAACCAGTTCCTTGATTCAGTTTACTGTGCAACCATTCAAATACTTGTGCAAGCCAAATGGACAAGGTAGCACAAAGACAGAAGCTAGCGGCTGGAGGCAGGAAAAATGTGCAGTTGCTTCTTTTGGCAGATCTGTTTGGTGTGTGCAAATGAAAGACATTTACAGAATAAAGCCTTCCTGTGTTATACCACAGTCTATCTGGAGAAATTCTGTTTTTGTTCTAAGTTTGTCTTTTGTAATAAGATGGTACTGAACTATGTTTTAAATTCCTAGGTACAGTAACAATTTTAATAACAAAAGGAAAAGATGTTCTAGAGTGACCGAACCTATCTAGATCTTGATATGGCAAATGTTGACATGTTAGGACTTTATTTATTTTTATTTTCTTTTAATTCAACACGCTGAGGAAACTTTAGTGATTTTACAGAATGAACAATGAATGCAAATGCTGTTTGTCAGATTTCTAACAAGGAAATTTGGCAAGATTAGAAGCATTAAATACCACATATTTAGTGTTGTGACATGTAACGACAATCTTCCATCAAAGCTTACACAACTCTATCCAGAAAAGCGTGGCTATATTAAAAGCAAAGAATCATCTTTTATACCTCTATCTGTCAGGAGCTTTCAATAAGAACAATGTTTACTGAGGGGAAAAGGCATGAGTGAAACAGATTTCTGACATGTAATTACTTTTTTTCCATGTGTTTCCAAAAAGGTGATTTCTGACATGTAATCCTGCTGTTCCAGCTCAACTACTTCTCAGTGGGTGGGCTTTTTTTAATTTTTTTTTTCTTTTAATTTTTGTCTCACAAGACTAGAAACCAATTGCAGTTCCTGCTGGTAAAGAATTGCTCATGCTGATGAAGTAAGTATTCTGCCAGAAAGCAGTTGCATGAAATGAACTGTATTCCATTTTTCAAATTCAGAGTAAGAGTAGTGATAAGAAAGAGTTAGAAGCAAAAAGGACAAAGGGCCATTCACCCAACAAAAAAGAAAAAGAAATACAGTGTTCTCGTATGTCTCAAAAAATTTTGTATATTCTAAGCATTATTGAAAGCATAAATTATTTCAACAGAAAAAAATTAAAAAGCGAGAAATTAAACAGATTCAGAGGCAGGCATAATAATTATTAGGGACATGAAAGAGCTTCCGTAAGACAGAAGTGTAAAGATGTGCACTGTAAATTTAGAAGATAAGACTTGATGCACATATACAAAATAAATTATAGTATAGTGAAGATAAATTAGGCACTTTCCTTGTGTTTTTCTGCAGAAGATCATCGGGATATTCAACAAAACTGAGAGACAGAAAGGTTAGAATGCATAAATGGGAATATTTTTGTGCTACATTAAGTTATTCTATGACTTACCATGAAATATTTCTAACTCAAGATCAGAATTGGTTTAAAAAAACAGACCAAATGTATCTATGAATACACAAATATACATTAACAATAATTACAAAAGTAGTGAACCATAAACACCTGTTCTGCAGATTTCTAGATTGCATACCCCTCCTCTGACTCTCTTCTTCCCCTTTGCTCTGTATTTTACATAATGAATGTAGGAACACGTTTTCTTACATCACATATATTAACTAAACTTCATGGTTTGTCAAGGAAGTATTGGGTAAATTTAGCTCAAATATGTCAAATACACACCCTAAAAATTATAAAGCCAATCAATTTCTTAAAAATAACCCCCAAGACTGGGATTTAGAGATGTTCAGCATAGGTAGTGTAGGCAAACTCATGTTAAAACCCCACTAGCAAACTGTTGACATGAGGCAGACTTTGGAAATTGCTGCACTTACCTTTCAGAAGCATGCACAGACACCCCAATTCCCCACAACAAAAACAAAACCCATAGGCATTCTCTTTCACTTTCTGCTCAGATGGGGTTAGATGGGAACCACATACCACATTCATGGGCAGACCTACTAATCCTGTTTTTTGCAAGTTCTGTCATTCAATGGCTGTAAAAAGGAATGATCTATATGACATAAACACAAGGCTCTTTTGTTCTCCATAAAGGAGGCCTAGGACAGTGACTATTATTGCTTCTGCAGTTGTCTGAGAAAGATGAAATATTTCTGGATGGTGAGAGAATGAGGATTGCTCAGATTCTAATGGCATTCAAAGGAGGAGCTAGAACAGGTGATGATGTTAAAACAACTACTACGAGAAGAGCAATCAGTAATATATGCAATAACAAGTGGAAAAGATGGTAACAGTGGCTTTTTTGATATATTCTTAACCTTTACAACTCATCAAAAAGGTAATTTAAAAAAAAAAAATCTACACCACAAAGTGCTGTGCCTGTGTTTGACCTAATAATACCAGAAAATAAGGCATTTAGGCATTAACTTATAAAGTATTGTAATGATGTGGACTATTAGATAAGTAATATAATTAGCCCGATAAGCAGACACATTCAGCAGTATGATTGAAAACTACCAAAACCAGATTTCAATATAAGCTCAGGGTTTGACTAACATGCTTCAGACTTTCCATTCTAATAGATCATCCCCTAGTACTCCTGATATCATTCACAATGGAACTGTGATACTTAGTCCAAATGCCTAAGGTTTATAATCATTTCCATACAGGCAGATTCTAGCACTCAGAACCGAGTTTCATTTGAGTGCCAAAATCTACCAATAGGAAACGTAATAGATGCCCAGAGTCCAGGCTGGATAACACATCACTATTACCTAGAAATCAGGAGCAAACCATAAGAGAAACATCTGAAAAGAGTTCCAAAAAACAATCATGAGTGACTAAGGAACAAATCTGTATGGCAAAAAAATCCCTAGAATTTAAACCTGGATGCTGTCCATGTGCAATAATTAAATGATTAGATTATATTATTGTTGTTACTACTCAAATTTGAAAATAATCTTACCTGTTACTTTCAGATCTAACAGATCATGTTGGTGGACATGGCAAAAGCAGGAGAAAGGTTGATTTATTTGCTTTACATTTTTTTCCAGAAAAGAAACTGAATCATATTATTTGAAAATAATGAGAATTGCATGGCTGAGGCAACAAAAGAATCTTCCTGAATTAAAATAGAAAAAAGTTTGAACAACTTTAATAATGAGCCATACTGGATGAATAATAAATACAGCTGAACAAATAATTTACAACACATCCCTTACTAATCTAAAAACCCTGTTTCTATTCATGGAATGTCTATGAACAGCTTACAATATCATGTAATGCGCATTTTCACTATCTGTATTTAGTCAATAACATTGAAAGGTACTCTCTTAAATCTGAAGCTAATCATAAGATTATGATTAGGAACAGGTATTTTTGCAAATTATTACCAGTCATTATTGTGCAAGTGCTAATTAGTCATCCCTTATGTTTGTATTCATTTTCTGTTTGGACAAATAACACACCAGGTGACACAGCTCCGTTCTCTCACAGGACTGCTAAAATTTCTAGAAACTGCATTCAGGTGCGAATCTTGTAAAACTAGAAAGTTCCAAGAATATGCTTTGTTAAGGCTTACTTTCTTCCTAGAAAGTACCTAGAAAGTCCAAGACAATTATTTTAAGAACTCAGACAAGTCTGAAAAGTTTTGTTTTGCCTTTTATTACTTAAAGTCTTGTCACTTTCAAGGAAGAGCTGTGCCCTCTGTGGCTGAACTCTATCTGTTGGTGAGGCAGAAACTTTCTCACCTTGCTTGTTGGAACCTTGTTTATTGCATCTTTTCTCTTGCCCTTTATTTCATATGCGCACTGCCCTTTGTGTATGATCTGTCTCGCTAAGAACATGCTGACAGCTCATTCTGCGCTACATGACTGGCTTTAACACATGGGTTTTCGCCACCACTGCTCCAGTTCTTAAAGACTGTAATTCATAGTGACCTAAAGGACTGCTGACCTCCAGGAAGAACAGCATCTGGGGCTTCACACTCAATAGAAATGCATCCTTCCCAATACTGTAAATATCTTTCTGTAAGCAGCCTGTAAGCACTGCTGGCATTAGTGTCTTAGCTCAGCACATACCTTAACTGAATATGTGCAGCAGAGTATATATGTAAGATGGAAAGTTTGCAGTGCACCTTAAATATATGATTGGTCTTAATTTGGGAGAGGATATAACTTCAGAGAGTGGGCATTGGGTTTTACACGTTTTACAGAAAAAGAATAATCTGTTGCCAAACATGTGCTGGCAACTCAACTGCAGGTACCATAAAGCTGGAGCACATGAGCCCCTAGCATCAGGAATTCTCATTTTCTGCTGCAGCAATATCACTGGTAATGCTGAATTCTTCTAATATTATCCATAAAATATTGTGAAGTTGCTAAAAGTTGCTCCAAGTTGTATTCTTACATAACATGTTCACAACATAGAACACATATTTATCTATTCATACAGAACATATAGCATATATGTGTGTAAATACAGGCAAATTACAAAAGCAAAACCAAGCAGTCTGCTGAACATGCCTCCTGGAGAGAAGACAAGAGAACAAATCAATGAGCTGTTAATGATATTATCTAAAGCATAGCGTGTCTCACAGGACTTAACAGAGGAGTCCATAGACAGTGTGCCCACACCCTTGGATTTTTCTAGCATTCGTTATCTCTGCAGTTGAGACACAGTGTAAGATTCTGTAATTCATTTTTCCTGGAGCTGGAAATAAGCTAAAAAAAAAAGAGAAGAGGAAAATAAAAAATAAAGAATGCAAATTAAAAATAATTTTTGATCCAAAGAGTTAGCTTATATAAGTTACCACGAAGTCTCTAACATCACCAGAGAATAAGATGCTTAACTCTTTCTGAATTTTAGTGGAGTTTAGGTGCATTGCATTTAATCTCTGATAAACCTACACACATCTGTGATATAATACATTTTAAAAGTGGCCACTATTAGAAAGGCAAGTAAAAAAAATGACGCTATAAGATTGACAAGATAAAGCTCACTGCTGAAGCTAACCTATAGAGTCCGTGTGAATGTCCACGTAATCATGAAACTTAAGTTTAGGGTGGCATTTGTGAATATCAGTGTGCTCATTTTTTCAAAGGGAAACTATTAATTTAAACAGTATGTCATGTTTAAGTGTTGAATTAATTCAAATTAGCATCTGATCGCACCTTTATAGAAGTCAAATATGAGCTTTGGTGTTGATTTCACCACAGTGAAAAATCAATGCGAGATCAGATTCTGAGCTATTTCTAACAAACTGGAAGAGAGACGGCATTTGTATCAATTGTCCATAACTGCATTACACATGTTATTTTAGGGAAGAAATAATATTTTAATAATATAGATAATAAGAATATGGAGAATAAACCTATTATTTAAAAAATACGTATAATTTAAAAGAGTACATAGCACTGACGGTTATTTTAAAGGTAAAAGATAAAATGAGGATTCTTTAATACAAAACCTGAAAAATTGCTACTTGATTCTAGTTTCTAACATTGCTGTATTAGGATAGAAGTGATAAATGGGACAATGTTTTTGCTAAACCCACTGCTTCATACAGCACACGTCACGATCCTAAAATAGCATTATTAAGTTGTGAAGAGAAATTCAGAAATTAAAGCTAGACTAAGGTTGCTGGTACAGCCCTAAATCTGCCCTGTGCACCTGCATTATGAAGAAACTTTTAATTACCTGATCACACTCCGTTTTGCATAGGACCTCTGCCACAGCCAGTGCATAGCCTTCCCTAAAGAAAGAACAATTAATTTCCTTGTCAATTTTCCTGTGGTGATCATAACAATAGTAGGTGAAGGCTTGATGAAAATTAATTGTCTTCTCAACATCGCCACTCTTTTTTCCATGTGAATAATTGCTGTATTTTCCACAGCCTTGTTCCTGGAAACAACCCGTTGTTCTGAGTGAAACTAGCTAAGTATAGCCTGAGGTAGACATGCAGCATTGAAGATTTCATTGTTATCTTTAACGTGTTGCAAAGGTATAAACCACTGTAAAGAAGGTCTACTAGGTGGAAGTGTCCGGAAGCCTCCATGGTAGATACCACGAACAATTACCCTGTAATATGGCTGGATTCTTAACTGGCATTAATTAACTTCCATTTCATGATTTCAATCTTTCTTGTAAGATTTCAACTCTGTCTAGAAAGGCTGAATTTTAAGAAAGACTGAAAAGACAGATGGTTAGGTGACTAGATTATAACTGAGAGTCTAAACCATAAAAAGATGCTGATGTGAAGACATTGGAAATCCAGGATTAGAAATCAAAAAAGAGAGCTCTAAACTGCTTAGGCAAGAATTGGTAACTAGCCTGCAGCAGGGAACTGCAAGTCTGACAAAAAGATAAAAAAGAATAGAGTGAGAAATGGTCTTGACTAGGAGATCATAGTATAAAGAGATAGACTGGATAATTACCTCACTGCGGACAGCCAGGAATAAAAAAGTCAGATTAAGAGATAACGAAGACCAAAGCTATAAAGTCAGGGGAAAATCAGAGTGCTTGGAAGAAAGGCACTAAACTGTCCTGATAGAGGGTACTGTGTTTGATGCAGAAAGACTAGGATCAGGGAAGTTTGACTGTTTCAGGGAATGGCTGGTGCATGCCATTCTCTTTACTGAGCTATAATCCAGTGGACTGGAGTTTAAATGGATTGGGTGGTGTACTGGGAAAGACTGGAAAGACACAGGACTGGGATTTAAGAAGGACTGGAAGTAATAGATCAGAACTTTTTGGTGAACCCAGACTGAAGCTAAAAGGAACAAGCCAAAGAGATATCACTTGTTTGAGCTTGGGGCTTTCCAAGGCTGCAGGATTTCATACTGCATCTTTGTGTAGGCAAGTGTAGGTGTTTACTACTGCTGAAATATCCATCTTGCTGCATGATATTTTAGATGACACTCATGATGATACCTTGATAAAGCTATTATTTTAGTAGCCAGAGCAACTGCTGTGAGAGGCAAGAGGTAGCTGACACACACAGAGTGTAAGGGTCTTTGCTTTATCTTTCCAGGACTCAAAAATGCATATTTTTTTGTGTTCTGTAGCTGGTTTTCCCCCCAGACAACATTAATTAATGCTAGGTATTAGAAGGGAATGTCCAAATTTTTCTTCAAGGAAGCCTGGAATTTTCTGTTTCATAAACAGAAAACTTTTATATATGCTAAACAGCCCTGAAAACTTCCATTACATTCCTATTTCTATTTCTCTAAAGCAATTTGAAAGTAAACATTACGACAATAAGGATATGAATGTGACTAAATATGCTTTATGTATTTCCACTCTCAGCTTCCAATGGGTTTGATTCTTAACTATCTCCCTAAGTACATTTGCCTATAGCATAAAATGGGGATTTTTAATTAATAATGTTCCCAAATTTATTCGTTAAATATGCTGTGTTTTAGGGCCCTTTGTAATGATAGGCATTCAGAAGCTTGAACTACACCAGCAAAAATGATGTTTTTAAAATTTCTTCATCACGTGGAAAGGGAAACAGTTCTGTTCTATAATATTTTTCAAAGATAGATATGTAGGTATGTGGATATATAGATATATGTTAAAAATCAACATCAGGTTGATTGAAAGATCGAAATTCATGTCAAGCTACTTAGGGCACTTAAATTAGTTCTTATTAGAAGACAAATCCCTCTCAATATGTATTTAAAAAAATAAAACAGAAGAAAAAAGGGAAAGGTAATAATTTGGTGGTTTGAAAGATACAGTACAGATATCAACAAAGTATTTCTTCTTGCATCACTTATCAAGGATGATTAAATTAGAGACATTAAATAAGTGCTTAAAGTTAAGGAACTGACAAGCCATACCCATGGACAGATAGTGGGAGCACAGCCCTGACTCTCTCATTCAGTACTCAACTCTCACATGATTTTGATACACATAGAGCAAAAAGTTCAGCTTTTTTCAAATAAGGGTTTTCTGCTGAATAAGTTTCTAGCGTTTGTCTTTTCCAGTTGCATCACATTCCTGAGACAGGCACAGAGAGATGAGCTGCATTTTTTTGTCTGTAAAAATACTTCTGTATTCTTATTGCTCTGCTCCTGATTTTATCAGAATAATGAGATCAGCAAAACAACAGAAAGTCATCACAGTCTGCACAAACTTATAAAATGGAGAGAACATAGGCTGATTAGCACCAAGCAGCAAGGCAAAGCAACTATTAGTTTGTCAATTATTTAGACACCTACAAATATGTGATTAGTTAGTCTTTAATTTGCTCATATTGTCCTTTAAAGATGATTCTTTCTATGTGCTCTCTCTTCACTCTCTGTGGTCTCTATTTTTTCCAAGGAAAGAAAGCAACCAAAATGTCTGTTGCTTTTTTGAATGAATAAGCTGGGAGGGTACATCACCAAGGCTGTCAGTTAGAAGGAATATTCAATTACTTAGCAAATAAAAGTGTGTATTTCTTCACAGCTAAGTAATTTAAATGAGGTACCAAGAATTTAGACACCACTCAGCTCTATCTGGCTTTATAATGAAGTTATGCGAGTATTTAAATACTTCCTACTAATTGTTCCATGCACACAGTAAAAATTACCTCTTTCTTAATAGATTAGATGTCAGGATAACTGACCTAATTAAATTAAACTTCCCTATGTACCTAGCAATGTATGTATTGTAGCTACTGCAGGAAGAGCTCTATTCTACTCATGTATGGGTGAGAACCAAAAATAACTGATTGCATTGACCAAGGAGGGTTTTTCAAACATCTGCTTGCATTTTAGTATACCTTCATTGAAGGCTGACTGGAATTAAGTTTCAGGTGTTTACAACTGGGTTTTACAGTCCTACAGACAGGAATAGCAGAGAAAAGTTTGAGCTTCCAAACAGAGACCTGATTAGTTAATTCGTTTTCCCCAAGACAAAATGCTGTAGCTCTTTCAGAAGAACATATAAAACAGCCTTGCTTGTATTCAAACATGAGCAATGAAAATGACCATTTGGTGGCTCAGCTCCCCAGAACAAAGTGAGTTTTTTTAGCTAAACAGTTTTTCTTCTTCTAATGGCCTTTATCATAAAATCACAGAGAACTATAATTTAAAGATACTACCTTAGAATCAAGTTTTTTTTCTTCTCTCCCTGGAAAGGAAATGAAATTCCCTTCAGTTTCTTTTCTTTCCATCTCACATCATTTCATTCTCAGCCTCAGTTTTAGATAACATAGATAACCAGCTCGTACCTGTCCCCACAAAACCACACAATACACATTGTACAGTTCAATTTCCCAAAAGAAATCTCAAAAGCTTCTATGAGGTATTTCTACCGTCACCTTTTCTTCCTCTCCATTTTTTTTTTTATAGGGAAAAATATGAACAACAAAGATAAGAAACATATGGTACCAAATGCATCCATGCAATCATCTCCCATGTTTGTGAGGCTGTAGAGATGAAAATACCACTCACTGCTCATAAGGAAACATCTTTTCATACTTTTGTTATGCAACTTTTTGCCTTACATTAGACACAAATTGTCTCTGAAATATCAAATACCTTCTTGAGTGGGAGGTTGCAGACAACCATAATGTGAATTACTAATGTTTTGTTACTATAAAGGTCAAATGAAAGCCTTCTTGCAAAGCTTATTTATCAGTTCTTTTTTATATGTTCTTCAGGGCAGATGTCAGCTGGAGTAAGCTGCCCTACCTCCAGGAGCCCGGATAATTTACCCCAACTGAATAGCTGATCCTCAGTTACTAAACACCAAGCTTTCCAAAACAGAAATAGAGAGATAACAATTATATTAAGGAAAAGAAGGGATTAGAAAAGGAGTTAAGAGTGTCTGAATGTGACATTTCCACACTGTTATTTGAAATTTGCAATGGAAATAAAGCAGAGTAGCAGCCTTTCCTACCTTAGGCTCTATAAACACTAAATGTTATGCACCCCCTGCAAGCAGAGATGACACCTTTTTACTAACTGTCAAAAACTATTCAGAAGGGGAAAAAATCATCTGTCTCTGCAGAGACTTGTTTTCGATACTTCCATAAGCACTTCCCACAAAGAGTCAAAAGGACTGCATTATTGAACAATCTGCCCCCTCATCACATGCTCTCAGTTCTGATTGTCTCTCTGAGAACACACATTTCTGAGGAACTCCTCCAGCTTAGACTATGTTCTTAATAAATGTGGATACACCAAGCAGAAGTAATCTAGGAGAATGGTAAACCGGTGACAGGCATTTGGAACATTTTGGCAACACATAGTTTATTGTTTTCATCTGATTATTTTCATACTAATACTAGACAAAAAAAAATCTAATTAAAGAAAAGTTTGAAACATAATGGGAAGGGGAAATGTCATGGTTTAAGCCCAGCCTGTCACTCAGAAACCACGCAGCTGTTCGCTCATTCCCCGCACTTCCTCCCCCTGCTCCCGAAGGGATGGGGAACGGAATCAAAAGAATGTTACTCCCACGGGTTGAGATAAGAACAGCCCAGTAACTAAGGTATAACACAAAACCGCTGCTGCTACCACCAATGATAATAATGATAAAGGAAATAACAAGGGAAGAGAATACAACCCACAGACCGATACCCAGCCCGACGAAGCAGTGATCTATCTCTTCCAGGTAACCGCCCCCAGTTTATATAGTGGGCATGACGGTGCTGTCGTATGGAATACCTCTTTGGCTAGTTTGGGTCAGGTGTCCTGTCTCTGCTTCCTCCCAGCCTCCCCTTGTCCCCAGCAGAGCATGAGACTCACAGAGTTCTTGGCCAGAATAAACATCACTTAACAACAATTAAAAACAATCGGTGTTATCAGCTCTCTGCCCAGGCTGGAAGTCAAAACACAGAGCTTGCACCAGTTACTAAGAAGGATCAAAACAGCTCCTGGTAAACCCAGGACAAGATAGAACCCTCTGAGACTCAGTGCTTTGCTCTGGTTTATATCCTGTTGGCTTTTAGCGTGAAAGGGCTTATGGATCTTTTGTGATCACTGTTTCTATCCCAAAAGGAAATGACAAGGATAAGACATTTGGATGTAATTGAAGAATAGGAATGAAAACTGAAGCATGGCCTTTCCTGATATTTTCAGGTTATTAGGCTGGCTAACAACTTCATCAAATGAAATATTGACTTTTCTGATGGCAGCTCCAAACAGAATCCTATTTGAATTCAGCCCAACCTAATTGCTATTTATCTAGCATTAAGGAAGAAAATAACAAAAAGGTTTTCCAGTTTAATGTACCATAGCCTGTGAAGCTATTTTTTAAGCTTGACTGTACATTGGAGATCCCTTTGTGCAGAGACAGACAGCTGCAAACAAACAAAAAAAAAGATAATAAATATTTAATTTGCTACTTTCATCTACTGCTTTTTCTTCAAATTCCACAATAAGGAAAAAATAAATAACAACACAAACAGCTTCAGGCAGAGTACATAACTGAATAATATTCTTTAAGAATGTTTTGCATATGTTATTGATGAAGGTATGCACAGAGTTACTTTAGGAAATGATGCATGAAATGTACTGCACACAATGGATGCTACCAGGATATCCTACAAGGGAAAAACACCTTTCCTCCTCAACATTTCTAGTATTTTGGAACATTTCAAACATCTTAACTTGGAGACATTGAAATATAACCAAATGCAAATGCTGAATAATTAAACTGGCAATGTTGACATTGAACTTCCACTGTCATAAGCCATAATAGTTATTAAATATAATACTTCATACATATTATTTTGTATTTCAGGTCCAGAAGCCAAATTCTATTTCTTGTTGCCTATGAAAAAGACAAAAGATTTCAACTAAACCCTTAGTCATCCAGGAAAAAAATAACTGATGCTTGCAATCTGACTGACAACTAAACATAAAGAGAAGCAGGGATAGTACATCACAAGAAGGACTATGTTAATTAATAAGATTAATTTAGCTTTAGTAATTCATTCAAATATCTCAAAGCATATTCATTAGTGTTTTGCAGTACCTTTTGCAATTTGTATACAACTGTGACATAAATGCTCTTGAGGGCCAATACAGTTAAAATATACTCCTCATAATGATGGTGGAATCATATATCTCCTAAGTCATCAACAGCTGTGAAAACTCCTAAAAAACAAATATACAACAAAATTTGGGACTATAATCCCAAGTTATGGCATTTGCCAGGTTTACCTAAACTCATATTTTTTTCCATTTTTTTACAAAAAGGAAGGAATACATTTTGACCCTCTGAGTTGGGCATGGTTTGGGGGCAGGACAATGCAGGTGGGGAACAAAACAAAACAAAAGCCAGCTTAAAAGCTGAGTCCAGTAAGCAAGAATCACAGACTCACAGAATTGCTTAGGTTGGAAGGGACCTCCTGAGATCATGTAGTCCAACCTAATAGTGAAATACCATTTCTACCCTGAAGTTATTTTCAGCTGAGGTCAACACTGTACGTGCTTCACATGCTGCCTTCAATTTAATATTAGGCTTTTTCCTGTTTTATACAAGTTTTATACAAGGCTATGAAAAATAGCAGCAACAAGATTTCAGAAAAACTAACTGGATACAAAGAAGGGGGAATAAGGATTTCCTAATAACCTGTAATTTTTTTTTTAAGTCACTTTACCAAGAGTTGTAATGATACCTACAAAAGCAAATCAGGAAGGTGGAAAACAAACCAGTATCGTTTTGAGGAAGTTCCCAAGCTTTACTGTCCACTAGTCAACATTACAACATTACAAAATTGGTCACACTTCAGACTTGGCTGTTTGTTTTATTTCACTGTAACTTGTTAACTTTTGTGGTCAAAAAATCCTTGAGAGGATTTCCCATGAGATTTTTCTTTGCTTTACTTACGTAAAATAATGGCAAACTCACTTGAGAGCTTCTGTGCTCTTAAAGACCTGTTCCTTCCAAAGAAATATATGCAAAACTGAATGTCATTCAGGAGACACTTAGAGGAAGATGCTTTCCTTTTTCTTTCTTGAACTTCACAAAATTATTCCTATTTCTACACCCCAGAAAATTGTCTATAAAATTCTGGATGACTCTTCATAAAAACTTCTTTCTTACCTCAATCTCTCAGAAGATTTGGTCTCAGATTTCCTGCTTTGCATTTTTTTTTTTCACCCTGTACTCCCCAATTTTTAAAATCGTTCTTCAGCAGTATGCAGTTGTGAATAAAATCTTTGATCTAAACAGTTGTTACATCTGAAACCAAATACGGTAAAGGAGTAAGTGCTCATTGTCACTTCGGACAGCCTGCATCTACACAAAACTACTAATTTTACACAGTTACTTCTGTTGATTCCCTGTTTAAAGGCATAACAATAACAATTGACAGCTACTAAAATGTTTCTTATAATTCCACCCATCCACCCTACCCCCTAAATTCTGTTTTTTTTAGGCTTCTATGGGAATAAAAAACAATTGTTTCCATACAGGAGGTAATACTCAGTTTGATGCTCTGCATTGATCCTAACATGATCGTTACTTTGTTACCTAATGGTAGCTCTCCTTATCTAGGCTTTTAAAAATCTTTTCATTAATCCCACAAGAAAAGAACTGCTCATAACTGGTTAAAACAGTGTCATCTTAAAAACAGTACCAAATTTTGTCTTGGGGGTGTGTATTTTAGATGTTTTCTACTTAACGCATATGTTACATAAAAGGCTGGCTGTTTCTCCATTTTACAAACTATAGTTCAGATATTAGGATTGATGGAAATGTTTTAAAAGTCACCTCTTTTATCTCTTCTCCCTTGCAAAACCAAAATGAAAATATATGCTAGTCTCTCTTTTTCCCTACACTGTCAAACTTTATATGCTAGGAGTTTCTATCCAAATCATCTCATTCAAACATCTCATACGACTGTTAAATCTTGAAAGTTTAAAGGGATTTAAGTATCCGTCTGTGTCCATGAGAGGACTACTGTAAAGAGAATCTCAAAGTTCTGTTAAGAAAAAAAAAAAAAAGCTGAAGAAAATATTTAGTAACATTTACATACTAGTCAGAAACTTATAAAAAAAAATCCATAGTTTAAATTCTACAAAGACTCCAAATTAATAGAATATAAGCAACTCTCAAATAAGCAACTCTACTTACAGCACTGGAAACAATGAGCAAGCTCAGAAACTATTGTACTACACTTTGATTCTAATAATTGCATACTATCTCAAGTCAACTATGCCAGTAACTTAACATACAGTGTGCAAATTGAGCTGGAAAAACTGTTAGAAGCAAATAATAAATTCAAATGTGTCTTCTTTGCTAGTCTGAATTTAAGAAAGCCATTTGTCATTTAAGATAAGGCAAAAAAAAGCATATTTTACTTCATTTGTTTCTCAACAAGTTTTCTTGCTCCTTCTCCTTTCTTCCCAGGTAGCAATTTGAAAGGCAACACTTCTTCCTATGTTCTGCAGTTGCTTTGGGACCCCTTCTACCGCAATAACTACAGAAAGCTGCCTTACTGAAGTAGCTGAAAAGCAATTAAAAATCCTTAAAATCATTACAACTTTTACACAAAGAATGCTCCTGTTTCTAATGTGTTTTCTCATTTTAGCATGAAAAATGGGAAAGGTTTTTAAAAAAACTGAACAGCTTAAATACCCTAGGCTGAATTAGAAGTCTAAATACCAAAAAAAATTTCAAAATGGAACAGCTGGTAACATTTTTGAGTCCTTTTTTCATGAGAATTTTTTGATGAATAATTTCTAAAGGATTATAACTTACAATAACTAATTGGTTTATTTATATACCATAGCATAATACCACCAATTTTCACATTTGAAACCTTGCATGGAATAAGCAAAAAGAATATACATCATAATCAAAGAGCACTTGCATTTGCATTTGAAACATATTGAAGTATTTGCAGTATTATTTATCGTGCCCAATGGTAATTTTGTACTCTTACAGTGGAAAGTCTGGAGTATGAGGTAAATAGAGACCTATTACAAAATCTATACTAGGAGAGTTTGACTCTGAGAGCACATCAGTAGTTTATGATGCTACAGTCTACAGGTGCTATGACTATCACTCAACTCCAGACTGCTGTTTGAGTTATATTTACGTATGTTTTATACATGGTTTATATAGTATTACAGTATTGCTGAACTAGATTAGGGTTCAGAACTCCAAATTAGATGAAGCTTGATTTTCAGGCATTTGACTTTCAAACTACAATCCTGTAACTCAGAATTTATTGCTGTAACTGAATTTGCATTTTCCGAGTTAGTATTTCGTGAAGTTTGGGGACCATTTTACTCAGACAGCTTAACGAAAACTGATGAGATGGCATTTCTGTTTTACGCTTTTGCTTGAAAATTTCCAGTAATCTTTCTTGATTAACATCTTCAGTGGTAATACAGAAAAAAATCATATTTCTATAAACTCCAGTAGTATAAAGTAGCAACAGATTATCTTTTCAAGCTATAATTCTTCTGACCATTGTCACTGATTGATTACTTTTTGCCATTCTTATTCATCACAGGGAAGCTGCTGAAGAGTCATGCTAGATTTCCAGCTAAACCATACCACAAAGCACAGCCACAGGTGACCCTCAGTTAAGTTGCCTTCTTTCAAGATTTCAGTCAATTCACATGATATTTTGTTAAGAGCAGTGAAAGCAAAAGGAGGCAGATACCCATATGAAACTTCATAGGGATATTCTGATTATCAATCCAAGCTGAATACTTGAGATGTGGGAAAATGGGTATCACAAGGTGCAGGAAGAAAAAGGAGGTTTATTTATAACTTTCACTCAACATTCCACTGAAAAGTTGAGAATTTTGGGAACCACATGCATGTTTGGTATTTTCTTCCCCTTAAGATACCTTAGGCAAGTTGCTCAGTCTTTTGTTTTCAGCATCTGATAGACCTGGATAACCACAAATTGGGCAAGAGTATAAAGGATCTTCAAAATGTTCTATATTTTAGATAGATTTTTGAAATACAGATATAAACAGCTACAGAATTGATGTGACACTTGAAAGACTGACTTAAGAAGCTTTATACACTTGGGGAAGACTGTTTAAATAATGGTTCTTCTTCCCAGTCCCATTTTCTAGGCTGGACCAGGAAGGCTTTCACCACAAGAATGACTGGTAAATTCATAAAAGCACCAGCTGAGCTAAATCCAGCCACCTTCTCAAGTACAAAAGGTGAGGGATCTGTCATCTCTTAAATTGGTTTGAGAAAAAGCAAACAAAACAGAAAGTGGGAAGTTTTTCTTGTTGTCTTTTTTAATTGCAGACTATGTCAACCTTCTGAATTTTAATGAGATCATTTTCAAGACCTTTAAGTGAAGCTGGTTTACAAGCTTTGAGCACTTGAAGTTTGCATGACAGCATAATGGTCATTTTTCTAACCTATACAAATTTGCAGTGGAGGCCAAAAAAAACAGAGAAAATCGAGCTAAATACAAAGTCTCAACTTTGAGCACAAGGCTCAGAGTTAGGAGAGTTATATCATTCTGAGTTATGATATAAGAAGTTATTCCATAAAGGAACTGCCCTCACTGTCCCACACATTATGACTCATACTGTCACCCATGATGACAGTGCTCATCAAGGAAATATATTTCTGTAAACTTTAAGAATACTCCAGAAATGTCCATTATTTCACCATTCAGAAACAAAGGAAGTCATGGTGAAAAAATCAGTGAGGGCCATATGCCTTCATCAAAAAGCTGAGATAATGGATAATTGAAACCCTTATTAAAAAAAAAGCATATTATTTCCCTTCAAACATTAAGATTTCCTTGGAATGAAGTCCATTCCCTCAGAATATAAAGCTGGAAGACACTGAAAGACAAGGAGCTTTTGATGCCTTTTTATGTCATGGAATATCAGGTACATAAGTCCTTTGTGGCCTCATTACCAGGTATTGATATTTGTCTTCTATAGGTGCTTTATTTTTTTCTCTCCAGTTTATTTATAAAGTGTGAACCCTGCTTTCAAACTTCGGCAGAAGATATACACTTATGGGAAGTTTCAACCTGAATTCTGAAGGAAAATATTTTATCCTTCTGAAGTCAGCTTTTCACATAACATTTTTCCATAGTGTACTGAAAGAATTAGTATCTATTACCGCTAACAAGAATTTTGCTGCAGTTGTTTGTATTTCACATATATCCACAGTATTTTTAATACAGTATGTTAGCTGGCTTCTGCAGCCTGAAGTAATGGATTTTAGTAGTTCATATTTACAACATAATTTAAGGACCTCCAGATGAAACTTTCTGTCAACCCTCTGCAACTTTCTCCAATTTGAAACAGACCCTGATTTAATTCTTGTTCCAAGGACAATGAAAATTCTCCAGTTTGGCTGTGAGATACTTCAGCAGAACATGTTTTGGAGTTTTCCTGTTTGTGCAGTCACCTCAATCCTCATTATTCAAGGAGCTCACACATTTTTTAAATAGGTCATACACACATGAATGTACTTAAACTGAAGTCCTTGAGTATTTATAACTAGAACACAGGCGTTGTTTTTTGCCCAGAGCTGTGTTCAAAAGTAATGTTTTCTAATTGCTGTTTCTTTCTTTTTCTTCTTCTTTGTGTTGCAACTGATGGAAAAAGATAAGGTCTTAAACTTGTTAAGGGTACTTTCTGTGTTGATTTCCTTCCTTTTTTTCCTCTGGTTATTACAAATTTTTCAGGGTAGCCTTATCTCTGAATTTCTTTGGTTTGAAGTTCAAGATAACATCCTTAGAGTGTTCTTTTTACTTTCAGTTACTGACATGAGTTCATAGTTTCATTATTATTTCTAAACTCTTCAGCTGGGAATTCCTTCTCTTATTAAAAATTGTACAAAATGTCAAAACTAGAAAACAAAAAAAGCAACCCAAGATAACTCATGTGATAAGAAGATTTATAAAATCAACTGTTATTTCTATTTATTTTATATTTCAGAGACAGTTCATGAGATCAGTACAAAGCACTTGGCAGAGTCAGCTATTAAGTGATCTTGTCTCTTACAGAAGTATCCAGGAAACCAAACTGAAATGAAAACCTCATTGGGGTAAGCACTGTTCAAAACCGTTGCACTAAATTAAATCTGTTTTGTATTGTCAGATGAAAGCAAAGCTGTCAACAGATGCTTATTAACCAAACCCTAATATAGGCAATTAGTCTACATTAGTTTTCAATTAATTCATAGAATCGTAGAATCATAGAATAGTTAGGGTTGGAAAGTGTGGAGGATTGGCTTGTCGAAAAAGGTCAAAAGGTCACGTTCCCATCAACGAGCTGAAACAAGACATCTGTGTAGAACATGGTGAAAACCTCTCACGCCAGATAATGAGGAAATGAAGGACACCGGCAAACAGCAACATACTATGACCAATCACAGCCAAGGACACTAAGTGATAAGTGCATGAGAAGGAGGATGGTGGGGGGTGCACGGTGTAGCTGCAAAAAT
This sequence comes from Lathamus discolor, assembly GCF_037157495.1. Taxonomy (NCBI): domain Eukaryota; kingdom Metazoa; phylum Chordata; class Aves; order Psittaciformes; family Psittacidae; genus Lathamus; species Lathamus discolor. The sequence goes on along the minus strand of NC_088885.1, from coordinate 89,402,515 downwards.
GTAGAAGTTACAAACCAATGATCTTGTAACATGTAGAAGCTACAAACCAATGATCTTGTAACATGTAAAAGCTATAAGCCAATAATCTCTCTGTAACCAAACTATAAACATGCAAGCAAGGTATATAAGTATCCATCTGCTTAGCAATAAACGAGACTTGTCGGTCATCATCTGATGAGCTCGTCTCCCGGTGATTCCCACAGGAAAGGACCTCAAGATCATCTAGTTCCAACCCCCCTGCCACGGGCAGGGACACCTCACACTAAACCATCTCACCCAAGGCTTCATCAAACCTGGCCTTGAACACTGCCAGGGATGGAGCATTCACAACCTCACTGGGCAACCCATTCCAGTGTCTCACCACCCTAACAGGAAAGAACTTCCTCCTTATATCCAATCTAAACTTCCCCTGTTTAAGTTTTAACTCATCACCCCTTGTCCTGTCACTACAGTCCCTGATGAAGAGTCCCTCCCCAGCATCCCTGTAGGACCCCTTCAGGTACTGGAAGGCTGCTATGAGGTCTCCACTCAGCCTTCTTTCTCTTCTCCAGGCTGAAAACAGCCCCAACTTTCTCAGCCTGTCTTCATACGGGAGGTGCTCCAGTCCCCTGATCATCCTCGTGGCCCTCCTCTGGACTTGTTCCAGCAGTTTCATGTCCTTTTTATGTTGAGGACACCAGAACTGCACACAATACTCCAGGTGAGGTCTCACAAGAGCAGAGTAGAGGGGCAGGATCACCTCTTTTGACCTGCTGGTCACGCTCCTTTTGATGCAGCCCAGGATACAGTTGGCTTTTGGGCTGCAAGCGCACACTGAAGCCGGCTCGTGTTCATTTTCTCATCAACCAGCACCCCCAAGTCCTTCTCTGCTGGGCTGCTCTGAATCTCTTCTTTGCCCAATCTGTAGCTGCGGCTGGGATTGCTCCAACCCAGGTGTAGGACCTTGCACTTGTCATGGTTAAACTTCATGAGGTTGGCATCAGCCCACCTCACAAATGTGTTGAGGTCCCTCTGGATGGCATTCCTTCCAATTAGCAATAGGTTTATAGGGTTAATCACTAAGAAGCATTACACGGTATGTTAAAAATGGATAGACATCCTTGATTCTGTCTGGATACATCTGCTCAATCTTCTAAAGGCAGAACTAGATCTCTTCTCAGGCCTAGACTAAATGTAAAGGCACTTCTAAATTGTGTGACATCACACCCTCGGAATTAGCATGACAGCAAACAATCTGTGCACTGAATGATCCCAGGAAGTGCTCTTGTAGGATAATAAAGATGTGGTCAGTTAAGTTTCTCCTGACATTGCCTTTTTGATACTTCCATAAGGTGCTTTCCAAGAGTTATACTGTACTTTGGTGTGTAACTCTGATACCAATGTTGTGAGCCACAGAATTTGGAATTACTTGATCCACCTGTGGAAACTCTCAGCAAGTCTCCACAATCTCTCATTCATCAGTTAACTAAAACTCAACATTTACTGTGTTATGTTGCTAATAATTTAAATGCACCTCATAAATGCCTTTGAAGTACCTTTGCACAGCAATTTGTATTTGCCTACTGCTCTATTTTCTTTAGTTAATTACTGTGTTGACAAGCTGTCAGCTCAATTCAATGGATCATCTTGGGAGTAGAGAGAAATATAGGAACACATCAGCAAACATTTTAGACAGTCTTTCAGTATTAATTTCTCTTGTCTTTAAATACCTCTGGGAAAGTGGACTAATGCTAATATTTAGGTATGTTATACTTACTTTAAAATACAGAGGGATTTATTCATTTTGTTGTTTGTGTTTTCCATAAGCAATGTGTGAAATGACAGTTAAATATTCATGAAATCAAGACCTCTGTACATTTAAGTGTGGGGCACAGAAAATTCATAATAAAACAAACCTATAGTGACCTAAGAATAAAAGCACTTCAAACAAGCCAAAATTTATAAAGACCCTTCTAATTATAATATGGGACAGAAAAATGTTGTTCTGCTGTTCTGACATACATTAGGTATGTTGCCATACCTAGAAAGAAGAAATTTCAAAAATTGGCCAAAACGTGTTGACATTTCAAAGTGTAAATGCAAACTTGGGTTAAACCTAGATTCAGATTCAACATATTTAATTAAATGAGTGTGACATCAGTAGACCCAGTTAAATTGAGTTGTTGGGTAATTGCTGTCCATGACTTACAATGGCTAAATAAAGCCACCACTAATAATTTAAATTATTTTCAGTTAAATGTAAACACAAGGAAGTAATTAAGTAAATAGCCTGTGGGCACAGCAATAAAAAATGATATCTCAGCAAGCCAGGATGAAATAGGAAAGAACAATGTATTGGAAATCAGCATGTAACACTCCTGCAATGAAAAGAAACACGGTAAAGTCATTTATGCTGGAAAAGATTGACCAAATCTCACTGTACCAGGTCATGTCATCTCATTATGAAATGGAGTGTTTCAAAATTAAAGCATTAGAAATTTTGATTGACCCAAATATCCTACTGAGCTATTTGCCTCCCACAGTCTTTTCTCTCCACAATATTTCTGATCATTTCACTTCACTGCTTGGGTCCCTCCACCTGCATAACCTATTACCTCATTGGTAAGTACTTCCCTGCACTCAAGCTTTTGCAGCACCTGGCAGCCTTGCGATGTGAACTTCCTGGCCTCATCTCAAAGGTCAGGGCACAGCACTACTCTGGATCCCACTTCAACAGCTCATTTAGGGAAGATCATTAGTGTTATGATATATGGTCATAGGATTTTAAACTTTCAAAACCATCAGAAGAAAGAAGAAATGCAGTCTGAAGGTTAAAAAAACACAATGGAAGCTGCTTAAAGCATTTAAGAAGTGCAGGAGAGGAAAAAGAGAACATTTTATAGATAAGTGATGAAGAGATAACAAGACAGAAGATGGATGTAAATGGATTTTCTAGATGTAACAGAATCTGTAATTCTGGGAATATATCATTCCAGAAGTGAAATAAAACACCAATTTAATTATTAGGATGAACTTTTGAGGAGATTATGCAAGCTTTTGCCATCAATAAAAGAAATGTCTATATTGGGGAGAACAAGTTAACAGTGACAGAACTGCTTCTCAAACACAATGTACTACATGATCTTGGAGAGAAAGCTATATGGAAATCCGTAGTTAGGTGCAACAGTTAGGACAAAGTGACAGCTGTGTACGTATAAGTACCTTTAATATTTATATTTACATTCTCTCTGCTGCCGCTCATAAGATACCTTAAAGCTATCTGGCTACCTGAAGTAGCAACAGTTGTACCAGGCTCAGTGGACCTGTACAACTGATCTGACTAATTGGATACTCTGCTGGTTAAACAACACAGATCCATGTCAGTTTCCTTGAAATCGATAGCTAGCCTAGGCAATAGAAATAAATTAGAATTTGAGTTTAATTAAAAAGGTACTTCTGGCATACACTAGCTTTGATTTGGAACAGTGACTTATAACATGACTTGTAACAAACCATGATTTATAATAAGACTTAGATTTGTAACAACACTAAATTCTTAGTTCTTGTTTAGATTTTCTTAATTCCTAAGCAAAAAAAGATAAAGAAAGCCACACTATGGTATTTTTGTTAGTTCAGAGAGAGCATCAGATTTAACACCGTGTTATCTTTTTAAATCACTGAGGTTGAAGTTACCTGTACTCCAAACCATAAGTAAACATGCGGGTACCCTAGCTTTATTAACTCTTTTCCTTATCAGAACAGCTTAACAGAATTTATCAGTCTATCTTTAAATGGCAAATGACTTACCGACATAAGATAGTCACTGTATGAAGGCATAGCAGAACTCAGACCCTGAATGTGAATGATTTTCTACTTCACAGCTTTTCCAATATTCCGTAGTTTTCCCAGAAGCGTGAAGTTCCTGGTGGAACTGGGTCATCCATTTTGTGGTGAACTTTTTGTACTATCTAGTAGCTCACATAACTACAGGTATGTTACTTAGGTTACAAAAGAGAACCCTTCACATAGCTATCATGCATCAGTAGTAAAAAGGAGACTATCAATAGACAGTCGCAAGAAAACTTGCTGTACAAAAAAGGTGTCACTAGTTGGTTGCATAAGGCAACAATTCTGCTTAGGACTAATACAGAACATTTACTTCTACTAAATCATATCTGTAATCTGATAAATTAGACAAAAAATCATTAAAACCAAATTAATCTCTTCAGATATGATCTACACTTTGAATATCAATTTTAATATAGAAATGTCATTTACAAAACATCTTTAAAATATTTTATATATCCATCTTACCTTTGAAGATTGTAATGCACACAGGAGTCTAGTCTGCAATAACTCATTTTCAAAGATATACTTGATAGTGATTATTAATTTACAAGGTAATTGGTGGAATTACTAAGAATTGGAGCGCTGACAAAGAGAAAGATACGTTACATTTTTAATGCAGATCCAAATTCTGATCCCTATTGGGAGTACAAAGGTAAAGACAGGCTGATCAACCCCTGTATAATATATTTTTCTGAAGTTACTAAAACATGTCCTTGATCCTTCAGCTCTTCACAGGGCAGTAACATAGACATTAAATCAAAAGAAAGTGGAACAAAATCAGCTCCAATTTATATTGTGGTGAAAGCACCGTGTACACTGTTGCTTCTTTTCTAACTCTTAGAAGCACCTGAACATCCTTCACACAAGTGGAAGACAAGAGATTCAGTACTAGCCAATTGCACTTAAATGCACAAAAAATCCAGAAGGAAATAAGTAACAGCAAAGCTTGAGTTGCAGAGATAGCATTACTTGTGCATTCTTGCATGCATCTTTTAAACATAAAGAGCTCTGGAGCAACAATTTTTTTCCATGTTTCCACAAATGAAAGTTTTGTTTTGGATACCTTTTGTACCTTGACAAATTATTCGACCCATCAAGTGAATTCAGGTATTAAGTTATAACCTCAGCGCTGCTTGCTTTGATGAAAAGCATCTTGGAGAACAGATGGTGTGTTCCTAAAATGCAACTTAACTCCCCTATGTTATAAAATCAGGGACTGAAGAGTAAAATAGACTTTGTTTCCTCACACACAGAGGCATCCATTTTAGTTCACAGCATCTTGGTTCCAGTGGACAGGATGTAGAAGAATGCATCATTGCTGAATCACTCTATAGAGAAGGGCACGCAGTATTTCATAATGTACAAATGACTGAATTTTCCAACGGTTTGAACTAAGGAGTGAGCAGGCCATAATTTGTCACTTTGTTGAGATTTAAAGGTAGGGCAATTGCGCATACCAGACAAACTTCAATTTCAAAAACTAGATACAGGACAGTCATATAAGAATGTCTGACACACTGGAAACTGATCATAATTTTTCAAAGTAAAATGTATTAAACAGAGAAGAAAGGTAATAATGTTGATTGTTATTCCTGACTGCTTCACGTTAAGCTATCATACTTGCAGAACAGTGACAAACCCCTGTTGTCACACTGTATATTTTTCTGAAATGCTTTTAACATGAAAAAAATCTTTGACTTCTGCACAGAAATAAAGTCACAGAACTTTTCTTAAAAAAAACAGAGTGCTGCAAGACAAGTTCCACCCTCACCTCCACCCTCCCCAACACCACCACCCCCCCCCCCCCCCCCGAATCTAGAAAAACAACACATGCTCAGTTTTTAGGAATAAAGAAAAAAATAAGCACAGATTAGTGCTGAGTGACACTGTGCTGCTCATGAACACTTTCGTAAATATTTAATTGTATTGGTTATTTAGGGGATCTTTGCCTTAGGCATATGTGATATAGGTGTGCATTTATATGGTTACTTCTGTCAAAATATTGTTTGCTTTGTTAACTTTGAAAAAAGTATTTTTTTCTGATATCAGTAATGGAAAATTCACCCATGTTATTGGATGCCTTTTGAGTACTGCCAAGTTTGGATGGGTCTACCACTTAAACATGCCACAACATCACAATTTTAAGTTAAAATTAATTAAATCACAAAACCAAATTTTGCCTTAAATGCAAATCTCACCTCTAAGTTGTACCAGCTTTTTTATAGCACTTACTTGTCTTTCATTTAGGCAAAAAAAAAGAGCAAAAGAAGAAGTGGTCTTCATTCCAGATTTTGCCTATAATTTAGTAGTGGTATCCTTATTCAGACATTGTAAATCATTAGTGTTCATTAAACTCACATTGTTGTGCACTGTCCTTTATTCCAGCTACCTGAAGTGGATTCTTTCACAAAATGTGGTGATTTAATTTTATAGAAATATGTAATTTCTCTGTGTCATGGTTTAAACACAGTCAGCCATGCAGTCTCTCCCTCCCCCTCCCCTTCTTGCCCTCCCCCTGTTCCTGGAGGAATGGGGAAGAGAATCAAAAGAATGCAACTCCCACGGGTTGAGATAAGAGCAGTCCAGTAACTAAGGTATAACACAAATCACTACTGCTGCCACCAGTGATAATAATGATGATAAGAGAAATAACAAGGTAAGAGAATACAACACCTCACCACCAGCCGACCGATAACTTGCCCCACCCTGCCCAACTGAGCACTGACCGGTACCTTGTCCAACCCTGCAGTGAACTAGCCCTTCTGGGTAACTCCCAGTTACATTGTGGGCATGGCGTGCTGTGGTATGGAATACCTCTTTGGTCAGTTTGGGTTAGGTGTCCTGTCTCTGCTTCCTCCCGGCTTCCCCTCCTCACTGGCAGAGCATAAGGTTCAGAAAGTCTTTGGTCAGACTAGACATTGGAGCAGTAACTAAAAACATCAGTGTTATCAGTGCAGTTCCCAGGCCAAAAGTCAAAAACACAGCGCTGAACCAGCTGCTAAGAAGGAGAAAAAATGACTGCTACTGTTGAACCCAGGACACTCTGCAAATGATTATTAAACAATAATGTTCCTATTTTTTTCACTGAGATTAAATCTATTTTTTACGCTCAGAGTTAAAAAAACCCACTATAATTATAACTCTGCCATTTTAGTTAAATGGATATAGAACACCTACAGCTCCTCCCTGTAATTTTCACTGTCAGCACAGAAACTGCAGAGGTTTGCCACATGTACTTAGAGGATATCAAAACTGCTGGAGATGTTTTGATCATGCTGGTTAATAATGGTGGAGTGCACATAAGATTCTCTGTACCCAGACGTGAACATATGCTCCAAAAATCATAGAATCTACGATTCCATGACTGTACGAAAAATCAGAGGTACACTTGCTAGTGCTACCAACTCATTAATTGCAGCTGAGCACTCCATGCCTGTTATACAGTCTATAGTAATTTCTCTTGATCATGATTTCCAGTAGCGTAAAAAAAAAACTAGGTATCCAGAATCTTTATAAAGAGTTTACCTGAGAATTTGAGAGTTAGAGTAGTCACGTTCTTAGATTCTGATGGAGAGAAATTGTAAAGGAAAGGAAAAAATAGTAAAAGAGCAAGTGATGAACTTATTGAGGATCACTTTCCTGTGGATTTTTTTTCCCCTTCTCCTTTTCTGTTTTTCAACTAATTCATATGTCACTTTTCTCAATATTTATTAAACTATACAATAGTATTCTTTTATATAAAATTATACAGTGCTTTTTATATAAAATATACAGAGTGTATACATATACTAGGAATATTTTACTATACATCAATTTCAAATTAACTTTCCTTTATGCTACATAATCAAGGCTCTGGGCCTTTTTGAAGAGTATTAAGAAACAAAGGTAACTGCTATCTGAGGGAATATAGTTTTCAATAGAATGTTATTAGATCTACATAAAAAGCATCCAGGAAAACAGAAAAATAATCTATTTTTCTTTTTATAATACCGAACAATTCTATTGTTTTATTCTTTTCTGCTGACCCCCCTTTAGTGGATTCTATATTTAAGAAAAGTAAATTACAAGACACTAAAGAAAAGAAAAAAGAAAAGAAGAATTGAAGAAAGGAATTGTCTCTACTGTAATTATGAGATTATTTTTCATTTTTCCCAGGGAAATCAGTGTTTTATTTAAAATTGACAGAATACAACTGTACAGTTGTCATTCATGAGATGAAGTCAAAGCAGTATAAAGCAGACATTTTCTTCAGCATTGTGATTAAGTTCTATTATCACACCTCTCTGAACACTTCCAAATTATCAGCCAAAATTATTCAGTGCACCCTGTCTTATTCAACATATTTAGATTAAATGTTATTCTACCCATTCTCTTTATTTTAAACTTGCCATCTAGTAGCACTCCCTGTTTAATGTTAAACACTGAACAACAATTTCTACTCATGGTATTTTTATTTAAATGACTGATGCTACAAAGTTTTATCCACTAGCTTCATGACTACTTAATAGCCTTAGCATCAGAAGTATTAGGAAGAAATTCTATGCAAAGGGTATCTGATGACTTCAGGGAGATTACAATATTCAATACAGTACATATTTAATCTTACATGACTTTCCTTCTGAAGAGCTGTTCCGGATATTTGTAGCTGATAAAGCTTACAACTTAGGTTATTCAAGTAACCTTAGCGTTTGCATCTTGGAAATACATTCGTGCATAAATATAATATATAATATAATAATATATATATATAATATATATATAATATATATATTAATATATAATATAAATATAATATATCGTGCATAAAAGTATCTTGTGAGAAATATCTCATGTTACTACTGTAGTAGTTACTACATACAATATATTGCTAAAATTTGTTAAAAAGTTACAGAACTGTTATCTAAGTTCTAGGAAAATTTACCAGATCACCCCAATTATTGGTTTTTTCTCCCAGAATATTCATATCAGGTCCTTGGAATGTGTTTTGGTATGAAATTATTCACAATTTTAAAGGCTTTATTTCTTTGTTTGTTTAATGCCTCTGAGACCATTTTTCTGTAAAATTCAATGTTCCTTTTCATAGGTAGGGTTGAACAAATGCATCTTAAGACCTCATTGAAGTAGTCTTCAGTATACTGAATGAGTACACAGACATTTCTGGCATACATATTCAAGTATACCAATTTATAAGACAGATTCTATAAATACTTATGTGGATAATTTTAAAATCTGCTTCTCAGACAGGAAAACAATCATTTTAGTACGTGCAAAACCCAAATGCAGAAGAGGCAAAAACATGGCTGGAATGAATTTATTTCAGAACTGGAATGCATATTCATCAACCTATTTTACAATATTCAAACATCCTACCATCAGTTTTTATGTTGATGAGCTGTCAGTCCGTCTAAGATCTGTAATCACAAACACACTTATTTACATCTATGGTATCTCACACAGTCTAGGTCTAAGACAGCTCTGTATTTGCATATTTTCAACACTGTATTTAACAGTAACACATGGAGAAACACACTCCAATCAATGAGGCTCCAGTTTTCTTTAAAGCCACAAACATTTCTGAATCACTGTAGTAACACAGCTTGACTCTAGCAGTCCACATTCAGAAAACTCTAAAGTTCACTGGCAAGTAACCGTCCTCCTTAGACCCTCACATTTCTAGTAGCTTAGATTAAGGCTGCCTATACCCTTGAATGCTTCAAAAGAGCAAGTAAGTTCAAAGCCTTAGGATCACATAGAAAAGGAAAACAGCATCATGGAGAAAACATTCAGCAGTAAGTGGAAAGCCATTGCCAGCAGGTGTTTCAGCAGTAGTTTCAGTAGCTGAAAACAAGCCTGTGCCTTTCCTGAGCACATAGAGTTCTCTCCTACATCCTCCTCAAGATTCATTTTGATTCGTCACTTAGATTAATCCTTAAGATCAGCTCTGCAGAATTAACATGAAACACTTTGCTAACTCAGACTCCAAGCTAGCTCTTCTAAAATGCTGCACAGCATGGTGGATGACCTGTTTCAGGTTGTTGACTGTAATTGTTTTGTGGTCCTAGCCAGCCTGGACTGAGAAGACACCAAAGCATTCTTATTACTGTCCTCAGTAAGTGCAGGGATGGTTTCTATCTTTGTGACAGGAAAGCAGTCGCATTCATTCTGCAAAGGCACAGCATCCAGTCCCTAACATCTGTGCCAAGATAGGTAAATGGGCAAAAGCTGGCCAAATCAGTCCAATTAGTATTGGTCTAATTGAAACAAGCTGGATAAGTCCATGGTCAATACTAGCAAGAGAAAAAAATTCCAAACCTTAAAATTAATTTCTTCTTCTGATCTTCAGTAAAGGACCGGGACAGAATTTTATTAGATTTTCTCCTCTAATAAGTTGTCAGACTATTGGCAAATCCAAGCTCAATTGAAATACTTTTGCATGAGTGCTTCCCATGGTAGGGTGTCTGGATTCTCATTATTAACAATTACAACTGCATACTACACGACAAACTCAGCAGATGTCAAACTGTGAATAAATAGCTTCAGTGCATTTAGTATCACTAAACTTTCAAAAATTAAATACCCAGTGAAAAACGTACCAGTGAAAATAGCTGAATCATCAAACCTGCAATCCTCCAACATAACAGAAACTAGATTTAGTATCAAATTTTTTGGATGCTGTTGTATAACGCACCTGCCCCCCTTTTTCTAAGCTATATTACTTCTAAAGATCAAACATGTTAATAAATAAAAATGTCTAACAATTTTAGTGGCTTATCAGCTACTCTTGTCTCTTGTCCCAATAACTTATGTAGCAAATATTCTTTAAATCTTATAAAACCTCCTAAGCAAACTGCTTCAAGAGATACATTGAGCTTGAGGACAGGAAAACTGTGATCACATTATCTTCTACTGTCTGAGCTTGAGGAAAAGAAACCTGTGATAACATTATCTCCATCATGACACAAGCCTGAGGCAAGATCACTGTCTTCTCACTCACACAGACATAGCAAGCTGCTCGAGGGACAAGCTGCCAATACAGCTCAGGTTTGGGCCTGCTCACTATCTTATTCTTCACCTGAGTCTTATCAACTGTGTATTCAAGAAACTATTCAAAAGGCTTCAACAGCTTGAGCTCTACTACATAATCAGGAGTCATGTTTTCCTCAGGTCACCAGGCTTTGTTTTTGAGGAAGACAGCTCAGTTTTTGGGTGGTTTGTTGAATCTGAAACTTGAAAAAACAAGTCACACAAGTTTTGGATAACAATGAATTTTGGAAAATTCACAAGGAGGAAGCATGTGATGAATCACTGCACTACATACAGTGTCCTAGCTCAAACAACTCAGACAGCACCAGATGCCTCAGATTCAAGAGAAATACTAAAAACAAATATTTACTGAGGGGTAGGGATTAATCTGTCATTTCAGAAAGCCGAGTAGCTAAAATTTATATTTCAAGAGTCTTGCCCCCTCAAAACAGTATTTTTTCCATGTTTGGAACTTCAATAATAGTATTTCAAGTAATTTCACTATCTTCCTCCTCCTTACGAAATCCTGAAATATCACAGAATCAATGAATCATACAATGGGTAGGGTTGGAAGGGGTCGTAAAAATCATTTAGTTCCAAACCCTCTGACATAGGCAGTGACACCTTCTACAAGACCAGATTGCTCAAAGCCCCATCCAACCTGTCCTTAAACACTCCCAGGGATGGGGCATCCATGGCTTCTCTGAGCAACCTGGGCCAGTGTCTCACCTGCCTCACAGTAAAGAATTTCTTCCCAATATCTAATCTAAATCTACCCTCTTTCAGCTTAAAGCCATTCCCCCTTGTCCTGTCACTACTTGCTCTTAGAAAAAGTCTCTCTCCCAGTTCATTTAGGTACTGGAAGACTGCTAGAAGGCATACCCAGAGCCTTCTCCAGGCTCAACAAGCCGAACTTTCTCAGCCTTTCTTCATAGGAAAGGTGCTTCAGCCCTCTGATCATCTTCATGACCCTTCTCTGGACTTACTCCACAGGTCCAGGTCCTTCTTATGTTGCGACCCCCAGAGCAGAATACAGTACTCCAAGTGAAGTCTCATGAGGGTGGAGTACAGGGGCAGAATCACCTCCTTTGATGTCCTGGTCACACTTTTGATGCAGCCCAGTATATGGTTTGCTTTCTGGGCTGGGAGTGCACACTGCCAAGTCATGTAGAGCTTCTCATCAACCAACACAAGTCCTCTCAGGCTCCTCTCAATTCAGTCTCCACCCAGTTTTTATCTGTGCTTGGGATTGCCTCATCTCAAGCAGAGGACCTTGCACTTGGCCTTGTTGAACTTCACAAGGTTTTCACTGGCCCACCTCTCAAGTGTGTCAAGGTGTCTCTGGATGGCACCCTTCTCCTCTAGTGTGTTGACTGCACAATACAGCTTGGTGTCATCGGCAAATTTCCTGAGGGCGTACTCAGTCCCACTGTCCATGTCATCAACAAAAATGTTAAACCATGCTGGTCCCAAAGCCGATCCCGTGTCTTTTATAACAGCCCAGGAAAAACTCCAGTGCAGGAGACAGAAGGGGTATGTCCTGAGAATCATCAGAATCAGGATTGAACCTACCTAAAATGGAAATATTTGTTTACAAACTTGAAGCATGAATTTCCTTGAATTACAAGGACAGCACAGTCCAGAAGAAGTACTTTTCTCTATAGTCAAAATGTACCAGAGAACACTTAAATAATAGTCTAGACTACTTGTTACCGGGAAGGTCACATTTTGAGTCACATTCTCATCATTAAGGACAGTATTAATTCCAAGCATATTAACAGAAAGTACATTTTCTCTCTTCTTCCAATGATAGAAATAAATATTAATAAAAAAAACTTCCATTAAATGTTACCATGATTTAACATTATGTATGCTTAAATTAAAATATTATTGATTCAAAAGTATGTGCTTGCACTTGCTAAAAGGAGAAACTATTCCAACCTTTTAATCCATAAAGATGATGCTGAACATCAATGCTGCAGCAGAGAAAAGGTGATTATGTTTTTAAAACTAATAAAGTGTGGCTTCAAGCAAATAAAAAAAAATCAGTTGCTATTTATTATTTGTTTTCCAATGTACTGTGTGTTCTACAGCCCTTTTTTCAAACTGGAGAGTATTTACACAGCCATCTGAAAATATATAAACATAACAGGAAAGATAAAAGAAAATAGTGACATTTTTCTTCCATGAAAGGATCTGTCCTGTGAACAATCTAAATTTTCCAATAGCAAATATTAAGAAAGAAGAAATGCATATATAAAATACCCACAAAGTTATTTTAGTTAAAATGTACACCTGCCTCTTCATTGCATATGTAAAACTAATGCATTTTCAAAAGTAAGCCCAGGCAGAACACTACTTTAAAGTTGCCAAATAAAAAAAGACACCTGTGAAAATAACTATTTATATCAGTAGATGCTGCTTCTTTTCTGTGACACATCCGTCCACAACTCAAGTCAATGGAAAGATTATTTTTTACTTCAGTGGTTTGGGCCCTAGAAGAAACAGACTTGTACAACGAAAATGTGTAGGAGTGTTTATAGCCCTTTCCAGATGACTACCCACACAGGACAGGGAAAAATAGACTTTTCAGCTAATTAAATTCTGTTATGGGCCTTCTGTCACCATCTTGATTTGGAAGTGTCAAGAAGTCAATATTTTAGTTCTATAGGCTTGAGCTACCATAAATATTAGATATTCTCGTGCAATTTAGTTTATGTGTCTCCTCAACCTAACACATAAAAGCAATAGCACCACCTCTACCACTTCAGCCACAAAGACCTGTGATCTGAGGTCCTAGTGCCTCAAACTCCTTGACATGTAATTTTTCTCCACTGCTATTTCTTTTGAAAAAGTTATGGATGTTTTGATCCACACCACTGTCCAGCTCTTGCAAAATAGCCCTATTACAGGGATAAAATAGGATAATTTGAGCTGAGCAATTTTACTATCATGGCTAACAACACTTGGAAAGGAAACAGCTGATGTCCAGTGGCCTCTCAGACTGTAAAATATATGTGCGATCTTGACTGAGTATACGGATGTTCTTACAGTTTTACCAACTTGAAGAATATGTCCAGTAAGTGAATATTGGATCTGTAATTAAGTATTTATTCAGATTATCAGATCCTATTAATCCTTTTTTGGTTATGAGTCTCTCTTCACACAGCCTACGTACAAAAACAGATATGAGAATTAGACCAAGTTTGATGCCTCAGCAGCTGCCTTATTGCAGCTTGCCTGTTCCTACCCAAAGTCAAAATTCACCTGAGGGATAAGGTTCTTCAAATATGTGATGAATCTTTCTTTCCATGCTCCTTCAATTAAATCTGTATTTTTCCTCTGATGTTTTTGCTCTTTTCCATTTTTCAAAATTATATCACTATATAGCACATAAACTGAGCACCCCGCTATGCAGAGAGATCAGACCTTATAGAAATCCCTACAAATATGTCTGCATTCACGAGTGAGCATTAATGCTTACTTTTAGATTCAGCATACATACAAGGCAAGTAGCTAAACTGCAGGATATCACATATGCTGACATAAGTGTAACTTGAATGATACTATAGACTTAATCAGAAAATTAAATGGAGAGTAGAGTTTTTGTTTATGACTCCATAAACTGAAGGAATTTAAAACTTCCTCACAAATATTTTACAAGACATTTTCATACTTGTAAAGAAGCATTTCTAGAAAATGCAGAACATACTGATAGAAGTAAAGGTCAAGGCTTGCTTCCATTCATCTTGAACACTGTGCCAAGTTCTCTATACTATAATTCATCAACAATCTAATTAACTTGTTTAAAATTATAATTAAGTTAGGCATACTTAAGGTCATGCAATTACAGGTCTGTGAAGAGAGTTTTACACCAACAAAGCAGCTGCAATCCAAATGACAAATCACACTTTCTCCGTTCCCAGACAGCTATTAATAATGTTTTCTTAATACCAAATTAAAAGGGGAGGTTGTTGCTTTGCAAGTACTGTCTATTCAGAAGTACTAAGAATCACTACAGTTATTGACTCAGGATGAAGCTTCCTGATTACAATGTGGAATCAGCATCTCTCAGAAACTTAAACACTGCCAAGAGATGTTGGGGTTACTATTTCCTGCTTTACTACTGAATTCACAGTGATTCATTGTGGGTTTTTTTTCTTCTGGTTAATCTTCGAATTTATCCATTTCTCATGATGTAAGAGTGCATAAATTTGTTATACTATATGGTCTTAGAATCTGGTCCTCAAAAGAAGTAAAGAAAAAAGCTCCCAAGTACTCTAATAAAGAAATATAAAAATCTTCCCAGCCACTGAGCTGGATAACTTCACCAGTGTATGATCCTTTATCCATGGTGAAGTACACTGCAGTTCCTAAAAGGGATGGAGATGAGTAGTGTGAAACTATGTTGCTTTATTATCTCTTTCGTCAGGCAAAATTCACAGCAGGCTGAGTCAGCTGAGCTTACATATTCATATAGGCTGCCTCAGAAATTAAAAGAACAGAAAGAATGAGTAGGTTGATTGCATTTTATTTGACACACTTTGTGTTCAATAAATAATATTGGAAAAGTTGACTGGATAGGAAAGATACAGAAAAATTGTACCTGCAAGATCATCTATGTAAAAAGAGAGATCTGGACCTTCTCAGTTGTTAAGCAAGCAACTTGCATTAAATAATGCTGACAAGTTAGAACTCAGACACTGTGTGAAGCAGATCCTGTTGGCTCTGAAAAACATGCTGTAACTTTCTAGCATATTAGCAAAGTAGAAAAAAGATATTTCTTTTTTTCCCTCAGAATTATTTCAGTAACGTGGCATTCTTTAGAATTTGACCAAGAAAAGGAAAGGTTGCCACTCACCCAAGAAAGCTACCAGACTGGACACCACTCGTGTTGACAAAAAGTAAAACCACATGTACAATACACTGTCAAGAAGATAAATTCATGAATGAAAACTCAACCTTAGTTTGTTTCTAAGACTTACACTGCTGGGCTATTTATCCCAGTTCTTCTATGGAGCTATACTTTCTACACTTGTTGATTAATGATGTTACCAGTGCAGCCATTTGATTGTATCTCATCTGGAAATTTCCAGTCCTGTTCCAGAAAAGACTGACCACATATGAATTCCTAGTTTACACCACCAAAACATAAAAAAGGCAGTGCTTCTTTTGTTAAATTCTCTGCCTGCAAGCTGCTATTTAGGAATTATTTCATGATACATTGGATACCTTTGCATCCCAGTTTAAGCCAAAGCACCCAGGAATCTAAGCCAGAAACATCAAGAAATACCTTCAGATCAATATGCCATCCAGCTACAACAGGCAATGCAAAGTGGTTTTGCTCTTTATTTCCAAGAAATCTCTACCTAGAACTCAAAGAGTTTAATAGCTAAAGCTATTTTGAGGTGTGAAAAATTGAAGGAGAATCACCTTTCCAAGCTAATGTCTGAATACTAAGTCTTGGAAGGAAACAGATCCATACTTCCTTTAAATTCGCTATGATATTACTGATTAGCAAGTATAATGTATGGCAGCAGCAAGATTGTTAAGCTCAATATTGTCTGCATATGATTTCCAGCAAAATTGGATTCTGCCTGCTTACTTCTGTTTGACATGCATAGATTGTTTTTTTCTTTTTCCAAAGTATATCTAGCTGCTTTTGCTGTCCTATTCTTTGTCATTATGTCAGAACGAACAGGAGCATAGTCATTCTGGAGGAAAAGCCTAGATTCTTCCATGTAGGAAGTTTCTAGTGAAGATGAGAAGTATGCAGACTGAGGAGTCACCTTTGCATACATTTTTCAGAAGGTTAGTATTAAATCCATCATAAAATGATTTTCTGAAACACCCAGAGGAATCATCAACATTACCACAACCACAAGGAATTTAAAATTGTCATTTTCCTCAAAAATCTTACACAAGTGTAACATGTAATGTGGAGATGGTTCAACCCCATATCATGTGAGACACTTACAAAGGTAATACCAGGCAGTGTGACATTTCTGCATCAAGAAACTGCAGGAAGAGAGAGGAATATGACCAACACTACAAAATCAACCACCAAAAAAACCAAACCGAAACTGAAACAAACCCACAACCCTCCCTTCATCTTGTTTCTACTGCTTTCCTCTAGCACTGCAGTGAACTCACCTTTGTGGCAAAGACCTTGGCAGTAGGTGCTATTAAAGGACTCCAGCAGAGTAGGGACAGAAATCCACATGGAAAACTCAGAATCAGCAACACCAGCAAGCTTAGCAGCCTTGGCTCTAATAGGAAATGTAGCAGTTCTGGCCTGCCTGGTAGATCTTCCAGGGCCACATCCAGCTTGAAAAAAAATCCTTAACTTGCTTCAAAAACAGTTGCAAGATGCTAGCTTCTTTTGTAAATTGACTTTCCCCATGTGTACTTGGGAAATGGAAATTAATATGAACAAATTAAAATAACAATTGACATACTATTTTCTATCCGTTATGTCAAATTTATTTATTTTTTGTTTCTTTCACTTGTAATTTGTCTTTCATCTTCCTATTGTTTCCTTTGTTTTTTTTCCTTTAGCTGACATTTGTCTTTCTGTTTTCTGTTATGTTATTATAAAATATATTGTATTACTAGAAGATATATTCCAAGTCTCAAAAGGAGATATCTGTCTTTTTTTCAACAACTCTATGTAAAATTAGTATATGTGTTTATAAAATGCATTTACATATAATTACGCAAAAAAAAAAAAGTAACTATGTGTTTCCATAGTTTAAAGATCACTTCTTTATGCATTTATTCAGCATTCAGTAAAATAAAATAAGCAAATGTAAAAGTCTTTGATGGTAAAAAAAAAAAAAGTCGTATTCTGTACATATTTGTTCCTTCTTGTAAGACTGAAGATTTCTCTCCAGGATTCATAGAATCATAGAATAGTTAGGGCTGGAAAGGTCCTCAAGATCATCTAGTTCCAACTCCCCTGCCATGGACAGGGACACCTCACACTAAACCATCTCACCCAAGGCTTCATCCAACCTGGCCTTGAACACTGCCAGGGATGGAGCACTCACAACCTCCCTGGGCAACCCATTCCAGTGTCTCACCACCCTAACAGGAAAGAATTTCCTCCTTATATCCAATCTAAACTTCCCCTGTTTAAGTTTTAACCCGTTACCCCTTGTCCTGTCACTACAGTCCCTGACAAAGAGTCCCTCCCCAGCATTCCTATAGGCCCCCTTCAGGTACTGGAAGGCTGCTATGAGGTCTCCACTCAGCCTTCTCTTCTCCAGGCTGAACAGCCCCAACTTCCTCAGCCTGTCTTCATACGGGAGGTGCTCCAGTCCCCTGATCATCCTTGTGGCCCTCCTCTGCACTTGTTCCAACAATTCCATGTCCTTTTTATGTTGAGGACACCAGAACTGCACACAGTACTCCAGGTGAGGTCTCATGAGAGCAGAGGGGCAGGATCACCTCTTTCGACCTGCTGGTCACACTCCTTGGGATGCAGGCCAGGATACGGTTGGCTTTCTGGGCTGCAAGTGCACACTGAAGCCAGCTCATGTTCATTTTCTCATCGACCAGCACCCCCAAGTCCTTCTCCGCAGGGCTGCTCTGAATCTGTTCTCTGCCCAATCTGTAGCTGTGCCTGGGATTGCTCTGACCCAGGTGTAGGACCTTGCACTTGGCATGGTTAAACTTCATGAGGTTGGCATCAGCCCACCTCACAAGCGTGTCAAGGTTCCTCTGGATGGCATCCCTTCCCTCCAGCATATCAACCGGACCACGCAGCTTGCTGTCATCGGCAAACTTGCTGAGGGCGCACTCAATCCCACTGTCCATGTCAGCGACGAAGATGTTAAACAAGACAGGTCCTGATACTGATCCTTGAGGGACACCACCCGTTACTGGTCTCCAGCTGGACATTGAGCCATTAACCACAACTCTTTGTTGCACCCATCCAGCCAGTTCTTTATCCACCGAGTGGTCCATCCATCCAATTGATATTTCTCCAATTTAGAGACAAGGATGTCATGTGGGACAGATTCCCAAACATAAAACATCTATTCATGAATGGTAAAGTTTACCCAGAAACACGTAATCCTGCAAAACGTTGCATAAGCAGTCTAAATGTGATTTGTGTGTTTATCTGCACATCTGTGTGAGACAGACTTCGCAATTACTGGAGTTTCACCTCTCAGCTGTTAAGACACCTACACCTTGCCCTCATACTGCAGGAAGCATTTTAAAAAATCCCCAAAAACCTTCTTCCAAAGGAAAGGTTTATTCAGTCTATTTACAGAATTTTAAGGGACAAACAAGTTTTCACTTAAAAAAACTGAAGAAACACTGCCTGTCTTTTCTTAGTTTGGATTTATGGGGCACACATGCTACATAATTAAAAGCAAAAAATCACATCTCTTTCTTACAAAAAGAAATAAATCCAAGAGACAGGAGCACAGGAATACTTGAATCAGAATGTTTATTTTCACTGATTTTTTTTTTTCATAAGCACTAATAATTTGGATACTCATCATCCCCAAGGGATCATTTAACACCAATAAAACACATGTTATCCAAATGCAAAAGATAAAAGACAGCCAATTATGTTTAACAGCAAAACTCCAGGCTAATGTTCCCAAATGGATGATTAGTCAAAGAGCAGTAAGTTATTTGTGATATTTTGCAGAAAGAATAATAGTACTGCTTTTTTTTTTTAACTTTAACATCAATCTTTCCCTCTAGTGTTATCAAATTAATGCATAGTTTTAACTCTGTATCTGTTGGCTTATAAAACTAGTAGAGAGTATTAAAGGCAAATTCACTTATTTTCTTATTTCTCATAGTAATACTATGAGTATTACTCATTCAAATGAACTGAATATCCATTACATATTGTTTTCTTTCCTTCCCCATCCCTTCTCCCTAGTCCCATGGTCCCATGGAGTCTCAGCTATTAATCTACTCATCTTCAGCCATATGACAAAAGGATGCCACCAACATACTTTGTTAACCAGTTCTGCTTTAGAAATCCAGAAATAAGGAAACGTTTTTAACTCTAGTATACATTTGCAAAAGACAAAGAAGAAACAGGACCAGCTCAAGGTTAAACCTTGGTTCACACCAGGACTGGAAATGTAAGAGTGGAAATATCACAGAAAAAAACACAGTGTTTAATTCTGAACTGACAAGAAAGCATGAACTGTAGTTTACTTTTATTGATTTATAGACATTATGGATTCGTAAGACTTGGAGCAAAAATAGCTCATCGACTGAGAAAGAATACCACATTCAGAGGAAAAGAACTTATTTTCTTTCCTCATTAATATTATTATTATATGTCAACTCTGAAGTTGGTCACCTTTGAGCAGGTCACATTTTCTCACAAAAAAAAAAAAAGACAATTAATATCGTCTCACTAGTTCTCCATATTTCAAAGTGAATTTTGAGGTCTGTTTAAAGCATCATTTCCTCTCTATAAAATCAACAAAAGTAAGAGTGGATCAAGAAGCACTTGATTTCTGTATTTACATGAATATTGCTGCTATATTTGTTTAATTACTCTTTAGAAATAGCAGGGGTCATGTAATTAATGCAGCACATGACTGACAGGGGTAAGACTGCTTTAAGCCTTGATGGATTATGAACCAAACCATCAGTAGCAATTAAATTTATATAGAGGAATTGAGAGGAAAGAGATCATGCAGGGAAACAGAAAAAATCACTATGGAAATGTAGTCATCAAAATACACGTATACCTTGACCATGAAGTAGCTCATTTTACAGTCTAAATGTTTCTCTTTCTGACCACAATCACGAAAAAACTGATTTGTACTGATTGCAAACACTTATTGCCTTTAGCTCTCTGAGTAAACATTACGCCAACCTGACAAATGACAAAACGTCCTTGCTGAAATTTACTTAGGCAAATAGGAAGCACTTAAATTTAAGCACTATGTGCTGCCACTACATTGGTAGTTTTTGTATAGTTTATGGGTATGGATATCACAGACACTTTATGAATAAAGTACTTTACAGGAACAACTCTGTCAAAACAACATCAGCTTCCAGAGCAGCAGGTTAGCTCCCAGGAACAGACTATTGCACATCAGATAGTTAACTCTGGGTTACATTTAGCTTCAGCACACGTAACCACACACCCACAAACATGGGCCGTAGCACTAGACAGATTAGGAGTAGACTAGCATCACAATCTTGGTCTGCAACAATCACACTGGTTACCAAAGTGAGCTCAAGATGTAAAGGCTGTTATACAAGCATTTTGTTTTGGGGGAAACTTTGACTCCAAGGAAGCACCTAAAGGTCAGAATGAACCAGCATATTTTAAGATCTTTTTAACCAATAATGGGCTTAATATTCATGTAGGTCTCTTGAGTTCTAGCTCTTAAATGTATTCTTAACAAACCTTTTATTTTGTTATCATAACTTCTGGGAAGTACTCAAGGCACCTGAAACTAAAATGGTTATAAAATTGTTCTTCTCGTCATTATCTGAGACAATGGGAAAAGCAGTGGGATTTAGATGATATAAATCATATCTGATTTATACACCCTATGTGTTTTTGCTCCAGCAAGACCTACCCTGCAAGTTATGGCACAGAAACATGCCCCCCAGGTTTTGCTTTTCTTTCTGGTGGAGGTATTAGGACAGAGGGCTGAAGGAGGGCTGGCTTCTAGTTTCTCTTAATGTTTTCAATTATAAATGAATAATGCATATAATCACAGGCAAGCAACATGTACAAATCTCTGGCTTCACTCTTACATCTCTGAAAATATCTTTTTCTTTTCCTGCCCTGACCTGCTATGTAATGGCAATTAAAAAGTCAGACTTTTCTGGCCAGAAGAGCGTGTAACCATACAGTACCAATCAATATTATATTTTAAACAGGAAAGGCCAAGGACCTTTTAATTTTTCTAACCATTGTGCCTCTTCTTTTAAGCATACCTTCATTACAGTCAAAATATACTGTCTTCACATGATTCTCTTCTGTCACCTCTACATCACAAGTAGCCCACTTGATCATATTAAACAAAGTTTTTGGAAGAGGTTATATAAAAGATAATGCAAGCATAATTTTATTTTTCTCAGTATGGGTTTTAAAGCAATCAGCCTTGCAATAAACAAGAGACTCTCTTGATAGGATCAGTCAGCGTTTGTCAGACATATTTCCTTAAAAAGAGTTGACTTGATATTAATAGCAATCTGTCGTTCTCCCTATCAATCAGGAATTGCAATCAACCACAAACACACCCTCTAGTTCTCCTTCAATCAGGGAAATAGTGCAGAAAGTCAATTGCAAGTGTTTAATAAATTCTTCAAGGAAAAAATCCATTAGAAACTGTTGGGACCATCGTGTGATACCTTTATTTAAAACAGGAGTTTTCTTTTTCCGTGAGCAGCTTTATTATTTTTTCAGGGTTATCAAGCACTGGAACAGGCTGCCCAGGGAAGTGGTTGAGTCACCATCCCTGGAGGTATTTAAAAGGTGTCTAGACATGGAGCTTAGGGACATGGTTTAGTGATGGACTTGGCAGTTAGATTAATGGTTGGACTTAGGGGTCTTTTCCAAGCTAAATGAGTCTATGATTTTCTGTGGGTCTTCATAAGCTGCAGAATACTAAGAGCCTTAAAATCTAGGGCTGTGTGCTTTGAGAAGTTTTTAGTTCACAGTTACTCAGAAAAAAAGAATCAGTGTTGAAAATGTTACTATTTAGCACTAATGAAAACGTGCCTCTTTTTTTTTTTCAAGTGCTTTCTGGGAATGGAAGGGTAGGTTACCTGTTAGCTTTTCCCAAACAACCTCTGCAGCAAAGCACCAGATCAGACTCCTCATTTCCCAGCAATGAGGTGTCATTAAAAAAAACACTATGAAATTACGAAGCTTCTTTTTGGAGAGCTTAAGACATTAGCAAAACAGATTGTTTCTCCCAATGGTATGTTTAAACAAGCAAGGTACTTTTAAAGTGTTACTGTACAGAACAAAATTTCACTATGCATGTGTTTGTGGTGCCAAATACAAGCTTCTGAAATGCCTTTCAAATTATTGTTCATTATCAAGGACAGACTTTGTCAGCTATTACTAAACTTCCAGTGTTGCTACCATATGCTTTAATTCCCCTATGGGAAATCTCATTCCGGGACAGAAAAATCACAGCAGGTAGAAAATCATATGAAACTTTCAGCAGTTCTTTAGAATCATAGAATTGTTTAGGTTGCAAAAGACCTTTAAGATCATTGAGTCCAACCATTAACTTAATTGCCACATCCATCACTCAACCATGTCCCCAAGTATCACATCTACATATCTTTCAAACACCTCCAGGGATGGTGACTCAAGTCCAATGGTGACCAACAGTGTGCTCTGGTGCTATCGGGAATATGATTCTTCAGTAGATTCATTTTAGTAGCGACATCAGAACAGGAAGGCAGTTTAGTATTCAGGCTAAAGGAAATGTTCACTGGGGGCCTTGGAGGCAAGGGTAGGAGTATCATACTCTGAAACTGTAAAAAAATGAGTTTAGATAAACCACAGACCACTAGTTTTACAGAGGAAATGTAGAAGATGGTTCACAAAATATGTGTGTATATGTCTATGTGTGTGTATGTGTATCTAAACAGAAGAATTTGAAGCTAAATATTTATACTACTATGAATGCTGTCATATAGTTTCTCCTGTTTGCTACAAAATAAACACCTCTTCTTGTCAGATGTGTGCCAAGTATAAATTTTATACTTATATTGTATTATCCTATACTTGGTATTTCTAGAAAGCTACCAGTGATCTTCCTACATGTTAAAATGTCTCTTTCAAGTACAAGTTAAATAAATATTCCAGAAGAGATTTGGGGTTTAAGGGTTGTTTATTTTTCAAGAACTTGAGTGAAAAGACAAAAAGACACCACAGAATTGCTATTACAGAATTGAAATACAATTAAAAGGGCAAGAACTAAAACCCAGGAAGGAATTTTCATCTGAACTATAAGACCCAAGTAAAGTAGATTGAGTGCACCTTTTAACATCAAATACTAAATCTCAAAGTTGTCAGACTAATACTGCTTTGATACCATAGTAACTAACTGAGTTTCTAAATTATTATTATATTTTGCAAGAAATGCATGTCTCACACTTCAGGTATCAATGCAAAATTATTTCAGCCTATCTTCTGGCCAGAACATATAGCATGCCCTTTATTATATATACCCTTCTGCCTTGCACACTAATAATAGTATTCTGCAAACTTTAAGTTAGCAATGAAGTTGCTCTGGTACGTGACAATGGACATATTATTTTGAAAAAACTATATAAAAATGCAATAATTTAAAAAATTAGCTTACAGGAATCATACCAGATGACTTATTCTGCTTAACCAGTCTAGTGGTTTAGGAAAGTATTAAGCTATTCTGCACTGTAATTTGTCTTTCAAGTGTATTTGTCATCTGCTGGGCATCTAAGAAGAAAATGTTTCTGTCTTTGCTCTCCTTGGATCAGCGTATTGCAACAATCGTATATCCTAACAGTCACATGCATTTAAATATTAATTTTTTTTTGCTTCATTTTGAGACACAGCATCTGAATCAGGACATAAGGGAGCCATGAGGACATGTACCCTAGGCCTAAACTGGGAAAGTACCTGTAGCCACTTAAACTGTCACCAAAATGCTCCATCTTGATGACAGAAATAGCTAACAATGACACTTTATAATACTCTGCTGCAAGAAAGTTTTATTCTTACCCTGTACCCCAGTTCTTCTCAGGCAGTTAATGCCAGCTTGTGCAACCAAACAATAGAGATAAGCCATAGGCACGTCAAGGTGATAGTAACATATTCAGCAAAACTGGAACCCAGAGCAATCTTTGTTAGTCTTTTTTATCTGTATTTTCCTGAGCATTGTTTTGAAAACTGTCATATTTCACTAGATTTTTAGAAGGTCATTTATTATTTTCTTTATATTTTTTTTAAATATTTCCCATAGTAAATGTGGTGCTCTTGAAGGACATTTTCAAAAGACACAGAAAAAAATAAAACATGGTGATTGAAGTAAGAATCAAAGCCAGTGAAGTCCGGTAAAATAGGATCTACATTTAATTAAATTGGATTTCTCATTCAGGAAGGGAATGATAAATAGCATTATTGTATTTTACAACGCTTTAAATCATGACACATTCACATATTTATGTTGTTATCAAGTATGTCTAGACATGGCTTCAATGAAGTTCTCTGTTCTACCCTTTTAATTAGGGCTTTCTGCTCTGCTTTTTCTAACAGCTCTGGCAAGAGTAATTTGCTATAATGAAAATCAAACATACACGTAAAAGTGCAATTAGAAATTCAACGCCTTTGTGGGAATACAGTCTTCCTATTTGATAATAATGGAACTGAGTTTGACTTACTGCTTGTAATTTCTGATAGAGGGATCAAATTAGTAATTTACTGGAAAAGTTACCAGACATGCCAAGAAACAATGACTACTTTTCTCTGGAGCTAGTATTGTAAAGACTGAGCTAACCCAAAACAGCCCATATTTTTAACACTGGACAAGCACCTTGGCATGCATCAAAAGTGAAACAAAAAATTAACCCAATGCAATCAAAATATTAACTTTTTATCAAATCCATACCTTTCAGAACTTTACAAAAACATGTATTTTGTCTTATACACAACTTCTTCATACTAAAGATCTACAGCTGTCCGTTTTTTTCCGTCCTATTTCTGTGTGTGCATGTTTTTTTTGTTTTTCCTTCCAAACCCCAGAACAGTCTCAGAATGGCCTAAACAAGTCTGCACCACCTTCATGCTCCATCCTCATTGACTCAGACTGCCAATCCCAAACTGAACCTTTGGACAAACATCTCACCTTTTAGATGGAGGCTGATCCTCTTGCACAATAAACCTTGTGTCGAGCAACACTTTCCAGACTGTTAGAACCAGGAATATTTATGAGAAAAGGACTCCTGGAAAGGAAACAAACTTTGATTCCTTGCCTTTAAAGCCTGAGTCTTTTTCAGATGAAGTTACTATAGAGGAATATTTGAAAAAAAAAATACATTTCATAGGAGAACTTGATAAATTCAAATCTCTCAGGTAAAAATAAACCAGATTTTAAAGCAATAGAGGATTTTTCCCATGGTAAAGAGGAAAACCGGAAGTTAAAATAAGCTTGGGTTACTAAATTTATGCAGAGAAGCTGTGTGGATGTTTGCTGCACAGTGGATGTATACCCTTGAGTGCTCACCTACCCCTGGTGTTTACTTCAATCAATGCCAAGAAGCAGACCACTTCAGGACAATTCTTGTGAAAGGACCACATGAGGATGACTCTACCATGGAATATTACTCTCCAAGGCTATCTAAGCCATCTTGCTAGAATTCCTCCTTTAAAAGGAGAAACTGCAAGACCAAATATATCAGCAATTTTCTACCAGATATTTTGAGCCCTGAACAAAGAAGATGTACACCCATATGGTGGCTAACAATTTAAAAAGTGACTGATAGTCTAGAGCGGGACAGTATGGACCCAGTTTAAGCATCTGAAAATAGTGTGTGTATGCACATACAACAGAAAGTGGTGGGGACAAAAATGAGAAGGGTAATCTTCCCTCTGAAACTGAAAGCAGCTGACTGCAATGAAGTTATTTGGTATATGGACTCTATTGGAAGCTCAGATATCTCCACCACATAGAAAAGCCTGTATTTTTATGTCAGTTCAGCACCTCAAATGGAATCATGCTCACACCACCTCTTCCTCTGCACATCTTCTGTCATTGACAAAACAGAAAATATGCTTATAAACATAAAAATTTAGAAAATTTACCCATATTTCAACTTCTATGGATGTCTGTGTGGGTGGGTGTGTGTGCATGTACATACACCTCTATAAAACAATCTTAAAGGAAAGAATAGGTTTGGATAAATTTACTTCATAAGCAATGCACAACCTTCATTATTATTTCCTTGTCTTTTTCTCATGGGAAATGTTGCACTTTCAATGATAACTAGAACATAATGGATGTGTTGCATATAAAAAGGCACGTGTCCTCATTTAGCTGGCTTTCAAGATACAGAACCTTAATTTTTAACTCTAGGGCAGCTGTCTATAAAGCATACCAGTATGTTTCTGCCAAAACCCTCAAATTTTCTAGCCAAATTTCTTCTGACTGAGGAAGATAGGAGCAGAAACTCTGTTCTAGCAGTTTAAACCACTCAATTGTCTTGATGAGTTGAGCTTGGTGGCAATAACTTTAAGCTCTCCAACAATAAGCTCTCTAACAATTTTTTAGAAACAGGGAGTTAGATGCAGAAAATAGTTGTGTATACTATACAACAGTTGTGCTGTGGTTTACATATGGTTTTATGTCATCCAAATCTTTACATTTCTGTACTACTGCTGAGACCACACATAGAATTGATCAAAATATGAAAAAGGTTCATACAAAATTTCAGGGTCTCTAGGCCTTTACAGTTTGGGCACTGGGGAGATTTTAAGTCAAGAAAAAAAAAGACACTTAAGGGGAGAGTGTCACTGGGATGAAGCCTACCCAAAAGCAATGCTCATATAAGTAAAACCTCGCCTACATCTGTCCAGGTCTAACTCATCTGCTCATTCTGGTATGTGCTGGTAAAACAAGAAACATTCAAGCAATTACTATGGGAAGGCTTTCGCAAAATCTCTGTACTGTATCTGCCCTTGTTTAATGGTTTAACTATGCATGGCAAAGAAATAAAAACATTCTGACAAAAAATTTTACATGCTTATAGCATGTCTTGTGATAATAACAACTAACTGGTTTTATGCTACAGCAGTTATGGCAAAATCCAAGAAGATTTGTTTGGGGTGACCAACAAGGTCATGGGTCACTTAAGCAAACAACCTAGGTTGGAAAGCAGTAATTGATGTAACTAACAGCCCCTTGGGAATTTACATTTCCAACAGGAAGCAGAAAGCTGAAACCAATCCACCATGGATAAAGGCCTGGCCACCAGCCAGGAGGCAGATTCATTAACCAGCTGGAGCAAGTGTCCTCTTTCCCCAAGGCCATGCTGCTGGTCACTACTACCACTGTGCTGGAGGCATTCCATGGTGTGTATTGTCTGTGGATGGAGAACAAAAATCACTATCCACATGGTAGACCCATCCCAGTTTGTAAACTGCCAACAGATTTTAGGTTACTGAGTGGCGTGGTTCTGCTCTTTTGGCTACTTCAGCCCTAAATTCTCCCACTGCTGAATCAGACCTCCATGTCTGGCTTGCCCTCTCTTTATAGTATTGGAACATTTACATCTTAATTCAACATAAATTATTAACAATCATAATACTGAGAGTGATTAAATATTTCATGTCTTTTCATGTCTGCGTTCTATTAAGATACTGGTCTGGTATCAGTATTCTATGTTCGAAACCCAAGCTTCACCCCCTTCCTTAGTCCAAATCATAGTATTTATATCATGATGCAAGATAGGAGATTAGGTAAATTTGCAAGGAGAGAATATGCATTATATAATTATAAAGTGAAATGGATTTAAAGGTGTGTAAAATACACTGGGAAAAATCAGTTTTAATAATACGTATACTTTTCTTATTGGTTTGTTGCTTATAATTCACATGGGTTGATTATTCTTCTGTTGCCTCTGTGAAGGCGATATAGAGGCTCTGAACTGAAAGAGCAGAAGGTGAAGACAAACTTCTGTGTAAAGTTATTTGACTTTTTCAAACTTTGCAGACTACTTACATGGCAGTTTTATTTCCTCATTTGTTTGGCTTTGTGTTAAAAAAAAAAAAGCTAAAGTGTATCAATATAGATGAATAAGTCAGAGCTGATAAAGTCTACATATTCCCAAATACAACAAAATACATATTTTCCATGTGTATTCCATTAAAATGTGGAACTGGGAGGCCAATTATATTACAAACTTCTTTTGAATAAACTGTTCCATAGTTTTAGACAATCGTGCTTTTTTAAGTGCATCTCAGCAAACAGATGGCTTGGTTGAGTAATCCCAACACTTATACTGTCCTTGAAATCTTATTTCAGTACGATTATAAAAAAAAAAAAAAAAATTCAAGGACTATAGAAGTTCAAAGATTCAAAGAGTGGCCTGGGTTTGAAGGGGCCTTCAGGTATCATCTTGTCCAATTCCCCCTGTCATGGGCAGGGACACCTTCCACTAGACCAGGATTCTCAAAATGTCTTCTGAAGTTTATAGCCATCAACTGCAACACTCCAGTCATGTGATTTATCCCATGACATTAAAGAGATCATAGCTTTCTAGCTGAAAGGTTGCTTCCAGTTCCTCCTGCTTTTTACCCATGCTGCATGCAGCAGTAAACATGCATTTCAGCTGGGCTATCAACAATTTCACCTTTTAGAGCATGACCTAATTTCTTTCAGGCATTTCACAGTTTTTTCCCTTTTGGTTCCTAATGCGTGAGCATCCCCTGGCTCTTCTGTTTTGTAAAGCAAAATCTGGAAAGCAGATCCACAGGGTGATTAGTAGTGAGAGTTGTCATGCACGATCGTTGACTGTCCAGTACCTTTCATCCAAACACAGTTAGAGGAATTAGTCATCTGGTCAGCTCCTTATAAAGAGGTGAAGATCTAGCAGGCTGAGAATCAAAGGAAGTCATTACACAGCAATGAGTAAAGGAATAAACTCTTGTTCCTGACAGAATAAACATGACAGCCAAGGCATGGCATGAGTAGGGAAGCTTAGCAACCCAAAAGGGAGCAGTAAGGCAACCACATAAAGGACTGCAGCTAGAATATATACATTTTTAGTTAGCTCATTTGCATAAGCCCTATTTCCTTCTACTGTTTCATACCCTTTGAGCTGGACCAAGACTTGAAATAAGTATTTTATCAGGCTGCAAGGAACGTATGTTAGTGGTGCATCTTTGTGCAGTAACTTCTCAGAAGCAGACACCGATAACTATTCACACATCTTTTTAACAATATAGTAATGCTGGTCACAATCAAGTTCAGCACTTCACTGTCTAAACGCATGGTAACAGGTAGCTGACCATACAGAGTATGGGTTGTCAAAGACAGCAGTGGGTGCCTCTGTCTTGCATATGTTTAAGGTTACAATGGCAAGTAAGCTAGGAATTTAATCCAGTTCCCAAATTAATGAATCCCAAGCAGGCTCTTCAAGTCCTGCAAAATTAAACTTTTCCTGTGCCTATGCAGACATCTGAGTAGATAATTAGAAAGAGGAAGAACAGAATTTAACAGCTTCTCCAGATATTTTTAAAGTTCACCTTCTTTATCCTAGACAATTTAGAAAAGTAGTAACCCAATATGTAATTGGTAGGTTGCACCATTCAGATCACATCTACATTGTATTTTACAGCAGGTAGGGTTAGTTATTCTAAGGAAAAAAAAAAAAAAAACAAAAAACAAACTCTAAAATATTTTAAGTACTGCTGCTGATATATTCAGAAAGAAGATGTATTCCATACTGAAAAGATACACTCAGATTTGCATATAGATGTTTCAACTCCCTTTCCTCTCGGCACCACATGCTGTGCATGCACAATATTGAAATTTAACAGTAACATGCCAAAGCATTACATTCCTCGGTAATTCCTTTGCAACAGTGAGATTTGTCTACTTACTTCTTTGGCATAAATCTCTGGCATTAACATTTGTTATGACAAAAGAAGCAGCAAGAAAAGAGCCAGTTTGAGCCTCTAAACATCATGCATTTCCAATACACAGTGAACTTATTTCTAACTCATTAGAACTGACACGGTGTGTAGGATCTGAAGGATGTGTTTGTAAATGATATTCTCTGAAAGTTGAATTTGTAATAAAAGTTATTTATGAACTTGTCGCAGCAGAACAGCTCTTGCAGTAACATGAACTCTAGTCTCAATCAAAAAAATTCACTGATACAGTTCTTCAAAGGAAGCATCTCTAATGTAAATGCCTTTGTCAGCATGGGGGGTGGGAAGGAAGAAACATGACAAACAGGAGCTTTCAATTACCACAACCCTCAAGAAAAATGTGAAACGCAACAAGGTTTTTACACACACAGTAAACAAGAAGAAACCAAGCCTCAAGCATCTAAATTCCATTAATTCTGCATATCTAACTGCAATAGAGTAATTCTAAAATAAAAGGTAGGTGGAAAGCATAAATTTAGGGTCAGAAGAAATAGATATATTAACACTTTGCTTTATTACTTATGTTAAAATCTACAGAAACATATAGGTAAGAATTCATTGCCAATTTACATCAGATGTGACAAAGGTTATTGCATTAGACTGTCATTTTATCATCTACCCATTGATTTCTTGTGATTGCTATGCCATTCAGTTTAGTGGAGCCCTATCCCACTTTTTAATTTCTAAAATAACTTCCAAAGGCATCACCATTCAGTACTGATTTTGTAATTTTGCTTAGTTTGGGGTAGTAGAAGTTTTCTAAAGTGCATCCTAAGTAACATTTACCTGCAAGAAATCCAAAGGCAACTTTATTACTGATCTTCACTTGAAAAATCAGCACAAGAATTCCGCACTAAAACTGCATGCAATGAGAACTGTAGGAAGTTACTGCCTACTTTTGTTTATAGCGTAACATTACCAAATCTATCAGAAACCTAATTAATCACAGACACAGGATTAAACCTCTCCTTCTAGTTTCAACTCAGGGGACTTCAATGTCTGCAAGCCAAAACCCTTCTGCTAGTATAATGACAGCTCTGATTACTCTGAGCAACTCCAAGTATTTTTCAGGAGGGAAGAAAGTAGGGAGATTCTGTCTCCCAAAATGCAGATAGTTTTCTTTTATTAATATGGTTTGATTTGCAAAGGTTTGTGACTCCCTGGTTCTGATTCTCAGTTTAAAAGCCCAATGATCAAAGAACATTAGCATAACCAAAGCCAGAAAGTGGGTTGATATCTGCTAGCAGAGGGGCCCCAGAGGAGTTATTTAATCATCTCCAGTAAAAGGAAGAAAGTACTGAGCTACTGTCGTGGTTTAAAAAAGTCAGCCATAAACCACACAGCTTGTCCACTCACTCCCCCCCCCCCCCCCTTCCTTCCCTCTACTCCCAGAAGGACAGACAGGAGAATCGAAAAGAATGCAACTCCCATGGGTTGAGATAAGAACAGTTTAGTAACTAAGTTATAACAGAAATCACTACTGCTACCACCAATAATAATAATGATAAAGGAAATAACAAGAGGAAAGAATACAAGACCTCAACACCAGCCGATCAATAACTCTCCCCACTCCCCCCAGCCGAGCAGTGACCGATACCTCATCCAACCCTGCAGTCCTAGCCCTTCCGGGTAACTCTCCGTTACATCCTGGGCATGACGTGCTGTGGTAAGGAATACCTCTTTGGTCAGTTTGGGTCAGGTGTCCTGTCTGTGCTTCCTCACAGCTTCCCCTCCTCCCTGGCAGAGCATGAGGCTCAGAAAGTCCTTGGCCAGACCAAACATTTGAGCAGCAACTAAAAATATCAGCGTTATCAACGCTGTTCCCAGGCCAAAAAATCAAAACACAGCACTGCACTAGCTACTAAGAAGGAGAAAAATAACTGCTACCGCTGAACCCAGGACAGCTCCATTTTCACTAAACACCCATGAGATTATCCTATCATTCATGGAAGTGTAGTAATACTAGCTAAAGTATAATGAGTAAGTTTTTGTGTTGCATTATGACAACAGCGAGTTAATTTTGACTTTTTTATTAGTCAGAATATAATACATAGGCAGACATAATGTTGTATTTGTGATCGTCAGCTAAAATAAACTGAAGACATAGAGCAGGTGACGTGAGAAACAACTGTGCATCACTACAGTTAGGCAAGCGCAATCTAGCTGACTCTTTTCTATTTATGACCTTGCAGGGACAATCTGTAGGTTTAGATTAAATCTTTTTTCCATTCTGTGCTTGTGTGTAAAATTCATATTGTGATCCCTAAACTTAGTATAACATCCTTACGTGTAGGGAAGGAAAACAGTAATTGGAAGTTATTGGGTTTATCTTCAGGTATTTCTTCAGATTAAACTGACCTTCTCACAATGTGAATGTCAGAGCTGCATTCCTTTTCCAATAATCTCTTGCCAGGAGGTGTTCTTATCCACCCTTGCTTACATTAAAAAAAAAAATCGAATTTTTTTCCTCACAGTATTTGTTCTTTTTTCCTGCTCCCCATTTTGGTATTATTGTATTGATTTACTGGGAACTTAATGGGATTTCTGTATCTATCTTCTTTTTACTTAACACACTGTTAGTTTCATCATCAACTTTTTAATTTTCTGTTAGTCCTCAGGTAGCAGATCACAGGCAGCTCACATTTTTACTTTCATCGAATACCTGCTTGAATGCAATCATAGGTTTTTACAACAGAGATTTCCCAGAATCTGTTTGGCCAGATGTGCTTGATTGAAGAAGTTCCACTTTCATCATGTGATTTTTATATCCTTTGTGCAAATCCAATAACATAACTAATACAATCACCTGCCCAAACCGATAACACTTTCCTAAAAGCCCATTTCTGAATGACAGTTTGCAGGACTACCAATTGCGAGTTTACTCACCCACTAAAGAATGCTCCTCTGTTAACAACATCTGTAGGAATCCTGAAGGAGGGATCCAGCTTGTGGAAGGATCAGCCTGTACCCTGCTCACCTATCAATGGGAGACTCTGCCTGCAGGGCAGGTGGTAGCTTCTCTTTCAATTCCACAGTGGTGCCCCCAGCCAGTGTCCCTGATGGGCCCACCCCATGGCTTCCAATCCCCGACACTCATTTACAGACTGAAATTGTGCTTTTTTTGCCATCAAAAATATCTTCACATCAGTCTTCTTGTTACCATCATTACTGTGTCTTGGCATATGCTATTCATCTGGAATTAAAACAACCTGCCAGAAATCAGCTTACTACAAGATACAGTCTATTCCATCCAAAGTCTGCTCTGCATACATCTTGCCTATTATTTTATATAGGCCAAGAAAAGACAGTGTTAAAATTTTGTGTCTCTTATGAGCTTTGATTCCTTCAAGATTTCAGTGTTGCCTCACCAGAAGGCCAAAAAAGGCAATTTTAAACACTGCTCTCCGAAAAAAACCCTATGTAAGACAGGCAAATGAAAACAGGACTTTTCAATGGCTTCTCCACAAGATAAGACATACATATCTGGAAAGACATGCATACAGCACATTCACTGCACAGCTGTGCTACACAAAATTTGCATTCATAAGCAAGACATACTATGCCACACACATTCAGAATTATGTGAACTCACACTGGATGCCAGATTATTTGGGCACATACTAGTACAAAAAAATTACAACAAATCTCAGTAACTTTTGTCTGCTACAGAACAAGCTTTATTACGTGATACAAACTACTATGGAAATACACTCATACTCCTTTTAATATCATCATGAGCTTAATATTCATTGAGATAATACGTCAAATAATTTTACACAACAAGAATTATTAAAGCTTTTTATGCCTTATTAATTTTTCCCCATCATTAAACATTTTCTTCTATTTATACTGTAACACAGGTATAAAATGTGTTTATCTATAAAAGGTTTGATTCAAATATAATGCTTCCCA
The DNA here is from genome assembly GCF_037157495.1 of Lathamus discolor. Lineage (NCBI taxonomy): Eukaryota > Metazoa > Chordata > Aves > Psittaciformes > Psittacidae > Lathamus > Lathamus discolor. The sequence continues at coordinate 89,368,095 of NC_088885.1, read as the reverse complement.
GAAGTGGATTTGCCCCAAATAAAACAATAACAGTTCCAAACCACAAATATATTGATTCAGCTCCTGTGCTGATATGGGCCACGGAAAATACCATTAATTTTATACCATTCTCTAGAAGCTAGTGCAGCTTTACCAAAATGCAGCTGCCTGCAGTATCATAGGGAATGTGATCTGATCACAGGAAACTTTAGGAGAAGAGCAGCATGAATCACTAAACAAACATTATGGCAGCTTTTAAAACAAGAGATACATGTATATATGGAGGCAGTATTTGAATTTTTCATGCAAATTTTTTACCTCTTAGTGCTTACATTATGACTCACTATTTGCCATTTGCTCTTTGAGCCCCCGGATATTATTTCTGCTCTTTACCAGTGTTTAAAAGTTATAGGCATAAGAATATAGGCTATAATTAATATCAAATATTTAATTAAAAAAATCAAACACCCATTAATAGAAGCACTTGCATTTGTACACTAAGCCAAACAATGAATGCGCTGGTGGTGGAGTAGGCTAATTCCTTGACTGATTCTGCAGTAAGAATCTGGTTGATGTTAAATACTTAGCAACATATTGCTTAGGGAACTGCTTTGGGTTTGTGTTTTTTTTCAACTTCACATCATTTCCATCCCCACTATTCCTGACAATGACAGAGCATCCCTCCCCGTACAACAAGCTGCTTCTCATGCTGCCTGACCACAAGCAGCAAGGGCTGATCTGAGTAGCAGCTCCTACTGAGTGAAAGGGAGATGCTTAATATTAAAATACTTCTGAGTAAGGATTATAGAACACTGAACCTATTTCTTAGCCTTGCTCTGGGAAGAAAAACCTCACTGACAGGGACAAGCAAAGCTGTCCCACACCTCACAGTCCGTGGTAACCCACGAGGCACCAGCCGCTCTTTGCCACCCCTTGCATAAAGAGACAACCAGAACATACTCAGCAACAGAAAGCAGTTATTTACAGTTAATGAAGCAGTCACACCTGGTCCCACAGAACCAGGAGGGCACACACAGTGGACACAGGCAGGGCACTGCATGCCAAAAACCGTAACAAACCAACAGCACATCTTTTTCCATCCCTAGTTACTACAGTTTTGATTCTTAAATGGTGACAGCAACTCCCTCAATGGTCCCTCTCAAATAGTGACATGTTCTCCCTTCCTCCCTGAACACATGCGCTCTTCTTTCATATGCAGAGGGAATTAATTGAAGGGCTTTCCCCCCACACACTTGCATGACATAGACTTATCAAATGAATTTCAGGCAATTAGCTTTCCAAGCAGTACCCCATATTAAAGTACTAGACTTGTGTGGTGACTGCAATAAATTCCTTCCAGCCCTCTGTTAAGTGCACACAGGAAAAAAAAACATTTCTATATTACAGTCATAGAGAATGTATATTAATTTCCATTTAAAAGCAAACAGCTAAGATTCCTTTCAACTGATCCGAGGCAGATTCTGACAGGCTATGCTCACATGCCCCCATCAGAAAATATCTGAATAGGTACTCAGTTTCAAAGCCACATGATGAAAGATGAACAGCCACAGTCGAGTTTCCATGAATGTTCCAAGAGAGGCCCATTCTCCAGCCCTCAAAAAGAAGGATTTCACAGAATGTCATCATCTAGGCAAGGGCTTTATCTACAGTTTAACACAAACATAATTATTGCCATCATGGCATCTCATAAAATAGAGTTTTCAGCACCCTGAGACTGCAATAAGAACAACAATACATGAGAATACATGCACGCAAATAGAGTGCGTGCCTGATTGAGACTGCCAGGGTGCTTTTACGTTTCATGTAAGCACAATCAAAGGACGATTTTGCCATTTTCCCTGATTTTGTTTGGCGCTAGGCTCTTTTTCAGTCCTGACAGACTGGTTTTAGCTTTCTGAAAATAAAAGTATGTGAGGATGTCAGCATTATACAAATAAATGTGTTGATAAGTTCACCATAAACAACTTTTCTTCTTGGCTTTTCACAAAAGCAGATTACTACTCTGCCCAGATTAGAGGAAGACAGCATAAGAATAACGTTTTACAATGCTTGATATTTTTTACTGAACTCATCCTCAGTAATGTTATGAATTTTCTTGATACTGATCCCCAAAGGCATTGCACTGCACTGCTGATTAAAATAAAGCCTAAAGGAAAAGCCAGCATTTACGGCCACAAGACCAGGATACAAATGAGTCATGTTTTCATTTGTGATGTTTTAGTAAATCTTATTTCTTAGTTTATTGCCCTAAATTATCTTAATCAGTCCATTCCAAATATTCTCTTTGAAAAATACAGTGTTCTCTTTTTAAAACTGCAAGCTTATTAATAGTTTGCTTATTTAGGATCACACTGATGCCAGATTTGATGTTATTGCTTCAAAGCTCTACAGTGGTTTTAGAAAATAACTTTTGGCTTCCTCCCTCTCTGTCAGTCAGGCTTGACATATTTTTTCGTGCATCATCTTCTCTGGAATCACAGAATGGTGAACTATCATTAAAAATAAAAAATAAAAAATCATGCTGAGAGAGACACTCAGCATGGAAATTTTCAGTCTGAACACTTGAGGCTTGGTGGTGTCTCAAGCATTTGAAATCAGAAAAGAAATTAAGCATTTCCTTGACTTACCTGTTAAACAAAGTCATGCACCATTAAACGCTCACCACTTTTAGCCCTGGTCATTTTTCACTATGATAGCCGGGAAAATAAACCTTTCTTCCAGTGGTATTTCAGAAAACAGGAAAAGGAGGTAGTTGCATCAAGAGCAAGTATAAAGAAATTTCCTGCAAAAATATCTGGGTCCATGTTAAAAATGCTTAACAGTCTCACAACAACTGAAGAGAAATTTCGTAGTCTTTTCATTTAATGCCTTTTGTAAACTGCGGTCTTGCTCAAATCTAACTGTATACAAATGTGGAAGTGAAATTATTCGAGGTCCACACATTCTGTCCCTACTCACCTAGAGTGGGTGAATAGATGTGCAGATTAGGAGAAACTCAGCCCTTACACAATCATTTTAACAGCTGAAAACCAGTTAATTAGGAAGTGTACAACACACCACCAGTCAGTCACTTTGTATTTAGGGATATCAAGGTCTGTCTTATCTCTTGTGCAACAAAGGAGCTGAAGTTTAGGTTATCCTTTGGGAAGGTTTGAACAGAGAAACAGGATGTCAAACTCCATTTGTTTTGCTTCTCAAAACAACCGTATGCCATGTCAGTCAGAAAGATGAACATCATAGAAGCCGCTTTCAGTGCATTTTTATCACTTCATATTTATACCTGTATCCTACTCACATCAACAGGATATTGTATCTTAAAGTCTCTGCGAGTCAATCAGGACTATCATCTTCTCTTCCCTCTCTTATCTGAATGACAGTCTTAAAAACTTGATATAACTTAACTCCCTATGGCCTTTGGAGATGGCTTTTCAGAGCTACCTCTTATTTGAAGTGAGCATGTTTGTATGGTACTTCAAGTCATAAGAAAATTAGTTTTCCATCTATAGGAGTTGCCATAAATAATGCTGAACTCACTTGCCATTCTATCTTGCAGAATATGGATTGAAGAGAGTGCAAAGACTTTGAGGTGGGGGACGTTACCACAGGATTTATGGGGAGAACAGAACTGTGCAGTAACAAAGCAGCAGGGCAGAAGATTCAGAAAGCACAAAAATCATTTAGCGTTGTATTCTGCAGAGTCCACAGCAACTTCTGTGACTGAACAACTCCAGTAGAGAGAAGGGCCTCTGGACAGCTGTCAAAAGTTCACACAATAATACAGGATCATAGTCTGTATGGTTTGTTAAGTCTGTAATACATTATTGTATGCCCAAGCAGCCTTTATCGGACTGAGTTTTCAAGTTATATTCAAGCATTTCTTGTCTGAGATGTGGATTTTGTAGCAACACTCTGGTCTTAAGTGTGTTCCATTTCAAATTAGTTGTTTGTTTGCTGTTTTAAAAAGCCTAGATTGTAATTCAGCTGGCAGGACTGCAGGAATATTTGCTGTGTTTGGTAAAGAAAAAGCAATCAACGTGTTTAGAGTACTGATACCTCTTCATTGTCTTCAGGGCAAAACACACCTCTGCAGATGTACACATTGCAATAAGTACCTGAAAGGATAAGCATCTACTTTGTTTCCAGCTGAACCATCGTTCTTTTGAGAGAGATGTCAAAAAATTCACTGCACAGATCAACAATGTTAAGAAGCTGGCAAAGAAAATTTATCTGGATAATTTGCAAAAGTAATATAGTAGCAGCCTTTTCGGTTTGAGCCTATGATTTCCAGTCGCATGAATTTAAAGGTTACTTGCTACAGAAATGTGACTACAGATAGTGAAAGAGTTATGCAAGTCATAAATTTTAAATAGCTGGCAGCCTGGAAAAAGATATCTACTAAAAATAAACAGAGGCCTCTTCTGCAACTTCCCCTCAGAAAATCAGAACAAATATTGTTTGAGATCTTAGACCATAAACATCACAACATATAGTTTTTATTAATCAGTATCAACATTAAGGCAAAGCTGTAGCTTATGCCACTGTGCCTGCAATTCCAAAGATAACTAAAGAAGATATAGTAATACATCTGTATTTCACCCATTGTAACTGAGTTATAATATACTATAATCTACATATTCTTATACATTCAATTTTAAGAGTATCGATTTAAAAACATCTTCAGAGGAATAGTGAACACCCATTTGTGGGGAGTTAAAGGCGACAAGATTTGCATGAAAATCAGTCTGGGAATGAGCTCTGAGGCCTGGGTGCTTGACAAGCCCTGGGGTGATGAGTTGGAATGTTGAAGGACAGGGAAGGTTGAAAAACAAGCCTTGGTGGGATGGGCCAGGAGGATGGGGGGCGTTTCAGTTGGAGCCAAACTACTTGGGGGTTGCAAGCGGGTCTGAGACGGCGGGGTGAAGCTGACCCCTTCTGGACAACGTGTGCTCAGCATTGTAACTGTACCATCTACCTGGAGGTTTTTAGAGGGGCCACTGAGATTGACATGGCATGTTTGTGCAGGCTGGGAAAGTACTGAACAGGGATAAAAAGGGCTTGATTGTAATAAAATTGGATTTGAGTCTCCTCATCAGCTTGAGTCCATGTCGTGATATGCCACACCCATTTTCCTTTCCTCTCTGACCACGTTGTGCTAATAATTTAAAATACATAAAAGTAATATAGAATACATTATTACTGCCATTTCTTCCAGTTAATCATTCCATTATGTTGGACATTCCTATGACTTCCTTCAGCCACATACCAAAATGAAGTCAAGTGTAGCCACTTAGTCACAAAGAAGAAAGGAACAACTGAAACAGCTGTAAACAAGAGTTACCATGCCAGGACCCTTCCTGCACAGAGCTTAGCAAAATGTGTGTACAGCCATCTCAGGCTCAAAGGTATTACCTGCGAACATTAGAAGAAATAAAATAAAATAAGAAGAACATGCATCAGAAGGCACTTGTAGATGCTGACAGGCTATTTGTATGTTTCTCTAGTGGCACATTGAAAGACTTTCTGAATAAGAAAGCTGACTCCCTGCTCAAGGAAACCAGAGCGCATACTTTTTCATAAGAGAAACATGGATTATGGGTTTCTAAACCAAGTAGGCATGTGAAGTCTAGTGCTGTCATTATGTCATTTAACAAAACAAAAATAAAAAGCAAAAGTCATTCTTGCATATTATGTTCCCTTTTTACTTTCATTCTTGAATGAATTGCATAGCTTTTGAGTATAAACAGATAGGAAATTAAATTGTATACCAATGACTTGTTAGCTTGAGCTTCCAGCAAACATCTTACTGCAGAAATTTATCATAAACTATGAGAATTTGGATGATACTTGCTTTATCTTTTATCCTTGATCTGCTTTAAACCAACAAAAAAGTCTTTACCATCAAACACCATTAAAATTAGACCCCTCACCACAAGAATATCCACGTGACAGAACAGACTGTGGATTTGAAATAATTCTTTCATCTTTTTAAATACTATGCTTTCAGACTGCAGGAACACATAACATGAATTTCTGAAATGCTGTTTGCCTTGTTTGAAAAGACAAATGCATGTGAATGGCTTCTTACCATGCTAACATCAGCTATAAATTGTTGGGAAAGACTTTAGATATTCAGTTCCCCTATTCCCCCTCACCAGCTTTGCATTTGTAAATTGCAGCAATATAAAGAAGAAAAAATTATGTCCTTTTATCTGTAAAACCCTACTGATAATAGCTGATGTAGAAGATAAAGAATGCAACATAAAGGTAATACAAGTGGGATTTTAGAGATGGTGAAATAGAGATAACAATAATGAAGAAAGGTTGGCACTTTGTCCTCTTAAGGTTGTGAAAAATACAAAGAAATGTATTTACATACACAATAGTTTTAGCAGAGAACAAATTTCACCATGCTCCAGACACTGACCCTAATACAATCCTCATTGTGAAATAAGCAAGAAACGCAAACAATTTATTTCTTTTTCAATCATAAAACAACAAATTTTGAAACTTCCAGATACTTGAAAAATTGCTGCTGTAAGCAGCTGTGTTCCAAACATCTACAGCCCTGCTCTGAAACTTCAACAATCCAGCAAACACTAAAATATGAAACCCGAACTTTTCAAAAAGTCCTACTGAAAGTCCTGGAACTGCAAACTTACCTTATTACCATGTACTTTCAAATTTTCCTACTAGTATGAATCTCAGGCACCATTTCCTTTGTTTTCATAAGAGCTTCCTCTTCGGGGCTTCTTTTTAGCGAATCAAACTGATTTACACATCTATTGGACTATCCTTTCCTAATCTCCACAGATAACAGGTTACTCACAGCCCCACCTTGCTTTAAAACTTCAGTGCCAAAGCCACCAAACCAATCAAAACCCCACCACCCAGACTCTAGCTTTTTGTGATGGGAAAAAATTAGCCAAGGACTGACCAGTTCTTAATTATTCTTGTGTGTAGCAAGTCAGCTAATGGAGTGACAGACTGCAACAGCTGAAGTTTCAAGAATCAACTTCCATCTTTAAAGAGCTGATAAAACACAGCTCAGACCATATGATACCCAGCTGTGTGATGTGTTACCATCTTCAGCCATTACAAATCTGAGCGTGCCCCAGGGTGTGATACCTTCCCTAGGGAGTTTTCAATAACTCATCCACCTATTTTTGTTCACATTTTTATCTAGCAGCAGTGTAGAAGTGCAGCACATTTGTGTCTAATAGGCTAGTACTATGTAGCAGGGCGTACATATATTGATTACCCAACATACCTAAATTAGTCATCCCTAAGTATGTGCAAATATTCTGTAATACTAAATTACTTATATAAAGAAAGCCTCATCCTGTTATAAAAATACTTAAAACTGACTTATAACATAATTGTACTTTGCCCTCATTTTACTTTAATGCTGACTGGGCTCACAGTTTACAGCTAACATGTAAAAGGTACTTTTCTACTATATTACAATGGAAGAAAAGCTGTTAAATAAAATGAAAAAGAAAACTTTTTGAATGTGTGTGCTCATTTTATTATACTTTGCTTACACACTGTCAGGTAAATAGAACAGACATTAGCAAGAGCAGTACAGATTTTATTGAAGCAGCAATCTGTAGTGCTTTAGATTTATAGTACTAGTTGAAAACATCAAATGACCTTACACTTGACTAGAAAAAAAAAGCAAAAAAGCATGCTTTTCTGTGAATTGGTGAAAGCAGTCTCATACTTCTCTCTTGTGCATCTTCTGTGTTTGAGAAAAAAAGGCTGAAAGAGCTCTTGGCAAACCGAAAGAGTTATAAAACTTCATGAATTCAAAAACTTTCTTAAAGTAACAAGCAATGATAAACCGTTTTCAAATACTTACTTTTGAGAAAAAAAAAATATTCATATTCAGCTTGAAGGATTGTTTTATTTATTTTAAACATCACTTAAATGCAGATGGTATTAGAGATCAATCAGGTAAATTAGTATTTTTATTTAATTTTGAGTGAGATGTAGACCCATCTGAACAGGGATTTGGAAGCAGTAGGCTATGTCTTTGGACACATCTCTTCAAATTGGAAATATATTGCTTCCTTCCTCATGTGTAACCTCATCTGTCCCCACCTGCACAGAAAAAATGCCTTTCCTTTGGCTACCTGAATAAGATAAATATTTGAAGAGTGTGTTTTTAGAAGAGTGAAGACAAGGATGTTATAGGAATGACTGTGGAGAATGATAAGGATTGATAGGGCAGGGGATAGAGTACAGAGCCACATGGAAAACACAGTGAAATATAATAATAGAGATTGTAACAGTTTTCTTAAATATCTAAATAATCTGCCAATATTGTTGCTATTGAAAGATTTTTTCTTGAAACAGCTAAAACAATTCCAGTTCTAATAAACCTTAGCACACCATCTGCCAATCTTGATATTTAAAAATCTTCCTCACATATTTTTTTACAATTGACGAAATAGGAGAAAAAAAAATAATTTATGACCTAATCATGGCCTTGCAATCTATTTGCAATCACTGCCCATGCCCTACATTTTAGTTCTCCTTTGCTAATGGCATGTGCAGCCCTATTCCAAATCACAGACACTTCTATAAATTGAATTTCAGGGGGTATACTGCTTATTTTCCCTACCTAACCCCACATGATTGGAATCAGAGTTGCAAGCATTGCAAGTTAGAGAACAACATGATATATACAAAATCATACTCTAGGACAGTGTTTTCCTTTTTATACCCTGTCATTTTGGAAATACCCTTTGTTTCTTTCTCATACTTATGGTAAAACATGAAGATAATGTTCAAGCCATTAAACTCATACGAGTAACAGCTAATACAGCTGCACTAAACCACCTAACACCTTCATTATGTTCACATTTTTCTGTGCTATCAATGACAATTGACAGGCATACAGAGTCACCAGAGAAATAGTTAAGCATTTTAAGACCCTACTAGTCTGTATGTACTAGTAGGTTAGAACTGTCAACTGAACCTTCCTAAGCTATATTTCACAGTAACAGGGCAACCCAAGAGTGCTCTACAGTGTTTATGGGTTGCCTCTTATTGTGTTGCTCTCTTCTCAGCCTCCTGAGCATGTTCATAATCTATTGAAAAAGTGAAAAAACAAAAGATAGAACCCTTCTGTTCTATAATTTATTTGGAAGCACAATTTCACAGACAAAATACAGACAAAATGCTGGCAGATTTCTCTCTGTATAAAATAAATCCTTAAAAAGAAGTATGCTAAAACTTACAACATGCTGCGTTATGCATAATATATCAGGTTTCAGGCAGAACAGAATTTAAACGAAAGACAAGCAATAAAAAATTAAAATTAAAATTTATGATGACATATATGACCTCATCAATGTTTACAAATATGTAAAGGGTAGGTGTCAGGATGATGGAGCTAGGCTTTTTTCAGTGATATCCAGTGATAGGACAAGGGGCAATGGGTGTAAACTGGAACATAGGAAGTTCCACGTTAACATCAGGAAGAACTTCTTTACTGTAAGAGTGACAGAGCACTGGAACAGGTTGCCCAGGGGGGTTGTGGAGTCTCCTACACTGGAGATATTCAAGGCCTGCCTGGACAAGTTCCTGTGTGATGTACTGTAGGTTACCCTGCTCTTGCAGGGGGGTTGGACTAGATGATCTTTTTAGGTCCCTTCCAACCCTTGGGATTCTGTGACATTTGCAGGAACAATCAAAAAAGTACAATCAGAAGTTGTGAACAACCTACTTAGCACAGTATTTTGTCCCATTACAAGTTGGGTGGTATGAATCTAAGTTTGGACAAAACAAATCCATAGAGATACCACCAGATGAGAACCTCCTTCCCATGTTTGTAATAGCATGTACATTCAGTTCAAATTCACAGGTGCAGATGACTATACGCTATTTTAAAAAGTGAGGAAAAGAGCAGCAAATTACATACTCTGCCCCAAACAATGTCAGCATTTTACCTGCAGTGAATTCTTGAAGCCTTGTACCCCAGCTTGTATGGAACATATCAAATGTACCAGCTGCTGACTCCCTCCCATGTCTTTTGTTCTCTAAAGATACGAGAGAGCTATGTAATGCCATTATGTTTTGCCCTATCCTCCCCAATTGAATGTTCTCTAGACTGAGTCACAGAGAATTTTTGAGCAAAAATGAAATCTGTCATTCCTCTTGAAAAAAGAAGGTTCATCAGTTTTTAATCAGCTCTGCTCAAAATAATCAAAACCAAAATATACCTCAGCTCTGAAAAATTTTGATGTTTTCCTGTAAAAAATTATTGATTTGCCATTCTGAAGTGACTTGCCAAACAAAGAACATTTATTTATTTGAGCTTGATTGCTAAGGAAATGATGCCAATATGATTACACTAAAGCACTGCTGTCTCTCCACAAACATGAAAACCGTTGAGTAACTTTTGGGACAGTTGATGACTGCAAACAGATTAGACAAAAGCAAAAAGGAGACCAAATGGCTATTGAGATCTTTCAACTTCAAGGAAACAAGCCACTTCTAAACTGGGGGAGCCTTATACAATCATTACTGCAGAAAAACATTATTTGCAGCTGCCCTCTATCGTAGACTGCAAAGCCGAAGGAGTACTTACGTAGCATTAGCTCACTTATTCTTAAGTCCTAGGGTATGCTGACTCTTTAAGTTTTTAAAATGTGAAAAAAAGAAGAAGTCTGTATGGGCGGGGTGGGGTTTATTTTATTTTAGTATGCAGAAATTGCTACCGATTTTTACTGAGAACCGTTTAAAATTTCGTTTTACTATGAATTTCAGTGTTTTGCTCTGTTTAGTAACAAAAGGAAATATGAAACACCAGAATTTTCTTTAAATAAGTAGGGAGAAAAATCCAGGCCACATTCTTGTCTTAATTGAGAGTTACAGAAAAGCTGACAAGCGGAAACAGCTTTAAGGAATCAATAGGCAGTCACAGCTGGTGGGGAACCCATTCTTGCATTCATACCAGCTCATCCGACACAAGTCAGCTCAAAGAACTGAGGGAGTACAGAGGTAATATAAAGCCAGATATAACTTCAGACACTTTCCACCATGTGGTGGCTGCAATGTTTGTGATGAATGAGACAACCATAACTGTGTCTAGGATCTACTCTGACATGTTTAGAACTAGGAACAGCATTATTAGTGAAGATCAGAAATATTCAGAATCAATAATGCCTGACGGGTTGAGTCCCTGAAACACCTTTGTGGCCTTGCACTAGGCAGGCTCCAGACAGTCCGTATGGTTTTTCTGCCAAGGAGCCAAGAACCAGAAACAATGCTCCTGGTGTGGCCTCCCCAAGATTGTGAGGAGTGGAAGGTTCACCTCCCTCAACCTACTGGCAACACTCCTCCTCATTTAGCCAAGGATGCTGTAAATGTAAATCGTTCTTCATAGTTCATTACAGTTTAGTTCTTTACTAATGCCTGTTCAAGTATCTAGAGTGGAAAATAAAACTATCCCTTCAATAAAAATCAAAGCATATGTTTCATATATTCAGACACGTGACCATTTATGAACTAGAATAGGGTAGAAAACTCAGCACAAGGGTTCCATGTTTGAAACTTAACAGCTTCACTTTGTTCCAGCAGTGAATATATCACATCCACAGAGAAGCAGCTGTACTACATCCAAGCAGGCAGAGCAACATGAAGTTGCTTGCAAAGTAGGAAAAACTAACATTACAGACCAAAAAATATATTTACATTGTCTAATGACACTTGAGAGTTGTGCTGGGTTTTTTTTCAAGGGGTGCAATTGTGTTTATACTACAGGACTTTCAATGACTGTAACTAAAACAATTTAGTGATCTGAATGAATAATTGTAGACCAACTATTACAGAAACACTCTGTATCACAAAATTGGTTGTAGACATATTTACAGCGCCAAGCTCTATCCCACTGCAATACTAATATGAGAAATTCTTCTTCCCAGATTTGCCACGTGGTGTGTATATACATATGTGAGGGATAAAGCTGTGTGAGGAACAGGAAAGGCTGGATTGATTAGCCTGCTGGAAATTCTGCTTTCATTTATAAGGCTTCTCACAAAGGTAAATTGTGAGTGATCCCATAATCCTGAGTTGAAAAGCTCACCCCTGCTCACCTGAATGAAAATTAAAACTTCCTTTTTTCTCTTTTTTTTCTAGACACTAGGTGCCACTAGTAAAGTACTTGTCCTTCCCATCATAAATGCATCAGAGCAGCAGCAGAGTATGATTTTTATTAGCGTAACATATTTCACTCACAGCTAAAGAAAGAATAGAATAACTTCTGTGAGACCTTTAAATCATTTCAGGGTTTGACATAAGGGCAGGCAGACACCAGCCAAATTTTTGTTTGTTTTATTGTACCCATAATTATTTGAGGTAGTTTTCTTGCTTTTAATTTGAGAGACAACATACCTTTAAAATAGTTCATACATTCATGATTGGAGACCGATTTCTGTGGAAATTTCAGGTGACAGATCACACAGCAAATATACAGTTACAGAACTGCTAACTATAATGGAGATTTCTCAAGTGAGTTGTGAGCAATGTAATACCTGCATCATATGCCACGTGAAAATCACCAGAATTACATTATTGACTTGACTACATTTATAGCTCTTCTGATGATTCCGATCCAGTGTTTTTGAAAACAATTTTAAATTAATAGCGAAGATATATTGTAGGTAATATGCTTCTGGGAGATTACTGTGTTTCTCAGCTGGTTAAATCCACTCAGCCTTCAGTGTGGGGCTGCAAACACTTCTAAATCGTGTAGCAGTCTTCCACAGAAATCATCAAGAGTCGTGTCTTATTGCTTTCATAAAATGTGGTTTACACCTCTCTGAGTAATTGAATTTTGCTAAGGCTATGGGCAGGCTGCATATTTGTGTGCAGCAAAATACTATGCAGCCCTTGGGAAAAAGCAGTTCTTTCTATTGTATGAAGTCTAATCAGAGATTAGTTTGTGAAATTTACGCTGGACATTTTTTCACGCTAAAATGTTAATTAACAAGGAGATCAGTTTGTCTAGGAGAAAGAAAAGTCCCATAGAACTATAACTGATCTCAGAGAAGTTTGGAAAGGCTTCTTGCATATGATATAAATATTACAACTCTAATATATCCCATTACTGGTATAATACAACTCTACTGACAAATAAGAAAAAAATAATAACTTAGTTCCTACAGTCAGGTCAAAATCCATCACCTGATGAAGATCACAAATGAAGAATGAATCAAGCCAAGTGCATTAGCAGGGTTTTTCCTAATGTTTATAAATGCTGGTGGGTAGGTAGGTGGGTAGGTATCCTCAGCTGCAAGAGAAAGAATGAATTAACAACCAAAGAGGCAGGAAAAGCTTGATTACACATGGTACATAAAACAGGTAGAAGACTGAAATTAAAGTCAACATGTGTTGCTCAGCAGAGACTACTTCTTTCTCCCCAGACTGTGGAAATAACAACACAACACAATTTTTCTTTGATGCTTAATATTTTTTTGTCCTAAGAGGGAGAAAACAGAGTTCCTTCCAGAAAACTGAAACAAAAAGCATGAACAAAGTCAGTTGCATAAAAGGAGCCAGCATTCTATCTTCCCTTGTGAATACAGTGCATGTTTAAACTAACAAAGTAATTCAGTTACTTAATCCTCTCCCTCATTTCCATTATTCCTGTCTTGCTCCTGTAGGAGTCCTGGCAGGTTATTAAAGAAAGTACTATTCAGCAAATAAATAGTGTAAAAAGCTACAATATAATTTCTTAATTCTTAAGTGCAATCAAGGCTGCCATGCATAAAAATGTTTATATTGCTGCATATTCCAGGAAAATCTTACCATTTCATATATCTTAACATCATTGATCTCAGTATCACCTTGAATATTGCATTTCCTCATGAGAGGAGGCCAGCGCTGCTTGGAAAGCTTATGCTGCTTTTTAACATTTATTGACAAGGGACCAGTTTGCTAAATCTTGCCACAGCACATCTCTCAGCCACATTGCTAGCAAAGATCCAGCAAACCATTTTATACCCCAGACGTTTCGTAACACAAGAGCAGCATTGTCAGGCTGGCTCTCCCTCCTCACATTCTCCAGGACAGTGGTACTGAAGACAGCTCCCTAAAAGCTCTCCTTCCCACCAGGTATTCCCAAGCCAGCTATATATGAGCAAGTAGCACTCTTACCTGTCATGAGACCAGATCACATTTTCCAGAGAGTAAAATAATCTCTGCACTATCAAAATCCATTGGAAAATCTAAGGACATGAATTTGTTTAGTAACTGTTTATTAGAGACAGTAATGAACCATTTCTCATTGCTCTCAAAACCTTAACAAGTATGACACCAAATGAGTAGACTGTACAACTTACTTGCAGACTGCTGGAGAAATGCACTGTTATCTACTTTGAGCAAAATGCTTGAATAAAAGAGAACTTTGTATATTGTGGAAATTTCCAAAAGTTCCACTTTGTTCCAGTAAAGCCAAGACAGAAGAAAGTACTCTCATAACTTGTGCCCAGCGACCTTTTGTGAACAGAAAACACAGTAGCATCTATCAGAAAGCATAACGCTTTGTACACTATACTTTGATAGCACTTTATAATAATACTTTAATTCCTCTGTCACCACTCTGTCTTTCCTAAAGAACTGTATGAAACACCCAGTGGTGCAGGTTGAAAGCAAGCACATAATTTTGTAGTTTTCGGTTTCTCTGTATTCCTTAAGAAATCAAGATTAAGTGATTCACTGATGTTCACGTAAAAATCAACAGGAAGGTATCAGTATCTTGGTTTTGCATGATCTGTGGCTTTGTTTAAAGACATCTGAGGTTGATAAAATGAAAAATGGTGTAACATAATTTATAGATAATGAAGGGAAAACCATTCTTTTCTTTTTTTTTTTTTTTTTTTTCCTTGTCAAGGCTAAAGGGAGATGATGCAAAAAGCACAGAAATGATGAGCTGGGGACCTAACTGAGAGAGCTTCTTTCTGCGAGGTAGAAAAGCTGAATGCTGGGGTTCAAAACAGTTATAGCATAACTAGACATGATAGGTTAACGATGACACTAACTGGCCCTATCTCCCAAGATTCCACAGGGTGTGTTTAAGTGGTGCATGAGTAACTGTCCCTCACCTTAGCTTCTCTGGACAACATCTCTTTATCTGCCTGGAAATTCTGTTTGGGTAGAATTAAGCCAGGTTTCATTGGTGTGGGTTTCTCTGTTGTTTTATTTGTTTTTAGCAGGGAGGTAGCTTTTAGCATTTGACTGGGATTTTCCAGTGCCCACCAGTTTGGTTAGAAACAATGCACGAGCTGTGAGCACAGTCCTTCAGGGAAATTGAGAGGTCATATGCAAGGTTAATGCTTCCTGAAAGCATCAGACAAGACTTTTTTTTAGCCTCTGTGAATCAACTCATGCAAAAAGCTGTAAGGAAGCAAAATACTCAATATGAATAAGTTTGTAGAGGCAGAATGCATCAAATGGACACTGTCTTGAGTCTAGGACAGCAGAGAGGAATTGCAGAGTACATTATGCCCCTGCAGGAACCAGGTACGCATAGCAAAGTCAAATAAAAAGTCTGTAAGCTCAGATAACCACACTGTGTCCATTTGGAAAAGCACTTGAACAAAAACTATCTTCCATTTCTACAACTGAATATATTGAGACATTTACTCTTAAATTCAGTTTTCTTTCTAACAGTTGCATCTATCATGACACCCTAAGGAAATACAAAACTATCTTTTAGTTGCACTGATATCATGCAGAGAAATCCTGGAAAGCAGCCTCAGGCAGTAAGAAAAAAAATTATCCTTCAAAATAACCTGATCAGTAAAACATATCCAAGGAAAGAGAGCAAACTAATTCTTACAAATTTCCTTTTTTTACAGCCCTTGTATAACAGTGCTAGTTTCAAAATATGTCAGCCGCAGTAATAATGCCTGTCCTTCCACAAAGTATCTGAACCTTTTGGGTGTGCCATAAAACGAGCAAGTAAAGCAATCAAAATATTACAAAGCAGCCACAATTCCAGTTCCATGAAAAATTAACTTCTAACAGTGAAGTGGCAACATTGTGTATCTGTATATTCTCAAATAGAAGGATGTTTTAATCTGTAAAGTTAAATTCCCATCCTCTTTTCAAGGCAATTAACACTACAGAAATGAAAATATAGTAGTCTTTGTTATTCATGCAGCAGGGCTCCATTTATTTTACTCCTTGCATAGTCTTCAATCCAGCTGTATATTTTTTCTATAAATCATTTTTCAATTTATAACAATAGAGATTAAATCCCTGGATCTCTTTTTCCTCCTCTGAAGCCTGTATTTGAAATCAGCCTTTAAAAAGTTTACACTTTCTGGAAGTGTGATCACATCTATAAATTCTATTGCTGAGTCTTGCCATTCTTTGGCAGCATGGTCCATAAGAATTTGAGGGTTATGTTCCACTCATATTTACACTGAGGTATATCTGGAACAACTTGGAACTACAGAATAAATATAATGTAGATGACGAAGGAAGTTTTCTATCAGAATTGCTTTTAGAATAAATCTGTAGAGAGAATAAGGACATAAGAATATGGAGATCAATTTCATTACCTTGGGGTGAATCTGGAGAAGTTTAACCAAATATATAGTCTGCCCACATGCTGAGCTGCATTAAGCCGTATTTGGTATTTGATTCAAGATCCAGAGACAAATTCTGATCAATCCCCCTGCCAGTACCAATGCTGCCTCTGATGCACCTTTCCATCATTTGGGCCAGGAAGAAGGAGGGAACAATTCCCATACTGCCCAATACCATAAAAGAGGGCTCCAGTTTGAAATTACTTATCCTCCAGACAGCTACACCAGATCAGCTGCTCTCCCTGTCAGCTTTGAGAGTTTATCCAAACTTTTTGTATCCCTGCTTAACTTTTAAAGTTGCCTCAGCACTGATTTTTCCTTCTGGCATTGCCAGTTCCTCATTTCTCTCTTAAACCTTTGCTGCATATTTCTACTTTCACAAAGCTCAACTGTGGATTGCTTTAGACTTAGCCTGAACAGAATGGGATTATATGATGAAGCTGCTTTTAGGCATTGAAGGATGCAGTCTCTTTGTAGAAGATAAAGCACTCACACAGCAAATCTCATGTTTCCAGCAAATGAGTGTGTTATTACTAACATTTCATCTCCTGTGGGTTCACAAGAGCCCTCTGTCTCAATTGGTATCTATTCAACTCTATTCTATGCACATCTGGGATAGTGCTGCCTCAGTATGCTCATTATGTATACAAACATACTTCACAAATACATGCTGCAGGAGTGACAAGGCGTAATGGGTTTGTAGACTGCCCTGTGAAGAAAGGGCAAGCACAGCCGTTGCATGGAGTTTTTCTTTATTACTCCTCTTTCTAACACTCAAACAATCAGTTTGGTCCTTGTAAAGTCAATTTATTTCACTCTTGTGCTCAGTACACATCACAGTCTCATTACCATCCAACAAACATGGTCTTTTGATCCCAAAACTCAGCTGAACTACAAAGTTTAGCTTTAAAAAAAACAGTGACCTTTCTGAGTCCACCCAGAAAGACGTTTCAGAGCAAAAGCAGCACAGTGACATGTGAGAAGATAAAAATATATTGTGTGTTAGTTCCAATATGCATAGAAGTAGATGACCATTTATAACAAACGTAAATGAATCCCCCTGGACACCTGTTGCTGGACATACATAAACAAAAAACTTAAGATGGCTTTCTGAAGTTGCAGCTACTTACATTCTGTCAGTATGAATAGCAAGCATGATCCAGCTATGGAGCCAAATTTTCACATGGATAGAACCCAATGTGCACAAACAGCACTCACCCCCCCCAATCAAAAAGAAAATAAAAATTAAAACTTTACACAATTTATTTCTCAAAGTACTTTCCTGAAAAGATGAGTATCTCAGTGTGGAAACAGTATGTCACAACACTTTTCTAGATTAAAAAACTAAACTCTTGGTAGCAAAAATGGTAAATCAAAGGTCCTTATATTTATATTGGAACTGCTTGACAATGATCCATTGCTTTTTAGGAACCATAATTCCCTCCCAAATGAAATATTGCCTCTATTATAAAAAAGTGCATGTAGGCAATGGAGTTTATGCAGTACCATCCAAGTATATTTACATAAAATATGTTGAACTTCAGCTTCCTCCAGAATTGTTCAAGCAAATTCCATGCTGTCATGGACAAACCCTGTAACCTCTTATAATTTTTATCTGCTATTTAAAGTCTCTGAGTATTACAGGGTTGACCTTGTCCTCATGTCACTTTTGTCTCTGTGACTAGAGAGTCGTATTTTCTCTCAATGCCACTTCTCAGTAATGCCATTTTCAGTAAACACTGAATAAGCATAAGAGAGTCCCTAGAAAGTAGACACAATGGCATCTTCCCCAAGACTCAACCTCACATCATTTAATGCACTTCTGGGTATAAGTCTATGGCTCTACATCAACCCCAAGAGAAGCACAGCAACAGTAGTAACAATGACATTATGAAATACTTTAATGAGAATATCCTGGTCTTTCTTAGAAAGGCAGACAGCACTGCTGAACTGTTTGACTGATCTCTACTTTGTCCTACTTCCCTTCTTGCATTCTGGTGGCTTAAGTATCCAGAAATAACCTACAAAAAGAAACAAAAAGGATGGGATTGCTGATTTTGTTTTGATACATATCCAAAATCTTAATCTGGAAGAAACTAACCCTCTTTCCACCCTCTCCTTCCACTCAGGTAACTCAGTGTCATGATCTCTAGATATTGGAAGGCTGTCCCTTAGCACTGAAAGTGATTTCACACAAGTAAATTGGAAACTTGGAGTCTGGGCATTCATTTTTGATCATTTTTAACGATCCTACATCTTTCTCCCAGAGACACATTAGGAATATTTCCTCTGTATTGCTCACTATTTTATTATTAATATTAATAAGACAGTGTACAAAGCACTGTGTAATGGAGGTTTTTTTAAGTGATTAGTAAAAGACATGCTGAGGAGGGAGGTAAAACAGACATTCCTTTAATATGTCTGCAGTGAAATGGAGCAACTGAAAAGATGGTTTTTTTAAGCATGTTTTTATTTTCAAAACATGGCAGGGAAGTTTATGACTAAACATAAATAAAATCTTTTGAAAGATTACCAGGAACAACTGAAACATGCTTGGCCAATATTGTATTTCCATCTCATATGATGAAAATCTGTCTTTTCTTTGGATAAATGCCCTATTCCTAGGACATAGGAAAAGGGCTATGATACTACAAGTGAGAAGAAAAAGTGGTCCACAGAAATTGTCAAAAATTACTTACAGATCACATGTTAGTCAGCATTAACACAGAATTTACATCCTCTATAAGAGTGTTTATGAGCTTTAATCTCATAAACACATCATAATCAAGAAGTCTGTAACCTACGATGACAGACCATTTCTGCTATGCAATACTGTGACCAATGTTTTTCCATCTAGCAAGAGGCACCTCTCTCTATCCCTCCTGTTCCCCACTGATGGCTCAGATAAAAATAATCTGGAGATTATTTTGGGGGAGAAAGTGCAACCTCACTTCCAAAATACCTGATTAACACTTCTGGAGATGCACTTCAGTTACAGTTCTGAGGTAAACATTCCCATATAAACTCTTGACCACCTTATGGCACAGCAAGCATGACCTGCAACACATTATAGTAATCCCACTGCAGTAATCGACGAAGTTTACATTGCCTAAACCCCACTCCAGAAGTTGCAGAGATTCCTAACTCCAGGATCAGCCATGACCTTAAGTCCAAAAATGGTTGTCTGCATTCAGAAAATTACAGGCCAGGTTTCATGACATTGTAGGTAGAGTGGGGAGAGAGATAGATCATGGGTCTGTTAATCCTAGGAATAACCTCTTCTGGTCAATTTATTATCTCTTTTCTTTTTTTTTTTTTTTTTTTTCCCCAGATTTAAGACTGTCGTGCTTTAAGACCAGTCTGTGAATCAGAACCACACAGCCCTCTCGCTCACTCCCCCCACTTTCTTCCCCCCCACAGCAGGGACAGGGAGGAGAATCGAAAGAATGTAACTCCCATGGGTTGAGATAAGAACAGCCCAGTAACTGAGGTATAACATAAACCACTACTGCTACCATCAATAATAATAATGATAAGGGAAATAACAAGGGAAGAGAATACAATACCACTTGCCAACTGATAATACCCATCCTGATCGAGCACCGACTGATACCTCGTCCAGCCTCACAGTGAACTAGCCCTTCCGGGTAACTCTCCGTTGCATCCTGGGCATGACGTGCTGTGGTATGGAATACCTCTTTGGTCAGTTTGAGTCAGGTGTCCTTTCTCTGCTTCCTCCCGGCTTCTCCTCCTCCCTGGTAGAGCATGAGGCTCAGAAAGTCCTTGGCCAGACCAAACATTTGAGCAGTAACTAAAAACATCGGTGTTATCAGTGCTGTTCCCAGGCTGAAAAATCAAAAACACAGCGCTGCACCCGCTACCGAGAAGGAGGAAAAATGACTGCTACAGCTGAACCCAGGACAAAGACAAAAAATCTTTTCTTTCTTAATGTTTTTTAGAGAAACTAGTCTCCTGTTTTTAGACAGCACAACAATATCATGCAATTAAACATAGATACGACGGCACATATACACATGCCTAAAAAGAGAACATAAAGAAAAATCTTTATATTTTTATTTTCTTTCTGTGAAAGTCTTTCAGTATTTGACTGTGCACACTGATGTTTAACTGTTCATATTGACCTTTTTCTTGCAAAGAAAAAAATCATTTTTTTCACTGTTTCACTTTCCTGACAGCTTGCTTCTTCAACGTGTTTCTTTTTACTAGGCCCAAGCAAATTAAAGGTTCAACAAACTCCTCACAAAACAGTTACGCTGCTATCAAAAATGTCAGGTTACATCCACTACACAGTAAGTGAAACACAGTAATCTTAGAAAACTCTAAAAAATTGTGTTTCTTTTCTAAGGAACTAATTCTACTTTCTGTCCCTTCTGACTACCTAAATCAAGGCAACTAGTGTCTAACCTTTGTAAAAAGAACTGGAAAATAAAGAACTGGAAAATAATGAACTGGAAAATAAGAACTGGAAAAGTTTAACTGAGCTGGGAAAGATTCAAAGAGGAATAAATAAGAAAGACCCTCAAAATGCCATGGAAAACAAGCAGGAAGATTGTAAGGAATAATAAAGAAGACAAGCAATCAGAAAAGTCTGCAGAGAGGAGCAGCCTGAAAAAAAAATTTAAAGAGGAAGAGAATGTCATATTTCAGCAAGAGCAAAAATCAATTTTATATTCCTCTTCATATACCAGCATTTAGGAAAAAAAATAAAAAATGTCATAGCTTTAAAAGTTGGAGCAGACATTTTTATTAAGAAGAGGCAGAAAGAGAGATAATTGAATAGAAAGCCAAAAGAGTGAGAAATCTTTGACAAGCCTGCAACTTCAAAGTGAAAACTATTGGAAACAGACAGAACTGTAAGATACCCAGCCTTCAAATATAACACCTGCACAACTTTATCCACAAATATAGAGCAGAGCTAGGGAATATAAGTATGTACAGTAGGCCAATTTGAAAAGTTTTCTGCACCCAGTAGTACTTACTGCGTTTCTCTGCTTCTTCTACATGTGACTAGTGAGAAAAAGCTCTTATGGTATAGCTGAATTCACAGCAATCCTCATTAAGGACAACCAATTTCCATGGGATTTATCAATATTTATGGCAATTCACAGCCATGAGTTGGCCAGCCTCCACTTTTAAACAAGAAAGAGAAAACAAAAAGTTGTTTTTATCTGAGGAGACAAAGAATATGAAAAAGCTGGCATATTCAATATTAGTTTTCTTTTGCACTGGCAAGAGAACAAGCTACAGTTCTCCATCTGCGAAAGGACTTCCATTTACTGGATAAAAAAGAATGTAATTTTGAAATGCTGTAGATTTCTCTGTTGAATGATTTGGGTTCAAAGGAAGAGAGAAATGGTTTGTAAAGTTAAAAAGGCAAAAACTGCTTCTTTATTTTATGAGAAAATAAGTAGATTAGCAAATTAGTTGTTCAAAACAAATTAGAATGCCTTTATACACATCACTGCTCACTACTTAACACATGCTTCTCCTGCAAAAAGTAGAGCTGCAGTTGTACTTAGTGCTATCAGTTTGTTGACATTAATCAGTTAAGGAGTAGGTTTCCTTTATCCTAGTTGTCAGGATTTTAAATGAGAGCAATCTTCTTCAGTAAAAACAGGCAAAGGATCAGTAGCCTACTAAAAAGTATCAGTTGCAAGTAACTATTAATAGCTCTGAACTAGCTTCAGCTTATCACAAAAAGAAAATATAAAATAAATAATAAAAAAGCAAACCAAAAATAAACCCAAACAAAACCCCCAAACCAAACAAAAAAAGAGGCGTCGTATCAGTTTTGATCCAGAAGTAATGTGATCTGGATGAAACAGCTACTTTAAGCTAGGATTACAGACATCTCTCAGTTTAGACAATGGAAGTATTAAACACATGAGTACCTTCAGTATCATTACAACAATTTTGTTTTGGGTTAAGTTCTTGTAAGCAGGTTTGACAGTTCAATCACCTAAATCTTTCAGAATTCACTCCACAATCAAATTTCAAGAGCTTCAGGAGCTTCAATTTTATGTTAGTACAGCATGCAAGGGAAGTTGCTGGAAGGGGGAAACTGACAAAAAAGAGTTTTTAATTTTTCTCATGGCAGTAAAAGTGGTAGTAAATTAGAAATTCTTGCACTGGTCACTGCAAGGTCCCTTTGTAGAAACTGAGGAATGAATAATGAATTTGGCTGGGAAGGATCTCTGGAAAGGACCTCTGGGAGTCCTCCCATCCAATCCTCACTCAAGTTAGCACTAATTTAAAGCAGGATGCTGAGGACCTTGCGCTATCAAGCTTTGAATATCTCCAAGGATGAGTTTCTGGAGTCTTTACCCAAGGTGGGAGTTTCCACAGCCTCTCTTGGTAATCTTTTCAAGCTTTTGACTATACTCATGGTGTGGGGTTTTTTTTCTTTTTGTTTTGTTTTTCATGTTGTTTTTTTCTTAAAAAAGAAAAGTCCCTACTACTTAAATCCCTACTACTTTCCCAAATTCCAGCTCGTGTGTTGCTTCCTGTCCTACCGCAATGCACCTTACTTTTTCTAAATGTCTGACTCCACCTTCTCTACACTGACAAAGCAGCTAGAAAGCAGTAAAATTTAGTTTCTGTAAGATTCCCCTTTAGTCTTTTTTTTCCCCTCAAGGTTCAACAAATTGAGCTCCCTCAGCTCTCTTCACATGTCCTGTGCTAAAGCCCTCCATCCTGTGGTGGCCTTCTGCCAGGCTTGCTCCAGGTTGTCAGTGTTTTCCTTCTTCTTTTCAATACTCTCATTAAAAATAAAAGAGGTTCTTGCACCAAATGTTCTGTTAGCTTTACTACAGGAGTATTTCAACAGTAAATTACAAAGAACTCTATCTTTATTAATAACCAAATAGCTTTGCAAGTTAAATGAAACACTAGGGGAAGGAGAAAGAAAAAATTCTCAGTGGATTTCTAATTTTAGTTTTCATTCTAATATTATCTGAGGCTGCAAGAGAACTGTGACATTTATACCAGCTGAGGACTTAACCCCAAGACAGATCTAATGTGAGTCAGAAAACTACTTTTCAAAGCCAGAAAAGAATCTGGTAGCCAAGCAACCAGTTCATTTTATACCACAGAAGAGATCTATGGCCTGGAGTATGCTTCTTCCATCATAGAACAGTTACATCTGTTCCTAATGAATACTTCATGTTTTTTTTCTAGAAACTAGACCAGCACAACAAATTGAAAAATACATTTTGTCTTGTATCTTATTACAGAAATCCCAGTCTGAAGCTCAAACACTGCTTCAACAGAAACTGTAAATGAACCTAACAAAAACTACAAACTATTTTTGCAGTGAAGACACTGCTCAAAGATTTTAGCGAAGCAAATATGATTTGAGGGTGTTGTTTTAAAATAGTCAATCAGTAACAAGAAGGAAAATGAAATTTTTACGAAGTAATAATGAAATTATATAGGTTGCAATTTGTTTATTTTAGAAAAAAAAGTATAACCATTCAGTACCATAGAGCATTATACTGCCACTTCTAGATCTACAAAATATTTTCATTTTTCTCCCTGTAAGGGGCTTAAGACAGCCTTGTTAAGTTTAAGATACAGAGTAACAGCAGAGGAACCAATACAAACCAGTAGTAGGAGTATCTGGGTCAAGACAACAGTAAATCAAGTAAATTCAGTAATATCCGGCTGAAGTTAATTTTACATAAATCAACCATTTAAAACCACTTGTTAAATGTGACTTCGGAAGATAGGCACCTGAATGTAGTAATTTCTCTAAGGGTTCCCAAAGGCACCATTTCAAAACACACAAGAGAAGTTCCTATCAACAGCACTTAATAGCATGTGCTCAGGAACAGTGATATACATCCCTTCTTCTCCTTCCCTTGAGAACATTCACTGGCATATTTCCCACCATGACTGTGCCTCAAAGAAAGAAAATAGTATTCAGTTACCTTTTAAAATTGTAATTACCATTTTAAGATTATGGGGTCCTCACAGCAATTGCAAGCAGATCACTCTCAGCCAGAGAGGTAGATCTGATTGATTGTGGGTCTGTTCCTTTCTCAGCACTTCAGCAGAAGATTTCTCATTTTCCCCCATTTGGTCCTTTTGAGACAGAGGAGTAACCAGTGCAGAAGGCTTCAGGGCAACACAGAAGACAGATGCCTTGATATGTGATTTTCGGTGTATTTAAAATATGTTCAGTTTATAGAACAGATGTTCAGATTATTTAAACAAGATTTCTAAGTGTCAGAGAGTTTTTAATTCTACATCTAAGTGCATATAAATTTCAAAAAAGAAATTTGTATTTATATTTCATAGTTTCATAATTTGCAAGAATATAGGGCAAAGAACTAAACAGAATCTCTAACATCTAGTCCATAGCTATTACAGCAATTATTGGGGGTGGTGGAACAGTACAGAGAATGGGCCACAAAGTGACAAGATCCCTTTTTTCCCTGAATAGCATCTTCTATCAGAGACAAAATAGCAGACATGGTGGACCACTGCTGACAAAACTTTCAAAATGTGAAGAGATGCATTTTATTTTCTTGTTCTTAGCTCTCCTCAAAAGCTAAAAAGCCCCAACAATATTTTTGTGACATTTAAGTAGCTCCTGACCCTAGGTCCTACCCATTCTCCATTATTTGGAAACCACATTTTGGTACCTACATTTCATCAACTTGAAGCAAAAATTTTCCTTTCATAACAAAAGCTCTCTATTCCACCGAACATCCCAAAAATTCTTTCCAGCTCCAGCTGAGCGACATGTGAAAGAAACAAACCCAAAATACTTGATGAATTCTCACCAGTTTCTTTACTACAGTCCACCCACAAACTCCTCACCTGATACATACTAAAACCACCCTTACCTTTTTCTTAACCCTATCATTTTGGTTTCTCATTCATTCTATCACTGCCTCATACTTTTGAAGTCTTTATCCTTCCACAGTTGTTTCTGTCCTTAAAGACTAATAAGAAGAACACAACAACCTTGGGCCTTCGCCCTAGTGAATATCATTATATTTCTATTACTGTCTCCTCTAGGTGACCCTATTCTGCTATATGATATTCTGATCCTCCTCTCTACTGAGGAGCACTCGGAGCTTTGTGTTATAAATAATGCTCTCTTACTTTGTGCTCCAAGGTCCTTAATGAAATTAAATATTAAATTAAAACTCTCTTCAGATTCATCGCTTCCTTTTTAAATAATTGCCAAGTTGCTTTTGAAGATTTCATCCAAGGATGTAAACAAGTACTGCTTTGGCACACATTCACTTTCAGAACTACAAAAGATTGTGTTATTTTAGAATAGCACCATAAATGCTGTATTACATTTAATAAAAAATGAAATTACGTTACTGGAAAAGCACTTTTAAAAGATATAATTAAATCTGTTATCCAGTCGTGCACTATCACAGCACTTTTAAATACAGGAGTTAGGGTCATAAGGGCAGATGTGAGTCAAAATATCTTGGCATCTGATTACCTGACTTTCACAAACACAAAAGGACAGAGCAATGCTGAAGGGTCATCCATATATACCCATGAGAAAGGAAAAAACAATTATAAATTCTGAATTTTGTAGGGCTGGAAGGAACCACCAGGCTTTTTTTCTGGCACAGGTCTCTTGAAACTTATTCAAGCCCTAAATGTTTCCCTCCGCACGAATGCTGTCTTGAAGGGAGTTTGTCTGTGACATCAAATTCACCTCTAATGTCACTCCTAGGGATCTTGAAATATGAGAACAATCACTCCTCAATCACTTCACTACCATGAGATACTGACCCCAGTAATAGAGCACAAGGGATTTCCGGCTTCCCTGATGAGCACGTGTAGAGCATTGATCCTCTTCCACTCTGTCAGCAGCATGTCCTCCTACATCCTTGTGCCCTCTGCAGCCACCTAAGTATTGTACTAACAAGCAATATAATCACGTGAGCCTTCAGGAGATATAGGGACAACTTGCATGCCCTAAGTAAACCTCTCCCCATTCCATACAAGGGGAAATTTTGTCAACTGAAAAGAGAAGCAAGCAAAGAAACATAAAAGGACCTTGTATCAGGTTTATAAACAAAGAGAATATCCTCTTTTCTATTAATGCTAGCAAGAGAACCAGCTTTCTACTTCCACACAATTTCCAGGGCTGTGAGAGCTCTGGGGTCGAGCTGGTAGCACCAGGGTGAGCCAAAGGATTCCCCCCACCTCACCTTCAAGGTTGACACGGTTTAGATATTATCTTTAATGTAAATCCCTCAGTTCTTCACCTCCTGAGGATGACTTAACCCCAGTTAACAATGAAAAGGAGGGAGCAAACCCAAAAACCTTTATGCCCCCTCCGCCAAAAGGACAGGGCAATTAGATGGTTGTTTAGACACTCTGATTAAGGGATGAAACCCACATTTTATCTCAAGATGGCTACAGAGATGGTTCTTGCCCTACAGAATGATCACAGTATTTCTGACCAACTTTAACCTTCAGTCATGATTTCATTCCATGTGCTCTGCACAGCAGCTTGTTAAAAGAAAAGTTAAAAATAACTGAACTCTGCATTATGTCCTTATCATCTATTAATACAACCTCTCTCACAAAAATGTTTCTTCCCATTGCAATCAGACTAAAAGAGAGATTGACGTGTCTTGCATTCCATTTAGTGTGCATAATCAGTATAGTGTTAAATTGATAAAACACTCTATTAGGCACAGAAAAAAATTACTGTAGATTTTTGAAATATAAATATCTAGGATGAGGAAGAACAGTTTTCAAGGAGTTTCAAGCCATACAAATAGTTTTTCTCTGCCTACAAAATTTAATAAAAAATATGTTCAAAATTGAAAGCAGATGCTGGATCCTCCTCTGTCTCTCATATCACAACAGACATCAAAATGGACATATGATTCCGAAGCAGTATTTTCAATCTCTGCCTTTTATCCCCTGCTCCTGAAAAATCATATGAAAGAACTATAATACTAATGACCATAGAAATCCACAGTTATCATTATGCAAGGACCAGAAACCAAGTAAATAGCTAGTTGTTTAAACAGAAATAAAGCTGAGAACAACAGCCACACCAAAAACAAGGGAAGTGGAGGCAAAGGAGCTGGTAAGAGGATGGCAACACTGAAAACAAATCACATAATCACAGAATCCCAAGGGTTGGAAGGGACCTAAAAAGATCATCTAGTCCAACCCCCCTGCAAGAGCAGGGTAACCTACAGTACATCACACAGGAACTTGTCCAGGCGGGCCTTGAATATCTCCAGTGTAGGAGACTCCACAACCCCCCTGGGCAACCTGTTCCAGTGCTCTGTCACTCTTACAGTAAAGAAGTTCTTCCTGATGTTAACGTGGAACTTCCTATGCTCCAGTTTACACCCATTGCCCCTTGTCCTATCACTGGATATCACTGAAAAAAGCCTAGCTCCATCATCCTGACACCTACCCTTTACATATTTGTAAACATTGATGAGGTCACCCCTCTGTCTCCTCTTTTGCAAGCTAAAGAGACCCAGCTCCCTCAGCCTCTCCTCATAAGGGAGATGTTCCACTCCCTTAATCATCTTTGTGGCTCTGCGCTGGACTCCTTCAAGCAATTCCCTGTCCTTCTTGAACAGAGGGGCCCAGAACTGGACGCAATATTCCAGATGCGGCCTCACCAAGGCTGAGTAGAGGGGGAGGAGAACCTCTCTTGACCTACTAACCACTCCCTTTCTAATGCACCCTAAGATGCCATTTGCCTTCTTGGCCACAAGAGCACATTGCTGGCTCATGGTCATCCTCCTATCCACCAGGACCCCCAGGTCCCTTTCCCCTTCGCTACTTTCCAGCAGGTCAACCCCCAACCTGTACTGGTACATGGGGTTGTTCTTCCCCAGATGCAAGACTCTACACTTGCCCTTGTTGAATTTCATCAAGTTTCTCCCCGCCCAACTCTCCAGCCTGTCCAGGTCTCGCTGAATGGCAGCACAGTCCTCTGGTGTGTCAGCCACTCCTCCCAGTTTTGTGTCATCAGCGAACTTGCTGAGGGTGCACTCAGTTCCCTCATCCAGGTCATTGATGAAAATATTAAACAGCACCGGTCCCAGCACCGACCCCTGAGGAACTCCACCAGTCACAGACCTCCAGCTAGATTCTGCGCCATTGACCACAACTCTCTGCCTTCTTCCTTTCAACCAGTTCTCGATCCACCTCACTACTTGATCGTCAAGCCCACACTTCTTTAGCTTATCTATGAGGATGCTGTGGGAGACAGTATCAAATGCCTTACTGAAATCAAGAAAAACCACATCTACCGCAAATATACCTGACAATCAGCTGCTGCCTACCACCACAAAAAAAACAAGAGGTAAACCAAGGATAAGGTAAGCAGGAGGTGGGGAAATTCATAAAAACACATCTACAGGGGTTTAATCACAGATATAGAGATGGGGCTGTGGGGGGCGCGGGGAAGAAGAGTTAAAATAATAGGTAAAGGAAGAATTCAGAAATGGATACTGTGTACAATCTGAAAACATTCTGTTTCTACTATAATTTCAGAAGTGTCTATTACCTTTATGTTTAAGCCACAAGATAAAACAGAAATTACAGAGCAAACTAGGAGGTAGGAATGAAAGCTGAGAACATTACCCTGCCCTAAAAGATTAAAGTAATTCTGACAGAAATCATCATTGCAATATATTATCTCTCATAGTGCAAGATTTAGAAGCTACTGGGAAGCCATTTTCCAACTGTCATCACTGACAAGTCAGAAAGAAATAAAACAGAAAAAAATACCACTCAATTTCACAAAAACACATTTCAACTGAGTAAATTAAGCTGCATTACACGTGACAGGAGGGTGTCCCCCAGCCTGCATTCTATGAATCCATTTCAAGATAAAAATAACAGGTTTGTGCTATCATTAATCTGAGAAGAAATCAGGCAAAGAAACAGATTAGACAGCTAAATTATATTGAAACCAATTACAGATACGTGGTAGCATAAGCCTGCAACATTAGGAGTGAAGATAAGATATATTCATACAAAAAAAAAAAAAATAAAAATCACAAGACAAATGTTTAAGGACACTTTTTTTTTTTTCTTTAAGAAAAAGTAAATTTTACTTCTCCAAGCTCATTTGGTGTAAGAGTACAAGGAGTCATGATGGTAAATGCTGACACAAGAGTACACTCTGTGTACACTCTATTTCCAGAGAATCTGATGTGTGAGAGAGAGGGGGCCTGCACTCTTCTCTCATTCCTTGTGCCTTGTTGTAAAGTGCTAATGTCAAACGAATAACAATAAGCATTTTGGATGCCTAAACAAAGACACATCAAACAGAGACAGGTCAAAAAAGTCACATGCCAACCTGAATCTAAATCTTCCCATGTTCACCATTTACATTTTTTGAGAGCAGGCCTTCTTTAGGTTTATATAACATGCAACTGTTCAGACATACTGCTGGTTTCTGATTCCTAGAGAACATTCTTGAAGCTTACTGACAGTGCTAGTGGTGGGATCCCTCTGGTATTAAAAGTTTTTAGTGAAAAGAAGCAAAGCTGCTGAATCAACTGCACTTCATCAGTGAGTCAGCACAAATCTGACTCATGATCTCCTGTGATTCCAGCAAGTCATTAAATGAGGGATCATCCAGTCAAATATCCACAAAGATTACTGGCACCACCAAGAATTGCAGCAACTTCACCTCTTAGGAATGGTCCCAGAGGAGATAACTTATGGTCAAGTAGCTAGGTTATGAAACCATGAATCCGGAGACATACAGCCTCTTTTTCTGGGTCTTGCACTGACACACAGCCTGGCAGCAAGTGGGCCACGTTTCCTCACTGCAACTTGAGGACAGACGAAAACTTTTCTCCAGCCTCCTACAGTTCTCTGAAAATGAACAGGCAGCACAAATACAATTTTTGAAGTACAAGAGTCCAGACATTTCTGACAGAGTCAGTTAATCCAAAACAGCATTGCTGAGTAAGTACCCCCCTTGCGATCATGTAATTAGAAACATTGTTGGAGAGACTGAAGGTGAAATTAAATAGCATTTCTTGGTTAAAATAAATGTATCTAACTGCCTAAACAGGATTTACATCATCAAGTTTAGCAAAAATTCCTTCCTTTTTCCTCCCTAACAATATTTGCTTTTCAATCTCCTATTTTCCCTTCAGCATTCTTGCTGTTGCAAAACAGCTTTAGATTTTAGAGGTAGGGTCATTGCCTCATTGCAGTTACTTAAAAAAACTTCCTACCAGCCCAGAACCTGAGGGGCTCTTTTAAAACATGAATTAACATACGTGCAGTTGCCTGTTGCTCACAGGCTTTTGTTGATGTACTCTAACCTCAGCTCTTCTGGGGACAAAATTTATCAGTGTGTGCACTTCAAGTGTGCAGATAAACACAGAATATGACAAACCAACTAAGTAGAGCAGACATTATTCCCTTGCAAAGAAATCACTGTTAGGCCAAACAGATGTGAGGCATCACTGGATTTATCTTTAAGTAATGAGATAAGGCACAGCTGATTTCTTACATTCCACATCAGGTTAAAAATAATGCCATTAAGCAAGAAAACGTAATTGAGGGAACTGAAAAAAAATAAAGCAACAAAACTCTAAAAAACAAAACAGCCAAAGTAAATGCCATTGCCTGTAAACTCACTGCTCTTTTACATGGATTAATTTTATGCTGGTTTTGATTTTTTTGTGTGTGTGTTTGTGTGCCTGATGTAATTTAAAACAGCATTCAAGTTATATGATTTGCAGAAGAAAGACTTTCTGATTGATATGTCTGAAAATTATGACTTATGTTGATGTCAGTCAAATATCTGATCTCCAAACATCCTCAGATTTCAGAAGTTTAAGTTCAGATTCAACTCCTGCAAGGACTAAATTGACAGATTTCTTTGGCAGCACCTCCAACTCTGTTTCATGTGCTAGTGTAAGAAATTAAATAGCTTTAATTCTGTACAGGGGGAAAGGAGCTGAACAAAGACACTTAGAGGAACTAGCCAGATAGAAATGGTCTGACATAATTAGCTAAAAATAAACCTAGTATTAATAAAAGTAAAAATAATCAGAAAATCCACACGCATATTTTTAATATTTATTAAAATCCTCTGGCAACACATTAACTCTCTTCTTTAATTTTAGTAATAGCCTGTCTTAAACAAAAGATGAAAGCACTTCTCTAATAGATTGAAAGGTTTCCCAGTTCTGTTCTAATTCAGAGAGTATTTATATAAGCTCAGCTGAACTCCCATCTCTGCCTCTGACTGGAGATCCAGAGTGAAGCCCTGCAGGTGTTCTGTGCTAAGCCTTGAAGTTGAAAGAGTTTCCGTGCTTTGCTGCTGTCTCCAATAAAACAAGAGCAATTGATGTCTTCTCTCCTAGTGTCTACTGGGATAGGTGTGATCTTGCCACTCATTCAATGGGAGCAGAAAGATAGTGAAGAGAAGTGAGTCTGGGGCTCAGCTTGCATGATCTCTAACTTCTGTTCTCAAATAATCAGATTTGTCTTTTTCCTTGAACTGGAGAAGACTGAAATACTCTCTGTGGGCTATGATGTAAGGTAAGGTTCTCCCCAAAAACAAACAGTAGCACAGAAAGAAATTACAATCACTCCTTTTGACAATTTCTCCCATTGCATGTTTCTTGGCTGTAGTGATACAGGATCTTTTTCAACACTAAGGCAAGAAGAGAAGTAAATTCTTTTTCAGTTAAAATTTAACTAGCACTCATAAAAGATGGCTGATGGAGAGCAACAGAACTCATCTGTAGTGAGCACGGTCCCATACTATTTGCCCTTCCAGCGAGTCTGTCTCCAGAGTCTCTACTCTGGAGAAATCCCATGCACAGTAGCCGACTATCAAAAGACTTTTGTGAAGAGAAGGAACATCTCCGACCACCACTGAACCTAGTCTTTGAGCCATGTAGTTTTGTTACCATTTCCACACTGGAAAATTGAGCGTTAAATCTATTGGTACTTCAGAATCACCACCTACATTTGCAGGCAGCTATACAGCTTCTATTAGGATCCTGCCTCTTACATTACTCCTGCACTGTTTGTGTGTGTTTGTTTGTTTTAAATGTTCCTCTGTAGATGGGAAAATCTTTGATGCCAAGACTCTTTAACCTACCAAGCCTTTGCATCTTGAAAATCAATAGCACTTTGTTAAGTGTTACTTATCATCTTCGGACAGAGATCCCAGTTCTCCATAACAAAGTTTCGTTACTTATTGTTGGAAACCTGGAGGTATTTCTACTGGCTTTAAGAAGTCATGACAGTCAAGCAACATGTTAAACCAAGTTGTGTTGGCTGCTGATTGGTTGGGCTGGGCTGGATGAGCACAACTTCACCTCCATGTCAATAACAACAGAAAAGCCCACATTGGAGCAGTGAGGTCCTGCCCTCCAGGGAGCCTGTTATTGTCTGTTGCACCATGATCATCAGCCCATTTTGTGAAGCCCACAACAGAAAGCCAAAACTAGAGAAAAAAAAAAAAAAAAAGCCAAATAACAGCATTCCTTCAGGCAGGTGAAGTATTTCCCCACCAGCCCAATAGCAGGGCTGTCAGGCAGCCCAGAGATGTGACAGCCAGCTCTACTCCAGCGGTAAAGAATACCAAGAGGCAGTAGCAAGAGTTGGCACCAAGACTTCATGCTGATGTGGCACCAAGCAAGCTGCAAGGTCTGGGTTAGACCTAATGCCCAGGTGTTCTGGAAGCCAAAGCTGCTTCTTGAAGTAAGTTAGAGTTTCAAAGCATCTACTCTGTACTGTTACTACGTTGTGCAGACTGCACTGTTGATTAATGCTCTGTTCAGGTGCCCTGGAAGGCTTCAGCTTTGTACCATGCCTCACAAAGCACCCAAGAGGTGATTAAGCAGCACCAGCACACAGTCTGTTATGTCTTACTGATTAATTACAATGGCACACCTATAACTTGACTGTTCCCATTCTATTGCTATTTCTTTCCTTCTATACGTTGCTACTTCTGGGGATGTGATATACAACAACTAGACTTCATAAAGCAGGTGCACTGTTTATCATGTGAACATCATGAACTACATACATCAGCACTGCTCATAAGAGAAAACATAGCAGTGAAATGCTTTTTTAAACACCACCATCATTTCTAGCAGCTTCCCTACCTGACAGCTACTATTAATTTACAAGGGAGGTAGCTGACAGATAGAAACTTACATTTATATTATTTGTGATGGCAATAGGCTTCAGTCCTTTTCTCATTACTTTGTCATTCTCAATTCACCTTGCCATTTCTCAAACAGCAGATTTTTCAACACACGACAAATCCATCCAAAGACACATAACTGGAGCACCTGGACAAGTCAATGCTCTGCCTGGCCAGTTTCTCAGAGAAAAATTGTGGGTGAGATCATGAAAAGCATGTCATGATGACAGTGCCCCAAGCACATCCCTGTAAAAGTTAAAATAAAAGACAACACCAAGCATTCACCCTTTGAAAATCCTTGCTGTTTAGAAGTCTACAAGGCCAGACTTCCTCAGCACAAATACTCCTAGCCTAGTTTAGTAACCTAAAAAGCTAGGCTGCTTGCAAATTAGAAGACAACTTTGGCCTGCTTTGTGGAATTTCCCACCAGCTGGCTTTATGACCAGGAATCTCCTTACGTAAGTTCAAAGTAGATGCCATGTATGTATTTCATTAGGTCTTGGACCTTACTGGGCATTTTGTAAATGTCATTTAAAAATCAATATGGGCTTTGGAATGGTAACACAATTAACATTAAATTGCTGATTTATCCCTGTCTATTTTACACAAGATTTATCATTACAATTTTTTTATGCATGAATTAGTCAGATAAAACAAATTACTTTCTATTATAATGGGCAATCCCTATGCTTCATTCAAATTGCATCTCTCAATAGCTGAATAATGCACCTGCTATGTAGCTAACCCTAAAATGCATTTTCTGTAATCCTTTCAAGTTTTTGTCTCAAGAAAGATTATTTCTCAAATACTTCAAGATGGGGATAGAACTCTATTAATCACTTAGAAGAATATTTTTCTTCTGTTTTCTTTAAAAAGGACAATTTTCTAGGAGAAAAAAAAAATCTAAAAAATTAGCTAGACAACCCAACATTCAGAAGATTTATAGTTTCAGTGTCACACTGAATTGCAGTTTCCTTAATAGCTTGAAGGGCAGAGGAGATGTGCATTAAATGTTAAAGGCAAAACCTTTCTTTACTTTTTTTAAAAACAATAATTTTTCTTTGTATCTTCCTTCATTTGGCACTCTGTTTTCCAGGTGAAAATTAAAGAACTGACTTGCTGAAAAGAACTGAGGTGTCTCAGATTCAAAGTTTCAATTAAAACCACATATTTTACATAAAAGTAATACCTGATGTCAATTTTGATTTTATTTTCTTAATCAAAAATGCATTGAAAGTAGGTCTATTGAAACTTTAGTTTGATAAAAGTCAAATATCTTTCTGGAGCACAGAATGAAAAGTTTCAACCAAATTATTAGTAATATGGTGAAAATTCTGGCACAAAAGAGTCAAAGGAAATATTATTTATTCAGCAGGCCAAGGATTCCCAGATATTGAGCTTGAAATGGAAATTTTGGCTGCAGCACAATGCCTGCACTCACATGAGTTTTTCTCACTCAGCTTAGGAATGACAGCAGTGAAGATGTCTCAGAATACCAGCCTTGCCCTGTGCAGTGCAGTGAAACACCTCCTGCCACATGTCTGTGGCTATTCTCCTTGTGCTAGCTACAGTAAATACTGTTCTGGACTAGGTTTACATGTACAGTAACACCATCTTAAACTGAATGGCTAGTTAAATCTTTTCCTATATGAAATATAACCCTTTTCCCCTTCATACTGAGAAGAGATTGAGCTGAAGTGACATGGTTTAGTGTGAGGTGTCCCTGCCCATAGCAGAGGGGTTGGAACTAGATAATCTTAAAGTCCTTTCCAACCCTAACTATTCTATGATTCTACAAAGACACCAGCAATCCATGCAGAGTCTTTCTGCTCCCGGCACATACAGCACTGACTGCACATTGAGAACCTGGGATGAATATACAAGACTTTCTGCCTTCAAAGCCCTACCTGTCTTCAGTTTGCTGACATGGAAATATCAGCCACAGCACACGTTTGTGGTCATCAAGTGGGTAGACTAGTTGGATGTTGAAGGTGAAGCTGGCGGAGTTGGCCAGAGCTCCAGCTTAGAACATGCAGTAAGAGAGAGTTCCTTAAAGCTCCCTGGAGAGCTCAGGGATCACCACTGCACATGACCACCACTGCTTAGCTACAATGCTTAGGAAACAAGCAAGGGACTTGCAACTAAAAGAGACTGGACATGTATTCTAACAGTTACAAATTATTAGCTAAGTAATGCCATAACTCAAAGAGCATGATATTGTACAGATCTGAAATTATCGTTATTGTAGCTGTGTTGATAATAGTCTAGGAACTCTTAGGATTTTCTTACAAGAGATCCAAGGGCAATCCAAAGAACTATATATTTTGAATGGCAGACCCAGATTTCAGTGAGATTGAAATATAAAACTGAAAATGCTGTATCCTTGATTTTGAGTTCCACAGAGAGCTGAGTTATCTTCCAATTGCACCTGTTACCAGTAAGAGATGAAATAGAAATAGTTTTTGGCTTAAATTAATTCAATTTTCTTTCAATACCCTCATTTTTCCAAGGTCCCCAACATCTCAGTGTCCACAATTATACTTTCCACTTAGATATCTTAGTTTTGGTGAATTTAAGAGTTCTGACTAGACATTAGATGTTGCTGTGCTGTTGCTGCCAGACAACAGTCTCTGTCCAAGCAGTCTGCCAGGAACCCAGAAATCCCAAGAAAATGGCCACTATAAATCCAGCGCTTCTAGTCTAATTTGGTCCCTGTACAGCTGGTCCATAGACATTCTAAATGAGCCAATCATTTTTAATGCACCTGCACCCACAGGTAATTTCACATAGCACAGATACGTATGTTTGGATCCGATAAATCTTTCCCACTCTCCACTTCATTTCACAGCCTACCTTTCTGCTTTTGCCCTGCCTGGGGAAAAAAAAAAAAAAACAACACCAAAACACAAAAAATACAAAAAACCCCAACAAAACCCCACAACAAAATCTGATTAAGAAACAGACAAAACCAAGAAAAAATAAAGCTCCAAACAAAAATACTCGCTCCCTGATGTGTAACTCTATTTGCTTAAAAGATTAAAACACTAAAAAGTAAATACATACGTATTCTATGTTGCTTTTGATATTATCAAAAATCCTAATTTATAACAAATACCTATTAATATTCTCAAATATACTCTATCTGCTTTCAATCCATCTTACTTCATGCTCTTTCAAAGACTGAAGCTAAACAAAAACGAATACACAGGTAGGTGGTGACCATTTGTTTCAGTTTTCAGGTAGATTTTCCTTCCTGGGGATAGGGTGGGCCAACTCCGAAATCCTTACAGTTTTCATCTCTCAGATGCAGCCATTCGCAACATTAGGAAAAGAAGTTCATCAAACGAACTATGTTTATGCCTCATGAAGCACACATTCTCAGTTTCATAACAGCTTCTGGAAAATAGAGTTGCATGTTATTAACTAAAAAGGAAAAAGAATGGAGTCTTCTCTTAGAACTCTGGAAAGTTGCCCAATATTTCTACAAAGCAAGTCCTTATCAAGCAAATACAGCATGACTAGTCTTACAATAAGTTTTCTGACAGTTTTTAAAGCGTTCCATAACTGTGATGAAAGAGAAGCAATTTAGATAAGTCATCCCACTTTTATTTTTATTAATAAAACTGGGTATCTGCTATCAAAGTAACCATCCAATTGCATTAAAAAGCTTTCATGCGCAATCTGGTTTTGAATGTTAAACATTACAAAAAAACCCAGCAGTGGCAGTACAAAAGCTATGTAAAAAACACAGAAAACACCAGCAGCTGCTGTAAGGATAAAATATGACTGTAAGGAAAGACCATCGCTACTGTACAAGAATCTGAACTTAATGTTTGATCAGATAATATCTTAAATTAATATTCATTTCAAGGAATAGATTATTCAAAAATTCTCCTTTTTGTATTTACCCAGTCTGTATAAGTGGGGAAGAAGTTTACAGGCATGCAAAATGTCTTAAAATAGTAAATTATTAATGAATTGTTAACTTATTTGACATTTTGATTTCTTTTCTCCCTTGAGGTGGTGGCAATGATTTCAAGAAATTTAGATCTAATTTCTATACTGAATAATCATAGAATCATAGAATCATAGAATCATAGAATCATAGAATCATAGAATGGTTAGGGTTGGAAGGGACCTCAAGATCATCTAGTTCCAACCCCCCTGCCATGGACAGGGACACCTCTCACTAAACCATCCCACACAAGGCTTCATCCAACCTGGCCTTGAACACTGCCAAGGATGGAGCACTCACAACCTCCCTGGGCAACCCATTCCAGCGCCTCACCACCCTAACAGGAAAGAATTTCCTCCTTATATCCAATCTAAACTTCCCCTGTTTAAGTTTTAACCCATTACCCCTTGTCCTGTCACTACAGTCCCTGACAAAGAGTCCCTCCCCAGCATCCCTATAGGCCCCCTTCAGGTACTGGAAGGCTGCTATGAGGTCCCCACGCAGCCTTCTCTTCTCCACGCTGAACAGCCCCAACTTCCTCAGCCTGTCTTCATACGGGAGGTGCTCCAGTCCCCTGATCATCCTCGTGGCCCTCCTCTGCACTTGTTCCAGCAGTTCCATGTCCCTTTTATGTTGAGGACACCAGAACTGCACACAATACTCCAGGTGAGGTCTCACAAGAGCAGAGTAGAGGGGCAGGATCACCTCCTTCAACCTGCTGGTCACGCTCCTTTTGATGCAGCCCAGGATACGGTTGGCTTTCTGGGCTGCGAGCGCACACTGAAGACGGCTCATGTTCATTTTCTCATCGACCAGCACTCCCAAGTCCTTCTCTGCAGGGCTGCTCTGAATCTCTTCTTTGCCCAGTCTGTAGCCGTGCCTGGGATTGCTCCGACCCAGGTGTAGGACCTTGCACTTGCCGTGGTTGAACTTCATAAGGTTGGCATCAGCCCACCTCACGTGCGTGTCAAGGTCCCTCTGGATGGCATCCCTTCCCTCCAGCATATCAACCGGACCACACAGCTTGGTGTCATCGGCAAACTTGCTGAGGGCGCACTCAATCCCACTGTCCATGTCAGCGACGAAGATGTTAAACAAGACCGGTCCCAACACCGATCCCTGAGGGACACCACTCGTTACTGGTCTCCAGCCAGACATTGAGCCATTGACCACAACTCTTTGTGTGCAGCCGTTATTCTTTTTAGAACAGGCATGTACTAGCACTCAGAACAAAATATTTCATTTGGGCCGATATTATTATGGGCCACTGACTTCTCACAGTGTTCATGGGATTCCAAGTTTACTGCCAGACCCAAGTTAGAAGAAATTACATTTTAATTTACAAGACACCTAACAACAACCAACAGACAGCTGATCCTGTTAATGTCTCTCAATAATAAATTTCCATTTTATCAGATTTATTGCCCTGGGAGATTGACACATACATTGTTAAGCTGTCAAAAAACTCATGTCATAACCTCCTGCAGAGCTTTCATGAAGTTAACTCTCATCCTACCCCTCAGTCACAGCACTGGAAATTGGTCTGTGACTGTCAGTTTCACCTCCTCACTAATCTTACTTCTTCCCTGTGATGCTGTCACAACTCATCTCTGATGACCAAACTGATGACCCCTTTAAGACCTGCATCCTACCTGGAAGCAACCAAATCAAAGGCCTATTGTTGTCAGCATTAGGCATGGTGCCCAAACACATCGGGCACTTCTGCTTCCTCCAGAGCTTCTTTTTCTGACAGGCCAATAGAACAGCTCATTGTCTCAATGCTCTCTGGGTTGTACCTCCAGCATGAGTTATTCAAGCTCACAATACTTTACAAATTTCAAGTATTTACAAAACACATATTAGAATTTTTATCCTATTGTACTGAAAGAGCATGCCCAGTCAGAAATAACAGCATGGATTTGCTGTTGCACCTACCAACCAACAGACTACTTTTATACTCCAAAGATTATATTTTCCAAAGATTGGAAGTAAGAACTTCCAATCAAGATGTAAAACCCCTTCCTGAGTTGTGAAAGAAACTCCTAGCACAACTTCCGCTGGAGGTTCCAAACAGATTTCTTTTTAATTCAGATAAATCTAATCCAAACAATACTACAGAAACAGACTTAACATCTTTAAAATATGCCTAACAACTGGGCAGGCTCAGAAAAAGGTTACTTAATTTCACCTTAATGAAAAGTACATTTTCTCTCTATTTACACAGCTATTCGCTGAATTAGTCAAATAAGTACTAAGCAACAGTAGCATGAGGACAATCATCTTGCTTTTGCTATGTAAGATTCTTCAGTTTTCATGCTGAACTGCTCAGAACTTGGGCAAAATGTGGTCTTATGATATGAAATGCTTGAAACCGAAACTGAACAAAACCAAAATGACACTGGCAAAAGAGGTGGAAAATTCAAAAGGGTACATTAGGGAATTCTGGTGCAGATTCCTTTACCTGCAAACACATGATCCGAAAAGCCAACAAAATTAGTAAGCATAGGTCAGTCTTGAATTTACTGATGCGAATGTTGGATACAGAGAAAACCTTGAGTACCGAATATTCACTCCCTTTTACAAGTTGCAGATAATCCCTCCATGTCTGCAGCTAAACTCAACCTCAAACTGGGCCCTTGAACAATAGATGAAACTCAAAAAAGACAAAATAAAAAAAAAAATTAAGTTGTCCATACCATCCATTCAATTTTTCAAATATTACAGAATGAGATGTTTGTCTGAAGTACTAAGGCAGGCTAAAATATCCCTTTCCCAAATGTCATCTGCACCTACAAGGTGACTTGAGGCACTGAATCTCAACTTGTACATAGCAGAGATTCCTGGTTTTTAAGTACAGGCTGTAGTTATTTGGTCAACACTGCCCAGAATTTCTAATACATACGGCAGTTTTCCAAATTACTAGAGACATGGAATCCCCCTCTTAATTACAGCACCAGTTGCTGAAGAAGTTGCACCCTGAGGAGCATACAGATGTCCTACTGTGCCCGTTTTGCTCCCTTTTTTATTAATAAGCATTCACATGGCAACTTCCGTATAATTGAGTTTAGATGAATATGATTATGGTATTAATTATGAAAGGTAAGATAACAGGTTAGGAAGCTTAATTAACTCATCAAACTTCAGGTCTAGCCTACAGCAAATTGACTGTGTCTCTTAAAATTAAAAGCTACTGTGGATTGATGCAATAATTGTAAGATTTTATTTACATGAGGCCTGAAATTAATTGTGGTAAAACTTAACAACCACTGCAAACAACAGATCTCCAGTACTCCAAAACTACTGCTACACTTGGTCTTTCCTACAAGTCATAGATGCAAGAATTTTAATATGGAAATTAGATGCAAGCAAATTAGCACTAAATATAATAAATTCATTATGAGGTTACCGTGGCAACATCTATAACATTAAGCATGAATTATGTGACAAAAGAATTACATATTGTTTTCATTGTAGTAATTCAATTTACTTTATGCTGAATTGTGACCATACTCCTTGTCCAGAAAGTTTCAATGAAAATCACTTCTAGAAGATAATTTTAAAATCTCTAATTTCTGAAAGGCAAATAGAATTAATAGTCAAAAAAAAGAAAACTGGATCAGTGTAATAATCTTACTGCTCTGTCTGAAGTTCTCCAATGAAAATCAAAAGACCTGATTAGTCCCTCTGATCCCTGTGTCACATCAGGAACTACTGAGAAGTAAGTCTCTTCCACAGCAACCCTTCCTCTGAGTACAGGATAGGAACTTCTATCCATGCACTAATGTCTATTAGTGGATATCCAATCTCATATTCAGCAGCAGTAGAATATCTTCTATTTTTCCAAATTCCCATGTTTTTTAGCTCCCATTTCTTTTTCACTATTTACCATTCTCTCAATGGCAGAAATTTCTCCACCTTTGTCTCTTGCTTCTCTTTCAGTAATAGGTAAAAGTCTCAACTTGCTCTCCAAGGTCTTCATCCATTCAGTCCTCAAGTATTTTAATAGTCTATGTTTTGAATGGAGCTTACCTATTTTTCCTATACCTCTTATGGTAAAGAGCACAACTGTTAGTCCATTAGAAAACAGACTTTCTAGAAGCAAAGCATAGAAGTGCTTCAATCCATTTCTTTGTTATTGATAACCTCTAAAGTAGCTACAGACTCCCATCTGGGGAAAGCTGGCAACACAGCTCTTGTTGTCTGTTGCTGCGAATGATCTTACAAATGACTAAAAATGTAGAAAACAGAAGTCTTCTGGTGATTCGTTTCTTATCCTTAACAGATTTTTACCAAACAAGGAGGCAGAGGGAGGAGAGAGAGAGCAAGAGAGCGAGAGCAAGTGGGCGAGCAGTGAAGGAATAAGATTTTCATCGAAAGTAGCATAACAGAAGTTGAAAGCTTTAAGAACGTTTAAGAGAAATGGCACATGTGTATGGAATCACCTGAAGAAATTCCACAGCTCTTTCCATCTCACAGTTTGTGACTGGTTATTTCTTTCACATGATTATATATAAAGATCTACGTTAGACCAACAGTGCTATCAGCTTGTTTTTAACTATTTATATTCAAGCCTAATATTCGCTTAGTAT
The DNA here is from genome assembly GCF_037157495.1 of Lathamus discolor. Classification (NCBI taxonomy): domain Eukaryota; kingdom Metazoa; phylum Chordata; class Aves; order Psittaciformes; family Psittacidae; genus Lathamus; species Lathamus discolor. The sequence continues at coordinate 89,325,774 of NC_088885.1, read as the reverse complement.
TTTACACACTGATAAAGTCAGTATTAATGATCTGGAACTCTGCTTTTCTAACCATTTTACAGCTTCTGGAGTGAAATCAAGAGGAGGAATACTGATTAAAGTGAGTGCAATTTACTTGGATTTCCTTCAAATTTTTTTTTTCTGCAGTTCTTAGCTTCAGATTTACAGCACTTAGCATAAACACCACCTTTATTTTACTTAATACAGTTTCTATATGCACCTGGCTTCACTTATCTTCTAACAAGGCTGCACTCTTGCTAGACAGTTTACAGTTACCAGTTTACAATGAAAAAGTAAATACAACTTCTGCAACTACTTTGCCCTCTTTGGTAGTTACATGACAGGGCTTTTTAGATATACAAAAAGCATTCTTAATTTATTGTTTTTAAGCATTATTCACACTTTTTCCTCATTAAATAGTTTGTCCAATATGACTGGCCACTATTATTTTCAGCTTCAGATGAGCGTCTCTTTGAAATTCCCAACACATCTACTGTTTGTTTGGATTTTAGTCTGCTTACCAAAAAAACATTTGAGGTCGCGTCTTGATGATTCATACATACATTTTTGTGATCCTCTGTTCTGGAAATCAATTTCTCCTTATCTGCTAAGATCAGGTTTCTGTAGCTTTATGCCATGTTGGATGGAAATTAAATGGAAAGAAAATGTGCTTTGGAGCATTTAAAAATGTCAGGCATGTTTTGGCATTAGCTGTATAAAGTTTCTAACATTATCACCTAAAGAAAAACCCTGTAGTTATGCAGCCTTTTTTCCCCTCTCACCCAGTTTTAATCTGTGATTATAAGGCAGACTGGAGGCCTTAAGCAGTCCCTCAATTATAATCCATCTTGCATATTATCTGTTATGACATTTTTCCATAAGCAATTAAAGACTGTTTATGTTTCTGACTTGTTAGTTCCTTGAACGTGTTAATGTTTTGGTCTTGGAAGAAAATATGTCATTCCTAAAAAACACTGCAATAACAACACAGGTTGGTTTGTTTGTTTATTTTTTAACATAGCCATTTTATTCCCCATCTCATCCTTTTTTAACTGTCCATTATTTCCTCCTTGCCCTGTAGACACATGCTTTCCATAAAAACACAATATGCTCTGGCACTTTGACTCTCTTGATATGGAGACCATACCATAAACCAGCAATTGCCTCTGAAGAGCACATAGCACTGTCACTCAGGACCACGCAGCCTCATATTCCACTAGTGACCCCACAACCTGCTTCTGATATAGCCTGCCCACTGCCTTTCTTTAAATCACCCCTTCAAAACCTCTGATCTTCTGACCTTCTCAAAGCGGTACCAAGCTGACACCTCCACCATCTCCCTATACTTGTTTCTGACCACTGAGTGATAGCAAAAATTTTGGAAAGGTGACATGATGTCTAACACTGCAGCAAGAACACCACTTGCCTAACATGCATAGCCTTGAATTTCCCATTAATTTGGGGAAGTTTTTTCCCTTACGTTATCTAGACTCACTTAGAAATTTTCTCTGTAGATATAATGCTGGAGGCAGGGTGCATGCCTGGGGCTTATTAGGAGTTTTTGCTGTAACAATATGCCTCCATGCCACAGTACAGATACACTTCAGCCCAGTACATTTACAAGGTACTTCACAGATATTACTAGACATCACACAGATATGGTGTTATGATAGAATACACTAAAAGACAGAACTACAAAAAACATACATTATTTTTTCTTTCATACATTAATCTTAGTGCACCAGATAATTTTTATCTAGTCTAGAAACAGTAAGTATGAGGAATAATCAAATATTTTATATATTTATCTGCAAAACTCAAATCAGCTTTGATCCCTGCCAAGAAGGGACGGGAAAAAATTAATCCTAAATTATGATTACTTTTTTTAATTGTAAAAACAAACTGAGCAATATCAGGTTTATTCAGAGTCTGACTATACAGAGAATGATGAGAAATCACCCATATCACACTCTTCCATCCTGAAGAAGTTGTAAAGTTTTTCTTATATTCAGAAATACCTACTTTGACATTATAAGCTTGCTTTATGGTACTAATACCAGGAAGGTGGACATTACTTTCTTTCCTGATTTACACTGAAAATTAAGCTACCATGGAGTGATCACCGCATTTTTCCAAAGAGATTATTAAGGCTTTCAACATTTAGTAAGGTCACATCATCCACTGATCAAATTTCACTTACATGTTTATACTTCACAGTGTTTCTCACACTCCATTCACTCAGCACTCTGCAGGCATTCTTGTAATATCTAGAAAGTGGAATCTACAGCTATATAAAAAAGCCACAAAACCTCAGTGTTACTGGGGTTTGCCACTATTCTTTGAATCCCCTATTTTTAAATAATCCACCGAGGAAAAATCATTCCCTCTTTTCTTGCCCTGACTAATAATTCTCTTTAGCCATACTAACACCATTTCTTTATGATGTGTTTTTTCGTATTTCCTTCAGAAGACATTATGAAGAGATAACCAATTTCTTTATTTTTAACTCCTTTATTTTTGACATATTGGCAATGACCCCAATGTTCAATTCAGCCGTGTTCTTCACTGTGGTGCCCCCCTTTTTCATGGAGATCACAGTTCTACCTTCCAGCTGATTTATACTCCCACCCTTTCTGCTTAATGATTCAGAAAATAGCCTCTCCTTGACAAACAGTTCTACGAAGTGATCAGCTGAGGTGCAACTCTTGCACCCTTTTAAATGGGTCTCTGACAGAGTCGCATATGCTTTATAAAAGCAGCATTTGCAATTTATAATGTTACTGTGCAAAAAAGAAAAATTAGTACTAAAACTTCACAAAAGAATTGTAGATGTATGAGGTCAGCAGAGACAAGTTTGAACCAGCCCTCTCGTACTGGCCAGCACTGCCACCTGCCTTTCTGCCTGGAGGAAGTTCTGCTTAGTTGTATTGATGAATTTCAATAGTTGGTTTTAAATCCTCTTAAAACTGATTGTTCTACTACTTACATATTTCAAGCACACTGGACACCTGTATTAAATGTTTTTCTTTGGGATTTGATTACTTACAGTACACTGAGTTTTAATGCATCATCCACTGTTAACTCTGGTTTGATAGTATCTTGGCTGGTTACAATCCAGTGTTATTACAACATGATTTGTAGGCATCTGAGAGCAAGCTCTGGATTCTGCCGTTTACGTTATCGGAAATTCAATGTTCCTACATATAATTGAGGAACATCTGAAGAACAGAAAATTCCATATAACATACAACTTTATCATACAGATCAACTGTCAATATGAAATATTATCTGAAAATAACAAATAAATATGATGCATGTTAAAGTATGGATGAATGAAATAAAAAACTTTCCAGCTGTAAAAGTCTTTGTCTGTATAAAGAAAGTTCCAGTGCAGGTAACCAAGACAAATTTTGTCGGATTAATTCCCCTAGTAAAAGCCATTTGCTTAGTTCTAACACCATTAGTAATATTAAATGTATCTACTGCAGCCTAAGTACACTCTAAAGGGAGGGTGTCATCTGAGTTCACCACTTTCTGATTAAGGGTGTTTCTCTTACCATAACTATTTTTATCCTGCCAACTATCTCTTTAGTTCTCCAGTCCAGTATTAATGTCGTATCATGAAAATATTCAGTTGCTTTGAAATGTTTTATAAAGGAAAATAATTTCACACAAATTGTTTTTTTTCTGAATACCTAAACTTATGAGAGGACTAGCATGTTCATCCAGCACTTACTTACAAAGCCTAAGTATCTATCTATACTCTCAGGTAACACTACTGTCTTATCAAAGGGAAGACAAAATCAGTCTCTAGTTCTGAGAAGGAATGGCTAAATTGATATTAAAAAAAATTAAATCACGGAACTTTTATATACACTCTGGTGTGCTCATATACATAATTTATATGAACATACACATAATATATATGTATATATATATATAATGTTTATACCATTTAACTAGATATTGGGCTGTTGATAGCATCTGAAAGTTAGACATAATGTTCAAATATTCTTATAAAAATACTTTAATCGGGGCAAATAATAAGGAAATATGTATTCCATTGATAAATCATAAAATTTAACCAATTATGTTCTGTGGGATTTTACCTAAACCGAAATTATTCTTTGCCTCCTAATTTCCAAGAGCACATTCTCTCCTGCACAGTGGGAAGAGTGAAATGTTGGCATTCAGGCATCTTGATTGCAGCACTGCATTAATACAGCACAACTCTCCTCATTCTCCCAAAGAACAAAACTTCACATTATCTATATCATGCTATTTTCAGTGAGCATTGATTAAAAATACTTAGTTGGCTTACTGTGACGAGCAGAAGTGTAACTAGAAACTATTTCAGGCAAAAATCAATGGAACAATGAGAAGAGAATACAGATGTTTTTGTCCATTTCCATGACAGGATTTTTCCCTGCCATATAATAAAATTAATGATATTATTTAGTAGCCTTTAATTCACTTTCATTTTCAAGCATATTTTACATCTTTAAATTTAAGTATGTTGATATCTTCTGCCTCATAACATAAAATTTGTACTCCAAGAGACACAAAATGGTATTTACTTGGAGTGATAGTCCTTGGCTCATGCCATGAGCCATTAAGGTATTGCACAAAAAATGGGATAGCATTGATTTCCTCCAGTTTCATTTTTTAAGAGCTGAATGAACCCTAATTATTTCTCTGAAATAAAAAGTGTAGGCCTTTGAGAAGCTTGAGGTGTAGTCTTTGAGCTGGCAGAAAAGCATCCTGAAACTCGAGGCTGAGGGTTGGGGGACTACAGAGGCTCTTTCAGGGGATTACAAAGCTCTTCTATCATGTTATTTTGCTTTTTGACTAGTTCTGTATAACTGCATACCAAAGCATAATAGTGTAATACATCTTAGTATTCAGCAATCTGATGCTTTAAATCCTACTCTGTGACACCAGTCCTCTCCAAAAGCAATGTAGAGAGTATAGGGGCTTTACATAAATATTCTGTCCATCTGTGCTGTATGTCTAGACCCCTCAAATTCACTTTTCCAGCCCACTGCAGAAAACATATGAAATTGCTGCCTATCAGCTCAGGCTTTGCAGTGCTGCAGTTGTATCACTCACCAGGCGCGTGAGCACTTATGAAATAAAATGCTATGCTCAGTGACACCTGACAGAAAGCAAAAGCTTTCTGCAAAGCAAACTGAAAATGCTTCCATTACTAAAATGATTACACTGAACTCAGAAATATAAACTAACAGGGAACCAGTAAATGATTTTACATGTTCTTTGCCTTACTTCATCACACATGCGTGTCCTGGATAAGCAAGGTGGTGGTGGTTACACTATAAACTCCTTGTCATCCTAAACCACCTCAGGAATAGGCTTAAAATTACCCTAGTGGGAATCAGCAAAGTTTTAAGATATAAAGCTGCTTAAAAGTCACAGCCAAGCAACAAAGCAGATGTTTCTAGAGACTTCCTAAGCTAGATACGCTTTAAGTAAGACTTTATGTGGACTTTGAAAAGCTAATTTTTTTTTTCTGATACAAGCAGTACAGAAAAAAGCTTATCATTCTTCACACTCTGGGGGATTTACCACCTCTGCAGTTTTAGCAAGCCCCATGCACACTGAATCCACAGCATATTTATAGGAAACAAAGTTGCTAGGTGATGAAGAGAAAACATTAATATCTTCAAAAATTTAGACTTTATGCAAAATTAGTTTGCAGCACTAAAGGCTATCTAAAAGCAATAGTGTACATGCTCAAATAAGAAATAACCAACCACTCAATTTTCAATGTAGATTTCACAGGAAAGTGCATCAAAGGATTGAACGTGCTTCAGAAAAACAGTGGGAACCTTGTATTGCCCAAATCCTTCCTTTAGGTACACAGGAAATTTTGCAGAAAGCCTCATTAAAAAAAATCTTTGCCAGTGAATAGCTTCAAATTAGTATATGCACAAACACTCTATCTTCAGTGCATGTCAACATTTGATTTCTTTTTTTCTAAACAAAATTGACACTTATAGAATTCATAGTTTTGGTTTAACAATCTAGGTTTTCAGAGCAAAGCAATTTCTATGGACTCAGTGCATCCAAGCCTTTGGAATTGTCACATTTAAGTTGCCCCCTCCCTTGTGAACCCTGTATTAGTAATAATGAGATGCAGAGGGAATTATACTAAGATTTCTTCCAGCCAAAAGGTCTCATCAAGCTACTTTATTGCTGTTGGAGGAATAAGATGTATTTCATCCATTTTCCAAAAGGATATACACAGGTTTCCCAAGTAACAGAATCCTTGTTATACTTAATTACTAGGGAAGTATATTAACACCTGACAGGTTTAAGGAATGACTGCAAGAGGAAGGGATATTTTAGCGTAAATAATCTACTTTCATATTTGTCACTGAAAAGGTCTTGTACCCTTCTTAGAACCTCTTTTCTTGACCTTTTCTTAGCTCACATTGAGATGAACAAGCTCAAGTCAGTAAGAGTTATCTTGAATGAAAATTAAACTCAGTTTCTAAACTGCTGGCCTCACACTGATTTACAGCAAGAAAACAGTCCAAGAATCTGAATGCCTACAAAACAACTGACTTGGAGGACAAAACAAACAAAAAAATTTACACTGAATAATTTCACTTTAGCCATGTACCAAATCTCAGGGTCTGCTAAATTATGAAACAAATAGCTGCCTATTAAACTGAAAATAAGCAGCTTCTCAGTTACTTTGTTTTCTCCAGAAGGAATGAGATAAGAAAACTCTTCCATTTTTCTCCTTCCATATTCCTTCCACTGGATTTCCTAGCAAAGGAGGACCATTGCCTTTTCCTTACAAGTACTAGCATGGCAGTAATTTCAAGTGGGATTTAACTCTGAAGCTGGCCTTATTTCCAGAATTGTCTTTCATCCCACATAATTTGATGCTTCTACTGGGTAGCCATATCAAACGTCACATAAATCTTTCACCTGAAATCTTTCTAGAATCTGCTCTTGCCTGTATAACATTACAGATGCATATCTTATTCTAGCAACAGCATTCTTATACTGTATGTACTATATCACCTTCTATGGTAGAACAGATTTCAAATATTTTTAATAGCATTTTCCACTATGAAAAGCATTTTGTCATTTATTCAACTCTTCCTGTCTTCAGCTGACAGTAAAGCTACCAGGTTTATCAGGGAGACAGTGCTCAAGGTCAAGAAAGCATATCCCTACAGGTTCATGGCAATCCAGTCATACTTGCCTCATTTGCTTACTGCTAGTTTACATTTGCCTTCCATACTTCATCCAGGATAATTTGAGACTATCTGACTAAAAAAAAAAAACAAAAAGACAAACCAAACGAAAACAAACAACAAACCCCCCAGAAAACCCTACCCACATTATTACGATTCTGATAGTACTGGTAGCAGAAACTAAAGATGAGGACATCTTTAACTTATACAAAAACTGACCAGCAAATCCAATTCTTATAAACATTAAGTTTAGACAGCAAGGACTTCAAATATTGTTAGCTTGACTGAAAGTCAGAATTACATGACTACAGTTATCATACCCTTTATTAAAATTTGGCAATTTCCACCAAATTTGAAAACAGGAGTGGAAATTTAAATGGAAGGAAAAGAAATTATGTGATTCATTCTAGCTAGCCTTTGTAGTTAAAGTGAGCAGAAATTAATTTATCAGCCAGTGACTACATTGCTTTGAAAAGCCACAGCACTTACTGCCTCTTGCAGAGTCAGGAGTCCAAATGAAGGCACGTAAGGAAAAGAGCTGAAAATATGGTATCTAGGTAACACGAGGACATGGAAGGTAAATGGGGAGTTAAATGGTATAAATGAAGACTACAGAGATCTATTGAAGAGTTGAACATAGGATGGTGCAAGCGGAGAGAAAGAAATTCTAGGTAAGATTGGATTACTGCAGCTAGAGTATAAACTATAAAATATAGTTTTCGTCTCTTTTACTACTCACACATTTTTTCATCTAATTTTTGTCTAATTATATGCAGAAACCAGTAAGGATTTTCTGCATCTAGAAAGTGTAAAAATCTGTTTAAATACACACTGTGTATATGCGTATGTGGCAAACTCCTCTCACTATTGGCAACATGAAAGCATATTTGATGATTTTCAGAGATGCATGCATGTCTAAGAATTTCCCTAAAAAAAAAAAAAAAAAAAAATTAGTCATTCACTACAAACAGTTTAAAACAGCACTGAGCAGAAAATACACAGTCTGCGTGCTGTGAGATTTAAAGTTGCTGTGGAGGTAGCAATCAGTTCTCATTACTTCTGCTCAGAATCAAAAAGAAAGATTTAGAAGCACAGTAAATTTGTAAGATGTTAGGTAAAGGATTATAAAGCGGGGTGCTAAGCAGGAAAGCATGAAAGAACAACAGTTATCGCCACTGCATAGCATGACTAAGCATTCCTGTGAAATAAAAAAGTAGCATATTGTCAAGGTGTACTCCTCCCAGGGCTGAAGAAGCTATACATGCATTGGTCTTCGTGAGAGCACACTGCATTTCCTAGAGTTGTTGGTTGCTGAAGACATACTCCAGATAATAGATGCATGGATATCAGGTGTGTTAGATTACTTTTGTCAGAAACTTTATTCCTAACAATCTAGAGCAACCTTTAACATGTCTTTTAAAGTCTTAAAAAGTCTTTTGAAAAAGAGAGATTAAGATAATACTGCATGACAAGGATCACTTTAAAGGAATAATACCTCAACACTCTTGCAATTGTACCAAGGAAGGAAGGAAAGGCAACCATATTAAGCAATTAAAGCAGCAGCAATGTGCTCATTTTTACAGAAATGGATACTACAGACAACTTTACAAATGTGAAGCTCAAGTCACAATTCTTAGCTGGGATGTAACTGCAGATATATCACTGCAGTAAGATTTATTTAATCGTTCTTTCTGCTCAAGATATGAGTTTGATTAGTTCGTATTGCACTAAGCTTCTTGCTATCATGATGGCAGATGCAAACACCTGGAAATTTAGCTCTGTATAAATCCTATAAAACAGCTGTTACTGCTGTCTCTTCATCCAACGACACATGGCACAACCAGTGAGTGAACACCTTATGGAGCTATTTCACAGACAAGAACTGACTACAGAACTTCCAGCTTCAGATCCTGTGTCTCAGCTCTGACCTCTCTGCCTTCTTCTCCTGTGAATGTTTGAGTATCCCCATGATTCATCACGATAACTACCTGGAGAGGTGATCAATACAAATGATACGGTATTTTACAACACTTTCTGTTGGTCAAACAGTTTTGATCTATGGATTTCTTCTCTTCCTACAACAGGACACCCTGACTTTAATCCTCCATTTCTGTTCAAGAACTGCCATTCCAACAAAATAAATCATCACAGGAAGACACCTGACTATTTAAAAACTTCAGATCTGTTTGGTCCCAAAGACTGATGTGAGGTCTTCTATGCTGCCAGCCACAGTCCACAAGGCAGGGTGTATAATTCTCTGCCACATCAGCATGACTTTGTAGCCTCGCCCTTCGAATCACCCTGACTTTGTTTTAAATACGTTGTTTTACTTTTTGCTTCCCTATCACCAGTATAACAGCATGTAGAAAAAAACTAATGAGCTAATATAATTGACCAGAATAAATAATAGCACTGAACACTTTTAGTGTATAAAGAGATTCCAACCACATAATCCAAATATTTACAATCCGGGATGAGTCAAAGTTAATTTTTCCACTGATACCTCTATAAAAGGGCAGTTTACAGGAAAGATTTGAATACTAAAAAAGTTGCTTGATGCCTTGCCAATTGCTTTTGAACAGACTGTGGGTGGGGAGAGTAAAACTCTTGTCAAAAACAGAAAGGTACTCACAGTATAACACAGCTGAATTCACAAAGGTGTACAGCAATTAAAACTCATATTTATATTTGAGAGGGCGAGAGAGATCAGACATTTGGAAATATACTTAATATACTGAAATTCCACCAGGGAGAAGCCTTTGACCCATTTTCTGACTACCAAAACAAGCCACATTCCCTCTCCCTTGAATTACTCTCAGGTATCAGATGCCTTTATCAACTTTTTCCTTTTTTTTTTTTTTAATAACCTGCAAAATTATAGTTGTCTTTCAGTATCTTCTTATACAGCTGTTTTAATACCCGTATGCGGTTAATTGCTTGTTGAGAGGTACTGTAAGGTTTTGATGTGTATACATCATTGTATATCTATATATCATTATATATTACTATATATCATTACTCTATACCACAACTTCAGTGAAATAGTATGTTTTTAAAATAGAGGGTATAAAACAAAAGGCATGCAATCCCTTCATTCGTGTCTCTAAAACAGAAAAACAGGTAGCAACTTAACTCATATGCTGTTCAGTTTTCATGCTAAGTAAACAGCTGTAATTCTTCATTCAAAATATTCACTAAGTTTTAGATAAAATGTAGCCATCCACCTTCTACACAGCACAGAACAAACAAATGGTTAAATTAAATACTATGAAACTTATATATTTTTAATGTGTTATTTCACCCCTGCCAGGAAGGATCGCTGAAAAATCACTGGAGAAATTAAACATGGTAGCAGGTGCTGGAAGACACAACAGTCTTCACAAGCTGTGGCTTGCTCTGAAGATTTTAGCACAGTGCTCCATTTATCCACTCTCCTGAGAAAAAGAAACATCACTGGCCCTCAAGTTGTCTGCTAAATATTTTAAATAGAAAGCCCAGATAATTTTTGCTGACTGCAAAACAGCAACCAACTAAATGTTTTCTTTCTTGGTAATGATGGAATATACTGCTTTTGAAAAAGCATCACACAAAGCTCCTTAGCACACAGGGCAGATTAATGCAAAATATCCCTGCTCATAGCTAACTAACTTGCATTCACCCTGCCTACTGTTTCCCCAGCAGAAAAAAACTTCACTAAAAACTGAAAACATTCCTAGATGGCTGGTACCATGTGCCTGTGCAAATGCATCCTGAATGGTCTTGCATTCATCTTTTCATATGCCACTTATTCTGTGAAATATTTAGTAAGAACATCCCCGTAAGCTTCCTTTCCTTTTAAACCATTCACTCTTTGATTTATGCATGATAGATGGGATTATTTTACCTCTGCTTTTGTACCCTGAGCTCCTAGAGCACACGTGCGCACTCAGTGTTTCACATCTATTCTGGAGAGTTTTTAATAAATCTTTAGTTGTAAGTTCATGAAGCCAAAGATAGTTTGAGTAGAAACCCGGTAAACCTTTCAAAGTTTTCTCAAGGTTCTCCCATACTAAATTAGCTTTCTTCTCACCAATGACTTAAGCTGCCAATTTAGTATCATTTCAACCAACTAGGTCAGGGATACTCCAGTCTGAACCTCAAATCTTAGATATTCTTTATTCTAAAGAATAGAAACAATATGCAGGGCTCTTCTGTCATAAATTAATTTTCTCTTAAAAAAAAAAAAATCCAGTCTTGTTCTGGCTGGTAATGCATGACAATCACTTACACATTCCACATGAGGTGCAACTACAGGGATGTGACTAATTTTGAACACACACCCCTCTCATTAAAGCCAGTGGAAAAGCAAACAAACTCAACTTAAACAGTTTCCAACCACAGGGAGAAACAAGCAGTGCAGTTATTCACAAGATTTCTCCTCCCTTTCCTAAATTATGTTCAATAAGATGAGTAGGTTTATTAAAATGGCAATCCCAGAGGAATAAAACTGATCAGCAGCCTACATTAGAACTCAAAGACTTACGTGCTTCTTTTTAGAAAGGAAAGAAATCTGTTTATTTCAAACTCAGTTATTTAACATTTTAAAAGCAAGAGGTTATTTAAGAAGTTGCACGTTAGATGAACTTAGAAAACCTAACTTTCCAAGTGTATTTACCAGATCAGCTATTTCAATTTATTTTTAATTTATTTTTTCAAATATTTTTTTATTTTTGTTTGCTATTTATACTGTGAAATTTGGGTTTAATCCATTACTATCTTTGGCTCCCCCTCCAAAGAGCAATATTAACAACAAAAAGAGCTGCTACAAAATTAGTTAGGATGCTCTATTAAATTAGCATCAGACCAAAAATCATATTAAAAATCACATCATGTTAAATGTATTTTACTCTGACTTTATTCAGCAGGGAAACAGTCATGTCTTGCATGGAATACATGATGGAAGACAGATGCAAGCAAAATCATCAATTCCAAACTGTCCATTTAAATTTCATCAACTTCTGTCTACTGTGCTGACAGAGGGCAGTGGCCTTGCCACCTACGAAAAAGTTGAAAGGAAGCAAATTACTCTCTGCGGTACTTCATGCAATACTTTGTAAGGCTGAAGCATGGAAGAGAAGACAATAGCAGAGGGTTAGATACTCTCAGGAGAGTTTTCTCAGCCCTACAAATTACCATCAGTATCATCATTTTACTTGGACTCTGCTACAGAAAATATCTTGCACTCCATATCAGCCCCCTAGTGAATTATACACCACCAGAACAGATTGTAAATATCAAATTATTACTTGTTGCACCAACTGGCATTATATTTGTTTAGTTCCAGTTTTAATTGCTTTCTCTCATATAGTTTCTCTTTTGGGGCACATCCCACTTGTTGTAGAATTATGCCAAAAAAGTAGCTCCTGTACCTCAAGGCTTTCCCCAGACATATTCTTTCATCTACAAGCTCTGTCTATGCTGTCAAAGTCTGAAGACTTTGGTTACCAGAGTTTTCAGTGGCAGCATGTAGTGGTTTAAACCCAGCCACGCAGCTTGTTCACTCATTCCACCCCTTCCTCCCCCTGCTCCCTGAGGGATGGGGAGGAGAATCAAAAGAATGCAACTCCCACAGGTTGAGATAAGAACAGTCCAGTAACTAAGGTATAACACAAACCACTACTGCTACCACCAATAATAATAATGATAAAGGAAATAACAAGGGAAGAGAATAGCACCCACCGACTGATAACTCGCCCCACCCTGACCAAGCACTGACCGATACCTCATCCAACCCTGCAGTGCCCTAGCCCTTCCAGGTAACTCCCCATTACATCCTGGGCATGACATGCTGTGGTACGGAATACCTCTTTGGTCAGTTTGGGTCAGGTGTCCTGTCTCTGCTTCCTCCTGGCTTTCCCTCCCCCCTGGCAGAGCATGAGGCTCAGAAAGTCCTTGGTCAGACTAAACCACTTGTGTTATCAGCGCTGTTCCAAGGCTGAAAATCAAAACACAGTGCTGCACCAGCTACTAAGACTGCTACTGCTGAACCCAGGACACAGGAGCTCCATTTCAACCACCACATATCTCAGTAGCAACCACAACACATGACAGGTTGACTCTAGAGCAGATCCTGTATTTCAAGTACATAACACAGTTCGCTTGGGGACAGGCGAGACCAGCACTTTCAGGACACACTGCGCACCATGTGGTGCACAGGCCACTTCTGCCACACTTAAATAGCATCCATGCATAAATATATCTGGTTTTGTACTCCCTGGGCAAAAGGGACAAACTACTTCTACTTTTGCCACAAGTTGCTCACTTAGTGCACATAGGTGTAAAATGTGCAAATTGAAAAAAAACCACTATCACATTGTTTGTCCTTACCTTCCCTTCCAACACAGAATCATAGAATAGTTAGGGTTGGAAAGGACCTTAAGATCATCTATTTCCAACCCCCTGCCATGGGCAGGGACACATGTCATAACAATTATCAAAGGAGCCTTTCACATTGCCTGTAACATTAGGAGAATGAAAGGAGGAAAAAAAAACACCCAAAAAACAGGAAAAAAAGTCTGCATAATACCTTAACAAGTACATCAAAAAACCCAAAACAGCCTAATATAAGATTGGCTATATTCAGCAGAAAAGCCATATTTCAGCTTCCAGCTCAAAGTAATGATACACTTATGATACTTAAGTTTGAGGATTAGATATCTTCTCCTTTCACTTTCACTGAGTGAAACTTTTCTCCACAACTTTACAACCTTTACAACCCTTAATTAGGTGAAAGAAGTGATATTTAGCTTGCTTTTTGAAGGAAGCTATGATAATTCCCACTTACAATGAGTCAGTCCCAAGGCTGCATAAGTGACAGTCTTCTACAATAGTCACGGGACATGGCCCAAGATTCAAGACTCATCCACTGCATTAATCATAACTTTTAAGCTGAAAGCCTTGCAGGGTTAAAAACTAAATAATCCTCTGCTCCCCTGTATGAGTATTTATTGCATTCTATAACTTTTAGACAAATCTGTTGTGTTCGTTCCCATGCTCACATCAGGAGACAGACCCACATTTCTCTTTAGTGAAATACTCCAACTCCACACAGAATATGTTAAGAGCGTAATATTGTTTGGAATGAGAATAACCTATTGTGAGGCATCTATTGTGTGTGTGAAGGAAACAATTCAAGAAAGTCAACAGCAATTCCTGCTGCTGAAGGCATGTTTCTGTTATGTTGAATTCCTTTAACATAAGACTTTCTAAATATATGTATACATACCTGCTACCTATTTCAGAAAATCACTATTATTTTAAACTGGAAGTTTGATCATTTTGAATACAAACCAATCCAAACCAATTAATTAAGAATAAAATGAGGTTTCCTATTCACCTGTAGGAAATGTGCCTGTCCATATGCAAAATGCTCACAGGCTGGATTATTTCTGACATCCATGGCACACAACCTGGAATGCACTCTCCAACACACTGGGTACCATGTGTCTGAGTGATCATGAATATGCATTCAGATTTCCGACAAGTAGTATATGAAGCTTCCAGGAGTCTTCCTGCAAGGGCTGATTGCACAGAAGATCATTTTAGATTAGTATAATTCAGAAGGAGTAAAAAAAACCTAGGAAAATGTCTTCACTGTAATTCCCAAGGACACTATACTATAGAATCATAGAACAGGTAGGGTTGGAAAAGACCTTAAGATCATCAAGTTCCACCCCCCACCCCGCCCGCCACGAACAGGGACACCTCACACTAAACTATGTCACCCAAGGCTCCTCCCAATCCACCCCTGAACACTGCCAGGGATGAAGCACTCACAACCTCCCTGGGCAACCCATTCCAGTGCCTCACCACCCGAACAGGAAAGAACTTCCTCCTTATCACAGAATCACAGAATCACAGAATCCCAAGGGTTGGAAGGGACCTAAAAAGATCATCTAGTCCAACCCCCCTGCAAGAGCAGGGTAACCTACAGTACATCACACAGGAACTTGTCCAGGCGGGCCTTGAATATCTCCAGTGTAGGAGACTCCACAACCCCCCTGGGCAACCTGTTCCAGTGCTCTGTCACTCTTACAGTAAAGACGTTCTTCCTGATGTTAACGTGGAACTTCCTATGTTCCAGTTTACACCCATTGCCCCTTGTCCTATCACTGGATATCACTGAAAAAAGCCTAGCTCCATCATCCTGACACCTACCCTTTACATATTTGTAAACATTGATGAGGTCACCCCTCAGTCTCCTCTTTTGCAAGCTAAAGAGACCCAGCTCCCTCAGCCTCTCCTCATAAGGGAGGTGTTCCACTCCCTTAATCATCTTTGTGGCTCTGCGCTGGACTCCTTCAAGCAATTCCCTCTCCTTCTTGAACAGAGGGGCCCAGAACTGGACGCAATATTCCAGATGCGGCCTCACCAAGGCTGAGTAGAGGGGGAGGAGAACCTATCTTGACCTACTAACCACTCCCTTTCTAATGCACCCTAAGATGCCATTTGCCTTCTTGGCCACAAGAGCACATTGCTGGCTCATGGTCATCCTCCTATCCACCAGGACCCCCAGGTCCCTTTCCCCTTCACTACTTTCCAGCAGGTCAACCCCCAACCTGTACTGGTACATGGGGTTGTTCTTCCCCAGATGCAAGACTCTACACTTGCCCTTGTTAAATTTCATCAAGTTTCTCCCCGCCCAACTCTCCAGCCTGTCCAGGTCTCGCTGAATGGCAGCACAGTCCTCTGGTGTGTCAGCCACTCCTCCCAGTTTTGTGTCATCAGCAAACTTGCTGAGGGTGCACTCAGTTCCCTCATCCAGGTCATTGATGAAAATATTAAACAGCACCGGTCCCAGCACCGACCCCTGAGGAACACCACTAGTCACAGACCTCCAGCTAGATTCTGCGCCATTGACCACAACTCTCTGCCTTCTTCCTTTCAACCAGTTCTCGATCCACCTCACTACTTGATCGTCAAGCCCACACTTCCTTAGCTTATCTATGAGGATGCTGTGGGAGACAGTATCAAATGCCTTACTGAAATCAAGAAAAACCACATCTACCGCTCTACCATCATCCCTCCACCTAGTCACTTCCTCATAGAAGGCTATAAGGTTGGTCATACATGACTTCCCCCTCATAAAACCATGTTGGCTGTTCTTAATGACCCCCTCATCCTTGATATGCCTAGTGATGGAGTCAAGAATAAGTTGTTCCATCATCTTTCCAGGGATGGAGGTAAGGCTGACCGGTCTATAATTACCCGGGTCCTCCTTCTTGCCCTTCTTATAGATTGGTGTGACCTTTGCCATCCGCCAATCCTCAGGCACCTCGCCCATTTCCCACGACTTACCAAAGATGATGGAAAGTGGCCTAGCAATGACCTCCGCCAGCTCCCTCAGCACCCGTGGGTGCATTCCATCCGGACCCATCGATTTACAGATGTCCAGTTTGCATAGCTGATCCCTAACCCAATCCTCATCTACCAAAGCAAACTCCTCCTTTGTCCTGACTCCTTCTGGGGCTATAGAAATCCGGGGCCCTCGGGGAGAGTCTGCAGGAGTAAAGACAGAGGCAAAGAAGGCATTCAGCACCTCTGCCTTCTTTATATCCTCTGTCTCCAGGGTACCCACTTCGTTCAGCAGTGGGCCTATATTGCCTCTTGTTTTAGTTTTATTTGCTATGTATTTGAAGAAGCCCTTTCTATTGTCTTTAACCCGACTAGCAAGATTGAGTTCCAAGGAGGCCTTAGCTGTCCTAATTGCCTCCCTACATCCTCTAACAACTGTCCTATATTCCTCCCAAGCGGCCAGCCCCTCCTTCCATAATCCATAGATTCTCCTTTCCCACTTGAGTTTGCCCAGCAGCTCCTTGTTTAACCACGCCGGTCTCCTAGATCCCTTACTTGACTTCCTACTCATTGGGACGCTCCGATCCTGAGCTTGGAAGAAGCGGTCCTTGAATGCTAACCAACTATCTTGAGCCCCTTTACCGCCTAGTACACTTTCCCATGAGACTTCCCTTAGCAGTTGACTGAAGAGGCCAAAGTTGGCCCTTCGGAAATCCAGAACTGTGGCTTTGCTAGGTATTCTATTCCTCCCACACAGGATCCTAAACTCCACCATCTCATGGTCACTGCAGCCAAGGCTGCCATTGATCGTCACCACTTCGACCAAACCCTCCTTGTTGGCGAGTACTAAATCTAGCAGCGCTGCTCCCCTAGTTGGTACGTCCACCATTTGCATTAAGAAATTATCATTAATGCACTCGAGGAACCTCCTAGACTGTGAATGACTGGCTGTGTGAGTCTTCCAGCAAATATCGGGGTAGTTAAAGTCCCCCACGACGACTAAGGCATGTAGTCGCGAGGCTACTTCCAGTTGCCTGTAGAAAGCCTCATCAACTCCTTCGTCCTGATCAGGAGGTCTGTAATAGACCCCCACAACTGTATCACCCGTGCCAGTCTGCCCCTTGATTCATACCCACAGACATTCCACTTGCTCCTCATCCGACCCCGGACAGAACTCAATACATTCTAGTTGCTCTCTCACGTAAAGAGCAACTCCACCGCCTCGCTTTGCTGACCTATCTTTCCTAAAAAGGACATAGCCATCCATGACCACATTCCAGTCATGTGAACTGTCCCACCATGTCTCTGTAATCGCCACTAGATCATAACCTTTAGCCCGCACACAGACTTCTAACTCCTCCTGTTTATTCCCCATGCTGAGTGCATTGGTGTACAGCCGTTTCAGGGAGCGAGTCCTAGTACCCTTTTTCCCCTGCGGGACAGGGTCTAAAAAGCTATCCTTTCCCACAAGTGAAACAAGAGATTGATCGTCCTCCTTAGCCCGCCATCCTTCAATCCCTAGCATGTTCCTCTTGGGCTTGTCCCCAACAGGCCCAGTTAAATCCCCTCCCCCCTTCCTAACTAGTTTAAAGCCCTGTCAATAAGCCCTGCTAACTCCTGCCCCAAAACCCTTTTTCTTCTCTGGGACTGGTGTATCCCGCCTGTCACCAGCAAACCAGGTGTCCCATACAGCAGCCCGTGACTGAAAAACCCAAACCCCTGCCTTTGGCACCAGTCACGTAGCCATACATTAACCTGCAGAGTCTTCTTATATATCCCTTCACCCTCGCTTGCAACAGGTATGGAGGCAAACACCACTTGCGCTCCAGACCCTTTAACCAGCCGTCCCAGGGCCCTGTAGTCTCTCTTCATCGCCCTTACGTTCCTCGTAATAATTTCGTCACTGCCAACCTGAAAAACCAGCAGTGGGTAGTAGTCAGACGGCTGCACCAGTTCAGAGAGCTTCTTTTTAACATCTCTAATCCGAGCCCCAGGCAGGCAGCAGACCTCCCTGTGGGGTGGATCCGGTCGACAAATGGGCCCTTCTGTTCCCCTCAGAAGGGAGTCACCCACCACAATTACTCTTCTTTTCTTCTTGGTTGGGGAAGTTCTGAGGCATGTGGGTGAGTGACTAGCCCTGGGTGACTCACTAGATAGATTTGCCTCACCATCTCCATTCACCTGGCCCTGAATTTCCAAGACCTCGTACCTGTTATTCAAGGGCAATTGGGAGGGAGGAAGGGATTGTGAGGGTTTTCGCTTACCTCTCCGAGGAGGAACCTCCCTCCATCCATCCTTGTCCATTAAGCTCTCTCCTTCTGTCTGATGGTAGGAGGGAAGGGGATCCATATCTTGTTGAACCACTTCCCTCTGCCCTTGCCTTAGGGTGTGGTTCCACCAATCTATTTCACTTTCACACTCTCTAATGGCTCTCAACCTTTCTACCTCCTCCCTCAGTTCAGCCACCTGCCTGAGCAGGTCATTTATTTGCTCACAGCGAACACAAGCAGTGTCACTGGCTCCCTCCAATACAAGTGCCAGGCTCAGGCATTCGCTGCAGCCAGAGACCTGCACAGCTGCATGTCTGCAGGAAGGCTCAGTCTGGATACCCACAGTAGTACTCATATCCAATCTAAACTTCCCCTGTTTAAGTTTGAACTTATTACTTTTTGTCCTATCGTTATAGTCCCTAATGAAGAGTCCCTCCCCAGCATCCCTATAGGCCCCCTTCAGATACTGGAAGGCTGCTATGAGGTCTCCACGCAGCCTTCTCTTCTCCACGCTGAACAGCCCCAACTTCCTCAGCCTGTCTTCATATGGGAGGTGCTCCAGACCCCCCTCCATCATCCTGATCATCCTCGTGGCCCTCCTCTGCACTTTCTCCAGCAGTTCCATGTCCTTTTTATGTTGAGGACACCAGAACTGTATACAATGCTCCAAGTGAGGTCTCACAAAAACAGAGTAGAGGGGCAGGATCACCTCCTTACTTTTGTCTATTTCAGCTATGTCTTGCTGTTTGAGGCCAAAGGAGGCAGTAAAGTAACCGTTAAAGGGCTGAGCTAGAGAAGTTGTACAACAAACAAATCATAGCTACTCAACTTTGAGAAAGCACTGACTCGCTGTTCTGCAGCCAAGGAGGCCTTTTTCACCTCCAGAAAAGAGCAGCCAGACTGTACATTGCTCGTACACACAGGCAGGTTACATCCATGCCTGTGTACATGTATACACATGACCTGGAGAAGGTGCATCCACCTTCTTCAAAGGCATCAGCCATGCAATTAGCCTGGACCTATATCAGAAGCAATTTTTTATTGAGTCCCAGCTGCTTGTAGGAACTTTTTGAAAAGCTACGCACTGAGTACTATGACTAAATACATCTGTATTTAATCTTTCGGTTTATACAATTCAGCTATTGATCATTCTCTAATACACATGAAAGGCTGTAAGGTTAAATGAACAACAAGAAGAAAGAAAAAAATTATCACACAGAGTGCTTCTCCAGTCCAACTTAAATTTTATAACCACAAAATGTTCAATCCCATACAAATAATGAGTTTGTTAACTAGAATCCTATGCTGAATGGGAGCAAAATCTACAGATATGGGTCAACCACCAAAGTAAACTGAAACATGGCACTTACCAGGTTAGTTGTTCAAACTGATACCTAGAGTACATCATATTTTGGTATGTTTCATTTCTTATGTTAAATGGCAAGCAGCATAAGAACTTATGCAACAATAGATCTAAACCATTCTAAAATATTACAGAATACTGGACATTACTGAAAACTGGAAGTTGTTCATAAATTAGAAGTGAAAAGACTGCAAAACAATTCAACTTCAACCTTTTGAGGATCACTTGAAGTAACTCCATTTATTTATTTTTGCATTTGGAATAACTCATGTAACTGAGATAAGGTAGATTGCACTGGTGGAATAGGAAACACTATCCATTAACTGAGAATGTCATTCTCCACCTGTGACCCAAAAAACATCTGGATGATTAACACGAAAGATCATCACAACACTGTAGTAGAGTGCAGAGTACTACAATGGTAACTCAAATTCCATGAATCTAACTGGAGTTAAATGTCCACCAGGGCAAAACCACATAAATAAATATAAAATACTGTCTTGATGACTTCTGCTTTTAAGTGTCCTTTTCTTTTCACTGGTGAAATTCAGAGGAAGTATAAGCAACTTTCACCTGCTAAATTGAAAGGGTTACAAGAACAGAGTACATGCAAACTACTCTAATAAAAGTTTGCTCTGTCTCCCCTATGCAGGATTCTGTCCTGCAATGCTAATGCTAATTAAATGAAGCATTTACTTCTAACCACACCAGAATCCACTTGCCCATTTTAGTTCCCAAGAGAAAGGGCTATAGCATCAGAGGAAACAATCTCCAACTTCTGCAGCGATATCACTTAAGACATGTTGGTTGTCACTAGTATCACCAACAAGAAACTTTTCAGAGCTGAAAACTTTTAATTTCTTCCAGTCTTCCCTGAAATTCTTCCCTTCAGCAGGCACACAAAGATCATTCAGAGATGCATTTATCACACCTAATGATCTTCTTCCTGGCATTCAAACTTCCTTTCAACCTGAATTGGTTTTCTTTGAAGAATACAGATGTGTCTAAAAAACAGTGTATCTGTTCTCCACAAGAGATAAATTAATGTGAAATCAAATACTATTGTTAAGCTGTCACATTTACTAGCATCCTCATTTCATACTTTCAGGATCTGGCTTGTATAATAATCTGAATATAATGCAGTGTCTCACATCCCATTCTTGCAGAATACTAACACGCTCCATTCTGAGCAGCATAGAGCATATGTAGGTGCATGCTTTGTGGTTCTTGCAATTTCCAAAGGCTATCAGTGAAAAGAGGAAAAGAGACATTACCCTAGGAAATGTCTTTGGACATATCTTATAAATTTCTGTTGGTGCACTAGGGGAGCAACCCATTTTATTGCTTTTAAAAGACTTTGTTCATCGCAGCCAGAAGTCTCCAAGTGAAGGGGTACAAACAGAGATTAATTGCCTCATCTGCTCAGGGGGTAATTCCCTTTTTTAGGGTAGTACCATAAAGCTTAGAAAGTTTATTGTTGGAATCTGTGTTTTTACATAGAAACAATAGCAGTTTCTCTGCAATCAACGTAATCGGCTGAATGGGGTAGGCATTCTACTAGTTGAAGGAGTTACATGCTGAAGCAATCTTTCTACATCAGAAATTTCAGATCAAATGAAAATTTCAGATCAAATGAAAATTGCATTTTCAGATGAAATTTCCCTATTATTCTAAATATGACTGTGTAACCAAAGTCTTTCATCAGTGAGCAGATGGACTTGGAAGATGCTTAAGGGCTATTATGAGAGGGTTGGTTTCCTTTCACTCCAGACAGGGTTTGGGGTTTTGGTTTTGTTATTGCTGTTGGTTGGTTGGGTGTTTTTTGGTTTTGTTTTTGGAGGGGTGGAGGAAGGAAGAAGGGAATGTAGGAGGGTATCTTGACTTATATATACATCCATAGCTATAATTTTATTAACTTTGAAAAAGAAACAGAAGATGGTGCCTGTAGGACAGTCAAACCTAATAATGCAATCAATGAATACCAGGTTAGAAGGGACCTCAAGGATCATCTGATCCAACCTTTCTAGGCAAAAGCATGACCTAGACTAGATGGCCCAGCACCCAGTACAGCTGTGTCTTAAATGTGTCAAATACTGGGGAGTCCACCATTTGCCTGGGGAGATTATTCCAATGGCTGATTGTTCTCATTGTGAAAAATTTCCCCTCTTGTTGTCCAATTGGAATCTCCCCAGGAATAACTTGCACTCATTACCACTCATCTTTTTATGTGATCTCTTGTGAAAAAAGAGCCTCCATCTTCTTTATAGCCACCCTTTAAATACAGGAACATGGTGATAAGCTCTCCCACGAGCCTTCTTTTCTTTAGGCAGAACAAACCCAGTTTTCTCAGCCTTTCCTCACACAGCAGGCTACCCAGTTCTCTGATCATCTTTGTGGCACTTCCCTGGATCCTCTCCAGCCTGTCCATGTCATTTTGCAAAGCAGGGTCCAAAACTGAACACAGTATTTCAGGTATGGCCTGACAAGCAGTGAGTAGAGTAGAATAATGACTTCTTTGTCTCTGCTGGTGGTGCCTTGTTGCCCAGCATCCTATTGGTCACCTTTGTGACAGCAGCACACTGTCACTCATCTTGAGCTTGCTGGGCACAAGACCCTTGGGTCCTTTTCCACAGAGCTGCTCCTCAGCCAGGTATATCCCAGCCTATAATGCATTCCTATGTTGTTTTTTCCGAGGTGTAAGGTCTTAAATTTGTATTGGTTGAACTTCATAATGTTCTTGTTAGAGCATTCTTTTAGCTTATCTGGTTCTTCTATCAGGGTGGCTCTCCCTTGTGAAGTGTCCGCTTCAACACTGTTTGTTATCATCGGCAAACTTGCTCAGGATACCATATAGTTGATCCCATCTTCCAGATCACTCATGAAAATATTAAACAGCATTGGGCCCAATATCAATACTTTTTTTTTTTTTTTTTTTGGAGCAGATTATTTGAAGATCTAAGAACTGGTGCAAACCTTGACAGCCTCATAACCAAAATAATACACCCCTCTCTCATTCCATGGTTCTCATCAGATGCCAAAGCTCAGCAGCTTTGCACACATCATCATAACAAAATCAGAACCAGAGGTCATTGTACCAGCTCAAAACTGAATTAAAAAGGAAAACAATGAGCCAAAGTATTTCTCTGTAACACTTTGATTGTGCAATAACAAGTTACTGTAAGTTCTCATTATAGAAATAAGAGTTAAAACCATTCCCAATAACTAGAAAGCAACTGATCAGGAAAAGGTTAAAAGAAATATATATATATATATATATATATTTGGTATTAAATCAACTAGTCATCTTCATTTATGGTTCGATCAAGCTACTGACCAGTGAATTCTGTGTAGGTTTTTCTGATTATCTGTACTGCAAACCATGATTTCAGAAGGGATTATGGCCTGTAAGTAGTAAGTCAAATGTACTCACGATTCAGAGTTCTTCTTTAGTCGAAGGGTAGTATCATAGCGTAATAATCACACTTAAATTACTTAAAGATGACCAGTCATGCTAGACAAGCTTCATAGCAAATATTCTGACCGTCAGGTAAAAGAAAGTCCTGGCAGGCAATATTAGCATTTTAAAGAAATCAAACAAGGCATATTCCTCCTAAAGAAACATGAACTATTTAAGATCCCCCATACAGATCTTTTGTTCAAGATTATTGTGTAAAGCACAATGGTTTTGCAACCTGATTCTAGAGATCAGCACTTACTGTAGTAATAGGCTGTAAATATTCAGGCTTCATAATCTGGTTTGCAAAATAATTGCATGACATTTTTCATAAGCAGATTGACTTCTGCTTTCTAAGCTACCACTGTTCAACTGATGAAACATGCCAACAAAATCAGCATACATCAGGAGGTCTTACACTCCAACTAAATTCCCCTTGCTAGATTCTCCTTCATTCACCATTGAACATGCTATAATGATAAACCACTGAATAGTTAATAGACTTGCATAAAGGACAGCAGCAAGGGAAAGCCTTGGACTTTCACCCTTTACTAAACTCATTACAACTCTCTGAAGTCGATTAAAATAGCACAGAAAGCACCTCTGATCGTCTTTCAGTCGCAGAAATGACCTTTGAATTTTATTGTGTTTACAATAATCTTCTATGCAGATGGGTGAGAACTTCAGCTGAATTAGTTTGACCTGTTGCAAATAAGAAAAATGATTTGCACTTAATGTTTTGTTTTGTTTTTTTTTTTCTCCTGGAAACTAAGGGCAAAATGAAACCATAGAGTAGCATTCCTAGAAAATGCTTAAACACCTTCTCTTACTCTACAACAGCAATGCACAAAATAGACCAGAGAAGGAGAAAGTGGGAGCTTAAATCTATCCTACACGTAATAGTAAACAAGATACAAATAAGCAACTTCAAAAGCAAAGCTATCCTAAAGTTTCCAAGCCCTGGAAAGGGAAGAAACACTTTTTTGCATGAACTCTGCTATGTAGATAGCCAAGATAAAAGGAACAAGAATCAAGCCAATGAAAATACCACTGTAGTTTCCTTGCAATCACATCAACCATCAGAAACTTCAGTTGCAAGGACAAATAGAAGTAATTTACTTCCTTAGTTTTCTTTTTCTTATGCAAAATTCCAAATTAAAGACCTGTGTTATCTGCTATTAATACAGAGTAAAGCCTTTTCTTGATAATATAACAGGAATGGTACACAGCTGCAGCCACACAGAGCAAATAAGTACACTCAAAACCTCTAGAACAGCAGAATTGGAGGTGGAATGGGCTGGACCCCAACCACTTTACTTCTCATGCTTTTAGTCCCTTGACACAGTTCCACTACCCCAGTGCAAACTACAGTGTGAAAATAATCTGTGCTTGTTTCTTCCAAATACCATTTATTACA
Source organism: Lathamus discolor (assembly GCF_037157495.1). Classification (NCBI taxonomy): domain Eukaryota; kingdom Metazoa; phylum Chordata; class Aves; order Psittaciformes; family Psittacidae; genus Lathamus; species Lathamus discolor. The sequence goes on along the minus strand of NC_088885.1, from coordinate 89,300,708 downwards.
CCAGTACGTTCACATACAGGCTACAATACAAAGACATAGGAGAAGGTAAGGGAACTTATTTGGAGAAGGAATTCTCTTCTCCCTATCCTGCTTCTATATCCTTCCCTGAAGGACCTTCTTTTGTGTGAGGTCTTACATTAAGTTTAGAATGGTCTTTGGTCTCTCAAACAACAGTACACATATTCCAGCCCCTGTTGCACCCCTTGCATCTCTTTGCCTATCATCACATACCCCTTGGGGGAAAGCCCCTGTCTGGATGCAGACAATAGCTGCTCCTCTTCCTACAAAGCTGTCACCATCATCACAATGTACAATCTTAATGAGGCCAAGGTCTTCCCTGTAAGTTGAAAGGCTTTACAAGCTTTACAGAGGAAACAAATTATGCAGCCTTATCTAATGCTTATAGATGCAAATGAGTAAGAACTTCATTGACACTCAAACTGCCCTCTATAAATTATCCAGAATTCTTTAGCACTAAACACTCTGGGGACAACCATACAGGAGCTGAGATTTTTCACAGCCATTATTTCAAACCCTGCATTTACAGCCCCAGGAGTCCATAAATATTTGGATGAGAATTTACTTCTCTATAAATAGGTCTGCAAATTCCTACCACAGCCACCCACTTACGCATAACTAAGATTTTATGCAGCTAGCTGTGACCACCTTTCCTAAGAGATTAATTTGCTTACTATTAAAAAGAATTATAAAAATCTGTAAACTTCAAGACATTTTGTATAAGAATACAAAATATACATATGTGAAATAGCTGATTATAGAAATACCTCAGGCAATTAAAAACAAAAATCAAGAGGAACTAATGTACCATTATTATCAAAACATGAAGCTAAAAATATGCCTGTCTCTGGAGCAGACAGAATCACAGAATAGAATCACAGAACTGTTTAAGTTGGAAAAGACCTTTAAGACTAAGTCCAACCATTAGCTTAAGACTGCTAAGGCCACAATTAAGCCATGACTTTTAGTGCCATATCTATACTTGTTTTAAATTATTCAGGGATGGTGACTCAGTCACTTCCCTGGGCAGTCTGTGCCAATACTTGAAAGCCCCTTCTGTGAAGAAATTTTTCCTAGCATTCAAATTAAACCTCCCTTGGTGCAACTTGAGACTGTTTAATGTTTTCAGTCACTTGTAACTTGAGAGAAGAGACTGACACCCACTTCTCCACAGACTCCATTCTGGTATCTGTAGAGTGTGGTAAGGTCTCCCCTTAGCCTCCTTTTCTCTAAGCTAAACAACCCCAGGTCCCTCAGCACCTCCTAAGACTTGTGCTCCAGACCCTTCACCAACTTTAGTGCTCTTCTTTGGACCAGCTCCAGCGCTGTTGTGTAATGAGGAGCCCAAAACTGAACACAGACTTCTTCTTGCAACTTCATTGCTTCCTACCTGAAAAGTCAATAATGGATAATAGTCTGAGGGCCATACCAGGGTAGGAAACTTTCTCTCCACATCTTTGACCTAGGTCCCAGGGATGCAGCAGATTACCTGAACAAGTGTGTCCGGTCTGCATATTGGGCCTTTAGTTCTGCACTATAAACTAAGGAGAAAGAAAGACCATATCTTGGTACTACGTTGCAACTGTAACTTAAATGATTGGTGAAAGAACTAAATACAGTCTCGTCTTACAATGTACTCATACTTTTCTTCAAACTGCAAGTTTGACCTGCAGGTTACTCTTCTCTGTTATTTACAGAACTCACAAACATTCTCAAAGTGAGAACAGAGAAACTGAACACACAGGTCTTTGCATGTCCACCAATATCAACAGATGCAAGAAAAACTTCCACAAGTTTGGATGTTTGCAGAAAGTTGTATTGGCTCAGGTGAAGTTTAATTAACAGGTATCATTGCAAGTCTAGTGCTACAAAAGATAACAGTTTTGAACGCAACATCACTTTCACTGCAGGATGTGAAAAACAACAGAAAAACAAACCTTGTACACAGAGGGAGGTAAAACAAGCCCTGATAGAATTACACTTCTTGCACGGGATTGAAAACTTTCTTATGTTTCCTTCTTATTTCCTCATAATTATTGACTATAAAGAGTGCTGCACTTTCACAGACCAATTTCCTAACTTTAGGATTCCTTCTCTTTAAAACGTAGGATTGCTAGCACTAACAGATGCCACAAGGGAAAATTAGATTGTTACCATGAACCTCTTGACTCTGTCAAAGAACCAGGAGATGCTGACTAGTTAGACAGCATTAGGGCAGGGGCCAAAAGATGATCATGTATATACAAGAAAAATAATCAGAACATGTGAAACTATCTACCCACTGCTGTGGAAAAGGAGGTTGTACTGTGATTTTTTCTCCCACTAAAGCAGAAGGGATGGTGGAAACAAGGAGCAGGGTATTGAAAGTAACTTATCAAAGCAAAGAAAAGCAGACATTTTATGTGAAGAGAAAAGGAACAAGATGAACAAAGATGTATTTAAAACAAAAAAGAATCTGGTCTTTCATCACGTTCTTGTATTGGGCCTGACTTCGATGGAATTAACCTTTTTTGTAGCTGTTGTGTTTTAGAGTTGTGATTAAAACGGGGTTGATGACACAGCAATGTTTTGACTAGTGCTGAGCAGTGTTTGCCCAGCATCAAGGCTTTTTCTTTTTCTCACTCTTCCACCTCTTCCCACCCTCCAGCCAGCAAGCAATTGAACTGAGCTGACCAAAGGAATATTCCATACCACATAATATTGCTTAGCAATAAGAAAAAAAAACTCAAGACTTTTGTCTTACAAGATAACTGTTACTTGTAGACTGCCTGGGCATCAGTCTGCTTATGGGAGCTGATTAATGATTGCATCATTTCTTTTTTCCTCTCTCCTCTTTCCTTCTCTTATTAAACTGTCTTTATCATGATGACTATTTTTCTTGCTTTTTGTCTTCCAATCCTGTCTTCTGTACTGCTGTCAGTGTGAAATGAGTGAGTGGCTGAGTGGGTGTTTGCTTAGCTGCTGGCCACAGGCAACTCACCACAACTCATTTCTAAGGGAATAACAACTGTAGTGTAGTATGGCTGAGAGGGAAACATGGAAGAGGAAAGAAGAAAAACACTAGAGAATTTTTGCAAAGCCCCATGGGTGTTTAGCAGTAAGAAGTAGTATCACCAATTGAGAGATCACTGTTAGTGGTATTATCTTCATTTCAACTGAGCTTGACATTCTCTAAATATTCTGCTCAAGCACCTTAGTTTTATTCCTGATTTACCTTATGCATTAGATGAAAAGATTAAGTTCTCCTCTTCTTTACTTCCTGAACGTGAGAGAAGAGGCAGCATATGAAAGTGGACTGATCACCTTATTATATTTGCCCACACTGAAAAATATATATTCAGCAACCTTTACATTCCGCTACTCTTTTCTACCCTCTAGTGATTAATGCCATGACATCAAAGGTTTGCAGTTGAAGGAATTCCGACACTTGATTCCAATTTGCATGTGCAAAAAACTTACAAAACTAATTGTGAATGTATTGTACTGGCACATGTGAGGTATTTAAAAAACAAACAAACAAACACATAAGCACTAAAAAAGAAGCATCCATTTTGTGGTTAAAATGTGCTCCAAAGACAAATAGAAAATTAGAGAACAGAAATGCCACAGAAGTCATAATCTCAAAAAAGTTTGTGAGCCTTCCTGGGTCCATAACAAGTTTGTATTTGAAGCAGTCAACTATCAGACACATATCAAACACCTGTAGCTCTCATGAGACCCATGTATTTTATTAGTTTTTACTGACCACAGTGTATCATATGAAGATAAGACAAAGTACAGCGTACTCCAAGTTTAAAGCAAGACTGAGGAGGCTAGTAAAACCCCTCAGTAACTTGAAAATGAAGTCCATATTTCTTGCAAGAATTTTGGAAAATGCATGCTGGAAAACTATGTTTTCTGTATAATGGCTTCCTTTTATTCTGAATAAATGAATCATTATAAGAGGAAAGGGGATATTTTTTTTAGTATGCCAAAACTGTGCTGACTGAATAAGCAGTCAAAAAAAATTGCATTATGTTTGCAGAAAAAGTGACTGATGTCTGAAGTCTAATTAAACATACAAATTAGCTAGATTCTCTGAAGATACATGGACAGCTGCATCATTTTTGCATTTCATAATGATAACAAGCTAATATGATAAAGAAAGCTATATTTATATCACTATTTGTAAAATAAATCCACTTGTTGCAAATTCTTCCAGTGCACTATGACACTTACAACAAAAAATGCCTAATGATAGCAGTTTTCAGAGATAGATAAATATGAAAAACTTCATTATTTTATGCTGAATAGAGATATCTATAAATACATCCTGATTAATAGTTGTAAAAATAAAGCGTTAGCTTTGTTAAAGCTTATAGGAGGCTCTACAAACTAGCTCCACTTGCCTTCTGTTTCAAAGCACATAACTATATATGCTTTGATTACAACTACAGCACAGAGCACGAGACTTGCATAAAGCATAGTCAGTAACGTGTTGATACTTAAACCATCCTTATTCAATAGTTTTCTTTTCAAGGCCTTATTTTAACCCACTTACAGCTTAGCCAAATGTAGCTATTTGAACATTTCAGTTAAACTTCTAAAGATAAGATTTTTAAACTGAATAAAAAAAAAAAACCAAAAACAAACAAACCCCAAAAAACAAACCCCAACCAAAAAAAAAAACCCCCAAAACCAAAACACCCAGTCCAAGTATTGCCAACAGGGATTTAACATGACAAGGGTTTGAATTCATGGTAGAAAACTCCAAGTTTCCTTTATCTTCTGGAAAACATTTCTTCAGTCTTGGCAACTTCTCAGATTTCAGTCTTGTAAGAATTTAACAGATACTTAAACAACTGTATTGTTCAAAAATTCTATGTGTTATACTGGGTATCTTTGAGAGCTGCAGCATCCCATGACAACTGTATCTGAACCACTGCATATAGGGCTTTAAGCTTCAACTCCCTCTGTCCTCCATCCTATATCTCAGATACCAAACAGGGAAGCAGAGAGGTAGCCTGCCCTTAACAATCAATGCTGGCTCCTGCAGGAACCCAGACAGTACAGAAGCAGCAGCTCAGTGGCATGGCTCAAAGTCAGAGCAAGAACAGAAATGTATACGAAGTTCTAACAGGCACTTAGGGATCTGTATTAAAAGGGGTTTGAGGGGAAGTTAGGACAGATGAGAGAAAGGAGGAAAGAGCAGAGAGAAAATAAAATCAAGTAGTAACTTTCTTCACAGCTACCTAATCATTTAGTTTATGGCTAACTCTGGCTCCAGTTGTGAAGCAGCCCTAGAAATATGCCACTGCCAGTGCTCTCACTGCCTAGCTCTGTGCACATGTCCTTCTCTGCAGGAGCAAGCACAACTCTATCAGCTCTAGAACAGATTGGGACCATTGCTGCACTGCTGCTCTCTTACTACTTCTTACCTGTCACCGACCTGGCTGCTCAGCTGCATCAGTCACATGCCTTTACTGCAGATAAGGCTGACTGAAGTGTAGTGAGCCATACAGATAATGTAATGGCGGATAAACCTGATGCTAAGCTTCAGAAATTATTTAAAAATGGACAACTTACAGTCACAGCTGCACAGTATTACAAAACAAGAGATAGAGACAAGAAATGCAAAAAAGACCGCTAAACCTTAATTGGCGGATTGGTTCCACTAAGATATAGAAGGCTGTAATTTTTCCTCCCTCTAAAGGCATGTGTCCCTTATTAGCTGTATTGCACTCTCTTCCCAGTTCACCGCAAACCCAGTCAGATGGATAAAGACATAATTGCTCATATAGTTTATCATGTTTGCAAAGAGATTTAAAAAAAACCCAAAATTTAAAAAAAAACAAAATCTCACAGTATTTGTAAATTCATTTGAAGCATTCAGGTTTACATCACCCTCACATTTTTTTCTGCAGAAGAAAGGGGAGGATAAAAAAGGATGGATTCTGTAGGATATATATAACATATTAGTCTACAGCAGACTCAGATTTACAGAGATTTATACAGAGAGATGGCTCTTATTTTAATAAGGTTCTATATTTTTAGGAAGTATTAATTAAATGTTTTGATCAGCTTAACACCCCTCACTCTGCCAGGCAGAATGTCAGTTCATCATAAAAATAGCTGGCAAAACATGTCTTTACAGAAGAATATTTTGCAGCATCTCCTTCTGTAATGGTTACCTCCATATTGGTTAAAAAATAGAAGAGAGTTTGGGTAATGAAATCTGAGAAGGAGCTGTCTACATTCAAGCAGATACATCAGGCACCTAAAGGTGGTCTTCATGCTTCCAGTGTTCTACAAGTTAATCAGTTATCTTGAGGAACCTCTTGCCCTCCTCCTTCCCAAAATCGAACCAAATATAACAGATCCCAGTCCTCCCAGTTTTATCTATCTCCAGTATGAAAAGCATCTGTTGAAAACTGGGAATACAGACTTTTACCCCTCCTATTTAGGAAGGGTAAAATTTAAGATAATAAATCACACTGATCAATAACAACCCTGAAAAGTGAGCACAGTATGAAGACACCCAAACTATTAGCCTTTGTTTTGATTACATTTGTGTGGACAGGTCTTTGCAGCTTGTGATGCTAGGTCCTGGGGAACTGTGGTAGTCTGCCTGTATGAAGACATTACAGAACCTAGTGCAGTTTTCTGCTGTCGAAATAATTAATCTCTTCCTGCTCCAACATTTGTTGTTTTCTGAGATACCAGTAATCAGTTTCTAATTTACATATATATATGTACACGTACACACAGTAACCCAAATACTGTAAATTAGCTTAGTACCAGAACTTAGGGGTCAAAAATAAAAACATGAAACCATGTAGCTTCATCTCCCAAGAGACTAGCAAGTTGTCAAGCGATGCCCTTCTGGATCAATTTGAGATTTACCCACCCAAAATCTGCTTAAGTTAATTTAAAACTCTCCACATTATCATTTTCAGGTCAGCTGAGCAGAGTTTTTAGATTGGTCCTCATCACTACTTTCCTGAAGCTTACATACCAAAACAAATAAGCAAAACCCAAAAACCCAAACTAACAAACCAAAACTCAACCACAAAATACCAACCCCCTCAACCTAACCACAAAAACCCAAACCAAAACCAGCTACACAAAAAGCAATCAATCAACATCTGCTCCCTCCAACATAATCTTGATACAACCTCAAAAATGTCTTGCTAATAAGCAGGTAGACCAGTGAATAAGAAAGCAGAAAGATGAGCTTGAGTTCACACTCCTTCATTTTACAAATGAGAACACTGCTGTGAAACCTATAAAAGCTACGATTTCACAGCAAAATTAGCATTCCTTCCGGGCATTTTATGGGTAGAAACTTGGTTTAAGCCATCACTTAAAATTTGCTCCCAAGGTTTACAAGTACTTTACCACACACTTTTAAAGATACTGGGGAGGAAAGGCACCCTTCCATATGACCCTCCAAGCACAATGCCACATCACCCAGAATTAGGCACACAAGGTAGGGATGAGGCATGACTACCAAAACAACTCGATCATTTTTAAACACATGAAGGCCAATTAGTAATACTGGCTTCACAGTCACAGACCCAGCACCAGAGTTCTGTGTCCACATGTGCAGTCTCCCTTAACCCACCCCCCTTCCTCTTACGTAGGATCATAGAATACTTAGGGTCAGAAAGAACCTTAAGATTACCTAGTTCCAACCCCCTTGCCATGCGTAGGGATGCTTACATCTTTTAACCATTGCACCCCTGCAATAGTGCTGACACCTGACATCCCCTCTTATAACCCAAGTAACTATTTCAGGAATGAGATGCAGACTGAACAGGTAATACAATATTTTCAAATAAATATGGTGGTCCATTTACTGGTTTCCACTGGTGTGGCTTGGACTTTAAAGTACCTCTGTTGTCTGCAGACCAGCTGGGAGTGTCAAGCTTGCGAACAGGAAGGCTATGAAAGTGTAACAGAGAAGGAAGAAACAAGCAACACTGCACTCACCAAAATTGCAGTTCTAGGAAAACATTTGGGGAAAAAAATAAATCTCAAAAATAATGTCTCCTTTTGACACTTTATTTCAGAACTAGCCTCATTAGTCTTCAGTAGCTCTGAAACATTTCACATCTCAGACAGAAACGTTATTTTTTAGTTCGTTTTATTTTTTTTCTTTACTCAGGAAAGCTGAGGTCAGCATATTCAGCTAACTGCCTTATATACACACACACGCTTTTTTCTTTCGTCTATTCTTTTAGCAGTAATTGCAAGTTCAACTCTTCCTTACCTTTTCTAGATGACCCTTCTGGCACGGGCTGCTCTAGCTCTACAGTGATGCCCTGCACCTGAGGTTGCCTGAGGTAATTGGGCAATTCCCAGTACCTCGGATAGTCTTCCCAATAAAATAGCTTACACCAATTCTTTATTATTTTAACTTCTTACGAAAATACCAAGAGCAAAATAACACACAAAAGGAGATAAACCAGTAAATGCACATGGGGTACATAAGAGCAGCAAACAAACAAGTTATATGCTGCAAAAGAAATCTTAACCCTCTGTATTCTACTTTTCCAAGAAGCAGCAGGCCCCACAGAAAGATTTAGCTGCCAATGACGCAATAACACTTTTGAATTTATTTAGTTTAGCACTTCTTGCAATGAAACTCTGTCCCCAGTGCATGTATCTTCAGCCACATTCACACTCTCAGCAGGGCTGTAATACACTGCTTTTATGGCCAGTGATATAAACTTTTTCCTTCGATATTGTTATTTCAACCAGCTTTTAATACTTGAAATACTGAATCCTTTGAAAATGTATCTGATTCCTTAAATAGACTCTTAAAAATTACTTGATTCTTATTAAGCCTTTGCACTTACAATGCTCATTAAGAAAGCATTATAGTTCTTATCCTCCTGACTTTGGTGAAGAGTTGCTTAATCATTACTAAGTAATTAACATCCCAGTTAGTTTCAATATTTAATTTCAAACATCTTTGTTCTAATACAGAAAAGCACCTCATGAAAATGGCATCAAGCTGTCAGTATATGCCACAGAGCATATTTATGAACAATGCTGACATTTGAACTGTGAACAAATAATTCTACCTTGCAGTTTAGTTAGAAGATACTTTCCTTCAAAAAGAAGACTAGCCACATTTAAAATATAAAACACACTGACATGGTTTAAACCGAGCCACACAGCTTGTTCACTCACTCCTACCCCCTTTCTCCCTCTTTCTTTCCTTCCCCCCTGTCCTGGGTTGAGCAGCAGCAGCCATTTTTCTCCTTCTTAGGAGCTAGTGCAGTGCTGTGTTTTGATCTTTTGGCCTGGGAACAGTGCTGATAACGTCGATGTTTTCAGTTGCTGCTCGAATGTTTGGTCTGGCCAAGGACTTTCTGAGCCTCATGCTCTGCCAGGGAGGAGGGGAGGCTGGGAGGAAGCAGAGACAGGACACCTGACCCAAACTAGCCAAAGAGGTATTCCATACCACAGCACGTCATGCCCAGGATGTAACGGGGAGTTACCCCGGAAGGGTTGGGACTGCAGGGTTGAACGAGGTATCGGTTAGTGCTTGGCTGGGGGGAGTGGGGCGAGTTATTGGTTGGCTGGTGTTGAGGTGTTGTATTCTTTCCTTTTGTTATTTCCTTTAGCACTATTATTATTGGTGGCAGCAGTAGTGATTTGTGTTATACCTTAGTTACTAAACTGTTCTTATCTCAACCCGTGGGAGTTGCATTCTTTTCGATTCTCCTCTCTGTCCCTCCAGGAGCAGGGGGAGGGCAAGAAGGGGGGGAGTGAGTGAACGAGGTTTGTGGTTGGGTTTAAACCACGACACCCCCCCTGCTCCTGGAGGGATGGGGAGGACAATTGAGAGAATGTAACTCCCGTGGGTTGAGATAAGAACTGCCCAGTAACTACGGTATAACACAAATCCTTACTGCTACCACCAATGAAAATAATGATAAGAGAAAATAACAAGGGAAGAGAATACAATACCGCCCACTGAACAAGTTCAATCCCACCTCAAAGACAGCCCGTACCCTTCTGGGTAACTCCCAGTTACCTCCCTGGGCATGAGGTGCTGTGGTACGGAATACCTCTTTGGCTAGCTTGTGTCAGGTGTCCTGTCTCTGCTTCCTCCTGGCCTCCTCTCGCCCCTGGCAGAGCAGGAGACTCACAAAGTTCTTAGCCAGAATAAACATTACTTAGTGTCATGGTTTAAACCAATCCGCACAGGTCGTCCACTCACATCCCCCCCGACCCTCCCCGCTCCTGGAGGGATGGGGAGGAGAATCAGGAGAATGTAACTCCCACGGCTTGAGATAAGAGCAGTCCCAGGACACACACACATCTAAAACCCCCCAAAACACAAAGGAACAGAAGTTCATATTTCAATAGAAAAGGGGATGAAATACACTCTTATTTTCACGTATGTTTTGGACAATGATCACAGCCTATCAGATAGCTCTTTCTATCAAACTACCTTCCATTAATTTCACTTCTAATTTAAAGCAAAACTTCTTACAGATCATTTGCTGCCAGAAAGTCATAGTATCTGAAGCTCATTCATGTCAGGAAAAATATTACAGGAGAACTGGAACTAAATTCGAAGCTGGAGTTACCTGCAGGTACAGATGCAGTCACTGGCCTAGAAGGAACTTGATTCACAGCCAACTGCTGAATACTGAAAGGTTACGGTGGGAGAATCTTGCCTCACTCTCAGCTGACTACTGAACTTTTTATATGATCCAAATATATTTTATGTTATGATACCTAAGAACATTTATAGACATAGATTGGAGCTTTAATGTAGGCTCCAAATAACCAAGGCAAATGACTACCAAAACCTAGCAGAAACTGCAACAAAAGAGTATACAACATGCATGTAGGCTAAGACAACATCAATATAGACCAAAGCAGGTCAATTTGAAAACCACAGAAAATCATTGACTCCTTTGTCATGCTATACTGCTCAAATCACAGACAGAGCTAGAAACAGGGATTGGCAGCACGGTAGAATTGTCAAAGCATCTCACAGGACAAAGAGCTGATTGCACACAGCAATTAGGAACCTATAAAAAGCAAATGGTGAGGACAGGAGAAGATAAAACAGAAGAAAGATGGCCCTAACAACATCATGAAATACCACAAGGACCTAGACAGCCACTAGAGGATCAGCCTCCCCAGGTCATGACCCACTTGCTTTTATGAGACTTTGCATATTTTTACTAAATGCTAAGACTATGAGGTGCATCCCAATGGCTTTGACTAGTAAGTCAGAACAGGAGGCTGATGAAGCAATACACAACTCTAGTCAAATGCTCAAAAGGTTTTGCAGCAACCCAGGCAGGGTGCACCCTTGGTGTAGGGATTGCTTTGCTGGCCTTCCCTCAGGCAGCAGCTGTTTAGGCGTGCAAGAGCACTCCCCCTAGGGCTGCAGGGACCAAGGCTGAGGAGCATTCCTGCAGACGGCAACCAGAGTTAACAGTCCTTGCTTTGTTCACACCCTTGTAACTTGGGTATTGGTCCTGCCACTTCATGAACAGAGAAACAAAGAAATGGCTCTCCCCAAAATCCTCTACAGAAATAAGATGGAATCAGATATCTTCTCCAAGCATGGGCATAAAAATAACAAAATCTCTAATTTCAGTAGGAGCATGAGTGAGCTACTCTGCAGTTATTTGGTTATTTAAAAGAATAATTTTGTTAGTTTTCACAAAGATGATTAGCAATTAGTTTATCATAAATACACCTACATGTGTCTGCAAGCAAGTATACACAAGACATAGACTTCAACATCAGAGCAGCATGCCTTTTTCTGAAGAAAAATTGCTCTAGATTTTGCAAATGTAAAATTTAAAAGAAAGCATTTTCCAGCAAAATACCCTTGTTATAATCAAGAATTACTGATTTTACTGCACAAAATTTATTGCTGTTTCCCTCAAGGTTTTTTGAGCAGTAAGAAGACTACAATCTATTTGAAATAAGTCAGTTTTAAAGGTTTTAGTGCTCGGTGGTTTTGTTATTGGTTTCTGGGTTTGGGGTGGTTTGTTGGGTTTGGGTTCTTTCAGAATCAAATCCAGCTTACTCTGAACAGCGTGGCATGACTGAAGAGTTAGACAGGTCAACTATAATCTGTCTGATCCAAGATTGCACTTGATTAGTTTGTACTAATCAAATTAATTAGTTTGGCACTAAATTCTAATTTTACCTTCTTCTATTTGTAGAATTATCATACATGCAATGGGCTGGGGTTTTTTGTTAGTTGTTTTTTTTCAATTAGGACTAGGATATATAAGATTTCATCACAAAGATTATTATCCCGCACATTTATGTGCGATTTTAAAAAGGTGACGAGGAGCAACTTATGATGCTTAAGGGCTACATTATTAAACACCTAGGGAAAAACCAAAGAGAATTAGACAGCTCTGTCTAAAAAAATCAAGGTTATGACGTAAAACTCAACTTTGATTTCACCTTTTAAAGACTCTTTTCCTTGCACCACCTCTTCATCTTCTTCCAACTTGGTCTCACACCCTCTTCCATGACAGTTCTGCATCTTCTGATCAGTGGTGCCTCAGGACCACTCCCAACCTCAGCAAATCATCTCAGGGACAAGCATTGCCTCTGTATCCTGACATAAACACAACAGAGTTTTAATCTGTAGGAAAGCAGATCACTCTTAGTCATAAACCCAGAGTGCTTTTTATAAAAAAGAGGTAGATTTCTGTCTCGTAGACCCCATTTCCTCAGACTATGGGCTGAATTTATAATACTTACTTAATATGAAAAGAAAGTGTCCAAGAGGGAAATCTATCAATCTGGATTACACAGATACAAACAAATCCATTCAGAAGTTGTAGGTGCTCTTTAAGGTCTAGGTAAGTAACAACAGATGAATTCTTCACTGCTTAATATAGATTTGGGGTTGGGTTTGTTGGTTTTTTTTCAGTTAAATCTCCTTGGTTCTGCAGGTGGTTTAAAATTACAGGTTTTAACGCTATCATTTGGAAACAAAGCAAACATTACTATCACTGTTTTGCATCAGGGAGTTTTATAGGACTAACATGTCATCAGCAAGTGAAGAATGTTTGCTTTAAAGCATATCAAATTTAAATTGCAAAGCAGTCTACAAATTGGGGTAAGGAGAACAGACACAAAAAGCATATTAAACTACATTAAGCACCTCATTATTTTATATTTGAAATACAAGTGCAGGTGTTGAGACCTGTAATTTTTTTAGGAAGCTAAAAATTCAGCACAGAACTGGAGAAGTACTGTTCTTCTAGGAAACTAAAACTAAAATGGCCCAACCAAAAAGTCAGATTAACTTTTTATTCTTTGAGGTAAAATCCTAGGCAATAGCAAAACATACTTCATTGGACAGTCTGGACTATGAGACATTCCAAAGCATTACTGAAATGGAAAAAGCTTAAGATTTCTAGCATTACAGTTTACAGATGGAATAACAGTTGCCCAATTTTACTCTGAGTACACTGAATACTTTTTCAGGGAATAAAGGTTCCAAACAGAAATGCAATCCTTGTCACATTTAGAACCACCAGTAATAACTGTGGTTCTGTGCTGACACTTATAAAACAACCCATAACAACTGGGTTTATTAGGTGTTGAGAATAAGGGACTATAACTACAAAGAAGAATCTGTGAGAAGAGCTACAAAAAAAGAAACCCAAAAAACAACAAAAACACAACCCTCAGAATATGACTGCACAATACTTTATGAATATCTATTGCTTTGTTCACTTCCACTCTGACAGTGAATGTAAAATGCATAAGATATGCCTGTAGTAAGAAATTACTGCTTCAATTATGTTCTTATTTCTTGATAATGGCATTTGCAAGTGTTTCCACACCAGCTGCATTCCAGTTTAAAAGGTCAGACCTAGGAAAGTTGAGAAACATTGGCAGACACAGACTCAACACAGTTACTGACAAAAATATGTAACTAATTCAGATTTGGTCTCTCCTGAATTCTAAATTCTGTCAAGCGAGAGACTGTTTTCCTCAAAAACAGGGGGGAAAAAAAAAAAGAAAAAAAGTGAAAATATTAAGGTCATAAATTACAATCACTTTCTGCAGTAAAGATCAGGATGACATGCATACTTCGCATTCTGTGATAGTGCTTTGGCTAACAAATAGATTTCATGTTTTAATTCCAAATCCAGATTGTGTGATTCCTCTCTCAAACTGCTTCATTTTTAAGTAGCACGATCAAGAATGTTTAAGGTACCACTTGAGCATTTCTGCAACAATCAAAATTACCTTGAGAATAGACCGAGAAAGGGCAGAATTAATCAGAATTCAGCTTAACCTTCATTATTAATGCAAAAAAAAAAAAAAAAAGAAAAACCCCAAACTACAAATATATAACACTGAGAAGTTATTACTTGCGTATCATGAGAGGACCCATCTGCCTGTTCTCCTGGGCTTTGTGGAAGGAAATCAATATTAACTATTTTAACCATCAAAAAGTTAAGGTCTACATACAGCTCTGATATCTGAGGCTGCATTCTATATATCCTGTTATTCTTCAATTACAGTTCAAGATGCACACTGCCAGTGATGTTAGACGTTAGCAGCACACAATACAAGTATCCAGCCTACCAGCAGGACAGCAAGTCAGAATGAGCTCTCACACCGTGCTGCTCTTCTGCAATAAACCATTCACCTCCTGCCAGAAAGCAAGCCTTGGTAGCCACCCGGGTTGCATGTCAACATTGTTTGTGGCAGGCAACATTTTTCTGGTTGACAGGCACTTTGTGTTCTCAGCTCCACCAGTTACTGCCCCATTAACTTGCTTGTGAGAAAAGGAGGAAGCAAACATTCCAATACAACTTCTGTTCCTTAGCATACGTCTTCAGTTTTAAGCAAGGTTTGTTAAAAAACTATCACTGCCCAAGTACGGGCCTTCTATTTCAAACCCAGAATCACTCTAGGTAACTTTGACATCAATCTGCTTTGCATTTTAGCTGAGTATAAACTACTGTAGAACAAGCACTCTTGAGAAGACCAAAGGTTAGCTCCCTGTCTTCATTTTTGTTTTATAACAGTAACTCAGTACAACTGGCTGGGTGAAAGTCCTTTAGGATCAAAGGTTATAATGGATCCCAAGATAAATCTAAGTAACATGTCATTAGCCTGAAAAAGTAAATCAATATGACAAGATACACAAAGTGAAAAATTGCATAGAGAACACCTAAGTTAGTCTTTCATTTATACCAGCCATTAACAAAGCTATCAGAACAGTAACATCCACTTCGAGGTGTTACAACTCAAAGAAAAGTAGTTGAAGAGAGCTTAACACAGTGGCACAAGACTTTTGAAAGGATTTCAGGGATACATCTGTAAAGAGATAGAATATACATCATCACCTGAAAAAGGAAATGTTTAATACATCTTTGCAAGAGAATGCAAATGACATCTTCCAGTCTAGAATACAAAGGAAAGAAAAAAAATAGTTTAAATTGGAACAAGGGAAATTTAGGTTAACTAAGAAAACCCATTAGCTGAACAATTAAACATTGGAATAGCATTTCCAAGTGTGGTGTTGTAATATCATCTTTGGGGGTAACTAAAGCAATTAGACAATCATTTAGCTCAGAACAAGTTTGCTTTCGATCTTGGTAACAGCCCAATGCTGGCTTGCAATAGAGACAGCAATGCACATCTCAAGAGCACCTCTTACCAGAGTCTATAACCTTGGCAAAACAGTTCATTACTGCTTTTTAGCTACAATGTCATTGAGCATAGCATAGACTCTCTCAGCCTGAAAAATATCAGTGCCGGGATTTTTCTGGTTTTGTTTTTCATTAGGGTTTTTTTTTTGGGGGGCGGGGGGAAAGGGTGTTGGGTTGGGGCGGGGGGGAGGGGATGGTGGTTTTGGGGGGGGGGGAATGAACTCAGTTTTCTGTAGACTCTAGAGTTAGAAAGAAATCATAATCTTTATTTTACAACTGTACTTATGGGCATGGATTTCTTCTTGTTTTCACTCACAGATCTTTTTGTTTATAGATAGCATAGTAGAGATCCATAGAATCATAGAATAGTTAGGGTTGGAAAGGAACTCAAGATTATCTAGTTCCAACCCCCTGCCATGGGCAGGGACACCTCACACTAAACCGTGCAACCCAAGGCTTCGTCCAACCTGGCCTTGAACACTGCCAGGGATGGAGCACTCACAACCTCCCTGGGCAACCCATTCCAGTGCCTCACCACCCTAATGGGAAAGAATTTCCTCCTTATATCCAATCTAAACTTCCCCTGTTTAAGTTTTAACCCATTACCCCTTGTCCTGTCACTACAGTCCCTGATGAAGAGTACCTCCCCAGCATTCTTATAGGTCACCTTCAGATACTGGAAGGCTGCTATGAGGTCTCCACGCAGCCTTCTCTTCTCCATGCTGAACAGCCCCAACTTGCTCAGCCTATCTTCATATGGGAGGTGCTCCAGTCCCCTGATCATTCTCGTGACCCTCAACTAAATAAGAAAAACCCACCAAACCTAACCATATAAGTTTTAACATGCAAACCAAGAAGTCCAGAACTTACTCAGATCTGTGACAATAATTGCTAAGAAACTGGTATGCAAAAGGCATACCACAGGGAAAGTTTTCAAAGCAGCTACAAAAAGTAAGAAGTCAAACTACTGTAAGACTTTAATGCTATTTTACAGTCAAATAACAGCATTTAAGAAATAATACTATGTGCTCTTCCTGACTTGTTCAGATTCCATACTTTGGGTGTTTATATCCTTATGTATTTCTTCACAGTACACTCTTACATCCAACATCCATTCTGCATATTTCACTAGTCCATTAGAAACAAATATACAAAGATATGAACTTCTAGTTTTGTCTGTTATTGAAAGACAATTGACCTCTTTTAGATAGTACTTTTCTGCTAAGAAGTGATAAATGCTCAGAGAAGAGATTACAGTCATGTTATTATATGGAGTATCACATCCTCGAAAGCCCTTTCTAAAGGGGAAAAAAAAAAATCAAGTATAGCTTATTTGTTTAGGGGAAGGCGTGCTTATTCCAGGTACCACACAATTTCTCCTGTCTGTGGAGACAATTCTAACTCTGACTGACATGTGATGTGATAATCTACAAGTTTTTTTCTCCTTTCAGAAATTGAGAGTCAATATGTAAAACAGATAAAAATCTTTGCCATTTTAAAATTCCACTGTAGTTTTCAGTCTTGTCCACTAAGTCATAGCTGTAATAACCTTCCTCACAGCACCAACTGAGAAATGTCATCCATCATCCAGAGTGACAAACCATTCTTTAAACATATTTATTATTAACAAGAAACATTGTACACATTTTTCAAAGCATGGTCACTCTATATATCTTACTCAGTTGAATTCACCCTTCTTTATCAATTACCCTTGTACTAGACATCCCAAGACAAGTAGAAGATGAATGGAAGTAGTAAAGCCAAATTCTATAAACTAGACACAGCACAACACCCTGATGAATACATAGAGAAAGATAAAGACATTATTTACTTTAGAAGTTAACAGTAACATTAAAGCAACACAGCAGAATAGCCATGCATTCTGAACACACCTGAAATACAAGCCAGCCATGGCATACTTCTGGAGCTCAGTGGTTTCCAGAACAATTTGATATTCATTGCAAGTTCAAATGCTTCTTACAGGGCTATAGCTACAGGATATACTTGAAGTGAAGCCTTTATAATCTCAAAATGAAGGTTTTTTTGTTGGTTTTTTTTAAAGTGCTGTTTTATAAGAAATAAATTATAACATGAAATGGAAGTTTATTCCTAGGAGGTGACAGTGCCTTCAAGACATTAGAAAGACATTAAATGACACTTTAGGAACACAAGCTTACTACAAGAAGGCTCTGCATTTTCATTTAATCTTATTAAAACCTTATGCATTATATGGGTCAGACTGAGATCTTACAATTCAATTTTTTGCTGTGCTATTACATATTGCTCATGGAAATCCACATACAGGCATATGCGTCAAGAAACTTTGCACTATGACCAAGTCATTCACTGAGAATGCTTGCTCATATATGGTGTTCGAATTCGAAAAATATGGATTCATCCACCACAGTAAGCAAAACTGAGCCAGTGTATAATTTCTTGTCTTTAAACACACATTTGTTTAATTGTTTTTCTGCAATACTAAATTTTTGGTATCAGTGGACTACCACAAGGAAAACAAAGGTATTTAAGAGTAAGAAAAGCCCCAACAACTCAAAAGCATTTGATATTTCCTTTCGTCTCTTTAGTTACTAGGAGCATTGCTTTGATAATTATAGATGTCACTATGCACCTATAATCTTTATATAAGTGATTTCTATGCCTATTATGCAAAAGAATATGGTAGGAATGGGATTACTGATGAAGCAACAGCCGTTTAAAACAAAAGAGGTCCTGAAAATAAGGCATTTGAATTTTCTGGAAGGTTATCCAAGATATAATACAGTGAATATGTCAGAATCCAATGTTTGTAAGATAAAATAATGGAAATAAAGAGAGCTATTTATTCTGTTCATAAAATAAGCACTTGCACAAGTTCATCTACAACCCACACTCTCCAATGGCAACACTGTCAGACAGATGATAACATATGAATTTGGGGATTTAATAGGACATAGTTATTTCTACTGTTTTGATGATATACAAAGGATAGGAAATATGGGAGAGAAGGGGGCAGAGGGCAAGTCCAGATGCAATGGGGTGTAGAAGAATAATCATAATGACCAAAAATAAAAATAATTCTGCTAAGTAATCTTTTTTTTTTTTTATTACACAATTACCATATCCAGAATGGGTTTCAAATCTTTCCCACTTGTTTAAAAAAAAGAGCTCTTTAAGCCATTCCAATTGTTTAGAGCCTACCCAGAATGGCAAAATCTTCACCCACATGTAAAATTAGAGGGATGGCATCTTTCTTTGGTACAGTGAGGTCCAGCTGATCTATAGTCTGGCTGCCATTGAACTATTCTTTATTTCCAAGCCAGAACATTACACTGTGGCATTTGCAGGTCTCCCACCTAGTTCTGTATACTGTACAGCTGCTTCCAGCACCCCCATCAGCATCTTCCAGCACTGTCCCATCACTGAGTCCTGCTACCTGGAAACCTGAGGTTTAAGACTCTGAATTCATGGCATTTGCTAACACTCCAGGATGTGGGTAGTTTTTCTAACAATTCCATAGATGAGCATAATAAAGTTATATTTTCATTGTATAAAAACCTCTTACTTAATCCCCAGACTTTGTCTTGATAGTAAAATTCAGAAAATCCATCAAAGTCCTGAGAGATCAGTATTAGTCTAGGAGGCTTTAGTTAAAGAGCATATATTAAGATAGTAAGAAAATGAAACTATTTGAAAACAAAGCCTCTGGTCTGACTCTCCAGCAGTGTTTCAGCTCAGCTCACCTTTCCACAGTTTCAGTGGATCTTCACAGTTGTAATGCATCAAGTTCCATAGTACCAGAAGCAACTTAAATCAGCTATCTGCAAAAATGCTAGGGATGGCTTAAGCAAGAAGACTTAGCCTGTCACTAACATGATCAGGTGTGGCTAGGTATTTTAGTTAGTGCTAGTCCTCTCTTCCAGTTCTCCCACTTTTAGACTATCAACAGCACTCTGACATTTTTCAGCTTATATGAGAAAGACAGAAACATAGTGATTGATTAGCATTACTATCACCCTGGGAATCTATTTTAGGATTCTCTCCCAATTAAGCACATTGTCATTCATCTGAAAGTCAAGAGCAAATGCTATTAGCCTACTTCGGAAGCACTATTTCCTTGCTTTTGCAAGCTCTCAAAAACTTATAACACTACTCAGTTAGGACTTCAAGGAAGTTTGATATGTAAGTGACTTTTAAAGCATATTTCTCTCTTGTTATTTCAGACAAAGCCCTACAGTTTGTGATATGAAGACAGAAATATAATCTTTTCTGAACCATCTAACCACCACGTCAAAATATTCACATATAGCCTCCAAAACAGTTATTAAAGCCTCATTTAACAAAAGAAAAAAAAAAGACCAAAAACAAAACAAAAAAAACAAACCATAGTAACTTTGTTCTGAATTATTAAGTACAAATTTTTATTGTACTTCCATCTTCTTGTGGCATTAAGTTGTGGTTCACAAGTGTTGAAAGCAGAAGGTTTTGAAGTGAAGTTTTTTAAATTAAAATGAAGCAATAGTTAAGCATAAAAAAAAACAGACAGTTTTGGTTTACAAACAGAAAGGAGTAACTTAAAAATTCACCTCATTGGAACATTATGCAAGCTCTCTTTTTAAAAGCCACACTGCTTCCACTGGAGATGCTTGTTATGCTAAGAACCACTGTTTTGTTGAGCACAAGGCACACAGTGTCCATACACAAACCATTTATAATATTATTCCCATGCTCCCTCAGAAATGCTGAAGTATGCCATACTTTCTGTAAAGCCAAATGCCACTGCAGTAATATCACTTTTTTATCAGCATAATTCATACAGTTCTCACTTCCCAAAATACTTGCATTTTTTTTTTTTAACAATCCTTCTGGAATGGGCACCAAGTTATTTGGATACTGTGGCCAACACTAGTTAATGGCATAGCTAGTAGACAGCAGCCTGTTTGGCTAACCTGAGCAGCCAGTAGCTTTGCTCATTCTAAGCCCTTCAGTAGTTTTGACAGAACAGGTTGCAAGATGGAAGGAGAAGCTAGATTAAGGTCTAGGCACAACTAAGGAGAAAACCATGTTATACCTAAACATCATCATCTTGTCCAAGTCTTACTACAGAAACAAGAAAAGACTTCATACAACTGTATATTAAAGTGGCAAAAAAATCTGTTTACCCAAATATTTCACTGTTATGACTACTTACTTTGCCATTCTTTCTAGTCAAAGTACAAGTTGTGTTTTGCATGTAGGTCAGCACCACTTTACCATTCCGAAGTGATCCACACTGAGTAGGAATTTACTGCTTAACACTGCCTTCCTAAGCTTGCAGTACTATACAAGGTGTAAGCATAGCATGCACCTTTTTACATGAACTTCTGTCACAAGTGAAAAAACCCTTTACTGCATTAATTTTAATTTTACTGAAAGATTAATGTACTCACATACTGCATGACAGTCTAAAATGAAAGCAATACAGTTACTAAACTGTCTCGTGTGATAAGAAAATAACCATAGTGACAGGAAAATCCCCTTTTCAATATCATAGCTAGGCATTAAATTTTACACTTCTTATAATTTGACAGCCTTTTAAGCATCAATAAACCATACAAATATATATACCTATTACCTATGGGGGAGGCAGGCACAGTCATACATGATAGAGCTTCACCTACGCTCTACAAATCCTCTTTGTACTAGATGCTCAGTTGGTTTCATTTTATATTTGGTGTCCCAGTAAGCCTGAAAAGCAGTAAGTTCATAAATACTACCAGACTCTGTTCAATTCTAAACAGGATAAAACCACTCTGTGGCACTGAGGGAGAACTTAACTCACTGGTGTTTGCTCAAAATGCTCAAACAGCTCAGCGCTCTTAGCCAGAGTTTCTGAAGGACAAAGCCAAATTATTTCTGCCCAGCTTCACATTTTGCAAGAACTTTGTTTTATAGTCCCAATTTAAACGTGATTATATTTGCTGTTTGGCTGGATGTACCTCACTGAAAATTGAGTTTTGATTTAGCACAATAATTTTAACTAAGCACAACACTAAATGCAACCTGTAGTTCAGAGGCAGATGGATTGAGTGTGATACCACATCAGTCAGAAACGTGATGTTGTGCCTAAATTTAACTTTCCATGTTGATACTTTAAACATGGTCATTTCTGAATGCACACAAAATCATATGCATGGCTACTTTTGATTTTCTCTTGCCGTCACAATCAATCCTGAACTTCAGCAGAAAAGCAAGCAACTTGTTCAGGAAAGATTACCATTTGTAAGCAGCATACACAGCACATGTTCTTCAGTTGGCAGCTAGAGAGAAATAAATTCCACAATTTGCATTTAAAGTGGAAGACTACTTTCTAAGTCACCAACTGTCTTTCATTTTTTTAATAATCCTACTTAATGTTTGGGTTTGATTGTGGGGTTTACTCGTTAGAGTAATAGCATTCCTTTTGCTGTGTAGTCATAAATATTGCGTAGATAGTTAAAATTATACCACTCCATCCTGCCAAATGGAAATGCGAAGGGCTGTGTGTATACTGAGGTTAAAAACCACAATAAGCATCCTACCACATTAATCTGATATTTATAAGCACAGAAGTGCCTCAAGATCAGGAGGCATCCAGACACTAGTTTCAAGACTGGTGTTTTCTAACCTTTGCATTGAAGAACCCCAGTCATTAGCCAATCTTGACTTATATGTTCAAGGCCAGGTTGGACAGAGCCTTGGGCAGCATGGTCTAGTGGGAAGTGTCCCTGCCTACGGCAGGGGGGTTTGGAACTAGATGATCTTAAGGTCCTTTCCAACACTAACTATTCTATGATTCTGTGTTGGCTTTGCACTGAGCAAAACATACAGCATCCTTGCCCTAAAGATTTTACAGTCTGTATTTCATCCTCTTTCACAATGCCCTAAAAACCAGCTGTCAAAAATTCACAATTGGAATTGCTATTTTTCAATCAGTTCTTCATCCTTCCCCCCCAGTTCAACTAGAGCTACAAAAATTTAGTGGTTCCACAGATTGCAGCATAATTATCATGACTAAGACATGGTTTTGAAATGTAAAGGAACACCATTTCCAAGTTCCCTGCTTCACAAAGATAATTTTCACATTGAACTGTTTCAAAGATACAGTTAAAAATAGAGGGGGGAAATCCTGAATCCTCAATACATTCATACATCTTCGAAACAAAATGTGACCATAGCTATAATTAATCTTTCTCTATTCAGAATTAATTACCTATGTTCTGTGTGTCTATTAAAACTTGTCTTTAGTTTTATATATTATACTTGCCTCCCTCTCAAAGTGGGAAGATTTATTATAGTCACTTGTTGAAAGATTTTCATTGTTCAGGCTATTAGTTTGATTCATCCTCAAGTTTTTAAAGGTCAGCTGCAAACCCACAAACAGCTTGACAAACAACCAACCTTTGTAGATGAGTATCAAATTTACGTGCTATTATATCATTCTCATACTCTTGTAATTTGTAGCAATTTAGTTCATGGCATGTCATTTACGGATATGTAGGTCCTGAATTATTCATGGCTTAAAACCACTAATAAACTGTTCAGAGCTATCCTCCTTCCTTGGATACCTGCTCCCTTTTAAATAATTTCAATTTCAGATAATGTATTTAAAATTTAAACTGATAACCAAGATCACATCTGAATTTGAGTGTTTCTCAATTATACAATCTCCAATGAAGTACCTCAACAAAAGGTGCTTTACCTATGTTATGTCTGTATTGACCATGTAGGTAAAGTTATTTATATATTGATCATGTTTTATTTAGATCTAGAATAAATGAGTGCAGCAGTATTGCAGCACTGTAGTGGATTTAATTGTCTTCTATGTGTGTATGTAAGCACATATAGACCCTAAAAGCAAAGACACTGTTTCTCAGCCCATAGCCATTTAACATAACTGTTGGGATCTTGGTACAACTGGTGATCAGCAGATGACTGGAGGAAAACATGGTGTCAAAGATCCCATGAGAATTTTCAGCTTACATTTCATAAAAATGGACGTTTAATTAAGGAAGAAAGGGATGCAACAGTGGTGAAAAAGTTGGCTCCATGGCATGTCTGTATGTCTGATCCCAACATGAGTCATTTGCCCTGCCTTAAGTAGCTCATTCTTCATTTTCGAGCATTTTCAATAGGAAAGCAGTAATCTTTTCTCTATATATGTTGTCTGGGAAAAAGAAAGACAAAACAAGATTTTACTTCTTTGATACATGAAGTGGCAGAAGAGAATATATGCATACTTGCTAGAAAGGCCCAAGTGAGAGTAAACTAATCTAAAGATACAAAAAGATACCATCTAAAGATAGCTTTACCTCTTAATGAGGATAAAATCAGTTGACTGATATTTAGGATATTTATAAGGAATAGTTTACTCACGGTTACTCGGTTTTAAGTTTTTTGGGTTTTGGGTTTTGTTTTTTTTTCCTTTTATTTTCAAAATGGAGGCCCCTGGACCTGTACAATTATTACTGTTTCTCATAATACTTGCTTTTTGTTTTCAGAAGTGACTTGACTGGTTTCTTCGTGTTGCTATATGGTTTCTTGATCTTGGTTATTGTATACTTATGGTTGACATGGACTACTTCAGAATCCTTGGAAATTGCTGTATTTCTTCAGTATAAGATTGATTTCTCTAGACCCTGCAATGTCAAAAAAAAAAAAAAAAAAAAAAAAAGCCCAAAACATGAAAATGCCTGAAATATCCACAAAGGTTCTACCAGCAAAAAGATCAGACTATTTTATCAAAGTTAAGCAACAGAAATAAATGCATATGAACTCTATTCAATGAAGATTTTAAAGAAGATTTTGAACACTAAAAGACACGGGCAAAGACATGCCAATAAATGGCACCTTTTCAGTCATCCTTCACATTACCCTTATCTGAAGCAACTCACTACTTCCAAAAGAAACATCACTACAGAATTTCCTTGAAGGTTCATGAAAACTATTGCACACATCATTGACCTTCTCATAGGTTTATATGTGCTTGCAAGTACTCTACCACATTGCTAAAAGCTAGGCTGTTCTGAAACAAAAGGAGAGATTGTGGAGAACAGAATAAAATACATAAATACTACCACAGTTCATATGCTATTGTTTGTAGGAAAGCCCGTTTTGTGCAGAGAAATTGATTCCCACCTTTGAGTCCCTCAGGAAAGGAACATACAGATGACTTGAATTTATAAATTTACTAATGTACATTATCTCATGTCTCCACCTTAAAATGGTAGGTTTTAATCTTTTTCATTTTGAAGCAATCCTAACACATAATCTCTATGTATGATTACAGCATAGCAGCTTTTATGGAAAACAGAAATTTGTTCTCATTTGCACTAGGAATATTTAATAACATAAAAGGTAATCTCAAAGTTCTTTAATTTCATCCGCAGCAAGCATTACCTTCCAAAACTTATTAAATTTATAAGAAATTCTTGGCACTCTACCACTTTTTATCCCAGTACTCCTAATTGCTTCAATTAATATTAATTTAAAAAAATGCAAATAATATATTGTCGTGGGGTTTTGATTTGTCACATTTCTACATGTCAGAAAGAGACCAACTTACTCAATATTACCAAGCTAGCACTGATGCCAGTTATAGGCAAAGATTAGAGAGACACATTTAACCCTGGTTTAGCTATTAGATGATGCCTTTAATACCTGGTAACATGATGCTAAAGTTGAGCTAGGGCTTTGAAAGATGTCACTTGCCTTCGGTTTTCTTTCACCATAAACTCTAACAACAGAAGAGCTGATTGTCAAAAAACAAAAATAGCTGTGTTCCTATTTACATTCACATTCTAGGCTTTCCATCTGGAATATCTGTCTGTAACTCCAGGCTGAGAAGAAATCAGCATCTCATGGGAGAAGCAGCATAGCCAAGGAGCCAAAAGAGTAAGAAACACTTGAATTAGCCTTCAAGAAAACATACAATGTTTTCAGAAATTAAACGTTTGGGGTTGTGATATTATTTCTTTTATTCTTTTGCACTAAGGAGTCAAGAGTGAAGTGAGAAAAAGGACAAATTTTCTAAATTTGATCTACCTCTTCAGGTAGGTCAGCTCGTTAAGGATACTCTTATTGTTCCTTAATTAGAGGAGAAACACCTTGAGTTGCGCTTTCAGATGTAGCAACTGTTGGCAGAATACTCTTGGCTAGGTACTAAGGTTATTAATGATAAAAATGTATCCTGAGGCTCAAGCAAGTATCTGCATATATTTCAAGCTTACTGCTGTTTCAGAAATTGGCAGTCCTGAGATGCAGCTAAATAAAGACTATCACTTTCTTTCAGTTCTTTCATTACTAGACTCTCCAGTTCCATTCCTTCAAGGCTTTTAAACCATCTGTTCTCCACACAACATTTTGATACCCTTTGAGAGGGTACCCTAGAAAGGCAGCATAATTATTATAACTGCCCCATATATCCCTCCCACTTCCCTTAAAATAATTACAATAATGACAGCAACAACAATATCTCTGAAATGCGAAGAACACAACTTTAAGGGAAGAGGTTGCCTTGGAGCTCTGTACAGAGAAATATGCCATTTCTGGAAAGCCCCATTTTACCATTTGTGTGCGAAGTGCTGCCACACAACTGTCCTACCTGCTGTTCTGCTGTTCCAGTTCCACAACCTGCCATTTTTCCTTTTCTTTTTCCCTGCTACAGCAGTAGAACTAATAGAGAGAGCACTCCTGGCTCAGACACAAGCAAGTTATCATGATCTTAATTCGTTATGCTGCCAGGCTGAAGTAGCCATCTGTCTGCATGCTTTTAGCCCAGTTCAATTACAAGATAACACATTTTAGCTTAATCTTCAATGTAAGAACTAAATGTGAGATAACATGACTTAGCTCAAATCTGAAACTAAACTGCATTATCTCTCAATTTGACAGGCAAAGCATGCACCCAACTAATAGATAGCAAAGGTTAGATGAAGGGAGGAAACCCGTTAAGCCATTACAACTTACTCATACTAATGAAAGGTTTAATCTAATGCACTTTACAGCATTATCTGCTGCCATAAGTACAGTTGAGGATGCATTCATGAGTAGTTACTCCAGCTCAGATGAGACACAATAATTCACAAAGCTGTGCAGTTCATTCATGATGCTTGATAGTTCATGTAATATTTGTATATAAAAACTAAACAGATTTTGTTCTAGAATAAGTGAAACAAACCTAAACAAACATATATAACATTAAACCACAGATAACTCCCCTTTTTTGAGGAAGCTACTAATCTATGGTTAGTGGACATATCTAACTTACAGAAGATTAA
The DNA here is from genome assembly GCF_037157495.1 of Lathamus discolor. Taxonomy (NCBI): domain Eukaryota; kingdom Metazoa; phylum Chordata; class Aves; order Psittaciformes; family Psittacidae; genus Lathamus; species Lathamus discolor. Next base: position 89,273,734 of record NC_088885.1, on the reverse strand, counting down.
TTTAGTCTTCAAAACTGCTGATCCTGTTTACAGAGCAAATAAAAATAAAAACTACATTGATTTTCACTGTACTTAGTTCATGGTTCCAGAATCACACCCAGTGTTCTATAAGATTGTGATGGATCACCATCACATGCAGAGACCACACAGTAACTAGCTACATATCAAAGATATGGGTAACTATTCAGCTTTTAAAAGAAACCAACATCTGTAAAAGAATTACCATTTTCATTTTGCACATAACCATACTTAATAAAATTTGTATCTCAGCACACAATGAGCATAACACATTGCTCTGTGCAAAATGATCACACCAGAATTTTTAATCTGAATTTTAAAATATAACAAAATGTAGCTCCTCTAATATTAAGCTTCTGTGCCTTAGAAACTATTACATTCCTTTCAAGTGGTTGCTATTTATTGCTGTTAGGGGCTCCAGTGCTCAGATAGTCTTTTCGTCAATTCTCCAGGACACAGGGGAGGACCAAGAAAAAGCTAGGAGGATTGGCCAGGTCAATAGATGGTTAAAAGGGTGGTGTCATAGTCAGGGGTTTGGGTGGCTTGAACATAAGACTGAAGTTAGTAGGCCAGGTCTACTGGGGGCTGGTGGAGCTGCTCTGGTAAAGAAGGGGAAGAACAGTTTTGGTAGGAGGCTTGCCAGACTGATCAAGGAGGCTTTAAACTAGATGTGTTGGGGGAGGGGGGCATCATTCCATCCCAACACACCCAGTCAGTTGCCAGCACCTATAATAAATGCTCGGAACAGTGTAGATATATTCCAGCTGCTCCAGCCAACGAGCCGGCTTCAATTGGAGCTCGTCTCAGATGCCTCTATACAAACGCCCGTAGCATGGGGAACAAACAAGAGGAATTAGAGATGTGTGCACATCTATGGGGGTATGATATAATAGGCATCACAGAAACATGGTGGGATGGCTCCTATGACTGGAGTGTTGGAATGGAAGGTTACAGGCTCTTTAGAAAGGACAGGCTTGGCAGGCTGGGAGGGGGAGTTGCCCTTTGTGTTAGGGATAGGCTGGAGAGTATGGAACTCTGTCTGGGGACAGGTGAGCAGTTTACAGAGAGTTTGTGGGTCAGGGTTAAAGGGAAAACAGCTGTGGGAGACATTACTGTGGGGATCTGTTACAGACCGCCTGATCAAGGAGAACCTGTGGATGAAGCACTCTACAGACAGATAGGAAAAGCCTCACGCTCGCAGGCCCTTGTTCTCATGGGGGATTTCAACCACCCTGACATCTGCTGGAACGATGGCACCGCACGGCACAAGCAATCCAGGAGGTTCCTCGATTGTGTGGAAGACAACTTCCTTCTGCAAGTAATAGAGGAGCCGACAAGGAGAGGTGCCATGCTTGACCTTGTGCTCACCAACAGGGAAGGGCTTGTTGAGAATGTGGTACTACAGGGCAGCCTTGGATGCAGCAGTCATGAGATGGTCGAATTTGAGATCCCCAGGAGAGTGAGAAGAGCGTGTAGCAAGCTCACTGCCCTGGACTTCAAAAGAGCAGACTTTGGCCTCTTCAGGAGCCTGCTTAGTAAGGTTCCATGGGATATAGCCCTGGAGGGCAGGGGGGCCCAAGACTGTTGGTTTATATTCAAGGATCACCTGCTGCAAGCTCAGGAGTGCTGCATCCCAACTAGAAGGAAGTGCGGCAGGAGGGCCAGGAGACCTCCTTGGATGGATAAGGAGCTGCTGAGGAAAATTCAAAGGAAAAAAGAGGCTTATATAAAATGGAAGCAAGGACAGGCGGCCTGGGTAGAGTACAGGGATGTTGTCCGGGAAGCTAGGGACCAGGTTAGGAAGGTGTCCTGGGTTGAGCAGCAGCAGTCATTTTTGTCCTTCTTAGGAGCTAGTACAGTGCTGTGTTTTGATCTTTAGGCCTGGGAACAGTGCTGATAACTCCGATGTTTTCAGTTGCTGCTCGAATGTTTGGTCTGGCCAAGGACTTTCTGAGCCTCATGCTCTGCCAGGGAGGAGGGGAGGCTGGGAGGAAGCAGAGACAGGACACCTGACCCAAGCTAGCCAAAGAGGTGTTCCATACCACAGCACGTCATGCCCAGGATGTAACGGGGAGTTACCCCGGAAGGGTGGGAATGGTAGGGTTGGACGAGGTATCGGTCGGTGCTCGGCTGGGGGGAGTGGGGCGAGTTATTGGTCGGCTGGTGCTGAGGTGTTGTATTCTCTTCCCTTGTTATTTCCTTTATCATTATTATTATTATTGGTGGTAGCAGCAGTGATTTGTGTTATACCTTAGTTACTAAACTGTTCTTATCTCAACCCATGGGAGTTGCATTCTTTTCGATTCTCCTCTCCGTCCCTCCAGGAGCAGGGGGAGGGCAAGAAGGGGGGGAGTGAGTGAACGAGGTTTGTGGTTGGGTTTAAGCCACGACAGAAGGCTAAGGCCCAGTTAGAATTAAACATAACCAGGGATGTTAAGGATAATAGGAAGGGATTCTACAGGTACGTAGCAAACAAAAAACAGACTAGGGACCAAATAAGCCCCCTGAGGAAGCTTTCAGGAGAACTGGCTACACAGGATTTGGAGAAGGCTGAGGTTCTGAATGATTTCTTCGCCTCGGTCTTCACTGGCAAAGGCTCTGACTGCACCACCCAGTTCTTAGAAGGTAGATGCAGGGGCTGTGAGAATGAAGACCTTGGGCCCACTGTAGGAGAGGATCAGGTTCGAGACCATCTTCAAAATCTGAACGCACACAAGTCCGTGGGACCTGATGGAATCCATCCACGGGTCCTGAAGGAGCTGGCGAATGAAGTTGCTAAGCCACTGGTCATCATATTTGAAAAATCGTGGCAGTCAAGTGAAGTTCCCAACGACTGGAAAAAGGGAAATATAGCCCCCATTTTCAAGAAGGGGAAAATGCAAGACATGGGGAATTACAGACCAGTCAGTCTCACCTCTGTGCCTGGTAAAATCTTGGAGCACATTCTCCTGGAAGGCATGCTAAGGCACATGAAAAACAAAAAGGTGCTTGGTGACAGCCAGCATGGCTTCACTAGGGGGAAATCCTGCCTTACCAATTTGGTGGCCTTCTATGATGGGGCTACAGAATTGATGGACAGGGGTAAAGCAGTTGATGTCATCTACCTGGACTTGTGCAAAGCGTTTGACACTGTTCCACACGACATCCTTCTCTCTAAATTGGAGAGATATCAATTTGATGGATGGACCACTTGGTGGATAAAGAACTGGCTGGACGGCCGCACACAAAGAGTTGTGGTCAATGGCTCGATGTCTGGCTGGAGACCGGTAACGAGTGGTGTCCCTCAGGGATCGGTGTTGGGACCGGTCTCGTTTAACATCTCATCGCTGACATGGACAGTGGGATTGAGTGCGCCCTCAGCAAGTTTGCCGATGACACCAAGCTGTGTGGTCCGGTTGATACGCTGGAGGGAAGGGATGCCATCCAGAGGGACCTTGACACGCTTGTGAGGTGGGCTGATGCCAACCTTATGAAGTTCAACCACGACAAGTGCAAGGTCCTACACCTGGGTCGGAGCAATCCCAGGTACGGCTACAGACTGGGCAAAGAAGAGATTCAGAGCGGCCGTGCGGAGAAGGACTTGGGGGTGCTGGTCGATGAGAAAATGAACATGAGCCAGCAGTGTGCGCTCGCAGCCCAGAAAGCCAACCGTATCCTGGGCTGCATCAAAAGGAGCGTGACCAGCAGGTCGAAGGAGGTGACCCTGCCCCTCTACTCTGCTCTTGTGAGACCTCACCTGGAGTATTGTGTGCAGTTCTGGTGTCCTCAACATAAAAAGGACATGGAACTGCTGGAACAAGTCCAGAGGAGGGCCCACGAGGATGATCAGGGGACTGGAGCACCTCCCGTATGAAGACAGGCTGAGGAAGTTGGGGCTGTTCAACCTGGAGAAGACAAGGCTGCGTGGAGACCTCATAGCAGCCTTCCAGTACCTGAAGGGGGCCTATAGGGATGCTGGGGAGGGACTCTTTGTCAGGGACTGTAGTGACAGGACAAGGGGTAATGGGTTAAAGCTTAAACAGGGGAAGTTTAGATTGGATATAAGGAGGAAATTCTTTCCTGTTAGGGTGGTGAGGCACTGGAATCGGTTGCCCAGGGAGGTTGTGAGTGCTCCATCCCTGGCAGTGTTCAAGGCCAGGTTGGATGAAGCCTTGTGTTGGATGGTTTAGTGAGAGGTGTCCCTGTCCATGGCAGGCGGGTTGGAACTAGATGATCTTGAGGTCCTTTCCAACCCTAACCATTCTATGATTCTATGATTTGCTCAGATGCGTTGTCTGTACTTACACACCTGAAACTTTTCAACAATACTGTATTCATCGTGTTGCAATGAAAGCCATCACAACCTATTCTAGCTTTCTGGTTGTTTAATATGGCAAGACTTTATTTTTATATTAATGGTAGTATTCTTGACCAATCCTACCCTATGCTTACTCTACAGGCTTCAGCAGAAATACAAAGATAACTCTGGTCCATTATGCCAAAGTGATTTGGAGCCAAATTATGATGAATTATCAGGCAGTGGGAGTTAAAGAAGAGCCAAGGCTTCTGTTCAGAATGAATACTAATAAGGCTAGAAACAACCAACACAAATTACTACACTTGCACAAAAGTCCACTGACAGAGAATCCAGACAACAGCATAAAATAATGCATCTGTGTGCCAATACTTTTCCATAAGAACGTGTAGCTACCACTTACAGTAGTAGCATTAGCTTCACAATTTTCCCCACAGAAAAGAAAAGAGGTGAAAAAACAAACCCAAACCAAATCAACCCAAAACAAACACCAAACTTATATATGTATGGATAGCCAAGAACTTTCCCTTTTCCACCATGGGGTGTTTGCCTTTAATAAACTGTTTTCATTCTGATTTTGAAGTAAAGATAGATGCAGCTGTACCAAACTTGCAATGCACTTATTCTGACCTTCTCACTCTTACTGGACCAAACCACGGTTTCTAATCATGAAATATTCAGGTTACTAACAGGGTTTTTTTCTGCAGTAGAAGCTATTCTGCCATTCCTCTTCCTTCTGCTATACGTAACAATCTCGCAACTTTATTCCACTGTTTCCTCTTTTGCCTTTCAATTGCAATTTAAATGGCACAGTGCAAATCTCTCAGGAAAACAGGATGAAAAGCAGTGCCTTTGCTAAGTGTTTTATTTCTGCATAAAACTTACAAGTTCTGGATTCAGCTCACTAAGCACTCCTAACAATTAAAGCATAACAAATGAAAACTGTGCAAAGAAAGATGCTGTTATAAAGCAATTATTCGGTATTAGTAGTCTGTGTGAAATTATAAGCAAGCTTTTGTGTTATTTATTCTTTTATTTACACATCATAGCAGGGAACTTGCATGCTGTATTATTCCATATCATAAAGTTTAAAGTTATAGCCTCCATTTCTCATATTAATTGCCCAATTAAGAGCTCACAGGCTGGCTTGGTATTACCTGATCTACAGTGAAGAGCAGACTGCTTCGTATCGAGTTCAGCACTGAGAACACCACTTGGGCAACCATACGGACAAGTATAGCTGCTTTGCTTTCAAAAAGTAAGCAGCCCCCAAAGACGACAGGAGTACATCAGGCCATGTCAGTATCTTGTTCAGCTAAGAGGGAAAACACCCAGGCATGATTTTTATTCCCCAGTGGGTATGAAAACACTTCAATACCCAGTGTTAACTGTGAACTATTGTAAGTCTGATGGTATGTAGTATACCTAGACTTTTCCAGTTAATTGATTAAAACTTTACCATTTATCTCCATGACTTCTCTTGGCCTAATTATGTGAAACATTTTACAATGTAGTACTCTTTCCAAAGCTGAAAGTTTAATCTAAGTAATGAGCATTATTCATCACAGTCCGTTGGGGACAGTCAAGTTTCAGACAATGGAACAAATTTAAGTTTGCTTAATGAGCACTTCTGATGAACATGAGTGATTTTCTTCTTAGGTACAAGATCACCAGCTAGGAGAACCCACTACATATATATATCACTATGAGAGGCCTTTTGCTGCCAGACTTCTTCGACTCAAAACCAAAAGAGAAGTGTACCAGAGATGGACAAGCAGACACCCACTGAGCATTACCATGGTGTGCAGTTAGTGAAGCAAAAGAGCAGCTTGAACTGAAATTGGCCAGAAATGTAGAAAAACTACAAGAAAGGGTTCTTGAGGTATGTAAACATGCAGAAACCAAAAGAAAATATTGGCTTCCTGTTAAGCAAGACAGGTGAATTAGTCACCAACAACACTGAAAAAAGCTGAGGTTCAACACTTTCTTCACCTCTGTGTTTACTTGCATTGCTGGGCCCAGACCTTGGGAACAAAAATCTGGGAAGGAAGAGTTGGTATGTGAACTACTACAGGAGTTTGACCCTTACAAATTGGTGGTCCCTGGCAGTATCCACCCAAGAGTGTTAAAAGAGCTGGCTGATGTCATTGTGAGACTGCTCTTAGTAATCTCTGAGAAGCTGTGGAGATCAAGGGACATCCAGAAGACTGGAAGAAGGCTAATGTCACCGCCATCTACAAGGATGACTCAAAGGAGGGTCCAGGAAATTATAGGCCCTTCAGTTTTACTTCAGTCCTTGGGAGAGTTATGGAACTAATCCTCCTTGGGGCTATTACAAGTCAAATAAAGCATATGATTGGGAAAAGCTAGCATGAATTCACCAGGGGCAAAATGCCTGACAAACCTGATTGCCTCCTATGACAAAGTAACCTGGTTGGTTGATGCAGGATGAGAGGTGGATATTGTCTACCTGGATTTCTCCAAGGCTTTCAGCATGGTTTCCCACAGCCTACTCTTAGAGGAAATGATGTGTTATGGTCTAGACAAGTGGTCTATGCAGTGGGTGGGAACCTGGCTGACTGGCCACACTCAGAGGATGGTAGTAAATGGCTCTCAGCCTGTCACAAGTGGGGTCCTCCAGGGGTCGATATGAGGCCCAACACATTTAATATCTTCATAAGTGATCTGGAAGATGGGATCAAGTGTACCCTCAGCAAGTTTTGCAATGGTACAAAACTGAGTGGGGAAGTGGACACTTCAGAAGGGAGAACCACGCTGCAGGAAGACCTGCAACAAAGAGAAGTGTAAGTTCAACCAGGACAAGTGTAAAGTCCTGCCACAGGGAAAATGTATTCCAGGAGTATAGTACAGCCTGGAATCTACCTGGATGGGAGCAGCTCTCCAGAAAGGGATCTGAAGTTCACGATGTATAACAGTGTGCTGCTGTGGCAAAGGTGGCCAAAAAGATGCTAGGTTACATCAACAAGGGCACCACCAGCACAGACTGAGAAGTCATTATCCCATTCTACTCACTGCATGCCAGGCCACACCTGGAATACTGTGTTCAGTTTTGGTCCCTGCTCTACAAAATTATGTGGACAGGCTGGAGACATTTCAGAAAAGGGCCACAAAAATGATCAGAGAACTGGGTAGCCCGCCATGTGAGGAAAGCCTGAGAGAACCAGGTTTCTTTGGCCTTGAAGAAAAAAGGCACAGAGGGAGCTTAGGAAAAAAAAGCTCAGGGGGAACTTATCACCATGTTCCTGTATTTAAAGGGTACCTACAAAGAAGATGGAGACTTTTTTTTCAAGGAGTCACATGGAAAAGGTGAGTGGTAATGGGTGCAAATTACTCCTGGGGAGATTCCAGTTGGACAACAAGAGCAAAATTTTTCATAGTACAAACAATAACCCACTGGAACAATCTTCCCAGGCAAGTGGTGGACTCCCCAGCACTGGACATATCTATGATTCATCTGGACAGGGTGCTGGGCCATCTTGTCTAGACTGCTTCTGACTAGAAAGGTTGAACCAGATGATCCTTGAGGTCCCTTCTAATCTGGTATCCTACAATTCTATGAACCAATTCTACAAAGGTAGAAAAAATCATCTTTCAAACATAGCTGTTGTATGCCAAATGCATCTGCATAATTTACAATTTTAATTTACAATTCTAATATACTAAAATTGGCCAAATTAAGTTCCGTCTTGTCAAAAATGAGATTTTTTTGGTTTATGAAAGCATGGCTGACCTTGGGTTAAGTAGAGCAGCTGCATTTCTTATTGAATGCTCCAGACAGAATGGATGTCCTGGCAGCAACAGCACTAGCTTGGAATTCAGTGAAGTCATTAAAATAGACCACATCTCATATAGTTTACAAACATCCAATGTTCATCTTGAAGAGTACATATTTTTAATGTCAGTCTATCTTTTCCGTCTTACAAGTTTTATGGAATTTACCAGTAAATTTGCTATTTCTTAATTGTGTGTCTACACACAGCAATGTGTTTGCTCCCAGAGAAGCTTTACACAGTATTTGCAGTAACTGAAGCTTAAAAGCACGTATGAATGGGGTGGGGGATGGACTCTTAAACATTCCCAAACAAGGACCATCTTTACACTTCTTATACTTTCAATGGTTAATAATATTCCACAACACAGTAGTTTTTCATAAAATTTCCTTCTATCCCAAAACAAAATCTTAAATATATGTTCATGCATATGTATATGTAACTTTTTTCAGAATTCAGCCTCTTAAAGCCATATTCATAGGTTGCAGAATATGTGGATTGATCTTTCCAAACATTTGATTACCCAAATTCTTCAGTGAGAGCTGCTGGATACTCAACAGTTTAGTGGAGGAAGGTAAGTCAGCCATCTTCAACACCTAAATACAAACTAAAGTCAGGGTTTGAAGGTAGTTGTAACATATATCAATCTCTTAAGTCCTGGAAGGCTGAGTGGACATTAGGCAAGAAACCATCTCATACACACTTAAAAATAATAAAACAAAGCAGAGGCTTCTTACGGACAGAACATGTATTGCCAAAAGATAGAATACAGAGTAAACCACAACACTTGTTCTGGTAGCACTGATAAAAGAAAAAAAAACCCCAAACAAAAAACCAACACCCCCCCCCAAAAAAAAAATAGCTCCCCAAAAAAAAACTGTCATAATCCAATTCTAACTTAATTATTTTACTAATTTACAGAAAATATTATTACAAAATGCAGTATTCAATCAATATATATTCCTGTAAAATAAAAGCAATCATAGTAAGACCCAAAGCATTTTCACAAGAAGCAAAACATTGGTGTAAAGTTGACACAATAATGCTATGTCTAGTAAACGTGGTATTGTGGATTTACCAATAACAACCGTGAAAAGGAAGTTTTCAGCAAATCTAGAAACTAATTATTGTGTTCTTCAAAAGAGAAACAACAACTCTCAGCTCTCAGCTCTCAAATAATTTTAAAGGGACTAAAAGTACTTGAACACTTTGTCCAGAAGTCAGAATTCAGGCCAAATTTACTGCATAGTTGCATTACAACCTGTATTATCTGTTATCCCTTAATTTTTCTGTATTCCTCCTTGAAGACCTTCCAGTCACTTTTAACTGAGGAAGGTTTCTATTAAATATATGATGTTCCTTAAACAGTTAACATATTTATAGGGTTTTAGCTATAAGACACAAAATTATTCTTTCAGAATGCCTTTTCAATTAAATCCCTCATGCCAAATAAGTCACATTAAGAAGACCGCTCTACAAAGCGATCAACGACATACTTAATAAAGATGTCTAAAGTTGATTTCACTTGAAAACAGTTGTCACATTTTATATTTATTGTCTACAGATGATTTCCACATCAGGTGTCCTCAGCTTTCAAGTGTAATTACTTTTCCGTTACGGCTAATAACTTTAAGCTACTGAATTCAAACTGAATCTAAAGGGTATCTTCTACTGGATTTAGAAGATAAAGACATGTAACATTTAAAACCTTGAAAAATAATAAAGCAGCTTTTTTTTTTTTTTTTCAAATTTATAGCTGTCTGCTAGGTGGGACATCAGCATTTAGGAGATTTACAGTGGAAGAGATTTACAGAGGAAGGACAAAAATTTAGTTCTTCCCTTAAATGAAATAAACTGATGAATAAAAATTTTTGTTTCACACTTGATTTAGTGTTTTTTTCTGTTCTACAAGTAGCCTACTAAGCAAGACAAGCTTAAATATATATATCTATATATATACACACACACACCAGTTACCCTTTTAGCCAGGGGCTAAACAGAGCTAGGATGTTTCAAAAAGCACAGCAAGTTACAGCAGTCATTTAAAGGGTGAAATTCTTTCAGTCTAGCCATAACTAGCTTTCTGAAAACTGATTGTAGAATATGATACAGGTTTTCCAATGTTTTGAAAATATTACACAAACGCCACGTGGTTTATGCATCCAGCTTTTCACTAGTTCTGCAGAGTATACCAAGTCAACAAGGGTTTTGAACTAGATCTGCCTAACACCTTTTCTCCTCCTACAGTAAATTCCTGGAAACAACCAAAAGGCTTTAAAATAAAATAAAATTTAAAAAATTACTACATATTTCACTAAATTGTGCTAGAATAAATACCTCTGCAAAATAATTTAAGCAACTAAGATAGGCAGCAATAGGAAGATTTTATATGCAAGTCCTCCCTCTATCCACTGTAAATAGGGCCTTGCTACTAGTGACTTGAGTTACAACAAGACCTCACAAGGTCCATCTGTATTTTATTACTCTTGAGGGTTCTTCACCTACTCCCAGTCCCTGTGCTTGCTGGCTCATACATACAGACCAAGACCAAGACCAAAACCAAGACAAAATCCCATCTCTACAGAGGTGCACAGTGACCTACAGAAAGCTCTTTTCAAGCACAGCCTTTGCTTGAAATTTTTGCATGGTGAGATTCAGGACTTTATCCACATAGCTTAATATTTTAAATATGAAAGCCTGTCCTTTACTCTAAAAGTGTTTCATATAGAAACAATTAATTACCTAGATCATAGAAGAAAACACTCACCTTTCAGGAAAAGAAGTCCCTATTTCCCCCACCAGCACCACAAATAGAGCTGAATACTTGCAGTATTTCTACTGATCTCAATAAGACTTACTTTCCTTCATTTACACAGAGCATGAAGTCTTTTCCTTTAGGAATGTGATGTCTGACTAGATACTGAGGATTGAGTTATTTATGTCTCAAAGCATTCAGATAAGCATTACAGCATTTCAGTTTATACGATTTTTTTATCTATCGACAACCTATAGGCTGCAGGTAGCTACATCCAGCCTGAACCGACTGCTTTAAAACCTACCTGCTTTCTCATCACTTAACATCTCACAGTTAAGTGAATTAACACATGAAGTGGAGACAAAACTATCAATTTTTTTTACAGATGCAAAAGTATGAAGGCATAGGACCTATAACATAGGTCAATCCCAGGGAGGTGCCCTGAGGGGAGCTGAGGTTGGACCTCCAGTCTCATGAGTAGAGTGGAGGTTACAGGTGAGGTTCGTCAGGGCCATTAATGCCCATTAGTGCTCTCACAGAACTCATCTTCAGCTGCATATCTATTGAACAAAGGGTTTTTTTCACCAGAGAGTTTGTATAAAGCATACTTTTGGGTTGCCTTCTTACAAAATTATTTTCCTTATAATTTGTAATTTCCTATCTTGGATCAAGTGGAAAAATTACTTTCTGCTAAATTAAAAAAATGTACCTAAGCATGTTACATCTTTATCATCCATAGAATGATAGAAACCTTATTGCTTTCCAGAAAAAAACTGGTAACTAAAACAGAAATTAAATTTACCACAGCAGTTATAATGTAATGACACAGTGCAATAAATTTTGGATGCTACACAAAGCAGCTCTGGTCATTAGAATAATTTTTCATAGCTTTAATTGCATTTTTTTCATTTAGCCCAGGTCATCATAATAGCTATCTACCTTTTCCTCAGATGAGCTGCTTCTACTGAAAATGGATGGCTCAGAGTTGAGGTAGCTCTTTATTTAGCTTCTGGGTTGATCAGCTGCTCCTCCATGCATTCATAGAATCATAGAATAGTTAGGGTTGGAAAGGACCTCAAGATCATCTAGTTCCAACCCCCCTGCCATGGACAGGGACACCTCTCACTAAACCATCCCACACAAGGATTCATCCAACCTGGCCTTGAACACCGCCAGTGATGGAGCACTCACAACGTCCCTGGGCAACCCATTCCAGTGTCTCACCACCCTAACAGGAAAGAATTTCCTCCTTATATCCAATCTAAACTTCCCCTGTTTAAGTTTTAACCTGTTACCCCTTGTCCTGTCACTACAGTCCCTGATGAAGAGTCCCTCCCCAGCATCCCTATAGGCCCCCTTCAGGTACTGGAAGGCTGCTATGAGGTCTCCACGCAGCCTTCTCTTCTCCAGGCTGAACAGCCCCAACTTCCTCAGCCTGTCTTCATACAGGAGGTGCTCCAGTCCCCTGATCATCCTCGTGGCCCTCCTCTGGACTTGTTCCAGCAGTTTCATGTCCTTTTTATGTTGAGGACACCAGAACTGCACACAAAACTCCAGGTGAGGTCTCACAAGAGCAGAGTAGAGGGGCAGGATCACCTCCTTCGACCTGTTGGTCACAATCCTTTTGATGCAGCCCAGGATACGGTTGGCTTTCTGGGCTGCAAGCGCACACTGAAGCCGACTCATGTTCATTTTCTCATCGACCAGCACCCCCAAGTCCTTCTCCACAGGGCCGCTCTGAATCTCTTCTTTGCCCAGTCTGTAGCCGTGCCTGGGATTGCCCCGACCCAGGTGTAGGACCTTGCACTTGTCGTGGTTGAACTTTATAAGGCTGGCATCAGCCCACCTCACAAGCGTGTCAAGGTCCCTCTGGATGGCATTCCTTCCCTCCAGCATATCAACCGGACCACACAGCTTGGTGTCATCGGCAAACTTGCTGAGGGCACACTCAATCCCACTGTCCATGTCAGCGACGAAGATGTTAAACAAGGCCGGTCCCAACACCGATCCCTGAGGGACACCACTTGTTACCGGTCTCCAGCCGGCCATCGAGCCATTGACCACAACTCTTTGTGTGCGGCCATCCTGCCAGTTCTTTATCCACCGAGTGGTCCATCCATCAAATTGATATCTCTCCAATTTAGAGAGAAGGATGTCGTGTGGGACAGTGTCAAACGCTTTGCACAAGTCCAGGTAGATGACATGTGCATGTCCCTCACTAGGTATATCCAAATGAAATGAAAGAGAAGAAAACACCAAGAAATCAAAGTTTGATATGCGTTTTGGTTAGCCTGAAAATCATTACCAAGCTTCCTGTTCTATTGGTTCCTACTCTATCAGGGTAAGTGCTTTACAGCTGGTGAATTTATGAATAATAACCTTGCTGTTCTTCATGACCACTGTTAGTAAAAAGTCACTCGAGCTTTGATAATATTGCTGTTTCCTTTCCTCTGTTGTAATATAATCAACAGATGCAACATGCAACTTACAAAGGTTTCTTTCTTGTTAGGTAGTTGAAATCAAAATGGTATTTGGTTTACAATGTAATTCCTAGATGAAAGGTTATTCTACCCATTTTCCTGTAAGAGACAAAGGTGCTTTCATAGATTATGTACTAAATTTTAATTATGTGTATTTTCAAAGAAGAAAAGCACAAGCAAGAAGTACGAGATGAACTTGTAACCAGGGTAGCTGTGAAAGCGTAGTCTCCGTATACATCATATTGAAATTACTGCACTAAGACAGTGTGCTAATATAAATCTAGGCTCTGTATAGTCTCTATGTCTTCATTTATTTTATCTGCCTTGGAATGTGGCAGATGTTCTCCCCTAAAAGGGGGACTACAAACAAGAAAAGGGGCAAACTGTCATGACTGTCATGTCTTTAGCTTACTTGGTAGTTTGTTGGGGGGGGGGGGTGGAATAAGAATAATTCAGAGTTTCTTTTTTCACTTGCTAGACATACTAACAAGTATTGTTCCTATATAGAAATTCCTATCCTGAGTGAACTGTAAGCACATCTCACTTTTGCAAAAATATGTTCTGCACTGTTAAATAATGGACACTTGAAATGGAAGTGTCCTCCAAAATGGGGTTCTTTGAAAATATACCACCAGGGATAAAATGGATTTAGGATCAAAACTGAAAAAGAAAGGGGAAAGAAAAAAAAAATGGAACAAAAAAAATAAACAACAGATGCTCTAAGACTATGCTTCAAAGCACATGTATGCTTGGGTAAAATTATTCATAGTAGTATGTAATTTCACCAAACCACATGTGGCCAGCAAGTCAGGGGAGGTGATTCTCCCCCTCTACTCAGCAATCATGAGACCCCACCTGGAGTATTGCATTCAGCGCTGGTGCCACCAAGGCAGGAAGGACATGAACCTGCTTGAATGAGTCCAAAGAAAGGCCATGAAGATGATCAGAGGGGTGAAGACCTCTCTTAATGAAGACAGGCTGAGAGAGCTGGGCTTATTCAGCCTGGAGAACAGAAGGCTCCAGTGAGACCTTCATTATAGCAGCCTTCCAGTACCTAAAGGCAGTCTTCAAGAAATCTCGAGAGGGACTTTTTACAAGGGTCTGCAGTGACAGAACAAGGGTTAATGGCTTTAAGATGAAGGAGGATAGATTAAGATTGGATAATAGGAAGAATTTTTTTTACTGTGAGAATGGTGAGGCACTGGAACAGAGAAGCTGTGGTTGCCCAATCACTGGAGGTGCTCAAGGCCAGGCTAAACATGGCTTGAAGCAACCTGATCTAGAGGAAAGTGTCTCTGCCCATGGCAGAGAGGTTGGAACTAGTGCATCCTTTAAGGTCCCTTCCAACCCAAACCATTCTGTGATTCTATGTAGGTCACTGTAACAGCCGACATAATAAAAGTTAGCAGCATAGAAGCTCAGCATTGCCCAAACCAGCACATCTAGAAAAAAAAACACTGCAGTGTGCTATATGTAAAGTAATGACATTTCCATGCAATCTAGGTAATTTCCACCCTTTGTATTAGTCTTCACCTACACATCTGCTTTCCTATCTCATGTGTGTTTGATCAGAGTTCTTCTAAAAAAATGTCAAGAAAAAGTAATTGCTCAATAAAACACAGTTGCTTATGTTCTTCAGCACAAGGTTTTGCTTACAGACAGATAGTTACAGGCAAAAGAGTATACTAGAACTGCTGGGAAAGGCACAGCTCTTGTTTGTGTCTTCCCTAGTCTCCCAAAGTAGAAAAGCACTCTTTTCATTCACTACCTATAGTCTGTTATAACACCAAAGAAATAGTTTGGGAAAGATTTCATAATACTTGTGTAATCCATGCTAACCTGTATTATCCCCACCCTCTTAAAGTACTTGAATGAAAACAGTGCACAGAACCCACGTTTTTTCCCTTTGTAGAAGCAAATTCTGTAAGACCTCATACTCCCAAGCCTCACTGAACCTGTGAATTAGGTGTGTGTTTTAGTACACCAAGACATTTAATTAGCTCAGGATTTTAGACATTTGGTATGAAGAGAATGGCCTGAACTTGAGAAGAGCATCTGTCGTGGCTTAAACCCAACCACAAACCTCGTTCACTCACTCCCCCCCTTCTTGCCCTCCCCCTGCTCCTGGAGGGACGGAGAGGAGAATCGAAAAGAATGCAACTCCCATGGGTTGAGATAAGAACAGTTTAGTAACTAGGGTATAACACAAATCACTACTGCTACCACCAATAATAATAATGATAAAAGAAATAAGAAGGGAAGAGAATACAACACCTCAGCACCAGCCGATCAATAACTCGCCCCACTTCCCCCAGCTGAGTACTGACCGATACCTCGTCCAACCCTGCAGTCCCCTAGCCCTTCAGGGGTAATTCCCCGTTACATCCTGGGCATGACGTGCTGTGGTATGGAATACCTCTTTGGTCAGTTTGGGTCAGGTGTCCTGTCTCTGCTTCCTCCCAGTCTTCTCTCCTCCCAGGCAGAGCATGAGGCTCAGAAAGTCCTTGGCCAGACCAAACATTCGAGCAGCAACTGAAAACATCGGTGTTGTCAGCTCTGTTCCCAAGCCAAAAAATCAAAACACAGCACTGCACTAGCTAAGAAGGAGAAAAATGACTGCTACTGCTGAACCCAGGACAGCATCCCAAACAGGAAGCGTATCTCTTGACAAGCAGCTCTTAAACCCTCAGTACACCAACCTTAATTCTGAGTTGCAAGTCAGAATTTTTTATTATGAGACCCTGTAATACATCTTAACACAGGCACATGTTCACATAGCCCATCTTCATTAATATATCTCTATTCCCCTCTATGAGGTGGCTGTGTTCTCTGCAGCATCAAAATTACACAATTTCCCAGAGAAACCATGAAAGTTAAACTAGGTGGTCTCACAAAGCTGTTGGTATCCAGCTCTGTTAATGAGACTATCTTTCTTATATCCTTCCTGAAACAAAAACTTATCTCTTTCCAGTGTTTTGATACAGTTTTAAAGCATACTGAAAAGATAATTTTTTGTAATTCCAAATGTTTTTATTGCAGTGTCACAGGCAGACTAAGTTCATAAATTCCTTCTATCAGAATATTAAAAATACAGCTCTCTTCCTTTGAAAACAACAGAGTGAATGAATTACTACTGCAAAAGACAAACATAAGTCTTCCTTTTCCCACTGGAATTTTGAACACATTAGTTTGTTATTCACCCAGGAATCCCCTCCAGTTATGCACCCTCCATCCTATTCTTTCAACTAGAACTGATGAAACATTTGTAATAAATACATCCAAAAAAGGCAGTTTATTTTTGTTAAAATAATTGGAAATCTACATTTCATCAGTCATTGACATATTTTTTATTATCTGACATAGAATTCAGAAAGCTACATATTTATGACCAAAGCTGGCAGTCCTCTCCAGATTTATATACCAAACACAATCTCCTCCAATTTGCAGCCTCAGTCAACACATTTAATACAGTGCATGTATTTCCAATTATTCTTCCACTGTAGCAAGGCAAATACCAGCTAAGATGCAAATTAGCTGCTAAACATACAGCCCAACCCTGCACCCAGAGCTTTCATTAGATCCCTCTAGAGAGGAATTTATAGATCAAGTTAGCCGCCTAGTAAATTGACTTATTTTAATTTTTATAGGTGATTTTTGCTAAAACCAGGAACACATCTGTTTCAGCTAATTCAAGGTAATTCACTTGAATTATTATTCTGTCTGAAATGACTCAGCAATTTCAAGGAGTGTTTCTTATGCATGCTGGCTGTGGGACTAATCCCATAATCAACATCAGAAAACTCAGCAATTTAACAAATGAACTGTTAAGTTACTGATAATTTTTGAAGGTCTAGTCTTAGACTTAACCAAAACACACCGGGAGTGGGGGAAGGCATTCTTTCCATATCAAACATGAATATTAGAATATTTTCTGTAACATACAGTATATCTATCAATATGCCAATTAACATGACCACTTAAGAGAACTTTTGTGTTAAATGTTAAGATCTCTATTACCTAGATAGCTAACTGCTCCACAATTCTCTCTGGCTTTCTTCAGCTAGAGTAATATTTTATGACTTGTGTCTATTATACTTGTAAGAGTGTGGTTTCCTGAAAAATGCCTAAAGACTAATCCCGTTGACTTCGATATCAGTTCATATGACAGACAGTATGACTTGAAATGTGGGGGCAAGGTAGGGAGAACAGAAGAAGCACTGAAGTTACTTGGAGACTTCAGATTTCACCTCATTGTCTCATGCTTCAACTACACTTTCCTTAGATTTAAGCAATCTTTTTAACAGCAAAATAAATGATTAAAAGTTAGTAAGATAAATGGAATACAAGACTCTGAGTGGCAACCAGCCAGGAAAGATTCCTACTCTCAAGGCAGAAGTCTATTTTTCTGCTTCAGAAGGAAACAAAAATAAAAGTTCTATTCTATGATTCTATAAGTTACAGGTGTGATTTTTTTCCAGTAATTTCTTCCTTTTCTCAGTAATCTCTTCTCCAGTACACCCAATATTTTTTAACTTCCTTTGAACTAGAACTTCTAGGCTCTTCAGCAGATATGATGTTGATTTCAGCAGCGTGAAGGCATGTTCTTAACATACAAGAGGTATTCATTAACACCATTGAAACCTGAAAGATTCTCTTATTTGCCATATATTTCAAGATACATTTCCATTGATAGATTGTAATTATCCTGGAAGTCAAAGCACATCAAACTTACACAACTGTTCACACTTAAACCTTCTTCCAATTCATACAATTCCCTCTAAATAACTTAGCTATTTGCATGGCAAATCCTTCGTAACTTTAGCTGAATCTTTTTTTTGCATTTGTATGATATCTGCCTTTTCTTACTTAGGAATGTTTTATCTCTCCTGTTTCACTGACAACAAAAATTATATTTTGAGGTAGCTGCAAAAATTAACATCCAATTATAAGAGTAGCAACCTGTGAGTCAAAACTGTTGTGATGTATTCTCAATTCTTTCAGTTACCTTCCCTATAAACTGGGGCAAGTCACATAAAACTCTCCTCTTCTGTTCGTTCTCCTGACTGACCCTTCTGGAAGCTCCTTTGAAAACAGACTTTCCATGTACCTACGAGTGTCCCAAGGAGACCTCTCTCTCACTACGGTCTTCTTTGTTTTCCATGTTAGATTCTATGTATTAAATAATGAATAAGAAAGACTATTTGTTTGTGGTTTACAAATAAACATGGGTGAAATGTTAACTTTTCTCTCCAAAACAGCCAGGATTTTCAGAATCTGATACTGCAGGACTGCCACAAACAAAAAGAGAGTGGAGGAAAGATACTCAAACCAAAGCAGTTAATGTCACTGCCCTAAATAATAGGTCCCCATACAAAAATTAGAGATACAGAGAAAGAGAGAAGTGAACTTCTTTACATCTCCTCTTCCTGTCATTGAGGGCATAAGTAAATAACACAGAGGAAAGACCAGATCTGAGATTCTGTTTGCCACGGTACAGAAGGGTTGATTATTTTCCAAAAAATAGGAATGCAACCATTACTGTTTAAGACATGTATGGCTGTACAAATATTTTGATGTCAGTTATGGAATATGCTGATTGTTCTCTGAAATTTTAACAACTTCAATTTATTCTTTATTCAGACTACAATTTCCAAGGAAATTCTCAGTTCATTACCATTAAGGCAAGCTGTGCTGCTTTTTGTTCTCCCCATTTATTTGTCTTACCCAGGCTGAATATAATTTAAGGCATCTCTTGAGATAGTAGGGGTGTGGGGAAAAGAAACACTAGCAGAGAAATACAAGAAGGAATGAGACAGAAATCCTGCTAGATTAACTCTGTCCATAGAAAAGCCCTGAAAACAGTTATCATCTCATCTAGGCTGTGAAGGAAATTATTACTTTTTCTACGTAATAAAATAAAGCAGTAAAACTTTAAAATGCACTCGGCAACTCAGTACTGAATTTTCTATTATCAGTTACAATTCAAGGTGCTGAACTGTTTGCCTAAGGGACACATCAGGATTTTCTATACCAGTGTTTGAGGTATTTTTTCCACTACACATGGGAGCCCTGGGTCAGAAATAGCCTCAAAATTTTCTCTAATTCTTAGGCTCAAAATAAGCAAACTCTCACATATATGTTTAATCAATGGGTTCAAGAACATTGAGTCTAGATGAATATAATAAGAAGAAATTACTGAAAGCAAACTGTAAAGACAACTATTTTAAGATAACTGTAGTAAAAAGCTGTAATTCTTGGGTATTTCTAAACAAAAGAAGGCAGTTGAAAGCCATTTTGAGTGAACAGCTCAAGCATCAAAATCAAGCCATAATTTAAAATAGCATCACTTCCTCTACTGATGTAAGTGCAGTGGATCAAGCTTTAGAAAATTGAGCTCTGCCCAGAGAAAATAAAAGATATTCAACTGACAAATGATGTACAGAAAAATTTGTAGAAAGATACAAATGAGCAGGCCTAAAACATTTTTAAATGTTGTTTCAACAGAAGTGTTTTTGTTAACAAATGTACCATAGTATGAAATAGATGATATTTTGCAACGATGAAGGATTTTTACAAGTCTGGGGCAACCAAAAGTGCTGAAGTGTGGCTCGGGCAACTGCTCAAAGTAAAAAGGTGGGAATCTAAGAAAAGGGACAGTAAAGACTGCTCCAGGAGTGCCTTGTTAGTGAGGAACTACATGTAGGTATTTGTTCAGGTAGCAGAAATACCCTCTGAAGAGGCAGCTGCCAATCTTACCAGGGGCTGCCAAGAGCAGCTACAGCAAGCTGCTGCAGCACAAGCACTCTGAGCGTGTAATGAAGCAGAGTCAGACTGCCTTGGGAGCAGTAGCCAAGGGACTTGAGCTGCATAGCCAGCTTCTGCCAGGATGTAGGCTGATGTGAGCAGAGTAGTAGATGTAACAGGGACCTGAAAATCACAACCTGAGAGAAGGCTGTGTCCAAAGCAGTGGGAAGCAGAGAGTGGCTCCCCTAATAGCCTTGCCAAGAAGAGGACTGCTTCAGATTTCAGAAAAAGCAATTTTAGGGATGGCAAATCATCCCATTGCACTGTAAATTATCCTGTTGCCCTTCCCCCTCAATAAATTACCTTTCAGCAAATCAATCAACTCATGTCTGAAAGTGAAAAAAAGGTAGCTAGCCTACTGAGCTCCAGACAGCCCAGTTTAATTTCTCCAAGCTTCTAGGGAATGCTGAAGCTGGCATTTATCAGTGATCCATAAAACTTCAATTGGGCATTTTTGCTGCCAATCAAGTACTAAACTAACTTCATTTCCAAATCCACACAGTGAAAAAGGATATTTGATTCATTCTTCAAACTAAAAGCAAGCCCCTTTCATTGACAAACATTTAGACAAATTACGCAGAATTTGAACATTTTCACTTTTTTAACCTTATTATTCTTTGCCACTTAAAATTTCTTTTACTTGCTCTTATGGACCTTGGGGTTGAGTAGCCCATGATGCAGTCTTGCATTCAAGCTTGACTGAAATCTAAAATAATACACTGGGGGTCTGAGGGTTGTTTTTTTAAGCAAAATGCTCTTGTGCACAGAAGCCCTGGTAAGCATTTTCAAACTAACACTAAATACAGCACAGGGGAACTTTCTGCATTTCTCGAAACACAGTAGTACATGCCTTGTTTTTGGCACCTACCCTGGAAGTAAGGGGAAATAGGTTCTCCCTTATGACTCACTGGGATGAAACACCTCATACTCCCCTAGCAAACACCCAGTACTCTCTCCTGACCTAGTCAGACACTTCCTACTTTTCTCTGAAGAAACCTGAGCCTACTCCATAAACTTAGATAATCTGTAGATTTATTCCTGTGCCACAGTTTATTCCTTAATCTATGGTTTATTCCTATACCAGACTGTAACAAGAACTATGGCAGTTATCACTGTCTATTTATTTCCAGGAAATACTCATCCTACTTTCTAAAACCTGTAAAGAGAAGAAAGATGGATTTTAAAATATTTGATTGGAGGGTCAGCAAAACAAACAAACACATAAGATAAGAGGTTTTTTGTATGCAGAGACAGTGACCTGAAAATGGAGGTAAAGGATTGCAAAGCTTGTGCATTTTTTTACCTGAAATCACAAATACTTCAGGGTATTTCAGCTTGCTCAGTGGAAAATGGGTCAGGGCAATCCCAGGCACAGCTACAGACTGGGCAGAGAAGAGATTCAAAGCAGCCCTGTGGAGAAGAACTTGGGGGTGCTGGTCGATGAGAAAATGAACATGAGCCGGCTTCAGTGTGCGCTCGCAGCCCAGAAAGCCAACCGTATCCTGGGCTGCATCAAAAGGAGCGTGACTAACAGGAGGTGATCCTGCCCCTCTACTCTGCTCTTGTGAGACCTCACCTGGAGTATTGTGTGCAGTTCTGGTGTCCTCAACATAAAAAGGACATGGAACTGCTGGAACAAGTCCAGAGGAGGGCCACGAGGATGATCAGGGGACTGGAGCACCTCCCGTATGAAGACAGGATGAGAAAGTCGGGGCTGTTCAGCATGGAGAAGAGAAGGCTGCATGGAGAAGAGAAGGCTGCATGGAGACCTCATAGCAGCCTTCCAGTATCTCATTGACCAACACCCTCCAAGTCCTTCTCCCCAGGGCTGCTCTGAATCTCTTCTCTGCCCAAACTGTAGCTGTGCCTGGGATTGCTCTGACCCACATTTAGGACCTTGCACTTGGCATGGTTGCCCAGAGAAGTGTGAATGCTCCATCACTGCCAGAGTTCAAGGCCAGGTTGGACAGAGCTTTGGGCAACATGGTGTAAAGTGAGGCATCCCTACCCATGGCAGGGGGTTTGAACTAGATATTCTTAAGGTCCTTTCCAACCCTAACTATTCTATGATCCTATAATAAAAACACTTCCAATACATTTTGTTATGATCATAACTCTCTGAATAAAATTTGCATGTAACCTCTTACTGGACCCTTAGAGGACAGCCATGATTACAGGTATTTTTGTAAATACAAAAAAGCTAGGCCTTGTCCATAGTATGCCTGTATGTATTTGGGGGAACAATATACCAGATTTGTTTAAACTTTATATGCAGCTGTTCGTCAATTTAGCTATAAATCCTGATGGGTGGAAAGGGGAGCAAAAAGTAAAATCTAAAAAGTTGACAAGGGAATAAAAACTTGTACATGTTCATTAATGTGTGGGGAAATTTATTAAGCTACTCTGACCAAGTCAGTTCCCACTAGTGATCCAAGACTGGTTATGCTTTGATAGTGGCACATATTTCAGCCCCTATAAGGTAAAGCCCAGGTACACTTCTTGGCATATATAACAATGTGTTACGTTGCCTTTTTTTATTCATTTCATATGGTAGATAAAAACACCTTTAAATATAAAAAAATCTGTTTAGTCTTAGTTTCTCAACAAATACAGTTTGAATTCCATAAACTGGAATAACATGCTGCTACATATGACATTCAAATAATTCAATTTTTTCAGCAGTCAGTCAAATATTCTTTTGACATGAGGGACTCTGTATACTTAGTTGCAAGGCTGTGTGTAGTGACAACATTGCTTAGAAGAGGATATATGCTAGCAGCAGGACGGCAGTCCACAACAGTAATTAAAATCAGTTCCTGAGAGTGAATTACTCCTGGGGCCTAAGACGTCACATCACATCTGACGTGAAAGCTTCTGTGTATGCTACCTGTTTCCCTACATATGTTCTCTGCCTATTTTCCACAACAGAAAGAAACCAGCTACATCTGCTGTCACAGACAACCGATCTCTGAAAGGCTACATCTGGGTTTTATCTTGCAGGACTATGTTTCAAACCAGCCACACCTACTGGAGAAGACACAATGCTCTTTGTACCCTCACACTGCTAAGTCTCAAGCAACTTTGGGAAGCACTTTTTTTCCTTGTCATAGTCAAGTGGGAAAATGCAAATGTACACCACTACCTGTAGTGAGTTTTACCAAAACAAACCAAAACAGAGATTGCCCGGATGATTACTCAGTAAAGAACCATAAATAGAATTAATTTTAAAATATTTAATATGCTCACAGACAGGAGTATAGCGGCAGTGGAACCACAATGACATTTTATTAATATCAAAATTTATCTCCTTGGCAGCCCCACCCAACTATACACTGTCTACCTGTATTCTGTGAATGCAAGGGAAAATACAAGAGCAAAGTGGAATGGAAGGAACTCTAGTTTTATACAGTGCCTTTCATATAATGTGTATTAAGTGAATGACATCCAAATGTGCACCTGAGAGCATCATCCAACATCGTTTGCCAGTCTCCTAAAGAATTTCAATGCAAGCATTTTTCATTGTGTCATTTATATGCAGTTTTATTAAATAAAGGAAATGCAGTGGCCTGCTGACCGTTTTATTTTTGTGTGTGTCAAAAAGGATGTATTAAAGTAACTAAATTGTACTTGTTGGGCCCAGTTCCTATGTGTATTTCTGAGCTAATCTAGAAGTATGTGAATGACAAGAATGAACCAAATGATAAATAATGAGTTAATGGGTTTATTCTAATGAATATATTTACAGATTGGCTGTACTTAAATTATGTCTCAGTTAAATGAGTCACAGTTATAAATGGAAATCAGCAGCAACCTCTTCATCAGTTTCAGGTTAAACCATCTTCTTCTATCTCCACATGGCAAAGTACCTTAATATCAGCTATCTTTCCACAGGAAATGGCTAAAATACGTATGTGAATTATTCTTTCCTAAAATTCAAGAACTTCTATCCCACTTCCCCCTAAAAAAACCAAAAAGCATGGGGATTCAGAGGTGGAGAGGGGATGATGATCATGCAGTATTGACCAGTTTAAGGCACTCTAAGATGCATGTGGTTCACACTGCAGCAGAGTGTGCCTGAAGGCTCTCTGTTTCTCCTGAGATTTCTCCCTGACAAAAGAATTGAGGTATTCACCAAGCTGCTTCATTGACACTGGACTGGACAGCTGTTGTAAGGGTACCACCTGGATGGCATGACAGGGTGCAGATACAGTCATTATATCTCATCTTTTCCACACTGATTTCAGGGCAAAATTCTTACATTCAGAATATCACAAGTATCCTGATTATATATGCATAAGCACAACCATACTGCCTATATGCATCCCAACGGCTTTTTGTACAAGAGGCCCAAATGTGTACATATGCTGAGAACACTGAATGGACAATATGGATGCATGCAAAACTATACATATTTCTACAGTGGACACATCTGAAAGCAAATGATCCTTTTTATCATCATTTCCTAGAAAGTATTCTCATGTATAAAAACACTGAAGACATCTGTTCATTTTTGTCTCACATTAACAACTGTTCCAACCAAGATTAGCAGTTTAACACAGATGTACACAAGCCCATTATGTGAATCCGCTGTTTATATTAGTAAGTAGAAATGCTTGACTGTTCCTATTGCAACTGCAAAGGTACTGAACCCAAAACACTGGGTTCATTGCTAGTTTGGTAACAGATCTGTTCAGTGCAGACTTAAGAATACTAGCTTATAAAGAAGCTTGCAGTGAGAGGTCTTTGGAAAACAGATTAACTAAACCTTTAAAGTTTTTTACAGTAAATTTAAAATATTTCTAATCTTTATTTTCAAATTTGCCTTCCAATAATAGATGGTGCTTTTCTCTTGATCTGCTATCTCTTTGGCCTGCTTTTCAAATTCTTCGCTTTATCAAATGCTATAGAATTGGGCAATCTAATCTTGTCCTGAATATCTACTGGGGGAGAGCATCCATCTAACTGCATCTAAAGTCATCAAGAAAAAAACTAGTTAGGAAACATCAGGAAGCAGAGGAGTGGGGCTGGCCCTCAGTCAGGGCAGCTTTGGCCACAGGGGACACAAGACCACCAGACAGGCATTCACTCCCGGACCTTAGCCCCTTGACAATCAGCTAGGCAAGTAGCATGTATTGAGACTGAGGGCAGGGCCTGCAGCAGCCCTAAGCAAGGAGGGATTCCCTCTCACAGCCCACTCCCACTCAGATCTCCCCTGCCCATGGGTTCCAGGACCCATAGCTGTCAACCCCCATCCCCTTAGGGCTGTCCAGGGGTCAGGGCCTGGCAGAAAACCAAAAAGTGTACTCTCCTCTTAATAAGAACAGTGAAATTCATGACCAACAGTAATGGCTCATGATATGGCTTAACTGTTTCCTCCTTCTAACACAATTAGTTTGAATTCACAAAGGTTTGCTATGAGTTTTGTTTACAAAATCTGGAATTGGAAATCTCTGCATAAGAGGTACAAGAGAAACGAGCAAGAAGAGTAACATATAAGGGTCTTTGCATCTACTTGCCATTGTGTTTTATTCCTGTTGACCAATTCACAAGCCTGTCACCTCTCTGGTATGGTACTTACAATAGAATTATGTGCTGGCTTCTCCTTCCTTTGCAGTATAAATACTGTGTATGAATTACATATATAAAACTATATATATATATATATGTATTCTTTAATAACCACATATCCTCACTGGCATATAGAGATCGTTAGTGAACAGTATTATAAAAATCCATGAAAGAGTATCACCTTTAGTTTAGATTCATTTGAAGGCCATCATGAGGAAAGTAAGCCTTTTGCTTTACATTAAAGTAGTTGTGAGAGAGAAAACATAATTTGGGAGCTGTATTTATATTCTCTCGCTTCAAAAATAATGAGCGAATAATCAATAAACTCAAAAAATACATACTCAAGGGAAGCATTTTTTATGCTTTGCTATAAACTTTTGAAACTAACTACAGCACCATATGAATTGATTCCAAGACCTTAGAGGATTCTGCAAATACTAGCTATGTGCATCAATAAAGTGTACATCTAGAAGTGTAATGAAACAAAAAAGAAGATGGCAACAAATAGGCAATCATAAACCCCTACAATTTTCACGTAGGTCACCTAACCTCTCAAACATCAGCTCTTCTGCTGAACAGGTTTCAGAATTATTTTAAACAAAGAGTTAACAATGTTTTTATGTATGCTAACAGACTTTTAAAAATTGTTCCAGAATACATCATTATAGTAATAAACTAGTTTAGTGAGTTTGTTCTCTTCAGGCAGTTCACCTCATCTGCATTTTAATCTTCCATTTAGCTGTTCTATTAAGACAATAAATATATTTTGCCAGAGTTTTACATTAGAAGATAATGTCACAATATTTAATTTATTAAATATAATCAATAAAATATAAAAAGTAGAATAATAAACCTAGAAATTATGACACTGTTTTGGTTAAACCAAGAAAATAACAATCTTTGAAGAATAATGGTAATTACAATACCTAGTTATTGCATAGTCTTTCTACCAGCAGGTCACAAAGCACGATGCAAACGAAATCGCAACCATTACCTTTGCTATTCAGATTAACAAAGTGGCACTGAAAGAGAAAAGTAACTTCCTAAAGTACCCCACACATTGACCTGGGTATGCAAAGATGTATCTTGAGTCTGAATACAGTATTAAAGAGGCCATGCTGCTTTACCGAAGGAAGAGCAAACAAAAGCAGCTATAATTACTGGTACGCTTTCATATTCAGCTTTTCTTTTAATTCTTTTTAATTTATGACTTTTAATTCATTTCCCTGCCTACAATTAAAAAAAAAAAAAAAATCTAAGTCCTTTTTTCACTGAAGACAATAGAAAACTTGCTTCATACACAACTAAGTAGAGGGAGACAAAATTAGACTGAAGAAGTCTAGGATGTCATTAAGCAGCTCACCTTACTCTGGATAGATTCTGTTGTGAAACATAAGGTTCTATAACCATGGAGATCAGCAAGGTTGTTAACTATAGTAAGAAAAAACTGGCATGGGTTTGTCACAGAAAGGCGAACAATAATTCTCAGAGCTAAATGGAAACTATCAAGAATCCTGTAGGTATTACATAAAGTTTATGATTGCAGGGACAATCCTTATTATAATGACATATAAGGTCCCATGTAGTCACTTTAATTGAATTCAGTATCTTAATAAATAAATAAAAATATTAAATTAAATAAATTTATTTAATAAAGGAAAATAAAGTTATTTAATAAAAGAAATTATTTCCTTAAATAAAGGAAATAGATTATATCAATAGAAGATACTGAATTCAGCTCAAGTGACTACATGGGACAAAAAGGGCTTTGCTTGCATCGTGCCTATGCTTTCATTTTGGGGAGCTCAGTCCTTATTTGCCATAGGGATTTGCTATGTTTCAGGTTGCAATCAAGTCTCCAAGTTCTCCTTGTCAGCTGTACCATATTTATTTACACATACAACATCAAATAAATGAATGTAACACCACATTATTTATAAAATACATACCAGTACCTTTTGGTTTGTTTTTCAATTTCAGTATTTGGGGAAAATTTTCTGTCAAATAATGTCTGGGAGTACATCTTAACAGCTGTGGGAATCACAATTTGATATCATCAACTTTGGAAATGACAACACAAATAATATTATTTGCTTTGGTCTTATGAAACCAAAGTGGAAAGACGTTACTTAAAAATGTTTCAGAGACTGGAAGACACACAATTAAAATGGAAAGGGGGCAGGGGGGAAGGGGGAAGGGAAAAGAATATCAGAGATGCCTGCTAAATCCTGTGTAAGAAAAAGCCATGACTTTCTGGAAGAAAGGCTAAAATTATTGTCATTTTATTCCATGCTTTCTATAGCTCCATATTTCTGACACTGTTGGAAGGAGGAAGAAGCAGCTAATGTGTAATTGTCATTTCAGCCAACAAGCAGCATAAAAGATACGGCTGAGCCCTTTAGACAAGGGAAATCTCTAGGAGCCTTTAGGCAGGAGAAAAATTATGACCAAATCCTTCTGACACATGTGTTAAATCACACTGCTCATTGAGAACAGCTGCTGAAATCTGACAGAAAAGCCAGGGCTGTCTCATACATTTTGTAGTATGGACTGGGTACCCTTCCCACCAGCTTCCAAAAGTCTTTCTGCACCATAATCATAAGGTTAAGGCTCTTTCACAACCATCAGTAATGCATTTCCTAAGAGCTCTCCCACATATTTTGGGGAAGGGTTGTAAATGACAAAGTCAAATGTACAAATTCTGTACTTTAGGCAGGATGTAGATACCTCCTCTTGCCATGGCCTGCACATCTACCTTCCTAACCCCAGCTGCTTCCAGAAAATTCAATATTACACCAGTACCAGATGACCACGCACAGGGGAAATGATTTTTAATCGGTCACTCTACTTGCAGATGAAAAACAACGTATGGCCCATGGGGTATTTTGTCATACATTAGCCTTTATCTTACAGAAGATCAACAGGGCACTCATCAGACACCACAACAAACACTAACTTCCTAAAAAAAAAGAAAAAAGGGTCCAGAGCGATGTTCCCTCGTCATCATATCACATATAAAACAATTACAGCAGTTATTCCTTTCTTGCCATTAATAGAGAAATTGTAAGAGTTTAAAGAACCTCCACTGAAGAAACTGTTTTCCAGTGACTTAACAAATTAATCATGCACCACAATATAAATATGTTATGGCAAATTCATGTACCATAGCAAAGGCATACAATCTGTTTCAATTATCTTTGCATGGGTACAGAAGGAAAATAAAAACAAACATAAAAGAGCAAGAGTAGGTAAGTAAAATCAGTGGTAATGATTATTTCAGGGAAATTATAGTAGAGAAATTATCTATAATGGCAGAAATCTTACTCTGTTTCCTAGCTCTAATTCTCCTCCTATTCTATCACTGAGACTTATCACATGCAATTTTACATGTTTGCTATGATAAAGACCACAATAACCAAGACAGCTAGTATTAAGTTACATATCAACATATTTAATTTAGGAAAACAGTGCCTGGCATATTAATTGCAATGTAATTTAATGTAAAGGGTATTGCTGTATTTAATGCAGTACTTTAAAAATAGAAATGGAGAACCAAGCCCTGTATAAAAAAAGCAAACATTTTTTCACCTACATGCTGCTGTTTAGGACCATCATCTCATTTAGGCCTTTTGACTCCCACCCTATAGATACTCAGAAACAGACAGGTCCTAAGTGAAATTCAGGACACCTGTACATACTGTCATAGTTCGATCACAATGCATACCCTTGTCAGGTTTAGTAATACTGTACAACATCTTGTTCTGGGTTCAGCTGTAACAGTTATTTTTCCCCTTCTTAGCAGCTGGTGCAGTGCTGTGTTTTTGACTTTAGTCTGAGAACAATGGTGATAACACCAATGTTTTCAGCTGTTGCTAAGTAATGTTTACACCAATCAAGGACTTTTCAGTCTCATGCTCTGCCAGTGAGAAGGGGTAGGGGAAGCTGGGAGAAAGCAAACACCGGACACCTGACCCAAACTAGCCAAAGGTGTATTCCATACCACAGCATGTCATGCCCAGTATATAAACTGGGGAGAGTCACCCAGAAGTCCCTGATTGCTTCTCAGGTCAGGCTGGGTATCAGTAGGTGAGTAGTGAGCAATTGCATTATGCATCACTTGTGCTTATTATTTTCCTTTTCCCCTTTTAATTTTATGTTCACTCCCCTTGTTATTTCCCTTATCATTATTATTATTGGTGGTAGCAGCAGTGGTTTGTGTTATACCTTAGTTACTGGACTGTTCTTATCTCAGCCCATGGGAGTTATATTCTTTTGATCCTCCTCCCCATCCCTCCAGGAGCAGGGGGAGGAAGAAGGCAGGGGAGTGAGCGAGCAGCTGCATGGTTTTGAGTTACCAGGGGGGCTTAAACCACAACACATCTTTACTGGTAAGCAAGTAGCTTAATAATGAATTTCCTAGTATATGGCTACTTTAATAATGCATTATCTCATTTAACTATTGATGATTATATTGATCTCTGGCAAGGTAATTTTCCCTCTTATTTTCAGCCTTCCTATTCATACATTAATTCTTCACATGCAAAGTTTCACTAATGCTGACAGATTTTTTTCTGGTTAGGATTTTCAGAGATACTTACATTTGCTAGGTGACCAGTCTTGCTTAACCAACTTTGAAGCACTCAGTTACAATCTTTGACAAGCCAAGCCCAGAACATCATGTGAAATTACTTGAAACTTGCAGAAAATGTTATTTGTAGCTATCATCTGCCAGTTGCTATAGCATAATATTTGCATCTGGCACTGCTATTATCACAACTTTTTATTTACAAGATTTTAGCCCATTACATCATGACAAATCTCCCAACTGTTACCTAAAACACCCTTTATAACAAAACTATATCTTTAGTCATTGCTGAAGAAATGATGAGAGATTCCTTTTGGGATCGCTTTTTAAGCAGCCATAATAAACTGGAGAATTATTGCTCATTTTCATTCTTGAATTTCTTTGTAGCCTCAGGGAATACATTTGTTCATAATTATCTGTTGTTAACAAGATATTAGTGCCTCATTTTCTTAAATATACATACTGTGTCTCTGCTGTCACAGTGTATTTCTGCACAGTACTATGCAGTGTCTCACCAGCTACCATAACACAGAAATAAATAATCTTCCTGGGTAGCAGTGCAATGCAAAGTCAAATTCAGCTAAGCCTTCAAGCAGCCTTTGATTTCCTGGGATGATTTTTCATCAGCAAATTGTTGTGCATGTATTTTTGGCACTCAATGAATCTCAAATATCCTTTAAGTTATAACTTTATTGGTTTAGTTTAAAATATGTGTCACCTCCAAAATAGTTGTGCAGCTTTTTTCCCTGGCCAGGGTTACAAGTCAGTCCTGTTACTTGTGGTACACAAAGTGCATGGTTTACAGACTAATGAACAACAATGGAAATGATTAGGTGCAGGTTTTACAGTAATACCAGAGCATCTGTGTAGACTGTTGTGTAGATCACTGTGCTGACCCTTTCAATTTGCTGTACACTGGCTGGTTTTCCCTCTCCCACCTCACTCCTTCCTGGAAACTGGAGTGATGCTACCGCCATCAATTCAGTATTCCAGCAGCAAGGAGTACATTTTTGCACTCCATTTTCCTGCACCTTTTTCCCCCCTTGCCCGTAGTGCTTTTCCTTCACTGAAAGCAGCAAACCTGAAGTTTGTGAAGGGGCCATGTGGGGTATACGTAAGAAAAAGAGCTATACTGAGATGTATCCACAACTTGTATCTTTGATCTTATCAACTTTAACCTTAATGGATATCAATAAGACACTTGACAGTCTTCATAGCAACAAATACCTAGATGCTAAAAAAATAGGAAAATCCAGACTGATAATCCCAGATAAAGCCTTAGAAACTAGTATTTCCTGCTAAAGCCGATGTGATCTGAAGTAAACTCAATCTTCCTTTTCACTTTAAAATATATATCATTTTGTTATGAAAAGTGATTATCTTTCTAAAAACAAAAGGCAGCTGGCATTTTCAACATCCAAATTTAGCTATTCCTAATTTTCAGTCATAGATTGGACTTCATTGAATGCTGCAGAAAGGAAGGTGATAAAATATATTAAATAAACTATTTAAGTTGATGAAAAATATAAGCCATATAAGATACTTAATTCATATTTATTATCTGAACTATCTGGCCAAAAGCTCCATAATTCTTGCACTCTTTCAATCAAGACTTTAGAAAACATGGATAAAATAGATGTAGTATCTGTAAATATCAGTTGCAAGCATCCTCTTGCAAATTGAAACAGTGCTTTGTCTCTCCCCAGCTGCATTTGCAGTTTCAGTTCTCAACACCATCAAGTCTTCTGAATTAATCTATCTGGATCTCATACATAGGTACATATCCATACTTTATTCCTCAGTTCTTTCTTCATACGAGGTGAAGAAAGATTTTTCAAGGGACTTGCTATAGATATAGATGCATTAAAGCATTGAGTGAAAGACCATAAAGGGCACAAAGCTTTATATAGTTTTCTTCTGCAAGCCACTGCAAACTTTATTAGTTCAGAACACCTTCTGAGGATCAAACAGCATGAAAAATTTCTATACAATCCTTGTCATTTTGGCATGACACATTTTCATAAATCCAGTGGGTTAGAAAAGCCACACAAAATACACTAGGAATAATTCTGGCCTTGATTTTTGTGAGGACATTAATCATTATGGACCCTTCCAGAAAGTCCTTCAGCAGAAGCACTAGGCACTAAAGACCCAAAGAATGACACGGAAGCCAAAGCTGTCTTTCTTATCTAAGTATAGCCATTTCAGGAGAAAAAAGAAAAAAAAAAAAAAGGAAAAAGAGGGTTTTCTTGAAGGAGATGTAGCAGCTTCACTGATACACACTGTGTTGCTTCCCCTTCAATGATGCTTTTTCTATTAATGTACCTGAAGTTATCTAGGTGACTATATAACCAAAAAGATTATACCAAGGTTCTGGAGGCTTGCCCGAGGGAACAAAAGAAAAACAACTGAATTTCCTACAGATACATCAGGGCTAGCCATCTAAAACAGTACATTGTGCACAGAAAGCACAAGGTTAGACTGCAAGCAGTTCTCCTTTGAGCACTGCCCCCCCTCTTTTTTCCCTTTTAACTTAAAGTGAAAACAGTTACCTTGAAATGGTTGGTAAATCCAAATCCAGACGCTAAAGAGCAGCTGGCAGACTTTTGCTACTGGCAGTCCTCACTACTTCTGGAGAGGTAACTCTATAAGTTCAAGGGTAAAACTCTACATGTGATGTGGCAGCCCAGTGTTGCTCTGAATTATTCTTTGTTCTTAAAGAAATTAAAAAAGAGGTTCTGCCATCTTCCCTTGCCCTACCCTACATAAATTCCAGATTTCTAACTTAACTATATTATTTAGTTTTAATAAGGAGGACTATTAAATATATATATATATGTATATATCCCATGAAACTGTGAGCAGTAGCACAACGTAAAGTTTTTAGGGCATCACCTTTACTGATAAAGAAAGCATGGCTCTGTTCTTACGGAATAATTCCCATTAACAGCATTATTCATACATACTTGTGGAGAAATAACAGCCACTACAGTGACCAAATGCTATGCTTATTAAAGAGCATGCTGAAATGACCATCAAAAAATTTTCAAGCAGCTGACTCACAAGACAGCGTGAAGAAGGAGCATGCAGTGCTGGCTGGGGGGGGTTCACTTGTCCCGGTTTCCATCTCTCAACATTCACATCAAGTCCATGCTGATCATTTCAGGCTTTCTTGAGAGTCTATGGAAAAACATTCAAAACACCTGCTTTCAGAGAAGCAAAGGCATTTATTGTCTGGAAGCCCCCACCACAGGCCAGGAAAGGGAGCTTGGAGTAACAACTCAGATGTCAGCATCTTAGACAGCTCAGAGCTGATGATACCCCCCACAATCTGTCCATATCCTCTCAGACTCATCCTCCTCCCTCAGCCTCCACTGAAACTGCTGTTTTGCTCCTGAGCTGATAGACCAGGTTTCCAACACAAAGAAAGATAGTTATGCCATGCTCCTACTACCTAGAGGGTTTAAGATATTTAGGTCTGTGATATCTGTAAAATTCTTTAAAGAGACTCAGGACTCCTGAGGAGGCTGAGAAATGTCAAATGTGGCCTGCATCTATCATTTGCAGCTTCACAGAGGGAGATGAGGGTCTTCTGTTTATCAAAATCAGGGCCAAATGAATCTCTCACATAATCATAATTCAACTCTTCTCTTGCAGCTGAAGATATGAAAGGTATCCCATTTTTACCAGCTGTTTTTCCACAGAACTTGTTCTGACAGTACAGTAATGGGAAGCAGTATGAAACTCTAGACAAGGAAAGAAAGAGTGATGATTTAATGGATAGTAGTGCTATCTCTGATACCCTCACTGACAGAATAGATATATGATAGTGTAAGAAAGGACTCATTCTCTTCAAGCAAAAGTTTTATCCTTTATTCATAAACCAATCACTCAAGATTCTGAATACCATATAAAATAACAAAGAAATACTGCCTGTTAAATAATATGTTCAGAGTAAGAAAAGATTATAAAATATATGCTTAACAAAAAAAAAAAAATGAAGCTGCTGAAGAAATTTTATCATAACTAAAAGACATATGGTAGAGCAGTGAATTTATACCAGAAGGTGACATATAATTTTTTCCTTTATTCTATGATTAGTATCCTCTCCTACATAGTAAATGTCTTCTATTAATTCTCTTTGTTGTGCTTATCTACTTCCCTTCCATTTTGTCAAGAAAAATTATTTTTAGCAGCCAAGAACCAGAAGCAAGAATTGTAGTGGGAGAATATTGAATAGCTTCTGAGTATGAAATTGTAGACCAGAATACGGTGTCTACTTTCAGAGTAGTGTGAGTGACTGCCAACACTTTCAGAGGTGCCAAATAAACATAAGGCCATTTTGTTGTTTTTATTCCAGCGTGAAATAAGTTACTGAACTCTTGAAGTCAGTTTTTGTAATATCTTATTAAATTACATAACATCCAGACTCGAAAAATAGTTTTAGATAAGCATATTACAATGAGCTATCTTTCTGGCATATAATTAATCCCCATAATATTAAAACCTGAATATTAACCTAACTAAATCTATACTGACAAATTTCTGAAAAAAAAAAATCAATTAATTAATTTGGAACTCTGGAATAATCTCTTCTCGTTTTGCCATTTTTAAGTACACCTGCAGAAGTGGTTAGCTTCACTATTAGTTTTGAAACAGGCTTAAGAGTCCTCCATTCCCAAGACAGAAGAATGAAAATACATGTTCTTTCTTTCTTTGATCCTATCAAGCCACACAGGTTTATAGCTTAAGTAAGAAGAAAAAGTCCGTTCCTAGCACATCCACACTATAAAGGTTTATCACTGCAAACTGACAAACAGCTTGTCCAGAAACAGTCCATTTGAAGT
The DNA here is from genome assembly GCF_037157495.1 of Lathamus discolor. Lineage (NCBI taxonomy): Eukaryota > Metazoa > Chordata > Aves > Psittaciformes > Psittacidae > Lathamus > Lathamus discolor. The sequence goes on along the minus strand of NC_088885.1, from coordinate 89,238,592 downwards.
TACTGAGTTTGCCCCATCTCTTTTAGAACTGCTGACTGTTTACAAAGGTGGTTTTGATTAGCTACCCTTCCCATAACTAACCTTCCTTATTGCGAGGAATCTGATTTATTTCACTTTCTCAGCCTGTGGCAAGGTTGCTGAGGCATCTTCACTACTGCTCGCCCCCAGTAGAAACTCAAGCCAGAAGTTGGCTTTTGCTGGTTCTGGGCCACAGTCACTCTGTTTGCATGGCGAGAAGCCACTGCCACATGCCAAAGAGCAGCAAGTCTAGGGGACACAAGGGCTGGCACAGAGGTTGTGCAATTTAAACTTGCCTGTTAATAGATTAAACATACTGAGGGCAGGAAATTGGATTGCAGAAAAGTTTATTTATCAGAAAGGGACAGCAACCTCTGTTCAGATTAAGGTAATGCAAAGGATAGATAACCCCAAAACCTAAGCAACATTGGCTATGAAAGTAGTATAAAACAGGATCATTCATGTGCTGAGTTAGTATACTGCTTTTCCAGCTTTTCTAGGTATAATGAGAGTCTAAAAATTGTCTTCTAGAAAGTCCAGAGGTGTCTTCCATGGGATTACGAAGTTCAAATAGCTTGTTATTAACCTTCAGGAGACCATGTATGAAAGCAGCACCCGTTTAAAATAACAGTAACAGTCTGGTCTGCTGTATTGACTCACACCTTGAAAACTTATCAGTTTGTTTTCATGCTACATACAAATGAAGAAATTCCTTCCACAGAGGTGGGGAGAAAAGGGAGAAGCAGGGGGTCTGTGTTTTAACGCTGATTCTCTAATGAAAGGGGAGGGTTATAGCACTGCTTTCCATCTGTTAGCCTTCTCCTAATACTACTTTTCATTCCCTTGGCCAATTTCAATGTGGCCAAGGTAGAGGTATAAGAAACAGATGCCTGACAGAAGACAGAACTGAATTAGTGTCCTACAGGGAAGGGAAGGGGAAGCATGAGCTCTGCAACTCTCCCCCTCGCTGCAGGGAAGGCAGGCAGTAAAAGCTGCCCAGCAAGGCCCCCTCTGTACTGCAGGTTTGGGCACAGGACCCATGGTCAATGGCTTGGCTGGCCAGGGAAAGCAACTCAGTGGGAAGGAGAAGAAATAATAACAAACAGCAGGAGGTATGGCAAGGGGTGGTGTAGATATGCTGAGAAGGGTAAAAGGAGAACACAACAGGGGGTTGGGACAGGCAACAGGCAGACAGGACACAAATCCAAAGAAAGTCATTAATTCTGCTGCTCTCATAATGACTGAGGTTTTAGAGAGTGCAAGCAATTTCACTCTCATGTTGACTACCCAATAGACATGATGTTTGTCTGTTAAGGAGCTCACATTCATTTAATGTTTAAATCAATGATAAGGATTAAGAGCACAAGAAGTTTACCACAAAACTGAAAAGAATTTGGAAGTCTCACTGGATAAAATCTTCCTTCTCTGCAGAAGGCACTCTATTCCAATGTTCTCTGCAGCAGCAAGCCAATTGCAGCCCTTCCTCAAAAATAATGGATCTTTTCCCAATTGCCAACTTCTCTGATAAAGAGAACTAGCATCACCTCTGGATAAAGAATAGGGATTTTCTGAAATGTGTTCTTCAGGTAATGCATGTCATCCTCTCTGAAAAGCAATCTCACCTCAAGATAACTTTTTTTTCCGTTTTTCAAATGTCAGGAAGATAACTATCTGCACTTGCTATTTAAATTCCTCTGCAGAAATTGAATTCTCACCTCACGAATAAAGATTGTTGCAATTATATTCTCAAACAGTAAGCACTGTTCTGGTGTAAAAAAAAAAAAAAAAAAAAACCAAAAAAACCCACAACCATAGTGAGGGTTTAGAGGAATACTGTCATCTGCAGACTGGGGTAACCAAGCCATCTGTGTCTGTAGTTTATGCTCAAGAACCCAGGTATCATTTTAGGGGTTTGGTTATGGAATCTTGTTTGTTTGTTTTGCTTTTTTGTTGTGAAAGGTTTTCCCATTAACTGAATTTTGTTTACTAGAAAATTCTGAATAACATTCTTGTGCCTGCTGAAATTCAGATCAATCTGAACAAGGCTCATTTGTAGCTCTGGTCTGCATTTGCATGTCGTGTTTCAAATGCGTTCAGCTATACACCATGTACACATCCTTCTGAAAAAAAAAAAAATATCAAAACCAACCAAACAAAAAAAGCTGATTAATTTCCAATCCAAAACTCCACGCACAAAAAATAAACATGAAGTGACTGGAATTACACAAACACTGTGTTGGTCTCAACACTATGAATCCAATACCAGGACAATTTTGTCCTACAAGAAACAAAGTAATAGACTTAATTCTACACTCAGTTGTTTCAGAGAAAACAGTGATAAATCATCTCTAATTCACCTGACAGAAATCACTAAAAACAATCTACCTTCATTATCTGAAAACTCAGCAATGGATCTACTGCAGAATATGGCGTCTCAGAAAAAACATAAAGGATGTGTGTTTCTGCACTTATATATATATTTCAAACCATTCTTGACTGCTATGAAAGAGTTTTGTTAAGAAAAAATTTTGATATAACTTCATATTTAAAACCCCCTACAAAACTGAAAGAGTTTGCCTTTTGTTGTTGATCTTGTTTAGTCAGCTTTAGTAGTGTTGAAGTTGTAGCTTTCAATCAATTCTTTTAAACATAAGGCAATAATTGATGGAGGTACAACATGTATTTACAAAAATCGCTTTTTATTCTTTATTTCTCTCCCCTCTCAACCTTTTGTTTTAATTGTTTCAGAGTCTGAAAGGAATGCAAGTTCTCCCCCATGAGCCACAAAGCGCTCATACAAGCCTGTTTCAGAGGTAAAAACTGAAAAGTCTTAGGCTGCTCTAAGGCCATACAGCCTCTCCTGGCAGGGCAAGGGGCTAGAAAAGAAAGACTGTCCTTTCTGACAACACATCTACACCTCATGTTCCCTGTTTTAAAATGATGTTGTCATATTTTCTTTCATTGTACAACTGGATTTCGTGGAGGGCAGGGAAGAAGGGAGGAGGAACAAAATAAACCACAAACAACCCTGTCCAGAGGACATTCCTAGGCAGGTTGCGTTATAGATCACCTAATTCCAACCCCCCTGCCACTAGACCAGGTTGCTCAAAAGCCCCATCCAACCTGGCCTTGAACACATTCAGGGACAGGGCACCTGCAGCTTCCAGCTTTCCACATGGTGGAAATTGTTACTGGGGAAGTCTGACAGTAGGTCTGGATTTTATCTGTATGCTGTAGCAGGTCTAAGCTGTGCCTGCTATTTAACTTCATATGGGTATCCAGCTAAAAAGTGAGATCATGAAGTGAATTAATCAGTTATATTCTATAGACAGACCACATAATGGCCAATATAGATCATCACAAATATTTTGCCAATAACATGTCTGATTCTTCAGGTGTGTTAAAATTGTGGGGTTTGGTTTTTTGTTGTTTTTTTTTTTTTCCCCCAGGCTTGACAGCATCTTTTTCTTTCTGTTTTGCATACATTACCATTATCTCAAACAGCATATTGGCTTCTTTTCTGAAGTTTCAGTCCGAGCCTGCAGCCATATCAGCACACAAGTGATTTTAATATGCTTTTGGAAAACGTAATGAGGAGAATGATTTCTCTTCAGTTCGGTTTGGCTCAGTGCTAGAGCACAACAATGGGATGTCATCAGAATAAAAGTTTGAATCATGACATCTCATTTGCTTCCTTTCATTAGTGTTTGAGGGAGGAGGGGGCTGTTGTGACAGCTGGTCAGTAGTGAGTCAATTATATGCTTCATTCTCTGGACTTCAGATCAAGATGTCCTTTGGCAAGCTGAGCAACTGCTTGATGACAGATTTAATAGCTAGGATTTGATAAAGCATGCAAAGGGACACACTGATTTTAATATATTTCTCAGGCAGCATGCTTTTGAAGGTACAAGCAAGGGAACATTTATTTCACCAAAGCCTCCCATTAAGTCTAACTCTCCTTTCCTTTACATGCAAAAGTAATCTGCAATATACACACACGCCCCTTAGTGTGTGGAGTTACATAGCTCAAAATGTGAGGAAAATTAAGACTCGCAAGTCCTGCCTAAGGACTCAGAAATGGATCTGTCCTGATGTAATGATACTTTGGTAATGGCCACATCTCCGGTAAGATGACAGACCTGTAAAGTACAAGTTTACTGAGGATGCTCACATCAGGCCTGCAATCTTACAAGAAAAGGACACTAGGGACTGCCCCGAGAGCTCCAATAACATCACTAAACTCTGATGCCTCTGGATTTCTAGAGCATGTGAGCTTTCCTATTTCGGCATCTGAGCATGCTGTACTCTGCAGGAAAATTATTTTTTACCCTTTAAGTTCAAAGAAATTTGGCTGAGAGCTCGAAGGCAGTGGAACAAGATCATGAGTTAAACTGACACCCGTAACAGACAAGAGATCTCGCTAGTATTTCGTGGTCTATGCATACACTAGTATTTCACTGATCCCCTGGAACAGTTGTCAGGGCTCAAGGAAGAATGGCTGCTTGAAGAGTCTTCTCTGCAGAGCACTTCTCATTCTGATGCAACAGAGTCCAGCTTGCATAGATGGGAGACTCAAGCCTTATCTGTTCTGCCAGATTTTCCTGAGGACTTTAAGAGAACTAAATAAATTATTTAGAGCAGAGACATCTATTATCTTTTTAGATACTTTTTTGCAAGCACCCTAGAAATCTACTTTATGAAGACAATGAACTTCATACAGATGCCTAATGAAATATGCGACAAACAGCAGTGCAAAATCTTTAAATTGAAAATTCACAAAGCACAAGACAACATCATTGCACCTCATCAGAATGTGTGTAGGTAAAAATAAACAAACAAACAAAACCACACCAAAATTATTCTATTTTAACCTTCCTTTCAGGACAGAAGCAATTCAGTGTTGCTATTATTATGCTTGACAGCATAACATGAAACTACAAGCTTCTCAACACTTTCTTTTAAAAAGATGAATAGTTTAGTAGTTACAGCTACAATATAGTAACAAGTATATTAATGGTACTGTATAGTTAGTATAGCAATTATAGCAAAAGGTACACTCATATTTGTTCCATTTAACTAGCTAAAACCAACAGATATTTTCATGACAATGAATGCAACTAGTTTCATAAAATCTTCTCCTAATATAGCATCTAGGATAAAAAACGGAAGAGAAATAAGCATCAGAGTGCTAGAAGGCTGAAAAAGAATTTTGTTATGTTACCTTAAGCTCATAATTTTATAAAACATACCTATAGGTATTTAGCATATATTTTTCTTACTAATCTACACCCAAAACTCATCTGAATATTTCACCGGGACTTCTTTGGGGAAATTGAATTGAGGGAAAATTACCATGTATTTTCATTAGATCATTCTGAGTCAAAACACATCAAACAGGTGATATTTGAAAAATAATGAACAGATAAATGTATGTAAATAAGGAAAGCAAATTGTGGTATCTGCAGCGCCTCACTAAAATATTTTGTCAATTTAAATTTAAATATACTTGATCATGTCTGTGCCTATGGCAGGAGCCACTTAAGACTTCTTTTAGCAGAAAGTCTGCTAGAAAACTCTAGTTTAAAAAAATAATAAAAAAATAGTGTATTCATTTTAAATACTTATCCCAAAATATTTCTAAAAGTAAGGACAGAAATGGGTATCCCAGAGGAATCTAACTCCACTGTTGCGGAAATGTTAAACTTCTTCTTGAAGCTCAGTCTTTATTAAACTTCTGCCTGTTCACGCTACCCAATTTTATTGCTCTTACTTTCTTACATAAAGATTGTATTTTTAACTGGTGTACCTCAGTGTTAATACCATCTTATATTCAGTTTTATATAACTTTGATCTTTCTTTACATGACATTATTTCTCTGGAATGGTTATAGTTTTATCAAAATGACTGTTTAATCATTGCTGTTTAGTTCATTATTTTCATATCACTGTGATGACTCCTCAGGGAAGCTGACACCTGTCAGATGTGCACTTTTCTAAAGTGTGGTTGTATAATATTGCAGACATTTATTTTTAAAGCAGGACAGTAGTGTTTAATCTCAGTATTTTCTGCTTTATAAGCACAAGACTTCATCTAAAGTTTCTAATTCATCATACCTAGTTTTGAGCTACTGTAATATTACAGAAAATTCTGAAATGATCAAGTATAAAGCAAAAACCACCCAGTAGAGTAATTATTTATAATAACTCTTCCAGTAACGTAGGGCACATACCCTGTATTGCCATTTTAAAAAGAAATTTCATTTACTTTAGCTCCAATTTAAGTTTTAACCAGAAGACTTAAGGAACATTTTACAATGAACTGCTCCCACACCACCGAGGTGGTTCTACAGTTAAATTTTGCTCTTAGGATGTGGCTAAAGGCAGTGGCTTGTTCTCACAGAAATGAGAACCTCAACAGAGCCCTTGAGCATGCTGTTGAGGCACCTGGGAGCAGTTCTGCTTACAGGTAATACTGCCTCAAGCAGTAAAAACCACCACAAAAACTTCCTCAGAGAAGGCTGCATCAAATGTTCTCAGGAAAAAGTTTAAATCCTAAATGCCTGGTCTGCTAACATGAAATAAGTCGTAACGAAAATACAGATAACTAATTTGGCTTTTTGCATAAGAAGCAAGGAGGGAGTAACAGGCTTGCTTCTTCATTGTACCCGTGCTTATGGCTAGTAATACCATAACGGATCCAAATGCTGTAGTATTTAACAGCAAAGCTTTACTACAAAAAGGACGTGACCCCAAAATAATATTCCACATATCTGAAGTTTATATAATGAAAACCTGATAGGCAAAGGCCTATCCATTCATGGGATTCAAACAACTCCTCAGTGAGCATCACAGGCACCTGCTTCTCCCCCGCAAAGACTGGCTCCTGAGGCAATTGGCAGAGGGTCAGATAGATGGGTGCCACTGCTTTTCCATCTATACTTCGGTTTATGGATAAAAAAGATGGGGTCCTCTGAATTTCTTGTTCTCAGGAACACACGAAGAGGGAAAGAAGATCAATGATAAAGTTTTCACTTCTGATACAACTTCTTTGAGATCTAGTGATATCTCATCTTATTTATTTCTTTTATTAGGCACAGTCAGCTGGAGTACTAGGTAATCTTCTGTGAATTATACTCGATTAGGTGGGATGTTCACTCTTATCATAATTGAGGTGAAATTATGATATTTTTGTGAAGACAATCAAACCAAGAAAAATTACTTTTTAATTAAAAAACAAAACCAACTTAGCTTCTAACAATAACACTGTTAGAAACTGCCACTGTCTTTTAAAGAGGTTTGAACTTATAAATGCCTTGCACTTTTGAGAACAGGACCTAGGTTTTTAATTGACTCAAATACACTAGGAAATCATACACAGGGTTAAGCAGCATATCTAAATTTTTTTGGTAATCTATATGCTTCTCAAAATCATTTTAAGATACACAACTCTTGGGGTTTGACTGAATATTTTATGTACGGCATTGTTGTGAGGCCATTAATCATCATTTTTGTGCTATTGCTCCCACCTGGAAAGAATGAGTCTGTAATTGAAAAGGCAAATTTAGCATTTATATTGGCAATAACACAGTTTCATTGCCATTCTCCCCAAAAAGAATTTGAACATTATGGAGAACTATATCTTATTGATAAGTGAATGGAAGTGAAGTAAAGCTTTCTCATTATCAGGCCCCCATGAGCTAAGTCATTTGTTTGTTGAGCAGAGCCTTCTATTGTGTTATAACAATTACTTTTACTCCCAGATATGATAACTCTTTGAAGCAGTACCTGGGAGATGCATGTGATCTACATTAGCAGAGAAGTAACACAGCGTTGGCTGATAAACTAATCTCATTTGCTATGCACCTGATATTTCATTGTTGTGCAGTTTTTTTTTTTTCTTCTAACAGTGAAACCCATAGACTCCAATTCCAATAATTTAACTCAGCAGACCAAATTACTTAAATACAAGACAGAGTTTGAAGTTGTAAATTTTTTTTAGAAACTTATGTTGAAAACATAATGTTGTGCTTCAGCATTTTTTAGCTAGCTAGAGATTAGAACAGAGTTTGAATAGAGGCTTGTTATGCTGGCAGGTAGGTATGTACGTCATTCTAGGATAGCTTTTCAGGCTAAAACATTTTCAGTAAGTTCCTGAATCACACTGCGATTAGAAGAATTATGAAGAAGTGCTACAGCAAGACAGTGAAATAGTATTCATTTATCATAAATTACAGCTAGCATTTAGATGTAAGACACACAAAATACAAGATGAATGGATCATTCCGAGAAATTATTAATATTAAAGTCAACAAAATGACAGACTGCCACAAAGTGGTTTTGCTACTTTTCATTACTGTATGTGCAGAGTAAATCTGTATGTCCACTTAAATTAGCAAAATAATCTAATCTGTACCTTTAGTTACAGGCTTAGGGAAGTATTTTCTGAAGCAATATGGACTTTAAAGTATCTTGGTAGCTAGGATTATGCTTGAGTGATTTTTTTCTTTGACCAATTTGTATTTGTCATTGGTAAAACCCCTTATTGTTACATAAAGTAACAGTTGTTACATACAGTTGTACAAGGATGCCCAGGTATTTCGTAAATTGAGAGTCAAGAATAACACACATAGCAGTAGAATGAAATATAAAAATAAAATATAACTTTAAAGCTTCTATTATTGAATGTATTCATATTTAAACAAAGCCCTAATGTAGATTCCAGCATGAATCTGTTTTGCCAAGCCATCCTCTGGCTTTATTCATCATACAGGTAAAAGTAGCCCCCCTAACTTCAGGCACAAATCAATATGCCAATACACTTGATGAAAGAGTCTTGTGCCCTGAATACTAAATAAAACAATCCTGACAAAGACGTGAACAAAAGATTATACTGCTACACAACTCCATGATTCTAAAGAATTTAAAACGGGTTTTTTCCCCCCTTGGAGAAAATGAATAAAAAAGGGAAAAAATCTGTCATGCAGACAGTGCTCACCTTTGATATCTTTATCTGCTCACAGGAGCAAAGACAGGAAACAGTCTCCCATAGTCATGATTACCTGGTCTGCAGAACAGCACTATTTCAAAGCATGGAGAAATAAGCCACTCTGATAAGTAACCTGAGAGCTTCGGCTTCTTCCATATCCACTTGAGTTGCTTCAGGCAACCAAGCTTTTTTATCTACTCATGACCTCTCTGCATGCAGCTGGGCAGGTAACCAGTTCCTCTGCATGGTGTGCTGTCTAGCTCCTGACTCATTTTCCTGGAGACTGAAGATATGAAGAACATACTGAAATACTGTTCATATCACAGTATTCAAACTGTGTCATTTGTTGGACATCACTAGGACTCATCTCCATCAGATGCCAGTTTTATACATTTGGGTAATGCAGCTGCATATATACAACAGAGCAGTTTGTTGGGTTGTTTTTTGGTTTTTTTTTTTCGGAGGGGAGGGTGTTTGGTTGGTTTTGGGTTTTTTTTTTTTTGCTGTTCATATTTTTTAAGTGCTTCCCACAAGCCTGCTGCCTTTCTGAATGCTTTGTGCTGGCACATCACATCCTGAAAACAGACACATATCCCAGAAACCTGTGTGGCCCCTTTTCTTATTTGTGCCTCAGAGGCCACTGCATGAAGCCATTCACCAGTTTTCCTTTTCCTTGCCTATTTTGCGGCCCTGCTGGGGAAGGCTCACCACTCTGCTCACAGGCACCTTTATACATTTCACAGTGCTGAGGCTCAGCAGCTAGCCTGACAATGATGGTATCAACAGCCTAATCCCCTTCTTTGGCACTGTCAGGATGAGCAGCTCTTTTCAGCCTTCTCACTTTTTTTATATTCCATGCAAGCCAACCATTTTAACTCTCAAATTTCACCTATAATCCTCTAAAAATCTTCATCCATTTCACACATTCTCCTCTGATCACTACCAGAGGAGGAAATAATATTTCCCATCCCAGATGGCAAAGGGTCTGAGCATCACACAGCACTTGTAATTGGGTGTGATGCAACTGTGGCAAGCAGGAAAGGAATTAATAATTCCATGGAAGAAAATACAAGTTCATCCTGATGCTACCTTGTGTCACCTTATGCTGCATGCTCCAGACACCAACTGCCCTAAGTTAGGTACCAATGTAGTATAATTAACAAGAACAGGCAGCCTGACAGCTGCAGCAGTTCAGGAGGTGATCTGAATCTGGGTTGAAACTTCAAAATAGCACTGTGGTTGCCAGACTCCTTTAGAAACTTCAGGTGCTGATGGTTGTTCTTTTTTTCCTTTCAGCAATGTGCAGATTGAATTTGAGTACAGTTAAATCAATTTCTTTCAGTACTGAAGCAGTGTCAGTGTCTTGAGTCCTTTATGAGGGACTCCATTTGAAAACACGTTAGTGAATGAAGGAACAGAATTACCAGTCTGCATCATCCAATGCAGCATGAACTGATACCACATTGCAGACAATGCCTTGGATGCCTTGGACAATGCCTACTCAGGATGCCTTGACTTACGTCAACCTTAAGTCTGTAAGTGGTCTAGGTTACACTTAGCTTCTACTTACTGTCTCTAATCTTATTTGGTTTACTTTCTTCAATAATATTGTTTCTCAACAGGAAAAGCAGGGAATAGCTGCTGCATGTTCTGATGTTCCAAGCAGTCCTTTAAAGTCCTCCAAAAAAAAAAAAAAAAAAAACATTCAAGAAGTATTTCATTCCATTGAATTAGGCTATATGATACAAAAAGTTGATTCAGGAAACCAATTTTCACAAATCATTTTCTCTTTGCTTTTTTAGCATTTATCAATACTTAAATTTAAAACTTCATGTTTTCATTACTATTTCTATTTCAGAGTCATGGTACAGTTTTATTCCTTATTGTGAAAGGCCTTAAGAATTATTTTAAAATAAATATTGCAGCACATATTCTTCATTTACGTGTCAATATTCAACTAATGCTGTGAATACAAAACCGTCTTTATATCTATTGCAGGTTTCTCATACAGTACCCTGCAGAGCTGACTCACCTGCAGAGAAATCCCCTGAATTATTTCTGCTTGCTTTACACTACAGTTTTTCAGTACTTCAGGGAGCAGTTAGCTACTGGGTTTTCTTTCATTCCAATTTCCTCCAAATCAAAGTGACATAGCAAAGCTGCTAGAAATGTAAACCATGCAATCAGTTGCCTTGCCTAATAGAACCATTTCTAATTATCACATTATGTCATTTCTAGTACCTTTTTAGACAGCCAATGTTTTAGACAAATTTTACTATGAAAAAGCCTAACTGAAATCTCTTCAGAAGAATTTTCCTGTTTGTATTAGATGTCTAGTAATACATTTCACACCTGACATAGGTTTGTATAAATTTTACGCCATAAGTTTAGTAATGTAGTCAAAAAGCTGCATTCAGATATTTTTAAGGAATAACCCACCCTCAGTGGAAAAAATTAAAAATCACTGGTTACTTGCCAGCATTGGGAACAGTAACTTGAATTCTCTCTCACACACTCAACCCTGTGCTTGTAATACTAAGTTTTTTCCTCTCTTACTACTTGATAAGCTGACAGCAACTGGCTGTTGTTCCAAACCCATATTTCCCTGACAGATTTCTTGTCTGGTTACAAGACCAGAAGAACTGGTTTCTGGCTGAACTAAGGATTAGGCTGGGAAGGCCCCAGTCATACTGGTTCTACCTAACTCTTGAGATGGTTCCTTCTGACAGAAGCCAAATCTCCATTCACATAGGTGCAATCGCTTCAACCAGCCAAATACCTTGGAAATTCATTTCAGCAGGATTTGTTACCAAAGAAAACAACTGAATTCACTGTTAAGAGGTGAAGGACTACTATATCCATAAATCACAACACCTTTACAGACACAGGTATGAGCCCCTCTTGCAGTCTTCCACCCCTTCCTGTTCCACAATGGAAAACACAGTACCATTGTTCCATCATGGAAGTACACAGCACATGCAGTTGGCTGACAAATGTGCAAGTTTAAGGTAATCTGGGGGCATATTCAGGTATTCCTGAGAAGAGCTCTAGGCAGGATGGCACAGGAGCTGAGGATAAAAGCTCAAGGGCTTGTCAGAAAAGGCAGGACAATGGGGTCAGAACTGATGGGAACATGAAAGATAACTTGAAACTTGACCACAAAACTTCCTTTCCCAATCAAACTTGAGTTTCCCTACTGGAGTAGCCAGTCAACAGATACCAAATTGGAACCCATCACTTTCTCAGAATTTGGACAGTAAGAGTGAACAGGGAAAGCATAACTGTCCACGTGAACCAAATGTCACTCTGGAATCCTGTGCAGTAAAGTCTTCTACAATTGCAGTTTTAGAAATGTTTAGGAATTAAAAGAAAAACAGGATCTAGGTTATGAAGCAGTCTGCTTCACTTCCTTTCCCTCTCCTTTAGCTCAAAAAGCTGAAATTTGAAATAGGTTTTGTGGAATGAATGTTTGACCAAAATATAAAAAGCTCTCAGTTTCAGTTTAACATCTGTTGCTTCCTTTGAAAAATTTGGGGAGTTGTCAAGGGTTTTATTTTTTTTAATTGAGCAGTTTATTTTTTTTTTTAAATTGCTATTGCTTTATGATATTGGTATAATTTAACATATTAGGATGGTATAATGACCAGACACTGCACTGCTGCATCACAGAAGAATAGGACACAGCTGCCTGTGCTTTGTGCAAGCAAAGCATTGAAAATAATAGCCTTGTGATGAAAGCACATTGAGCTGTTAATCATTTTCTAATATTCTGTGCACAGAAATATTCTTGAGATATCTGAAATTAGACACAAGAGGCAAGAAAAGGCATCATTTTTGAGTAGCCATGTGACAACTACAGCCATCTAACTATGTATATGTAGAAATTGCTCTACTTAAATCCACAGTAGAAAAAATACCTAGTCTTTCCCTGGTTGACATATCTGTCAAACCCATAATTTTCATTCCAGAAGAGCAAGTCCCAAACAGTACAGAAGGTGATGATTTAATTGTGCCAGTATATAAATGATGTGAATTACTTGGATGACTCCATGCACTGGGGGAAGTACAAAGGTATAACACGAGACATGTAGCCCAGCAGAGACAACTAAAGAAAAAAAAAAATAAATAGAAGGGTCTGAACAGAATCAGAGACAAGAAGGTACTTTCTCTTTATAGCTCTACTGTGAAATATTTCAAACATGAATTCTTTTCAAGACCATTTAACTTTCTTTAGGAAAGTTAAAGCAGCATTCATCTTACACTGATCAGTCTCTTGTGTGCATTTAAAGAAAATGGTCTGGGCAGAAAGGTAAAAATAAAGCTTTCTGTAAAGGACAAGCATTCATTAGCATACACCTGTTTATTGGAATAATTTGGAGGCTTAAGATAGAGAACATTAGAAATGCCCTACTAGATCAGATCAATGGTCCATCTTACACAGTATTTGTTCTTCAGCAGCAGCACCAGCAGATGCTACTGACTGTAAGCAGCAAGCCTGCCTACTGTTGTCTGTCCCCTCCACACCTTCCTAGCAGCCAGAGTACAGCTTTGGTTTTGTTTGTTTCTTAAGTGAGGCTTGTTAGAGGGTACCCTCCCTGCTTACTCCCATCAGTTTAAGAACCTACTGCAAGCAAGTTGTCTATCCCAATTTCCACTCCCCCTTCTCCAGCTTGCTGGTACAACCTGCCTCCTTATCCTTGGATCACCTGAAGTTCCCAAAGCTCACTGGTGGATGAGGGGAGTACTTTCTCTAAGCCATCCCAAATTGATCTGACAGTTTCCTCAAGTGGCCCCTGGTTGTAGTGCTGTGGGATTTGGTCAACAGCACTTCAACAATCACCACTGTCCTTGTGGTTTTCAAGCCCCAGCCACATGGCCATTCCTCAGGCTTCTCCACTTCTTCCCTTTTCTCATAACATAGCTGTTTCAAGCTCTTAACCTATTTCTCTACCTGCTTTACCTCTCCTACATCCTTCTTTCAGTCACAGGCAACACATGCTAGCACACCCAGGACTTGGATGAGCGTCAGCAGACGGGCAGTATGTTTGCAGAGCAGTAGCAAGCTGGGAGAAAACAATACCGTGACTACACTACATCACATCCCTTCCAAACACCAGACTGCAAGGAGCAAAGGAAGAGGAACTTCTGTTTGAAAAGAAGAAAAAAAAAAAGCATAATTTCCTATTATATAAAAAAAAATATGGGGCTGTACAGGTTCCCCATCCTTTCCCAATGAGCTATAAATGCTAGACTTGAACACATCAGGTTATCTGTGTGCATTGTGCTTTGCTATTTCATGACTCAAAAGTTTTACTCCTGTTTTGATCCTTAAAGTGTGATGAACTGAAGTGGGGGGAATAAAAGTGTCTCAAAGCCTTGCATGTCCAAACTTGTCTTGACTATGGGATGAACTCCAACTCAACTTTGCAACTTGCTGTCACACTCTCATGATGCATTTCCTATAGTAAGTCAGAAGATTAATCTCACGTATGTATTTTCTCATAACAAACTCTCAGCTTGCTATCATCCCTGACTTCCAAGGTTAGTAAGACAGATTCATTAGAGGCACAAAAGTCAAATTTCAAGTATGGCATCTTCTCTGATACCACACTTCATATCACAGCTTGCCCTTCCTTATGGGAGGTTCTAAAGTGTATAATAAAGTAATATTAACTTTTCCAAAAAATTAAATTGTCCAGCACACAATCATGTCCGAATTATTCAAAGGCATTAGTAAAACACAGTTTGAAATTCATGCTGTGTTACTCAGTCACCCAGCTTATTCATACAGGAGTAATGAATTTATCATTCGACTTGCATGTTAACTACTTCAACACAGATCAAAGTATACGTCTGACTTTCACCTAACATTTTTAGATTGAGCTGTAAGCCTCAAGATTCTAACCAATTTAAGAGGAAGGTGATTTGCAAAACTAGCCACCAGAGCCCTACTTGTAAACTTTTATAGTATGCATATAATTAAAAATTTGCTTCCAGCTTTGAGCATTCATGCTTCAAAAATGTGTTTTCCACACCTTTTATTACAAAAAAAAAAAAAACGTTTTGGGACAAAGGTTATTAGAGTCAAATTAAGACCAGCCTTCAACTCAAAATCTGCTGGGTGTATCATAATAATTCTGAAGTATAATTTGAATATGGTTTTCCTGAGGAACTTAAGTTTTATACTTAATTTGAAGAAGGGAATTTTCCATGTTGAATACCACACAAACAAAAATGAATTCAAACTAACATGAGGAAGGAATAATCCATCTTTGGGATTTTTATCAAATTTGGAAGTTTGGTCAGACTCTCCACAGGCTTTCTGAACAGCTATCAGTTAGGTAATAATCAGCTTACTTTTACATTTCTGTTGATTGTAACTGTCACCCAGAGACAACTGTCAAGCTCCACTTTCTGGAGCTATCTAACGACTGTGTTTGATTCAAAGGAGAGTG
Source organism: Lathamus discolor (assembly GCF_037157495.1). Classification (NCBI taxonomy): domain Eukaryota; kingdom Metazoa; phylum Chordata; class Aves; order Psittaciformes; family Psittacidae; genus Lathamus; species Lathamus discolor. The sequence continues at coordinate 89,223,134 of NC_088885.1, read as the reverse complement.
CACAAGAGAACTGTAAAAATACATAAATAATCAAAACGCATTTAGGCTTTGCACATTTTTGGTTGATGGAACATTTCAGAAGTTTCTTAAAGTGACAATAAGCACAAAACAACTACTTGAGTCACCTTCTTAAAAGGCAAGTGATCAAAGATGACTCATTTTTAATGCTCTTTTGTTTTGTATTTTATCTTTAATAGACTGAAAGGCATGTTTCATCCTTCTAGGGGTGAAGGGGACAAGGACATACTCAAAAGACAAGAAATAAGTCCTCCCAAGATTCAATACAACTCAGAGCAATCACCTCTAGAGAATACACTGAGGATATTTGAAATTTCAACCCCTGATCTCAGCTTGCTTCTATGTCAAAACTGGTCCCACATTTGGGTCTTGCTCTAAAATATGGCTGTGAATAAATGCCATACTTGTCACGGTAGAAGTGGTTCTTGTATGTATGGGTCAAGCTCTATTTGCTACTAGAAACGATGAATGATATATAAGTAAATAGACTACATAGCTAAAATCCATGTTTTGGTTGTACTCCATATTCAGTGGGGATAGTGCAGAGCATCACCATATCTAGTTCCACACTTTTGCAGCTAGGTACACTGCTGCATTTTTGTGTGCTTTTCTACAGCTAGCTAGTTCTGACATGAGCATGGACTTACACAACAAATAAAGAGAAGGGTTTGCCTGAACAAGTTACGAAACACAGGGCACCAGAGAAAGACAACTCTAAATGAAAAATTTCTCTTTGCTAATAAAAATACTTGAGTGTTTTCAGACAAAACCTGAACAGTCCAGTTTCCAACAGACTCCTCAGATTTTCCCTTCTTCTTTCCACCCGAAATCATTTAAGCCACAGTTTCAAATCAGACACACTTTCTTTATGCATCATTAACAAATCACAAGTTATGCCTTTTTAAAAAAGAGTGCCCAGGCAGTAAGAAAGACTATCTAACTGCTTTGCGTAGACTGCTGTGCTTTGTGTCAAACAGAATACAGAAGATTACACCTCTGAGTTTAGCTGACCATAAGAAGCTTGAGGAGCCTTTGTGAGAGAAAAATATGGTTCAAAATCCAACTTTTGACAAATAAGTCAAACACCTGCAGCATGAGCCAAGACCAAATAGCTTCTGAGCAGCAAGGAAACAGATATCTTAGAAGTGATGGAGAAGACATTTTCCTAGAGACCCAAGTTGTGGTTTGGTCTGCGTTTTTTTTCGGAGGGGTTTGTTGCTTCTTTTTTTAGTTGCCAGATATACCACAAGTCTGAGGGAAATGATTGATCCTGCAAATCTCCCAACATAGAAACAGAAGGTATGAAGGCCACACCTCCAGGCTTATAGAACTGAAGTCTGCTCCCTTAAAAATTACATGAAGTGCTGTAACAGGTGAGCCAGTGTATGAGCCAAAACTTAAAAAATAACTCCTACAAGCTTATGAGGCAAGGGTAAAATTACACTGGCATTTCTTAGTTTCTGTATTTCTGTTGTTGTTTACTATTACATAAGAAAACTATCACCATTTTTTGACTGCTAAACACTCATCATTCCTCAGGTTATGTTTCAGCGTGCTTGAAGCTGAGAGATAATTATCAAAATTCACAGAGTTTAATGAGAAATCTGCATGGTAACTCCATGGTTGGTGAGGAAAGAAAGAGGGTTAAGTATCTGATGGAACAAAAGACAGTGACAGCAATACAGCACTCGTAACAACCTTTACATCCACATCTGCTTCCCAGCATATTTTTAAGGCTATATTTTACAAGTATCATGGAGAAACACATACTTTGTGTGTCAGCAATTACAGATTCCCTAAACTACAGTTTGTTTTCATTGCAGCTGGGTGGTTTTATGTCATGATTTGGGTTTGCACACACATTTTTTTTGCCTTTCAAATTACCAAGCTATCAGCCAGCTGTGAAAATTGCTTCTGGAATCCACCAGATGCAAGTTTTAAATTAAAAACTTCATGATCACCAGCACGCACAAGGCCCATTAGCAGTGGGCAAGAACTGCTCTAACAAATGGCAAGCCTGTCAGGCAAGGGTTAGTGAGGTTGTGCCTATGAACATGGACCCTCAGAAAGCAGTCACTAAAGGCACATGCCCAATACCAACTGAACTGTTCAAACAGCATTTAGATGAGTAATAGCATTTCCAACCCAACCCCTGCTTTATGAAAATATCCTCCTCCAGAAGGATTAGTGGGACAGAAACAAAGAAGCATTAAATGTCAATTATAGGGTATACATGAGCATTGAAAAAGAGAAGATAGGGTCAGTGTTTTGGAGGAATCCAAATTTCGGCTTTCTATTTTCCACCCTCTAACAATAAAACAATGAGAAGTAAAGCCAGTATTGCATAGCACAGAGGGAGAGCTTCTGTTTTCTTGCAAAAAAAGCAAGAATTTCAATAAAAGCAATTAAAAAACCACAATTTTTTCACTAATATATAACAAGCTCAGGTACTTTAACCCCAACATTTAATTCATTCTAAATCAAATTTAGTGAAAACTCAACTCCATTTGAAAGAATGCTATGTATGAAAACTATGGGCTACACAGGCTCATGCTGTTTGAACAAAACTCCTGCGCTCCAGCACTTGGAGCAAAGGGTTCAGCTTTTCTACTGAAAACTTGGAGAAGTAGGGGGTTTTAAGTCCTTCTTTTAATAAAGCTACTTAATCTTTACATTACCACGTAAGGATTGCTTTCCAACCACATAGTATGAAACAGCATAAGGATTTCCCTGCAAAAGTTGGTGGGGTGGGACGATGGACACTACAATGAGACAGAGCGACAAAAATAAACCCAACAAAAAACCCACCACCAAAATCAAAAGGTAGAGCATCATTTTTGAGTCATACCTGGACCGTGAGCCTCGAACTCCCACACAGGTGGGCCCCAATCAGGCCAAGCCCCCCTCATCCTCCTGAGCACCCACGCCACACGCTGTCAGCCCCAGAGGGAGCGGGAGTGGAGCAGGGCAGGGGTGGGCCCTCAAAGGAGCCCCTGCTCACCACCCAGCCCGGAGAAGGTGCAGAAAAAGCTTGTCAGGACCCCCTGGTCTCTGGGAGGGCTCAGGCCACACACAGTGCTGCAAGTCATGCCCGAGACTTGCCTACTGGGATATGCTTCTCCTCATGCCATTTTTTTCACTCCTAGAGACATGAGGGAAGGAGCAAGCACAGCCCCAAACTCCTACTGTTGTAAGTTAGAATGAGTATGCAATCACTGTTACCCTCTAGTATCCTAGAAATTCTTTTAATAGAAAATAATTAAATACTGTTAATTGGGTAGGTACATACATTAATTACAGGAGAAATGTAAACTTGCACTTGCCTGAAAACAGAACTTTAGAAAGAGACATATCTTATAGTTATTGTGCAGCCATCTTCCACAGCACCTTATAGGTTACAGGCTCTAGACATGTCTCTCCTCAGCCTATGCTGCCATACTGTTTATAGCTTCCTACAACCATGTATGCAGAAAACAAAAACAAAAGACCAAACAAACCCCAGCCAACACACAATTATAACTTCAAACATTTCCTCTCCCACTGACCCCATGTGGCACTAATAAGCCCAGATGGGACTGGGCAAAACATCCTCACCTGTAGCTTCCTCAACACCCCATAGGCCCAAGAACTCTACTTAACTTCTACCAGGAAGCCTCACTTCTTGTTTCATCTGCATCAGAGAATTGGGGGATTCTGGCTGTTACAGCTTCTATGTTGTTATAGAACATCTTGATGCTGCCTTCATTTCTATTTAGTGATAGCTGGACCTGACCTTGATGGGTGCTTTGATTTGCAGGTTTGATCTCACTCTGCTTTCTTTACTGTGGTCTTTTCTTAAGATCAAGGATTGTGGTTCAACATGACTGTTGTTTCTACATCTGTCTTGCTTACTTTGCTGGGAGTGGTGGGACAGCCTAAACTGGAGAGGCCTATGCCTGCAGGCTCTGAAATGCTCCTTAGCTCCTGACTTGCTTTGTCTTAAACAGTAACTATGCTCTTATTGCTTTTAGTAGTAAACTGCTGTAACGTCCTCTGTATTTGCTGTTAGAGCATATTGTTTCCAGGTGTGGCACAACAGAGCTATTCTATACATTACTGGAGCTTAGCTGGAAGGTAGCTGTGCTATTACAACAGGAAGGTAATTTTGTTATTGCTTGGTTGGAGGATGCTTGAGGGGAGGAGTATATATTCCTCTCCTTCATTTCTTTTGCAACTCACTGTAGCAAGATAAATTTTACTTGGAGTGTGTGTTTATGTATTTTTTTTTTTAATGTATAATAATGAATAATAAATTACCTTCTTAAATAACTTGCAGTTTCAAGTTAAAATGGTCGTGATCAGTTGATGTGTTTATATTGCTCTGCTGAGCTAAATAGGAGTGCATTGATGTCTATAGAAAATAAAATTTTTTTAATGAACAATGAGTGGGGGACAATTGCTATAGGGATGGTCCAGACAGTCTCAGTTACCAGCTGTTGTTAGCTGTGTCTGGACTTAAGTGAGAGGAGGAAAAATAAATAAATAGGAAGGATACTGAAAGAGTATCATGGCAATTCCCAGAAAATGCAGACTTTTCTTGTATAAGCGTACTGTCACAGTGCTAATGCAGTGTGCTCAGTACCTCAGTGCCTTACTAACAGTGGTTCCTTATGCTAGTACTTTTAATGCATCTGGATTTTTTAAAAAGGGACTTAAGAGTGTAACATCATGATTAGTCTGCCCTGGCAACAAAATACTGTTGTATCCAAAGTGTCCTTGGTTGCTAAGGAAGATAAATTATGATCATATGGTTATATGCAATATGTCCAACTGTTAATTCCGTAATTTTAATATGCATTCTGCTGCATCAAGAGCTGAGCAAAAGTTTCAACTGATATCAAGAGATAGCCTTTGGTTGTTTATAATATATGACAACAGATTTCTCATATTGGGCAGCCAGCCCTTGCTGGTTTGTCCAAATTTTGTCCCAAGACTGCCAGCCAGAGCTTTTCTGCACAATGTCTTCATAGCTCTACAATATCTGCTTGGGCTAGCTTCAATAACAGCAGAAGTTAGTCCTGTGCCATTTATTAAAATCTTTAAGGCAAGTTGTTAGCTTTACTTCTAGAGCAGGTGGAGCCTAGCATGACATAATATCCTTCATATTTAAATCTCATCTATTCAATAGATTCCAGAGTAATGACCAAAGTGTGAAGCCCATTGTTATTTTTCTGTGCCTGTGACTACTTTGGCATGGCATGCTATACCAGCTGGAGAGGGACCTAGTTAATGAAACCTAAAATGTTCTTCACTTCTCTGCACCAAATTGCAGGAATCCTGCCATACCTCTATTTATTTGCCCAGGTAAGCGAGAAACGTTGTAGTATTTGGCAGGGCCTTACAGGGCAGGTAAGCTTACCTGACCAAATAGGGATGAAGCATCCGGGCCTTGTTTAGCTTACTCAAGATGTAGAGAGTCAAAACTCTGCTTTAGACTTCATCTTCAGGCCTGCAGCACCAACCTCGCTCTGTTTGGATACTTAGTCTTTATGATGTTGGAGGCTAATGCATTCACAAAGAAACATTTAAACTGGACCATGCTTGTCTTCTGCCTCTGAAAGATGGGGCAGTTGACAGAAACCTGGCACAGGCCCTGGTTTCTGGCCATCTCCCTGTGCCCAGGTGGATTCTTGGGCAAACAACTGTTAATCTTTGATTTTCACAGGCTGAAACGTTTATTCCTGCTTATTATTAAACTCGCCCTGTGACTGCAAGTATATAAAGTATATGTACAAATTTTGCTCTCAGGTGTTGAACCTGAAAAAACCCTCTACTGTTTCCAGTGCAAGTCATTCCCATGTGCCTCAGAGTGGGTGGGAGGAGGATATGCCAATTTAACTTGTACCGCTGGTGCTTGCCATCCTACTCTCTGTTTAGTGGGTGCAGAAAGCGAGGAGGTGGGGGTGCTCTTAGGTTTATCAAGATAAAATCTGAGCAGTTTTGGACTAACTTTAACAAAGACCAGCCATCTGAGCCCACTGAACCAACTTTGGACATGCCTTGTTTCATGCAGCTCAGGGAAAGTGAGAGAATTCTCTCAGACCACAGGGAACATCAGAGCAGGCTTTTGTCCTGTGAAATAAAAAGTGCATATTGAAATGAGAGAGGCTGACTATACTACTCCAACTGATACAAGCTAAAATTTTGGAGATGGAAGGCTTTTATCATTAAAGCACCGGAAAATGCCATATGGCCATAACCGTACGAATGTCATTCTCTTATTTTTAGAATTAATCTGATACTTTTTTGTGGGTTTCTGAGTGCTCACATCTCAGGGCATATTTTCTGCAGGCAGGCAGAAATGCAGTACCTCATTTGCTCAGAGTGGCCTTCTTTGTGCTAACTTGGGAGTTACTCTGCAACTCACCTTTGATAAATGAATACTAGGAAGCTCTTGCCATTCAATTCTGTTCCAGAAATGTCAGCTGCAATTTTCCATAGATTCAATGACCCTAAAGGATACTGCACCTTCTGTGTGGTAAATAATTGATATATGTCTGATCAAGCAAATGGAGCAGGAAGATTTCTGTTGCATGACTCTTCAGGCTGCTGTATATTTAGTAAGGTTTTGGCAACACTAAACCAATTAAAAAAAAGGTTTAGTCACTACAAGCTCAAAAAAGTCATACATTCCATGTCTAAAGGAAAATTAATTATACTCTTAGAATGAAGCAGTTCAGAGGCTTAATTTGCCATTGTGAGTCTTAAAAGTCTAAAAGGCCAGTAGACCCCAACAATTTTAATAGGAGATTTAATTTTTCCTGACATGTATCTAGGCTTTGTTTGCATTATACACAAACAAAATCAGCTTGCAGCTGATCTGAGTTCAGAAATGTCACATACTGTATTCTTAATCCAATAATGATAATTTAGTCCCTTAGTTTCTTAGTGCTTTTACCAGAAAACTGAGATACTCATTTGCCTTTGCAAAGTAAAAAGCATAAACAAGGGTTAGTAGATACCCCTCTGTAGATGTTCCTATTGCTATATCTACAATAGAAGTGTTAAACAACTTTGAGTGCCATAGTTTCAGTACCTTTTCACTTATATTCTGTCTTTAAGACATATTGTAGAATTTAAACACAACACAGGAGGCCTGCAACATTGTGATGTTAGCAGCTAAATCTATGAGAATTACTTCTACATTAAAAATTAGCACAGACTGAAACCATAGTATCAGGTGAACTGTTACCAGATTAAAATGCAGGACTGGCAATTTAAAATGCATGCTGTATCGTCTGGAACTCAGTTCTGTTGGCCTTAGATCTTGTAGCACTTTGTTTAACAGACTTGTGAAAAATAAGCATGAATGTTGCTCAAACTGAATAGAAAATTATTATGTGCCATTTCAGCACTTCACAGAATGTCACTGGAGTGTGCATTAGCTGCTGTATGGATTTGAGGAATCTCCCTCAGGCCAGTACTTCTTAATTCCCATACTTCTGTGACATCTGCACAGGACTGCTGTTCCTCTGCTCTAGTACTCCAACACTGCAGATATATTTACTTCTTTATCTGAAAAAAAGGTATTCTGGGTATATATGTGGCAATCTGAAAAATACAATGATGACAGCTATGAAAAGCCTTTGTAGTTTCCATTGTCAATTCAAAACAGTTCATTTAAAACCATTATTAGACCACATGTAATGGATTTTTTGAGTAAACTTTATGTTTTAGTATAAAGTGCTGAATCCTACAATCCTTTTTCCTACTTCTCCCTCATTATCATTTATCTGCAATCATCACTAATCCAGATCAATGTTATTTGGACTGAGAAAGCCCATTAAGAGCTATTCTCACAAAATACGAGGAAATGCTGTACCTATTCGGTTCTCATTTACACCACTGAAAATGTGGTAGTTGGAGCAAATGCTGTGACGACAACTTGGAAAAATTATTCAATTTAATAACAAAAACATTATGATACAAAGATTTTTGTTTGCTTACGTGAAGTCTATGTTTTGTCAGCTATTCGCTATACATTGCTATATGAGTTATTTCTGATGCAATAAATAATCTGCACAGTTTATAATATCAATGAAAATCACTAAAATTTAATTACAGATTTTTAATGTGTCAGGGATCAGGTTCTCAACAATGTCATGAAAAGGATGTGCATATGCGATCTGATTAACATCAGTTTCAAAATCCACTTTCGATATATATGCCAACCTTATGAAGTTCAAACACGACAAGTGCAAGGTCCTACACCTGGGTCAGAGCAACCCCAGGCACAGCTACAGGTTGGGCAGAGAAGAGATTCAGAGCGGCCCTGTAGAGAAGGACTTGGGGATGCTGGTCGATGAGAAAATGAACATGAGCCGGCTTCAGTGTGCGCTCGCAGCCCAGAAAGCCAACCGTATCCTGGGCTGCATCAAAAGGAGCGTGACCAGCAGGTCAAAGGAGGTGATCCTGCCCCTCTACTCTGCTCTTGTGAGACCTCACCTGGAGTTTTGTGTGCAGTTCTGGTGTCCTCAACATAAAAAGGACATGGAACTGTTGGAACAAGTGCAGAGGAGGGCCACGAGGATGATCAGGGGACTGGAGCACCTCCTGTATGAAGACAGGCTGAGGAAGCTGGGGCTGTTCAGCATGGAGAAGAGAAGGCTGCGTGGGGACCTAATAGCAGCCTTCCAGTATCTGAAGGGGGCCTATGGGGATGCTGGGGAGGGACTCTTTGTCAGGGACTGTAGTGACAGGACAAGGGGTGATGGGTTAAACAGGGGAAGTTTAGATTGGATGTAAGGAGGAAATTCTTTCCTGTTAAGGTGGTGAGACACTGGAATCGGTTGCCCAGGGAAGCTGTGAGTGCTCCATCCCTGGCGGTGTTGAAGGCCAGGTTGGATGAAGCCTTGTGTGGGATGGTTTAGTGTGAGGTGTCCCTGTCCATGGCAGGGGGGCTGGAACTAGATGATCTTGAGGTCCTTTCCAACCCTAACTATTCTATGATTCTACGATTCTATGTGCTAATAACGCACATGCTACATGCAGAAGCAGTCACTTAAAAAAGGGCAGTCACATTAAAATTATCTCTGAAATTTGGACAAACATTTCAGTAAAAATGTTCTTCACCGTTCCCTAATCTCTAGACAGAGACATACTTAGAAGTGGTAACTAAAAACACTAGATGCAAGCGCTTGTGCTCTATTACCCCTTTCTGCATTGAACTAATTTGTGCTATAGCAAGGGAGTTTTGCTCATTTTTGAAAGCCAAAGTATTTCTTATGTTATTTCATAGAATCTTTCCTTCCAAAAGGGTTACCAAGGAGTTTGTTCTGAAACGGCTAGCTTTACATAAATTCAAATACTACAAATCCTATCTTCTTTCCTTTCTATTTTTTTTTTTTTTTAGACAGATAAAAAACAAAAGTGTCTTCAAACAGCTGATGTTACTTTTATATCTTTGTCAAAAGTGTTAAACTGCCCTTTTCCCTGTATAGGTATGAAAAGATGTTGTCTTGTTGCTGGTGATATTTGCTCTGTGGGAAAGAAGCCGAAATAATGTTCTAAATGCGAATAGAGTGCAGATGACTTAGGCCTTTTGAAAATAACTCTCTCTATTGATTCACTTCAGGAATTAAAGCCTATAGGACTGATTGAAAGTCAGCCACAAACACAGAGGAACCACTGCAGGTTTTTTGCACAAGTGGCTTGAAAGCTGTAATAAATGTCAGCTGCGGATAGCAGCTAGGGAGAATTACCCATCAGCTATGTACCACTCACCCCAAAACCTTTTTTTATTTCTGCTCCTGAAGACATTCAATTTAGTTTTAAAACATCCTTTTCCTATCATAGGTGAGGATTTTGAAACTAAGAATGAAATCACTGTTTAATAAAGTGATCATTCGAGTGAGATAAAAAGAGAAAGGTAACAAGCATTTTTAAGAAAACTTTTACCAATGCTAGGTGGTAGGTGTTTTCACTGCTTAAATGTAACCAGCAAATTACATACTTTGGTTCTTTAAGCATACCTCTAATGGAGAAAAGGGCTTGGGTCTTGGGTGTCGTTTTTGGTTTTTTGTTGTTTTTTTTTTTTAAAAAGACGTAGTGTGAATCTAATTGTCTGACTCACCACTTTAGAGAGAGTACATTAGAACCAGAGCTTTTTGTAGAAACAATAATTCATTTTGGTTAACAGTATGAAATCATATCTTTGCAACTTTCCATGCTTAACCACTTGCTAACCTCTTTGCTTTCCACAGCGTAGGATATGATTTCACAGTATGAGCGTGTATACACCCATGGGACCCTAACATTTCTGGACAACTTGGAGGCATGTTGAAAGATTGCCAAAAACAGTGGCCATACATATTTATAACAAGATAACTTGCTTTAAAAAGGGGTCTGATCCAGCTAAAATACTTTTCAGCAATCCAAATAGTCCACTACAGGGAAAATAAGAACTAGAATCCAGCATGAGACTTAAAAGATGACTGCAAGAGGAGACATGATGTAATTTTTGTGTGGCTGAATTTAGAAAGACAAGGTTTCCTGCTTCTCTGAGTAAAGTCTGATCAAGAATATTGTAATATTTTTCATGATCAAATTCAATTTGGGGTTTTACATAAAGAACTGAGAATATGGTCAGTTCATGGCTGCTCTGGATGGCTGGTGGAAAGTATCATACCTGTTCATACTGATGTCTTCCTTGCAGGGGGGAAACTGAAAATCAGGCATGAATCTAGCTTAATTGAGACAAATACCTGTTTGATAAAACAATGTTGTGTGCCCAGCAGTGTATTATCTGGATACCCTAATTTTTGATGTCACTAGATTTGTAATTTCATTTTATTTCAGATTTTGGTATAACACATTGGTGTTACAGGCACATCAGCCTGTACTAGAGCCCCATAAAAGTTTTTCACGTAGAATTTTTTTGACCTTTTTGTTTCTAGTTCCTGTTGACCAGAGTGTGATAGAACAGTAGTGCCTGCTAATGGCTATATAGATTTTAACCTGCTAAAATGAATCCATTGTCTCAGTTCAGTTCTTAAACTGACATAATATACCTACCTCAAATTTGACATCACTCAGCAGTGCAAGTACAGGTAAGAAAGAAGTGAGCACATTTTTAACCCCCTTTCTGCAATGATGCCACTAACACAATTTACACTGTCAAATGGTGGGGTTTGTAGTCACTTCAAATGTATGTTTACATTATTATCAATTAGATATATTCATTATGCAAGCATGGAAGTTAGAATTTTTCCTCTAAGAGTCAGTTGAGCTTCTTCAGAGCAATCTGTATACACAACAAACCATTACAAAGCACAGTATTCAGCCTGATTTAGCTTCTGTAGCAACCAAAACTTGATTTAATAAAGGGGTTTCAGTTGAGCAATGCCCCATCATGCTCAAATGCCCTCAAATGCAAAATCCGACAATTTTTCCAGGGTCATTAGCAGGGGTTGTAAGAAGTACTGCAGAACAGGAATAAAAATGAAGGGATTGCATGCTGGCCGTTAAAGAATGCAGTCTCATTTGGATTCCTAGCAAGGTAGGCTCTTCTGATTGTGTATCTCCTTACTCTGATGGAATTGCAGCAGACTGCTGAAGATCAAGGAGGGAAAAAAGGAAAAAAAACCCCAACAAAACAAAATCACACCAGCGAAAAAACAGACCACTATTATGCATTTCAGTCCATGTTTGCAATCCTGCTGTCCCTAGAGAGAATATGGAAACTGTTGAATATCCCCATGCTCATGTCCACATTCAGAGGCTGATCTAGGAAGGAAAGACAAACAAGGTGCCTAAAGAGTATAAAACTGTTGGAGTACAGAAAGAAGAGAAATTATTTTGCCAGAATGTGAAACCTATTATTTCATCAGCAAAATATAATACATATAATACATGAAAAGTTAACTGTTATTGGTGTCCTGGGTTCAGCAGTAGCAGTCATTTTTTCTCCTTCTTAGTAGCTAGTGCAGTGCTGTGATTTTGACTTTCAGCCTGGGAAAAGCACTGGTAACACTGATGTTTTTAGTTGCTGCCCAGTAATGCTTAGTCTGACCAAGGACTCATGCTCTCCCAGGGAAGAGGGGAAGCCGGGAGGAAGCAGAGACAGGACACCTGACCCAAACTACCCAAAGAGGTATTCCATGCCACAGCACGTCATGGCCACTGTATAAACTGGGGGCAGTTACCTGGAAGGGTTTGGTTACTGCTCGGGCTGGGCTGGGTATTGGTCGGTGGGTGGTGAGCGGTTGTATTCTCTTCCCTTGTTATTCCCCTTATCATTATTATTATTGGTAGTAGCGGTAGTGATTTGTGTTATACCTTAGTTACTGGGCTGTTCTTATCTCAACCCATGGCAGTTACATTCTTTTGATTCTCCTCCCCATACCTCCGGAAGCAGGGGGAGTGAGCAAGAGGCTGCATGGCTGACTGAGCTTAAACCACAACAATTGGTAATGACAGTATGACAGCAGCGTAGATCCAAACCCAATAAAACATGCTACTGGTATTCAGGGCAGACTTCAAAAATCACAGGGAAAATCTGTGAATTTCGATAGGAAGAAAAAAGAGATCTTTAGGCAGTAGAAATTCAAAATGGTTTTAAAGAGATCCCTGAAGGTAACTGGAGAGTCTAGCTGTGGATTAAAACTCAGAAGTTGTCTGGAGGATGAGAGCAGTGCTTCCTAAAGTAAGCAGCCCCTCATGACTATTTTGAATAAACATTATAAAGCGCAGAGTAAAGCTTCCAATTCAGGAAACTAAAGCAAAGATAATGGATTCCTTGAAGTATTCATTTTGTCTTTAAGGAAAAATTATATTGTACAAGGTAGGTAGTATTTGCAGTAAAATACTACACTGAATTGTTTTGAAATCACCCTGTATGGTGCCTCTAGCAATCAGTAGCATTATTATTTTGTGGTCTGTAGCTCTGAGTGGCCACTGGTACATGCAAAATCTCTAGCCACAGAAGCAAGCACTGCTTGCACCTTTCTGAAAGGGCACATCTGCCATTCTTAAATGGGAAAAACATTTTTGGACAAAACTGTGAACCGTTGTATTGTTGAAACATTACATGTTTCCCTCACAACAGACATTAAGTTTTGAGCAGCAATGTTACTGCTTGCAGCTAGCTAATAACTGGCCAACAGCTGAGAGAAGATGGCATCTCTTGGGAAAGGTATGGTAGCTGCAGGACTGAGAAGTGCCCTAGTGGGATTTATCATCAGTAATGAACGGGTAGGGTACTGGCAGGTCATGGCTCTAAGAAGGAATGAAAAGGAGGGTTGCAAGAACAGGGTGAGAATATCCCATTTTCTGCCTGTTACACAAAATGGGAGAGTTTTCCTTTTTGCCGTGATACTTGGCTGCTAGCTCAGGGTATTCAGGAGTTATTCTAGCCATTAGGCATATTGCCTTGGAGAAACAAGTAACAGCTGAAGAGCAGAAGCCATGGCAGTTGCTGAACACTGTGGTGCTTCTGCAGTGTTTGCAGGACAAGACGCGTTCTGTGGCGTGACAGCATTAGTACGAGGTAACGCAACATCAGCATTGAGAGAAGGATCGCTGATAGGCCTTACAGAAGATATGAATTATGGCATTTCGGCTAACCACCATATCTTTGCAGAGCACTGAGCTGGTATTATTGAGGGAACCCTGACTTTATTCTTGCACACAAGACTTTTTAATGTGTATGCTCTTATTGTCTTTTGAGGGAGGGAGGTTTTTTGGGGGGAGAAATTAAAGAAATATTCAAGAAGAGTCATGAAAGCTCTAAATGACAGAACCACTACCCACCCAATGTAGCTAGTTGGCTGACTACTAACAGCTTGGCTGACTACTAACAGCTGGGCTAACATATTAGCAGCAGAGGCCATCCAGAAAATGATAGCTTCAGACTAAGAACAATTTAAGTAGCAAAGTTACAATACCAAGAAGTACTGACTGTGAAAGAGAGGGCAGTACTCCTATTTTCCTGCCCTTCTGACAGAGCAACTTCATGTTTAGTAATAGCTTTTTTAAAGCATTGTCATTATCATCAGAAGCTTGAGAACAGACCACCCATGAAAATAAAATATCGGAAATCTGATCTTCTCTGTCAATGCTCTGTCAGGGAAGATTGTCCTCCCTATCTGTATCTCATGAACAGTAATTTTGCTTAAAATTCAACATACATACCAAAGCTTTATTAAAAAGTTTCTGTCTGAGGAGTGCCTCAAAAAGCTTCAAAATATAAGGCTGACAAAAGGAGAAGATCCGTATGTGAGCCAGTGACAGTAATTGTCAGCCTTAACAAGGATGAAGGGTTATATATTATATTCTGCATCTCAATTTTCAAAAAAAAAAAAAGGTAATAATCTTTGTGGCATTTGTTGTATAACTCTGAAGAAATGGGCTTTTTTATAACTCAGTGATCATGACATTTGTTTATTTTTGCCATAAGTTCTTAAGAGAGTCTTCAGAACCATTTTTATCCCTGACAAGCTATAGCAATATAAATTAAATGTCTCTGATGTATGGTGTTCTGTGACTATAACAAGGATGAGTTGTTCTTGTATAATTTCATTTTCAGATTACAGATTCTGTCATAAGTCTGAGGTACCCATATTTGGGTTCATGGTTTAGTTTAGGAAAGAGAATAGTAAACATCAGAGCTTTTGCTTTCTGGTGCTCTCGTATTTGTTTTCTCTCAGAATTATCATCTTCCTGAGGATTACCTATAGGAAAGTTGACTGAATGCAGTATTATTCTGAAAAATGTGTTATGTGGGAGAGAAGCTTGCTTATGATATGCATCAAATATTGACATAATGAAGCCTAAACCAAGACTGTGCCACTGTATTTCAATGCAAAACAAACAAACAAAAAAAAATATCTGCTGTTCATTATTCTGGTATGTCAAATCTAAAACTGCTTCAAAACAAGGAACTCATGACATTTAAGTTGTAGTTTTTCTTCTTTATTTTCAAGGTAGAAATAGATTTTCCTACCTTTACTGATATTGAATATCACCATGCACTGTGAGTAGGTCCATTGATCTCTCATTTACTCATCTGTTGTTTCCCCTTGAGTGTCACTGTGCTTGTGTGCTACAAGAGCATGCACACAGACAGGTACTGTAGAGCAGCTGATATGATATAGGCTTTCAGCCCTGGTTGTTTCCCCAGTAACTTGGAGCAGCAAGGGCTGCTGTTTCTCAAGGTTTCAAACTTTGAATGCCTGCCTTGTGGTGGTAAATTGATGACACAGGCACAGATGTTTTTGTAACCAGGAAAAAAATGTGATTTAAATTATTTCTCAGTTTCTTTTCTTTTTTTCCTTTCTTTGGAGCAGTTTGCCATCTGAGAAGCAGACTTCTGTGAACAATTTAATTGCAGCTTCTGAAAAGTGAGGCATATGAAACACCAGGTGGGCTGGCCACTTTCTTAGTCAGCTGTTTCATCTGTTAGCCTTCTGCTTGATTTTATATATTTACTGTATCTGCTATTCCTTGATCTTTACATTCCACATTTGCAGTTTTTAACAATGAAAATACTAACTTTAATGAAATTCTCCTTTCTTAAGCCAGATCCAAATTTGTTCATACAGATTTTGTCTCTATACATTGTCGTGGTTTAAGCCCAGCCGTAACTCAGAACCACGCAGTCTTTCGCTCACTCTCCACTTCCTCCCTGCCTCTGTTCCAGAGGTATGGGGAGGAGAATCAAAAGAATGTAACTCCCATGGGTTGAGATAAGAACAGCCCAGTAACTAAGGTATAACACAAAACCACTGCTGCTACCACCAATAATAATAATGATAAGGGAAATAACAAGGGAAGAAAATACAAACCGCTCATCACCCACCGACCAATACCCAGCCCGACCAGAGCAGTGATCTAGGCCTTCCAGGTAACTGCACTCAGTTTACATACTCGGCATGATGTGCTGTGGTGTGGAATACTCTTTGGCTAGTTTGGGTCAGGTGTCCCGTTTCTGCTTCCTCCTGGCTTCCCCTCCTCCCTGGCAGAGCATGAGACTCACAAAGTCCTTGGTCAGACTAAGCATTACTGAGCAGCAACTGAAAACATCAGTGTTACCAGTGCTGTTCCCAGGCTGAAAGTCAAAAACACAGCACTGCACCAGCTACT
The DNA here is from genome assembly GCF_037157495.1 of Lathamus discolor. NCBI lineage: Eukaryota > Metazoa > Chordata > Aves > Psittaciformes > Psittacidae > Lathamus > Lathamus discolor. Next base: position 89,206,997 of record NC_088885.1, on the reverse strand, counting down.
GAGGAGAAGAATGACTGCTACTGCTGAACCCAGGACAGTATCCACCCCTTATTCCGTGCCATTCATGTCATGCTCAGATCCCACATTTTCAGTATACCATCACTCTTATCTCATATGTGTATATATATATACACATACACAGAGAGAGAGAGAGAGAGATCATTCCTTAGTGCATGAATGAATCCCTGTAAAGCTGCCGATTCCATCTGGTCCATGATGTCAGTCTCCATCTCTTGTAACAGTCTTTCAGAGCAGGAGAGTCTGTGTGCACGTTTCACACTCGTGAATAACCTAAGCAATGGTGTCCATTGCTAAGTCCATCCCTTGATCAAGAGTCCATTTGTATGCTGCATCTCTGCCCTGATGGTCTGAAGTGTCATGGGCCCACCAGACTCAAAATAATTCACTCTCCCCTTCAGCAGTTTCTGCAGCTTGTCGTTGGGGACTCCATACAGCTGCCTTCCATCTCCGATGCTTCCAAAGCACTGGAGGGACTCAGTGGACTAGATACTTGCCCGTACTGTCCCACACACCCTGCCACGCATGACTGTCCAGCCTCTGCGAAAATCTCTTGGTGGTTCTCCTATATCGTCATCTAATCCCAGATGAGACCCAAACCCGACTCCGTTTAACTTTTGAGATCAGATGAAGTGGTCGTGGGTAAAACACACTCTGTGTGTGTGCCAACATGCTGATCCTCATCACAATCAGTAGGCAGGTCTCAAGGGTATCCAAAGATCATTCAAAACCTTCAGAACTCTCAGATGATGCTGCTGTACTTGTCACTGGGGCTGGTGTAGCTGCTGTGCTTGGAGCTAGAGTAGCTGCGTTGTCTGCTGCGTTTGGAGTCTGAGTAGCTGCTGTACTTGTCACTAGGGTGTGTGGGAATGTCTCCCTCACAGGCTGACCACCCAAGGAGGGGAAAAAAGATGTGTAATTGCTAAACACTTCTATTATATACCTCCCAAAGTATAGAGGTGGTGCCCACACTGGGAACGCAAGCCAGATCAGTTTCATGATCAATGAGTCTATTGTATTACAAGACATTACCATAAAGTACAATGAAACAAGAACCTTAGACAAGGCCCCCAGCCATTAAACACTAACACATTAAATACTGGCTGTAAGGTACGACATGATGAAACTCCAAGATCAAGAGCAACAACTTTGAGATCCAATAAACCAGCATTGTGATGAGTGACTATTAATCTGAAACAATGAATGCTTATCACAAATATGATTAGACACAGTCCAGTCAGATCTGCTGTTATCTCAACCCTTCGTGCCCCACGCTGGGCACCATAAAGAACTGTCGTGATTTAAGCCCAGCTGCCACGCAGCCCACTTGCTCACTCTACCCCCTCCTCCCCCCTGGCTTCCGGAGGGATGGGGAGGAGAATCAAGAGAATGTAACTCCCACAGGTTGAGATAAGAGCAGTCCAGTAACTAAGGTATAACACAAACCACTACTGCTACCACCAATAATAGTAATGATATGGGAAACAACAAGGGAAGAGAATACAACTGCTCACCATCTGCCGACCAATATCCAGCCCGACCCGAGCAGTGATCTAGGCCTTCCAGGTAACTGTCCCCATTTTATACAGTGGCCATGACGTGCTGTGGTATGGAATACCCCTTTGGTCAGTTTGGGTCAGGTGTCCTGTCTCTGCTTCCTCCCAGCTTCCCCTCCTCCCTGGCAGAGCATGAGACTCACAAAGTCCTTGGTCAGAGTAAACATTACTGAGCAGCAACTAAAAACATCGGTGTTATCAGCGCTGTTCCCAGGCTGAAAGTCAAAACCACAGCACTGCACCAGCTACTAAGAAGGAGAAAAATGACTGCTACTGCTGAACCCAGGGTAAATTGACATTACAAATCAAAGAAATCTATCCTTAAAGTAACAGTGTTGTAGCTTTATTCCCACCAGCAGCTAAGTACCACACAGCCACTTGCTTACTCCCCACCAGTGGGATGGGGGAGAGAATTGGAAGGCTAAAAATGAGGAAACTCGTGGGTTGAGATAAAGACAGTTCAATAGGGAAAGCAAAAGCTGTGCATGCAAGCAAAGCAAAATGGGATTCACGTACTGCTTCCCATGGGCAGGCAGGTGTTCAGCCATCCTCAAGCAAGCAGGGCTCTGTCACGTATATCGGTTACTTGGGAAGACAAACACCATCATTCTGAATGTTTCCCCATACCACCTTCCTTCTTTTCTGCCCCGCTTTATGTTCTGATCATGATGCCATACACAATAGAATATCCCTTTGGTCAGCTGACATCAGCTCCCAGCTCTTTGTGCACCCCCAGTCTACTTGATGGTTGGGTGGCATGAGGAGCAGAAAAGGTCTTGGCTCTGTGTAAGCACTGCTCAGTAGTAACTAAAACACCCCTTGTTATCAACACAGTTTCCAGCAAAAGTCCAAAACACAGAGCCATATTAGCTACTATGAAGAAAATTAACTCTACCCCAGACAAAACCAGCACTATTGATCACATTTGCAGATGTCTGATACATACATTTCTTATAAGTGCATTAACTTTAATATAAGGTGACACAGCCTGTGCTGAATGAGTTTGAAAAATCCCAGTAATATCAATTTCCACTTCTCTTAAAAAATTGGAATGCCTGAGTTCACAAACATTTCCTCATACACATTTTGAACATTCACTGCCAGTGCACATATGTGTACATCAATAAATGCTCAAAGGCCCATTTTGTACTTTCTAAGAACTTGACAAGTTTAGTGTTAGTTACAATCTTGACATTCTTGGACACCGAAGAAAACAAATGTGTGGTTGACTGGTAAAGCAAGAAATGTTGAACATACAAAACCACACAATTCACAGATAACTGTATCATGACTTCAATAAAAATAGATCAACCATAAAGTAATCACTACTAAGGTAGATGGAGATAAAAAAAGCATTTATTATGGTTACTGTAGTTGTTAGGTGGCCATAACATAGAATCACAGGAAAAATTCACTTCTGACACTGAAAAAGAATTTTTTGATAGCAAAGTTATCTGTCTTTTCTTTAACTCAAGTAGCTTAACTGCTTTGTTCTAAAAAAAAAAAAAAATTAATTTCTTTATTCACTTTCACAACATCTGTTTTAAGCATTGGAATCAAAATATATGGGAATTATAGGATAAATTTAACAGTGTATAACCAGTTTTGCATATTTAAGTCAGTAGATTTTTTTTCTCTTTATTACTGAGTTATACCAGCATTAAATTGATAAAATGTAGCAGTGGATGTGGCTCAGAGATTATACACAGTCTATTGTGACTTTATGCTGGATAAAAATAAGGCAGTTGAAACATTTATGTTCAGAAGAAAGCAACTTAACTCTGATAAAATGAAACTCAGCAACTTTACTTTTGTAGGAAAGCATTTCTTCCTTTCAGAAATGTCAAAAAGTAAATTACACTTAATTAATCAAACTCTGAGTGATTCCCAATTAGTTTCCCACAGTTCTTCTATGACAGCTCTTTCCATTATTATGGAGTGCGAAAACAATAAGCAAACAAGAATGACAATCCATAATAACCAGGAGAAATTCAAATGTCAAAACTTCATAAAACACTCTCTCTTCCTCAAGCTCTGAATGCTTACTTCTGTAAAAGTCCAAAATCAGGTTTGTGTACACTACCCAAGTAATGTTTATTCAGAATGCCTCTGGCAGCTTCCAGCAGCGGAGGGACTGTCACAGTGTCCTGGTTTCCTCTGGGATACAGTTCATTTTCTTCCTAGTAGCTGGTGCAGTGCTGTGTTCTGGATTTAGTCTGAGAATAATGCTGACAATACAAGTTGATGCTAAGCAGTGCTTACCCTAAACCAAGGACTTTTCCATTTCCCATGTTCTACCAGGGAGGAGGGGCACAAGAACCCAAGAAGGAGCACAGCCAGGACAGCTTCCCAAACTGTTAAAGGGATATTCCATACCACAGCAACTCATGCCCAACACGGAAACTGGGAGAAGTTACCCAGATGGGATTGATTGCTGCACAGGGACAGGCTGGGCATTGGTCGGGAATTATACTGAGTGGTGTATTGTGCATCATTTGTTATTTCTTCGGTTTTATATCTCTCTTGAGAAGAGAGAAAAAAATTCCTTTTCATTATTATTATTGCTGTTGTTATTTTTATATTTTTATTTATTTAAATTATTAAGCTGTTCTTACCTTAACCCACATTTTTTACCTTTTTCTTTCCAATTCTCTTCCCCATTACATCATGGGGAGTAAGTTAGCGGATGTGTGGTGCTTAGTTGCTGGCTGGGGTAAATCATGACACACAGGCAGTGACACAGAGCATCTCCCTTGCACCACTGTAGGATGGGAATGATAAAATACCTTTAATTTTAGCTAAAATCTTAATTTAGATGTATTCTAATTTCCCTACGAAAAATATCCACAGGATGAAATTCTGTTCCTGTTCATCCTGTTCTTATCCACACAAATGGTGCTGTTGAAGCAGGTAGAATTACAAAAATTGGCCATCAGTGGTTTCCTTTCTATGCTGTAGGGAATTGAGACATTTAGTCTAAGGTAACAAAACCAGCCAGGAAGTAAAAATATCACTCATAAATGTCAGTACTTCCACAAATGATACCTAAGCTAAGAAAAATATATATATATAAAAAAAAAAAAGAAATTTGCAATATGGGGCCCATTCTTTCTACTGCATAAATGGCATTTTTAGTTATTTTTTGTAGAACGTCAGCTCTGTCACCGTAGGAGAAATATTTCCAGAAAGGAACACTATAATTTCTTTCTCTGTGTCCAATGTTACTTGTGTCTCTCACACATGAAGACCACTGATGCACACATTTTCAGTTGCATCTTCCAGACAAAGACTTCTCTGCAGATATTTTTTCACATTCTTCAGCAAACGATGGGCAGAAAACAGCTTATTTGTTTTAAATGGTATAGTGTGCTATTATAATTTCATTCATTTACTTTTTACTTTTCTAAAAGCAAAGCCAAAGTAATTCTCAGCATTTCTGACTTGTTTCTCTCTGCTTTTTTTCTTTTTAAAAAAGATAGTAAAAGTGGTTCTATCTATCTTAAATATAGCCTATCTTCGGAGTATTCCTGATTTTTCAATGCTTAATCATCGCCTTCTTAACCTTTAGCTGATTTCAACACAAGCATACTTTGCACTGTTGTTTTGGTTCCTGTGTGGGAACAGTTAATTGCTATACGGACTGCATATATGCTTGCAACCAGAATCTCATCTAAAAGTAGCATCTGGAAATTCAGCTTTCTTCCTTATTTTGTTTCCTTTAAAGGAAATCTTTTATATCATACCCATATGTGCAGGCAACTTTCAAATCTCTATGTCATTGACAGCTGCTAAGTCTAAGGAGAAGGCTGCTGAAAACACATGCATCATGAGACAGGCACCACTTCCTTACTAACAACAGCTTCTTGCTGAACAGTGTCTCCTCATGGAGCAGAATAGAAAAACATGGAAATTAATTAGGAGAAAATAGACAAGAGAAGGCATATGGGGGAACCTCATAGTTACCAGAAAAAATATTCACAAATGATAAAGAGCTGGTAAAATTTCTGGAAAGTTTCTCAAGATTGCTATTAACACAATAATAGTAATCTGCTGCTTTTCTCTGTATTTGCTATCAGCACTCTACTCAAGGGTAAATATCAAAGTCATAGTAATGAAAGGGGTCTCAAACTTTCAGCACTGGAATTTTCTAAAATTATCAACTCACCTTAGGATAAGTCAACTTAGGTACTTGGAAGGCAGATGCAGGGACTGTGAGAATGAAGACCTTGGGCCCACTGTAGGAGAGGATCTGGTTCAAGACCATCTTAAGAACCTGAACATGCACAAGTCCATGGGACCTGATGAAATCCATCTGCGGGTACTGAAGGAGCTGGCAAATGAAGTTGCTAAGCCACTGTCCACCATGTCTGAAAAATCATGGCAGTCAGGTGAAGTTCCCAATAACTGGAAAAAGGGAAATATAACCCCCATTTTCAAGAAGGGGAAAATGGAAGACCTGGGGGATTACAGACCAGGCAGTCTCACCACTGTGCCTGGCAAAATCTTGGAGCACATTCTCCTGGACAGCATGCTAAGGCACATGAAAAACAACAAGGTGCTTGGTGACAGCCAGCATGGCTTCACTAAGGGGAAATCCTGCCTGACCAATTTGGTGGCCTTCTATGATGGGGCTACAGAACTGATGGACAGGGGTAGAGCAGTTGATATCATCTGCCTGGACTTGTGCAAAGTGTTCGACACTGTCCCACAAGACATCCCTGTCTCTAAATTGGAGAGGCATCAACTTGATAGATGGACCACTTAGTGGATAAAGAACTGGCTGGATGGCCGCACACAAAGAATTGTGGTCAATGGCTCAATGTCCAGCTGGAGACCAATAATGAGTGGTGTTCCTCAGGGATCGGTGTTGGAATCGGTCTTGTTCAACATCTTTGTCAGTGACATGGACAGTGGGATTGAGTGCGCCCTCAGCAAGTTGGCTGATAACACCAAGCTGTGTGGTCCGGTTGGTACGCTGGAGGGAAGGAATGCCATCCAGAGGGACCTTGACATGCTTGTGAGGTGGGCTGATGCCAATCTTATGAAGTTTAACCATGACAAGTGCAAGGTCCTACACCTGGGTTGGAGCAATCCCAGGCACAGCTACAGGTTGGGAGGAGAAGAATCATAGAATCATAGAACAGTTAGGGTTGGAAAGGACCTCAAGATCATCTAGTTCCAACCCCCCTGCCATGGACAGGGACACCTCACACTAAACCATCCCACACAAGGCTTCATCCAACCTGGCCTTGAACACAGCCAGGGATGGAGCACTCACAACCTCCCTGGGCAACCCATTCCAGTGCCTCACCACCATAACAGCAAAGAATTTCCTCCTTATATCCAATCTAAACTTCCCCTGTTTAAGTTTTAACCCATTACCCCTTGTCCTGTCACTACAGTCCCTGACGAAGAGTCCCTCCCCAGTATCCCTATAGGCCCCCTTCAGATACTGGAAGGCTGCTATTAGGTCCCCAGAGCAGCCCTGCAGAGAAGGACTTGGGGGTCCTGGTCGATGAGAAAATGAACATGAGCCGGCAGTGTGCGCTCGCAGCCCAGAAAGCCGACCGTATCCTGGTCTGTATCAGAAGGAGCATGACCAGCAGGTCGAAGGAGGTGATCCTGCCCCTCTACTCTGCTCTTGTGAGACCTCGCCTGGAGTTTTGTGTGCAGTTCTGGTGTCCTCAACATAAAAAGGATATGGAACTGTTGGAACAAGTGCAGAGAGGGCCATGAGGATGATCAGGGGACTGGACACCTCCTGTATGAAGACAGGCTGAGGAAGTTGGGGCTGTTCAGCCCGGAGAAGAGAAGGCTGTGTGGAGACCTCATAGCAGCCTTCCAGTATCTGAAGGAGGCCTATATGGATGCTGGAGAGGGACTCTTCAATAGGGACTGTAGTGATAGGACAAGGGGTGATGGGTTAAACAGGGGAAGTTTAGATTGGATATAAGGAGGAAGTTTTTTACTGTGAGGGTGGTGAGGCACTGGAATGGGCTGCCCAGGGAGGTTGTGAGTGCTCCATCCCTGGCAGTGTTCAAGGCCAGGTTGGACAGAGCTTTGGGTGGCATGGTTTAGTGTGAGGTGTCCCTGCCCATAGCAGGGGGGTTGGAACTGGATGATCTTAAGGTCATTTCCAACCCTAACTATTCTATGATTCTATTCTACTTCTCCCCAAAGAACAAAAATGCTGTATGGTTACACTGTGAACAGGAAGGCATAGGGGCAACCACAGCAGCACATACCTCTTGAAAGCCGAGGAGCACCTTGCAAATTATGTGTCAGGACCCCCTTTCAGATGGAAAATAGAGCAGTTGAGGTGAAAGGCAAAAATATGAGTGAGTTAGGCCTATTAAAATGATCTGAAATGTTCAGTGAACAGAAGAGTGATTTATAAAATATTAGCCTTTGACCATTGTAAGATCCACATTCAATAAAAATACCATTCAGTCTCCAGGCTAAAAAGATACAAAGAGATGATGGCTGTATTTTACTGAAGAATTTGTCTGCTCTCCAGTACAGTGATTGTTGCAAGGCTGAGGTAGTTCTGTACATTACCGTTTCCTCCTTGCAAAAAAGGAGCATATCTGACAAACATAGGTTCAAACTGGTAATAAGAATTACAATCAGTCTCAAGGGATAACTTTTGTCAAGAACCAGGTGTTCTGCCGAATTTGGGTGAGCCACTTTTAACACTTCTGCACCAGACATGATAAAAGCTAAGTGTGATTGGATGGTAGCAAGATTCATCCTTTCAAGGGCTGAACTGGGAGGGAAGGTGTTGGTCTCTTTTCCTGAGTAACAAGCAACAGGACAGGAGGAAACAATCTCAAGTTGCACCAGGGGATTTTTAAAACACTTTTGAGGAAAAATTTCTTCACCAGAAGTGTTGTCAAGCACTAAAACAGGCTGCCCAGGAAAGTGGTTGAATCGCCATCCCTGGAGGTATTTAAAAGACTCATAGACATGGTGCTTAGGGACATGGATTTGGCAATGCTAGGTTAATGGTTGGAGTCAAAGATTTTAAGGGTCTTTACCAACCTAAATGATTCTATAATTCTATGCTGGGTGCTGCTGCTGCTGCTGCACTCAGGTGAGTGAGTTGGAAGCTCCGCAGGCAGGACAGAGAAAAGAGTGACCAGTAGTTTCACCATATGGCTCCAAGTCTGAGACTAAGGTAAGCTTTCATTGAATAGGCAAAATCACAGCAAAAGCTTGGAGAGGAATTCAAGAAGTATTAAGTGTATATATTTAATTTTTAACAAATAATAAGGGCTTCTAGTACCTGTTTACAGAACATAAACATTTCATCTCTGGGAGACTGACTGGACTTCTTTCGGACCCAGATATTTCTCATATCATTCTCTATGAAAATCTTTATCTCAAGGTAGCCTTGGGGTTTTTATTTCTGACAACTTAAGCATACAAGTAGCCTTCTGTTTCATACTTTGTAATACAGCTTGCCAAGGATGTTTAAAATACATCGCATTGTTTGGTTACCCTAAGAAGTCACAACTGAAAATCTTTGCTTTCCTCAAGAAGCTCATGGAGCTGAAGGTGTCACAATGCAGCCATTTGGGCCACCTAGAGTCCATAAAGGCAGTACTTACCCGCAGCCGTCTTATATTGGATCACAACTTAATATTGTCATGAGGCCTCTTTAGCCTGATATGTCTTGTCCTTGCTCTCTCCCAGAAGTGGGGAAGCCCCTTTCATAAAGTATCTTTATTACGTGAAGCTGGTAAAAGGTCTTTTTGATTGATGGGCTCAGCCTTATTAATGAAAATCTAAATTGTTTTAAAAATGTAATAATCCTGAGAACTCTTTTTAAGTTTTTTTTTTGGGGTTTTTTTTTTTTTTTTAGTAAATGCAGTGTAAAGCAAGGCTTTATAGTCTGCAGTGAAAACAATGGATCTTTATGGAACAGTGCCTGTCAGAGAGCAGGCCGATTTGGGCAAGCATGATTTTGTGGCCTTCCCATCTGACACCGGTCAAGGATGTACTGATAAGTGATTTTTCAGTAAACAGGCTGATAACTTCAGAAATTATTTAATTCTCTGGAATCTGTAACCACTATGAAGGTCAAATATAGTTCCTCAGATCAAGAGGAGAAACATGTAGGAAGCAGAAAATACTATTGAACTCCTGATGCCATTAGAATTTCTAGAAGCCATCACTAACAGCAGTTAGCAGTAGGGGAACTCTACAAACACCATCAGTCTGAATTGCTCCTTCAGCTCTTTCTGGGTGCTCTAAAGCCAGCAGCCATGCGTGGTTTTCAAGGCTAAGCAAATAAGATTTAGCTGAGTTTGCATTTCTACTTTTTTTATCCCTTTTATTGCAGCCATAGTAAAATATGAAGCAGTCCTGAACACTCCAGGTTTATTGTGGATTTAACCTAATTATCAAAATTATTCCAAATCACTACTAGCCACCAAAAGTTAGGATTCTGAGGACATGAAGTCCTAGACAGCGCCCTGACTATGTATTTAGGAGTCATGATTTCTTAATTCAGTTAAGATTCTGTTGAGTTCTCCATCTGACTTAGAAAGGAGGCAGTCCCAGGGCAGCCAAATACTTCCATTGCAGTTTAATCAAGTCATGCAGAGCCAAATGGCCAAATGTGGTCACTGTTTTGGGTACCCAGTATTAACTGAAAACACTTAAAACACTTTTCATCTATTCCAAACTGAAAACCTGGAAGAAGCAGAGCTAAACCTGCAGGAGGCTGAAAGCTTTGACCTTAATCTAGAAAAACACTTTGGCTCATATTTAGTGTGACACATTTGACAGTGCCTAGTAGCTGCTCACATAAACTGGTGGATACACTTTTAGGGAGAACAGGCAGAGAATTCTGCTGTGTTATTTCTGATTGCATGAATTATGGTTTTGTCCTCTTTGCAAGGATGCATTAGGCAAAAACTTGAGAAATGCAGCTTTGTTTTAAAGAAAAGAAAAAAATAACAAAAATTATGATGGAGCAAAGTTTGCCAAGTTAAGTAAGGTCTTGGTATTTGGAAGAACTAATGTTCATCATCTGAAAGCCAGTAATAGTTGTCTCTCCTATTATCCTGTCAAGTAAAAGTAACAGTATTCATAATGAAAGTGCTTTGATTCTAAAATACACATTTCTTTTGAATATCTCAAAGTATCTCTCAAAAATAAAGTAAGCAGACCTTTAAAACTTTAATGTCTGCATTAGGTAATAAAGTTTGTAAGTAAAGGAAGTGTGTAATAATTTTGCAGCCCAATGCACAAATGTTGCCTGTAAATGGTTTCAATTAATTTTCATTTAACTGCAGATTGTGAGGTGAAAGTTAAGGATCCATCTATGGGTTGGAAGACACCTTTCTCTAGTTTTCCATGGTTTGTGGAACTTTATAGAATTAGTTTTATCTTTTGCACTACAAATTTGCAAACGTCTATGAGATGTGTTTTATAGAAGATATGGTTTCTGGAAGAAAAAAAAGATCAGGGAAAATTTGCAAAAATTGTTAATTTTTCTCAAAGAAAAACTGGATAAATATTCTGATTTTAGGTGGTTCTGAATGGAAGCAGTTTGCTTGTAGGACCTAATCAAATCCATTTATTCAGCCAATCCACTTGAACTTCGGCAGTGTTTCATCGCCAGTGCTCCATGTTCCCATATTCCCATATGATATAAACTTCCTTGTAAAATTATCCCACTTATGAGGGAAAGTTTCAATCCACAACCCTGTGTTTAATTCTTAACTGTATTGCTGGCTGACCATTCTTTTCTAATGAATATTAAACTTTGCCCTGAGACTGAAAAACAAACATACTAAAATTCGGAATTCCTAGTCAGATAACATTATTTTGTATTTTCAATTAGATGGTGTCCTGGGTTGAGCAGCAGCAGTCATTTTTCTCCTTCTTAGGAGCTAGTACAGTGCTGTGTTTTTGATCTTTTGGCCTTGGAACAGTGCTGATAACGCCGATGTTTTCAGTTGCTGCTCGAATGTTTGGTCTGGCCAAGGACTTTCTGAGCCTCATGCTCTGCCAGGGAGGAGGGGAAGCTGGGAGGAAGCAGACAGGACACCTGACCCAAACTAGCCAAAGAGGTATTCCATACCACAGCACGTCATGCCCAGGATGTAACTTGGAGGGACCTGGAAGGGTTGGGACTGCAGGGTTGGAGGAGGTATCGGTCGGTGCTTGGCTGGGGGGAGTGGGGTGAGTTATTGGTCGGCTGGTGTTGAGGTGTTGTATTCTGTTAAAAACCACGACAGATGGTAACTGCACTGACTTTATGCAGAACTGCTCCAGTGGTACTCCTTGTCAAAATCAAAATATTTAAGTGAGAGATGATGGATAAACCGTTTTCATCAGTGTTTAATATTCTGTGTTACAGTAGCATCTAGAGACATCAACCTGTAGTGTTGTGCTGGGTCTTACAGAAACAACTAAAATGATCTTTTGTCCCATGTAACTTGCAAGCAACAAAGAACTCTTGATTCAAGGCCTATTTCTTAACAGTGAGATTTTCAGCATGGGGACCACAAATTCCTGGGCTTAGAGAAATTCTAATGAAAAGTAATTAATGGTAATTGAAATAATTATTGGCAGCAGGCTGCATGGAGAGCTGAATTTTCACATAAAAGCTTTCAGGTTATGTATAACAAAAGCGTAGGCTGATTTTTATAATTCAGATCCAGTCATTCTCTAAGGCTATTTTTCAGTTTATCAATTTTTTTCTTCCTATTTGTTATTTGAAGGTCTTGTTATCTTGAGACTAAGTAAGTTGTAGCTTCACTTCTTGTTTTGTAATAGCCTATGGGAGACAAACACAAAAGCCAGGAACTTGAGATAAAAGGTAAGGCCTCCATATAATCACTCCACATTCTCAAAAATCTACTCTTTTTCTCTTTTTCCTATTATCACATGTAGGAGTTGAGAAATAAAACCTCACACAGGCAAAAAAAAGCATTATATAATTAATAAAATAAATATCTGTGGAAATCTGACACTAATTGAAATGAAAGAAGGTTTTCAGAGTGGATTTCCATGCAACTAGAACCATCAAATCACTGAAGTTTGTCAATAAGCCAGAAAATGCAGCAGGAGAGTGATAACTACTAGAGGTAAGTAAGATTTGTGGAGGGGGAACAAATGTAAGCAATACTTTTATTTTTGAATTTCATATATTTGCGTGTTAGACACACACAGCCATGCATCCCAGAAACATTATTTTCCTGGAACATTTCTAATTTTTTTACTTCTTGTGTTACTTTAAGAGATGCTACATTAATTTGTATGTGACATCAGTTTTGGATGTTTTCAGTGAGGTGTCCAGCAGCAGGTGATGCGTAACAGAGTTTTCAGTTTACTGTGTGAAAGATATTACAAAGCTACAACTCCATTCTTCTTTGTGGAGTTTATAATTCTCAGGACAATTTAATTTTAGTATGCCTAGTTTTAAGGTTATTTAAAACCCGACAGCATTACGCCAGTCTCCACAAAACCTAATGAACAAAGTGGAGGTAGGACTCATGAACTAAACGGTCTTATAGTGGTCAAATAGTTTAATTTCATTTTGTTCTGGTTCTGACGCCTGGGAGCTTTGATCATGAGACAAATTGACAATGGTTTTATCATGACCTGGGCTGGAACAGAAGGCTATAACCTTTGCTAATGGGAACTATTAAAAAGAACTGCATGATTTTGGGAGAAGTAGACTGAGTTGTAGTATTCAGAAGAGATAATGTCTGAAATTAATTCCTTATCATAGAATGGAACTCCGTCTTACTTTATAAAGGCACAGCTTGTTAGCAGCAGGATAGCTGAGCTATTTTTCAATGCCCTAGTGCTTACTTACTTACAGACACCTATACAAAAACACATCAGGTACAACTTCAGTGTTTATTCAGTTGAAGGAGACTGCTCAGTTTATAGTCAGTTGTGCAAACTGAATTCTTTTCTACTCGTTTTGTCCATCCCTCCTTGCCATGAGAGTACTGCCAGCAGGCTATAGAGTGTCTGGCAGCATTCATGCAAACTCAAATGCATCGTCATTGTCCGATGTTATTACAGAAGACTGTTCAAGTTTTCCTGTCTTGATATCCAGCAAATAGATAATAACACAGAGCACCAGCAGTCTGTAAAGTCATTGAACCTGGAGAGAATTTCTTGACTCAAATAAAAGCAAAATACCCTGCAATAATATTTCAAAAGGAAAACTGTTAGAAGACCTACAATATTGGGAATATGCTTAATCGTATCATTAAATATGTATATGTCCTGGGTTCAGCAGTAGCAGTCATTTTTCTCCTTCTTAGTAGCTGGTGCAGCGCTGTGTTTTGACTTTCAGCCTCGGAACAGAGCTGATAACACAAATGTCTTAGTCTGACCAAGGACTTTCTGAGCCTCATGCTCTGCCAGGGAGGAGGGAAAGCCGGGTGGAAGCAGAGACAGGACACCTGACCCAAACTGACCAAAGAGGTATTCCATACCACAGCATGTCATGCCCAGGATGTAATGGAGAGTGACCTGGAAGGTCTAGGGCACTGCAGGGTTGGACAAGGTACCAGTTGGAGTTCAGTCGGGTGGGGTTGGGTGAGTTATTGGTTGGCGGGTGCTGAGGTGTTGTGTTCTTTTCCCTTGTTATTTCCTTTATCATTATCATTATTGGTGGTAGCAGCAGTGGTTTGTGTTATACCTTAGTTACTAAATTATTCTTGTCTCAACCCATAGGAGTTGCATTCTTTTGATTCTCCTCCCCATCTCTCCGAGAATGGGGGGAAGAAGGGGGGGAGTGACTGAACGAGCTGTGTGGCTGGGTTTAAACCACGACATGATTTTAAACCATGCTGTGGTTTGAAAATCATAGCATTAAGCATGGAAAGACTATTTGAAATAATTTTTATCATATCTAGAACTGCCACATAGAAGATACAATACACAAATACCCAGCCACTCTACTGTGATAATCTGAGTATCCAAGGGCTTTTTCATAAGTCTGGAGTCTAAAACATCCCTCTTCAAAATGAAAATTTGAGTAGCAATGAAAGTAGTGGATATTCTTTATGTACCAACCAAATGATAGATGACGCAAAGGAGAAAGAAGAGAGAAAAAGGAAAGATACAAGATTTGGAACAATAGGCTAGCTGTGCTTAGTAGATAAGAATGTTAGAAGGACCTTTAAAAGAACTTTTTAGAAAAAAAAAGAATTTATTTTTATTCCGTTCCTTTTTTAGAAAACACCTAATTCTTTCAATTAATTGATTTGAATGACAGTTGTAGACGAATAATGAGCTACAGATGTGCAACTCTATAAGCTGCAGTCAGTAAAACATGGCTTATTTATCAGTCCTTTACAAGGGGAAAACAAACTTAAAAACTTTGTTCTTTGTGCTTAGTTCTTTCTAACTTTGCAAAAATCTTTAGCTCCATCTTCAGAGCAGTAATGTGTTTGCACCTTCAAACCAGAGAGGAAGGAATCTGTTAAACATACCACAGTGTAGCGTAAAGTAACAGAGAACGAATGCTTTGCAATACAGTTGAAAACAAGAGAGAATTAAAACCAGTTATGAGGCAGAAAACATTGAAGTACAGCACTTCCCACAGATTGGTCCTGATCCTGGCAGTTACTTGCACTAAGCTGGTTTGAGGAGTTTTCATATGGTTTAATCATACGTGTGTGCAGATACTTCCCTGAACAAGGGTATGCTTTACCAACATGCACATAAAAGCTCAATGAAAAACTCCTGCTTGGGTTTGGGGGGAAGGAGTAAGGAGTGCAGTGGAAAATGGTGATGTATTTTGCCCAGTAAATTACTGGGTACTGAGCAGAGTGGCGTAAAGCTGCTGATGAAGGTTGACAGTCCGCTGTTGATAGCAGGGGCTGAATACTTAGGAGTCTGCTGTGTTTGAAAATAGGAAAGTCATCATTTGGCAGAGTCAATGGGTCTGTTGTCAGCTGCACAACAGCTGGGTTATAGACTAGTAAGGCTAAGGAAGTCAGAGGAGTACAGAATAAACTAATTCTCTGCTGAGGGGATGGTTACTTTAAATGTCAGTAAGTTAAAGGCATTTCATTACTTGGTTCCAAGTGCCAGGTCTGCTTTTGGCAATGGCTTCTCCTTTTTTTTCTCCCCATACCACCATTGCAGCTTCTGTCTGAGATCACGTGGGGCTGTGTATGACCTGTGCTGCTGAGAACATTTCATCTTCCTGAATTGACAGTGAACATGAGCAAATTTATTTGGTTTATTATTCAGTTTGCAGTCTTTTCAGAACCTGCTTCAGGCAAATAACTCTTGCAGCTCAGTAACCCATTTGGGATCAAGTTTTATTGTAACCACATGGGTGTTGAAGAACAGTCTTAACTTCTTATGGGATTGATGTAAACATACACATTCAGTTTAATATGCTTCCAGTACAACTTTAATAAAACAGACTTCTTCTTCTCAAATCCAGCAAAGTATTTCATGCTGTAATTAAAAAGACACTGACGCTAAACCCCAAGAACATTAATGTTTTCACTGTTTTTTTAATAACGGTTAATCACAGCAAATTTAAGTTTTAATAATAGCTAGGAGAATAGTACTTCAGACAATTCAAATTAAGCTGGACACATTATGTTCAAGACAAGAGTCCCAAAGCAACCCTCAATAATTGCCAATTGTCCTCCTTTCTGCAAAATGCAATTCTTTCAGACTCAGGAAGATGCATGTTGCTCTAGAGTTTGCTTGCGATCTCTGCATCTCTCTCTCAAAGTCAGGCTGTAGAAAGAATAGCTTTAATACCTAAGAATTTTTTTTTTCTGCCACTGATTCAGGGTTGTGCAAAGAATGTTTGGACTGGTTCAATCAAACATTAAAAACTGTTAAAGCCATAACCAGCTTTTGAGCTACCTATTAAAATCTACTCCTGACATGCCTGATGCTACTGATCTCTTTATGGGTCACAAACAGCATGTTTGACTCAGCTGGTGCTTTCTTCTTTATCTGTCAAATGCAAGTCTTCCTAACAATGGAAGCGCAGATAAAGGGGTTGAACCCCACTGATACCAAATAAATAGTTAAAATAGAAAGTGGAGGAGGAATGCATATGATATGTCAGAACAACAGCAGCTCTGGTAGCTTAAATTCTATTTCCAAATTATGCTGGATTGTGCCAAATACTGCAGGAACTACATTAATGTATTCCTAAAAGTGGGCATTAGACCACCAAGAAAAGAAAGCAGCAACCACATGTGTGGAAGTTCTTTGCTAGTTACCAAAAAGATGAATGTTTTATCTAAAAATGCAAAGTAATCTCCTCCAGCAGTAATTCAGGGAACTGAAGAGTCATGTGCAGAGGCTTGGAGGTCACTTGTCACAGCCCTAAGGGACAAAGTTTTGACAATAAATACAGCTGCTCTCCCAGTCCTACACTGACCTGCAGAAAAAGCACAATCTTGTAGAAAAACGCAAATTCATATGACACACGATCTGGTAATACTGGGAAGTTGTACGATAGTCTTCAGACAATTTTCTGCCCTAAGGCTGAAGTCAAACCATTAGGACTGTCCTGGCCAGCAGAGAGAGCATTTCGCATGATGTACCCATTCTCATCTCCTGCTAAGATTCTCTACACTGTACTCTAATTAGAGTGTGTGTGTAGTAACACTGGCCCTTCAAAAATGCTCAGAAACCCAAAATAAAGCAACTCTTGCCATGTGGAAAATGTAGTAAAGGAAATAAGGATGATTGAAACAACGGTCAGCTAGGCAAATTATTTATACTCTGTGCTTCTATGTGTGACACTGTAATATCAACTGGGCTTATTTTGTAGTCTTATGTAATTTTTTTTTTTAGTCATTGTTGCTACTTTCTTTCAATTTATTTTTAATGCTAGAAGAAAGTTGGTGTTCTCTAGTTCTTAATTCTGGTACTAATTAGTCTGAGCTGCCAATCTGGTTGAGTCAGCATAATGATGTAAAGTGAAGGGGATACACAAGTCAAATCTTACAACTGGATCCTAATGAGCATTAGCAGATACATATACAGATGTATTAATATCACTGTCATCTAGTCCATGAGCAGTGCATTACAACTGCCTGCTCACGTTCCCCAAGAGCCTCTGTTAGAATCTCATGTAGATGGCTGAATCAAGGCAGTTATTTTACGTAGCTGTATATGATCATTTTAAGATTTTGCTGACCAGTGGGTTTTGAGTGGGGGGAGCATTCAGTAAATATTCTAGAGACACAAGAATGTAAAATATGGGGTTCAAACTGTTAAAGAAAATGTTTGTCTGGGACAAAGGCTGTTAAATATGGCATGTATATTCAGGTCCAACAAGACTAATTGGACCAGTCTTTTCCATCTTTTCTCCTAAATGACAAATTAAAATTAGGGACCAACAACTCCATGGTATCACTTTTCCATATACTGTTCAATAAGCAAGCCTACAAATTCACTTCTATAAAGATTTTTTTGTATGGCTTTAAATTTCCACCACTGCAGTAGCCTATCTCCTCTAGCACCTAAGATGAATGAGACACAAGGGAAATCAGAAAAAGGGAAGGCAGTGCCTTCTGTCTCACTGGATTGCATTGCATGTGAGCTGCTGGAAAGCTGCAGAGTCCTTTCAATGCAGACATTTGGAATTTGGAAAGTAGCTCCAATATCTCTGCTTCCACTGTCACAGACTACACTGAATATACAGCTTGGCACAAGGGTTTCATGTGGCAGTTTTTGCAAGGCATAGACAGTGCTTGCTAGCATTAGAAAATACCAAAATAACAATATACTCTGCATCCTTCAACTCCTTGATGTTGCAGGAAAAAAGTAAAATAAAATCTAACCCTTCAGTGGGCTATTTATGTTTGTGCCACTACAAGTTCATTTTCACTTGCTTATCGAAGAGCATTGGACTCTGTCAATTTTGAACAGGAAGTGCAAATCCCTGTCCTCATCCATGGATAGAGGAAAGAGAAATCAAAAGATATGAACCAAACTGAGCAAAGTTGTGCTGGAATGCAACGGAATAAACAGGAATGGAATATTGTTTTACTAAAAGAGGGGTTCCATATTTAGGAAGGCATATTGCCTTTCATTAAAAATATTTTTTTGGAAGTGCATCGCAATTCAGTTTTTCAAGGTGACTGTGGGATGTTGATGCACTTAAATTATGTGTCTAGCACATAAAATATTGTCTGTACTAAGCACAAAGAGTGACATTACTATTAATATCTGAAAAGAAACTGATTTTACATCTACAGTTCTAGAATCTATTTTCCTGAGTGGAGCTGTAAGCATTCATGGATTAAATTATAAAAATCATAAATTAATAGAAGCTAGAAAATGTGTAGTTTCACCTCTGCTGCTTTTCTACACGTCATAAAATGTATATATAGAAGAGCTTTGTTGCTTTTTAGACCTAGTAAGGACACAGAAATAGGAACTTTTACTAGGATTGTTAGAACCATCTTGTTCTACTGAGAAGCAGAACTTGCAACAAGTGCGTAATTGCTCCTTACCCTGCTGAATTTATCTTCGAGATTTCACAAAGCTCAGCTTGCTTGCAAATGTGGAATTCCTTTTGTCATTCCCCCTTGTTCTTGCATTGTACCATGCATCATTCCATTAGTCCACAGCTTAGTGCTTATTGAACTATCATCATCTTTTTTTGTGCTTAAAAATGTTTACTAAGGTTTTAACAGCATTCCTGCACGCAACAATAACTGTAGCAAACAGATGAAAAACACAGCCATTTCAGTGCAAAACAATTAGCTTACATATCCTTGAGACATTGCTTGTGTTATAAATTGCAAGTTAAGAAGGAAGAAACCATGCATGTTAATTGGAAATAAACAAAAAATACATTACTGGCATGTATTCTGACATAGCAAAATGCAGTACTTAAACTCTGCAATTAATAGGTTCATTTCATAGACAATATGTAAGTTCTTAATAGTCTTGCTTTAGAATATTGGATAAGTTATTCTGATCATCACACATAATTCAGGGTATTCCCATAGTACCCAAGACGGACAGAAAATTATCTTCATTGTACCCCAGCCTCCTGGAACATCACTGCTCTCTGCCTCCACATGCAGGCATTCTGAGGCCATAACTATGTATTCAGGGCTGGGCACTGGGCATACCTGGCATCACCAGCAGTCGCCCAGTCCCAAGCTTGCTTTGAGGTCTAGTAGAAGGGCTTTCAGGAAGAGTCAAAAGTCTCTTCTGCATAAATACAGAACAAACCCAGGGAGCAAAAAGTCATTTGTGAGGCCAGAAATTCCTACTTGTGAACCCCGAAGAGACTGGAAGAGTGACAAACTGCTGCCACCTGCTGTTGGTTCATTTTCAGACACCGAAGCTCAAGAAAACCAAATTCATTCATAGCAGAGAGCAGAAATTGCAAATCATTTCGTTCTTTGGGGAAAAGGGAAGAAACAACCTGCTACATTTATCCCAAGAGTAAGCAGGCACTGCTTAGACCTGTGGCACTACTGCCAATCCTATGGCTACTAGCATCCAGTACCTTGGCTTTTCTACCCTGCAATCGCCACTCTGTCAGTGACTTAAATGTGACCTTGAGAAAGCCAATTAAACTTTTTAATGCTGTTTTCCAAGCAGTAAAATGGAAATAAAACCTTCAGTGTTTTTGACAAGTTTATAAAGGTACTGGATATATTCATGTGGCTGTTTCGGAGAGTACTCTTTTATTGTTACCTTTACATCTTATTTCTGTCAGAAGTTTATTTTAATAAAGCTCCCATTGTGATAAAATTTACAAGGATTGTTAATAAGTAAGCATTATTATTCCACTGTGAGTCTGCTCCAATCATACATATAATAGGGTGAAAAGAGAACAACCTGAATCAATGCGGGGAGAGTAATACAATGGTTTTGTATGTGGCTCTATGCAGCTGATATTGGGGTCATGATAAAAATTACACAGTACTTCTGGAAACCTGCTTTTTAGAGATGTCAGTGATCGCTGCATTTTGAATCAGAGCTCAAGCTGATATGTTCCATGTTTACTAATAGATGCCAGTTCACGAAGCCTCATAGTGCGCATCATGTTAGCCAAATAGCTATGAGCTCTGACTAATTTTGCTACCTGCAGGTATCACGTATTTTTGAAGGTAATCCTTTCCTGTTGGTGACACTGTAATGCAGACTGTCCTGATCTCACTGCCAATTGTGGAAGGGTGAACCACAAAAGTGGAACTGCTGGCAGGTTATTTTCTGTGATCCAGAGCAGTGTCTCTCTGAGGGGGAATTTGATGGCCTTGGGTGAAAACAAAGTGAGCTGGTTCTCAAGCTGGCAGTTCTCTCAGGACCAGCAGCAAAGTCCTGCAGCTCTCAATCTTAAGAGTGGCCTGGAGCCTAACACACAGCTTGAAAACTCATGGGTATAGTTATATTTCTGAAGTCTGCATATACTTACTTTAAAGTAAGCATTCTTTTGAGCTGGAAAAGATCAGAATAACCGTGAAGTATACTAGCTTTGTATATAAAAAATGACCTGAAAGCAGTATGTTTGTCCACACATTTTTAATCATTATTTCAAAACCAAATATATCTAAGGTCAGCATCACTTTAAGATGCTCAGATGCATGTCTGTTATACATAAACAAAGCTGCAGATATAAGGCATTCCATGACTGCTTATCTGTGTGTTTGCTCTATTCTTTTAAGCAAATGAGCAATATTGGACAATGCAGTGTAAACTCAACAGCATTTAAGAAGGCACACTGGGGGCAAACTGCCCACTGGCAATGTACAGTGTGCAGCTACTTCAGGGAGCTGAGCCTGTGGTTTCCAATCTAAAGAAATAAATGCAAAAAGACAGGGCTTGCTCCTCTGATGCTGCTTTAATTACTTTATTTTATTAGATATAAAATTCTATTTAAACGGTGGTAATTCTCCCACCTATTTTTGTTTTGACAATAATCAAAATGAATATACGTAGACTGCTATCTGTGGTAAGAGCACCTTGGAGCCTCTTGGCTTTTTCAAATCAAAATTAACTTAAAGGAATCCCAGGGAGTTTCGTGGTGTTGCATCATCACGTGATGCATCAAACACTGCCACTGTTCTAGGATAAATCATAGAGTTATGCTCTATCCCTCAGCATGACAAATTCTGCAATAACTGACTTCTCACTTCCTATCTATGGAGAATTTAAAACTAAGGGTCTATTTTAAGAAAAAAAGCTCTTCTTTCTACTGTGGAAGAAGGGTAATTCATCCCCTATGTACAAATAAGTGATAGCAGTGTATCTTTACTTTCAGCTAGGAAAGGTTCCACTAGTCAATTCAATAGCATAAATTAGAAATTTTATCTTTATTCAAAGAGCAGCTGGGGTGTGAAGAAATTGTTGTTGCTGGTTTTACTAAGGGTTTTTGTTTCCTATCATGGTTAGCCTGAGTGTAAAACAAAAACCTTATCCAAAATCTCATGAATATGGAGATTTTTAAATTAGGACAAGGTGATTAATTTTTAATATTGTTATGTTGTTTGAATATACACTGAGGTTTTTTGTTTTCAGCTTGGACCACAAGCACGGAAAGAAGGGAGAGAGACTTCTGTCTGCTGGTTATCTTACTGGAGTAAAGTTCTCTATTTTCTGCTGTCAGACAATTTTCTTACCTTGAATGGGTCAACTTGAATCATCAGTACCTGCAGTTCTCTGTCTGTAAGACAAAATCTGAATCACTTTGTAAGTAAACCACTCTGAGCACTAAATAAATACTCAAGACTCATCATTTAATCTGTGAAACATTCTAAGACCTGTTCATGCGAATCTTTCACTCAGCTGAATATTAATAAATACCGGAAATACAGTCTGAGAAAATACAGTCACTCGAGATTTCCATGAAAACTGGTGCTCAAACAATCTGTAGAGTTTTTCACTAAGCCAAAGAAACATCTCAAGTTTCTCACTGATAATCCTATTGTGGTAAAGGTGGAATAGTTCATGCCCTCAGTCTGTAGATTCAATGACTAACATGCTTGTCTGCTCCTTCTGAAGCTGGAAACAGCACTTTCCAGAGAGGAGGAACATGCATGCCAGCTGTTGAAGGTTCTGCTGGCCCTCATTCCTTATTTTCCCTTTCTTCTTTCAACAGTTCTTACTGGTAATGTTGCGATACTGATTTCTCATTTCTGTTCACATTACAAAATTATATAATGAACCCTATCATGCGAGGAGCAGCAGAACAGTATACAGTGTTGACATTAGGCTAGCCTACAACATGAAAGATAGAGGTCTCTGAGCAACCTCAGATGGGAAAATTAATTGGAGAATATAAGACAGCTCTTTTGACTAGTGCTGAGTAGAAGGGGAGAATCACCTCCCTTGACTTACTGGCAATACTTTTCCTATTACAGGGCAGGATACCACTGAGCAAGGGTGAATTGCTAGCTCATGATCAACTTTGTGTCCCTGTGCCCATCAGGACACTCCGATCCTCTTCTGCCAAGTTGCTTTTCAGCCACTTGGTCCAAGCCAGTACTGTTGCATGAGGTTATTCCTCCCAGGTTACAGAGCTTGGCATTTTCTTTTGTTGAACTTCATGGAGCTTCTGTTGTTCCATTTCTGCAGACTGTTGGTGTCCCTCTGAACGGCCACACCACTGTGAAGTGTATCAGACACTGCTCTCCATTTTGTATCATCTGCAACCCTGACATAGGTGTACTCTGTGCTGTCATTCAGGTAGTCAGTGGTATCTTTAAACAGTACTAATCCCAGCATCAGCCCCTGGACCTTGAGGATAAACCTCAAGCTGGAGGTCATGCCACTGATCACAGTCCTCTGAATCTGGCAGGTCAGGCAGTTTCAGTCTGCCTTGTGGTCCATTTATCTAGCTCATTTTTCTCAGCTTGCCTATGAAAAAGTCTTGAGACACAGTCTTACTAAAGTTGAGATACATAATATCCACTTGCTACTTCATTATTTCAGTGTACTGACTTTGAAATACAAGAATATATGAGATGCCATAGGGAAAAATGTAATAAAATCTCTAAAATTGAAATGCATGACCTTTCTTAGATTTGCTTTCTCTAACACAGATAGTGTTTTGGGATAGTCCAACTAGGTTTACTGACATGCAACAAATTTGCCTGATTACAACAGATGAAAAATATTGCTTAGGCAATTGAAAGTGAGAGCTGACAAGGTCATGGTCCTGATTATGGAATGCTTTTCAATGGCTCTCTCCTGATGCACTAAGTTGCTATAGTGATTATCCATCTGCTTTTACAGCAGCTTCATAAACATCAAGGAAAGCTAATCCATTTGCCTGTAATATTAATTCTGAATATTAAACTGTTATATGAAAGAGGGTGATACTTGATGCTTCTAGGTCATTAAAGGTTTCCCTGAGCAGATCGGAAATGATATTGCACGGCATTATGGGCTGTAGACAAAAAGTTTTTCAAACCTGCTAAGAGAAGTAAGAAAATTACCAAGAAGAGCTGATAAATCTTATCCAGAATATCTGAATTAAATTGTTTGTTCATAGTATATATGCAACCAAAGGAGACACTACAGTGTAGTGTTTATTTTTTGCAGGGGGCAGGTATTATCATAATACAGTCTAAGCGCACGATTTGAGGATCATGTCTCTGTTTTAATTTAATTAAGGAGCCTTGCATACTAGGACCTGACAGCTACTAAACCCATAAAGGACGTAGTCACCCCGAAGATCCTATAATTCAGACAATAGCACAAGCATCTCGGTGGACAAGGATCCTTTGTTCCCTTATCTTGTTGTGTTTCAGTACCTTTTCTTTGTAACATAAAAACCATAGACAATAAAAAAAAAGAACCTTCTCAAGCTTCATCGGAGCAATCCCAGGCACAGCTACAGGTTGGGAAGAGAAGAGATTCAGAGCGGCCCTTCGGAGAAGGACTTGGGGTGCTGCTCGATGAGAAAATGAACATGAGCCGGCTTCAGTGTGCGCTCGCAGCCCAGAAAGCCAACCGTATCCTGGGCTGCATCAAAAGGAGCGTGACCAGCAGGTCGAAGGAGGTGATCCTGCCCCTCTACTCTGCTCTCATGAGACCTCACCTGGAGTATTGTGTGCAGTTCTGGTGTCCTCAACATAAAAAGGACATGGAACTGCTGGAACAAGTCCAGAGGAGGGCCACGAGGATGATCAGGGGACTGGAGCACCTCCCGTACGAAGATAGGCTGAGAAAGTTGGGGCTGTTCAGCCTGGAGAAGAGAAGGCTGCATGAAGACCTCATAGCTGCCTTCCAGTACCTGAAGGGGGCCTATACAGATGCTGGAGAGGGACTCTTCAATAGGGACTGTAGTGACAGGACAAGGGTAATGGGTTAAAACTTAAACAGGGGAAGTTTAGATCGGATATAAGGAGGAAGTTCTTTACTGTAAGGGTGATGAGGCACTGGAATGGGTTGCCCAGGGAGGTTGTTGTGAATGCTCCATCCCTGGCAGTGTTCAAGGCCAGGTTGGACAGAGCTTTGGGTGGCATGGTTTAGTGTGAGGTGTCCCTGCCCATGGCAGTGGGGTTGGAACTGGATGATCTTAAGGTCCTTTCCAACCCGAACTATTCTATGATTCTACGATTCTAAGCTCTTGCAGAGCACTTCAATCAGCAGATATTCATACATTTTGCAAGTAAACACCTCACCATTGTTGCAAACATAGTAAGGTGGATCCTGGAATGACATATAATTACATAGATATATGTATGTTTGTGTAGGTAGTCATGCAGATGAAAATATTTTGCTTGTTCCTTTTAGAACATTGGCAGGGTTGTTTTAGCTCATACTAGTTATATATTTTAACCTGAAATTACTCTGCATAAAACTTTGGAAATAATAGCTAAGATTTTCAGATAACTCATAGAAAAATAAGTCATGCTGTGACAGACAATTTCAATGACAAAGAGACTTTCTGGTTTGTGCATGTAGCTTCTCACACAGCAGGATAAAATTCCAGAATTGGAGATCCTGAACACCCCTGTGATGCAATGAATAAATAACAGTGGCTGATCCAAAACCAATTAAAAACAACTCAGCTTTAAGTCATGCTGAAGCACAAACAATAAGTTGGGAAGAGATCATAGCATCTTGCAAGACATCCAGCTGTTAGATCTTGATAAATATATTTCTTCTTACCCAGGCATTTCATGGCTTATAGTTTCTCTCCAAGCTCTTTAGGAAAGTTGACAAGGGACCTCTCAAGAAGTAAATAATGTCTCCCAGTCCCTGAAATGAAAGAAGGGAAAAGGAACAAGAAGCATTTCTTCGCAAGTTGTCAACAGCAGCTTGATACTTTGCAGCCTAGTCTGAGGAATGTAAACTACCGGAAGTATCTAAAACTGTGCATCTACCCTTAATGCAGGAAGACATCCATAGTGGGACTGTGTAAAGTAAGATGATTTTAATTTATTAGAACACTAAAATGCTTAAGAGACAACAATCCTTTCTCGCAGCTAAAGACTTTTTAAAGATTTAAACCACTCAGGTAAACTGAATTTGTACATCACAGAACAAGAACCCTGTCTCAGCCAGGATTATATAATGCAAGGACATGTATACATAAGAGCAAATCTAGAGAGTGGCTGCATTTTTTGGAAAACTGTGTAACCTAGGAGAACTAGCCATTCATATTCACTTTATTTCTTTAGTCAGTGCTAAAAACAGATGAAGAAATGAGGGAGAGCTTCTCACTGAGAGAAGAAATGTCTGATCTCCTCACCCTGTTAATCCCTTCTCTTTTTTTTATTTTCTAGAAGACAAAAAGGCAGTAAGACTGTACCCAGAAAGTGGGCTTGTGAGAAATACATAAGATGTTGTGAATGAGTGGGTGTTTGCAGGCTAGGGAGCAGGCAACTAGCATAAAGGACAGCAGAGTACTTGGACAAGGATTCTGCGTAGGAGATTGTGGATTTGCTTGTGATGGATGGTCTAAGGGTTGATAAAATCAGGAATGTATGGCCATCTAACAATGATAGCCAGCTGTCCATGTTCTAACAGGAGCAGAAAGAAGATGCATAGAAGAGATAGGAAGAAAAAAGAATAATAGAACATGGCCTCTTAGTGCCCTTTAGATTGCAAGGCATCTGGAAAAGTATTTGGAGGCCCAGTGGAGAGAATATTTAGAAATGCATGCAGAGATGCTACCAAATCTAAGACCAAAGTGTCAGCACTGAGTTTTGTGATGCCTACAGCCCGGGAATGATGGCAACTAACTCCTATGATGAGGCATATAATTAGCATATCATGGATGTTTTTATTCACTATGAGTTTGCTAAATAGAAATCACTTATTCAGCACAGGAGTTGGTATTGGGTAAAGACGGTATTGTCATGTAAGTGGAACACTAAACCAAAGCAGCAAGACAGAAATAGGTATTTACTTACCCATCCCATTATTCAGAAATGTCAAGCAGAGACTAAGAGGCAGTGGCTTATCCTTCTCCTCACTTAAGAAGAAAGATAAAAATTAAATTAACTTATCTCAGCTCAGAAAATCTAACTAATTTTCTGTGTTTGGCTATCTTTGTAAAGCAAAGAAGTCTCCTAGGACAGGAAATAAATCAAAATCATCTGGGTTTGCACTGGAAACAAGCGGTACAAAGGCAAAATTCCCCAGATACAGGCCAGAAAACATGGTTTGTTTTTTTCCCATCTATGTGAAGGAAAACAAGCTTTTATCCCTCAGTGTTTTGTTGTAGGTTGTTACACTCCTGAGCTGTACTATGGGCACAGCTGTTATAAGCAAACAAACAGCCTGAGCCAGTGTCACACCGGGATGATTACCATTAAACTCTTACCTTTCACACAGCTTGCAAGCTCACAGTGTTTCATGTCATGAAAATATCAGGTGTTTGCAGGTACTCTCCCCCTTAACTGGCCTTTAAGTCCATTCACTTGGAGAATTACATGTTAACAGTTTTCTGTGGTCAGAGATCCCCTGCAGCCACATGTCAGATTTCTTGTCTCTTCACTGACTAGCACTGGCACAAAAGGCTGTAGTTATGGTTCTGGGTTTTTCTCTCAACTACCTGTCCGTCACACCTGCTAGCACCTTGCACAACACTGAAACTGGACACTGAATAGTGCCTTTTGGTGATACGTATTTCAGAGCAATGCAGACCTTCCAAAGGAAAAGAAAAAAGAGTTTTGTTTGGGGGTTGTTTTGTCAGGGGTTTTGTTGTTTTGTTTTGCTTCTTGTGGCTGATGCTTGTATAGCAAACTCTGTATCTAAACCAGGTGTTTGAATTTTTCTGAGAACTCTGTTTACCCATGGTTCCCTTTCTGCACTTGACACAGGTCAAAAATGCTCAGCAATGTTTTCCATCATCATCAATAATTCACAAACTATAATGGAGCTAAGAATCATTTTTTATTCATAAAGCTTTTGTTTTTGCATGGGAATTTCAGGCTTGGTTTGTATATGGCAGGAATAATGTATGACAGGGTGTGAACTTCAGTGGCTTATAAGAGCATGCAAGCCTCAGATATGTTGTTGAGTGGAAGACTGTGAGGCCACTTGCACAGAAGAAGAGGATCTAACTCATTAGCACCGTAGACTCATACACTATGTGGCTGCTTACAGAGATATATTATTTCCACTACATTGACCCTGTCAAAAAGTGTAGGCTTAACATCTCATCTGCTGGTCCCTAAAATGTTAAGACATAGTTGGAGAATATGTCAGAGTGAAGATCCATCAATATTGCTTTCCCTGAAAATACCTCCCTGCTTGGAGCTAATAGCCACATTCAACTCAGCAGCAGTGAGAGCCTAGCTGACAGCATATGGCCCCAGGGTCCTCAATATCACACACTAGGGCAGGGAGCAACCCAACAGAATAACTTTGAAATGAAAGAGGAGCTAATGCTGTGTCTATATGGTATGGCCCTGTCTGGCTGCAAGGATATCAGAAGTCATTGACACTAATTTTGTGGGTTGTGATGTCCTTGCACAGACAAGACCAGAAGATGCAGGCACATGTCTGGTATCTGTAGGAGCTATGTGGCCACGCATACACATATTTGAATCATGTGAGGAATCATCTTACATTATAGCGTTTTATATGAATGCATGACTACGAATTAACATCTAGATGACAGGAAACAGTCCTTCACCTCTGCTTTTCTCTCAACTGAGGACTGGCCAAAATCTATGGTTTAGATGATGATCTGTAAGTGAAGACAAATACTACTAACGTACCTCTATATTCTCCACAGCTGCCCTTGTAAGAGTTCAGAAGCCCTTGACCTAAAGATTTATGATAAGAAAACTTGAAGCCAGCTGGATTTTACAAAGCCCATTTTGCATTTGTTAACTGACCTCTCTCTAGAAGAACACAGCAACAGCTCATATCACTGTTCCTGCATATAACAGAAAGCAAGCAATAAAACTCCCACCAGCTTAATCCCATTTACAGCGAATCTAGAAAAGGGACTTTTTCAGCTGTCTAACTAAGCAAATGAGAAGCTGAATGATATGCAACATTGTTTACTGTAGAAAATAATATTATGTAATCATCAGTCATGCAGTTTTCAAAGACAAATAATTGGTCTGCTGTAATTAATATCCTACTGCTTTGAGGCCTAGCCTATAATTCTGCCGGGGGAAGATGAACAAATTAAGCTATTCAGTTGACACATTGAGCTTAGCCAGGTCATCTCCCCAAAATTTCTCTGTTACTCAGTGGAGAGACAAATGCTCTTCCTAGCAGCAACAGAGTACCAAAATCCATTTTCTCCATTGAATCACCTCTGGGAGAAGCCCATTTGAAGTCTAGTTGCTCAAAATTGGGTGATTTTAGTATTTCCTTATATTCAATTACACTTAAATTTGGACATCATCTCAGTGAATACTCCCTAATACGTTTGTCATTGGTTTCAGATTAACTCCTTTGCATAAAAGTAGAATCAATGAGCTAGGGGCTGATGCTGCAATCCTGGCAGTCATTCTGTGTTCACAAAAATGGGGAGAGTGGGGACAGTTGCTGAGGTGAGTAGCTTGAGAGAGGACGCCTGCAACACCGGAGCGGAGAGGGGAGAGATCAGCGTCCAGGAGCCTCACCTCAGAGCGACAAGAGCCACTGAGGAGGGAGCCTCAAGTCCTCAACAGGACTTGCCCAGGACTCGGAAGCTCAGCTCCCGCGAGGGGCTGACTCACAGGGGGCGGAGCCAAGAGGAGTGGCACCAGCTGGGAGTGGCTAAAAACCTTCCCAGGGAGCGCGGCGACCAGGAGCGCGGCGAACAGAGCCGGCAAACAGAGAGCGTCGAGGCAGAGGGTCGAGGCAGTTTGCGCGGCAGTTCGCGCGGGCAGGCGAGCGGGTAGGCGAGCGGGCAGGCGAGCGGGCAGGGAAGCGTTCCATCCGCCTCATCGAGAGGACTCGCCTGGAGTACAGGAGGGGGAAGGAGTGCTGAGGGACGTAGACGGATTGATTGACCAGATAGATCATGGTTACAACACGATCGAAAGCTGTAGTGAGTACTAATGTGGGTATCCAGACTGAGCCTTCCTGCAGACATGCAGCTGTGCAGGTCTCTGGCTGCAGCGAATGCCTGAGCCTGGCACTTGTATTGGAGGGAGCCAGTGACACTGCTTGTGTTCGCTGTGAGCAAATAAATGACCTGCTCAGGCAGGTGGCTGAACTGAGGGAGGAGGTAGAAAGGTTGAGAGCCATTAGAGAGTGTGAAAGTGAAGTAGATTGGTGGAACCACACCCTAAGGTAAGGGCAGAGGGAAGTGGTTCAACAAGCTATGGATCCCCTTCCCTCCTACCATCAGACAGAAGGAGAGAGCTTAATGGACAAGGATGGATGGAGGGAGGTTCCTCCTCGGAGAGGTAAGCGAAAACCCTCACAATCCCTTCCTCCCTCCCAGTTGCCCTTGAATAACAGGTATGAGGTCTTGGAAATTCAGGGCCAGGTGAATGGAGATGGTGAGGCAAATCTATCTAGTGAGTCACCCAGGGCTAGTCACTCACCCACATGCCTCAGAACTTCCCCAACCAAGAAGAAAAGAAGAGTAATTGTGGTGGGTGACTCCCTTCTGAGGGGAACAGAAGGGCCCATTTGTCGACCGGATCCACCCCACAGGGAGGTCTGCTGCCTGCCTGGGGCTCGGATTAGAGATGTTAAAAAGAAGCTCTCTGAACTGGTGCAGCCGTCTGACTACTACCCACTGCTGGTTTTTCAGGTTGGCAGTGACGAAATTATTACGAGGAACGTAAGGGCAATGAAGAGAGACTACAGGGCCCTGGGACGGCTGGTTAAAGGGTCTGGAGCGCAAGTGGTGTTTGCCTCCATACCTGTTGCAAGCGAGGGTGAAGGGATATATAAGGAGACTCTGCAGGTTAATGTATGGCTACGTGACTGGTGCCAAAGGCAGGGGTTTGGGTTTTTCAGTCACGGGTTGCTGTATGGGACACCTGGTTTGCTGGTGACAGGCGGGATACACCAGTCCCAGAGAAAAAAAAGGGTTTTGGGGCAGGAGTTAGCAGGGCTTATTGACAGGGCTTTAAACTAGTTAGGAAGGGGGGAGGGGATTTAACTGGGCCTGTTGGGGACAAGCCCAAGAGGAACATGCTAGGGATTGAAGGGTGGCGGGCTAAGGAGGACTATCAATCTCTTGTTTCACTTGTGGGAAAGGATAGCTCTTTAGACCCTGTCCCGCAGGGGAAAAAGAGTACTAGGACTGGCTCCCTGAAATGCCTGTACACCAATGCACGCAGCATGGGGAATAAACAGGAGGAGTTAGAAGTCTGTGTGCGGGCTAAAGGTTATGATCTAGTGGCGATTACAGAGACATGGTGGGACAGTTCACATGACTGGAATGTGGTCATGGATGGCTATGTCCTTTTTAGGAAAGATAGGTCAGCGAAGCGAGGTGGTGGAGTTGCTCTTTACGTGAGAGAGCAACTAGAATGTATTGAGTTCTGTCCGGGGTCGGATGAGGAGCAAGTGGAATGTCTGTGGGTACGAATCAAGGGGCTGACTGGCACGGGTGATACAGTTGTGGGGGTCTATTACAGACCTCCTGATCAGCACGAAGGAGTTGATGAGGCTTTCTACAGGCAACTGGAAGTAGCCTCGCGACTACATGCCTTAGTCGTCGTGGGGGACTTTAATTACCCCGATATTTGCTGGAAGACTCACACAGCCAGTCATTCACAGTCTAGGAGGTTCCTCGAGTGCATTGATGATAATTTCTTAATGCAAATGGTGGACGTACCAACTAGGGGAGCAGCGCTGCTAGATTTAGTACTCGCCAACAAGGAGGGTTTGGTCGAAGTGGTGACGGTCAATGGCAGCCTTGGCTGCAGTGACCATGAGATGGTGGAGTTTAGGATCCTGTGTGGGAGGAATAGAATACCTAGCAAAGCCACAGTTCTGGATTTCCGAAGGGCCAACTTTGGCCTCTTCAGTCAACTGCTAAGGGAAGTCTCATGGGAAAGTGTACTAGGCGGTAAAGGGGCTCAAGATAGTTGGTTAGCATTCAAGGACCGCTTCTTCCAAGCTCAGGATCGGAGCGTCCCAATGAGTAGGAAGTCAAGTAAGGGATCTAGGAGACCGGCGTGGTTAAACAAGGAGCTGCTGGGCAAACTCAAGTGGAAAAGGAGAATCTATGGATTATGGAAGGAGGGGCTGGCCGCTTGGGAGGAATATAGGACAGTTGTTAGAGGATGTAGGGAGGCAATTAGGACAGCTAAGGCCTCCTTGGAACTCAATCTTGCTAGTCGGGTTAAAGACAATAGAAAGGGCTTCTTCAAATACATAGCAAATAAAACTAAAACAAGAGGCAATATAGGCCCACTGCTGAACGAAGTGGGTACCCTGGAGACAGAGGATATAAAGAAGGCAGAGGTGCTGAATGCCTTCTTTGCCTCTGTCTTTACTCCTGCAGACTCTCCCCGAGGGCCCCGGATTTCTATAGCCCCAGAAGGAGTCAGGACAAAGGAGGAGTTTGCTTTGGTAGATGAGGATTGGGTTAGGGATCAGCTATGCAAACTGGACATCTGTAAATCGATGGGTCCGGATGGAATGCACCCACGGGTGCTGAGGGAGCTGGCGGAGGTCATTGCTAGGCCACTTTCCATCATCTTTGGTAAGTCGTGGGAAATGGGCGAGGTGCCTGAGGATTGGCGGATGGCAAAGGTCACACCAATCTATAAGAAGGGCAAGAAGGAGGACCCGGGTAATTATAGACCGGTCAGCCTTACCTCCATCCCTGGAAAGATGATGGAACAACTTATTCTTGACTCCATCACTAGGCATATCAAGGATGAGGGGGTCATTAAGAACAGCCAACATGGTTTTATGAGGGGGAAGTCATGTATGACCAACCTTATAGCCTTCTATGAGGAAGTGACTAGGTGGAGGGATGATGGTAGAGCGGTAGATGTAGTTTTTCTTGATTTCAGTAAGGCATTTGATACTGTCTCCCACAGCATCCTCATAGATAAGCTAAGGAAGTGTGGGCTTGACGATCAAGTAGTGAGGTGGATCGAGAACTGGTTGAAAGGAAGAAGGCAGAGAGTTGTGGTCAATGGCGCAGAATCTAGCTGGAGGTCTGTGACTAGTGGAGTTCCTCAGGGGTCGGTGCTGGGACCGGTGCTGTTTAATATTTTCATCAATGACCTGGATGAGGGAACTGAGTGCACCCTCAGCAAGTTTGCTGATGACACAAAACTGGGAGGAGTGGCTGACACACCAGAGGACTGTGCTGCCATTCAGCGAGACCTGGACAGGCTGGAGAGTTGGGCGGGGAGAAACTGGATGAAATTTAACAAGGGCAAGTGTAGAGTCTTGCATCTGGGGAAGAACAACCCCATGTACCAGTACAGGTTGGGGGGTGACCTGCTGGAAAGTAGTGAAGGGGAAAGGGACCTGGGGGTCCTGGTGGATAGGAGGATGACCATGAGCCAGCAATGTGCTCTTGTGGCCAAGAAGGCAAATGGCATCTTAGGGTGCATTAGAAAGGGAGTGGTTAGTAGGTCAAGAGAGGTTCTCCTCCCCCTCTACTCAGCCTTGGTGAGGCCGCATCTGGAATATTGCGTCCAGTTCTGGGCCCCTCTGTTCAAGAAGGACAGGGAATTGCTTGAAGGAGTCCAGCGCAGAGCCACAAAGATGATTAAGGGAGTGGAACATCTCCCTTATGAGGAGAGGCTGAGGGAGCTGGGTCTCTTTAGCTTGGAGAAGAGGAGACTGAGGGGTGACCTCATCAATGTTTACAAATATGTGAAGGGTAGGTGTCAGGATGATGGAGCTAGGCTTTTTTCAGTGATATCCAGTGATAGGACAAGGGGCAATGGGTGTAAACTGGAGCATAGGAAGTTCCACGTTAACATCAGGAAGAACTTCTTTACTGTAAGAGTGACAGAGCACTGGAACAGGCTGCCCAGGGGGGTTGTGGAGTCTCCTACACTGGAGATATTCAAGGCCCGCCTGGACAAGTTCCTGTGTGATGTACTGTAGGTTACCCTGCTCTTGCAGGGGGGTTGGACTAGATGATCTTTTTAGGTCCCTTCCAACCCTTGGGATTCTGTGATTCTGTGATTCTGTGATTTCATGGTGGCAGTCCAAGCGAGGAAGTTGTCCTGGGTTTAGCAGTAGCAGTCAATTTTTCTCCTTCTTAGTAGCTGGTGCAGCGCTGTGTTTTGACTTTCAGCCGGGGAACAGTGCTGATAACACCGATGTTTTTAGTTGTTGCTCAGTAATGTTTAGTCTGACCAAGGACTTTGTGAGTCTCATGCTCTGCCACGGACGAGGGGAGGCCGGGAGGAAGCAGAGACAGGACACCTGACCCAAGCTAGCCAAAGAGGTATTCCATACCACAGCACGTCATGCCCAGGGAGGTAACTGGGAGTTACCCGGAAGGGCACGGGCTCTTCTTCCGGGTGTTAGGCTCATTTCAGTGGGTGGTATCGTATTCTCTTCCCTTGCTATTTTCTCTTATCATTATTATTATTGGTGGTAGCAGTAGTGATTTGTGTTATACCTTAGTTACTGGGCTGTTCTTATCTCAGCCCATGGGAGTTACATTCTCTTGATTCTCCTCCCCATCCCTCCAGGAGTGTTTGTGTGTGTGTGTGGGGGGGGGGGGGGGAGGAAAGAAAGAGGGAGGAAGGGGGAAAGTGAGTGAACGAGCTGCGTGGCTAGGTTTAAACCACAACAGAGGTCTACTTCTGCAGTCCCCAGCTGCCAGAATGATGCTCACCAGGGAAACACAGCAGGAAATACTGAAATCGTGTGTTCCTAAACTACAAGATACTCATTGGAAATCTGCACATATTCGACTGTCAATCATCCTATTAAATTATTATTTTATTTTATTTTTAATTCACAGTGCTGCTAACTCACCTTTCCTGCAAGGTCACTTTCAGCTGAACTGTCAAGTATTTTGAGAAAGCTACATATGTTGGATTGAGCGAAAAGAGAAAGGTTTGCTGTTTTTTTTTCATGAAATACAGGAATACTGTTTGGTTAAAAATCTTACCTTCAGTTAAGCCATTTACTCATGAGTCATGTGTCAGGACTTTGCTGAATTTCTCCTGGGGGCTGACTTTGGGGTTATTTGGGCAGCAGATATTCTGGACCACAAGTAGAAATAGCTAGGGACTGATGAGAACTACTGAGCTTGAAGGAAGCAGACAGAGGGCAAGTCAGCACAGAATTACTGCTTCTTTTGTCTAGGGATTGAAATTGCCTGCTTTATCCCCAGTGCCTCTAGTCACCGGCTACACTTGTAGTTTTACAGGCCTGGAGCTAACAAAGCATTTAAGTGTGTTGTCAGAGAGGGTTGAGACTGCACATAATTCACAGCTGATGACAAGATAGAAAAGAAATTACTTGCAGACTCAACCTTCAACACTGACAGTCTGAGCAGAGGGGGTCACAGAGGAGACTGCTTTAACCAGATCCAAGTTAGTCAACTTTTCTCTTCTGCCTGTTTCTAAGCAGAGAAGCTGGTAGTCAGGTAGGTTTTAAGGAATATAAATGAGTCAGCAGTTCCACTTTATGACTGTTTTTAAATCAGTCTTCTTTGTTATTAGGATTACCATATTCCCAGAGTTTTTAGTGGGATGTTATTGAAGAAAATTAAAAAATAATAAGAAAAATCTCCTACAAAATCATCTATGCAGGACTAAGGGCTGTTGCACTCAGTCAGAGACAAGGGGAATGAAGTAAAGTATGCTGCACTAAGGAGCTGTGCTGTTGTTCAGCTGCTAGTAGACAAAACAAAAAATCCTCCCCAAACCAGTAGAAACTGACACTGAAAGCAACCCAGCAGTAATAAATTCATGATCACTGCTCTGTCACAGGTTTTCAAAATAATCTCAGCATGTTACTGAGCCTAGATACTCTAAAGTGTTCATTGGTGTCCAACTCCCAGGTATTTCACTGGGAGTAATCAGCATTTTGTGGTTCTGAGATTTAGTTTCTGTGTACCTCACATCTTCATTTGTGAAATGAAATAGAAAATCAGGTTTTCACTGTAGCTTACCCTTCCCAGTGTGGCATTATGAGGCTGATCAGTGCAGAGCTGGTTAGCTGCTCTGCTGCAGGAGAAGAAACTTCCCTGGCCTCAGTCCGTCCCCTGCCTAACGTATCCCTGCTCACCAAGGCACTTACTTAAGAACATATCCAAGTCCTTTTCTGAATCATAGCAGCTGGTACAAATTAGGGGGGGGCAGCTTTCATCATGTTCTTCAGACCTCTGAGAAAAATGAGAGATGATACTGAGGTGAAGTGACTCAAATGAGGAGGTAAGTAATCAATACCAATGCACATCAATATAGCACAGTCCCAGATTCCTCCCATCTGGAAATAATACTCATGGCAATCATTTGAAAGCAGACCAGATGGAGGCTGAAGCAGCAGAGGAGAAAGAAGAGACAGTATATTTCTGTCTTTAAAATCACAGAAGAGGCAGAAGCTTAATTTACAAATAAAATATAATAATGTGCCTGTAAGTAAGCTGTACATTAGTCAGTGGTGTTCTGCTCCATAGCAGTACTTTGTGCCTGTAGTCATTGAGGTTTTGCTATATTTGACAATGATATACAACTACTAGGTAAAACCCTTAAATACTATTTTCTAAATCTGTATTTATATTGACACAGATTATTTATCTTTTTGACAATATTAATCACCCAAAATATAATCTGTAAATTAAAAACTATAATATTGTTATCCAGAAATACTGCATCCCGCTGAGAACATTTGTCTTCTGTGTTGCTTCTCTAATAGAAAAAAGTTATTACATGATTCACTTAACTATGTCTGTATTAACTATGATGCAACTTTGCTATAGTTTTCTCAGCCTTCTGTAAATTAAATGAAAGACTTGACTCCTTGAGATCTTCTGCAACTTCTGTTGTTTGAGATTGTGGTCTTTTTTTGAAGATTAATATGTATTGCAAAGTGTTAGAATATACAAATATTTTAAAGCCCACAAATCTTTTCTAAGCTGTACAAAACAATCTAAAGCATTGAGCTTAAAGCTTCTGAGTAGCTGTGCTGATTAACATTCCCATGGGCCATTTCCATACTAAGGGCCTAGTATAAATGATTTCAATAATACATCATAGATGCTGTTGCTACTTTGCAACAATTTACATTTTCTCCATTTCTGCCACCAAAGCAGATGTTCTATAGTTGGATGCAAGAAATACCCACCTGTTGCCCTACAGCAGTCAGCCACAACAGATTCCTTCCTGGACATCTTTAGGATCACATCACAATTCACAAAACTATCAATAGGAAAGGAAAAGAACTGATTAAACTTGCAGGCTCCTACCTTGTCTCCAGAATCATCCAGTAGAAATCTTGAACATTTTCCTTGAAGCCTAAAAAAGAAAATAAAATAAAAATTGCACCTCCCCCCCAAAAAATCACTGCATTATCACTCTCTTAATCAGTTAGAATTTTATATGTAGCTGCACCATAAAATTTGAAGTCTTTGCCAACCTAAGCGCAAAATAGATTACAGAGAGAAGCTGTGATTAATTTGTAATCCTCAGGCCTATTGCACTAAATTCTGATTCCTTTTCTTTCTTTTTTTTTTTTCCATTTTAATAGTAATTTTTGGCTGACAAATATCAAAGCCCTCTGAAGATTTCAGAAAACAAGGCTGATCTTTAGCTTGAATAATATGTTATGCCTATAGGCTAGAAATGATTATGAAGTGCCATGTAAAGTGACAGAATTTTTGTACTGTCAAAGTGCCAGCCTCTTTTTCAGATAATTTACTACCTGTATGGTCGTATTTGTTCTCTGGCATAAGGAATTAGTTAGCACTGGAAAATATTCTTCACCAAGTTGGTTCTTTTAAATTGTTAACCCATTAGAACTGCCATGTAGAGAGCTGCTATAAAATAAAATAGCATCTGTGCTTGTCAGGTCCAGTTCAAAGACTAAGTAGGAAGCAAATTAATAGAAGCCAGGCTTCATTTGTACTTCTACTGAGAGAGCAAGGAATTAGCTTTCAGATTTTAATTGTAATTGCATATTCAGGTCTATCTTGACCTTTTTAAAAGTTTAACATCCAATTTAAACAGATACTTATGGCTTTGCTCATGCTGTTTTGCTGACAACTAGCAAATGCATGGTCCTCATCTTTTGCAAATTTCATAGATTCATAGAAGTCAATGGAACTATGTTTGGTTATGTAGACTCCGTCAAATTTCAGAGTTTGGTAAAATAACCTCTATAAAAGAGCTAGGTGTCTTTTTCCATTCAGGTTTTTGTCTCTCTGTGAAAGCTGCAAAAGAAAATATTCTCCATTAGAAGCCTAAAGAAACCAAAATTTGAATGCTTAGCTGACCACAAAACATAAATGGTTCTAATACCTTTCCACCACTACTCTTGTGCCTGCTGAATGGGACAGGGAGACCCTCCACTGGTCCCACTAATCTCAATGCTCTATTTTCATAGCACACTCTGTAGTCCAGGGATTTGGCGCAGTAGCCCCTGAGTATTGCTCTCTGAAGTTCACAGGATTTGTTTCAAAAAACTGAAAACTGATCTTAACCAGATGGAGCTGTCATTTTCTGCCTTTTTGAATCACTTTTTTCTTTATTTTTTACACAAGTAAATTGTAAATATCAATATCACTAATTATCTTTATTAGGCCTGATGCAATAAATAATCATTTTACTCTCTTTTTTCCACCTCCTTTGGTTCGTTCTTCTCCAACCTAAGGTTCAGCTCTTTCTACTGTACTCAAGAATTTTATTTGGGTGTGAAACTCAAGGTGATTCAATTATATTAAATCATTATTTTATTATATTTGCTCTCCATGAGAGATTGCAGTATTACTCACATGATTAGTTCTGCAAATCAGCAGTTCGCAAAATTTAAGACCTTACAGAAGCAGTTTGTGTATACTTCATTTTATAAAGTATAGTCATGAATAGTTTTTGTTACACTATGTTAGTTTTCAGCATGTGGTTGTGAGACAGCTGGGTTCTTAATAAGGGTCAATCAAAAGCCCTCCCCAAAAAACTCATGGTAAATTCAATGTCAATTTTATGTAGGGACATAATACTCAATCTACATTGAACACTAGAAAATATAAACAACATTGTAATGTTACAACTTTATCTTTTTTTCCTAAGATGTTAAAGATTTCATAATTCTAATAACTGTAATGAAAAACAGTATCTGTGCATGCATTTGTACTCATTTTCTGTCAATTTATGTAAGTGAAGAGAGATTTTGGCATATATACATGTATGTATAAACCTACAAATGAGGTATCTAGTGCACTGTTTGTTCATTCCATAGCTCAGCTAAACTGTAATAAAATTTCCAACTTTCAACTACCTAGTCAGTGTGAAAAGCTTTTTACTTACCCTTGTAGTTTCAGAAGATCATACTAGAATAGGTTCTTTTTGAATGCCTCAGGGATGTGTGTCCGTAAATCACTATGATCACAAAACTGAAATGATCATGTAGGGAAGATTAATATAGATGCAATGTATGGCAAATATACTCACTTACTGCCTTAAAGGTAAAATACCAGGAAATATCAAGAAAACAAACCGAATAAGCATGTGTGTGCCTGAATATCTCCGGTGGTTTTAGAAAATGGTGTGTTTGGTTTGCTATTGTCAGAGTATTTTCAGTACTGTGTCAACAATCAGTAAAGAGCTTGCAGAAAAGAATTCTCCTTTTAATTCAGAAAAGAATGACAGCTAAGCACAGGAAAACAAAATCTACCTGCAGCTACCAGTGGGCAACTCAACACAGCTTGTTGAAAGAAGGGCACAGACCTCCCATGGCCCTCACTGATATCAAGCGAGTAAGGTCAGCTAAGGGACAGCTGTATGGGAGAAAATTCCTTCAGCAAGATTCTTACTTCCTACTGGCTGTGTGTAAGGCAGTGAGTAAACTGCTTTCTGGAAAGAGGTTGTGTAAACTCCTCAGTTCTCTCTGTAAACCAAGAGTCAGGGAGAATATGTAAACATTCATCCTCTGGTCTGCTGTTCAGATGAATTTCAAAGTCCTGCTATAGACGTTAAAGCTTAACTGCATGCGAAATGGTAGCTCTGCCTGAGGGCAGGAATATTTCAAAAAGGGTGAGGTAAAAACAGTGGTAATAGGGATTATGAGAAGCTCATGAGGTTTTTAATTGGGCACTTGGGCACTCAGCCGCAGATCATTTAGCCACATGGGAATCACTGACTTCAGAGAAGTTAAGCACCCTAAGTATCTTTGATGCTGTAGACACAGAGCAGGTAATAATAAATGCCGTGGCTTATTAATGCAGTGACACTCTGCTAATGGGAAGTGGGTCCTGTTTAAATTGAAATAGGCCATGCCTTTATAGGGGGAAGGAGATGAAAGAGGTCTGGGACACGTTATTAAAAGGAGTACAGAGATTGAAAGGAGATAGGAATCCATGTCTCCTCGGTTACGTGGGCTGCAGATGAGAGACAGGAAGAGCCAATTAGAGAGATTTGCTAATTTGGGATCAATTTTAGTAATGTGCATGCTTACTGGCTTGTGGGAAGTTTCCGAGCTGTGTAGGATATATTAGAAATTGTTATAATTCCATAGCATTTCCCCTTTCTTACTGACTTAGACAATTGTATCTCAGGGAAACAATGTGTAACGGCTATACCAAAGAAGGGTACTGGAGTCCCCTAAGCTTCGAATCAGTAAAGCTTTCATTTGAACTCCCAGCTACCAGCAAAAGTTTTCATAGCCTAGCTGATGTGAAAAGTGTAGAGAAAAAGGCAGGTGTTTGCCATGAATTCAGTTTCACTTTAATTATGGGCTTTTTTTATGTGAGCTGATGAAACCAGACTGATTTCCACTGCTGGGGTGTGCCCCAGAATACTACCAATTTACCTTTCCATTGAAGCCACTTTTTTCTTTCTTGGACTGAATTAGACATTCTGTGGACCTGTCAAAACAATCAGTGTGATAGCAGATTGCGGAAATGTAGTTTGGGCTTTTTCTTCAGACTGGTCTTCTGGAGACCAAGTTCACCTCTAACGAGTTGTACAGATTTATACTGCGGAGGAAGAGTTTTTTCTAATGTATTTGATTTTTTTGTATACTACTTAAAAACCGTGGAGTGTGGCTGGTACATTTTTTCTTCCCCTTTCCTTCTGTTGGACCTGACCTAACAACAGGAAGAATTTTCTCATGGTATTAGCAAGGAATAGACCCGATTTTTGTCCTTGTAAACATTTTAGTCACCAAAATTCCAGTTTGATTCCAAGCTCTCCCACTCTCACATTTAGTAAAACATCATTTGAAATCTGATTTGACAAACTGAGGAGAGAAATCCCTTTATTCCAATTGTTCAGAGATTAAAACCCTCATTCAAATTATGGGAGACACCCCCCAATGCCAATAAAATCCCTTCCTCTCCCAAAAAGCACTTGAAACTCATGGCTGGATTCAGCTACAAAGTTGAGCAGGTAATAAGAAATTGTGGGACATAGCTAATATAAATGGAGAGATGATAGGGTCCTCTACCTCCTAGTAAATCTTTTGCTCTTTGAATCTTCATTTCTCATGACAGTCACTTATCCAGGATGCTGAGCTGACAAGTGGAGCAAGCGGTCAGAGATATGCTCTGTGTTGTTTTGCAGATGCTGTCCTGTAATTCAAATATAAAAACCAAATTAAATATTTGTTCAAGCTGATAGTTGGTGAAGTATCTTAACCTTCCAGACTAAGGAGAGAAATCTGTCTTCTTAACTCGCTCTGATCTCCCAGATGGACATTTCATACCTTTCTTTCTGTATAATGCTAACCAAGTTTTTTAAATACTTTTTAACTTACTTGTAGAACCACAAAGTTATTTTTTCATAGAGATTTGACCAAAAATAATTCAAATTTGCCTTGAGAAAATACATTGAAAGGCATATCAAAAGTAGTTCCTCAGTGCTGAAAGGTAAAACAAACCACAAGATATCCACATCGGTCACATTTTGTTATATCTGATTAAAAGGTCTGGTCACATACTGAGGAGCAAGAATACATAACTCTAGTAGGCAAGTACAAGACAGTGCACAGATATGCCAGCTCTTAGGCAGAAAGACAGGGAAGCAGCCTTTCTGAGGTGACAGTAGAACACAGGTGTCAATCATGTCACCATAGAATCAAAGAATCCTCTGCCAAATCCACAAGCCCTGACAGATCAGAACTCACCTCTTTGTCACTGCTTTAAAATCCTTTGTTTTGTTTTTCAGCTTCAGTGTCTGTGTGTGGTTTGCTGAGGTGTTCTTTAAGGCATGGCTTAAGGTCAATCTCCACAAATCCATTACCACATCAAAGTGATTGATCGTTGTCAAGCTGGCTTGTGTCAAATGTCAGCAATGTGCTGCATTTATTTATCATGCTGAGTGTGCGCGCAAAGTGTGGGGTAACAATATGGAATGTAAACTCAAAGTGTGTATGGACTTCAAACTGTGACAAACGTTTCATCAATCAAGAAAGCACACATATCCCTCTGTAGGCTGATGACATATTAATAATTCAATCAATCATGGAGATGTTCAAAAAGGGCATTATAATGACACAAAGATAGAATAGCCAGAAAACAAGACTATCCAATTACTTTCTACGGAACTTGCAGAATGACCCCGCTTTAGAAAAGGAGTAGAAAGACCTGCTGAATTAGATCTTAACACAGCAAGATGCAATATCACTCTTCTTTCAGCTGGGTATTTCGTAACTATAATGTCCAAATTTGGATTTTGTAGCCAACTTTTTATTCTCTACTTACCTTAATCCAACTTAATGTTGAAGGTGATTTCAAGGTCCTAGCAACACAAAGGTGTTGCTATCCATTCTTGCAGGTCAGTGATCCTTGTATCAGGAGACTGGACAGGATGGCAGTGCTTTGTAGCCAGTACTTTGCTCCAACAGACAAAAAAAGCAGCTCCTCCATGTACCTGCTGGGTCAGGGAACTAGTAAACATAGAGTTTTATGTGGTGGAAGTGACCTGCTGCAATTGGAGTCAGCCTGGTGAACTCCCTGGAAGCAGTAGCACAGTGGTCAATGTGGTTCCAGTGGTCGCAGCTACCCTTGGGAGCTCATTTCATTGGGAGAGTGTGAAACAACTGCTTTATAAATTAAAGCAATAGAAGATTTTTTAAAGTGAGCCATACTTGTAAGTGCCATCATTTTACGGTGCCACCCAGCTAGACAGCCTTTCGAAAAAGTGTTTTAAGAATGTGCTGGTCAATTTCCCCTTGAACTCTTCTGCCTTTAGATTTAAGTCACGTATGTTAAAACCAGTATACCCACTATTACCGGTGACTTATGAAGGTCTGAACCATAGAGATAAATCTTCAGCTATTGCCTAAGAGTAAATGGATTAAGACAGAACTTGGTAGGTAAGGATTGCTCTGTACACAAAGGAGATGAAGCGTCAGTTAAGGGCTGGTATGTGACAGCATAATCCTACATTTACTCCTTTTACTGCAGAAAGGCGTGTGAGGTAAGAAATCCTTGTGCCCCGTTCACACAGTTAAGTATAGAATTGAAAGTATGCTTTTTTACTTCCTTATTGTGAACTTTCTTCCCTTTTAATAGCTTCACACATGATAACTTCAAACTTTATAACCTAGGAATTGACACACAGAAAAAAACAAGCGGACAAGCTGGACCCTTATGCTATAAACCTGATTGTCTTCACATTACTACTTACATATGTGTATATATATGTGAGTGAGAGTGTTAAAATTATGTAGTTACTATAATTCTAAGTTCTATGATTTACTTTAAAATAAAATGCTATCTTTTAAAATACATAGCATAATATAGATGTATGTATATATATATATGTTCTAGTCTGTTCCTCTTGTTAGTAATACTCTTGAATCATGCAATTTGAAATTAGAGGATTGAGCCTCTTAAATGATCAAAGAGGGTGAAAAGGTGGTTAGCTTATTTATTTTCTACATCAAACAGAGCTTTGTTGTTCTAAAAATGAGCTGAAATCGTTTCAGCTGTTTATTCTCCCTCTGAAAGCTGCTAACCACTTCTTTTACTATTTAAGCAGGAACTGCTTGCCATTTTCATTTACACTCATAGGTGATATTAGCAAGCTCTATATTCAGTGCCATAGCCTCACTGCATTAGCCTGCCTTTTGTTGTTTTATATGGTTCTGCTCTTTCAAACACTTGTGTATCAAAAGGCTTTTTCTTTTTCTACTAACCTGAATCTCCTACAAATGTCACCTTTTGTTTGTGGCATCATAACTACCCCCACAAGGGGAAATTTTTCACA
The DNA here is from genome assembly GCF_037157495.1 of Lathamus discolor. Taxonomy (NCBI): domain Eukaryota; kingdom Metazoa; phylum Chordata; class Aves; order Psittaciformes; family Psittacidae; genus Lathamus; species Lathamus discolor. Next base: position 89,162,704 of record NC_088885.1, on the reverse strand, counting down.
AAGAGTTGTGGTCTTCGCATTAATAAAAGTCTAAATTTATGGACATACAAGGAAAGAGCACCCATTTACAATCATCCATCTTCACTAATTAGCCGCTTGTAGGAAAAACAACCCTCAAATAAATGATAGATCCAAATGTTTCTGAAACTTGACTGAGATCGAGAGTTCACTTCTAAAATACTCATCCTGCTGTCAAAGCGGTGATGATACCAAGAGATTGTTTTCAGAATCTGCACCACAGACATTGCATTTTTTTTAATAATAATAAGCTTTTCATAATTCTTTTCATAAGAATAAGCAAAGACTTTGAATTTTGGATACTTATCTACAGACCATTAACAGAACAACACCTGCATTCAGAGGCTCACGTAGGTGCAGTGCCTTTTCAGTGAGTATATGGATAGTGCTTTTATTCAGTTGCTGTGACAGAAGTTGCAGCAATAGTGATTGATTTATTGAAGACACTGATGATATTGGAACAGGACTTCAACTAGCATAAACCAAAGCAGCTGAACTGAGAACCCAGTCCATTATTTCAAAAAGCCTTTGCTCATTTTCTCTACCTTTGGTCTGCTGCCAAATACACTAAGATTGCACTGATAACTTTATAAATTCAGCTGAACAGCAGCACAATATCAAAGCATGGCAGGTGACACAGAAGACTAGGAAGCAAGCAAGAATATCTATAGAGTTCATATGTCTGTTTGCCCAATATTAATTTATCCATTAAATAATTGCTGTTGTTGCTATCAGGATGCTACATGATTGCGAGCAGATGAGAATGTGCCTGGGGCAAAGGGAAAGAGATGCATCCACAAGACAACATCTGCACTACAACGTATTTTATGCTACTGTTTATGTTCCCCTACCTCCTATATTCTGTGCTTATTAAAGAGAATAGGAGTCTGTTTGAGGAAAATTTCTGCTTTTCAGTTTCTACACATTATGTTTGAGTATACACCTGAAAGTATTAAAACATAACAGAATTTGTGGATAACATTAACTTCATTGTGGTATTCCATGGCACATCAGGAATAACACATTAATAATAATACAAACAACTGCAGCAGTGTTGTAAATAGAAGTCATTGTTATGCTATGTGGAAAATACTTACATGTCAAACAGATTTCCCTATCAATCACTGAAATAGAGCCTAGGCATCCAAGATTTTTCTAAAAATTTTCACTTTATTTGCAAATAAATGATTATGACCCATACATTCAGTACTAAAATATTTGTTCCTCAAATATGGATATGAATGGTTATATAAATGATTTTTACTATTACATTTTCACAGAGAGGCTAGCAAACATTTTCATTAATAGTAAATTCTCTGGAAAATATAGCTCAGATATTCCAAAACTGTTTGTGAATTTATACTGAATTCATTGAATATTTGCAGCTCAGAAGAGATATTCAGCCACAGAAAACTGACGAAGAAGGAAATGTGTGAAAAGCCCAGAGAGCCTTGGGGATTGTGTCTGATGGAGGAGGTATAGGAAAGGATGCAGGAGGAATTGAAGGCCAGTAGTGGGAAGGTTCAGCTTAACCTTACCCAGTGATGTTTGTCACATTTTTCCAGCAATGCCATAAAATACATCACAGAAGTATTAAGATAAGCAACTAAACCCTGTTACAAGAGCAAGCATTTCCTGAGTAACTGGAAAGAAGTGTGCTCCAATGCACCTTTAAATGCTAGTATGAAGCTCTGCAGCATCAAGATGTGTGGTAGGGAAAGAGGATACAGAGGTTTGAGTTGGCTTTGGATGTTCATACTGACAGTCAACAGAATGAATTACTGCACCAATTTTCAGAGTATTTCACTTTTCCCCATTTATACTGTTGTAGTATACATCTGCCCAGGCTAATTCTGTGTTCCCTCTTTATTTCCTTGTGGCTTTGAACAAGAAAAAAATTGACTATAATTGCTTTGCCAGGTTGTTAAGAGGAGCAGATCTGCTGTCCTTTATAAACTGCTTTGTAGATCAATCAGTTTTACATGCAGTCAGCATCCCAGTAAATGAAGAGGGTAACCATTTTTACTGCACCTGCAATTACAGACAAAAATACCATATATGCAGCAATTAAATACTTATTAGTAAGTCATCATGCTCGTGAAAGTCTATTTTTAGATTAAATATTTGTACATATTGGCATATATATACAGACATAAATATACATAAATAAGTAGAATGAAGTAACTTCCCTAGAAGTCCTGTCAATGTTGTGATAGCCACACACAGTGTATTTATGATTCAGTTTCAGCAAGGCTAAATGCCCACTTCAACTGGTAGTTTATTATGATTGCAAACTCCTTACTACAAACCACAGGCCTGACCCTCCTGTTATGCCAACATTATCAGGTATTTCCACTGCAGCTGCTCCAGCCTGCCAGTGATCCGCCTGACAGGCAAATGAGAGCCTCTTTTTCTCTGACAAGTTCCTGTACTACACTGTGGTATGCCAAAGCCCAGTAACAGCTATGAGCAAAGAGCAGCAGCAGCAATGCAAATGGGGAGCTGCACAGCCCTGCAGCATCTACTGTATGACAGTTTAAAATCATATTGATTGCTCCAGGGGATAGTAACAACTTGAGAACAGTCGTATTCCCGTCTATCTTTCTTGCTGTATATCTTTTCCTGGACTTTAAAAAGCTAGAACTAGCTCTTTGTTGACCTGATTCTCACTGAAGCATTGAGTTCAACTGAAATATAAATATCTAGTGAAAGTAATTGTAAAAGCTCTGTGAGAAAAAGTTACAGTTGGTACAAAATACATTTAACTAAATCTTTCGTATACTTCTGTAACCAGTGAAGAATTTTACTGCACTGAGTTAAAGTCCTGTGAAGAGACTTCAGCTTCATCTTGGCCTTTCATACCTGTGAGATTTCAAGCAAGCTGCAGAATATAAGCAGCAGAATCTTGAAGCTCGTTAATCAACGTATTAGCATATTCCAGCAGTGTTAACAAAGCAGGGACTAAAATATGCAAACCAACACTAGAAAGGAGAGGTTTCAGCATACTTATGTTCTGCACATGCTAAACAGCACTCAGAAAGTAATTGCGGATCTCGGACATAATCCACATGTCTTGTTCTAGTATTAGAAGCGAATTGCAGAGTCTTTATCTCAGGAACAGACTGAACAGGATTTCCTTGTAAAAAATGAAAGACTCATCACCTGTTGCAGTTGTCTTGTGCTTATTTGGCAGATGCTTATCCTTTATACAAATTTCAAGTGAAAGGAGTTTAGCAGCCAGAGAAGGTCTGTGCAGCTGAGCCTGGTGGAATTGTTTATTAAAGGCACTCTAGAAGGTTTCCAGCTGTTTCTTCCACCTGTTCTAGTCTAAAGCCTGGTGCAGAAAAATGGGAACAGCTGAGACCAGATGCCCATTCTGGGCTTCATTTCACTGTGGATCAGCACAAAGCATCTTGGGCTTACACCCAGTGTAAGATAGCTGCCAGGATGCCACTTGCATCCTTCAGGTGGCACATTCTGAAGTTTATGCAGGGAACAGTGAGTGAAAATCTTAGCTGCTTTTACCAAAATATTCACTACATTGGCTGACTTTAAAGCGGTCTTGATATTGCAGACTGATACTCTCCTGGTGCAGTCTGGAAGCTAAATTTTTTTCAATGTGATGAGAACAGGCATGTGAATGCCATATAATCTCTTTAGGGACTTATAAATGGTCCTGCTGAACAGAAGATCTGCAGAATATGGAAAAAGCCAACAAGTATTCCTGCTCCCTGGGGTGAGTTAAAAAGCCTTGAGTCCAGAGTGAGATCCTTGCTGGTGGAAAGTCAGGAGCAGCTGAACTCAGGGCCTTCCTGAATGCAGAGATCTTTCTCTAGAAATTAAAATAACAAAAGCTGACTCCCTTTCTGTGTACAGGAAAGTGCCAGAGTCTTTAATTCAGCAGTCTAGATTGTCTGACTCTTCTGTTTACGAAGTCCATTAGTGAAGCTTTTAATTAGAATGGGTGTTGGTGTGGGCTAGATCAAGACCAGGTTGCTGCAGAAGGCAATCACTATCGCCTAATCTAATGAGAATTATGAAACGAAAACAAAAGTCATTACCTGGTAGATACTGGTTTTCATAAGATCATAGCAGATATATACCAAATTGAAAACAAAAACAAAATGAAAAAAATTGATCCCTGCATCATCTTCCCTATCAACAGTTTCTATTGTTGTTACTACCATTAGGGATGAATAGACTGTTTCTCTCTTAGATCCAGTCTCTCCTGCTTTGCAGTTTTTTTCTGGATTTGTTATTTTACTTGGAGCTTTGCTTTTCACTCTTCATTATTAGCTGTCTGCTGAAGTTTGCTTTTTCTAGTATCTGTTTTCCTTATCTCACCGCCTAGTATTTTCACACTCTCCTGTACACTCAGCATCTTTCTCTTTGATCTTACTGTTTTCTTTTGCTTTCTGATCTCAGTCTTCTCTCCAGTGCAAACTAATCCTTTCATTATATAACCACTTCTCAAATTTATACATCTAGTTTCTTATTCTTATTTCCTTCTGTCTCATACATTGTTTTTTAATGTTTTCTGATTCTAACTTACCTTTTCTGTACTTTCCTCCCTGCTGCTCAGAGCTCTTTATATCTAGTGCATTGACTTTAACCTTAGCTTGGGAAGAGCTTGCCCAAAACTTACTAATTTTTACTTGCATGTAGAAGTTTGTCTGTTAATAGCTTGTCTTATTTAAGATCAAGATGCAACAAGATTTGGAAAACTTCAGATGTAATGAAAATATGAATATTCTAGTAGGTATAATATTTTTTTTAAATAATATGCCATCTTCCTGTTTATTTAAATATTTAAAATCCCTTTGCAACTCTTTCCACACAGTGCACAAGCAGAAAGCAATTGGGAAAAAATAGCAGTCATTAACTTTGGAGATGCAGTAAGCACAGCAGGTAGTATATATGATTCAAATCAAACCACTACTTCTCAGAAATGAAGTGTGGAGGGGTTATGGTTTCTGCAGTAGGCAGAGGAAGTATCATCTGAATGCTCATAAAAGTAAAGCATAAGGACCAATCCTCATATCTTCATTTGGGTAAGACAAAATTAATCTAGGACTCAGGACTATTACGCTTAAAAGAAGGGGAAAAAAAATCTTAAACAAAACCTAAAAAAAAATAAATCTAGATTAATAAAATAAACCAAATATTAGTCAACTGTATCACATACTCCAAAAGATGGAAAGTTGACTTTTGCAAATGTGTGGTAGATAAAAGGTGTTCTGAGGAAAACTGATTGCTTCTCTTTTCAGTATGCAGAAGTGAAGTATGCACTAATCCAATACTGGTTTTAATATGTTTTATGTCTCTTGAGGTAAAGATACATGGCTCATATTTGTGACAGAACATAACAAAAAGTATGCTATCGCTTGGTCTTGCTGGCTGCACACTCTGTTTTTGCTATGTTAGCTATAGTCACTGGCCTTTTCCACCTGCTTCATAATGGTCAGAAGCTAAATTCCTGTCCAAAGCTTGTAACCAGTAAATAGACCTCATCAAATACCCAAAAAATAATTTTCTGTGAAGGTCAGGTTTGGGTCCCTCATACCAGCAGGCCTGACCATAGTCCAGCTCACCAAAGCTACTCCGAGGAACCACAGGATGTTCGGCAAGAGTACAGTGACTCCACATAATTGCACACTCAGTGTTGCCATGAGTCTGTTGGTGAGCTCTAGGACACAGAAGCTATCGAGTTGCCCAAAGTTGTTTCTATCCTGCATGACAAAACCAAGCAGGTTTTAATGCATTTCATATCCCTTGATCTCGTGGAATCTCTGTGTTAGCAAATTTAAAACCACCACTGAAAGTGGGTATTCACTGTGAAAGTCATCATCGAAATGCTAATGAGACAGTAAGGACAGGCTGGACCACAGGCACAGCAGGCTGGTGTTTTACAGAGGTGCATATGCCATTCAGATGGGACTTCTGCAAAGCGCTAAGAAACTTCTCTGTGAGCTCTGCCTGCCCCCAGCCATAGGGAGAATGCTGTTGTCTGTAATGCTGCTTCAAGTGATCAAAAGACTGTCCACCAGCCTGGGCTGAAATAGAATGTGAGAAAGGGAAGGTTAGCTTAGAGTTGCTTGGTACACAGAAAGTTAAAAAATGTATTGATGATGAGACTTTGAAAATTTTCCTGCTCACAAGCCCCTTGTGGTGTTCTCTTTTATATGTGGAGCGTTGCTGGGTTGAGTCCCCAGCTTTGCAGGCAGCTTTCACCAAAAACAATAATAATAAAAAATAATCCCAATTGACTCTCCTTGGCTGCAGCCTCAACAAAAGGTCAAGGATTAAAGGAAGCTGGGGAAAACAGAACTAACCTTCTGCTTGCAAGGGTGCCCTGACTACATACGGGAGGAAGGATGGTAAAGAGGGAGTGGAAGAAAGTTCACTCAGCCCTATCCCATAGCTGCAGAAGTAACTGTCCCAAGGAAGGGGCTAAAGGACTTCCATGTACAGGGAATTCAAGGCTTTACCTTTCCTGAGCACTGCATTTCCCTTATTGGTTTTTGTAAATAGTTGTCAACATGCCATTAGCCATGGCATCACACAGTAGCCTTCACCAAGTCAGCCCTTTCCATCTGTATCAAGCAGGATAATATATTTCAATGTCAAAAGGAAAAAAGCATTAGGCAACATGATGGCAACTGCAACCCTTCCAAATATATTGCACCATAAATACTAGGAACCACTACAGTAGAGCTTTTATCAAATCCTGGGCCTGAATGTAAGAGGCTGTGGCTTCCACAAATCAGAAAAATGGTACAACAAATCACTCTTCCTGGTGTCATATTATTCTGAGCTGCCATCCCTAAAGAACATGGAATGGTCAATAGTTGGTATGACAAATGGAGCAGCCAAGGCAGCATCTTTGAGACATACACTCATCCCAGGTTAATCAATGTAAAGGGAATAAAATATCCAACTCTTTGATACTGTTATTCAAAGCTCCCGTTTGGCAGAGTACTAAAATATATATGGCTAATTTGGAATTCAGATTGCCTTCAGCAGCAGCCTTTCTGTGATTAAAGGTAGGCATGTATTTAAATGCCTTACAGAAATGGAACTTAGAAGGGAAAATGGGCTAATAAACATTTAGGATTCTGAGCTGACAGACTGACCAATTTTAAATTCAGACAAGGCTGGTGCTTTTCATATTATAAGAAGGAAGGTACATATCGTTTATGTTTGCTACTTTGTGAGCAATCATACTTCCTCTGTTGGCACTGCCGTTCCATAATTATTTCCCTTATCCAATTAAGGCTGCAGCTAAACTTCACCTCATAAATCTTTCGCCCCCAAACAATTCAATTGCTTTTCGTTACCTCCTGCGTTACCTTACTGCGATTAGCTGAGCATGCACTTTTAAAGCCTGTTTCTTCCACACATTCAAATGTGGGGTCATGTGCTGACTTCAACATGAATTTTCAAGCAAAATTTACTGCCACTTTGGCTTCCATGAATGGGGCTGTGAACTTGTGTCACAAAGCCATCATGTTACCAAGCACACACAATAACAGTGATACCTTTAAAAGAAATACAGAGAGATAGTTAACACCAACTCTTATGAAAGCATTGTTCAATAGCTATGGCTACCTGACTGCTCCATGGCCAAAGATCAACTTATTATGGAAGAAGGCTTAGAAATGGGTGATGTAGACTACATGTATGTTGTTTAAAACAGAATGGCCTCCACGTATGTGTAGGCCATTATTTGCTAAATAAAATTTAGAAAAAAGCTTGTCCTAGGAGCTGTGACTCATCATCTTTATCTGTATCTAAATTCATACCAGCTGTTGTACCACATCAAACCTGTCACTTTTCAAATTGCTGGAATGATACCAAAGTGAGGGCCAAAAAAATGGTGTATCTAGTCTGTTGTTTGGGTGCAAAACTATAAAAGCACTGCAACAACTCTGTATGCATCACTTAGCATAAATTCCAGACAATGCACTTGGGAGGGTCTATCTGATATAAAGCAACCTTTGAAATTGCAGCAGTCTATGGAAATATAAATAACCACTCGGTTTTGTTTTTAGGAGACAGACAGAATTTGCAGGGCTAACAGTGAATGATGAAGGAGAAAGAAGCAACACTCGTAATTTTATATGTAGAATGAAAACATTTTTATAGAGAAAAAAGTGTGTGAGGTGAGGAACTTATTACTGCATTGTACTCTTTCCAGTGCTTTTAAGAGATGACCCTAGATGAAGGGACATACTATGGAAAGGGACTTATACAGCAGTAAAAATATTTTATATATATTGTTGTTGTAATTTCTCTGGCTGCTTCTTCTGAATTATGTAAAATAATACAGCAAGAACATGCCTGCTTGAAAGAGTTTCCAACTCAGTAATTAAAATAGAATCACAGAACAGTTAGGGCTGGAAAGGACCTTAAGATCATCTAGTTCCAACCCAAAATGAAGGGATGCTGAGAGAAAACACCAAATCCTATGTTTTGATGGCAGGTCCTCCTGGTTTTAGCCATCATGACAGCTGTGCTAACACTAGCTTCTACAAATAGGACGGCTTCTGATTCGTTTACCTTGTTTCAAGTAGCGAAAATCTGATAGACAACCAAGGATATTAGCAGGCTTAAAAAAATAACAAAAGATCTTTTTTCTACTATGTTTTGAAACACGCAGTAAACCAAAGAGTTTTTTAAAGGAAGAAGGACACTAACTCTAAATAAACTTTACAAAATACAGTATTTCTCAAAATATGGTTTGCAAAATAGCCGTTGATAGCGATAATTCCCACTTCATTACATTCTTACTGATGCTGAGCCATCTTTCTGTGGGATGAGATAATCCTCTCCAATATTGGAGAGTCAGGAAGAATGGTGGAGAGTGGAGAGCAATGCGCTTTGTGTTTGGCTCCCACATATCTTCCAGTCTTCAGTTCTCAGCATCTTGCTCTTATGGCTATACTTTCTTACTGTTTATGTGTGCTTTGCTCCTATTTTGAATGGGCCAGTCTTTAACTTGCCCTCATCCTGAATTTTTCTGAAAAAGAATCCTTCTTCTTTTTTTCTTTATTCATTGAATAAAAAGAATAACTAATTCAGATGGTTGTCTTTGAATGACTTGCTTTTTAAACTTGCAGTTCTGAAATGAATCGGTTTATTGAGGTGTGTCACGCTGTTTGAATACCTCAAGCAATTCCATAAATTTTGTAAACATATGCAATTACTTATATTTTAATCAGTGACCATGTACTTTTTGAATTACTATAAAAGACAGTCAAGGATCTTAAGGTATTATGTCAAAGTATTTTTCCTTTGAGAAAATTTTGTCGACATTGAAATGCCTGAGAACTCTTCAAATCTGATACACACAGACCTTTAAGTATTCCCTGAGGATGAATGTGATAATAGGGAAAAGGAGTGAATATATTCTTTGAGAGACCAAGGGAGCACATAGCACATAAAAGGTTACACTATCTCTCCACTGTGACTGTGGCAGAAATCTTGTACCCAGGTTTGGAATCCAAAGTTCACGGAGATCAAGAAAGAATTTTGAGGGGAAAAAAAAAATCCAAACCCCGAAACAAGGAGACGCTTTCTGAGTTGTTAAATTGCTCTATGCTAACAAATTCAAGCGGTCAAATATCAGAGGAATGTGGGAAAACTGCTGGAGTGAAATGATTGAAGCCCAAATGGGCATCATAAAAGTGGTAACACAAAAGGTTCTTCAGTCTTACACATTTAACAAGAAGTAAGACCATATTTATTGGAGCTAGATAAACATCCAGATTATAATCTTTAATCTTAACTAAATGCTACTAAGATTTTTGTGAATTCTTTCACTGGCAGATTTTTCCATCAAGATTGAAAGTGTTTGCTATAACTTGTGTTCCGCTTCATATGATGGCCTCTGGCTCTTTGTGGTATCTAGTCTTCAGAATATCATTCTTTAAATAAATGGTAGTATCAAAAAGTCTGAACCGAAAGGAAGCATTTAAGGTGGACCGTTTTCTTAATAAATGTTTTTTTAACAGATCTCCATGTTCTTTCTTTGCATTCTTTGCATTTGCAAAGAAAAATTGCTGAAACTCTTACATTTCTGTGAAAATTGTGTTGGATTTCCTCGTTTTGATAAGCCCTTTGAGTGAAACCCTCTTTAAAAGCTGTATACTGCAGACATTTTGAAAAACATAGACTGTTAGAACCACAACACAGTGAAGCAGTCACCCATTATGTATTCAAAGAATGTATCTTTCTCTCCTTGTTTGTGTTTACTGTATTTATTGGTGTTCTAACACTTGAAAGAGTAATTTCAAGTATGGTTATGCTGTAGTGACACCTTCATGATACTGTATCTGTCTTTTTTAATAGATGTTCTTCTAATTTGTTTGTGATATATCCTCAGCAGTACTTATTGTCTTTTCAAGGATTAATGGAGGGAAGCCAGATTTGAAGGTGTAGGTTTTTCAGTCCTCAGTGCGTGCAAATATTTCCCTACTGTGTACACAATCTCAGTCTACAGTTATGGTGGGGATTTTCTTTTCTTGGGGGTTCTCTGTTTCATATTTTACCATGGAATGCTTGGCACATATCTTTTCCTTTTGCTTTTTCTAGACATATTTCTAGCATCTCTGTACATTTTGTGATTTTCTAGGAAAAAAAGTAATTGATCATATGCCTTCTGCTGGCTTTAGCCCTTTTTCTACTCCCTAGTTTATGTGCTAGAGTTCAGAGGTATACTCCATTGCTTGTTTTCTGTACAACTACTGTATCTTACCAGTCTGTTAAAAGTTTCTCTCTTCCATACTGAAACTATAAGGTACCCACTTACAGCAATACCAGAGATTTGGCTGAATTCTTGATTTCAATCAGATTCCCAGATCCAGATGTTCTTTGGGGAAAATTTAGGTTAGCCTCTACACAGTTGAGCATGGGTATACATGGGTTTGAAGTTCAATTTATAAAAGCAATTTATATTACAAGTAATATTTCAGTCTAGTTATACTCTACACTTATTTTCCTGCTGATCCCTTTCTGGCCAGCTAGGTGCAAATATCCATGTTTTTACCTGTATGTGGAAGAATCTAACAGATGTCTGGCTCTGGAGCACAACAGCTGTTCTCTGACAATTGCTCATTATCCAAGTAGAAACTTAGGCCTCTTCTTTTTGAGAATCTGTGAATGAGCTGGTAGAGAGGAAAGAAAGTCTATAACCTTGTATGAGTAAGATAGCTAGAAATATTTCTTTAGCTTTAAATGGGTTTTGATTTGAGCACTCAGAGCTGTGAAGCATCCCGGGGAGTTGTGAGTTAGCTGGAGGCTGCAACCTTTTCAGCAAAGTGGCAGTGCTGAAGACTGAAACAAGTGAAGTGTACAAGAGGAAACTGAAATTAAAGGGAGCCCAGAGAAACCACTGTTGACTTTTCTGGAGTGAGTGGAAAGATTACTTGCTACAGTTAGAATATGGAGTAGAAAAGTTAGCACACTGTCTTGAGCTGTGAATCAAGACGCTACACAAATTAGGATGGGACAAAAAAGAGGCAGAAAACTCATTCCCCAGTTTTAAAGATGTTTGAGCAACAAACTGTACTGCACTATGGTGCTCCAGTAACTGAACAGGCTTGTTTGCACTGATGCAGACCAACAACGAATTGGATCTGCTAGTTACAATACTGCTAACTCCAAATCTTAACTAATGAGACACCATGAAGTCCACAAGTATTATCATGCTGAAATAAGATAGGAGACATCAAAAGTATGCAGCTCTGGAAGAAATACAGACATTGGGCAAATAAGGCAAAAGGCAGGTTCTGGGAGACTATAACCATCTTACAAGTCAGGCAAGGAATTAATTTTCCAGCTGAAGACTGACCTTAAGTTTTAAATGTTGCATTGGCCTACACCTTGACCTTTTTCTAATGAAAGGAAAGCAGGGTTTGAGACTCTCCCAAAGCAAAATTGTTAATGAGACCTGGCTCAGGACACAAAATGAGAAAGATTTCCAATGGCTATCAGAAAACAGACACACCCCCTCAACCCCACAAAAGGGAACCTAAATCCTTGCAACAAAGTGGGAACTGGAAGTCTCAAGAAGAGGGGCTGCTGCATTGTGTTAGCTGGGATTTTAGAAAGACTACTAATATGAGAAGTAATTTCTTTTGTACAGTATTTCAAGATTTTTAAATGTAGTTTCATTCAAATGAAATTTTAAATGCTGACATTTTCAAACAAAAGGAATATAAGGAGACAGGACAACAAGAAACTGAAGGTGGGGACAGGAAGCTTACTGAATTCTTCCTGAATTATAACTATGTCATCTTTCCAGGGACTTCAGATACCCCAAGATCATGAAGCGATGCTATATAAGGCATTGACCCACAGCTCTTTAAATTGAGGATTAACATTTTTCTTGGTATGTCCTTTCTAACATGTATATTATGTACAATCAGTCCGTTGACTGTTTGGGTGAACCTATAACTACAATCTTGTTTAGCTCAAACTACCACTGTAATGGCTGATCTTGCTTTCAGGTTTCAGGATGAGCCCCTGTTCTCTGGCAACAGTTTTCAAGTTACATGTACACTACCTCAAAAATGAGAGTCCATAAATGGAAACTAAATACCACATATCTTTAACCCTTTTACATTTTTATTTAATTTGGAACTTCTGTCCTTTTTTCAAAACCATTGCTCCCTAGTAAATTGATAATCTGAAGATGGTTAAAAACAAGGAAGTGCAATGATTTCAGTTAATACAAACATCACTTGTTTTTTTCTCTGCCTCAGTGTCACTCTGTTCAAAAACTCTCCTGAGCACTTACTGCAAAATAACATTCTGTATTTCAGAAGCTTCCAGAAAAATAAGCCAGTCTAAATAAATTAGGTATTTCAAAGATACCATTTACAAGCAATATAGAAAGTTTTTTGGAGCTTGTGATACTAATAACAACTGCTGTTTGTTGAACAAGCAATTAAGTATTTTCCCAGTGAAGCACTACTCAGAGCTGTGGCAGATTATTTTTAGTGCTCACAGACCTTTGTATATTTAATACACCAAAAAGGCAGTCAAGCAGTGACACCCAGTGGCTCCAGAATTCTCGCTTCATTTTCTATCACAGAGAAATCTTGGGTTTATCTCCTCGTTTAAAATCCAGCATTGCTCAAAATGGGTAAACAATTTCCTGTTGAAGAGGTAGTCAGAATCCAGTAGTTATACACAGTAATCTGGACTTCTCTGCTTGACTAGGTAACACTACATGAAATATTGAACTCCCATGAGTAGGGATACTAATCAACTCCGTGCATTCAGGGAGGTACTCAAGTAATACATGGAATACACTCTGAAATAAGCATTTAAGTCAGCCTTTGAATGATCAAGGGTAAAAAACTCTGTGCTTAAAATCCTCCACCTGTCAGAGACAGAGAGAATTCTTAACCATTTTTAAAGTCTTTGAAATTCATGAATGGAGAACACAGTGTAGGTGCAAAATTCTATTAATATGTATGATATCAGTAAAAATAAATAAGAGGTGATATTAGTACTGGCAGTTAGGATGACAATTTGACATTCTTGAAGTCATCTGGAACTTAAACTGCAAAGTAAACCAAAATCCTGACAAAACAAATTTTCCTATCAAACCTGACTGAACTGTAATTTCCACAGAGGCATACCTTAAAAATAAATTGCCTGGCTAACATGAGGAGTAAATATAAGAAATCTCATTTTGTAATCACTGTGACTCCAACATAAATATGACATTTTTCTTTTTTCAATCAATAGCCTTGCTTTATCCAAACAAGCAAAATGTCTTAGTCACATAACGCTGATGACCATAAGAATAAAGTATCAGATCAGACAGCCTTTAAAATATGGTCCAATAGCTATTCTCAGTGTATGTCTCTGCCTAGGAATTATATAAAGCATTTGTAACCCCTAGAAGGTGCAGAAGAGGAATCTTAGCAGACTTCTTTGTTTTGCAGAGATGCTTCTCTACGAGTTCAGTGTAACCAGATGGGTGTATGGAAACGAAGAGGTCCATTATACCTCTTCCAGCTGTAGGCTATATGATCTCATAGAAGTTTTATTAACTGGGCTCAGGATAAAGATAAGTTCACGTCCATTACACTCACACGTCTGTCTAGACGCTTTGCCCCTTGCAGCCGCTGCAGAGCACAGGGGTCTGCGCCTTTTGCAGGTGCTGGGTCAGTGTGTGGGGGGGGTCACTGTTGCCGCCATCTCATCCAGAATAGTGATAAGGAGGGGGCTGGAGCACACGAGGGGAGGTGTAGAGCAGCCCCTGTGCCCAGGGCCCAGCAGAAGCTCAGAGGGGAGTGATCCCCAGGAAAGATGCTCTCAGCCAGCCCCACCTCCTTCATTCTCCAACAGTAGGGCATCTTTTAGGCCACAGAACTCCATCTCCCAGAAAAGCCATACCTGACCACATGCTTTGCCATTACAATGTCCTCCCAATGTCACTGCCTTCTGTTCTAGTCCTTATAAAGACAAGGCCCTGGCAGCTGGTCCACAATTCACTGAGGTTTGAAGCCCTCAGACGACAAGCATGCTTGGTAGCAAGAGGTCCCTGAGCAGCAAGGAAGGTGGCTGCCCTTTGCATGGGAGAGCAGAGACATGATTGCAGGAACCACGGAGGAAGAGGAGGCAGTGTCAGAGGCAGGGTACCGTCACTCATGGCAGATGGTGTGGAGCCCATGGAGGTGCATCCACCTGAAGGTGAAGAGCCAATGGGAGTGTATCCACCTCAGGCTTACCTGTCAGTACTACACTGTTCCATGGCTCCCCTCCATGACGCCATGGCAGCAGCTTTGCAGGAGTGCCTGGCCAACACCCTACCATCGGCACAGCCTCCACCTCTGGCTTTAGCTGGGAGGCTCAGCCTCCACTCCTGGCCATCCTGAAGGCTCACCTATAACATCACCCAGCAACCAGCCATTATTTTGATTGCCATGGGTGGTGTGAGCCCTTTTCTCCCACCACCCCTCCTGACGGAGTGCCATGAGCCACAGAGAAAGAGACAACCTGGGCTCTGCCAGGCTGCTGCACCAAAAGTTGTCCCTCAGATTGCCACCAAGGTTTCTGGGCCAAGAGGTGGGGGTTCTTCAGTCTGAAGATGAGAAGGCTGCCCTTCCTGCCTTACCCAAATTTGAGCCACCGCAGCCGTATGGAAGGTGGCCTTTGTTCCATGATGCATGACCAGCACAAGTGACCACAACAGAACCAAGGCACACCACCATCAGCAACAGCCCCATAGGTGAGCCTTGTTCTGCTGAGCACAAGGCAGTAGTCCTTCCACTTTGTAGTCTCCTGCTGCCCATGCTTCACTCCTTTGCTATTAGGACACTCTGGGAGACTGCCAAAGACAAGGCAAATGACATTCCCTGTTCTACTCTTGTCCCACTTGGGCCAGCCAAGCAAGCTCTTAGGTCAAGCCTAGCATGATCCACTCTTAGTGAATTTCCACAGGCTTCCACCACCTGATAGCTGCTACTGGCTTGGGCAAATGTGTTTCCATTCAAAGGAAGCCAAAGCATGTCACCCTGTGGGTTGCAGCAGATAACTTTTGCCTTTCCTTTAAGTTCTTCAAACCTGTTGCAATGTCACAACAGCTTTATCTTCTTTTTTCTCCTACTATTTAAGGGCAAATTTAACATCTGAATTATTGTGACCATAAGAGCCATCCATCCAATATTTTTGTCGAAATAGGCTGGAAAGCTGTTCTTACCCCAGCAGAGCTCGTTGTTCAATCAGAATGTGTCTTTGCAAACCCATCACAAAGGAATTTTAAAGATTTAAGATATATACACGTATCCTATAGCTATTTACAGAGAGATGGATGGAAACCACAGGACAGCACTGAAGAGAAAAATTTCACTGAGAATGGGTCTTGGCTTGCTCAGAGGCTTGTTAGATAACAGCTTCAAGATCAGGGATATCTCAGCATAGAAAAAATATTTGCTGACTGCCCTCTTTTTCTCTTCTCATAGCTCAAAGGCAGAGGAGACTGAATTCCCTTTATGTGACAAGGTTTTGGAACCTGGAGGAGGCTGCCAGGTGTCTGAGAAGACACCAGGAGCTTCCCCCATGCTGGACAGAGCCAGTACTAGCTGGCTCCAAGACAGACCCACTGCTGGCGAAAGCCGAGCCCATCACTGATTCTGGTGGCACTCTGATAGCAATGGGAGGGAGCAGTTGCATCTACTTAGAAATTCATAACAACTCCCTAGCCGGACGCCTGAAATAAAAATTCCCTCTTCTTATTTTTCTTCTTAAAAAAATACAGTGGAGTATTTGCTTTGGACAACAGATGCTGATAACGCTTGTTTTATACTGAGGTGCCAGCTGTTCCTTATGTTCCAAAAACAATGCCAAACCTGCTGTTATAAGACTTATTATAGTGTCTTTTATACAGGGGTAGGTTGTTCCAAGTGGGCAATTATTCCCACTGAAGTTTTTCCTCTTTTTAATAGACACAAGGTTTTATGCCAGAGGTCACTGCTGTTCTCATTACCTGTAGTGACTGGGTATTTGGAGTAATAAGCCATATGGCAATTCTATAAAGCAGAACTACAAGTGAAGAGCAAACAGAGCATTAAGTGAAAAGGGAAGTTTGTATTTCCATAACTGTAGCTACATTTTCACCTGTACTGATTGTACAAAGGTGGGGATCATGGTTCAAACACTGCTTTTAGAGAAAATCAGTTTTGCTTGGCAGAAGTGAAGGCTCTTTCCTGTGTTCAGGAGTGCTCTCCCGCCTTCATAATAAGACAGAACTTACGGCCTTGCAAGAAAAGCATCAGTTCTCTCTGCTTACATCTTCATGAAGAACCAGCTCAGAGAAAGCCTTCATCCACACATCTGATTGATCCTGTTTCTCACTTCCAACCTACCCCCTGCCCAATCTCATCTATAACTCACACAACCAGTTTCTGGGGTGGGTTCAGTTTTTTACTGTCAAGAGCTTGGGGCCCCTCACAATATCTGTGCTAGTACGATTCACAGCAACTGCCAAATAGCTGGAACCTGTCCCTCCAACCCTCAAACGTCTACTCACAGTCCATTCACTCCAGAAGTACATACCCCAAGAGCCAGGTCCTTACTTAGAGGTTTGCGAAAATCTCCCAAAATCTAAGTTCCTAATTGTGTCTCTTTTGGAGGAGTTCAAAACATTTTTTATCTGTAAGCAGCCGTTTTAAGAAAGACAGCTTCTGTAGCTTTTTTGCTTCTCAAACTTGTCCCTGCCAAACAAGCCAGGATATTTCAGGAGTTTCCCGGGTGACTTGCTTTTCCTATTTCCATAACAAACAACCGTGTTTTCAAATGGAGGAAATGCGTTTTTTGTTCAGGGATGAAACCTTGGAAATATCAGTGTAGCAGACGCTAATAACTCAGGAGTCAATATTGTTGGTGGGCATTTTTCTGTAACACCTGGGCACAAATGTAGGGTAAAAATGCAAATCCATCTGTTTATCTAACAAAGCTCAGCCCAGCAAACATCTGATCCTGATCTGCACAACTCTCTACTGGAAATTACTTGAACTACTGCTGTGGCAAAGACAGCAAACAGATAGGAAGCCCTGGAATTAGTAAGGTATAACACCAGCTGTAATCACTGGAGTTTCTCCTCCTTAAACTCAGCCTGCATTTAACCACTTCCATGAAATGATTTCTCTCCTGAAGTTACAACATGCACTGCTGTCACTGAAAAGGCTGAACTAGCTAAAGATACACTTCAACACTATTTACCTGAGGCTTCATGATTAATAAAATGTTCTCCTTAAGTTCTGCAGTATAGCTTCTTCTTGCTTCAACCATCAATATTTGAGAAAGAACTGCTGTATCATTTTAAAATACGACAAACATGCATAACATTAGGATGATAACTAGCAGTACCAATACTCTTTTCAAGTTAGTGTACGTTATTTATACAGATTTTACATCCAAAAGAGGACAACTACTACATTCAGTGCTTACCTTATGTTTGCAAGAAAATGGATCAAAACAGAACACCAGCACATTCTGAAAAGAGGCAAACCCCATTATTGTAATGTAATTAACCATCACTTCTTTTCAACGCCATTTCCTTTCCATTGTTAATGTAAACCTTACCACTTTTTTCAGTCAAATTCCACATTTCTCTGGGCAGCAGAGACTTCAGGAATTTTGGGGTCTATATGCTTACACACACCAACCCATACCTGAAAAATCTCTAGTAGCAACATTGTAAAATACCCCAAAACAAACAAACAAAACCATATAAATAAAAATATCTTACAAATGGCTTTTTATTTACAACAAAAGAGGGACATGGACCTGCTTGAGAAAGTCCAGAGGAGGGCCACAATGATGATCAGAGGGCTGGAGCACCTGTCCTGTGGGGACTGGCTGAGGATTGGGGCTGTTCAGCCTGGAGAAGAGAAAGCTCTGGGGAGACCTCAGAGCAGCTTCCAGTGCCTAAATGGGGTCTAAAAGAACTCTGGAGAGGGACTTTTTACAAGAGTATGTAGAGACAGGACAAGGGAGAATGGTTTTAAACTGAAAGAGGGGAGATTTAGGTTGGATATAAGGAAGAAGTTCTTTACTGAAGGGTGGTGATTGAGATTGCCCAGGGAAGTTGTGGCTGCCCCATCCCTGGCAGTGTTCAAGGCGAGGCTGGACAGGGCTTGGAGCAACCTGGTCTAGTGGAAGGTGTCCCTGCCCGTGGCAGGGAATTGGAACTGGATGATCTTTAAGGCTCCTTCCAACTATAACCATTCTGTGATTCTATGATACTTATGATACAAAGTTATTTTTCCCCTCCTCAAACACTAAGGTTTTCGCTGCAAAAACGAAAACTGGACAGGACTATATGGTTTACTGAGTGACACATCTACATTATGAGGAAAGGAATGGTTTTGGCAGTTAAAATTATATTGCTTCAAATCTATGGTATATTGAGCAAGAGGCAATCAATGTTTATTTAAACACACACCTGAAGTGAATGCTATTAATGAGGATAATTGGCTCTGATTGAGATGACCAAGATCCTAAACTCTTTCTGAGCAACAACTAGAAGTCAATGTGAATTACGGAACATTGATGCAAGCCTATTGGCTGGTAGATTGTTTAACAAATGATTTGGTAGCTTATGCATTTAAATTATGTTTTCATTGTCATAATAAGTCATAGCCTAAAATACAGTACTCTACAGCACTGTCTGGAAACACACAGACATGGCAAAGTGTAAGCAAATACTACAACTGAGAAGAGAAAGTTTCACTGGACATTCAGGATGCCCACAATTATCTTTCCAAACTTTAGTAGAAAGAATCTACACTGAGAGTAAAATGAAAAGATTTGGGTAAAGGAAATTAAATATGAAAATCTTTTCATAAAATCTTTTCCAGCTCCTTCAGGTGAAAGGTATTGTTGACTCAGCTGAAGCCAAATGCAGTTGCCCCACCTTGAAGCCTAAACAGGGATTCCTACATGTAAGTCATGACTTTGTACCACCTGGGTGTCCCAAGAAGTGGTGCTGCTAAATGTTGTCAGCTGGGTATTGTGTCCTGCTCTGAAAAACTGTTACAAGAGATGGAGCCCAACATCATGGACCGGATGGACTCAGCAGCTTTATAGGGATTGGTCCACGCACTAAGGAATGATCTCTCTCTCTCTTTGTGTGTGTGTGGGGATATATATATATATATATATGAAACAAGAGTGACGATATATTGAAAAATGTGGGATCTGAGCATGACGTGAATGGTATGGAATAAGGGGTGGATACTGTCCTGGGTTCAGCAGTAGCAGTCATTTTTCTCCTCCGTAGCTGGTGCAGGGCTGTGGTTTTGACTTTTGGCCTGGGAACAGCGCTGATAACACTGATGTTTTTAGTTGTTGCTCAGTAATGTTTACTCTGACCAAGGACTTTCTGAGTCTCATGCTCTGCCAGGGAGGAGGGGAAGTTGAGAGGAAGCAGAGACAGGACACCTGACCCAAACTAGCCAGAGAGGTATTCCATACTACAGCACATCATGCCCACTATAAGCTGGGGGCAGTTACCTGGAAGGGTTAGATCACTGCTCATGTGAGGCTGGTTATCAATTGGCGGGTGGTGAGCAGTTGTATTCTCTTCTGTTGTTATTTCCCTTATCATTATGATTATTGGTGGTAGCAGAAGCGGTTTGTGTTATACCTTAGTTACTGGACTGCTCTTATCTCAACCCTTGGGAGCTAGATTCTTTTGATTCTCCTTCCCATCCCTTGGGAATGGGGGAGGAAAGGGGGGGGAGTGAGCAAGTGTCTGCTTGGTTCTGGTTTGCTGGTTGGGTTTAAACCATGACAATATCCTTCTTAACTTAGCTAATAGCTGTTTTTCATCCAATTTCTGTCAAATGGGAGATTGCAAAATGAAGCCCTGTTGCCTCTAGCTATAAGGAGATTTCAGATGAAAGCCCTAATCTTTGCTATGACAAGGGTTTCAGGCGAGATTCTGTTGTCTTCTGTGGTGAAGGTGAGTCAAGAGGAGCTTTGTTAGTAGGGAGTTTCTGGTACTGAATGCAGATAGAGTTTAGAAAAGAAGCATGCATGTTTAAGTGGGTTAAAAAGAAAATACAGGCTGTTCAGAACCTGGTAAGGACACATTTTAGTCTTAGTATATGGGTTTCTGTAGTTTATGTATCACAGCACATAGTGAAAGCCCCCCAGGTAATCTGGAAAATCATGAGTTGCATAAATCTTGAGAAAGTGTGAGCAAGTTATTAGAAGTGGGATATTTTTGAGAAACTTTTTTTTAATAAACAGCTAGTCTGCATTGCAGTCAGTATGGACTGATGGAAAAAGCCATCATTTAGAGCTAAAATAAAAAAAAATCTCAATTTTATCTAAACCAAAGATGATTTAAAAAATAAGCTGTTTTCTTCTTTGTCTTTTTCTGTAAATTTTCTTTTTCTTGGAAAAGATATAAAATAAGCTAGAAGGCCTGCTTCTCCATTTGAATAGGAAGCAGGGAGAAAAATCTAATTGGGGGAAAAAATAAGGGAGGGGAGTAGTTCAAAGAAACCATCTTATACAAAGTGCTAAATCCTTCTTTAATAGTTCATGGGATTGAATTTTGGGCAGCTCTTGCCTAATATTAGTTAGCTAGAAAATGCTACAAAATTAAAGTTAACAACAATACTTCTGTAGGTGATGTTCCTCCTACTTGCTTTTGCTTAGTCCAGCACTAAAATCCTTCAGATTAAGTTCATCATACCAGCAATGGTTGTTTAAATACAAATTGCTGTTTTGTAATTACCTTTTGCTCTTTAGGTTAAAAAATGGTCATGTTTATCTAATGAGTTAATTTCTTAATTTGCCTTTTCATTCTTTTCACTTCTGGCCCTCTTACTTGCTCTTGAAATTTCTGTTGTTAATTATTCTGAAACATAGCTACCTGTACCAGTTTAAAACAAAAACGTTTCTAATGCCTTGAATCGTGTATTCTGTTATTGGCTGTGTTATAAAATCATGGGGATTAAAAAGAAAAAAAAAAAGAGAGAAAAACCAGTTTATATAAACAGCTTGATATTTTTAGAGCAAAGGGTCAAGCAGATCAGCTTTTAATTAGAAACAGATTAAACTTTGATCACTCCTGCAGAGCTCTCCAGCATTGACTGAAGGTAATCCTTACAAGCTGTGGAGTGAGTGCAGTTTGCCAGTGACTTTCCATCTAAAATTGAAGGTCAGAGAGTCAGCACAGTAAAGCTGGGAAGCCTTAGATCCTACTGGGACATGGACACAAATAATGCACTGCTGGGGAACAGAAAAGAGCAGTCCGAACTACAAATCAAATGCTAAATTGCTCCTAAGCTCTCAAGATCAGATCATTGATTTATGGTAATGTATGGCTATGTTTAACTGGCATAAAACCAGGTAGTATTGTAGCTCATATCTGAGGAATGGAAATAATAATCTTTATTTCTGTAGGTTTTGGTCACATAAGATAATGGTAGCTTCAAAACAGAATGAAAAGGATCAGGAGATTTGAGTAACTGTGTATACATATTTGTCATCTGTCTTGATCATTGAGATATTTATGGTGTTTCTACAATGATTAACTGCTTTAAATTGTTCCATCCATTCTGTTGAATGTAGCAAAGCTAAATCACTACTCTAACATTGTTAACAACGAAAATAAAATAAAACTTTTGAAGAAAGCACAGTCCTTTGTGCTTTTAATTAATTATGTTTTGTCTGTTTCTGGAAGGTCTCTCTAAATGTTTAAATGGTCTCTGTGCTCATGAGAGCATACATTACTTAATAGTGCATACAGTGAAATCTCACTGAAGTTTTCTTCAAAGCAGTGCTGCCCAGTGCACAAGTCTGCTGACCCAAATTCTGTACCCAGCTCTGGGGCAACCATTTTTCTTATCTCAGTTAAACTTTTGTTGGATACCCTGCCCTGTAGGAGTACCACAGGTACATGTATTTTAGTGGAGTTATGTTATTCCTTGCAGGTAGGTGGCATATGATAGCTCTATTTGGCTCTAACTGAAGGGCATAGTGATTAGGTAGCACAAACGGGCACAGGCAATGGTGACTATTGTAACCCTCTCAACACCTTCCACAAGAGAGGCAGTCAGAAACACATAGTCAGAAAAGCACTTGCCTTGGTGCTTTTCACTTACCTATTCAGACTCAAACGCACTCAAGTACTTGAGATTGAAAGAAATTATTTTGGAAGAAGCCTGGGTTGATTGATTAATTGAAGGTGTGTGTCAGTGTATATGTACTCCTGTCAAGGTGCTGTCAGACTTGGGTAAGGCCACCTGGCAAACTGTGTGTGAAGTGCTAGAAAAACACATCTGTTTACATCCTGAGGCGACCTGTTTGGTTCTCAACTTTTTTTTTCAGTTTAGTATTAATCTCTCATGTTTAACTTTTGTATGTTAAATTGAAGTTAATTTGAGTTTGGTTTTGGTGGGGGTTTTTTTTGGGGGGGGGGGGGAAGGGGTTGGGAGGAGGTGGTATTGGTATCCTACTCTCAAGTTATCAGCCTTAGAATACATGAGTGAAGACTATAGACAGTAGTTGTTCCTGATACTGAGCTTTCCCGGAGAAAATCTCCACAGAAGCCAGGTGCTCTGCTTGGTATGAATGTGATTTTCAAGGATTTTTTAAACCTAATTTTACAGGAAAAGAGGAGAAATCCTGAGCAGAGTACATGCACTGAATTCCAACTTAGTTTTTCAGCAAACTGTATAGAAAGACTTGGAAGGGTACACAGGCAGATGAGCCGGATTTTTCAGCTGCTTCTTCAGCTGCACCCTGACGGCAGCCCCTGGTCCCGTGTTCCAACCGACGTGCTGTGACTGCCGTTTCGCTGGCTTGCCCTGCTTCACGTTTATATTTGTGACAAGTTTTTCCGGGCCGTAAGGCCGCCTCCTTCTCCCACCTCAGCGCCCCCCGATAAAACGAAGTGTGGGGAGCGGTCCCTGTCACTAGAGGGAGCTGCACATCCAGATTTGGTGATTCCTAGTCTCCCTCCCAAATAACTGCTAGGTAGCACTCCGGGGTGCGATGTATCCAAGGCGTTCCGCTGCCGTTGTGGTTCTGAACTTTCCGGTTGGTTGATGGATGAGTCTCATGACCCCGATAAGAGAAAAATAAGAGACTTGGAAGTGGATAGGGGATGTCTCTGCCTAGGTAGAGTTTGACTGGCGATGCAGTGTGTGATTTTTATGAGCTGTTTTCTTTGAGGTTTGCTTAAGTATTTGTCTGCCTGTGACATCTTCTGGCTTTTTAAGATATACATGGTTCAATGATTTAAATTAATTTTCCTTTAAGTCATTGAAGTATAAATGGGTTGATATTTTAAATTAGGTTCATACTTTCTTCCAGCAGTCTTTTTAAGTAACTTTTGCATATGCCTAGCACAGCCGATTTTTCTGGTAATGTGTAACGATGGGCAAAGCAATAGCTTATGCTTATCATAGTGATCTATACGTAAATGTCGTTACTTAACTCCTACGATCACCTATTGGCATGTTACAGCAAAAGGTATCGCATCTGAAAACCAAGAGACTGAGCTATGGTGCTGTGGAACGAATTAGATACACGGCTTGAAAAACACCTGAACCCCAATACTATTTTGTTCCTTTTCTGTCACCATTTAAAGCAAGTATTTGCTCTTTCGAGCAGACATTAGCAGCAGTATGAATATGGCCTGTGCAGCACCATGCTACAAGTTGCCTAAGCCAGCCTGAATGAGCTTGTATGGCTGGGGAGCATTGGTGCTCCTATTCGAGCAGTCTCTGGGAAACTTAATGTAGCTGCTGATGTCTGGGGTGAACTTGGCCTCTGGTAAGATTTGACGCTTGGCTGCAGTGAGTTACATTTTTGGGAAACAACTGATTGACATACTGCAAGGGCAGAAGTGTTGGCACTCAGGTTGCCACAGCTGCAGTCCTTGTGTCATTTCTAGGTTAACTCCGCAGATCTTGGGGAGGTGCCTGATTTGGGAATGGTACAGCTTTGGCACCCAGTTGTCTTGGAGCTTTCGTCATAATTTGAGAAATAGGAGTATGTTATTGCAAAGCTTGCTGGGTATCTCCTTCAGCTATCGCACTGCATCACTAACTGAGAGACTTGGTGATTTTGTGCTGACTGACGCAGTGGGATTCCCAAAGCTCTGCACCCAGCCAAAGCCTGCTTTGCACTGAACCACTCTGGAGTACACCATGGCTGTTTGGTGTTAGAAAATACTGGATTGTTCTGGAGCTTTTGTCTTTTTTGGTACATTCTTTTCTACAGATTCAGGTCGGCTGTAGAGCTATGCTTGGGAAAATACTGCTTCCAGTACAGTCAGGATACATTTCCCTTTGGTATATAAATGTGATATCCGCGTATCAAATTAAATGGGCGTTTATCCAGACAGCTTCATGCAGGATTGTTCCACTGGTGAGGCACAGCCATGCTGAACTGTATCATCCCACTTCCTCTTGGGTTGTGCCTAGAGCCCACACTATGCTGGCAAGCAGCTTATGTCCCTGCTTAGCAGTTACGTCTGTCTGGTCCCTCTGTACTTCACAGTTAATTAGTTCTAATGGAAAATAAACAGAGTTCCTTTTCAACAGGGCACAGATTCTTTCCCCTACCTAGCAGGGCCTAGCAGTTCATGTCTGTTGTGTGCATGTATGTATGCTGTGAGAGTCTGGCCTCTTCCTTTCCACAATGAAGAACAATAAACGCTAGAAGAGTTTGCATATTTTCCCCCTTTTGACCCCAAGTTTGAAGCTGCTGTTTACAGTTCCTGTATCCTGTTTCCAATAGGTCTGTGACAGGTAAAGCTGCCAAGTGATGACCTTGAATCAGAACAGACATCACAAGCCCAGGTATTTGTTTCCAGCACTAGTTAACACTCACTGTTTGCCCTAAGATAGCAAGTTAGCTTTTCTTATGGTAGCTTTTCATTTAGAAGCTGGCCCGCAAACCTGATCTGATGCAAGAAAGTAAGCTAAACTATGGAGAGGTTGCAGATAAAGTGAAAGCAAATTCGGTGCCAAGAATAGCTTTGACAGGATCCACATACCAGATACTCCTGTATCCTCATGGCTTGGAGCAGGAAAAGATTCAAGTGCTTGGTTAAGACTCACCTTTGAAGAACCGCTTCAGAAACCAGTTGACTTGTTTTGCTCCTGCAATGTGAATTCTGAGGACAGATTATCATCTGTAAAGGATCTAATGGTTTAGGCTCTGACCACCTGGGCAAAGCTTAATAAAGGAGGTGAAAAATAGGAGTCATTCATGCTGGGCAGGGTTTTGGTACTTGGTTTTGAGTGTCCTGTGGTAGGAACTTGGATTTGCTGAGGTTCAAGGTCTGTCTTCTCAGACACTTTTTTTTCCTCAGGAGTGTGTGCATGGAGTAGCTAATCAAAGTTTCCCTTGGGCTTGGATTTGGGATGGAGGGATTTATGCAAACTACCTCCAAAGCTTGGAGTGTTATCCACATTTCACAACAGAGAAATAAACTGAGGGTAAGGAATGACTATTGAAGCAAATCTCCGATTTGTTCAGCTGAAACTTTTGTCAGAAAGTCTTTGTTTAGGATTAGGGGTTTTGACAATTATTGGTCTTTCTTAAGTAAAGTTTGCCTCAACCTCCTAGTGGTCTTGTCAATGAAATTTTATCAGTGGTTTTCTCATTACCCTCAGCATAATACCGGTTTTGTCTACTGAAGACTTTCTCTCAAATGGGAGCTTTCAAGTCTTAGTCCTTGGATCTTGTTCAACCCCAATTAATTTGATTTCCCATGAATTAAGCCTTCTTTCTGCTAAGAAAAATAAATCTGGGGAAAGTGATTTTCCTCAATACCCTCTATAACGTTATAATTGTCACCCATCTGTAAAAATAATAACACATCACAGTTTGACTGGAACAGTGTCATCCAATGCTTAACACCATGAGCTACTACAGCATACGTCAAGTCACTCTTTTTGTTCCAATAGCATGCCTGCTTCTGCTCTTTGGCTTCATTTCTCTTGCTCAAAAATAGCGGATACTTCTGGTCATTAGGGTATTCACAGAGATGCAGAAGGAATGGGTTCAATTCCTGCTGTATTTGACATAGATAAGTGTCAGATCTATTTTTGCATTTGCCCTGACAGGTATTTTTAGGATGGCTTTGCTTTGGATTGGAGCCTCCTAAGAAACTGTGTCATAACCATGGTCAAAACTACAACATCCTTAGAAAAAAGTTTCCCTATCAAACCGATACTATCTAGCCCAGGGGAGAAATAAAAAATTGACCAGATCTTGTGAGCACTATAAGCTCAGGCACCAACTTACTTCCATGCATTTCAGGTATCTTGATATTCTCTAGTTACTGTATTAGGACCTCCAATTAAGAATAAAATTGAACAGCCCTTCTCCTTCTACTCTGGTGGCTGGACCGACAACAAAATTTGGAAGTATTTACTGGTGTCTGTTGGGAATTCAGGGTAGTGAGAGACGCTTCAAGAATCACCTTTATTTCTATGTACTTTGAGTAATAGGCATTTTCATGATAGCCTATGGGAGAATGTTCCCTTACCGACTTCTTGTGGCACAGCACACTGCAATTCCTGAATTATTTTATTCTGTTTTTAATGCTATTAGTCCAACTAGCATGTTCTCTACAGCCAGTGGAAGTGACTGGTGATAGCCCTAAAATAGTGTAGCCTGACTGTACCTGCTGTCTGTTTTACCATCTATTCTTTCTGTGGGCCTCTGAAAGTTGGGGCAGGTAAGCATCACAAACCCTGGCTGTCAGCTGGCATGGGAGCAGCCCAGTTGCTCAGCACAACTACAATGGGTGAAATGAGCTGCGCCTTGAAAAATGTCATCTGGTCTGCGAGTGATTAATTCTGTAGCTGTACAGTCAGGTACCTGAAAGTCAGGTACGATTCCTCTGCATATGAGGCAGATGAATACTTTTGTTCCACTGTGTAAAAGCTTTAATTTCTTCTAACTTAATCAAAAGTGAGCCATAGCAAGTTTCAGCAGTCTCCAGGGGGAAAAAAAAGTGCAGTCAGTATCTTTTGTCATTAGGTTTGTCACTTCTACCTGTGAGGTTGGGCATGGTTTCACTAAACTTCATTAATTTCTTTTACAGAATATACTTGGACACCTCAGTGAAAGGTGCTTTCTTATATTGTTTTTTTCTAAACGCAACTGCTGATTGCTTAATTTTTTGGGCTGGGGGCTCTGTGTTTTTTTTCTTTTGGCTTTTTAAATTACAACGTCTACAAGAACAGCAGAGCTGGGAGGCTTTGGAGCATCACCAAATTGCATCATCAGAAAGCCTCTGGATCAGTATCCTAATTAGCACCTGTCAAGAGGAGGTGACTGCCCAGAACTGACTCTTTTTGATGCTGTGCAAATAAACGAAAAGGGTTGCAGGTTGATGATATGGCAATTTTGCATCAGTAGACCAATGATAACAAAGGGAAAGAACCAATTCAGCAATTGACTTCAGAAGAAAAAGACTTCAGTATCTTTTCTGACACATCTGCTGCATCTCTAAATTTTTGAGATACTTGGGTTTTGGTTTTTCAGGGTAAGATTTCCTATTAGGAAGAGTCTGAGTCAAATTAGACTCTCTTGTTCTATTCATATGTGCTCTGTCTTTTCCAGCGTGACAGGCTTTGGTCCAAGCTGACCCCTAGGTAGAGGGTGACAAAAACTAAGGAGGAGAAAGTGTGGGAATATCTTAGAAGGAGGCTTCATACTGAGGAAGGATTTGCTCTGGCTGCTTTAGTTCTGGGGCCCTTCTCTGCAAGGGAGGGATCAAAAATCTGCCACTCTGGTTGTTATGTCTGAAGCACTGGTAAGGATAATTCCACCCTCCCTCCCCACCTCCTCCAGTTTATACAAACATTCATCCCTGATGGCACATAACAGCAAGCAGAAAGCTGTGAAAATGAGCTTCTTTCATAAAATGAAACTTGTCAATTCATCTCCTCCAGAAATCCAAAGTGTGATGGTGCAGTGTTGGTCACTTTGTTGCCCTGTGAAAAGAAGTCTTTGTTCTTCATAGCGGTCTGGAAGCCAAAGGTTAAAGGCTGAATTCTTCCTATGCCTTTTCTCAGGCTGAATCTCACACAAGAGATCAACCAGATCCAGGCTTTTTGTCAGAAGCCCTTGCAAAAAAAAGGATGAGCTCAACTCTGGAATATGTGAGAGAAGACAGGAGATAAATGACTGATAGGAGAAAAATTGTTTTAACATCTCTTCCATTCTGACACATAAACAAAGCATCTATTTGTTCATTTAGGTTTCCTTTTTTAGTGTAAAAACAAGTAATGGAGGGAAAACTGTTCAGTCTCCCTGAACGTGATAGTCCACTTCCTTGCAAGTGTGCCCAGAGTACAATACCTCTCCTTCAGCACTACTCTAGACCCTCACAGAAAAGCCCTGGGTCTTTGACATTCTCTGTGCACCATTGTGTTTATTAGTTCCCCTTTTTGTTATCTTGTTTTGTTTCCCAGCTAAATGGCACCTCTGCCACTTAAATACATCTGAAATGGTTGCTTCTCTCTTCAATGAAAGGAAGAAATAATGTTGAGGGTTGGTCATCATCCCTTCATTCCAGCTTTTCTGCTAGTTTTGGACTTGTCACACTCAGTCTTCCTTGAACAGATTGCATGTGTGTACAGGTAAATGATGTGCAGGCAATTAAAAACCTAAGATTTAAAACTAAGCTAATGTTTGAATTCATTTAAGCTGTCTGTGCTGTGCAGGTCTTCAAGGCCAATCTTAATTTCAGGTAATAACAAGTGATACTTGAGGATGAAACTTTGCATCTTACTATTTATTAGTAACTTCTCTTTACAGTAGCTAAATCTATTTACTTGTATTCTTGTGGAATCTCAGGCTTGGACTGAAATAACAAATATATCCTATCCTCTGAAAACACTATAATGTATTATTTCTGGAAGTGGTCCTTGGGGTAACCCTGTAATGAAGGCACTCTAATTTTCTGCCCATATGGCTTTCTGGTGAACAAACTGTTATGAAATCAAAATAAAAGCCCTTCTAGAATGATTGAAATGCATTTAGGGGAAGGCTTTTACCAGCCTGGAAACAGGACACTTGCCAACTGCATCCACTAACAGCTGCTCCTGAACTTTTTGTACAGCATTTTCTGAAAATGGTGTATTAGATTATGTAGGACTGCCCATTCTCATCCAAGTTCCAATTTTCAGAGTAAATGGTCATGGTGAGGTTTGGAGTACTAAATTAGTAAGTAGAGTACTATAACACTCCATTAGCTAGTAATACAGCCCCTTTGTATTAAACCTAGAGCTGGAATTCAAAGAGTTGCAATTTAAAGGACAGTTTGAAATAGGTAATGTTTTCACATCATAACAATTTCCTTGTGAAGTTTTATCTTACAGGCAGCATAACAGCACTGAAGCAGCTGCCCACATTTGAAAGAAACTGTGACAGAGTATTTATTGATGGGGTTAGCCCCTTTTTTAAAAAACAGTGCATGTGTGCATCTAAAACCCCTATGCTTTTATATATAAGTATATATTTGTACATCTCAGCTGTCATAGCACTCCCAGAGGTCTAATTGCGAATTTTTAGCTGAATTGCATCTGCCTGGAAGTTCATTATTCAGCAAGTCCATATGCTGTTGTCATCCACACCTGAACCAAACGCAGATGTGCTGGAGCCTCATGAATTTCTGAAAACTGGTTCTCTAACAAGGGTCATGGTTTCACTTTCTCTTGATGAAGCCTGTTATTACACAGTGAGAGATTACAGGGAACTGTTGGACCAGAAAGCATGCAGTGTGTTTTCTGGAGTATTCAAATAGCAGAGAGTCATTCAGGGCAATAGTATGCCAAGGACTTCTTGTTAGCATTTAAAACTAATAGTTAGGATGATCACAAAACCAAGTGAGAGGCACCACTTGTGCTGCAATTTGAACTTTAAGCTTACTGGTTCATATTGTTTAAAAAAATATGTAGTTTGGTTTTGGTGTGGAATATTTTTGCTAAGCATGACAATTTGTTTAAAATCTCTGCAGATAGGAAGACATAAAAACACAACTGCAAGTTACAGCGTACAGCAACTCATGACTGAAGTTAGGAGACTCAGTACTACTAATGAAGTTTATCGAGAAACACCTGTCCATTAAATTACTTACCCATCTGCCTGGACAGCACCCTTGTAAGCTTACAATGTTTTTCTGGGCTAAGAAGAAAAGCTCTTAGAGATGATTATTAAAGTCATGGAGAAATGGAGACCAAAACTTTATGCTGAGTCTTATGGGAAGTCAAAATAGTATTTGGGTGAGTTTTAGGGTAGAATGGCTTACGATTCTTTCTAAAGCTTCTGAGGCTAGCGGTGTTGGGGCACACCTGGCATCATAAGCCTGCGCTGTACACAGCATAGTAAACTAGCTAGCCTGAGGCCCAACAACAGCCTGGTGTTTCATCTTGGCTAATTAGATGTGCTTCTCCTGTAGTTGCCCTATGGTGTCCTATGTGAGAACAGTTTCAGGTACCCAGATACCTGTGCTAGTTATGAATGAAATTATCACATTGCTTCTGAACACAGATGTGTACAGAAGACCCAGTACGAAAGACATCCTGGGACTGTCTGTGTTTATTACCCTTTCAGCTGTCAAATGAACCTGGTTTTGAATTATTGTTTTTTTAATGTTTTCTAGGTGGTTTTTTTTTTTTTTTTATTTACCTGATAAATTAAATATGCTATGAAAAAGCAAGCAGAGCTTTTCTCCTTAGCCCAGAAAAACATATTGTAAGTATACAAGGGTGCTGTCCAGGCAGATGGGTAGGTAATTTATTGGGCAGGTCTTTGTCAACAAAGTTTATTAGCAGTCCTGAGTCTCCTAGCTTCAGTCACGAGTTGCTCTATGCTGTAACTTACTGTTGTACTTTTGTAAGTCTTGGGGCAAGGTATTGTGTGTAGGACAAATACTACTTTGTGTCCTTGCTGATGTCTGTCATTTGATTAACTTACTCTGTTTAATCAATCTTGGCTTGAAGGACAAGTCCTGGTCAGGTGATGTTGTCAAACATAGAGTCAGAGAGTCCTTGGGGAGGAAGGGGGAAGAAAATAGAGGAAAAAATAGACGGAGTAAAAATGCATGTGAAAGCCTTAAGCACGTTCTCTATCACCGCTGCTCAACTGGTGTTTAAAAAAAGTCCATTATCTATTGTGCATTTATGTACTTTCTTTTGGATGTAAGATTACAATTATCTTGTAGTTTTAGAAGAGAACAGAGATTTGTTTTCGGTATCCTTGTCCAAGCATGCTGGCTGCCAGATAGTCTTCAGGTATCAAGTTATAAGCGGGAAGACACAAGACATGTAAACTCTGATACCACTTCATGTTGGCTGCGAAGTGCAAGAAGAAACAGGGAAGAGATTCGGAAACAAGTTCTGGAAAAAAATGTACTAAAGGCAGAAAATGACCTGTAATAGACAACAAAGCAAATATCCTGTAAGAACAAGCAAACAAAAAAAGCTGTTCTGGGGTATCCCTGTGGTCTAGTTACCTTAGTATGTGTTTGAGGAGAACCTCAGAGCTGTGGTAAGATTGGACACCAGATTTTGTCAGTCAGGAGTTGAGTGCACCAGAGGTCTGCACTGCAGACAGGGGCACCCCGGGTCCCTGCCTGATCTGCCCCTCCCTGCCGGCTCCTGCAGAGTGCCAGCTGTGCTGAGCCGCGGAGTCAGCAGCCTAGTGTTTGTCTGCAAAGAGCAGCACTGAAAATGTGAATGGACAATTCTTGTCAACAAATCAGACTATATCACCATGGAAATTGGGAGGACCAGTGTGTACCTGTGTGAGCTGTCAAAGAGAATTACATGCTGACACTTCATAGCCATTAAGCAATGACACTGAGTGTTAATAATGTGGGCAAACTCCCACTTTGCAGCCTAAAAGGACTCTCACCTGTAATGGAGAGGATTTGGAATAACCTGGAGAAGGGGGTGTTTGCATAGCAGTAGGAAAGATGTGATCCAGATCAGAATAGGCAAAATCAGAAGGGCAAAACTAGAACAAAACGTGCACGAAACTGTACAGACATGATGAGACTCAAATATTTCAGTGTCTTGACTTCTGACCTATTTTTCACATCTGGTCTTGTTACTCTTTCTATATAAACCAGCAGCCATACATACAGAGGCAGGGAAATGCTTCTATGTGGATTATGCCATTTCACTTTGTATTTGTTTTTTCTTGGCAAGAAATTTTCAGAAGGAATATAGTAATGTATGTAGGTGAGGCACTAACAATAACAAACATGCCTCCTGGGAAGAAAACTCAGACTACCTTTGACAGCCCTCCAAGATTTATGCTACCAGTCAGATTAGTAGTGTTCAGTTGAAGCTGAAAGGTAGATTGGCTAGCACATCTCACAGCTGTGAGGTAGCGTCTCAAAACTTCTCAGAAGTCCTCTGTGGTGGCTGCTGCTGCTCCGTGACCCGAGCAAGCTCATGCATTGCAGGCAGTCAGGGTAAGTGGTGACTTCTTTATCCCTTGCCACTGCCCTTGTCTTCCCTATCCCTGATGGACCTCCCCTCCAAGAAGTTCCCTGGTTTGGGATTTTGTAGGGGTGGTTTTGTTTTGGGGCTTGGTTTTGTGTGTGTTCTTTTTATCTTGGAAGGAAGGGATTGCCCCATACCTAATGCAGTTTAACATTTGAAAACAGAGGAACTTCTCTGAGTAACCAAATGTGAGGAAGGTGCTGCCTTTGGACACCTTAACTTGGATGCCTTGGTGCTTCTTCCTTAAGCCCTATGATTTGACTCGAACACTTACTGACGGTGGGAACCATAGCCTGACAAACACATCTTTCCACAAATATTTATCTGAATACTTACATGTGCTTTGTGCTTGAGTCCTGTTTGTGTTTCTTTCCAATAAACACCCAAGAAAGCAGTATTACTTGCAGGAATATACTTGGGGACTTTTAATTCTTAAGCGGGGATTGGAAAGAGTTCACAGAAAGCAAGGTTTGATTTCAGAAATGCAGCATTTACAGAGTAAAAAAAGGTTGGTTAATCATCTGAATAGGAAAATCAACATGTGCTGAGTGCGTTTTCACAATGCCTTATATTTTAAGTATGGCTCCTGAATTATCTGTTGGATAATTATTATACAGGATTTTTGTTTAAAAAAATAAACACAGAAAAAATTTGCTGAAAGAACTTTTTGAGTGTATATTATTGTTCTTATTTCATATCTTTATTTTAATTTTTCACATAGTTCTGAAATCCACTGTTTAATAAATGAATTATGTTGACTGCTGCTGCTCAACCCAGGACATTACGCTAATGACATTTTTCCTACGCAGGTAAAGCTACTTTTACTGAAGCTGAGAACCTGTTCTTAGATGTCAGTAGTGGTTTTATATACTTTTAATATGATTCATAGACATCAGTTCAACAAGAGCTATGAGATCACAATACATCTGCATAGCCTTTCTCCCTCTCTATCTCCATTCCAAAGACAATGCAACAAATTTGGGAAAAGATTTATCTCTTTCTCCATCACCAGTGCACCAAAAAAAGAGTCCTTACTTGCAGACCGCCTACCTGCACTTCAGAACCACCTGAAGTCCCAGTAGAAACCCTTGAAACTCTTGACAGAAATTTCTATTTGGAGAAACATTCAAATATGTTTTGATTCAAGTGGGGCTTTTAAGTAAAAAGAGTCCATATGAACAGTGTGTTCTGTTCACACTCCCAGCATGGGAGCAGTCTTGTCACAAAAATTAATAGAGACTTAAAGATGGGTTTGCAATCCCATTTGGTCCAGGTTTCCGTGAATTTTCTGCTTTAAAAATGCTGTGCTAGAGCTTCTACATTTTTTTTTCCCTGAAAAATTACTTGAATTCCAAGTCCCTGTATTTGTTGAAAGGATGCTCTCGCTTCAAAGACTTTAGAATCATAGAATAGTTAGGGTTGGAAAGGACCTTAAGATCATCCAGTTCCAACCCCCCTGCCATGGGCAGGGACACCTCACACTAAACCATGCCACCCAAAGCTCTGTCCAACCTGGCCTTGAACACTGCCAAGGATGGAGCATTCACAGCCTCCCTGGGCAACCCATTCCAGTGCCTCACCACCCTAACAGGAAAGAACTTCCTCCTTATATCCAATCTAAACTTCCCCTGTTTAAGTTTTAACCCGTTACCCCTTGTCCCATCACTACAGTGAAAGTCCCTCCTCAGCATCCCTATAGGCCACCTTCAGATACTGGAAGGCTGCTATGAGGTTTCCATGCAACCTTCTCTTCTCCAGATTGAACAGCCACAACTTTCTCAGACTATGTTCATATGGGAGGTGCTCCAGTCCCCTGATCATACTCATGGCCCTCCCCTGGACTTGTTCCAGCAGTTCCATGTCCTTTTTATGTTGAGGACACCAGAACTGCACACAATACTCCAGGTGAGGTCTCACAAGAGCAGAATAGAGGGGCAGGATCACCTCCTTCGACCTGCTGGTCACGCTCCTTTTGATGCAGCCCAGGATACGGTTGGCTTTCTGGGCTGCAAGCACACTGAAACCAGCTCATGTTCATTTTCTCCTCGACCAGCACCCCAAGTCCTTCTCCGAAGGGCCGCTCTGAATCTCTTCTTTGGCCAATCTGTAGCTGTGCCTGGGATTGCTCCAACCCAGGTGTAGGACCTTGCACTTGTCATGGTTAAACTTCATAAGATTGGCATCAGCCCACCTCACAAGCATGTCAAGGACCCTCTGGATGGCATTCCTTCCCTCCAGCGTATCAACCGGACCACACAGCTTGGTGTTATCAGCAAACTTGCTGAGGGCGCACTCAATCCCACTGTCCATGTCACTGACAAAGATGTTGAACATGACCAGTCCCAACACCGATCCCTGAGGGATGCCACTCGTTACTGGTCTCCGGCCGGACATTGAGCCATTGACCACAACTCTTTGTGTGCGGCCGTCCAGCCAGTTCTTTATCCACTGAGTGGTCCATCCATCAAATTGATATCTCTCCAATTTAGAGAGAATGATGTCGTGTGGGACAGTGTCGAGCGCTTTGCACAAGTCCAGGTAGATGACATCAACTGCTTTACCCTTGTCCATCAGTTCCGTAGCCCCATCATAGAAGGCCACAGATTGGTCAGGCAGGATTTCCCCCTAGTGAAGCCATGCTGGCTGTCACCAAGCACCTTGTTTTTCATGTGCCTTAGCATGCTGTCCAGGAGAATGTGCTCCAAGATTTTATCAGGCACAGAGGTGAGACTGACTGGTCTGTAATTCCCTGGGTCTTCCATTTTCCCCTTCTTGAAAATGGGGGTTATATTTCCCTTTTTCCAGTTATTGGGAGCTTCACCTGACTGCCACGATTTTTCAGATATGATGGCCAGTGTCTCACGAACTTCATTTGCCAGCTCCTTCAGGACCCACAGATGGATTTCATCAGGTCCCATGGACTTGTGCATGTTCAGGTTCTTATGATGGTCTCTAACCAGATCCTCTCCTACAGTGGGCCCAAGGTCTTCATTCTCACAGTCCTTGCATCTGCCTTCCAAGACTTGGGTGGTGCGACGGAGACTTTGCCAGTGAAGACCAAGGCAAAGAAGTCATTCAGAACCTCAGCCTTCTCCAAATCCTGTGTAGCCAGTTCTCCCGAGAGCTTCCTCAGGGGGCCTATTTTGTCCCTAGTCTGTTTTTTAATTTCTACGTACCTGTAGAATCCCTTTCTGTTATCCTTAAATTGATCTTTACCTGCATGTCATTTGGTTGAATTATTTTGAATGAACACTGCCTTAGATCTCAAACTGCTTTAGATCGCAACAGAATTCTTGACTTCCAAAGCTGCTTACAGGTTTTTGTAATTTTTCCTTTTTTTTCCATAAATCTGTAGATGAAGCCTAGCTCCAATTCTCCAGAAAGAATCTAACAAAAATTTTTCTTAATGAAAACAGGTTGGTTGGATGTTTTCACGTTGGTTTTGATTTTGTTTAATCTACTTTTAAAGAGTAACAGTTAAAACTATAGGCCATATTGTGGTGAGAAGCAAAAGTATGCTGGGTTCTTTTATTTAAAAATGACAGTGTAGATTAATTGCTCCTCTTTACTGAACCTTTCATGATAGCCAGAACTTAGTGATTTTTTTAAGAAAGAACTTTTGTTGTGTATGAAAATGCAAGGCCACAAGTTTGATTCTTTTCCTTGACTTAAATGTGTTACTTTAGTGACTTTCCACTGACCACCTATAGGTACCTGTCTTGCTGGTTCCATTATACTCCTTTTGAAAGCAACATTTCTCCAACATTCTCAGTAAAACCAGTATTTATCTGAAAAGATTAATGTGAGAAACGCTTAACAGCCAGCAGAGATGGGTATTCCAGGGCAGCTGACGGGTAGTTTCTTCCTTCTCTGCCTCCCTTTGCTCCCACTGATGAACAGTGTATGCCTACTGCATCTCTTGGGATGACAGAGATGCTGTGCCACCCCATGTTGATGCTGCTAGTTCACCTAACCCACATATGCTCTGATATTTGCCCCATAGAAGCAATCCCTAGAGAGCTCCCTTAGTGCTGCTGATGGTGTGCCTCTTGGCCGGATTCCCTTGAATCAAGAGGAATACTTCCAAAAAAAGAGGCTGTTGAAAATTCATCAGTCTATAAGCAATAAAAGGCTGACTTTTTTAATTATTAGTTGTGGTAGCTGAGGCTCTAGACTGCAAAGAGAAAAAGCAGTGAGGGCTTTTCAGTTCTTGGAAAGAAGAGGGACTTGGGCAAAAAGTCAGGGTTTTTTAATCAGAATTTGTGCCACCTTTGTAAACACGGGGTGGGGGGGGTGTGTGTGGAATGTGTAACAAGTGTAAGTCTACCAATTTAGAAGGTAAGTTTAGTTACTGAATCATTTACGTTCAAGAAAAGAAGTAACTGCAAGAAGTAAAATGGGAAATTAAAAAAAAGAAGTGGGAAACAAAGACTCTTTGTGGGATCTCGAGAGCCAAAGAGAGTTTGTTTAAACCAGTCGGGCAGGTTAAATGTAGAGGTGCCCTTTCTTTCAACAAGAAATCCCCCAGAATTGTCAGTTGCTCTTAAACTTAGACAGTGAGTCATTGTCCACTGAATAAACAAAGAGGAATAAACAAAGAAAAACAGCTGTGAACATGGTGATAAAAATACCTTTGAGAAAATCCCAGGGCCTGGAGGGCTGAGATCTAGTGGCAAACTGTGATCCACCTCCAGCCTTAGCTTTTCAGTAGCGCCCAGCTTTCCTCAAAACAGTGCAGTTCTTTTCCACCAAGCACCGTATTTTAGTATCCACTTGACTAGCACTGAATGAGGGATGCATTGGATGAGGGTAGAAAAAATGCCTGAGAACATTTTTGAAAGTTGAAGGTTTCACAGTTACTCCAGCTGTATGCTCCCTAAAGGTCTCCTGATGTTTGCACAGTGCGAAAACAGCTTCTATGTTAGCACAATGGAAAACAAAACAAATCAAATCTCCAAACGATATTCCCATCTCAAAAATGGTCTATTCTTATCTGAACCTAGCTGGTTTCTATTAGTTGATTAGTATTTAAATCTAGTGATAAAAGTGTGGTGGAAAGAATGAGCTGTGCATTAGCAGTCTTGATACAGCTCCTGTTAGATATTCTAACTTGGAGTGAATACAGAGTCAGAGTACAGTAGCGAATTACTTAAAAACTTCTGCCACCTCTCAGGAGGAGAGCACTTCTTGGCAAAAAGATAAACTGTTCTTACTCAGGGTTGTCCTTTTTAGATCACTTAATAGATTAAAAGCAGAGAGGCTATTTCTAGTCCAAAATACACTGTCTCTTTGTAATGCATATAGGTGGATCTAGGAGAAATGAATGAATATTTGTCAGAAGAGGTGTTATATTAGAAAAATAGGAATATGTACATTAATCTCTGTGCACGCTTCTTAAAGACTTCTTGTTATTTCAATAGAGTCAGAAAAATGAGGACCGAACCAAACATGAATTCATCCCTACCTTGAGGTGGAATAGTTTTCTAGTACATAGAGCTCTTCCTGACACTGTATGAAAGAACCTATTGAAAACAGATGTTTTGGCCTTCTAATGGGTAGACTGAGTATAAAGTCTGAACAAATGTTTCAGTAAACAGCCTCCTTCTAGGCAGTACCCATTATCAAAAAGGTGCTCCTATCTTAGCTATAAGAAAAGGTTAGGGTCAAAAATGTAACAGTAGAAAAGACTGAGTTGTCTCCCTTTCCCACAGAAATAAATTCTAATGTGTGTGGAGAAGAATAAAACATTTCCTATTGTTATCCAGAATTTCTTGCCAATTACTGGTGGCAAGACATCAGGTTCACAAAGAAAAAAGGTTGGTAAAATTAAGGGAAAAGAAGCACTATTGAAGTATTCCACAGTTGGTTTGAGAAGCATGGGTGTCATCTCTTCATTCCTGATTCATCAGTCACCTTGAAACAAAGAGCTCATGCATTTGACCTGCCATATTTATTTTTAGTTTAACTTTCATGGCAAATCCAACCCTGAAGAGAGAGTGGATCAGAAATCTGAGCAACTGCTACAGTGAGATTTTGCTAAGTATATGTTGGGTTAATAGAACACTCATTTAATCTGCCAGTGAATAACAGAATAATAGCAATAAAAACTCAATATGACAAGTTGTTCTCAAGCTCCAGGCACAACAGTCTTCTGATGAAATAAACTCTTCCTCTGCCCTACCCAAAATGTATAATGCCATTAAAGATTTATCATTTGTTGTGACTAGGTATTAAATTATAAAGAGAAAGCTGGAAGACATTATGTAAAGACTGAAGCTACTGTTTCAGTGTCTTGTTCAGGCACTGCTCACCAGCTGATTTACTTATACCCTGTGCCAAATTACGTAAGAATATACTGAAGAGACAAGAGTGGGTTTTTTTTCCCCTTAGCACTTGTGACTGGTTACGAACATACCAGAAAGTTTCCTGAGACTCAGAGGTATGTTAGTCTCTCTTAGGCTTTTCTTATTTGCAGTTGACATGAAGAGCTTTTATTTTTAAGGGTGAAATATCAACGGTGAAGTGTTTGAGAGAATGCAGATGCTTTTTTATTTGGTGGAGGCAGAATACAATGTCAAATGCTTTTAGCATTTTTCTCCTTGCTTGCTGAGTAGTTAAAAGTAGCCCATACCATAATGAGCTTTGTAAAAGCCATCATTTTCACCAGGTGAGGTTTTCTTCACAATTAATGGGAAGAAAAAAAATCAGTATGTGTATACTGTTTCAAATTGGAAACCAAACCACTACACCACCCACGCCCAATAAAACCCCTCTGAACATCTTTTCCTACCAACTTGAGAACTCAAGTTCTCCTCTGCTTTCAGTGTTAGACACCATAGCAGTTACAGCAATATAAAAAAATAAGTTCTTGGCTGTTTGTTTTCAGATGCTGATGTTGAGGGAAGACCAAGAACATACAATCAGATTTTGCCAGTCACGAGTCAATATGATCAATACTTGGCAAGCTTACAAAACCCACAGTGATTTAGATTCTAAAGTAAATTAAACCTGAATTTGAGATCAATTACCTTCATTGAGAGCTGCTGACTTACAAAATCTGATCTGGGGGCTGCTTTTCATAGGTAGTTATTTATGAATATTGTAGGCGGTCAAAATTGGTTTGGTGCAAGCCATGTTTGGCCAATACCGAAGAGAAGTGTAAGTAAAATTGCATGATTGGTTATGAAAAGGACAGAACAGCAGCATGTTTGGACTTTCAGTCTCTATCCCCCTGGAAGTTCATATGCTGCTTCTGCAGTTCTGCTTCAA
Source organism: Lathamus discolor (assembly GCF_037157495.1). Classification (NCBI taxonomy): domain Eukaryota; kingdom Metazoa; phylum Chordata; class Aves; order Psittaciformes; family Psittacidae; genus Lathamus; species Lathamus discolor. The sequence continues at coordinate 89,122,397 of NC_088885.1, read as the reverse complement.
TTGCAGGAAGTAAGTAAGATACCTTACACCCAGTTCTACTCTCTTAAAATTGCAAAAGTTTCCATTTCTCTGCCACTTGTGTTTGGGAAATGCAGTGATTGCCTCCTTCTTTTGTGTGCTAGGGGTGTTCTGCTGGCGAGTGTAAAACAATCCAAAGTCTTACAAGGCAAGAAAAGCATCCTTTGGGGACAGAAGGTGTCTTTATCACCCAATGGAGCCAGTAAGACCTGAGGTGATACACGATATTATCATCTGTATAAAGATGATACACAGGGCCATTCTTTGCCATATGGAGAAACTCATGTTGGGTATGTGACAGATGTTCTGTATCTTATACATCAGTGACTAAATAGTTGAACATCTTGTAATTTTATTTTACTTTATTTTCTTGTTGTTGCTTAACTATTATGTAGTAACCAAATGCAGTGGTGGTCTGAACAACAGAAAGAGCCAAGAATTCATAACTGCTTAATCACAGAATCACAGAATCCCAAGGGTTGGAAGGGACCTAAAAAGATCATCTAGTCCAACCCCCCTGCAAGAGCAGGGTAACCTACAGTACATCACACAGGAACTTGTCCAGGCGGGCCTTGAATATCTCCATTGCTTTTTACTGGTGTTTATTGTGGCCTGCAGTGATTAACCTATTTTTATTGGCTCACTTTCCTCTTCTGGAAAGTTGGCAAAATTCTCAATACCTGTGCTGTACCATGAAAATATTCTGAAACTCAGGTAAAGTGTTAACTGAGATGACTTGTAAAGCACATGAAGAGTCACTGCTGAGAAGGGCTATAGTCACTCTGGACATCATCAACTTTTTGAAGGCCACCTGTACTTGTTAAGATGACAAGCTAATGAGCTGAAGATGACAAAGTAGAAATAGAGGTCCCACTGACATATGTTTGTCTGTAAATCAGTAGGAAACAATAGAACCACTGAAGAAAACAAATAAAACCAGGTTTCTCTTTCCCTAGTGTTTCATTGGGTATCAGCATGTATTTACAGCTTCGGTTAGGCTAACTTTTCTGGAAAACTGTAATGTTTCAGAAGCTTGCAGGAAGAAACAAGTTACTGTAAGATGAGATAGATCTTTGCTTCAGAAACTTTACATTTTTATGCACGTCAAAATTGGTTCCTGCTGCTTCACCAGGAAGTAATTGTTTGCAACTCTGACAGTTTTAAACTGTTTCTGTTTGTGACCCAAGTTTCAATTCAAAACTTCGTCTAAGTGCCATCATTCCAGTACAGACCTTTGGTAACTTTTTTTTTTTCCAGTGCCTTCTACCGTATTTTGCCTTTTTGCCCCTTTTTTCTCACCACTTAAAAGCCATTAGTTTGTTTTAAACAGTCACTCTTCCAGCTGAACAGATGCAAGCGTCGCATGAAAGCTGTGAGGAATGTTCCATGGCAGCATCTGGTGCTTTGCTTTAAAGTTTATTTTTAACATGAAATAGTTATGAGTGTTCATTTGTAGCTGAAATGCTGTCTTGTCAAAGCAGCGCAATTATGTCTGACCCTTCAACAGGAGGGACAAAAAACATAGTGACATTGTGTTAAGGTAGACCTGTTCAGGGCAAGCCAGTGACTTTGCTTTGTTATTCATCACATTTGTGCAGTGGTGCTTATCTACGTGTCATCTATGCTAAGCGCATTCTTTGAAGTCAGGTTGTGTCATGACAAGCTGCATCTTCAAATCTTATCAACAGTTTTGGCAATCTGTTTTGGTTGGTTTTTTTTAAAGTGTTTCTTATTCTAGCTTTCTTTTGTTGAAGAAAATTTGGTGCTGTTAACAGGAAATTATCTCCTTTGTAATTTTATGTGACATCACAGTGTCATTGAAATCATTGCTACTATTGCTCGGCATAAAACTGTGATGTCACGATGGTAGATATGATGACATAAAATGAGAACTGAGCTCCTTGGAGGGAGGGGGAGGCAATAATAATGGCTTTATAGTGGTTTATCGCCCCTGGGGAATCAGTGTGAGCCTCAGCATGGCTGGAGCACTGGGGGAATGAACTGCAGGGGCTGCTGGGATGCTGAGATCTGCTTCCTGACATGCTTTTCCCTCAGCTGTGCCCTCTCCATCAGGTCTGTGAGAGAGAGAGAGGGTCCTCTTACTGCCCAGAGCCAAGCGGCAGCTCCCATCATTCAAAAGGGATTCCCACACTATGGCTTACAGCAGTTTTCCAGTCCTTTGGTGCCAGGGCTGGTGGAGTGAGAGAATCTCTAGCCCATTATTTCCAACCCTGCAAAAGGACTGACAGGAAACGTATTTAAGCAGATGTCTTGTGTTTTAACAAAGTCTCAGTGAGTCATCAGCATACCCTTAGGCATTCAGCGCACCAGACAGCTTTTTAATGGCTGTGGCATCTTGCTAACAATCTAATATTATGCACGCATTCCATATAGTTAAATAAACCCCACATCTTCTGCTGGTGAAGGTCCATAACACTTTGCTAATGCTGGTAAATTTGCTGTGCAACTGACGACCTGGCACAAGAACACAATGCCCTGTACAACCTCATCTGATTTGGTGTTACAGCCAGCACCTAATTCTGGGCTGCAAGTGGCATCGCTGTAGCAATCTTTTGGGCCACCAGCACTTGTCATCTTCAAACAACCCATGCAGACAAAAGGCTTTTTGTGAGCTGGCTGGCTGCCTCTGAGGTACATATGCAGCTGTGTGCTACATTAATTTTCCCCTTCTTTGTCCCAACATGCCGCTTGGGGACTGACTCAAAGTGAGTTAAAAGAAGAGAAAGATGTTATCCACATTAGTATTTCAGCTGTTAACAGCAGTAAGCTCTTTTTTGTCTATGGATGCAAAAATTAACATCCTAAATTGGGTGAATCATTGTTGTGTTGCATTTGACAATATAGTGCAGCAGCTACTGAGGGTGATGGAGAAGTTTCTCTTTTTTATCTGGCCTTTTGATACTCACCTGCGCTTTCCTTCTCCTCCTGTGACCAGAAATACAGCCCCATGTGCTGCAGTCCCCAATTAATGACATCTAATTAATCAGTCTGATGCTAAATGGAAGCAGCAGAGGGGAGGACATGCATCCAGCTAATGATTTGGCTACCGAAAGGTCAGGTAAAATGTTTACCCAGGACTGTGGCTTGCATAGCTGATAATCAACAGTCCCGCCTGCTTGGTCCCATATTTCTGGTCTGCCACGAAGCCTGGATGTGAAGCTGTGTTTCTGTATCAGCAAGAGCAAAGCAAAGCCTCATCTTAAATATCTGATTGGATGATTGCAAAACATTTGTTTCTATGTATGCTGTCTGTTTCATACACCTGATAACCTGATGTCATGAACTGACACTAAACCATTGCTAGAAATAAACCCCAGCTAAATCAAAATGTATTATAGAAGCATGAAAAAAAAAAAGAATCTAACAGTGCGAACTTGTATGAGAAATAAACAGGGGAATTTATGGCAATATTATGTCTAAACAGAATCTTATACTGTTGCAGAGCTGACCTTGGATTAGTATATGTGGGGGGGTTATGCAGACATGCTTTCCCTGTTTCATGCGAACAACTCAATCGCTTCCTTTGAAAAAAGCAATTAATGCTTTTTCCAGCCACTTTTTCCTACTTAGTCTGTAAAAATAGTTTTCATCAAATGTCATTTTTACTTATGATTATTATACCAGACTGCCTAAAGACACTGGGAAGTATGCTGTACTGCTATGTTTATGGAAGGGGATAACTTCAGAGACTGCTTTGCAAGTGCTGTTGTTTGGGTTTGGTGAGGAGTTTTTTCTTAGGTGGTCTCAAACAATGCACATTGCCTTTTTAACTAAGATACATCCATTTCAGCAGCATAATCCATGTACTACAAATAGTTGGTCAAGCAGCCTCAGGCAGAATTAAGCAGCCTCAGGTAGAATCAAGCAGCCAGGGGTATTTCTTCTCCAAGGAAACAAGGCTTCTTCATTTCACCTTTTGATTAATTTGAGACTAATTTTAGTAGACTTTGAGCAGTGGCTAGACTTTGTGGAAACGCTGCACTGCCTCAATGTTACTGAATTTCTGATGGTTGCTCTCTCAGATTCTCTAGTGTCCTGCAGAGAATTCACCTTGAATTCTAAACTGATGGAGGAGTGATCTTGCTTTCACCTGCGGAGCTATCAGACCTCTTCTCCTTGATATCTCGAACTGCTGCAGCCTGTTCTGAAAGGTTTTGACTTACAAATGCTGTTCTGTATTGGAAACCGAATTCTTGTCATGTAAGAGAATGGCTTGTCCTGCTATGTGTTCTTTAGAGTTTTAGGGAGGAAAGCACAAATCTGTAACGAAAAGAAAGTTTATTGCTGTTCTTGTAAAACTGAAGAGAAATCATTTCATACACATCTACTTTTGCAAAGTTTGTTGCAATATAACATCTGAGTTTACCTGTACTAGTGCCTCATGCCAGTGTGCTTTACTGGCAGTAACGGGGAATCAAATTGCCACATCAGTGGAAAATAAAAGCATCACCTAGCCTTCATTGCTGTTGAATTGATTTGCCATGGAAGTAGGAACAATAATTCTTTCCTTCATGTTGCTTTTGAGTTGTTCTCTTACTATAAGAAAAGGGATTTTTTCATGCTGTGACTAGTAAACAGATAGTGTAACCCTATATAGTGTATTTCTTCATTCTTTGATATGAAACTTGAAGGGAGTACCAAAGCTCCTACAGACTACAGTAAGCAAATGTGTTAGAGACAATGAGGTATGTGGCATTTTAAAAGATGCATCTGAATGCCCTGGTGGTGACATCCTTGCCTTGTGGCAGATCGACAGCTTCAGCATTACATCCTATACCAGGATTTTAAACACCTTAGCTTTAATAGACATATTTGAATCCAAGGTTGGGGGTTTTTTGCACTTGACAGCAATCATTATAGATTTTTTATTCTGTCTCTGAAGGTGGCCAGGAAACCTGGGTTTGCTGGTTTTTGTCTGGGACCTATTTTCTGTTCATACTGATGACTAACAGGGCACAGTGGCTTAAATATTTTCCTGAGGGAAAAAAATAGTCAAGACTTAAATTGTATTTACTCTGAAGAGAAACCTACTTAGTGAGGTCCTTGAGGACACTGTGGTTATTCACTGAGTTGGGTGATACTTTGAATGTGTAACCCCATCTTTTTCATATCAAACAAATGTAAAGAGATACTGGCATCTGGCTCATTAACATCCTTAATCATGGAGATTCTGCTCAATATGATTAAGGCTGATGGAAACAGGGTCTTTGTTTTGAAAACAAAGCAAAACAAAACTACAAAACCCCACACAAACAAACACTGGACTAATTCATCAAGCAAAGATACATATGAAGCCTGAAGCATCAACAAAAGGGATATGAATGAGGAGAAACTTCCTAGGGCATCTGTAAACTCCTTGTCACTTGACAGTAATGATATATAAAGGTGTCACAAATAATATAGCTTGTAAGTATCTCTAATATTAATGGAAATTCTGCAATGGAAGCTTACGTAAGGGAATTAAAAATATTAATAGGAAGAGTAGTATGTTTTAAGGAAGCAAATGGAAAGATCGTGAAATTTCAGGAAAATCTGAAACTTCACAGAGCTATTAGTAAATTCCACCCTGGGTTTGAGTTCAAATGTTTTTGTTCGCACAATGTTTAGTGGAAAACAACTTAAGCAAGATGCACCACGCTGGCTTCATCTATTGCAAAAATTACATTAGCTGTGGAATCTGTTAGCTGTATTACAGAGAAGAGCAATATTATCCACAACGTTCATCCTTCAGCTGTTTGGAAATCAGCTGCTGCTGGAAAATATTAACTGGGAAAGAAATTTTGTGGCATGGTGCTGGTTTTGATAAACAAAAATGAAGGAGAATGTCAGAAAGAATGTAAAACACCACACAAACCCTCCAGTGATTTGGGAGAGGATAAGTGCACTTGATTCAGTATCAGGGGCTTAAAATCAAGGTTTCCTGCATCGACACTAGAGTCCTAAGCAAAGGGCAGGATAATTGTGTGGTGAAATATGTCCCTCTGAGAGGTGTTCCCTCCAAGGTTGAAAAGGCTTGAGTTTCTAACTAATGTAGAACATAAACACCTTTGATATATGAATTTGTGTGACATAGAAGTATTTAATTTCTGACTCTACACTGAGTACCTAATAATTGTTTGCTATACTCTCGCTAACATCCAAACAGCCTTCAGTGATGTGCTTTGAAATTAATTCTGTTCTGATTCTCAGCAGGACTAGAGTGACAATTCTGTTCACATATGACCAGTTCTTTAATGCCCTTTAGTTTTTAATCAGAAGCATCACAGTATCAGAAAGACATACAGCTGGAAGCATCTAATTTCACACATGCAATAGGTAAACTTCTAACAGCATTAATATGTAGCATTGTATGTCCATTATTCCTTAGAATTGAGGGACTCAGAGCTGTAGGACAGGTGTTCATTTCCTGTATATTGTGTTCTAACAGCTGGCTGGAAATTAATCAGTTTCCAGTGTCTGAGTAACAGTAAGCCCTATGTATGCACTTGATACTTTAACTTTGTAAGGACTGGCTTGAAAGTAGCAGGGTTTTGGACTCATTTCCCGAAATGTGCATCTCGGTGGGATATTGATAGTGAATATCTTTTGGCAAGAAGCTCTGAGTTAGTTTGCATTAGGAAGTTGTTCTTATTAAGTTTAATTTTTCTCCCCCCCCTTTTTTTTCCCATTTGTTTTCAGTAGTTGCTGTACAGATGTTTCCTCTTCCATATTATTTGAATTGGTACCCAATGCTATAGGTCTGATGTTTTGTGGGTCCTAACATCAGCAGTAACCTAATCACTTTGTGGAGAGGTACAAGTCTATGTTATGGTATTTTTTTCTTTTTTTAATACCATCACTTCTAACAGACATCCTTAAATTACCCCTTGTTGAATTCATTAGGGAACTAGTGTTTGTTAAACAGCAGATTTGGTTAATAAATGTTTTACATTCTTTTCAAGTCTTTTAAACTATAATCTTCATGTTTATAAATGTGACTTATTTGCAAATCAGATAAGGTGACAAAGACTCTTTTGCCAAGGAAAAGCACAACACAACAGTATTTCCTTTGGCAAGGAAAAGCAAAGAATGGATTGCGTTGAAAGACAAGAAGCTAAGGTAAAGGACTGTAACATACACTTTGTAGGCTTGAATGAACTTTCTTCCCTTTCTTATGCACTAAAAAAAATCTTCTGGCCTTCATTTATTTTGCACCTTATTTGGACAGTCTTCTTTGCCATTTGATATGACTGAAATTTCAAGGACATTAGAGAAGACTTTAGGCAAGTGACTTGCCAAAAACTGTTCTCTGCTGTTCTCACTCCACTTCAGTATTATCTGGACTAAATGTTATTTATCAACTACAAAGTGGTTCCGATGCAGGTTTTCATCCTATCTAATAAATACTTTCTCAGCTATCAGAGTAATATCTCCCTTATACTTAATGGTGAAATAAAGAGTGATTCATCTTTCTCCACAAACCAAGAAACCAGAGTGCTCTGAACTCAATTCCATCTCCTGAAGGCAGCATCTAAAGTAAGAGAGGATGAACTTAGTTACCTAAGTTAAAAGCCTGAAGGTAACGATCCCATAATACCACTCACTTCACTAAGAGTTGAGAGTATTAATTAGCACCTAAGAATTATTCGAGTCTTTGAGAGCTCTGTCTGCTATTGAATAACTCAGATAACCAGCAACTACCCTACAGCAAGCAAGGCTTACTTTCAGAGCACTTGTACTTTACACGTATTTTCTTTTTCCTGTGGGAAGTCCAACTTAATTCAGAAGAAAAACCTGAACTACATTTACTGCAAAGACCAGTGCAACCAAATATCAGCTCTGCAGTCACTGTCAAGCCACACACGCTGTTATAAGGTCAATGAGGGCATTGCGTTTCTCTGCTTCTCCCTTCTCTCTCTGATGCAGTAACTTCAGGAATAAAGACTTTTTGCAAGGATCCTACACAGTCTCTTGAATTTTAAATGAGCTACAGATTGCTGTATTTAAAACTGTTCTGAATGCCCACCATAAATTTCATTCACTTTACACATAAGAGCTAAAGGATATTTTTTTTTCTTGTAGCTTAAGAGGTGTCTGTAGGAGGAACAGGGTTATATGAGGTTATATGCAATGCTGTTGCTGCTTTAAGCTGAGCCTTGCAGGCTTCCTGAAAGAGTAAGGTTAGCACAGGTAAACTAAAGCAGTATTTTATAGCTGTAGTGAACTTTAAATTAGAATTATTCCTGTGAGCAAAGCATTTTCTTTAAGGAATACCACTTGTCTAAAGGCGATACCCTGGGCCTCATTCTGCCATTGGACGCTTATCACAAATCTTTTTTGGCTATTCTCTTTTGGGTCACAGGGGCTGTGGTCTTTTACTGCAGGCAGGGACGTTCATTACTGATAATATTGATTGGGCAATCCAGAGAGTGCCTTCGGTATTTATGTACCTGAGCTTTTGTGCATGTCTGCTCCCACTTTTCAGCAACAATGTATGCTGGAATGACTGCAAGAAGAAAGATGGAATTATGTTTGGGATGTTGCTTATTTTCTTATTATGCAGTGAAGAAAGCTGAGTACCCGTGAATGTGCATATTACCGACAAGGCATATGGATTAATTACTGATCAAGAAATTAAAGGTGATAATGCACATGATCCCATCTAAGATATTGCTGTTGAGGGTTGATCAACAGTTTACGTGTTCATTTGGCTTCCATGTTCAGGAAGTGATTGTATGCCTGGAAGCATACAAGTGTTCACTGTTGCTTTGCACATGTTACAGAGAGCCTACAGGATTTATTTTTTATGTTGTTTGACTGTTTTCTCCAGTATGTGTTTCCTTACTGCCACGCAAAGGTGTTTTCAGATCTATCTGAATGGCGCTACCCTCCCTCAGCTCTGAAACATGAGCTAGTGAAATAAAAAAGATAGATGTCTTGTTCTCTACAAACACATGGAGCTGTGTCTCCCTGACAGGCTGCAGCTGCCTGCCTGGGGATGATAGTGCTGGATTAACTCTGTCGGGTTTGAAGTGATTTTGTCCAGGCAGTACAGGCTTCCTCCTTACTTACTAGTGAGGTGCCCTACTGATGTTCTTGAGATTAGTCATGGTACCTTAAGTGCTTGCTTCTGTAGAGAAAAATTGAGGGAGAAGCTGCAGTTGCCAAAAGAGTGTGACTCTTGGCTAATATTCCTGACAGCCCAAAGATGAATAATTTCAGAAGTGACATGAGCACTAAACACACAGGTGTGAGCTGAGTGTGATGTGATGTCTGCACATGATCTTATCTCACTGCTTTTGGAGAGAAAGGGTTTTTTTTAAGTTGATGGGAATTTGATACCTAGGTCTCCTGAGTACTTGTTGGAAACCTGACTGCGAGGATTATCTGCGTAGGCACGAATTCAGCAGAAATTAGTTTTGTTTGTGGGGTTTTATAACAGGGGGATTTTATCTGACTAATGACGGGAGAGGGGTGGGCTCCAAATTTCAAAAACATGTATTTATGTTGCAACAGATTCATTCACTATAAAATATAAAGAAATGCAGCTCACAAAATGTACTTTAAATCAACAGCTGCCCCTCTGGGGAATTCTGACAGCACTTCGAAAACATTGCTACTTATCTTATGGACACATAAGACGTGGGGAAATTGTGTAGTGTGACTACAGCACCTTTTCTTATGATGGACAATATTTTATTTTGGCTGTGCACATAACATGTAACCTGTTTGCATAAGCCAAACAATGGAAATGGAAATATATTCCCTAGAGAGTAATTTGTATCTACTCTGGTCAAATATGCAGTCAGTATTCAAGTAACAAAATCTGAAGAGAGTGGTACTACTTCTGTGAGTGCAGTAATAGCATCTCTTTTGTATTAGTCTCTCTTTCTTGTTAAAACCATAGTAACTCAAGTGTCTGTATGCGTTTTTCTACTGTGTAGAGAATGAAGAGATAGGGACCCTTTAGCCCCATCCAGCAAACTGCTTTTAGATCCTGAAACTGAAATTAGAGTTTTGTTGAAACCACTTCTGCTACTTCTGAATGAGGCAAAAAGGCTGAAAAGGGCATGGTAAAAAGCAGGTGGGACAAGAGATAGGCATGAAATGCCATAAAACATTATCCCTCCTTTCTGTTGGGAATAGAAGTATCTCACTTGTTCAGTCACATTGGTTGCTCAGACATCAGACAAAGCTGCTGCATGCAGGCTGTTATGCATATGAGAAGGCTCCAGTTTAAATTTGGTATTCTTTTCCCAGCGTATTCCTGATGACAGACAGGACTTTTTTCCTTGAGATTTCAATGTACTGGCTAGATGGGTTCCATTTGTCTTTAAATGCCACAGAACATATGCTGAGAGTGTCACCAGTCATAGGAGATTATATTTTTAATTGAACTTAATATTTCCGGAATGCTTGAGTACTCTGTGGTGCTCTCAAGTGCTAACGTTTGTGTTAAGACACCATATTAGCACATATGCAACGTGCTCCATCCCATCCATCATACCATCAGGGCATCCATCTGCCTACTAACCCTTCTCAAATGGGGTAGCAGAGCAGCATTTATAGTTAGAGCTCATATCTGCCTGAAAACAGACAAATACAAGATGTTCATGTGCAGGGGTTTTAGAAATAAAATCCCTCTGGATCAGACCTGCCACCTTTGTGGGGATTTACCTCCTTGCAGAAAATAGGAGCCACCAGCATGAACTCTTGTCTGCACAATGGAAATATCAAGCTGATCAACATTTCCGCATTGCTAGCAAGATAATCCTCTGTTTGAGCTGCTTATCTGAAATCTGTCCCATGAATCTGATGGGAGGATTTACCTTAAGTAGTTGATTATGCTGTTGTTAAACTTCCTTCTCTCTCCTTATTCCTTCACTTTAAGAAAAATCATGCAACTATAGAGACTGTAGACCTCAATTAAAAACAAATGCAACATTATCTAGATGAACACTCATCAGAGCACCCAAAATTATCATTTTACTTTTGTCCTGATCTACTCTTTTCCCCAGATGCTCACTGCTGGTGGCCTCTTTCAGAGAGAGGACAATGGGCTAAGTGGATTTTTAGCATGAGCTCATCTGGCTGTTATTGCGAAGTAGTGAGGTTCGGGTTGCTTGGGTTTTTACCTTATTTTTTAAGTATATTTGGGAGGTTTTGTTTGCTTGGATCTTTGGGTTGTTAGGTTTGGTTTGTTTTTTCTCTTGTTTTGGGGTTTTGATTTGGTTCAGCTTTTTTGGTTCAGATTGACTGAGGGCACTTAGCTGGAGAATTCCCCTGTGTCAGGCTAAGCCCTGTCTGTTGTCCTGGCCTGAACCTGGCTGCGAGGGAAGTGCAAAGAGAGAATAAAGACATTGCCAGATTAATTATTTCTAGGGCATGTGAGAGTCTTATACTCTTCTGCTCTAACTTAAACTGCAGAGAGGAATCGTGGTTAAGGAATTTGTTTTTTAAGGTATTTTATACCTAATTGAGACTTATGAGGAAGCTTTAGCAATTAAGTGCCACATTTGACCCCTAATGTGATGGTGATAAAGAATTGCAAAGATATGTTGTCATACATGAAGGAAAAGTACCATAACATGGGACACAGTTTGGGGCTCATTTCTCAGGCATGTAATAAGTTTTGTTCATGAAGAAACCTTTCAATGATTATTCAGATTTCCCACACAGTCTCTTTAGGAAGATTCTCTATAGGAAAATCCTCTTTAAGTTCTGTTTGCACACAAACTTTCTTTTCCCTCAGGATAAGCTAATTCAGTGAGATCAAGATAGTTCTCTCGGTGCAGCTACTGAATGAACATCCGGTTCCACCATGCAAGCAGATCTGGCTTAGGGTGAAGCTTCTTACATAGCTTAGCAAAGTGTGCATCTCATGAGTGTGAGAAAAAGACTTGCCTTTTATTACTTGAATTCATTTTCATACCTGAGAAGAGTTACCCATAAGGTCTAAATTTTACTCATATAGTTATAAAAGCTTTCATTCTCCTTTCACTGAGTTGCTAAACAGGATCACCCTGGATTTCATGTGGCACTGCTGTGGCCTCTTGGGAAGCTGTTGGACATGGCCTTCCTCAAAAGCTGTCCTGCCCACAGCTGGGTGTACTGCTCTGTGCAACGCAGCCCCCAGAGAAGGAGGAGCAAAACGTGCCTGATAGTTCTGGGCATGAAAAATGACAATCTCTGAGGAAGAAATGGCTGCTGTCCAACCTCTCCTCCTACTAATTGCTGAAAGAGACTACAGTTTCTCCTCGGAAGGTTTAAGACTTTGGGAATGTTCTGAAATTGCCTTTCATTAGCTTTGCAACTATAGCTTAATTCTGGATGAATCACAGAAGTTCCCACTAAATCCTCAGGAAGTTCTGGACTCTAGTATTTCAAAAGCAAAGGCATAAGTGTTTCATGAAGGCATCTGTTTAGGTATTTTTTGTCGTATTTCTCTTACATTGGTTTTCCCTTGTCCCCCATTCCCACATTTATCATGACAGCTTTTACAGTTACCTCTTTCTCATGATCCTGGCTGCAGCAAAATTTTTAGAAGCCTTTTCATATGTAGTCTATAGAATTTTCCCAAGTGTGAACCCATTTGAACAAAATTAGTGCTTCTAATTCCTCCAAACCGGCACTCCCCAGGACATGCTGAAGTGTTGCAAAAGCTCTGCCTAAACCATGACCATAAGCTGTTTTATTCTCCCCCTGGCTTTTGACAGTATTTTTGTGCACAGTCACTTACATCACCATGTGCACAGGGCCAAGTACTGAATTATGACAGATTTAGCATGAAATACAGCTTTCAAATTGTTTTGTGTTTAGTTTCTGCTGACACCTGTGCTAAAAAGCTTTACTAGCCCGGAGGCAGTAGGATCCTACATGTGTCACTGGTGGTTTGATGCCCACAGAACTCTTCAGTTCATGGAAACCTATGTGGGACTTTACTTGAGATCCAATTATGGTTTGGAGGTTTTTTAACTTCTATTGCTCCTTGCTACACAGGGTTGTCTTTTGTTATTACATTTCACAGCAGTTTTGTAACTTGAGCAACAGATCCTGCAAAAAGAATGTGAGGAAAGAAAATTACTTTTCTCCAGCTTTCTTGTACTAAGAAGTTATTTCCTAAGGCTATCTGCTTAACTGCAGCTGCTGTCTGTGCATGGAGATACTAGAAGAACGGACATTATGGTTCAGCACAGCAGTTTAATCTCTGGTTTCGATTTCTTCTGTATTTATCACCAGGTCCTTTGGGCCGAGATTGAGTAGAGTGTTAAAAGCTCATGCAGTGGTTGTTTTTTTTCCCTTAACGGTTTTTCATGGTTGGTGGCAGGAAAGTTTCTTGCCACTCCCTTGTCTGAGGTTTATGTAATGAATTGATCATAGTGCTCCCTCTGAACTTGTTCCAGTTTGGCAGAGCTCTGCTGTTCCTGAGTCACCGTGACTCCCAGAGGAATTTTTCCTGACTTCAGACGTAGGTAGGCAATTTCTCCCTAATGTGGGCATTTTGAAAACAGTCTCCAACAAGAATCAGGCTCTCAAAAAGATACTGAAACAGTGCCATTGTTCAGACACACTCTGAGGCTGTAGAAGCTAAAAATACGGATCAGCTCTGACTCTGGGACACCACGCTGAACTTGCTGCTCTGTGTCTTGTGCTTCACTGAATGAGATACTTGCCCTAAGTGCATATTCTAGATGCCTCTGCCTGACAGGGTCGGTCTGAATCTCCTTACATAAGTGTTTTAACACATGTTGTAATTTATGCACTCTATATTGTGTGTTTTTTTTCTCATGGTCACTGATTTGCTTTCCCACAGACAAGATCTAAGTGTATCACCATTATCCCAGCAAATCATTAAACTAAAACTTTCACCAAGAACCAATGATACCAGATGTAATACTTCTTGACAGGTAGCTCTACCAGCTTCTTTTCCTGGAAGCCTCTAGGTACTGAGCAGATCAGCAAGGGATAACACTGAAAAGCAGCCAAAGACTGCAAATTGGAAGTTTTTTCTTAGTGATTACCAACATGGGGTAAGCAAAAAGCCAAACATACTGTAACAAAACAAGCAGTAAGACCTCGCAGTTGCTAGACGATGTGATAATCTGCTGAGTCTGGTGGGCTTGTTTCACAGCCAGTGGTTTTTACAATGAGGGTTCTGAGGCACTGGCACAGGTTGCCCAGAGAAGCTGGGGATGCCCCATCCCTGGCAGTGGTTCAAGGATGGGGCTTTGAGCAACCTGGTCTAGTGGAAGGTGCCTGTGGCAGCGGGTTGGAACTGGATGAGCTTTAAGGGTCCCTTCCAACCCAAACCATTCTGTGATTCTATGAAAGCACTCCAAAGCACTCCAAAGTAACAAACCTCTACTAAACCATAAAATCATCCCCATCCCAAAGAACCGCCACCTAAGTCTGTGTGTGGTGTGGACAGTGAGGTGCATTTGTACAAGCATCCCCCTTGAGTTGTAACTGTAGGCCAGGCAGGATTGCTTGCTGGCAAAAAGGTATCTCCTCTTTTTTTTTTCTTCTTGAGTCTCTTTGGGAGTTTCTGATTCACTTCCTCATCTCCTGAAACAGAAAACTCGGCACACATATAGCTACTTCTGCACTTTCTCCAGGAGACACCAGCAAACGTGGGTATTCACCCTCTCGTTCCCGGCGGAGAATTATTCCTTCTTCCTTTCCACCAACAGGTGGAGCAGAGACCTCTAGCCTATGTTGCTCTCGACAGGAACCCTGCATTAAAAACAGTGTACTTGCTTGCTGATGTCCCCAGAAATGATCCCAATCTTTAGGTTATTTCCCTGGCCTTTCCTGCCAACTTGCTTTTACCACCTGTGGTCTGTTCTCCACTGGCAGAATGCAAGCATACTAGATGGGACCAATCGTCTTTTTTGCTCTCCTTCTAATAATTCAGTGGTTGTAACACAAAATTCCAGGCACCTTTACTAAAAAAAAATAAATAAATAAATAAATAAAAACCCATAAATTAAAAAATGAAAAAGTATCCACTCATTAATGTGTGTATCCCTATATTTTGTGTAGGAAACTTCCTGCCAAGCCTATGATTTGATCCTAAACTACCAAAAGTGTCCTTACAAATTGCTAACAGATCCAAACAGCGCATAAACAGGTTGCACAACATACACATTCCTATGAGTTAATGTTTAACAGTAGAGTGCCATTACTGAGATCTCTTAAACAGTGCTTGTTTATATGAGAACCCTTTGCATATCTCTGGCAGCGAAGAGTGGATCTCAGGAAAATTTGCATCCAAGTTACTACACTTAGAGTTGTTCAACTCTTCTAGAGCAGGAGAAAGCCTCCTGCAAAATGAGCATGTGACCTCAGAAATAATTCCAGGGGACTTTTCGTTCACCACTCCTTTATTTGTAATTTGGTTTAAAGTATCCTAAATAAGGCTACTGGATTTCAAATGTATTTTGTGCAATTACCTTAAACCAAGCATAGAGTTCAGCTGTGAGATTGAGGTTGCACTCACAAAAATGCATATAAACTTAACGAAAAGTAGAATTAGGTGTACAGACATGGGCAAATACTTTGTCTCTATTTGCCAAGTTCAGCTTGGGTTCCCTGATGAGGATCAACAACATCAAACCATTAATTGAGGCCAATGTCCCATTATAGTACCCAAAGATAAACACAGGGATGGAGGGGTGTTGATATCTTAATGGCCCAAACAACATTATATGAAATCTATATGAAAAAAGCACCTTTTTCTCTATGGCTACAGTAGGTAACATTTTGCTTGCCTACATTTGGACAAGTCACCAGTGGATCAGGGCTGATGGGCTGTGACCTCTAGAAGTTAATATGTTACACAGCAATAGCATAAAAAAGTGTTAAGGTAGCAAATGCTGGAATGAGTGCTGACTCCAGGGGGGTTCAAGGCCAAGTGTCTCAACAAGCTCCCCTGTTTCACAGTACTTGGGGTATATTGCTGTACTGTCATCACTCCTTGAAGATGTCACTTTCACCACCCTCCATGCCCACCCCAAACCATGAAGCCTTTGGGATAGCAAAACCCTACTCTGTTGTTTATGGGGTATTTCCCCTGTTATTAGGATGGCTGTAACCTGGAAGGCAGCATAAGGAGGCTGTAAGCATGCTTGGGAGCTGTAAGTGTACTTGGGAGCAGCAGGGTTGGTCCTCCAGGTGAACCCCCTGCCCCACTGCATGCCACACAGAGACAAAGCTGCTCTGCATGCGAAGGGGGAGGAAAAAGAGGGAATAGCTTTGCTGGGGCCAGACAGGCAGGCTAGACTGCTTCTTTCATAAACTGTGCCAGCTTAGATTAGCTTGAAGTGACTATGAAACTGCAGTCTAAATTAAGCTTCATCCCATGTACCCAGCATTGTTCATTAATTCTGGGATGGTGTTTAGTTATTTCAATACATTGCCTTTTTTTCTTCCTAGATCTCGTTTGCCTCTTTTTCTAATAAGCTAGACCTTAGTATATCCTCAGACTACATATACTTCATCCTACATGCCAGTGGTAGCAGGGATCCTCTGGAAAAGGAAGATCGCAGTCATGCCATTGGAACACTGCTCCTGTTGTTCAGAGGAAACCTTCCTGCCAGGATGTGACTGCCAGCAACAAGGTCTGGCTTCAAATTGAAAAGAGCTGCTCACAAAGTGGTGACTTCAGGCCACACCTGGACAACTGGGAAAATTATACTGAACCAGCTAATTTCTCCTATTGGCAAATATGAATCAGCTAACAAAGTCATGGGTTTGTTTTTTGGTTGTTTTTTTTTTTTTCTAAGGGAGAACAAAAATACGACCAGGTAGATAACAGAGTGATAGTAACTGTTATAGTTGTTCTTTGACTATAACAGTTCATAGTTTTTTCCTCCAAGGACATAATTTCTAGGCTAGATCTTTTTCCATAATCTGCTGTAAGTGAAAGCTAAGATTTGCTGGGCAATACACTGCTGTGTAAAGTGATGCTCTGAGAGCTGCTCAGCTCTCTGCCTGCCCTGCATCTTGCTGCTTTATCTTCATGGGCCCTGACAGCTCTGCTGTGAGCCCCTCTGCTCTCAGCTGGCTGCTCCCAAGCCGGCACAGCCACCCAAGGGACACTGCAACTGCAGAACTTCTGCAGTGCTTTAATGCTGAGAACTACTCACAGCCATCAACTGAACTGAACTGAACTGAACTGAATGGAGAGCTGGACATGGATCTTCAAGGAGGCAGGGAAATAGTTATTTTTCTGCCTCCTATGCTGATACGGTCTGCTGGACAAACTATCATCCCCTCCCAAGCTAGCTAAGCATAACCACTAGCCTTGCACTCATAGCTGCACATTAGCTATTGCCTCAGGTTGCGACAGCCGCTTACCCAGATAAATTTCACGAAGCTGCAAATAAGTTACAAAACTATAAATATCATCACTACAGCTACAAACTTTTCCCTAGTTTGTAAACTCTGCTTCTCAGCAATGTCTCTAAATTGTAGGAACACAATGTACAAAACCCATATTTAGGGCATGTCTATTCGGGCTGTTTGCCTCCCCCTCGCCCCGCTGGATGGCAAAAGAGCCCTTTTCTGCTGGGGCTTCCCTCCCTGCTGTGGTTCAGAGTTGTCTGAGCAAGAGGTTATTGATTTTGGGGCCCAGCCATCACATTCAGGACTCAGAGGGACTGAATTAAGGATCATTCTGCTGTCCAGATGTTTTCCCTTTATGTTTCTTTAACACAGAGTGCCTGGTCATACAAGAGACAAAACCACAACTCCTTCACAAGCAACTGAAATCCTTAGCCCACTGATGTCACAGCTGACACCTCTGGCTGTGAGTGGGTTCAACCTGGCCACTTCAGCTCATCAAAGCAGCCACAAGCCCAGGAATTCTAAACCCTTTTGCTTGTTTTTGCACCTCTCTCTCACCAAAATTGGAAGCTTTGAGAATAAAACTACACAGGGCGTCCTTTCAGCTCCCTGCTGCAGCTTCGCTTTTATGATGGTGTTAGCAGGATCTTTCATCGTCCGCCTCCCCAGAGCGTCCTCTTCATGCCCACGCAGCTCATTCCCATTTGAAGTAAAAAGTAAAAAGCTGTTTGGCTTTGCTTAGAGCATAGCTGGGGATTACAAACTCAGATAGCATGATGAAAATAAAGCCAGCCTGTTCTCTTTTCCAGGAGGTAGTGACACCCTGCTCACTTCACCAGTTTGGGAAAGGAGTTTACCCCTCCACCCAGAGCCGCATTGGAGAACTATTAGCCCCATGTCCGCAGGGAGCTTTATCAGAGGCCTCCCAGTGGAGAGCTGCTGGATAAAAATGTTTTAAAGCCTAATTTTGCAGTAAGACCTTGGGGAATTTTTGTTGTTTTGGTTTGGGTTTGTTTTCCTGCCTACTTCTCTCTTCCCTTTCTCAATCATTAGTCTTTTCCAAGCCTTAATCCAATAACTGAAATGTTATTAAGAACTTCATTGGCTGTTTTCTTGTTACAGTGTCACAAGACTGTTAAAAAAATCACGCTCATCAAAATTTCCTCCCCTGACTTTTCCACAGCCTGTTTTCTGATCATGATGTTGCTTACCAGATCCCTGCAGAACCACGGATTTAACTTCGAACTTCTGTGATGCAATTTAAAAAAATGGACAAATTCCTATCTGTTTTGTTGGCTCAGCTGCTGTACTCTATTTTGATTCCCTTAGGAATAAGTGTTCTGAATCCTGGTGTTCAGTCTGAATCCTGGTGTTCAGTTTTAAGCTGACCTCAAACATCATGTTTGTCAACAATGAAACAGATACTCTAACTTGAGTTCACAAACACAGATCCAAATCCTTACTTGGGCACTCAAGAATCACAGGGTGGTTTAGGTTGGAAAGGGCCTTTAACAACCATCTAGTTTCAACCCCTGCCATGGGCAGGGACACCTTCCGCTAGACCAGGTTGCTCAAAGACCTGTCCAACCTGGCCTTGAACACTGCCAGGGATCGGGCAGCCAGAGCTTCTCTGGGAAACCTGTGCCAGTGCCTCAGCACCCTCATAGTGAAGAATTTCTTCCTTATGTCCAATCTAAATGTACCCCCTTGTAGTTTAAAACTGTTACCCCTTGTGTTATCACTAGAGACACTGGTAAAAATTTTGTCCCCATCTTTCTTATAAGCCCTCTTAAGTATTGAAAGGCTGCAATAACGTCTCTCCAGAACCTTTTCTAGGCTCAACAATTCCAGTTCTCCCAGCCTGTCTTCACAGGAGAGGTGCTTCTTTAGATCATCTTTGTGGCCCTCTTCTGGACCCACTCCAACAGGTCCATGGCTATCCTGTGCTGAGGGCCCCAGAGCTGGATGAGGAACATCTGGTCAGGTCTCTGGAGAAGCCCCAGGCATCTGGAGCTTCCAAGTAAGTCAGTATGAAAAGAAAAACAACCCAACACACCCCAAAGAAAACAAAACTCTAGAATTGTGAAATTATGTATGTATGGATAAATGCATGCATTTTGGAGTCTGTGTTACATCCATCAAAAATTCTAGGTTTAACCATGCTTGATCTTCATTCATCAAGAAGGAATGAGGTGATCATGAAGCAGTAGGGTAACAAATGTAATTGTCAAGATCTGTATTAGACAGCAGTTTGGAAATGCAATTGTAATGTATAAATGAACAGTATTTTATAATTTTGTAAGGAGCCACATTAAAACTGAAAACATGGTAGCAAGGTATTTGAATTTGCAGTGACACTTGCAAATACCATTCTTTCCTGAAGGGTTAAAAATGCCATGCCTCCAGTTGTGCAAACACTCCCCTATGACATTAAGATCTTGCAGAAGGGGAAGGTTATACCTGTGCTGGGGTGACCGTGTTCTGGAGGCCTACTTGTTGTTTAAGGCACGCTGTGAACTTGGCAATGGTTCAGCTGGGATTGAGCAACCCGACAGAGAAAGGTTTCAGTAGCAGTGAGCCAAGGCTGTTGTGGGGAAGGGCATGGACACCTTCTGTTTTTCACGCATAAACATTTGCAGGCAGGAGCTGACCATGCTCCCTCAGCAGAGCAGGACCTAAGGATATCTTCTGCATGTGCAAGAAGGAGGACCAGCACTGAGCACCCTGAGAAACCTCCACAGAAGCAATGACTCAGGCCACAGTGGTTGCTGCAAGATCCACAGCTGGTCATTCTTGTGCACACCTACAGAGTCTGACTCAAGCTAGCCTTTGCTTCGTAACCACTGGGGTGTTACGGTGTGTCAAATGCAAAGTATACATGAACAAGTGAAATGTCACTCTCTGACCTTTTGTTTTCTCTTGGAAGCTGTAGACAGGTAGGCAGGTTTCAAAATACATCTTGAGTGAAAGTTTGCAAAGATTTCCATGTGCATTTTGGTTCATTAATGGTCATTAATGTGGGCTTTTGTGACATTTGGATTTAAAACACCAGTGAAAGCACATCCACAGTTATCACAGGCATCGATCTAATGCATTTTAGAATGATTTACACCTGAATTTGTTATATTCCAGTAAAAGAAAAAACTGCATATATAGCTGTGGGTTATTTTAATATTTCATCATATTATGAATAAGTATACAAATTAACCAAGCCGATGTATTCCTTTAAATCTCTATGGACACCTGCCTATTTCCTAAAGAGATAGTTGTCTATATGCTAGACCTTTTGTGGCTATTAAGGCCTTTCTGTCATAGACAACTTGCATTAGGAGAAAAGATGGGTTTCTGCAGGACTATTGTTCTCCCTTGTCATGCATCTGTGTTAAGAGAGGGGAAGGTGGAGAAAAGGTGGGGCTCTGGCTGGCAGCCTGCTCTGCTGGAAATAAGAGCTGTGCCAGACACCAGCTGCTGCAGGGAGAGCTCCTGCCACGGGGCCAGAGGCGGAACCAAGCATCAG
This sequence comes from Lathamus discolor, assembly GCF_037157495.1. Lineage (NCBI taxonomy): Eukaryota > Metazoa > Chordata > Aves > Psittaciformes > Psittacidae > Lathamus > Lathamus discolor. Next base: position 89,101,516 of record NC_088885.1, on the reverse strand, counting down.
TTTGCTTTCTGGGCTGTCCTTGAAGCAACGTGGCAGCACACCACTCAGTGTAGCAAGCCCACAGGAAGCTTTGTAATCTTGTTATTCTAGTCTGCAACTGTGAACAGTAAGAAATTAATTGTCTTTGTAAGTTAGAAGCGCTCCATATTTATTTTTCTAAAGGCACTCTAAGGAGCTACTTTGTATTCCTAATGCCCTGCTAATTTTCACACTGTACATTTTCTGGATACCTGCAGATGACTCACCTGAAGAAAAGGGAGTGTTTCATCTTAATTATGTCATAATTTATACCCCTCCCCTAGACTAAAATTGCAGGGTGAGGAGAGCTGGCAAGCCAAGAGAAGACAGAGAAATAAAAAGGTTCCAAAGGTTCATCAACCACCTCATGTCAGGTACAGTGTGCTTAAAGCACATGTCAGACTTTTTATCTTCATGTTATCCTTTAGGGGCCAGCAAACAGCAGGTTCCTGTGAAGATTCATGCAGCACCAGTACAGGTGGCTAGAGGTAGAATTAAGATCTAATTAACCTCACGTTGGAGAGGAAGAGGGGAGGAAATGAGAGAAGAAAGGTTTCGTAAAACACCTTGTCATTACTGCCCATGTTTGCGAGTGATGTGAAAGATTTGGAAAAAACAGTTGGAGCCAGTAGAAAACCTTTCATTAATATTCAGTAGGCTTTTGATCAGGCTGGGGATGTTCTTCAAATAATCCATATTTCCTCCACCCCTCTTCACTGACCAGTTTATCTAATTCCTTCCTTATTAATTCAAGGAGAGTTTTTCTTTATTCTATTTATGTTTTGCTTACAGGAGCCGGGTGAGGAAGGTGACTGCAACCGTTTCTAAAGACGGAAGCATTACTCTCTCTTGTCTACGCGACTGCATCTGTCCAATGACACTGTGGTGAACCAACTGTGTACTTCATCTCAGCCTGAGTTCTCCTAGATTAGTACCACTGGACATCTCTGGAAGACCTCCCTTCCTCTTCCTTTGACATACACAGCTAACCCGTATCTTCTGGAAAAGAGCAGCAGGATTGATCTGAAGGTATGCTAGCAGAAAGAAAAGTATTACTGTCTTGTCACTTGTTGATATCAGGGTGTAAAGCTGCTTAATATGTGAAGGGAGAGTTAAGAAGCCTTTGCTGGCCTCAGGGGGATGTGTGTTGGGGAAGCCACCTTTGAACCACTGATGGTCTCATGACATGACGGTGGCTGGAAAAAGTTTATTGTGCATGATGTCAATTCAAATATGCCCAGAAAGAATTCCTTAAGGTAAATTACATCATTATTTACCTCCTCACACTTGTAACCTAGATCTGCATTATACATAAGGCTTTATAGATGTCAGTCTTCAGACTTTATCTGCCTTCTTCTTATGCTCTCCTCACAATAGCATCCATTAAAGTTCTATCCTTCTGGGGTATAAGTCTCAAATTAATGTAGCTCAGGGATTTCAGGTTCATGAGGTCTACATTTGGGGTGGGAATGAATAAAAGGAAGGCCTTTGGGGACGCATGCAGTAGTTTAACAGTATGCAGGTATCCAGGTCCTTGTTCAGTTTACAGAGAATTCTACAGATGATACAGTATGTCGAAGTGTCTTATTTTTTCTAGAGAATTAACAAATATAAGTGTAATATTGGTGAGCTTTCATATGCATGTAAATCTTTTTGTGCTTTGAGGTGTTGTTCAGCTAAGGCAATCGCAAATAATGCAACTCAATGGAAATAGCAGGAGCACCACCAAGCCTGCTACTTTTCTTTTTTTGCCCAAGTACATAGTATTTGTCTTTATCTGCAGTATATTAATTTTGATTTAAATACAGAACCAAACCCTGTTTTCATTTATGTTGCTATCAATCAGGATTAACTTGAAAGGTGCATCAGATGATGCAACTGTGAAATGAGAATTACGTAACTGTAAAATTCTACAAAATCTATGCTGTTACTTATCTATGCTGAAACTTGAAAATGAAACCTTGACATATCACTACCTCCTGACCATGGAAACTTTCTAAATTTCCATGAAAAAGAAAGACTGTATTGAAAAATCTATTTAGAAGTGGTAGAAGTTTAACACAGTCTGTGAACTAAAAGATAGCTGGGGACTTTGTTAATAAAGCTTATCTCATACGTGTTAAATATTTATAGAGAGGACTGTAAGTAGATATAATTCTTCTGATTATAGCCTCGCCGTATTATATACATGAAAATAGAAATAGCCTTCTAGAAATAGAAACCCTGGTATTCAGCATTCAGTGCAGACATAGCTCACTTGCAAATTGTTTTCTAAAGGCATTTGGTTACTACAGGGACTAACTTCAAGAGCAGCTTCAGCAGTTAGTAGCTGAAGCCCCACATGACAGCCAGCGTTTCAAAGGCAGCAGGCACTCCTCGCTTCCATTGCTTGCAGAACCATCCATGCATGCTGGGAGGAAGAGCTGGGTATGATGCAGTATCCAGAGAGATGGGAGGAGCAGGCTGTTTGCAACAGTGGAGCCACATGGTGTTGTGTGTGGCGTAAACAAAATTGGGAACATGCCATGTCCATACCTTACAGAGAGGGAGCTTTCTGTTTTCTAAACTGGTGCATCACCTCTGAGATGTCAGTCCTGCCTGGCTTTACGAAAACCTGCCCTGTCTGTACTGCATTGACTGGAAAAGTGTCATGCCAAAGTCAAGTGCTCTGCTATGGCTTCATTCCATTTCTAAATGAATTGTTTTCAGTTCTGTGAAAGTTATTTATACAGAAGGCTCATTAATGTTCTCTTTCTGCTGGTTCTGCTGGGCTGAGCTGCCCAAGAGCTCTCTCTACTTCTCTTTCATAAAAATGTTGAAAGAGTGGGTAATTCTAAGCATAGTACAACTTATTTTCACTAGAGAAGGAAGCAAAAGGGGTTTTAGTGGTACCAGCATCTGGAAGGCAATGAGTCGCTTCTCTGAAATGCTGCTTGGACAACCTCAGGCTCTCCTTGGCACGGCAAACAAAGAGCAAAAACCTCAAAGTGAGGAATAGCTGTAGCTGGGTTTACCCAGCTCAGTACAATGAAGATACATTTACATAAATTAACTAATGTTTTAATTCAAATTTCATTTGTAAGCTGGTCAAGACTGCCCAAAGGCTCTTTTCTGTCATATAAAGTGACATGGGCTTCAAGGCTAATTTTATATTTTCCCTGGATAACGGTATTATCTTGTCTAACACTGTTCTCGGATGAGTATGACCCATGCAACTCTTTTGATTTTGGGAAGCATCTTATATTACCATCTTGCCTAGGAAGGTTCTCACCACAGCTGAGCCCAAGAACACAAGTGCCAGCCCACTGGGTCTGTCCAGGTAAATATTCTTTCGCTAATGTCAGTTTAACTGTGGACTAGGACTGACTAGGGTTTCAAATCCTGAAAAAAAAGTGCATACATGAGGATTAGTAGAAAAGAGAGGAAATAGAAGTCTACTTGTCAAAAACATATAGAAAAAAATGGTAGGGAAAAGTAACAGACTTTCCCCTAAAAGCAAACTGTTGGGGAAAAAAAAGAGGTAGAATAAGCATGTAATCAATACATAACCTTAAAAAAAAAATAAATGAAAAAAAATCCCCAAAGTTCTGTAGTGCTTATATTCAAGACTGTGTCAGCATATTATACAGACATACCAGCTTCAGTCTGGGTTATGTCTGCCATGTCCACTTTTAGCCACATTTAAAATAACCTGGTTTTAATTTCCTAATGACTGTGTCGTTCACAGAAATTCCTCTTATTCCATTCTCATCCTGGTTTTAAACCATTTCCCCATCACTGTTCATGTACATCACATTCCCCACTCTGCATGTGTGCTCTGAAATCCTGTCTAAGGCAAAAGGACCCCCTCTTTCCGTAATATTTTTACCTGGCATGACAGTGCTCGATTTGCCCCATGACTCCTGAGCGTCAGCGTTGGGCTAACAATGCATCATACATCTGCTCATCTCTGTGCTGCGCTGTCCCTCTCTCCACCTCACCCCTTTCCAGACCACACCACAGTTTGAAGGCAGGAGTGCACAGTCAAGCAAAGTAGCATTTTCCATGCAGAGACTTGGAAAGAGCCTCTAGCGTTCTCCATCACACTCCTAATTTATCTTTCTGGGCATCTTAAGGCCAAATGCCCTCTTAACCTTCACTTACTTCAGGAAGTTTTGGGAGACAAAATCTCTGAAGGGATCTATCTTTCAAAACAGAAAAGGTTGAGGACAAGACAAAGGGCAAGCTTCAGTATTTCTACATATACAGGAGGTAATTACCTGGTAACTCAGAAATAATATGAGCTGTCTCACCTAGAGCTACATAAACCTGTATTTCTAACCACATGCTCTTTCAGATGGCTTCTTTGTCATGTTTTTGGATAACTGGTATCTTTTTGGAGTCTTTTCTTGGAAACCTCTACTGATACCACAGATTTCTTACACTTAAGTCTCTAAAGCCATGCAGAAAACTAAAATCTCTGTTCCAAAAACTTCAGGTTGCCCAGGGTAGGAAGTGTCTTTGCTCCCTTCTAGATGCTGCAGAAGTGCAGTTTGGCACTGAGTCACAAAGGAGGCTACTCAGCATGACACCAGATGAGTAAGAGAAAAAGAAAGATGAACCAGAAATTTGTCCATGATTTTCTATGTGACTATGGGCAGATCCAAGCACAGGATCTTTGTTCACCCTTGAGTGCCTCACTCATGAAGTCACGGGGCCTTTCTGAAGCAAACTCAGCCTCTTCAGGGGTATTTGATAATACTGTGTTAGTCTTGTCTAGACCAGCAATGATGTGATACTTGTTCAAACCTACTGATGTTTTTTATTTATTTCGACATGTTCCTCTAAAATTGGCATAATTTGCTCAGTTATTTCAAGTTCCTAATAAAAACAATAGGACCCATAGCGCCAAATCCCAAAACAACTTCGTGAATAAAGGGTGCTCTGGGACTCAAGGAAATGGTCTAGCAAGGCCTGAAATTCTCATTTTCCCTTTTTTTTCTTATTTTCCTTTTTTTTTTTTTTTCTGTAGATAGCAAAATAAAAAAATTGTGAGCTTGAGGCTATGCAGCTCCAACTGCTGTAATTATATAGCCAGGAATTTTGCAATTGTACAGTAAGTCAACTCTCTTATAGAGACTAATGGTTCAACTGCAACTGCTAGATTGCTTAGCATTTATGTGGTTTAAAATTTGTGTTTCCTACTAACTAAACGTAACTACAATAACTACTGCTCACAATCTTTTTCTGCTATAAATTGGGTTTGTTATTTTTGCTTTGGTTTTTAAGCTCAAATCTGGTTTCCAATTCTAGGACAGTCCTCAAACAGTTAAATTGTAGGAAGAGATACATGGTAGACTGGAGAGAAGGCTCTGGTTAACCAGTGCGTGTTACCTAATGATGAGTTATTTATTTGTTTTTTCAACATAAGAAACAAATTCTTTGGTATTTGACTTGTCCTACTAGATTCCTTACATGTTCAGTTAAGTTTATACTATAAACTCAAATTCCTGAAACATTGCAGGCCAGTTTTAGCAGAAGAAAAATGTAACCTTTAAGGTTTGATTCAGTAATACTATTAACAGAGAAGGTGAGGAAAACCAGGAATAATGTTTTGAAGACTGTGTAAGAGCAGAAATGTGAGATTGCATTGGTGATTTTTTTTATTTTTATTTTTAAGGTCTAAACTATTTTAGAGCAAGGATTTTGTCATCTAACTAACTGACTTAATTTTCTTAGGAAATACACTGAAGAGGCTCATCTAAATGGAGATGAAGCTATACAGACAGGAAAAGGATGAAAGCAGTCCAGGAGGGCTGAACATTGTCTCAGAGACATTTTATGAGATTAGCAAATACTCACAGAGCCCCTCTCCAAACGAATGCCATTTGCCTAAAAAATGAGCACAGCACCCTGATTGTAGGGATTACAATGCACACAAGAAATGCCCCCTTTGCCCTTTTTTGGGGAGCTGGGCCCGGTGCCAAGGAGCTTGGAGAAAGGCAGATTCCTGTGCTGAATCTCAGAGTGTGCTCACTGCATTTCACCCGGCTATTTCATCAGCTAAATGAGTCTGAAGAACTGGGGCCATGGGCAGTCAGTGCTGCTGGCACTCTGGAGATGTATAGGATTATTATTTCAGTGATTAGTAGGCTTTCACTCTTTTGCTGTGCTATATAAAAAGTGAACATAATAAGCAAATACTATTTTGTTGTTTTGTGCTTTACACCTCTGCTCAGGTGTGTCACTGTAAAGCAGAAGTTACAGCTGAGGCAAGGGAAGTTCTTTCAGGTTCTTGAAATATCTGGAGGGGTGTAGTTTGCTAATGATGCACACAGCGGAAGGTCTGGGGGTTTCCAGAGAGGTTTTGTGCCCATGAGTCTATTTCAGGATAGGAAGGAGTTCATTTAGATTGAGGTGAGATGAAAAATGACCAAATAGCTGATGAACAGAACCATGAAATCAAATTCCCATGATTTAACAGATCACCGTTCATTCCTGAAGCTATGGTAACTGACAGTGAGCAGTGTCAGAAGTAATCCACTTGCAAAATGAACTATGTAAGATAGCCTATTTATTTTCATGAGGGCACAAATTAGGAATATGCATGTGGCTCAGATAATCAGGGTAATTACTAAACTGTGGCAACTCAGTCAACTTCTACCCATGGTAACACAGAAATTAGAGATCAATGTTTTGCTTCTACAAATTTGTGTATTTGTTCCTCTACATAGAGTTAGGACAGCCAGCTGTCTCTTGCCCTTCAGTATGTGTACATGTCAGGGATGGAGAGGAAGGAATTGAAAGCAGCACTCTTAACCCAGCTGAGAAGATGGGAATTAAGGGGAGACCTCAGGTTGTCAAAGCGAGAGATGACAAAATTACAGATGACAATAAGTGTGCTGTAATATGTTGGGGTAAATGCATGGAAATAAATACTTTTATAATAATGCATAAGCCTTGGTACAAGACAAAGGTGGTACAAGACAAAGGGTGTAACCTTTCATTCATGTAGTGTAGAAAGGGTGAATGCATCCTTCTCCTTTCTGTTACTGGCAAATTAACCCAATGTCTGAATGTTTCAAAGTATTTCCGATCTGCCTGGGATGCGAGTTCCTTGCAGACAGCTATGCCATCGCTCACATGCAGCTTTTGACCCAGTTTTGCCAACTCTTGCTTGCTGAGGAAGAAACTCTTGCTTCTGGAGCCAGAGCAGCTGCTTGCATTTACTCTGGTCACTGAGCTAGGCAAGACAGTCTCCAATGGGCAGCATATGTAAAGATACATGCTCAAGAATATGCTCAAAGATGTATGCTTCCCCAAGGGGAAGGAAGGATTTGAGGAAAGGGGTGAGGAAGAGAAGCTGAGAGGACTGGGGCTGTTCACCCTGGATTAAAGAAGGTTCTGGGGAGACCTCAGAGCAGCTTCCAGTACCTAAAGGGGGCCTACAAGAACTCTGGAGAGGGACTTTTTACAAGGGCATGTAGAGACAGGACAAGGGGGAATGGCTTTAATCTGAAAGAGGGTAGATGTAGATTAGATAATAGGAAGTAATTCTTCCCTGTGAGGGGGTGAGGCACTGGCACAGGCTGCCCAGAGAAGCTGTGACTGCCCCATCCCTGGCAGTGTTCAAGGCCAGGCTGGATGGGGCTTTGAGCAACCTGGTGTAGTGGAAGGTGTCCCTGCCTGTGGCAGGCGTGTTGGAACTGGATGAGCTTTAAGGTCCCTTCTAATCCGATCTTCTCTGATCAACCAGAACCTGTGGGACTGTCGCCAAAGCAGATGGGTGAAAAGGCAGGTCAGGCAGCACCTCCTCCTTCCCCTCGCAGTCCCCCACCTCAGTTTCTCACCATCACTTTACTCAGCCTGCTTGCTCCTATCTCGCAGTCCCCAGGCTGGCTGGCGGCCTGCGCCCTCTTCCATCATCGTCCCATAATGGCCAGGAAAGCAAAATGGAGAGGGCTTGAGGGGAGCAGAGAAATCCTGCAATGTCCCAAGAGAGGCCAGGGCTCCCAGCGCTGGGCACAGTGGACAGCACTCACGCCGCAGTAACGCAAGCCGGGCTGCCGCCTCCAGCTGGGCTCTCCTTTCACACACAACGGTTGCTCCCCCGGGGAAGCGGCAGGACGGGAATGCCTGAAACGGCACCCCAGGACTTCAGCGTGCTGCGAAGGCCGTGCCGGTGGGGCCTTCACACCGCTCGGCGGGAGCCCTGCCCGGGGTGGGAGGCTGTGGGTGCAAGGGTGAAACACCCGTCAGAGACCTGCCCTGCAGCCCCTCTCTCGACCAAAGCCACTGCTAATGGTGAAAAATTGTTTGTGCCATCTCTAAGAAAACAGAAAAGATTTGTGAGAGTCAAAGTAACGAGAGCCGAGCCTCAGGCGGCTTTACCAGGGGCTGGGCAGGGCGGGAGGCTCAGGAAAAGCTTCCCTTCCCCGCGGGGCTCTGCCTCGGGCAAGCTCCGGTTTGCCCAAGTTCATAGCGAAAGGGGTGTAGGAGGGTTTGGTGCAGGAGCTGCGCTCTGTCGCGTCCCAGTCCTCCAGGTTTCCCATCGCCTCCTTCTCCCCCGCCGCGGCGGGGTCGGCCCGGCCGGTTACATGGAAACGGGCTGGCAGCAACCCACCTTCCCGGGCCATTGAGGGGGCAGCGCCCCGCCGCTGACCCCAGCCCAGGCAGCCCCTGCTCGCCGTACGCAGCTGAGCCCGAGGCGTTACTGCGCTGCCAGCCTGCTGAGGTGGGCGGGCGGGGGCCGCTGTGTGCCGCCTGGGCAGGGCATCTCATCCCCGCCCGCGGGAGCGGTGGGTGGTGGCACCCCGGGCAGTGCCGCCCGGCGGCGGGGCGGGGAGCGGGGCCAGGCGGAGGGGTGGCCGGCGCTCACTCGTTTACTCTCTTCTCTCCCTCCGGATCCCCCCGCTGCCGACCTTCGCCGCTGCCCTGCTGTGCCTTCAGAAGTGGCGACAGGGGCGCAGCCATGGAGACCCTTGTGCGCCCCGGGGCCTGCAAGCCTCCCACTGGGTAAGCCCCGGGCCCGGGCCGAACCGGCCGCCGCTAGCCTCCGCGGGCAGGAGCGGCTTCGGACGGCGACAGCGGCCGTGCTGGCCGGCGGGCTGCGGTGCCGTGCCTTCCCTGCCTCCCTCCCTCCGGAGCCGGCTCGCAGGTGCCGACCCCGCCGTGCTGAGCACAGCCCTGGGTGGAGGCCGACAGGGGAGAAGGGGACACGGCCGGGGAGAGGGGCGGGCGGCGGCAGGCTGAGCCGGGCTGCAGGAGGGTCAGGAGGGTGGAAAACGGCTGCTTCGTCTTTTGCTTCTCCAAGGGGCGCTCCGACCCCTCTGCCCCTCCGCCTGCAAGACCGGGGCGGCTGGAGAGCGGGGTTTGCTTTGCTTTGGGGGTCATGTCTTGCAGCGGGCTGTGGGGCTGGCCAGGCGCGCCACGGCGCTGAGGCGGGCAGGCGGTCGCCGCCTGCACCCCTCGGCACGGGCCGCCGCGGTTCGGAGCTAGGGCAGTGGCTGGGGGGTCTCGGAGCGGGTGCCCCCGGTCCGGCAGGGGCACCCGGGGCCGCAGGGGTCGGTGCGCCCGCTGGCCGGGGTGGCAGCGCGCAGCCGCCAGAAGCCTCTGAAAGGGTCATTCAGCCGTCTCGGCCGCGGGTCCCGCTGCCCGACCGCAGGGCCTCGGCGGGGGAAGGACAGCAGAGCGCTGCCGGCCTCGAGTTAAAAGTGCCCCAGATGGTTCGAGGTTGGTGGGCTGGGCGGCTGTAGGTGCCCCCCGTCTTACGTGTTAGGCAGCGCTCTCGCAGCAGTAGTGCTGCATAGCAGTCAGCCCTTGGGTAACCCACAGGTGGATTTGGGTTTTTGTCAGGCAAACGCAGAACACGCTAGCAGTGGATTTATTAGTCTGTTAATTAAGGGACGAGAGCAGCAGCAAGATGAGGTCCCAAGTGGTCTCTTTTGTCAGAGCAGGAGCTGGGCAAGTTTTAAGAGTTGCGCTGTCTGCTCGCTGCAATTTACTGCTCTACTTCACACTGTCTGTGCAGGCTGGAAAAGGCTGTGATTGCTTCGGCAGCTTTTATAGTTTTACTTCTAATGTTTATGCCCTAAATTTATTTTCAGGGAAGTAGAAAACAGCTTTAAAATATGTTATGATGGGCTACCAGAGTTTTGTTAGGTTTAATTTCTGTAGTTTCTGTGTTTGATAGAGAATCTTGCAGTGCCTAACTTGGAAAGTAGAACAGGGAGCGCTGTGTGAAGGAATTATCTTGTTGCTAGTGCTTTAGTAATGAAACCATACGTGTGCAGTGTTTCTTTGGCTTGCAGAGCATGACGTAACTTGCTGCTCTTTTTTCGTGAATGAAATGGTTAACCCAAGTTAAAAATCAGCCTGTTTGATCATGACCTTTTATGTTCACCTTCTATGAAGAGCAGTAGACGCAGTGCACCTCCCTTCTCTGTGTTTAGGTGATATAATAGTACATCTGCTTTCTAAAATCCCAGTAAAGAAGAGATCTAGGATACCAATTCACATGTGTGCTTTAAAGAGTACCTATCATTTCTCAGATGCGGTGCTGATTAGCAATTTGCCTCGATTGCTAGGTATCTAAAGATTGATTAAAGAGTTTGAATTTCCAATGAGAAGGCGTGTTGTCACTGCATTTCTGAGATGAGCACTGGTGTCTGAGGACGTTTCTGAACAAACCTCCTGAATCCTGCATAGCCAGTTTCATCTGTGTAAACCTGTTCACGGCCAGATTCTGATATCACATATCTGATCAGAAATTACAGTAACAGCATTAACTTCAGTCAGATTCCTCCTGACATGGCTCAAGGAGGCAAATCCAGTCCTAAGGTGAAGATGTGCTTGCAATATTGTGTAGCGAAGCATGTGGGTGCTAATCTGCTTCCCTGGAAGCTGATGACAATGCCATCATGTGCACTAGTGGGGATTTCCTGTCTGTTTTGTCTGAGTTGGTTTCATGTTTAAATACTGCTTGTTGCCTCTTCTTGCAAGTCACAGGTTCCCGGCCTAGATCTGTCAGTGCTGTTAGCAGTGAGCTTCACATAACAGTTCGTAATTCCCTGAGTTGCTAACATCCATACTGGAAATGGGTGGATGTTTTGTCCCTAATCAGGTTTTACTCACTCAATGAGGAAATCAGCTAGGGCCAGGGAGGTGTGGCAAGAAGACAGATTCGTCTGTCCTTGCTGGTTTCTGTATGAATCCACATGTGAGCTACATCTATGGAGCATGCTGGGGAACACTGGCATTTAAGGCTGCTGTGGCAGAAACACCTTCCTTTCATGGCAGAAGAAGTGCTATGCACATTTCCAGTTTATTGATTGCAGTTATGAAAGGGAGGTTAAGATCATAGAATCATAGAATAGTTAAGGTTGGAAAAGACCTAAAGATCATCTAGTTCCAACCCCCCTGCCATAGGCAGGGACACCTCACACTAAACCATCCCACCCAAGGCTTCATCCAACCTGGCCTTGAACACTGCCAGGGACGGAGCACTCACAACCTCCCTGGGCAACCCATTCCAGTGCCTCACCACCCTAACAGGAAAGAATTTCCTCCTTATATCCAATCTAAACTTCCTCTGTTTTAAGTTTGAACCCATTACCCCTTGTCCTGTCACTACAGTCCCTGATGAAGAGACCCTCCCCAGCATCCCTATAGGCCCCCTTCAGGTACTGAAAGGCTGCTATGAGGTCTCCACGCAGCCTTCTCTTCTCCAGGCTGAACAGCCCCAACTTCCTCAGCCTGTCTTCATACGGGAGGTGCTCCAGTCCCCTGATCATCCTCATGGCCCTCCTCTGGACTTGTTCCAACAATTCCATGTCCTTTCTATGTTGAGGACACCAGAACTGTACACAATACTCCAGGTGAGGTCTCATGAGAGCAGAGTAGAGGGGCAGGATCACCTCCTTCGACCTGCTGGTCACGCTCCTTTTGATGCAGCCCAGGATACGGTTGGCTTTCTGGGCTGCGAGCGCATACTGAAGTGCTCATTTTCTCATCGACCAGCACCCCCAAGTCCTTCTCCGCAGGGCTGCTCTGAATCTCTTCTTTGCCCAGTCTGTAGCCATGCCTGGGATTGCTCCAACCCAGGTGTAGAACCTCGCACTTGTCATGGTTGAACTTCATAAGGTTGGCATCAGCCCACCTCACAAGCGTGTCAAGGTCCCTCTCGATGGCATCCCTTCCCTCCAGCATATCAACCGGACCGCACAGCTTGGTGTCATCAGCAAACTTGCTGAGGGCGCACTCAATCCCACTGTCCATGTCAGTGATGAAGATGTTAAACAAGACTGGTCCTGACACCGATCCCTGAGGGACACCACTCGTTACTGGTCTCCAGCCGGACATCGAGCCATTGACCACAACTCTTTGTGTGCCGCAACTTCACAATTTTTAACAAAATTTAGGCAGACTTGTTTTGTCTCTGTAAATCATTAACAGCAACATTATGAGTTTCCTCTGTTAAACAGTGAACAAATTTAACATGTTGTTCGGTACAGGGTACAGCGGCTCTGCTCTGTGCTTTACACAGATAAATTGACTACGTGTGTTTCATGGTGCGGCTCTTTGAGAATTGCATTTAAAAGTAGGATACTATGGTGGGATATTTTTTTGGTTTTAAATGGCAAAGGAAAACTGCAGTTTGTACTGGTCTTGCAGAGCTCTTCCCATTTCTCAGCACCAAGAATTTTATTACTACTAATTGCTAGGCATGAGTTTTCTAAAGCTTTACTAAGTCCACAGTGCTTTATTTAATCATTTGTTTTGGTTTACAAAGGTGAATTTAAGACAATCAGTAGAAGCAGCAGCAGCAAGAATTAGGATTTATTCTATGATCATGAAATGGGTGCTAGAAGAGAGAAATACACTTGTTTAAAATCTGCTACTTTGATGTCTGCATCTGCTCTTACATCATTAGGGAGAGCAGAGAGAGGCTTCTCTGGATCTTTTGATCAGTAACTTTTTTGACCATAACATGGGAAGACAGATAGTCATTGGTCATAAGTGGCATAGCAGGCCCAAACCTAAAATGAGGGCTTGAAGGGTCAGTTCTGTTTTGCTCTGTTAGGAACCTCACAAAGTGAAGAGCATCTTCCCCTGTTGCTGAAAGCATCTACTATCTCCCATGGAAACTAGCCACAGTTCATGGCTCCTTCTTAATGCCTTTATGTCTGAGCACAGAAGAGCTTCCTACGAGGGTGGTAAGGCACTGGCACAGGTTGCCCAGAGAAGCTGTGGATGCCCCATCCCTGGAAGTGTTCAAATCCAGGTTGGATGGGGCTTTGAGCAGCCTGATCTAGTGGAAGGTGTTCTTCCTTGTGACAGGGGATTGGAACTAGATGGTCTTTAAGGTCCCTTCCAACCCAAACTGTTCTGTGGTTCCTCTGGAGTCAAGCAAATGTGAGGAAAGCCTCTATGTTAAACAAGATGTATGAGTGCTTTCTTTAAGTAGGACCTTTATTTTCTGTGCTTTAACTCCCTCCCTATCTCACAGGGCCTAATAGTACTAACAAAGGCAGGCACACGTTAGCCCACCTGCTTTGGAGGGGCTTACCTGTGGGATTGAAGCGGCCCTGGAAGTCAGATAAAGGCTGTGAAACGTCAGCAATGTTTACATACAGAACCAGGGAAAGCAGACCCCCAGATGCAGAGCAAGTTGCGTATCTCAACTTGTTGAAACCTTTCCCGTTCTTTTATGCCCTCTCTGCATTGTTAAGTGGGCTACTTTGTGAAACTGCACATCCAGCTTAAGAGGAAAAGAAAAGAAAAAGGTTATTTTTTTTTAATTATTTTTTTTTTCACTGTGCTTGTGCTCAGGGTATTGTTTGTAAACCTTGTCTGGATAAGCGTGGAGGGCAGAGTTCTCAGCACAGCATCTATGTGAAGGTCTGTAACACTGGTTACACTGTACTCTATCTCACCTTCAGATGTCACAAGATTTAGGGTATAAAGAAACAATGATGTAGTTAATTTTTGAAATCAAAATTGTGAAACTGAGCTATCTGCATATGTTTCCTCTGTATTAATACAAGATTTCTGTCTAACAGAAATGGATGGCAATGGGCGATGGCTGCAGTTAAAAATGTAGAGTAGCAGTGTAGTACTGGCTTTGGAAATTGCTACCTTGGCTGGTTGCAAGGTTGGTGCTTATGCTTTTGGCATTATCCTTTATGCTGTGTCCCTTTTGGTATGTGCGCTGCTCCTACAGAATTCAGGCAACACTTCTTATGTGTACATCTGAGACAAGGACCTTCTCTGTAATATGTTTTTCTGGTACCACAGGCAACGTTAGCCCTATCTCCTCTCACAAGTAGTTTGGGTCCAGAGTAGTTTTCTCTGTGTCAGTGGAAATGCATCACATTAAATAAAATTCTGGTAATGGATAAAATTCTGGTAATGGTGCACAAGAATTGTGCATGTTTTTGTGTAAAATGGAGCAAGGCAGTTTTTACTGTTTTGCACCTCTGTGTATATAACTGTTGAGGTGGAAGACGTCCGTGTTTTCGATCATGACTAATACCTCAGGATTGCTGAAGATAAGCAAGGTAACTGTAAGAAAAAGCTAAATGGTGAGATAAAATGCAGTGTAATCCAGTCCTGACAGCTGTTCTTTCTGAATTCCAATGTCCCATTTCTCCTGTCTTTCTTTTCCCTTTTTTTCTTTTTGATTTCTTTCAGCAAACAGTTAGTTTTGTACTAGAGTACAGGATGAAATAGATGGCCTCTTAAAGTCTCTTCAATTTCTGGGCTGTCTAGAATATTCAGGGTTTGTTTTCACCCTCCCCATCTCCCACTCATGCCTCTCATTATTTTCTTTCCTCTTGATATCTTTTGTAATTTTTCATCTTGTTCTTCTATGCCACTCCTGCTACTGTTAGATGAAATTGAACCTTCTCTTTCCTGCTGTCGCCTGTCTTGTTTGGTCTTCCTGTCTTTTCCCTTGTAATTTCAGATTCATTTGTCTGCAGGTTTTGCTCCTGTAAGTTTACATCTTCATTAAATTGCTTATCTTGATGAAAACACTTTACTGCTCTGTTGAAGGTAGCACTATGTTTTGGTGGGACAGATATTACTTACCACCCCATCTGGGCAAGCTGCACTGATTACAGTGAATTTCAGGATGTTGCACTAGATAAAGGTGGAGAGAGAGGGGTTTAGTTACAACTTAAAGGACTCTCACCTTTAGGTGATGGTGACCGTTAAGGAAAACCAACTACTGAAATACCTATTTTGAAGTCAGTTCCCTAAACAGATGGCTGCTTTGTATGTAGTTTAATCTTGCTAGGGAAGTGGTATATTATATTGCTTTTTGCAGAATAACGCAAATCATGGTGCATGATTACAGCCAGAATGAAGGGATTTTTCTTTTTGCATTCAAAGGAATGAGAGTTTTCTTGAATACATGTATTTATCCTTAAGCATCTATGGTCTTGTAAATCACAGAATCCCAAGGGTTGGAAGGGACCTCAAAAGATCATCTAGTCCAACCCCCCTGCAAGAGCAGGGTAACCTACAGTACATCACACAGGAACTTGTCCAGGCGGGCCTTGAGTATCTCCAGTGTAGGAGACTCCACAACCCCCCTGGGCAACCTGTTCCAGTGCTCTGTCACTCTTACAGTAAAGAAGTTCTTCCTGATGTTAACGTGGAACTTCCTATGCTCCAGTTTACACCCATTGCTTAAAGACTTCTGTTGTCATAGACTTGAATTATCCTGTTGTCACAGAATTGAATTTTCTTACAAGCATTTATGAAGGCTTCCTAACAATATTCTTTTGGGTTAAAGAATTACATATAGGAGACTCCATTTTATTTATATAGTCAAAAATGTGAACACATTTGCATGACGTGCTCCAAAAGCAGCCAGGAGGCCTATGGCAGAGTTAGGGAAGTACCTCACTTCTTCTGAATCGCAATTCAGTGCCTTAACAAGTATTCCCCTGTGTCTGGCCTTTAGCTACTCTGTTAGCATCAGCAAACACTTGATTTTCTGGCAAGCGCTGCGTTCTGTATACTGCAGCTTTTTGTGTTGTTCTGGCATTGTGGTTTCCATGAAAATTGACAGCTTTCACACTTTAATGCTCCTTCTAAGAGATTGAGGGGTCTTTAGAAATGTATTTTTCTGTAGCACAGTAAGCCAGCTTCTGTGTTAGAGGCTGGGAATTGGGAGAGACTTAAAATCTGTGTTTCCAGATAAAATTATGATTTAAGGACCTTTTAAAAGTAGCTGCATTTCCAGCTAATGGAAATTACAACCCTTATTAACATATTAATCCTCTTACTGTATAGAGCGTTTCCATAGCTGTTAGTTGCCCAGTGAGCCAGGCTGCTTATCATTAAATAAGCGATGCTGGGAATAGTGTATTGTTGTCATAGTTTCAGCATGAGAGTGTCAGCGATGAGCTGTGGACTTAACCCATGCCAAGGGGTGAGTCACAGAGATTGCGTGGCAGGACCGCACTGTGATGGCAGTGACACACAGTGTCTCCTACCCACTGTAGTCCTCTTGCACCACAAATACTGTCTTTTTGGTTTCATTAATCCCCCAGCTAATGAGCTGCCTAAGATGCTGTGCATTTGTGCAGAGTAGTTGTTGTAATCAGAGAAATGGGGAAGAAAATGGACTGAGAGTGTTACTTCTGTGTTCCTTGGCTGTTTCTAGAGCTCAAGGACTGGGAGTATCTGTGGGACAAACAAATTAATTTCTTACTGCTGACCCTATAAATTCAAACTGATATCTGCATGTTAAGCTGTGTTTTGTGTCTTCGTCAGATGTGCTGTACGAAAGAGAGCTGTCAGTCTCCTCTGACAGTTTCAGTCATGAAATGTGAGTTATAAAGCTTTCTTTGGTAGTCAAAAAATAATAGAACCTGGTATATGATTTCTTCTTTAAAGTAATAACCATCATTAAGGGAGGTAGGAAAGTTGTAGCTGAACTGAGAACTTCGTATAGGCTGGGCCTGAGGTACTTGCAGAGGCGCAGTAGATGGGACTGTGGTTTTGGGTTCAGTTCTGTGTTCTCCACTGTCTTATTTTTTATTAAAGGTGATTGACCTGTGCATAAATTTTAAGGTTGATCTGTGAGTTTCTCTGCCTCTCTGTCTGGGTTACGGTGGTGCATGCAAAGTGGAACAGATAAGTAGGCATGATGGAGAATCCTTCACCTAAGTAATCAGCAGCCAGGTAATTAGGGAGTTTGCTTAGAGAAAACCCACAATCGAGGACCTGCTTGACACAGGAAGGTCTGAGGATTAAATCTGCAGTAGCTTTTACTACACTGAATTGCCAGGACCACCCAGCAACCTGGAGTCCTCCTTTTTCCTTCAAGCAAGAAGCTGGCATGGAGCTTGAGCAAGAAAATTACATTTTATATTATCAGTGCTCTAAATATAGAGTACTATAAGGTTCAACAGCAAGTGCCAATCTACAAGTACTTAATCAGATAAGTGTTACTTTATGTTTTCACCAAGGGTGACCAACAAGCAGTACAATTCTCTGTTTGCCATACCTGTTTTCCTTGCTGTGTTTTGGGTTTTATATAAATGCATATTGATCTGATCCAGCTGTTACTGATGTTTTGTTATGAAGTTGAACCAGAAAGGTAGAACTCTGTTGTGTTTCAGTAATTGAGGGTTGATGACTTATTTATTTTCCAAGGCCACACAAATGCATAGAGATTTAAAATGGGTAACATTGATGGTTGATGAGATGCTTTCTGAATTTTCAGATGCTGTTTTAATAAATGCATGCGCTGCCATTCATCATAAGAGCTCTTTATAATTAATATATATATTATTTATAATTATTTATTTTTATGTAATTTACTACTTTTTATATATTATTTATAATTATTTATAATTCTATATAGTAATACCTTTTGTGATTATTTTTTTCAATGGTTTAATTAGACTAGGGAACAACAAAATTCAAGGGCCTGGGTACAAATGCGTCATTGGTTGGTTGTTGCCGTCTCCCAGGTCTGGTAATCTGCTGGTCCTCCTTCCTCTGAAAAGGGAAAAGGCAGTTTGGATTTTGGGGAGTGAGATTTCTCCTTGGTACTTGCGTTACGTGGTGTCAGGAGATGGTGTGGTGGTGACGTGCGCAGGAGTTTGTCCTCCTGGGTTGCGTGAAGGTCCTTGTGCTGCTGTGTACGTAAGATCCACGAGATGCAGAATCAGCTCTGTCAAATCAGCTGACTTCTCCAGGGACACAAGAGGAAAGCTGCAAAAGAGCTCTGGTTTAGATTATCTAGATTACTTCTGTGTTAAAAACTTGCCTCTTCCTTCCCGCCCCACACACCCCACAGTGGGCATTCTCCTGTGCTCGTCCTGGAGGTCTCTTGGGAGCTGTGGCAGCGGCTTTCCAATGTAAGAAAATACAGTAGCGAATTCTGTGCAAGATCCTTAAAAATACTCCTCCACCTTTTATTTCCATTGTGTAGTTATGTTGAGTTACAATAACAATTGATTTTTCCTGCTTTAGCATGTCCCCAAAAGATAAATAAAACCTCCAAGTTATTTTATAATAAATGATTATTTCATTTTTTCTTATTTCTGTGATTAAATAACTTTTATTTCTGCACTTTTCTTTTTTGTTTGAGGTCAGTGTATGGCATATGCAGCAAAAATACCACTTAGGTAAATACATCAAGAATGGCCTGTCTGATCTTACTGTACAGAACTTGTATTTTCCCTTCTGTTTTTGTCTAAACATGCCGCAAGGGTTTGTCTCCAAAATCAGTAAAGACTTTCAGCCAAATATGAACAAAAAACCTGTTTTCTGTGCTTTTCTTCGATCTCTCTTGCGGCAGTGCTTTATTTCTGAACAGCACAGCAGTGGTTCTGGGTGCGGATGAGGGAATGTCTTGGTGTGAATCCAGATGCCTTCTTTGTCTTGTCTTTTTTTTGAGTAACTTTTCATGGTACTTGGTACCATGCTTACACTTTCTTGAATACCAAATAAATTATTCCTGGGTTCCCCGGTGGTGCAGCTCATGTTTCAGTGTCAGCACAGCTTTCTCTGCTCTAGCAGAACTTGCAGTGTTGCTCCCAGTCACTTCAATGCCTGCTTTGATCAGGCCCTCCTGGGACATGGCTTTCTCCTTGGGAAGGAGACCAGCCTTTGGCTTCTGCTGTGATTAAAATCTTGCTACTGTGACACTTTCAGGTGCTCCAAAGACTGACTCTACCAATTCATTAAATAACATCTACAAATAGGTCAGATCATGTTGCTAAACTGCTGGTGTTGTAATTAATACAATTATTAATTTTTTTTTGCTTTTAATTACCTCTGCTTCTTTGTGTTGAATAGGAGAGACACTTGGTCATCTCATAGCAACACAGAGCAGCATTGCATACTAAAATAGTATTATGACATCAGATGTGCATAACTTTCTGCTTTTCAAGACACAGCCTTTTTACTGTCTTGTTTTATGGCTCCTTAAGGTCTGTTGTGCAGCTTCATTCCCTGAGTGGTGCCTTGTCCAGAGCGGGACAAACTGGGACCAGTTTCTGTCCTTACTGAGTCCCGAGCCCTGCCTGTATCCAGTGAAGCTGCAGGTCCTTCAGTGCTGGGCTGTGTGTTTCAGTGGACTTGCCTAAGGTCAGCCTGGCACAGGGATGCTGGGGAGGAACCAGCATGTGCTGAGACATCATCCTCAAACTCCATCAGGACTTCTATAGGCTGGAAGGTATTTTTACTCCCATTCTTACATTGCCAAGTGGAGGATTGATATCTTCAGATCAAATCTGTTATTCCTGAATATAGTACGTTGATGCAGAATTACTTTCTTCTTAGCAAACCTGGCTTTTTCATTGTGAGACAAACACATATATATCTGTGTGTGATAGATAGAGTCTCCAGTATCAAACATAAAAAGAAAGAAAAGTAGACAACAGTTACACCTCACCTTCTGTGTGTAATTACAGAACAGTATTTTATCTTAAATTCAGGATTTTCCAAATTACTGTGTGTTTAGGAGGAGGATAAGAAGTTATACTTTATACAGTTTTAAGTAATAAATGTAATTGGCTTATTTTCTCCCTTCATTTTAAGTCCTGCAAGTTGTAACATCTTCGTAAAACTATCTAGAGACTATGTAAGTGCAGTCTATATCAACTATATGTTGATGATTAAGCTGTTTCATGACAAAAGTGAAGTTGCTGTTCTTCCTAACTTCTAAATAAATACAGTTAATTATATTCCCCTTCCAACTCTTGCATAGGTTTGTAAGAAAAAAGAGAATACCTTCCTGAAAGAGCAGTTATTCTGCAACTAGCATTTACCCAGTTTTTAACCTCACAGGTATCAGGAGACATTAATCTTTCAAAGAACGTTGATTATACTTCTGGTGAAGAATTTTTGTAAAGGTTTATTTTCCTCCGGCCTCGTATAAGGCAAACCAGGGATTTACTGATTAATTTATTTTTTTAAGCATCCTTTTTAAATTTAACTTAATTTAATTTAATTGTATTTATTTTATTTTATTTTATTTTATTTTATTTTAATTTTATTTTTTTAGTAAAAGGCTGTTAGTGCAGTATTGTACAGAATGACCAGTAGAGGCTGGGCAGATTTAAGTTTATCTTTTCCCCTGGTTTATTTGACTCTTCTGGGATAGAGACTGAGAGTCTGCTTGCACTTGCCAGAGAGTGAAGAGCAGCAAAAGCACTGGTTAATTGTTTAATGCAATATTGGAAATGGGGCTTTGGTCAGCTGCTCAGAAGCAGCTTGAATTTGTATGACCCATTTAGCATGGAGGAGAGTGGGCATGGCTATGCTCCCGTTCCATTCATATTCAGCTTTCAAGCCAATGGGCCTGTGGGGTTTATATTTGCTGTGCTTCACTTGCTGTGCTGAGGTGTGCAAATGCCAAGCAGTTCAGCTGAAATCTCTGGGTCTGCTCCTTTATCAAATAGGTGGGAGAGGGACCGACGTGGACAGATCGGTAAAACAGTTGTAGGTGCACACTGATCTTGTCTCTTTACTGGGCTTCTGGTTTATATTTTATGTTGGTGTAACAAAACCTGGGTATCTCATTTTAAAGGAGAATATGGGTGAGTGTGTTTAGGTAAAGACAGGTGTATTCAGTGCCTATATTCCCCTATATTCTCTGCCTGTGGTTGCTTGTATTTATTTACATGATGGTAGACTTCAAAGTGTCAACTTTCCACGAGTATTTTACAGCTAAAGACTTCTTGGCCACTAACAGTATTTTCATACTGGTTAAGTATAAGGAGGTCACTTGTTTCCGTTCTCACTTGTTCTTTTTGTGAGACCAGATACTGCTAATATTTTTGTGAAAAGCCCACAGCTTGTCATGCCATTATGCCAGCCTTATTTAAGAATACTGCTCATCTATACAACTGTTTGTTGTTTATAATTGTGTATTCTCAAATTAGCCATAGTTATTTTGGAATGAAATCTCTTTGCATTCAAGTGGTTAAATCCCATACTTTAACCTATTAAAAATGAGATCCAGGTTTACTGGAAAACATTTTACAAACATAAAACTGCCTGAAGTGTAAAACCTGTTTATAGATACTGTAGGTTTCTTGCCATGAAAAGCACCCTAAATTCCCCATGTGCTTCATTTTCATAAGCAGCTACTAGGAAAAAAAAATATTGCTTGTGGTGCTTTGCCAATTATTTATATACTGATTTGCTACCTGAGAATAATTTCAGATTTTTAAATTCAGCTTAGTATTGAATTTGTGGGGGGGGGGAAAAGGTCCTAAACTACTTAATATTTTGCAGTTTAGCTTAAATTTACCTGGAAAGAAACTGGCAATGCTGACATTTTTTGGGGGGTGTGGTGTATGTATGAACAGTTTTCAGTCATTATTATTTATGTAAATTTCCACTTACCTGTGTTGTTACAGGTCAAGCAACTGTTCTGTATATAAAATATTAAGCTGGCTTCACTTAAGTAGTCTCTGTGTGCAAAGCTTAAGTGCCAGATTTGAATAGGAGGCCAGGTACGAGGACTGGGAGCAGAGCTCTGTTCTGCCATCGTTCAAGGGGCACTAGTAGAAATCAGCCCTTCAAGTGAATCATCCAAATAGTTGAAAAGGGGAAATTCATTCTCTTGCTTCTCTTTTGCAGGTTATCATTTGTAATTCATCCTTTTGATTAATCTCAGAGAAGTAATGTAGCCTGTGCTGTTTTTTTCCTGACCAGGTGTTAATGAGCATGTCACTAGTGTGGAGACTGAATTTGCTTTCCGGCTTGGCCAGGAAAGGGGTGTACAGAGTTACTTGCAAAAACATAATGTGGAAGCTCAGATGTCAGAGAAACCCCTCATGCTCCACTTAGCACCTGGCTATTGCTGTGCAACAGTATTTAAATGTTTATAAATCTTTCATAATCATTGTTTATTTGAAAACAAAACCCAAAATCAGCAATAGGGGTTTTCCAGCATTAAATTGCTTTCATCAAGCATTATTGACGGTTAAAATGTTAAAACACTCTCGGAAGTCTTTTCTCAATTTTCTATGCCACTTTTCCCTTTTACCAAGGATACTGTCACCATGTATAGAAAGAAAAACTGTAAGTTCAGTGGCATTCACTTGTACTATATTGATTCAGAAGAGACTAAAAACAGTATTGTTCCAGCAATCAGATAAATTTTCTAATAAAATTCGTGGAGCTAAATGAATTGGAGACTTCACGTTCCTTCATTTTCCATTTTCTGAGGTGCATGTGATACTGGTCCTTAGTGCTTATCACAGAAAAGTCCTGAATTCTTCAGAATTAAATTATATGAGCTGCTTTGTGTGATGTTACTAAGTAGTACATGTGCAACTAAGTACTTGAGAATGGTGTTTGTAAGGAAGGATTGTGTATAAGTGCTTCATGCACAGCTCTACTCCTTGCATACAGGTGGTCTAGTAGCAAGCCTTTTTATCAGTGGGTACAGGGGAGAAGGGTCACATATCATTTGTCTGTTCTACTGCTCATAGAAAAAAATAGATTCTCCTTTTATCCTCCTGGGTTTGTAGGCTCTATCAGCATTTAAAAGCAAATATGTGCCTATGTATTCTTAGAAAAATTACGGCCTATCTTTGCATTAATGTGTTCGTATTTCACATGTAGTTGCAGGTGGAAGATGAAAAGGTGTGCTTTGGGCAACATGTGTTGAATAATATTGGAAAGAAATGCTACCGTACGGGTCTTGCTTCTGGAGCCAGCATGTCCACTGTGTTGTACAGCTGTGCCCTTCCTTCCAGAATTGTTCTGCAATCTATTTACATGGAGCAAATGTTGCACTCATGGATGGATTTATGGGGATACTGATCTGGCAGGCCATGCAAGCTTGTAGATTATAAAATTTGCCATACACAGGGAAAGTAAGTGTTCCCAAATAAAACTCTCTTTATTTAGGGAGGTGGTATTGTGAGTTGAAACAAAATCTGAGATGTGGCTTGTGTTCCTCAAAGCATGCGTGGGAGATGAAGAATGAGGGATATCTGTTTTTATTGATGCACAGTAGGGTGTGGACATCTGATGAAGACTCAAAATTGCCCGAAATTCTGTGTTAGCTTGTAGAGCTCCTTGCTTAAGAGACATGGTGAGAGTGTTTCTGTGGTTTGTCAGTGGTGCCTGCAGATTTCACGGTTTTATAACTTTGTCCTAATGTATGTGTATGTCCCTGGAGCTCAGAGTGAATACAGCCCACTTGGAGAAAACACTTGGAAGAAGTGCAGTTGTCCCTTGATCGTGAAGTTTATTCCTCTTGGCATTTTTTATTGTTTTTAATTCCCTCTTGAAACTTTCTGATTTTGCGGCATGACAGAAGAGCAGAGTTGTGTACTTGAATTTGTATCTGGAGTAAAGTTGTTGCAACTTGGGGACTGCGTTATGAAAGCGGTGGAAGGAGCTCCCTCTGCCATGGCTTGCTGTCTGACAGCCACGCTTTGCTCGGTCTCATGCTCTTGGGTCCTTCCAGGTCTTGTCCACAAGCCCGTAGCTCTTGGCAGAGCTGTAACACCCCCTCCCCCCCCCCCCCCCCCCCCCCAAGTAGGCTTCAGCAGCACTTTGATCCGCTAATGGTGTCCTGACTGCTGACATTGGACCAGAAGGTCCCGAATCGAACAGACCCAGGGAGTGCATGTAGAGGGCGTATGATAAAGGAAGGGTTTAGAAGTGCACAGATACGTAAATTGCTTTCTTCAAGCTGCTTGTATTTTTGATTTTTTTTTTTCCCCTGATACCTTTCAGTTCTCTCTGTTGTCTTCTCTCAGTGGGGGTTCCTGTGCTGCAGAAAAAAGAGGAGAAAGATGTGTTCACAAAATAACAACTTAACTTGTGTAGGTATAGTAATAATCATAAAGGTTTACATTATTAGATGGAAATTTTGCAACCAGTATATTAGAAGAAACACTTAAAAAATATTAGATTTAGCTTATATGTAGGATTTAGGTAAGAATAGAATTACTTCTTTTCCCTGCTTAGTCCCTTAGTTTTCAAGCTTAGACAATATAAGTGTATTCTGATACACACCTTTGTAATTACATAAAATTGGTAACATGCCATATGACCTCTGGATACAGATCTAAATATTGGCATCAATTCATTTATTATGTTTGTGTGTGTTCTTAAATCAGTCTGCAATTCATAATGTGCCGTCTTTATTACAGTTTGCATAAAGTAATGTATTCTAATAGGGCAGTATTTCAATGAATACTTAAATGAGAGAACTGAGTAGGTCGTAATACAGTTATTTTTTTTACAGTGAAAAATGTTTTCCTTTTTAAATAGCATTTAATACTTCATTGCATTAACCTATTTTTGTCACAGAGTGGCTCAGTTAGTGTGTAACATATTCAGTAGATGGAGTTATATTGGTTTAGTACATTACTTTTTCACCCCACCTTGAAACTTCAACCAAAATCAAAACAAGTACATGTTGTGCAACTTTATGATACTGTTATATAAGTCATGAAGTTCCGTTTTAGTAATGACATTAAATGTAGTATAGAAAGAGCAGGGACCTTTTAATCTACAAAATTGACTTAGTCTTAGGTTGAAGTTCTGAACTGTACTGGTGACAGTTTCATTTTCCAGCTGTTGAAAGTAATGGTTTAATGTCTGAATCCATTTTTTTTTTTAATACATTTGTGAAAACAGGAGATTTTTCACTTTATGTAGCAGAAATACATGTCATATCTTGCATGTTTTGGTTTCATAGTGAAGAAATTCTAGTTAAAATAAAATGAGTGACTTACCTTTCTGAGAAGGGGGGAGGAATGATTTTTTTTTCTTCCCTTCTAGATCAAGTTTTAATTCCCAAAGTTTTTTTCCTCTCTCAAATGTTTCCTTAAATGACCAAATAAAAAAGACTTCTATTTTGCGAGTCCTGCTTTTGATTAATTTGACTGAGTTTTATTTACTTACTTAATCTGAACCATGCCTCCTTCTTATCATGTAAAGTCGCTTACTGTTGCTAAATATACCCGTGTAGTTTAAAGAAGCAAAGCTGTGCGTGAGTACGACCCATTCAGAGCGGGGTTGTGGGGTAGGGAGGGACCTGCTGGTAACCTGAGAACAAGAGCAGATGCTAAATTAACAGCTGGATCATTAGTAACAAGTCCACAAATGTCTGCTGGGAAATGATCTTCTTTGGACGCATAGTAGCGTGGGTGTGTGGGTTATTCTGAGTTTGTAGCATCTAGTTGCTCATTACCCATGACTCAAAGGAAGGTCGTGGAGCCATGAGGATTTTTATTAGTGGGGTGACTGGCAACTTGTTTTCATTGAAAATACAGGCTACATTTATAAGTTCTTGTGTGGGATATTTTTATTAAGACATCAAATTGGAAAATGCATGTGCAAGGAGGTTGCTGCCAGTATTGTAGTTACGGACTTAAGTATAAAACCCCACTAAAAGACCTGTAGAAAAGCAAAACAGTATGATAAAAGTGTCATGAATAATCCCAGGGTTATGTTCCGTTTCCACCTTTAACATAAACAGGTATTGACCATTAACTGCAGTCCGAAATAGCTGATTGTGACTGGATGAGAAACAAAATCATGACTGAGTAACAGGGAGTAGTAAATGATGGGTGTTAAGTGGTAGCCAAGCAGGAGAATTGAAACAAATAAAAGATCAGCAGAAAAAAAAGAAAAAAGAGCTGTCAGAAAAGTGTTCTTTATTTGGGAGACAAAACTTTAAGTTAAATTTATGCCTAAGTCTCTTGCTAATACATTCTTTGAAATCTATCTGAATATTTAGTGTAGTTTGCCTTCAGTCTGCTCTTTTGTGCCCTATAACCACAGCACACCTTTCCCACTGCAGTCCTGTGGACTCAGCTATGATGAGGGGTATGTCTGGTTTTATTTTACATTGAAAACCAATATAGTTCTTTATTCCATAAATCAATGATTATGTAAATGTGTGCACCTACAAGTCACCATTTTCCCACATTGAAAAACATGTTTGTGTTTAATTTAGTGAAAATGATTCAATTTCCTAGTATAAAACAGGAACAAAAATGATAGAGACGGATGGGAAAATGCCCCATATCATGGCCCTGGTATTTATGAAAAGGTTTGTGTTTTCTTCTTTAATTGGGGAAAAAGGCCTTCCAGCTGACTAGTGTGACTATCAGCCTTGTCATCAAAAGGGTTATATTCAACGAGTGAGTTTGTGGTGTTTGGGGACAGTGTTGGTGATTTAAATTCCCCCAAAACCTAAAACTCCCAAATGAATCCCCCTCCGAAATTGTGTCTAGACACCCCCACAACAGTGATTTAATGTCTGAGGGTGCTGTATCCCATTCAGTTATCCTCTTCTGGTATTTCCATTCCAGTGCCAGGAGCTGAAGGTCAGGGAAAAGTTAAGGCTTTCGGGCTGGCAGTGAGGTTTTCGGAGGGCAGGAAAGGCTCTGTAGGTCTTAAAGATGATTCTTAGAGGCGCCCCCTTCTCCATGCAAGCCTCTCGCCTATTTCAGAGAGAGATGCACAAGCTGGATCTCAATTTCAAGACTTTGCTATTCTGGGAGAGGATGAAAAAGAAACTTTCAAACAACCATTTTCATTTTAATATCCTTCTCTGCTAAATAACCTGGCAGCTAGACTAGATCTTCTCTCGCTTCCCTGAAGAATTAAGGGTCAGTGTGAAAGAGGGAACAGGTTGAAGTCATTTGGTTGCTGTCGGAGTACAGAAGCCCAAGAAAAAAAGCATAGCCAGTTTTGGACTATGTAGTGGCTATTTATGTTAGGCTAATTATGGTAGAATGTTGAGTCCATATAACTTGGCAGAAAAAGGTGGAAAAATTGCTTGGGTTTTGTGTGTGTGTATATATGCATATCTAACATTACCAAGTTTTAATTAACATGTTAATATCTATGGTAGAATAATGTGTATGCGTGAAGGCCATATAGTGTTACTCAGTTCCAAGTACATGTGTGGGGGTGGTTTTATTTTGGGAAGGAAGAAAAAAAAGTTACACTCTGGTAGCTTTTTGACAGGGAGGTTAAGGAGTGTGATCCTTCAGTTGCTTTTTGGCAAGGAATTGTTTTTCCATCTTCATATACATGACCATAATTAACCATTAATAAAAAAACAAAGTAGTTTGTTGTAAATCATCCAGACAATACATCCCATTCTAGTGGAGATTCAGAATGTTCTGCTGCATAGCTAATGTGCTGGATGAGGCCGCTGTCTGTTGTGAAGTAGGTGGAATGGAGAAAGAATAGAGTCACCAGGCTAAGGGCAGCTACAGGTTTGGTGGTTGGGATTTGTTTGTTTTTTTATATATGTTAAATATTTTCTTTTTTAATAAATTTGTGTCTTCCCCCGTACAGCAGTTTACTGTGAGCCTTGTCACTAGCAAAGAGGATTCTTCAGGGTGACACTAATGCTAGTTGAGTGGTTGGGCTGTTTCTGCTTACAATTGTACGGGTTAGCCAGTTCGCTCTCTGGTTTTGTCTTGCAGTATCTTCTAAATGACAGATCCATGCAGTTTTCTTATACATACACTTCCATGTTTTAAGCCAAAAGAAAAATTAGCCTTTGCATTACTGTCTGTAAAATCATGTAGTAACTCAAATAGTCCTTGCTGCATTTATTTGTATCTGCTGTCTTATACCTGGTGTGTTAGTTTTGAAGCTTAGGGTAGTATCTGCTTTTTTCATTTCCAGTGTTTAATGTGAGGTCTAAATATGAGAATGCACTGCATAGTCTCATCATGTGAACCTCTGTATTCGAGTTTTATTTGATTCGGCTCGCTTTCCTGAAAGGCAGCACAGTTCCAATGTACCTTGACACTTCTTGAACAATTATGTTTTCTTCATAAACAGGTCTTCTCTTCATTCAGGACCTATTTTATCAAATTATTCTCTGTTTATTTGTACAAGTGTGTGTCACTTTCTAGTGCTTCCTGGCTTCATGGATGATGTGTAATAGCATCATGAATGATCCGTAACGCTCTGGATCACCTCCAAGTCATTTTACAGCAGAGTGCTGTCCATTTCATGTGCAGGGAAGAAAACCTTAAGCTTCACTCTTTGCTGATTTATATAGGTGTAAATCAGGAAGATTTCAGTCTAAATTAGTGATTTGAGAGACAGTGGTCACTGTTCTTTAAGCGATGTGAACCCTTAATAGAGCATTTTAATATAAATTATATAGTAATTTTAAAAAAGCACTATTAACGCAGAGAAAATGTTTATGGTTTATCATCATTAAACATCTGAGGGGACTGTGGGAGCTAGCCTGGAAGGCCTGACTCTCCAGCCTGAGGATTTGGCCTTCAACACAGAGCTTGGGTTGTGTACAAAAGCCAGCACGGTGAGCTAAGGAGTCTGCAGAACAAACCTTTTAAGATCATATGGGCATGAGCTTAAACAGCATTTGGGATTACACTGTTTTCCAGGTGTATGCCTCTGTATTCTGTCAAATTTCGTATCTTTTTTTGAAATTGTGGTTAAACCAGACTCTTCCTTGGCAGTGGCTAATTGAAGTAAAGTATCTCTGTGGATTTTTATGTAAAGACCCAGGGGCTACTTAAGTGCTGCATCTTCTGGGAGAGAAGCAATGCAGAAATCATAGTGATTGTGTGGTTTGATGCCTCCTTTATCCTTATTCTAGTTCCTGAGCTGCCGCATAAGCTTACATACCTCCGGTACAAGTTAGGGCAGCCCCTTGAAAAGCTTTATTTGTACATCCAGACATTGTATATACTGATCTTTTTTTTTTTTTTTTTTATTTTTCAGCAAACCCTTTGCATTGGGGTTGCAGTGGGAAATATTATCCCTTAGCATACAGTCTAATATATTTTTGTAAACCTGTTTTTGAAATCAGAATTGCTACACAAGGGCTAGGCTCAGAAAGGAATCAGTTTGTGGCTCTAGGACAGGTAGATTCTGCAAATGCAGGCACAACAGGAAATGCCCTGTACATCCAGGTCCCACACAGACAACTGGTTCTTGTGCCTGCATTGCATCTTGCTGGTTGTGGATTTGGGACAGTTTATTACACAGTTCTGGACTGTAAGGCTAGATTAAAATACAACAATAATGAGCAAAATTCACTCCACCCTGCCACTGCCATTGGAAAAGAGGAAGAGAAGCTCACACTGTGTGTCTTTTGATGTATTTATTCAATTCAATATAGTATTGTCCTAGCCACCTACCTACTACTATGCAGTAGGTATCTAATGGGTGAGCAAAGGTGCTGTTTTTTGCTGTTGGAAATCACAGTGGGTTTTTCCAACAGATCCAGCTGCTGGGAAATTCAGTATATGCATTCAGACAAAATCCTCATATGTTTTAACACATGTGAATGCAGGTGTTGAGTGCTGAAATAAAATTAAAAAAAAAAAAAAAGGGGGGGTTATGCTAGTTCTAAGTTGTTTGAGTTCTGTTCCAGGTTTCTGTGGACAAAGAGCAAGGAGGCCTGACAGGGCTCGATGAGGAGGGAGGGTATTAAGAAATGCTCATTAAAAGGTGTCATAAACCTCTGATTGGTATGGGAGCCTCTGCAGATACTCGCTCATTAAAGGTGTTTCAGTGGTGTACCCATTTTGCTGCATGTTTTAACACAGATCCAGTATAAGGCAGGATTTCTTCTCCTCCCCTTGCTTCCCCAACACATTTCATACCCATCATGTTTCTCCTGCCAACTACACCATCTCTCAAGTCTCTGTCCTACTTTTTCACTGAGCTGGGTTTCTGGCACGTCACACACTGTGTGTTACTGCTTTGACTCCATTGCTTCATGGTAAAGCCCGCTGATGCTGAGTTCAAAGCACCCGTCTGGGTGATGTGCCTGTCTGTGCTCAGCAGGCAGGTGTAAAAAAAGAGTCTGCTCCTCTGTGCAGGATTATTCTTGGCCAGAGTGTTTCTAAGATAACACAGGTGTTGCCATGTATAAACCCACTTCAGAGGGGAGGGTGTGAGCAGGCTTCGAAAGAAGCAGGGCATAAACAAGGCAGATCCTGTACATTTCTGTGGTACGGTGATCCCATGAAACCTGACCAGAAGAGAATCCAGCTTGTGGAGAAATTGCTTCATGCTGTGTAAACTGAGGTTTGGCTCCAAGAGAATATTCCTTTTTTTCTGGTTTTTTTTTTCCCTTTCTTTTTTCTTTTTTTGGGGGTTGTTACTTCTCTTATATCCTTCCTGACTGCAGACAGAGTAGCTGTTGTGATTTAGCTACCAAAGACTGAAGTGATCACCAGCTATGAATATATATCCAAGATCAAGAAAAATGAAGCGGGGCTCCAGTGCCAGCACACAAATTGCTTCTGTTTCATTGCCCTGGGAGGATGAATGAAGGAGGTGAGATACTTGGGCAGTTTGTATTAAGCTGCTGTTTGGAGTGATTTCAGGCAAAATTTTACCCAGGTAGGTCACATGGTGTATTTTATCTACCTGGAAATAAAAACACCGTTATAGGCAAAGTGGTATAAATGTACACCCTCAAATGAGTCACTTTAGAAAAAAAAGCTGGTACTAACTGTCTGGATTTTGTATTTGAAGAAACATGTACAGTGATACACCTGAGATAACAAGAGAATGAAATCTGTGCCTTTTCACCCACAGTTCAGTTGTGATTTCCAGCTTTAAGATTCGTACTGATTTTTTGTACGATGAGTTCCTCTAGTAGCAGGCAGGTAGGTACACATGCTGACTTGCAGGTTTGTGTTGAAATACAGTGGTGAGGGCACAAAGGAAGGTGTTCAGAAGCAGGCTGCTGCTCATAATAATAACTCATGTGCTTTGTACATCTTAGATCCTCCAAGTATGTGGGATTTTGATTTGACTGGAAAGGGTAGTTGAAAGCAGAGATTTTACAGAGGTGTCATTTGCCATTTTGACCAGAGGTGAAAGCACATTGACAGCACAGGAGACCATCCACAACCACAAAACAGAGGCGATAATTTTTGTCCAGTGTTTCTTGGTGACACTACTGTGAAAAGCTAGGTTTTTTATTTTCTGATGTTGAATCATCTTGTGAGACAGCATAAACAAATACTGTCTCATAAATATTTTTGGCATTTTTTTCAGTTTGAGAAAATAAAATACATGTGTTTTTTGGTTTGTGTGACAGCTGTTATGTGTGATAGAGTTGTCCTTGCTTAATGCTAAATTTTCACCATAAAGTACAGAAGTAGTACAGATTGTCTTGGAGATTATGACAGATGGGGACTATAAAATTTATATAGAGACACAAACTCCAGAAGCATTTCTAAAGTGGTAGTGTTCTGTATTTAGTTTTAGACCAGACTGGTAATGGGAGAGAATGTGGAGCTCACCTCCAGGGATTAAAGCAGGCTAATGGAACCAAGGTTGCTTTGCTATATCAGAATATCAGGGGTTTTTCAAGAATAAATTTTTAGCTACATAAAAGAAATATACTTCAGTGGGATTCCTTTTTGGCTGTTGGTAATAGCTCATCCGTTACCTCATTGTGATCTGGGGATCCTTGTTTTAGCATATGTTGTTTTTGGGGACTTCCATATACTTCACATGCCATGTGCTTTCTTGATGAACTTGCAGACCAAAAGCTTAAGGAGATCTGGCTGTTACTATTAAAAAAACAATTGTTATTTTGAACTAACCCTGCAACGTGTCAGCAGGGTTCTTTAGTTTTCAAGCTGCAGATCTGGCTCAGACTAAATTAGTGTTTTATTTCAGTGTATCAGAAACAGATCTGCACCACTGCTGTGGCTGGTGAGAGCACTATTTCTAATTGGACAGATGTCAGATCTCTTTCCTTCTATTAATCCATCTTTCAGATCCTCTGCTAGTGCATTTTTTACAGTTTCTCTAACAGCAGAAGGGGAAAGAGCAGTTTGTTTTAGGGTATCCCTAAGTGCAGAAACTATAAATGTGCATGGTTTTTTTTGCTCTCCTTTGAAACTCATGTTCAAACTTTTCTATTAGTTTTCTATCTTAGTAGCTGGCATCAGATGGAGAGATACGAGAAACGTGAATTATGATGCTGATTGACTTCAGGTCAGAGAGTGGCACTGCCAGGATGTCTTACTATGTAGAAGAGAACAGAAAATGAGTTCAGGATTATCTAGTCAAGAACTAAACCAGAGATGAGTAAATTGATGTAAGGAAAAATGAACAACCACTGCTTCTGGATCTGGATCTAACTGTATGACTGATACAGTATGAAGTATTTTTCTGTCAGTGAGCCCTTTCCACAAAAATACTAATAAGCATTCAGGAAGTTGAATACGCTTAAGGAGTCTTTATTTAATAAATGGGTTTCTTATTCTCAGCAACATGATGCATAATCCCATTATATTGACTGTAAAAAACCTGCTTCCGTTTTCCTTTCTTGTTCCAAAACGGGGTACTGTAGAATACTTATTGTAAATGCTACAGGAGGAGAGACAGTGGTCTTTTTACTTTTTTTTTTTTTTTTTTTTTTGCACACAATGACTTACTTGTGATACTGAAGATTAGCTTTCAGCAGATTACTGAAAAAAGAACAGACACACTGGGTATCTGTCAGTACTAGGTTTCTCTGCAGGCTCTTTTCATCTGGAAAGCGTGGCACTTTGAACAGCCTCCGGTTGAGTCTGTAGAGTGTGACTCCCATAATTAAAAACATAAAAGTGAGTTGTTTTTAACTGAAGGCCAGGCTGTGCAATGACAGGTTTCTTAGTGTTAGCTAATGAAAATATTTGTAATATTTTATTACAAAATCCTCCAGAGCAGCAAAATCTGGTAGTTCATGCATCATATTCTTCTGTCATCCCTGCTGTTGATTTTTTGGGGGGAGGCACATGCTCCCCACTCTTCTTCTCAATTTCTAGCTTACAAAACTGGATAGCTTGCCTACGTGTTATTAATGGCTACAAATTTTGCTGAAAATGTAAAATGTTACTCCTTATTAGAACACAGGTAATTAATAGAAATAAAATGTGATGAGAGTGAGTGGATCTGTAGTAACATATAATGCAAAATAATGAGCATTTTCAGAAGAGACTTATTTCCTCTTGCTTGTTTCCCAGATGGATTTAGGCTTTTTCATCCTTTTATTAGTTTTTCAGCTTTGTAGTACTGCACCGTTCTTTTCAAGCATACCTTTTTACTAGCGGTAGACAAGAGAGGAACGATGTGGCAGGCCCCATACCTGTCTCTTCTTTCACTTTCTGTCTGTGTCTTTATTGTTTTTGTTTCTGCAAGTTAATTTTTCATCTTTTTCCTGTTTGTACAAATACAATGTTCATATTCTTTCATTTTCTCCTGATGCCTTCCATTCTAAAGATGCGATTCATGTGCTATCACTCTGCCCCGGGCTAGATTTGCTTTTACTGTATCTTGGGTTTGTTGTACAATCAGGAAATGGTTATAAAAATTGAACCACTGCTTTCCCATTCTCTAATAATGAAATGATATATTTCATACATACATACACATTTTTAGTTCTTTAGTGTAATAACTGGAAACAGTTGTCAACATCCATGCCTTGTGTGTAGTTTCCGTTAATAAATTTTGTGTGATTATTTTTTTTGAATATGTAAAAATAAAGCTCTCAATGTCACTGTTAGCTAGACACACAGACTTTTTGCTCAAAAATAAAGTTTGGTAACAGGGATGTGTATGTTAAAGAGATTGCAGGAGCAGTTGGTTAAGTTAGAGTTAACATAATGAACCATGCTGTTCACAGATCAAGGGGATTAAACTTTTATCAGTTAATTTTCTATAAGGATTGTTACAGAACCCAGCCAGTGTGTTGCTGTTGCCCCCCTGGCTAGCTGAGATGCCTGTTTGCCTTTTGTGATTCGTGTCAGTACGTTCTCTAATGATGGTGTAATTAGCACAGTTTTGCCAAAGGAAAGGGGATTTCTCTTTTGGCTCTTGCATTGTTTTTCATGTGAACAGCAAGAACGCATTGGCTAAAAATAGTGTTTAAAAGAACAGGAGCTGGAGCGGCCCCTCCAGAACCAGCGGAATAGCGCAGGGTGTGAGCAGCTGCTGCCAGCCTGCTAACGCTTGGGTTTAAGCCCAGGCAGAGCAAAGCCTTGGTGCCCGCAGGTGACAGGGCTCCCCCAGCCAGCGCCTTTGCTGAGTCCGTGTCGGCTCACATAGATGTGCTCAATTAGACCTGCGGTCAGACACCTGACCAAATTGTTGATTCCTTAAAAATACTTACCAGCAATCAGAGACAGGTGTTCACTATCAGCATGAATAAATACTTTGTTAACATTTTCCTCTCTCCTTTTCTCCTCTCCCAAGAGAAATATAACAGGACTTAAAGCTCTGAAAACAGAAGCAATGGTAGAACTGTGAGTTGTTTAAATATATATGTACTCCTTGATGATGTTTTACACATCATTTTACCAACAGGTGGCTATGGAAGATGATCAGGAAGCTCTCTTGAACTCAGAAAGTTGTGTTTGAGCCACTCACTGTAGCTCTCTTTTCACTCAAAGAATGTGAGGATGGGAGCAGAAGGATGTCTGCAGGAGTATGGATGTCTTGCTAGCAGTGGCAGATACCACCTATATGTTGTGAGGTGCCTTTTTACAGGTGTCATGTTTTTGAAGAGCTTGAATTTAGTAGGATCATCGGAATTTGGCTCTTTGTTTTCAAGACTATTGCTGCTGACTTAACCTGTATAGAAGTTATATTTTAATGTTTGTGGTCCTCAGTTTACTGACATTTATTCAGTAACAAGGTAACTGAAAACCTGAAGTAAAAATGCAGGGATGGGGTTTGGACATCTGGGACAACATACAGAGCCTATCTGTCACCATCCTGATGTGTTGCTGCCATCTCTGTATTCATGAAACTTCTATAAGTTCATTTTAATTAAAGAAGGGGTCTAGCTTATTTGAATGTCAGACTTTTGACGTTTGATAAAAGTTTGTCTTACAGTATTCAGAACTGATCACTTAAGAGTAAGACATTTCTGTATCACTGGCATGCTAGATTTGAGTGAGTGGGGGACCTAAAATGAGGGCAAAAATTAAGCCTGAAATACTTGGGGATTCTGTGTTGATAGTGCCTCTGTAGGTGTATCACCAGTCAAAGGGCACAGGTAAGATGGAAGCAAGCCGTCTTGCCAAAATTCTAAGGCAGTGTGTGTGATCCTGCAGTGGTGGCCTTAGAATGAGGAATTCTGCCATTTCTGTACTGCAGGTGAAGCTTCTTGTTGCCCTTCATAGTTTTCTTGTGTGGTTTCATAAAGCATGTACTGCATTCAACATGGAGTGAAGGTGAACTGGGTTGCTCAGTGAGAGATATGAACTGGCCCTGAGAGTTTTGCATTGTCTTTACCATATTGTTTTACTTCTTGGGCTCAGCATGACCTGGATTTTAGTGGGATCTGCTGATGTTGGCTTCAGCTGCCCATGTTGGCTTGTTTCTCTATAGCTGGGGACTCTGTTGTCTGACACAAGGCTTCCTGCACATAAGCCTGGACTTAACCACTTGTGGGCCTCAGGCAGCCCAGGTGCTGCAGTTTGGCCTCTTAGTAGATCACTGGAGACATCACCAAGAAACCTCTTCACTTTCATGCTGTCTGTGCACTTTGTTGTACTCTGTGTGTCGCCAGAGAAGGAGAAGCAGGATGAACGTGGAGGGATCTGCCTGGGTTATGGAGGGTCTGCCTTCAGCAGAGGAATGGGTGGGAGCTTACTGTCCCGCAGCCTCTACTTGTGCCTCAGCTGCTGAACCCCGGGCAACTTCCCTTGAGTGGAGAAGCTAGATGAAAAGGGAAGCTTCTTCCCTGATTCCTCATTTTAGCCAGTGGTGCTAATTATTAACAGCCCTGTGCATCACTGGGAAGGTGTTGGGGCACGGCCTGCAGGGGCATCCCTGGTGTGGAGCAGTCGGGCTGGGGCTGCCTGTTGCTGGACACAGCCGGTTCCAGCTGGCTCCAACAGCCCCATCACAGGGCACCATTGAGCCCTGCAGCCACAGGCAGGCACCTCAGGGAAAGCCTGGGTGTTGAAGGACAGGAAGAGCCGAGCCAAAGGAGCAGTGGGGCCAGTGCTGCAGGAAGCACCATGGCTGAGGTGGTGGTGGCCTGAAGGCACTGCAGCCCATGGAGGAGATGAGTGAGGAGGAAGGCAGAAGGTGGGAAGAAATGGCTGCTCGCAGCCCTTGTGCCCCTTTCCCTGCGGAACCAGTGTGAAGTCATCTGGCTGCTGTTGGCTGGGCACTGGGAGGAAGATTCACTTTCCTAGTTATATGTGCAGGACTGTATATGTGTCCTGTAAATACTCTTCCTCTCCATCCACCAATTTCTGTCAATAAAAGACCTAGGAAAATACTTGGAAATACGTAGCCATGTTTGGGCTGTGTGTGGCTTTTCTTCAAACTGTCTGAAGCAGAAACTGCTCAGTGGTTGAATTAATTAGCTGCACGAGCTACTTGTTGAATCATACCATATGAAGCCAGAGGAGTAACTAGCCAACTGCTAGCATTAGTTGTTTCTTCTTTCAAGTGAAGATGTTTAAGGATTGACAGAAATTCCCTTTTAGTATGTGCGTGCCTAATTAAAATGCAAAAGCACACTGCTTGTCTACTTGATGTTAGTTCCTTATGGGTGGAAGTTTGCTGAATCAAGGGAGAGATCGCTAAGTGAGGTTAAGGTTAGGCTATTTTATTTTTATGAAGTGGGTTTTTTCATGCTAGTGCTGATTCTTTAACATTAATAATCATACGCATAGTGTTTTTTCCCATCCTGAGCCTGTCCCATCCTTCTCTGCAGCAGAAATTAAAACCAATATTATGCTACATACTATTTTCTCATCAGTATAGGAAGTTTTTCCTTTTTCATCTTTCTGTTTCAGGTTTCTTCTGTCTTACTAGTGCCATCTACTACTACCAGCTATGCAGATTGAGTGCGTGAAAAGGGTGTGTGGAATTACTTTGTAAGCCCAACCCAGATATTTTCAATTGTTCAGATTCTTCCAAGTTTAAAAATAAGCAGTTAGACTTGTTACGTGACACTGTGCATAGATGTTTAATTTAGTTGTCATTTGCCACAATTATCAACATGTGGGGTATTTGTGAAAGATTAAACTTTTAATTCGTTATTTGTTTTGAGAGAAGAAGTATGGCAAAATTGAATTCTCACTCTTCTCTTCCTGCGCCATCTCTCTGGATCTAATCCTGTGGTCAGGGACATTTGTGATAAAGCATAGCTTGCTTTTAACAGCAGTGTGGTTAGGACAGTTGGAGTAAGACTGATGCATTAATAAGTCTTTGGATATTGACAGGGAAATGGGACTGTTTGCAAATAGTATTTTGGCTGATCTCTGTACATGTACATGTGCGTGTGCATTTATGTGTTTTATTCACTTGTGGTGGACTTTTTGTGTTGCTGCGTGTGTCTGGCTTATGTTAGGAGACATCTGCTTCTAGGCACTGATTTTTCTGCCTCATAGAAAACACAAAGGAGGACACATGATGTTTACATCATGTAAAGTGTAAAAGTTACAAAAAAGTAAAGTGTGAAGTTACACAAGTAACATGCTTTTTTGACACTGGCAGGCCAGGCAAAATCTTCAGTGTACTCTGTTACTGTGCTTATGGACCTAGCAGGCCAACTGCTCTGTTAAAACCAGCACATCCTCTTGTGGGAATTTGATACTGGTTGTGTAGCCAACAAGTGACTTCATGGTGTGTAAATGCCTCCAATGTCTCTTCACTAGCTCTGAACGTGGGCAGTGATGACACACGGGTGGTGATGGATCTCATGTCTTCCATTATTGTGTGATAATTTTTTGGTGTACAACACCCTAATCAATCAGGGTGGGAGAGAATAAGTTTATATATATATATATATGTATAAAATAATATATATATATATATATATAAAATTTTCCTGGATATTTCCATCCTTTGCTGTCTCATCCTGTTTCCTGATGCTGTGATACTGAACTTAGCCTGCTAGGAGGTCTGGACAGGCAGGGGCTAATGTCTGCTTTGGAAGCATCTTTGCTTTGCCAGTGGCATTCAGCGATGTCCTTCCATCTAGCAACAAGGAGCAATAAGCCTGCTTTGCTCATATCTGGATCAGTAGATGTCTCTAATAATTTCTGTATTCAAAGTACTGTAGATGAGTATTGTATCAGAAGTTGCATAGAAGAAACAATGCCGCACAGAAATAGCTGGATCCAAATAATGAATGCAACTTGCATAGTATTTAGTACTTCTCATATATTGCTCCTGACTCAGAAGCAGAAACAATAGCATATAGCCCGGTAACATTCTTACTACATCCAATACATATTCATGGTATCATTTGTGTAGGGGGAAAACAGCATTTATATGCTGTATGTCCTGTGAAGGTGAGAAGCAGGCCTGTACTC
Organism: Lathamus discolor; assembly: GCF_037157495.1. Lineage (NCBI taxonomy): Eukaryota > Metazoa > Chordata > Aves > Psittaciformes > Psittacidae > Lathamus > Lathamus discolor. Next base: position 89,062,715 of record NC_088885.1, on the reverse strand, counting down.
TTCTCAGTTACACTGTGCAGCAGCTGCAGGTGTGAGATGCTTTTGTTTCCCTGAGAGTGCAAAAAACCACTGCACCCTTCCCACACTGGTGTGAGTAGCCCTCAGTCATTTAGCAGCATTTACCCTGAAGGGCAGGAGCTCGATGAGCTTGCAGGAGTAACTCAGACAGCATCGCTGTTGTTTCTTCAGGGCTAAGATTAGACTTAGGACACAAGGTTCAGCAGTGGTTGGTGTCCTGTGGAAAGAAGCTTGGTGGTCCTCCTGCCTGTGTGTCCTGGGTTCAGCTGTAGCAGTTATTTTTCTCCTTCCTAGCAGCTGATGTAGTGCTGTGTTTCGACTTCAGTCTGAGAGCAATGATGATAACACACCGATGTTTTAATTGTTGCTAAGTAATGCTTACGCTGATCAAGGACTTTTCAGTCTCTCATGCTCTGCCAGTGAGGAGGGGCACAAGAAGCTGGGAGGAAGCAGAGACAGGACACCTGACCCAAACTAGCCAAAGGGGTATTCCATACCACATCATGTCATGCCTAGTGTATAAACTGGGAGGAGTTACCCGGAAGGCCCAGATCATTGCTTGGGTCGGGCTGGGTGTCTGTTGGTGGGTGTATCACTTGTGCTTATTTTTTTTTCCTTTCCCTTTTAGTTTTATATTCTCTCTCCTTGTTATTTCCCTTCTATTATTATTATCATTGTATTAGACTTTAATTATTGGACTGTTCTTATCTCAGCCTATGGGGTTTACATTCTTTCCTCCCCATCCTACATGCAGTGGGGGGGGAAAGGAGGAATGTGTGTGAATGGCTCTGTGATTCTGTGTTACCAGCTGAGTTAATCCATGACACTGTGTTAGTCAAAATTGGTTCTGACCCCTCCACCCCAGTCTGGTTTTGGTCACTCGCTGCTTTTCTGTTGGTTTCAGGATTCATTCAGCAGCTTAGGCTGATGACTGGTCCATGGGGCTAAGGCTGGTTGCTGCTTACATTCCTGCTGCAGGATTGTGTTAATGATTCATTGTAGGCAAATGCTTGTGCCACTAGGTACATGTACTCTGTCATACCTGTTAACCAGGTAGCCTGCAGAGGAGGAAGTTTTGGGGTTTGGTGCTGGTAAGAAACTGAAAACAAAATTTATGTTTGTGTAATGAGTGCTATCAGTGTTTTTGTTTATATACAAAATGCATGAGCCAATACATGAGCCTTACAGCAGAACTGTCTGGGAATACGTCATGAGCCTGTGGTAGCCCACAGTGAAAGATTTTACGTGGTCTGTTGTAGTGAGATAAAGAGGGCTGCCAAGATCTTGACATAGAACTCTTGCAATAACATGTATTTTAATTAACCTGACCACCTGAGAAGTCTACCTTTTGAAGCTAGAATTTTGTGGAGAAAAATTGTTTAATTTATATAAACCAGTAACATTTATTTTTTTGCTTCAATTTATATTATAAAAGAGGGTGTGAGAAGGGTAAAAGCTGTATGCATGCCTTTGCTATGGTCTATATTCCAAGCATGGCACTCAAAAGAACATGATAAATAAGATCTTACACTGGAGGTTATTACTTTTCCTTCGAGAAGTGGGGAAGAATACGCTTTTTTTGGTTTAGTTTCAAAATAAAAGGAGGTACTCTTTCTGGAGGATCTGTCAGAAAAGCTGGAGCTCTGTGTTACTTGTTGAGGGGCCAGCTATGACTTTCAGTAACTTGAAATGCTGTCTTTAAGTCTTTCAACTCCCTTTTCACCATCTGTGTCTTCTGTATTCAGGGTGGGAAACCTGTCACTCAGCTAGGAAGGCGAGTCCCTTTCACTTTTGTTTTGGTAGATGTTACTCTGCGTTTCTCCTGCCTTGCTGCTTTTCTTGGGTGCGGTTTGTGTTGGGCTCAACAGAAGCGTTCAGAGGATCCTTGCTCTATAGGCTGCCTCCAGGATTTTCCTGGCCAGGAAAGTCCAGTAAACATTAGAGAGGATGCTAGATTTGCTAGCTGTTGAGCGTACTCATCTCTCTTTGGGAAGAACTGTGCCAGCATGTGTCAAGTGAGCTACTGTAAGGCCCTGGCTCAAGGAACACTCTCTGTATGCTGGTAATTTCACCAATTATCACTATGCCAGTGACCTTCCTATTTAAGAGGAGGCAACCAAAGAGGATGTGGTGTGGCCGTTCTGACTTTATCTTGTGTCCTCAGATTTCCTTGACCTCTCTGACTCATTTTAGAATCGGAAATGATACAAGGTCGGGTGGTAACACAGAAAGATAGGCTTGCTTGCCTTTTTATTGGATTCCCCCCCCCCCTTTTTTTTTTGTAATACATTAGTTATATTTGATAGTGTTTGTTTTCAATAAGATGTAGTAAGAACATATTAGAGAACTTTGCCTTTGCAGATCTAAAAGGCAGCTGGTTAGATGCTCAGGGAAGTACTGTGCAGTTGCTTTCGGCATCCCAAAGCTTCCTTAGATGCCATGCTGCTGATGCTCAGCTTTGTCTTGGAGCTTGGAAGTTGTCTTCAGGCTGGGGGAGTCAGCAAGTGGGACTGTCAACACAGAGCTGAAACTGAGCTCTGCTGAGGTTCTGGCAGGCTGAAAATGGGGCTTTCTGCAGGGTCAGTGGTAAAAGTCCCATTGACTTCACTGAGTCTCCGATTTCTTTGTTTTGGTTTTTACTGGTTGTGAGAAGGAAACTCTGTAGTTAATCCCTTCTGAACTCTTCTGTTTCCGTTGAGTTCTCCCAGGTAGTAGCTTTCAGATGGGACAGACACCCTTGTATCAGTATAGTCTGCCAACAGCTTGCGCAGTCATGCAATGCCAGATCTTAATGTGATTTTCATGCAAGGGAAGTTTATTTGATGATATTCTTTGCCTGTATTTTCTTGGAAAATAATTGATTATTTGCTTTTTCAGCCATTGGTTTGATTAGAGTTTAATTGACAGAGGCAGTGATAAGCCTAATACGACAGCTTTTTATAAGCCTGTGTAAAGTTGGTGGATGGTAGAGGGGAGAGGCCTTGTAAACCACCCTACTCTGATGTTAGCTGCAGGATAAGGTCCAGAGTTGAAGGCAGGCATTAAGTGCTCCATAATGGAAAAAAGCTTGTGAAACTTCTTAACCTTTTTTGGTATCAAAAGCAGTCCCAACAAGACAAAAAAAAAAAATGAAGGGAATCAGACATCATTAATACTGCTGTTTCATTGGTTTTGTCAAGGAGATGGAAATCTTTTGGTTGAAAGACTAGCTCTAAAGTACAATGGGTTTTGGTGCTTGCATTCAAGATGTGGCCTTTTTCCATTTCTAGTGTAACCATGGCAGTTCATGTTATAAGGCAGTCTAATATACCCTGCTTCTTGTGTGGGTTTTGTAGGCTCTGATGAGTTTGAAGCTAGCTCAGGCATGTCTACACAATCTTGCTGTCACTGCTGTGATGCCCCACCAGTACTTACAGAGCAGCCTCAAGCATGTTTGCATTCGGTTATCTCTGAGTAGCTTTTAAAGCTCCTAAATAGTGGATACATCTGCTCTCTTGGTAATGTTTTCTCATTTATAACAGGTAACACCATTCCCATGGCTTCAGTCTGCTGATGGAGATGATGCAAGGTCTTGGTTTTACTCTAAAGTCCATTAAAACCCTGACTCTTGTCTGTGTCCTGTGTCCTGAGACAGTGCCCCACATCAGTAAAATGCCCAGAATAATCATCCCTGATTTGAATGTGTGTGATAAAGAAGGAGGGTATTTGGCTGCTTCCTCTCTCATTTGATACTGTCTGGGTGTGTTAACATGCCTGATTTATCAAGATTTTCTTCATAGCGTGCTTTACACTGTGTGAGGCTGTTAAGTACTCAGTTGATATCACATCGTTTTTTGTTTTGCGTGATTTAAAATCTGTTAAGTACCACATGTGCCTACAGGATACATTAAATGGAATTTTAAATGGAAACTAACTAAACAAATGGGTTTTGCCGACGTATAAAAATCATTAAAACATTTCTGTTCTTATTTGATGAATCAAAAATAAACTGCAGAGTCCTACTAATCAGCTGTTTGGCATTGTAAGTGTATTTATCTGTGTTAACATTTGCAGTTTTCTTTTTCGTCAGACTTTCTGTTTTTATATTAATGTAGGTCTCTCAACTGCAGTAGAGTTTGGAGTAGGATTTATTACTTTACATTTAATTTGTAAATTTTCTTCTAATAAATCAAAATGCATTTCAGTTTAAACTAAGAAGTATTCCTGTGTCATTTAGAAAGAAGAGTGTATCTTACAAATGAAGGCAAAATACATGCGGTTCTCATAAGAGATTTTATTAAGTCAGTCAGCACCAAGAAAATACACAGAAAATCACCTGAAGCAGTTGGATTTCCTGATAAAAATACCTGCAGCATCCCATAAATATGGGGTCTAACAGAAGTTAAGTGTTGTATTGAAACTGTATGTTACCGTATCTCATTGACACTGAGTATTTGCTTCATTAGTCTTTTTTCAATATATTGATGCACCTGATTTCTTACTGTGTGATGGAGTATGAAGACTGAATTATAAATGTTAATTGAGAAGATCATTAAGAGAAAGGAATGTCCTAGCATCTCTGATCTATTTCTCCACAAGTGAATGCAAAATGTAGCTCATGAAAATTGTTAAATCTTTTAGGGGATTTGTTCTAGCTCTGAAGAGAAGCTTGTCAGCCCTGCAGTTCTGGTGCTGGCAGTTTTCCACTGAAGAGCCCAGTAATCATATAGCCACAGAACGGTTTGGATTGGAAAGGACCTTAAGATCATCTAGTTCCAACCCCTTGCCTCACTCTATTATAAAACTAGGAATTAGCCAGCATAGTAAATTGCATCAGAATTTCAGTCGCAATATATGTTGGTTTTATCTGATTCTTTCAAAGCTATTCCATCTTCTGTGACCCTTGTAAACAAACAATCAAGAAAGCACTTTGCTGCAGTAGGGCCGTAATCTACTGAGTCTTCAAGCCTATAGTGAGTGGTTCATTCTCGGTAGGTGGTAGTGAGGTTGTAAAGTCTGTGTGCACAAAACCAGAGCACAGTCCAGGATACATCTGCTCAGTAATGCAGTGCAAATGTGTCTCGGAAGTTGCGTCTTAACTGACAGTGGAAGTCACACCAGGAAAGCTTATAAATCAGTGTTGCTAAAGAATATTTTTTTATATTTATTTAAATAGCCTTATTGAAAGTGGTTGTTGATAAGAGATAAGAAAAGACAGCCATACTGAAATCTGTACAGCACCTATAACTTTAGGGGACCTGGCACACAGTGTGAGTATTTCTCAGCTAGCCTCAGGCTTGCATAAGCATATCTTTAGTCTTTGACCCCTCTTGCAACAAATTATTATCTCATTGAAGAGAATTATTCTCATGGTTTACTATTAGGCCAGGTTGGACAGAGCCTTGGGTGGCATGGTTTAGTGGGAGATGTCCCTGCCCATGGCAGAGGGGTTGGAACTAGATGATCTTAAGGTCCTTTCCAACCCTAACTCTTATATGATTCTATGAAAACTAATGTGATTATTGGGTGCTCATAGAGCTGGTTCAACTAATAAGTTACTTTTCCAGACCTTAGAGTGTTACTGGAGAGCTCAGTGTGGAGTTGTGGCATGAGGCACATGGGTGACATTTGCAGTGCCCTTGCAGAAATGCAGCTGACTGGTAGCAGAATGAGTGCGACTGAAGGATGCGTGTTTACCTGCAACATGTGGAGGATACAATGCCAGAAGTGATTTCAGCTTGCTTAGAAATGCTCTTGGCTTTGTTTCCATGTCATTTTTTTTTCCACAGGTGAGCATGGTTAGTTAGAATCCAGTTAGCCAACATGAACCTGACTGTAGTTTCATGAATAATGCTAAGGAATCTCACTAGTTGTCTTGCTAGGTAAATGATTTCACCTTGTGGTTTTTGCAGCTCAGCCACTGGATTTGCTGTCTGCAGGTAACTGGGTGTGCAGGGTCTGTCTTTGTGGTTGTAGCCTTCTGTCTGCTAATCTAAGCATCCTTAAAACAGCTCGGTGAAGATCTGAAATCACTGAGAATAGAACAGTGCCCTATGCTTGGAATATTAGCATGGACACTAACCAGTGCCACTGTGCTTAAGCATCAGTAACATTAAAATAGAATCGTTCTGTTTTCTTATTTAAGCATACCACTCAAAGCAGCCGGATTTAGTCACAGTAAAGGAACTGGACAACATTTCACATGAGCATGAACAATGTTTTCATTATTATTATCGCTTCTATTATCATCATCATTACTGTTGCTTGGAATGGAGTGCGACTAATAGCTCAGTACTGCGTAAGTGGGAAAAAATAAATGTGTGTGGATAACAGAGGAAGAAGTAAAAAATACTGGTAGGAATAAGATTGGGTAGTTGGTTACTGAATGCTTTGCACTAACACATTGCTGATTCCCCTCAAGTCACTTTAACAGTCATTGCTTGGCAATCTTTTGATTTTGGTCAGTGTGAAACAGAGGTAGTTTTTGCTCAAGTGCTGGTGGCTAAACGTATTTGCGTCCTAAAGCCTAAATGTCTTTTGCCTTTATCTGTGTTTTGGTTCATCTGGATCTTCTTCTGTGACATCTGTCCTTGGGAAAAGACCATGGTTTCACCATCCCTACCTAGTGTGCTATTTTTTTACTTTTGCTTTTCTAGACTAAATTTTTTTGAAGGCATGCTTCCCAACCTCCAGTATGAATTGTTAGTGGGTTTTTTTCTGATCACATCTCCCAGGCTAAAGAGTTGCAACTGTTGGTGTATCTCTGACTCAAACATGCAGTACTACTGCAGTTTAGATTGCAGGAATTTACTGTTCCAGAGTAACTCATCTATGCTTTCTTGCCTTTAACCACAGAAGACTTCTGTTTTTCTTCAGCATGTGCTTCAGCAGATGAGGCAAATATTTACATGTTAACTGCTCTCCCATTTCTCTCTTCTTTACCTGATGCACAGCGTGGTGGAGTTGCACGTGATGGCACCAGCTCGTAGTGTGGTCTTTGCCACACACTGAATATGTGGGTGGTATCTCAAAAGTCCTGTGATACAGCTATTAGTGATACAGACCTCACAGTGCTTATTCAGTCATTAACTGAAGCGGGCATCTGCCCAAATCCTGGGATTTGGCTGCTTTTTAAAAGATTTTCTCTAGGGCTTGTGTTCTGTTTTGGGAACTGATACAGGTAGATCTGGTAGGCTCCCTAGTGTGACTGTGATTAATAGGTGTGAAAGCATTTGTAGGCTGTAATACTGTTCTTTGATCAGTTAAAGCTCACCCAACATACAGCTCTATCCTTACTTTCACTCTGAGGGTTCTCGAAAGGAGCAGTGAGGTGAATTGCACTGCAAGTAATCAAGTGTATGTGCTTATGGCTTTTGGCTCTAAAAATTGACTGTATCATGAAACTGATAGATGAACTACTTTATACTGGATCTTGAGGGAATGTCTCAGTGACTGGAAGGAGGATTAGACTTTTATTGAAAGATAATGTACTTTTAACCTAAAGTGTGGTTGATGTATAAAAAATAAGTGCATTTGGGGATACCAGCCATAGGCTAATAAGTTATTTGGCATTCCTGCCAGAGGATGAGCTCTTGATAGTTCAGCCACTTAGTGTCACTGCTGGAGTCTGTAATCCTGGGCAGATAGAAGCTGATTTTTCTCTTGTTTGGCAGCTGCGCAATGCTTCGCAGGCAGTGGAGCAGCCAGGTCTGTGCCATGTGTTTGAACACATCTCAGCTCCTCGTGAAATTGGTCACGTCTGGGGAGAGATCTATGGTAGCAAAATTTATAACAATGAGCTTATTCACCTTTACTTTTGAGACTGGGAAACTGCAGCATGATGCTTTTTCATGATTGGTTGGTTAAGTTTGTGAAAGGTGTGAAATTAGCGGTACAATGTTAAGGACTACTTCCGTTACACTGTATCATCTCGACTTGTTTATTTTTCTCTAATTTCACCCTTGGGCAAGCATGGTCATGTACTTCCACCCCTGCTTCCTCCTCTGCAGATGCTTTCATTCAGTTTGCCTCCGGTCTTTCCTTGTTTTCCCTTCTGGCATTAAACCTGTTTTTAAAATGCGTAAAGCTGTAGGGTTTCTCATCAGTAGAATCAAATGGAAGATTAAAAATATAATTAACTTTTATTTCTTTGCCAAAAACAAATTATTTTTTCCTGTCTGTTTTGGGTGACTTTAGCACACCCACAAGGGAATCATTCCATCATGTCTGTCAGTGTGATTCTGCTTTAGAAATGGAATGATCTTTAAAAAGTAATATGAAATTCAAATAAATATTACAAAAGAGAAAAGTGTGAAATAATTGTATGTATTATAGTACCCAGGAACTCAAATAAAGACTGCTTAAATAAAATGGTATTATTTAAAAAAATAAAGTAGCGTAAGGAGCCATACCTATTCCCTGAGCCATATCCATGTGGGAGTAATCCAGTTCATTAGATCTTAGTGTCTGCTGAAGATTTCAGGTGTTTAGAAAGTGCCGTACTTTTGGAATATTATAAATGTTACGGAATGTTGTAAAATAATACTGGAAATAAGTCACTATAAGAGTAATATATTTTAGACCTATACTTTACTTCTGTGTAGGAGACAATTAAAGGCTGGATCAACTCCTGCCTCCTTAGTCGTTAAGGACCCTCTGGTGCTCTCCTAGTTTCTCTTCTCCGTCTCTGTCAGATTTCTTTAACTTTCGTTTTCCATTTTCAAAAGTCCTGAGATAAGTTTACATTGATGCTAATAATCTGTTTGTATTTCCTTTACATTTGTGTTGCGTTGTACTATTTCTGAGCTGCTGTGTCTAGAAGCTGGAGGGATTTTACTTATGAAGAGGAAACTTGGCTTACTATTAAAGCGAGTGTCTTTTTTCCCAGCCTGTGATCTGAGTTTTCTTTGCTTTGCCATAAGCAACAAAGAGTTAAGAAATGTTCTCTGAAGGTATCTGCTTTGAAGGCTGGATGGCTAGGCAGGAGTGACCTCTGCAGTGCTGTGTGTGCCCTCATGGTTTGGAGTTGGAGGTCTGCCTCAGGGCTGGGTTTCTAGCTGTGCAATGCAAGTCGACAGAGAGGGAGAGTGAAGGTACTCATCTCCTTTTTTTTCCTCAAACAGCAATGTGCATGGATTTCCCTTCAAAAGACTACAGGAGTGAGACCACCTGAAAGCTGAGAATGTTTACTCTCCGTTTTCCACCCAAGGGACATACTGCGCTTAGCACTGAGCACTTCATTTTGATTTATGCCTTCTAATTACAAGATGGGACGTACACAAATTTCAGAGTAACCCTCTGTAACTGTTCCAGGCTTGTGCATTGACAAGACTGCAGATTGACTTGACTGAGTTGGAGGTCTTGTGCTAGTTGTTAGCTATATCAGAAATTAATTTTGCCTGTAATTCTGATGTGTTGAGGGTTGGTTGCTTTTTTGTTTGGATTAGTTTGGGGCCTTTTTGTTCTTGTTTGAAGCTCTTGCCAAATTCCTGGTGATACCCATGGGATGAAGTCTGACCTGTGCCTGTAAAGCTGCCTTTGCTTTACAGGGCAGGGCAGAGAGGATTCCAGATTTTCTTGAGCATGGTGTGTGTGTATGCACGTTAGACCTTATGAGAATAAAGGCAATCTCTGCATAGCATTCCCATGGGGTGGAAGTCACAGGACCAATTCTGTTTGAAAGATCACGTTTTTGCAGGATGGGATTGTAAAGTCCAGGTTGCATCCTATTACTTGGTAGTTATATATTAATAAAGTGTAGGTCCAAAGGGCTTTTGTTACTTTGCCTTGAAGTTCTTCATCTGGCAAAACTTTTCTTCATTTCTGTTGCATTTCTTCTATGCGCTGTGCTACAGAAACGCTGGTCTTATTGGTCAGTTGGCTTATTTTTCTTTTTCCATTTTGAGAATCCTGATGCTGTTTCTGGGACTAGTGCTGGTAGGTTATTTATGTATTCTGCCCAATTATTTCCTGGCTATTTGCATGTTTTTCAGCTTACGGTAAAGTGCAATGAACTATTTCAGGCCTCAGTAAAAGGCACTGTACATTTGTGTATTAGAATCAGCTGATTGCTTTTACTGTGTTTTCCTTATGCTGGGTTGAAGCATTCATGTAACCATGAGTGCATCATATGTTTGAAGTGTTCCTGCTTGTAACTTCATCCACAGACTAATAGCAGATAGGGGTCTTAACAAGTATCTTAGGACTGAGCACAGGGAAAGATGTTTGTGGAGGAAAAATTTTTGTCGAGCTGAATTTACTTTGAATTTAACTTGTACTGAAGAATGGTGTGCAACTTTTTAATGGTGTGTTTTGTTCATAGGGTTGAAAGTACCCATGCTTAAACAGGCTCTTAAATCACACGCTTTCTTTTTGCATTATTTTAGTGGGGGGACAAAAAGACTTTTCTTACTGAGTGCTTTTTTATTGTCCTGTATGATCATTGTGACAGAGAAAGAAGAATTCCTTTTCTCACTCACATTCAATAATATTAACAGGCTTCTCAGCACCTTCTGACTGCAGTTGCTAGAGCCTGTCAAAAGGCAGCTACTCGTGCAGTTCCAAGGTAGAGTTAGAGCTGTGAGTTTAAGTGTGTGCCTTACGAAGCTAGTTTCTGGGATGGTTCAGAAAGTTGGCTAGCAAATGCAAAATTGTGCCACGTATCGCTCTACAAATGTGAACTTTAAAGGGATCTGCTTCCACTGAAATAGTTTGAGATACGTCATTTGGAAAATGTTGAAAACCAGGCATTTAAAGCAGTCACAGTGTTTCAAGGGAACATGTCGTTTCTATTGTGGAAAAGTTCATATGAGGTCACCTGAACTGTTGCTAGATTAGAAAGACTGCAGTGGGAATGTTTTCCCTTTTCCTTTCTTCTGATGTCTCTGAAGGAAACGGACCTGCACTGTCCTTTCTGCACAGAAGAAAAGGAAAACTGTAGTATCTAAAAGACCCTGACCATGTAGTGCCAAAAAGAATATGCATTGTTACAGATCTTACTGAGGTAAAGTGAACATCACTGGTCAGTGTGTAGCTGATGCTTTTGATGGTATGATGCCTGATTTCCTGATGCACACTGCCCTCCCTACTGCTAAGCAGTGTTGTATGAGGTCTGTAACTGCAGATTTGGCTGTAAAGAGTACATAAAAAATGGCCAGATAAAAATTGCACTCCCATTTCAGAGCTATAAATTGGTATTGAGGTGTCTGGCCTTGTTTGCCTGTTCCTTCAGAAAACCAGGTGCAACTTTATGTTATTGCTAGGGAACAAACACTGTAGAATAATCACAGTTTACTTTCAGCTCCTTCATCAGGCTCAAAACTCAGTCATTCATCATTTCTCCCCTGAAGTTTGAAATCTCTTCAGTTTCAGCTGCTTTCAGTTTCATGTTCGTTTTATTACCATTGCTTTATTTCTTCTATCTCTGTTCACTGTGAGATCTGGAATTTACAAGTCCAGGTAAACCATAATTAAAAACCCCCTAGTTCTGCCAGGCTCAGGACACTTGCCTGCTTCTTTTCTTCCCACTGTCTTCTGTACTTTGACAGGAGCACTGTATTGTAATTGCCCCTCCCACATTATAGGGCAAGCTTTAAAAACAAAAGAAGAAAAGCTTGTTTTAAGAAACAAGTTGATGTGAATCTCAGTGGCTGCTTATGTGCCATTTCTGTTATGGAGAGCAAGAATTACATAATTTTTAAATTGATCTGAGGTCCTTAAATATTGCACTGCATGAGTAAAACTACTCTGGCATGATCTAGACTTGTACAAAACTCCCATGCCTCTCTCCACCTGCTTGCAAATAACAACTGTAGGCAAACGTAAAGGGATCTGAGCAGAAGATGAAGCTGACCATACAAGATGAAGATGGACATACAGAAAATCAGGGTAGTTTGACAGACAGTAAAGGCTGGAACTTTTTATCACCACCTCCACGGGGAGCTGCAAGTTAGTGACTGATGACTGTGTGACTCATTGGGTGTATACAGGATAAGAAGTGAATGTTCAGGGAAAAATTCCCATGGAAGAGAGATTGCTGTAAATGTGGAATGTGGAGGTAACTCTCCCTGTGTATTTGTAGAGGAATGACAGTTCTTATGCACTCATGAAATGAAAGAAAATATCTGCATCACTGCTAATTTTGCAGTGTCCTGCTGGGGTCTCACTGAAAAATGTGTTTTCAGGGCAGCGTGGTGATTTTGTGCAAGTAGAGACATGCCATAGAAATTGTTGGTCAAATGCAAATGCTGATTAAAAAGTGTGGGGGGTTTGGCTTGTTTCTGAATTCTTTTGTATGTGTGTTATCTGATGTAGCTCTTACTTTTTTTTTTTTTCTCTTCCAGAAGCTTATATTGGGAATCCAAACTGTGTGTTAGTCTGTTTGTCTGTGAGAACAGAGGTTGTCTCTAATTAAAGATGTGCTGGTTTGGTATTAATTCTGTTCAGTTTTTATTTTATTTCCCTGACACAGTTTCACTCTTGACTGATTCAGCCATTAAGCTTTGCAGGGTATTAAGCATGGAGTGTTTTCTCTGTACTCCTCTCTTCTGGACCTCTTTTTGTGTTGTTTGCAGGGTGAAAATGATGTGCAGATTCATAGTCTGTTCTCTTCCTGCACCCTAGAATCAGGCAGATTCAGAAATGCAGGCAGTAAGCCTGGGTAATAATTTCTCAGTAAATATTTTACTGCTTTTTCCATCTGTTACACTAAAATCTGACTTAAACTAGGCATAAATCTAGTCAGAAGAGGTCACTGGGATATGAATCATCAGAATTAATCCTCTTAAGACATGTGCTTGGTATAAGGCCAGCTATTCAGAAGTTTAACAGTGCACATATGGCGCTTATCTGTCTGGCAGCTTGCCAGTGAAGTAAACTTTGAGTTTGTGGTGGTTATATAGCTCCGTAAAGTACACTGCTTGTTTGGTGCAAGTTATGCAGTTTTTCTGTGTGTTGCACGTGGCACATAGCCTACTACTGGAGAATGAGTTTTCTTCAGGGTGCTTTCAAAAAGCTATAGTCTCTTAATATTAGTTGCATGGTAAGTGATTCCATTCACGTTTGACCTTTCCCTGCTGCTTCCCTATGAAGTATGATGAGCCAGATTTAATACTACTTAGAGCAGAGGAAGAGATGATACTTCACGTAGAGTAATACTGTGGAACCCAAATATAGCTGAATGAAACTTCACCCTGCTTCCACTCCTGCTGCTCTGACTTGGAGGAAGCATTCATGTACATAAATACAGCTCTTTCTTGAGTCAGATCTGGACTGGACCCAGCTTTCCTGTTAATCTCTTCAGAGGAGCATGCTTCGTACTCGACAGAATAATGATTATTTCATATCCTAATTATGGAACTGATTCATCCCCTGGGGCATGGAAAACAAACAGTAGGAGTGAGTGCATCATTAAAAAATTAGCGTATTTTTAGAGAGGAGGCAAAATGCAAGTCCATTGAAAAGTTTCATTGTAAAGAAAGTGGCTTGGATTAGCGAAGCTTTTTTAAACAACCTGAGATTATGGGTGAAAGAGCATTTTTTTATATACTTTGCTCACAGGAAGTGATTAATTTTCTTCTTGCCTTTATTTCTCAAGGAGAAGAATGAAACCTCGTGCTCCTCCTCCACCAAGTCAACCTTCTGCTGCAAGTAGAATTCATAGTGAGCACAAGTCACCCACAGAGACAGCTTTGATTTCTGATCAGAACCTTGTGAGCATGAAGGAGAACATGATAAACAGATCGGTGGACTTCACAGTCATTTTACCCAGCGGGGTGGAGCAGAGGAGCACAGTACAAGGAAGGTAAGGCTTTGATTAGTTCCCACTTTCTGGAGCCCTCTGTTCCCAGTACTTGCTGATACTAAAGTCTCCCTTTCTGAGTTGATGGAGTTTCTCTGCCATGCTTCTCTCTGCATTATAGGCAGCTTTTGTACCAAAGTCTTCTGAGAGCTATGTATGAAGGACCCTCCCTGCTGGAGCAGGAAGGATTTAACAGTGATTTTGTCACTCTCTTCCCAGTGGATTACCCTCAATACGTGTATGGATCTGTCTCTTCCATGTAGTGTCACTAGGCTAGTGTTAAGCTGTATCACATCGCATAATACAGAGTGGGTTTGGTGCGGTGAAAGTAAGTGCTGCTGGCAAACAGAATTCCTGACAGAATGCCTGTCTGGAGTCATGCCGAGAAGCAAGTTCAGAAGATGAATGATTCATTGCATTCAGAGCTCCTGCCTTCACAAATACATTGCAGTTGTGTAGACAGCAAGGCATCTGCTGGTATTTAGGAAGCCTTTTCTGTCTAAAAGTGTAATGGGTTTTTTCCACAGGAAGACAGGTTCTCCTTGTCATAGGGTACAATCAAGGGCAAACTGTACTGGAAAGGCAGTTTTGAGCTAATTTTCTTCACCATGGGAGCTCTTCTTTCTCATTCTCTCTGTAAGAACTGTTTTGAAAGAGGAAGACTTACTTCAAGAAAGAATTTGGAAGTGTTCTAAAAATATATTCAATACTATAATGAAACTGTAGCAAACAATGGTATGATCAAGAAATTGTACAAAGGGATAATACTGGATTAGGAGAATATGTAGATGACTGTTGATAAATCAGGGTCAGTGCTTCTTTTACATTTGGGTTTTGCAGTAGTTCATCTGCATTCCTGTGAAATTACTCCTGTTGGTCTGATACATTAGTCTGTTTTGATGGTTTGTCATCTGATGTGTATTGATTGCTGAGGAAGATACGTATAGCAGGGTGCAGTGTCTGGTACTTTATTCTTCACCCTACTTTTCTTGTAAGAATTGGTGTTTGCTTAGAGACTCTTAGGAGATTAGTTCAACTTGCATGGGTCAGCCCCAAAACCAGAGTGATGTTGAAGGTTTTGAAGGAAAGCAGTGCTTATCAGAGCTCTCAAATTATGCATTTAGTGATTGAGCTTTTATGGGGAGATTTGGACTTATAAGTGAAAGAAGAGAAAAAGCCTAGAAAGTAGAACAGGACATGAAATGCACTGGCCGTTGGGTCCCAAGGAAAGGTAGTGCTTCATTGGCAAATGCAAGTCACCTGGGAGCTAACGAGAGGCTAATCTTCATGCAGCATTTTGTATAGTGAGATACATAATTGCCATACGGTTAGAAAATATTTTCTCTTCTCTGAGAAAAAAACCCCAAACACTCCAAGACTACAAGAGTGGTGTTTTAATGTGACCTTTTGAAGAACATAAAAGCTACAGGAGCAGAGAACAAATGGAAAATCCCCGTCCAAGAAATACACTGTCTCTCACAGGTGTTTTTTATCCCTGCCATTGCTATCATATACACTGAGATTGAGTAATTTATTTATTAGAGTCTTTAGTTTGTGGACTAAAACCTGTAAGAAATGTCAAAAATTAAACCTTAGGCATTTCTCTGGCATTATTTATATGGTCTATGTTAAACACTCTGAGCAACCAAAACGTTCTCTTGGTTGTTCTGTGAAGGTGCCCACTTCTCTCCATTGTCTGCATGACAGGTCTAGGCCCCTGATTTATTAAGTTGCTGCTTGCGCTGATTATCACCGGTGCCTAACCCAGGTAGTAGGTATTCTCCCCCAGTTCTGTCTTGAGCACTTGGAGTGGAAAGTTAGAGACAAGTATCAGGCACTAATAGACACCTGTGGGAAATGGAAGATTGTGGAAACTGAACACTGGTTCATGTTTTTAGAGATGTGGAATACAACAAAAAAAAAGTAGTGAAATGCGTCTGAAATATTTAGGGGATGATCTGTCTTAAGTGTCCAGGTTTGGGTGAAAGTCCAGGCATTCTCATCTTTTTGCACTGTTTTGACATGGCGAGCTGGACAGCTACAAAGTACAATGATAAGCAGAGGTAAGCGTTTAATGATGAAGATACTAGATTAAAACAAAGAAGTGTTATGTTTAGTTTGAAGCAGGTTTGGGAGCTAGTGCAGGTAATAAACTCTTTTCCCTGTTCATTCATTTTATCTATGGTGATATCATGGAAGGACATTTCAGACAAATTCTGTCATTGTTTATAGTGCTATAAATCTTGAGTATTTTCATAGCCACCATAAAATGTGCATTCTGCAAAATCTGTTCTTGAGTACCCTGGGTAAATAGCTTCTCTGTTGCAGAAAAGCTTGTAAAACCTTGCCCTGGGCATCATCATAATGAGAAATGATTCTGTAATTTCAGGAATTCAGTTCACAGAAGTACACTAGAGGATGTTTGCAAATAGCTACTGTAGTTAATTAGTATCACTTAAGGTTATTACAAATGAACCAAGTTAAAAATCAAAAATTTATCTTTCAATTTGCTTATTGTTTGTAAGCAGAGCAGTATGTTGTTAGTCTTACTTTGCTTTTTATAAAGAAAGTTCCTATAAATATCAGCAACAGGGTAGAAAATTGTCATTAAATTTCCTAGAAAAGTAGTTCAAGAAAACAAGAAAATGTGTGCTGTTTAAAGGCATTTTATTGTAATCTGGAATTTTAAAGTAGATTTATTTATAAAAGTTAACTCAAGCTGACAGTCTCTCTTTATGAGTTTATTGCTATCTTGTAACAGTTTATTCCAGATTTTGGAAATATGTAGTATAGCTCAGTATTTAGTGTATAAACTGCTGGTTGTGTAGGAAGACTTCTTATCTTTCCATGAAGTGCCTGCTGTGCTTTGGAGCATGAGAAGATAATAATGACTATTTTCTGTTTTTAAATGAAGATAGTGAAAACATCAAAGACTTCATGTCAGCCCCTTTACACTACCGTTTCTTTTCCAGTCACTTGTCACTTTAGATTGCTAATGTGTGTTTGGCATTGACCTAAATAAAGAAGATTCTTCCAGTTTGAGATTTTTAATGGACATTTGTAGCATGAAAGTTGAAGGTAAGAGGAAAGTCAGTGTCACTTGATAGAGTACAATTTATCCTACATATTTATTTCCTAGATGTACAAGGCTGTATTCTAAAATAGATCTCTCTGTGTGATCTAAGGAGATCAGGCCAAGCCACACCCAAAACAACGTGTTTGCTTTCTGCCCCTTAAACTGTAGCTGTCTTTTCTCAACAGGACACAAGTGGTCTGATGTGCTCATACTTCATTGTGACTTCAGCCTGATAAATGTTGCTGACAAAGTAGTTATTCTTTACTGTCCAGAATTAGTGTTAAATGTCAAACAGCTTAGTAAAGAATATGAGAACAGAAAGTACTCTCCTTTGCTAAAAATAGTTGTCTGAATATTAAATTGGGTTCATCCTCCAGTTTTATTGCTGTGCTGGAGTATTTGCATATCAGTCATTATTGTTTGATGTCTGTCACAGTGTTTGGTCTCTCTAGCCAAAATTTCAGCAACATTTTATGAAAGCAAGAAAGTAATGTGTTTCTGAGTAGTTGGAGAGGCAGGAGGCATTTAACTTACTCATTTTGGCTTTAGAGTTAATCCTTTATGATCAGACCTGCCTGAATTTTTAAAAATAATTACATACAAATAAATATAAAAAAATAAAAATACCAGGTCTCAAAAGCAGGTTAAAATAAAGTGCAGATAAGTCTGGAACAGGATGGAAGCAAATGAAGGAATGACTCTTTTGCATCTTACAAGAGCTATATTCAGCCCGAGGTTAGAAAGAATAGTTGGTCTGGACGAGTAGATGGCTCAGTACCATTCTCTTGCTGTGTTTAGTGGATTTCTTCTGTGTGTGGCATATACATAGAATTACTTAAAACGAAACTTCTATTTAAAATCAAACTGTACAGGAAAATTTTTCAAGTCGATGAAACTGAAATCTGATATAAGAATTAAGTTTGTTGCAAGGACTTCCCATACCTCTTACTTCTCTGGAAATGCATTAATTTTGAATTATGTTTGTAGAAATCCTCTGTCTCCCTCCTTTCTCTTCCCTTCTTCCCCACACCCAAATTTTTTTCTATCCTTTTGAAGTTTCGAGGAAACTATTTTCCCAAATTTACATTTTGGAAAGAGCATGCTATTCACTTTGAAGTTGTTTCAAAAGCTTCAGAGATACTGCTTAGTTTGTACTCCTGAATGGTACAGACGAAGCCTGGGGATGCTTCTCATGGAGCAGTTGCGTGTTGTGAGCAGCATGGCTCAGGATGGGATCTTGAAGACTTCCTTAAGTGTTATATTTAAAACACACCTGCTGTGTTATCAGCAGTAAGATGAAACTTCAAATTTGGCTGGATTTTTAAATTGTTCATTGTCTGGAAAAAGATTGTTCAACATGGGTGATTGTCTGCAACTTACTTTCTCAGGTGGCTGGTATGGATTCTAATCTCGCAGTTGTACTGTTGCCGCTGAGCATATTTCATAGTTTCAGTGGAAGGTGCATGGAATCAAACTGTTATTTTGATGAACTATATTTACAAAAAAGTGCTGATCTTTTTTTAAAAAAGTGTTCTTAATAAAGTAGTTTACATGAGGCAAGATAACTGTCCAAATTTGCATGAATTATCACAATATTATGCGCCACAGAAATATATTAACATTCCACTTTAAATAGAAGTGTCTAGCACATAAAACACCATGTATTGCGGTTCTGACAGGTTATTTGCTTTTGTCTGAAACAATAGTAATAAGGCTGGGGGAAAAAAACACATGCAAATTTTAGTTTAAACGAAATATGTCTGTAAACAGACAAGCTAAGATCTGTATCAGGCGGACTGACACTTTTTTAAATGCTGACTGCTGCACAGCTGAATGAATATTCATGTAAATATTGGTGTAGGTGGGGTTCTCCTATAGTTTAGACTTAGAAAGTGTAAATGTTTCTTTTGATTTGTGGTATGTTACATGAATTGCACATGGTTATGAAATGCAGACATTTGCAACTTGAGAACAGTGCCAAAATAAGTTATCACAAAGTGACCTGGTACAGTTTCAATTTAGATACTACACGTTTCTATTTAGATGCTCTCTATGTTAGCAGTTACCACAGTGCTCTGTTTTTCTGAAGCCTCCTATAGATACTAATGACGTGTTTTCCTTGTTTGATCTGCAGTCATCATCTTCTCACTGCCTTCTTGTTTTTTCAATGCAATCACCTATTTCAGAATTTCCACCCTTGGCACTTTTTCAGCTCACACTGTGTAACTCAGTTAAACTTGAAATAGGTTACTGTAGAGAAGATCCTTTCTTGTCTCATGAGTGGGAAGAGCTGTCACCTACATATGTTTTAGGCTTTCAGCTGTTAATAAGGGACTTCTTTTGTTTTCCATTCATGTCATCTTTGCCGTTAGCTCTCCAGGGTTCTTCACCAACTTACTGAGCACTTGTTGGCCAGCAGCATATACATAGAAGAACATGGGCAGCAGCAGTTTCTCAGATGCCAACAGCTTGCAGTTGAGGGGCAGTTCTTGAATTACAGGTGTAATGGTGGTAGCCAATGACCTATGAAAGATTTTGCATCTTTGGCTTTTGCTTGTATTTTGATTCTGTGTACAGTTTTTCCAGTTTGCACATTAGAAGAGATGCCAGTTCCTTTGGCAAATATGCTGGCTATGCACTTAGTTTCACTTCTGCTAGAAGAAAAATATCTCATGTAGATGACAGGCTTCAGGTATGGCTGGTAAATATTTTGTTCTTCAGTTTATAATGTGTTGTTGATGACAGGTATTAGTTAATGAAACCAAAACATTTCAGAAAAAAACCTCCAGATTTATTAAACCTGTTTTCTCTGATCCTGGATGGAATTTTAGGAAGGAAGATTGAAAAAAAACACACCCTTGGTAGAAGAGGATTTCTGGGGTGTGTAAGAACATGGTTCATATCTTGCTGTGTCAGGCAGTATCAATCTTCAGTGAATGTTGAGTTAGTGACATAAAGTGGAGTACCTCCCTGCAGAGGTGTGGAATAAGAGAGAGGCAGCGACTGACTCTTAACTTCATGGTTTAAGAAGCACATCTGCAGTAAGAGTTCTTGATGATGCGAATACTTGAAACCAGATGTTTTTATGCTAATATCCTTACCAAAATAAATATGGAAAGGGTCACTTGTACTTAGAAATATTGCTGGGGTCAAATGGATTCAGGGAACTCAAGTTGTAGAGCCAGAAAAAAAAAATCCTGTCTACCTTTCGTTCCAAATTTAAATGTTCCATTTTGAGTTGTGCTATGTGCTACGTGATAGTTCAAATCTAGGTAGAGTTTACCATACTGGGAGCGCATCACATACTTGTATCTTGTCTTCATGTACAAGAACAGGGTTTGAATTGGAGAATTTAATGCATGGATTTAGCTGTTAAGATGCACTTTGTCTGCTTTTGGCTTATATTTGTTAGTACTATTACTGGCACTGTTTTCTGCCTCATAGCGAATACTTAATTGCCAGCTCATAAATGCACACTGAAGTGCAAGTATATTTAATTCCTAACAATTTATCTGATCTGTTTAGCATTTCAAAGCATTAGCACTGTTCCCTCCCAAAGATGGCTAACTAGTGACACATCCTCAGCTTGTGTTGTCTTTTTCTCCCATCTTAAAAAGCAGGTAGATTTTTTAGCTACTGCTTTTTCTCACACTAACGGTAAATGTTTTTTTCTGTACAGTAAAGCTGTGATGGATCTCCTGGTTGATCTATGCAGCCAGTATCGCTTAAATCCATCCCAACATAGCCTTGAACTGAAGTCTTCAGGAACCCAGCAACCTCTGAGTTACAAGCCAAACACTTTGATAGGAGCACTGGACGTAGAGACGGTACTTCTGAAAGAGAAGGTTCCTGAAGAGAAGGTGAAACGACCTCTGCCAAGGGTCCCCGAGGTTGGTATTCTGTAGGGCTAAAATGGTGCAATGAAACATTATTTCATTCCTATGATTTCAGGCAATTCTTCCAATTTTTGCATCTTCAAACCACATGGCAAACGCTTGAGATTGACTATAACCTGCTTTCCTAGCATAACTGGTCTCAGTGCAGTCTGGCAGGTGACAGTCTGGACTCCAGCATTTAGACAAAATGTTACATTGCATGTCGTTGAATAGATTGAAATCTGTTCTTATAAAGACCCTTTATTAAAGACGGTGGTGATTGAAATTTGCAGTAGTGGCTGAAGTGAGGGTTGTGAGATTGTATGGTGGGAAGGTAGGGTTTTGGTGGTATTTCGTTTGCCATCCTTTATTGAGGATAGGGGAAAAGACTTACTGCTAAAAAAGGTATTTCAAACTCTTGTGAAGATTCAGAAGTAGCCATTTTCCAAATATGTTTGCTGAATCAGTATATGTAATTAGACTGCCATACCTTTCAGAGTGATACTTGTAAACATTCACAGATTACATCTGCCTGATTCCTTTTCCTTATTTGCCGCTTCTTGTGAGTGTCTCCTTAGTGACAGAGGAGTTCTGAGATTTATTTTTTTTAAATTTATTATTCTTTTAATAATATTTTTAATAGCATGCATGTGGGATAAGTTTACCTAGGAGTCAAGACAATATGGAGGTCCCTAATGCCTTTCTCACTAGATCTCACTAGAGAAGAAGCCTAGCCATCACAGAGGGAGGGCTGAGAGTTTGTGTTTGTTTCTGCAGAAATCCGTGAGGCTGGTAGTGAACTACCTGAAAACGCAGAAGGCTGTAGTTCGAGTTAGTCCGGAGGTGCCTCTCCACAACATCATCCCAGCTATTTGTGAGAAGTGTGAAGTCAGTCAAGAGCACATTGTTCTTCTGCGAGATGGCATCACTGGGGAGGAGCTGGAGCTTACCAAGTCCTTGGAGGAGCTGGGGATAAAGGAGCTGTATGCCTGGGACAGAAAAAGAGGTGAGCTGAGACTGAAAGCAGTCACTGCAGGGAGGCAATGTGCTAATAATATGATAGGCAACTTAAAAACATTTGTGCTCTTGTTGCTTTGGGGCTCAGGTGAAACAGCAGAGTGACATCTCAGTCCTGAGAGCTGCCTGACTTTGTTCAGTGAGCCGTGCCCGGAGCGGCAGGCAGGACAGCAGTGTGCCCAGACATCCCTGACTGCTCTTGGGCCTTGTGCCAGGCTGGGCTGTCCCCTGGCAGGGTGCAGGTTGGCCTGGGGCAGGGCAAAAGGAGGAGCTCTTCTACCTCCTAGAGCTGCTGTCAGTACCGGTGTGTATAACACGGGGGCCTTGTCCAGGCAGAGCTGTCACCTACCCGTGCTGTGAGTTGGAGGGGAAAAAAAGCAACATGCCATAGTCATGGCAGCTGCGGAAGCTGAGAGGCAGAGGCAACAGACTAGGGTTTATGAGAAGCAGGCTGTGGACAGGTTCATAGACAGTTCCTTCAAGCAGCAAAGCTATTGACGGTTTAGTGAAGAGGAGCTAAGAGGTATTTGTATTTAAAATTATGTTCTCTCATTTATTCATTCTCACTTTCTATTCTCATAGACGATATTATAGCTGCAGCTTCTTGGACTCGAGTTTTATCAGCCTGATTGTGTATTCAAATAGCATAATTATGCCATGTGCTTTAAAATACACCTGCTTTAAAAATGCACTTCAACAAGCGCTACTTCCTTTGAGGTCAGAAAGTGATATTCATTAAAATTGTCTCCTGCAGTTTGTCTCTATTGATATCACTTCCAGCACAGTAAATGTACTTATTTATTGTTTAGGTAATGTCAGTCTTGTAGGTGCTGAGCAGCAGGCTTATTTTTTATTTATATACTTACTTATTTATGTTGACGTTCTGTCTCTTCTTTCAAACTCCTTTAGTAAGTGACAGTTTTATCTCTATGTAAGTCAAATGAACTTAGACTTGTAAGTAAACCAAATGTCTCCTTTTCTTTTGAATTGTTAGGATGGTCAAAAAAGTGGCTGACAACATGTCATAACTCAATTGCATGTTAGTTTCTTAAGATATGTTTGCTGTAATTAAGCTAGCCATTTTGGAGCAATGTAGTGAACATGCTGAGTATTCAACAGGATTCATTCAGCATAGTTCAAGGACAATGTCTAGAGTAATTACCCTAAGCCTTCCTTAAACTCTTTTCCTTTAAAATGAAAGCGATGGTGTATATATACTAGTGCAGTATTGGTCCTCGAATCCAGTTGTAGCCCATGCAGTCAAAACTAAGACTTTACCTCAGTGCTGAATTTATAGCAGAAAATTATCTAAATTGCTTTCTGCATCAGCTTTTATATATATATATATATATATATTATTCTTTTTTAACCTTTCAGTATGCCTTTCATTATAGTGAAATTCCCCTTATCCTGAGTATATTTCAGCCTTTTCTGCCGTCCTCTTTACTTTGCCCCATGGTGTCTGATGAGAACACTGGTAAATACACATAAAATTTACAGAAAGTTTCCTTTGTTCCAGCAAATTCCTCCTTCTGCGTTCTCATTTATAATCTCCAAGAGGGATAATTCCATTGTTTTCAGCAGCCGTTGGTGTGAGTTGTGCACTGAGTAGATGTTCAGTCTGTTTAGTTATCAGAACAGATGGATTCTTAAAACACATTCCCACTGGCAAGTAAGGCATCAGACATGCTGAAAGCATAGGCTGTGCTTGTAAAAGCTGGCTTGAGAAAAGCCTGGGCTCGTTATTCTCTTCCCTGAAACCGATATACCAGGGGCTGAAGGAATATTAAAAGGCAAGCTCTGCTGCCACCTGCTTACGGAATTCGATTTAGCAGTTGAAGCAACTTCACAAGGGAATTAATGCAAACGCTTCCTAAACTGCTTATTGGAGCAGCTCTGCAGGTCTATTGTCAGTCAACATTTTTTTTCTGTAATATTTAGGAAAACAAGCACTAGGAGTAATTAATGAATATTGTGGCTTATGAGGCGAATTAAACTTTAATATGTCTTCTCTTGTCCTTTCCTTGCCTGCGTTTTCCAGTTCCTCCATCCAAAACTCAGTCTGAACCTTCTCTGAACTATAGAGGTACAGTACAATGCTGCTGAGGGAAAACTGTCTTTCCCTTCACACTGTGTTTAATGTGGGTTTGGTAGATGGATCTTTAAGAATGTTGCGTAAAATGCTGTAGAGAAACAAGCTATTTTAGATCTGTGTTGTCTTTTTGCAAAGTGTTGTTTACATGTCTGTGCTTTCGGTCAGAAAAAACAAGCTTCTGTGCCTACTGCTTCTTCAATAATTGCCATTAAAATGCCAGCAATTAACAAGTCCTGTCATTTAACTGTTTTTTGTGGTATGATGTGTTTCTTTATAGATTCCAAGCCTTTTCAGGTTACCTAAAGCCTGACTAGTTGAATTTCAGAAATAC
Source organism: Lathamus discolor (assembly GCF_037157495.1). Lineage (NCBI taxonomy): Eukaryota > Metazoa > Chordata > Aves > Psittaciformes > Psittacidae > Lathamus > Lathamus discolor. Next base: position 89,038,526 of record NC_088885.1, on the reverse strand, counting down.
TAACATTTCAGAAGTCTCTCAGGTTAAAGATTTATGTAGTAGCAAATACATAATATTTTGAGATCTACGAGATCTTCCACTGAATTCAGTTTACATGCAGTGAAGCATTTTAGTATCAAACTCATGTATATACTTTTAATAACTCTGAGTTGATTCTGACTTCTGAATTGCTGTGGTAGGTGGGGTTTGATTGGGTTGCATTGGTGCTTCTGCTTCTATTTAAACATGAAATGCATATATCCTTTCCATCACTAAGTATGTTATAATATATTGCTCTAATTATCCTCAAGAAAGGTATGGTTTATTTTTAATTGGCTTTACTATTTTGCATCACTAGTAAACACAACATAAAATAAAAGTGTAGATAACTTCTTTAAGTTTTCAGGAAGGAAGGAATTCCACTAGCAAGCACATATTACCTGAGGGCCTGTTATCTCTTGGCTTCACTAGTGCCAGTACTTTTCCTTCTAATCTTCTGTCATTACCTGTTTTGGCTTCTTCTTGTACAAAGCATAGTACTAGAGAGAATATCTACTGTATTTATTTAAGAAAAATTGATACAGATTTATAAAGGTCCCTTGTTTTGAGATTATAGGTTATGAATTCCAATCTGTTGGTAGTACACGATGTTCAATGGTAATATTGATGAACAGCTGCTATTGACATAGCTTATGCCAGGCTTTCATCATTATTGTTCATAGGTGAAGACTGTGTAAGAGAATCATGATCCACATTTAGTTGCAGCCCAGCTCTGAGCAGAAAAACATCAGTTGCTGGTGAATGAGTATAGGCAGCACTAGGATTCGAGGAAGGTATTAATTTATTGCTGTATGTTTTTTTCAGTGGAGTTGCAGCCTTTCTTAAGGATAGTTTCTCCTTATTTTCCTCTGGGTTCATCACCTTTACCTTTCTGCTGTGCTTTGAGCTACTGTATGTTCTTAACACCTTCTTAGTACCTGACATTGTTGATATGCAAAAGTTATTTATGTGAAAATCATGTGCTTTGTGTGAAATGAAAATCAGTTAACGGGACTTCTGGGATGAGGTGTTCTTTTTTGTGAAATAAAACTTTATTTTGTGTCAACAAACAAGTCATTTTGCATTAGCTTCCTAATTGCTACTAAAAAAAGCAAATATTTACAAGAGAAAGCAGTTTTTCTCTGTACGTTAAACTTTCTGTGTGCTAGTGGGATACTCTGATACTCTGCGAGCCAGGGAGAAATCTTTATAGCATTAATGTCCACTAAAAGAAGTAGGAGAACTTTACAGTCTGTACATTGAATATCAAACCAGTGGTTGTTCCCTGTAATGCATGGTTTTACCATTTTGCTTGGCTCGTGTGGGGGAAATTGAAGGGAGACTAAACAGTCTGAGAATTCATTCAGTCCCTCAGCTAGTTCAAGGAGGACGTGCATATTTGAGCACTTACCACCTGAAATGCATATAAACTCACATGTCTTTTCCATCCAGAACTGAAAGCATCAAGGTGAGAAAAGGAGTACAACCAGCTGGCCTAAGTTGTAAGGAGAACCTTTTTTCCAAATAAAAGGTCTTTTTCCTCTTCCGGAACTTTATCCAGATCCATGTGGAGAGTCTTTCCATGAACTTCACTGTGCTAAGTCAGCCCTGTGAATTGTTAAGGATACTTAACCATCAATTCACCATTATGTTTTTTTGAAGGTCTTTGAGTACTCCAAGAGTGTTTAGTGAGACATCTAACCAGCAGCTCTGAAGACTTAGGAACTTTTGTCTTCTAATGATTACTAAATTGTGATTGAAAGCTTACTACAGTTTATTAAATTATTCAATTATCCTCCATTAGATTTCAGAACAGCAAAAGTTTGATGAGAAAGAAAGTGCAGGATCTGCCATTTACTGGATAATTCAGTTCATAACATCTCCAGTTCATAAAAACACAGCATTAACTCAGGATGTTTTAAAATTCTGATCTTCTGAATCTTTATTTCAGAAACGTAAAAAATATTCCATTATAATTGTTTCAGAACCAAGTCGAAAGACTTCAGTAAGCAGTGATGCAATAGAAAAAGAAAAGACAAGACTTCTGGGATTGTTTAATGCTGATAGAAGAAGCAGCAAGGTAAGTATTCAATTGTGTACTACCTCACTACAGTGAATTGTTTTCAGATGTATCATGTCTGTGGGTGATGGTGTTTATGGGTGAGTTTTGTCCTCCCTCCCTCCAAGGAGTAATCTGTTAGCAGGTGCATAAATGATGTTTAATTAGTGCAGCCTGATGGAGATCTCAGCTGTTTATTGAAGCAGCCAGTCACATTTACCATTTACTTTTTTTTGTTAATGCTGTGGGTTTAGTAGGTGTTAACAAAGGGCAGGAGTTTCAAGCAACTTAGGTCCACTTCATAGTGCTCGGATTACAAAATATATTTATGAAAGAACTGATATAATACACAACAATTATGATATCAAGTAGAAGTGTCTTATTAACTCTACTGTCTGTGGATGATAGTATGTTTTATGCATTTGTGTCTTTAGAACTTCTGTGTAGTCATGCTATTGCCATCTCCAAATCTATAAAACCAAATAATCAGATGTAGAAGAAATAACTTGCAGTACTAAACTGAAGTATTAGTATCTGATGGGGCACATAGGCCTTTTTAACTTTGTTTTTAATCTTGAGTTGGAAAATTAAGAAAAGAAATTTTGTGTAAAACAGTTCTCTGCTGTTAAGGTGCCTTTATGAAAAAATTGTCAGTCATCACAGAAATTAAATACAGAAAAACTTTTTAACTGAAGAAAAACACCAATGGACTTTTGCGTTCATATTTTTTGCATCCTTCACTAAAAATTTCAGTGTCAACTGATTTTGGTTCTGAAGTATTCCATACTCTAGGATATAAAAGTAAAAAGGGAGTTTTCTTCTGTCTAGTTTTAAAAAGCCCTCCAAGGCTTTTGAAGTGAAAATATAAAATGTGTGCCTGATCAACTGATGCTAAGAAACACATGTTTGTTAATGGACCACCATTTCATCTACTCTTCCAGTCTTCTCAGTCGTGTCTTTAAAAATGTGAAAACTTCCCAAAATCTTTATTAGTAGTCTGCCTTTTTGGTTATGATTGAATTTGGAGTGCTTTTGCAGGGGAATAGCTTTATGGACGCTGGGAATTACTGTGTTGAAAAATCTGATCTGCCATGAATGCTCAGCTATTCTTAAGACCTTATAAAGGACACATGCAAACTGTATTCTATGAGATAGGAAGTCAGTCCTTTTCAGAGTGTTTATCCTGTGTACTAAAATTATTTCCGCTTTAGAAGGAAACCAAGGCATAACTGAAGCAGTAATGCTGTATCTGCCTGGAACAATTGGGTAAGCAAGGGAGCTCAGCTTGAACGTCTAGAGCATGCTGCAGGGCTATAGTTTCTCTGGACGAACTGAATATACTACAGCACGCAGTTTCTGAACTACAGTTTGTTCTCTGATTCCATATTCCTAAACTTTGGTATGAGCTGTGTGCTCTTGGAGTTCTAACTCCCGATGCAGCTCAGATTTAACTTGTAAAAATATATATGCTTGCAACCTTAAAAAAATGTTGCTATGAAGCATCCCAATTCTGTGGTTACTGCAGTGTGTTTCTCACACCTGAGTTCAGAGTGATTGTCGAAAGATTGTAAACTCCTTTTTTTTTTTATTATTCTCTTCTTCATGCTTGTTAATCAAAGACAAAGGAGGTGATACTCTGAGGATTTTAAAAATATTAATTTTATTAGATGCCAAGGATATTGAGGATTAATTAACAAGTTACAAGTAGTATTTGACCTGGGGAAAAGTAGCAACTGTGCAAACAAGTGCGTGAGCTTCTAAATCTGAGCTAAAGGTATAAGTTTTTCTTGCTACTAGTTCTGACAAGTTAATTGACTTTTCTTGGTCATTCCTTTTTTGGACTCTTACTTTCAGATGGCAAATACTCTGTAGGAAAAGAAACTAAATCAGTCACTTGGTTTAGTCCAGCAAGGATGTCATTGTTACCTTTTCAGTACAAACCTCTAGGAGTTTGAACCCAAATAGGTAGAAGGGTTACTGAAAACTGGAGAACAGCGCAGCACACAGGAGCTAGCAGATGTTAACTGGCCATAATACATCTGGCTTGGTACTGCGGAAGATTTCCAGCCAAAACAGCAGTGAAACTGCTGAACTTAACAGAATGAGGGCAAATTAAATAAGCTCTTAAAAGAAGGATCTGGTAGGTTTATGAAGGGATTATATGATGGGAAGCCCAGTGATTTCAGGGCACTGAAAAATAAGGCTCAGAGCTCCTAAACTCTGCTCTTCACACTTATTCTTACATTTTTTACTCCTCCACAAGACAAGTTGGCTCCTCTTGTTTTATTTTCTTTGTTTGCATTAGCAGTGATGCTTTCTCTCTGTGCGCCTGTATGCGGTCATGCATAGTCTGTGTTTTAGAACTATTTGATAGCAAGAATTGTCCGAAGTCTTGCACGGTAGTACCACTGCAGAGCTGCAGGCATTTACAAGGGGAAGGCAGTTTTATTTTGCAAGGGAAGAAAAACATCAGCCCGTGTTGCTAAGTGTCCTGGATCAGGTGTCACTGCATGCTACAGGCCTATGCTCAGATTTCCATGCCCACACAAATGCTTTCTTTTTCAGCTAACTTCCTGAAAGCAATAATCGTGGTACGACAATATACTAGATCTAATTTCTTGAAAGAAACTCTGCTATATTGTAAAAACATTGACATAAAATGAAAGCAGAGTTCTGTTCTCATGGTTGATACAAATTTCTTGAAAGTATTTCTTTGGTTAACTTTATACTGGCAGGCTTAATGCCAGATCAGGTATCATCTTGTTCTCTCCATTCTAATTTTATGCTGGATCAGTTGCTCTCTGTTTTCCTGCAGCTGGCATAAAAACCATAAAGGTGGCATGAACTCTCTATCTTTTTGATGTGAAATGTAGTCATGTGCCTGAGGCTATACCCAAATCAAATTGGCACTGCTAAGCAATCCAGTAGAGCAGAGGTCCTGTGCAGACAGTCATGGGTTGTAGGCTTAATTAGGTAGGGTATATGGTAGTGCACAGAAACAGTCCCATCACTGACAAGGGTCAGGAAAGAAGTTCTCTGCTTGTTCCTGTCTGTCTGTGGGTATAGCAGAGACTTAGGTCTGGTCCCTGGTGATACACAAGTTGCTAACTACCTGTTTTTCTCCTTGCCCAAGAATTGTTCTGTTTCTTTGTATTCTTGTTCTTAAATCTTTCTGCTGATGGATTTCTTAGGGCCTTGCCTACATCAGAGAAATATTTCAGACTACTTCCAAGTTTCTCGGCAATCAGTTACAGCACTACTCAGAGTGTTTGTCTTGGTTCTGTGATGAGGTTTGATGCTTTGCTCTGGCATGGGTTTGCTCGTTTCTTTCCTTTGCTGCTGCTGTGTAGGATACTTGTTTGTGTTGCAGACAGAAGAACACTTGGGGATGAACAGAGATTGTGGTGAGGAGGATGCTTTTAGTTCTGCATCTACAAGTGAAGGAAGCTTGGATGTAAGTACTAACACAGCTTGTAGATGCTATTGCATTCCAATTAGATCCTGCAGTTTAAATAAACAAAACCCACTGCTATTCCTGATGCTTGGCCAAGTAGAAATAGCTTACTTCTTAGCTGGCTTAGTTACGTGAGCACACTGTTCATGTATCTTGATGAAGTTAAAATGCAATGTGCTGTCTTCAAATAGTACTTGTGAGCTTCACTATAAATAAAGTTTCTTTCAACACTAAATTCTAAGTGGTTGTGAGCAAAAGGTATTTTAACCAAGGATGTAGGTGTTGTGACTGTAAGACAGTGACAGTACTGCATGTTGCAAAAGTATGTTTGCCTTATCAGTGACATTTAAAGGGAGCTTTTCTTTTATAAAAACACACCTCATACTTATCTCTTTGCATGTCTTCTGCAGCATGGCAGCATTCCATTTGTTTCATAAGTAGGTTGGAGGTGGAGAGTACTTTTTTTTTTTTTTTTTTTTAAATACTGGAAATAACAGAAATCATTTTCCTGAAGTATTTCAATAAGTTTTGGGCCACTGAAATCCTGTGAACCACATTTAGGAAGTTTTTTTAAGTGCCTGACAGACTACTAAATTGTGAGAATTTAGGTATCTTCTTAATTAAAGAAGTGTGAATCCTGAACACCTTTGTAAGGTTGTTCTGGTGGATTGGTAATCATAATAAATGGCGTGTCTTTTTTGTTGCCTTTTTTAATTGCTTGCCTTTTTGTTATCATACTTTAAAAACCTGGAGAAGACTCTGTTGATGACATGATAGAAGCCTGAAATATAAGGTTCAGGTCTGAATCCCCCTTTCACAAACAGGCATTTGGAAAAGTAGTGCTGATCTGCAAAACATTCAGCCAACTAGCTACAGAAGAAGGTGACAGAAAATTGTGGAAAAAAATAGAAAAGTGAGAGAAAAAATCCCAGATAAAAAGGATCAATAAGTCAAAAGGGGGAAATAGATGGAGAAACGATTTGCTGTGAGGTTTAAAAAAACCTAACTTTGCAAATCTGTGAAGACTTCATAATGAAAGAGTACTGAAAAGGAAAGCTGCTTATGACACTAAAAATTTGGGTAACACTATAAAGATGAATGTTTAGAGAGGCAGCTTTGTTAACAGAGTCCTACTAGAAGGTGATGTGAGTAATTGAAATATTCTAGGTTAAAGTATAGAAAATTAATTAGAAGCTCTGCCAAAATAAAATAATCTTGTTGTTTGTATTCATTGCCATTAAACGTTAATCTCAATATGTTGATACCCAAGTACTAGAAGAGGAAGAGGAGGGATTCCAAGTGAGGATACGAAGATAATGCAGATAGCCTGAACTAGCTTTTACACTAGTGTTCAGTGCTTTCCTCAGAAAAGAGGCATCTCAGTTCATTTTTGGAGGTAATCTTAATGGGCAAATCATAAATGAAGATCTGGGGTTTTTTCCTTTGATGTTGATGGAAAGTTTTCATTACTGTCTGGACATGGAACTGTCTCCTAAAGGCGCAAGTGATAAGGAGCAAAGGAATCTGTTTTCTCATTATTCAGTTACATGAACATTCCAGAGATTTAATTCTTTTCCCCTTTGCTCTTAAGAGCAAATAATCTTCGAAAACAATGTAACCCTTTTGTTCAGTGTTGACATCTTTCACTCCTGGCTTGACACCTTTATTTGTATGAGCACTGATCCTGCTAAGACGTAAGTGCATACTTAAATGAATGTGTTGACATAGTTCCATTTTAACTTAGTACTATTCTGTTAAAACTTGCAGAAGATGGATAAATGTCTTAACAGGATCCATTCAGCACCACAGAAGGTCCTTCATTTGAACAGGCTAGATGGGCTTCAAGAAAAAATAATTATGACTTCTTAGATGTAAAACTCTAAAATACTGTAAACTAGGCGTAGACAGTTAGCATAGATAACTTGTGTTAACCCAAGTTAAATTCAGGTGGAAATGCCAATGGAAGTACTTTACAATTTTTTAAATTCAGTTTAGCAGTTCCATATGGGCTAGACTTTGAAACCCTTGGTCATTCGGAGTAATTCTTTATTCCACTTGCTCAAAAGATATCCTCACTTACTTCAATGGAACTGAGTATCCTATTTAAAATAAGTGGTGTCTTATGTAGCCATATATGTGAAATACACGTTTAGAGCTGATTATATAGAGTCATAGAATAGTTAGGGTTGGAAAGGACCTTAAGATCATCTAGTTCTAACACCCCAGCCATGGGCAGGGACACCTCACACTAAACCATGCCACCCAAGGCTTTGTCCAGCCTGGCCGTGAACACTGCCAGGGATGGAGCATTCACAACCTCCCTGGGCAACCCATTCCAGTGTCTGACCACCCTTACCGTAAAGAATTTCTTCCTTATATCCAATCTGAATATAATATAAATAATAGTAATATAAAAGTTTCATTGAGCTGGGATAGGACTTTGGCAAAATGTCATCCAGTAGAGTCCTCCTCTTTAGTAATTTCATCAGATTTACTTTCTGCTTACTGTTTTGTGTCATCTGAAAGTATTTTGCATTCGTTGTGCAGGTGTCAAAGCCAAAGTTTCATATCTGTTTCTGAAAAGAAAGTGGTTTGCCATTGCCTTCAGTCTCTAGTGCCTGACTGTATCAGGAAAAAATCTTCTTGCCTGTAAGGAAATAGGCAACCTGTGAAGTAATACTGAGATAAGGGCATTTAAATCCTTTCCTCATTGTTACGTGGTGGTGATGTGCACTGAATTGTAGAAAAAAGTAATTATTCCATTTGGGTATTGACTGGTGTTTTTTGAAAACCGGGGGATATGAAAGAATATGTCGTGGTTTAAACAAAGTCAGCCATAAACCGCACAGCCCATCCACTCACTCCCCCCCTTCTTGCCCTCCCCCTGCTCCTGGAGGGATGGAGAGGAGAATCGAAAAGAATGCAACCCCCACGGGCTGAGATAAGAACAGTTTAGTAACTAAGGTATAACACAAATCACTGCTGCTACCACCAATAATAATAATGATAAAGGAAATAACAAGGGAAGAGAATACAACACCTCAGCACAGGCAACAGATAACTCACCCCACTCCCCCCAGCCGAGCACCGACCGATACCTTGTCCAACCCTGCAGTCAACTCTAGCCCTTCCGGGTAACTCCCAGTTACATCCTGGGCATGACGTGCTGTGGTATGGAATACCTCTTTGGTCAGTTTGGGTCAGGTGTCCTGTCTCTGCTTCCTCCCAGCCTCCCCTCGTCCCTGGCAGAGCATGAGGCTCAGAAAGTCCTTGGCCAGACCAAACATTTGAGCAGCAACTGAAAACATCGGCGTTATCAGCACTGTTCCCAGGGCAAAAAAGCAAAACATAGCACTGCACTAGCTACTAAGAAGGAGAAAAATAACTGCTACTGCTGAACCCAGGACAGAATAGAATAAAGGTATAAGAAATAAGAGATCCTTAGTATTTATTCAAGGACAAGTTATATTCAGTTTTTAACCACCAAACCATTCTCAGTGCCATATTTTCCTAATTATTGTTAGAATTATTAATGCTTCTAAAAATACTTAGGATTGTTGATGAGGAATCAGATTTTCAAAATCAAGATGGGAAAGACAACACTTAAGCTTGAGGTGAAAGGACATTTACTCACAGTATTAGCAAAAATAAAGGTGAAAAAAGAAGAATTTGTTAACACCTTAGAGAGTGTAAAAATGCAAGAAAAGAATTCTCCATGATAGTCCTCAAGAGTGCAGTAGTTCATTATACCATACACAAGATCTGAAATCTAATGGAGTACTATAAATGAAGCAGAAATCTTTTCCCTTAATCTGTTTCAGTTTTGTGCTAAGCAGATGAGCTTTATATATGGATTAACTTTTCACAAATCAAATGCTCTTGAAATACACTGGTGTATAAGCACAACATACAAATAAAGGAGTTGGAAGTTGCAGCACAGTTAACTGTGTTCTGCTTTTGGTTTGCCAAAGACAGAACTGCAATGTAAAACAGCTGGGGGGGGTGGGGGTGGGGGGTGTTGCAGGAATTTAACTCATCTTTGCCGCTTGGTGTCACTATCCTCAAATAGTTGATCAAGATGAAATCGGATATTTGGAACGCAGTACTAAAATTAGATGTTTTTATTTTGGGGGCCTTCATGTTTTCATAAATCAAGACCAAAAAACACATCCCAGGTCCTGAATGACGTGTAGCTCAGAAGTGGACTTTGTTTATATAATAAATCAGCTTGGGAAAAAATATTTAGAAGTACAGCCAGGGACACTTATCAGAGGATTTGGAACTTCAGCGCAAAGTCTTATCGCACAAGGTTTCCTTAGTTCACACAGGGCTTCAGCACAGCAACGTTCGAGGATTTTCATCAGGACCATTTCTAAAACGTCTGGTCTTCAGTAATTGTTTGAATGTAGGTGGTACTCGTAACACAATCAATGAACTGAAAACGAGGCAATAGTTCTCTGCTTAATGAATCTGTCATGGCTGTTATTATACATGTACATAAAGAAAACTGTCAGGGAAAAAACCAATGGCATTTTAAATACCAGTTTCAGATAAGTTTAGGATATGTGTATGGGTTTGTTGGTTTGGTGGGGTTTTTTTTTTGTTTGTTTGTTTGTTTTTGGTTTTTTGTTTTTTTTTTTGGAGGGGGGTATTTTATTTTCATGGCACCTGTATAATTGCAAAATCATGTTCCAGAAAAAAATACTAATGTTCAAAAAAAGTTATCAGGACTTCTAGTGCATTAGTAACCTTGGCAATCACTTCTTAAATGGTGGGAACAGCTATTTTCCCTATAAAGGCTTTTAAAAAATTTATTTACCTTTTCAGGGCCTCATTTGTCTTAATGTACTCTTAACTTTTATGTCCTTGTTGGTGGCAGGACATATCATTCATGATAAACTTTCCCAGTTCAGAAGTGGCTGGAAAATAGAATCAAGTACAGTTTCACAAAAGCTATCGAAAATGTGATTTCCCTTTACCCATGTCAGGTCCCAGGTGATCAGTTAATACCATCTACTGTCCAGGATTTCACCTCACATGGCCAGGTATTGTTTAGGGCAGTAGGAATGAGAGTACTACCCATGTCATCTAAATGGAAGTTAACAGTCATCTACTTTTAATATTGTGTTGTGTCTAACAATCCCATTCACTTCAGATTCCTGTTTTCATATTATTGCTTCTTGGTCTCCTGGCAATGCTTAGGATGATGTTGTTTATATGTGTTTATTTGTACTAGCAGGGTCAAATCCAGTTCTGTTGTGTTTTACCCAGAGTTATCTATGTACACTGTCAAAGGCGTAGGTTGTGATCTGGCCTTGGAACAATTTTGCTTACTGTGGTTTTGTTTGCAAAACATGAATTTCAACAAACTGAGTATGGAGAGTTGTCTAAATACGAAGTCAGACTGGTCTGTACCCCCCGGTCTTTTGTTACAGCATGCCTGTAAACCCTTAGATGCCAGAGGATTCCACTAAGGAAGATACAGGATAGTTACATAGTTAAATGTTTTCATTTGTGCAGCTGTTTACATAATTAGAAGAAAAATAGATTTATTGAATACCAAATATCCCAGGATAAGGTTCACCATCACCGTAGAGTTACTTTTATTTTGAGATCCTGTGATACTCTGAGGAAGAAAAAAAAAAAAAAAAGAAATCACTTTACTACTAACTTTCCTTGGTAAGAAGAAAGGTTTGCCAAAGCCAACTGGCTTGGGACTGGGATTCAGAGAATTCCGGTAGCAGAGATGACAGTAGTCAACTTTTCCTCCTTGTCTACAGAGGGCAGGACAAGAATTGCTTTATATACAGCAGTGAAACTTTAACTCAGGTTTTAGAAAGGGGAGAAAAATCTGACTGCATGGAGGATTCACAAGGGAGCAGGTTATTAAAGAGACTTATCATCATGTAATCTGTAGAACTTCCCAAAATATCTAGAGGATGAGCTAGACATACTTGATTCTGCCTTGGAGCAGAGGGATAGACTAGGTGAATGGTGGAGGTGCATTTCATCCAGATTATAGCTGCTGAAGATATGTAGCTGTACCCCCCTCCTTTTGTGGTGTACACTTACAGGATACGAACAGTGTTTGATCTTGTGAATCACAGGTACTTTCACATAGTATATCTTCAGATTCTTATTGTATATGTGATATACATGTATGTGATATGTGTTACATGTGATAGGAGAAGGCAAGACCTTGTTTTCAGTGGTTTCAGTGCCACCAGACTTCAATCTCTTGCTCCAGATAGACCTCATCAAAGAGAAGGTCTGTGGAGTTACTGTTTAGAAAATTAAAAAAAAAAAAAAAAAATCATCCCAGAACCAGCTGAACTACTCTGGCTAAAAAAAAAAAAAAAAAAAAAAAAAGGGGGGGGGGGGAAGCCTGAGGCAGACACCTGGAATGGAAAGCCTCAGCATCTATGGTTAAAGCATGGTAAAGTTACCAAGCTATTAAAACCAGTATCTGGTGAGGAGACATGTCGGCTGACCCCTGTTGTCTGTTCTGCTTAGCTTGTACTACCACAAGATTGCCAGCTTCATGCATTCAAAAATCACTTGTCAGCTCTTGCCCTCACCACACAAAAGTGTCTTAAGATCACGAGATTGGAAAACAAATCATTTAGGGTGGACTTCCCTTCCCTGTGTTGACTTGTGAATGCTGTTTGTAGAGTTCCCATTTCTAGACATTTTTTTTGCAACCATGAAGGTTTTATTAAAATCAAAAGTTTTTCAAATAGTTATTGGTTGCCAGAACCTTCATCTTTACATAAAACTGCATGGTTCAGAAAAAAATCACTACAACACATTGTATTCAAGTTGCTGCTTTTTAAAAAGACAACTTGTAAACTTCAGTTCCTTGGCTGTTTTTTGCAGAACATTTTGAAGAAAATACACTCATGAAATGTTCTGAGATGTACAGAGAGAAATGGATAACGTTGAATTGAAAGGGTTTGGGTCATACCTGCAGAAAGAACTGGGCACAAGTACGCCTGGCAGTGACTGCTTTAAATACCCAGCAGTGTGGGCTTCTGTTGGACACTGGATCTAAGCATCCCGAAGTCAGATTTTCCAGGCTTTCAAACCAGTGAAATCTGCACAGCAGGAGCTGCACGTTAAACTCTGCACATCCTCTGTGTCTGCTACCTGCCTCTACTCAAGATTGAAACCTTGAGTCGGCTGCTAGATTTAGGCTTTTAAAGCTTTTACTCTAAAAGCTTACCACCTACCGCTGTTAGCCAAAATGTGAGAGTGCCAAAATGTGAGCGCGCCAAAGTGTTAGAGCGCCAAGTTCAGTTCTCTTCTCTACCTTTAGAGATACCAGCCGATCTTCTGTCTCTCTCAGAACCTTTATTGAGAGATCTACTTCCTCCTTCGCAAAGAAAACCAGAAAAGTTGCTGTGCTGGAACAAAGCTGTGAGGTATTCTTGATGTGGGAAGCACCCTTTTGTGAAAATACCCAAATATTCAGTGACTCAGAAAGAGACAGCAAGAGCAAGCTGAACTATTCAGACCAGTAACGAAATAACTGCGGTGGCAGCTCTGGGTTCCAGTGCCAGCGCCGGAGATGTTTTTGTATGTTTTATGCTAAGCAGATGTTAGATCCAGCAAACAAGTAGTCCCTGAAGCCAGAACTGGGGGAGCCACATGACTTGCTGCCTGCCCAGTTGAGTGTCCTGATCTCAGACTCTTTCTAGCTGAATTTATATTCCTGTCCTAGAACAGAGAATAATCTTGCTCTGCTCGTGAGAGGGGGAAGTTTGTTTTGTCTCAGCTAGAAGAAGGTTTTGAACCTGGATTTACTATATTCTTACTGAATCATTGAATTTGGGGCAAGGGTAGGACAAGAGAGGAGAGAAATACCATTGCTGCTTTTTCTAGCAGTTATAGTTTTTGTGCAGCCAGGTTTCTTAGTTTTGCTTTAAGTGCACCTATTGGATCCAGGTGCTGATGAAGGTGGAGAGATTTGCCAATTTTATGGATCCCAGTGGATTTTAGGCAGGAGATTAGAAGCATAGTTTCTCAGCAGTTTTCACACTCGACAGAAGCAGAATTCAAGCATCAGAATGGGAGTAAGCGTATCAGAAGGGTATGTGTCACAAACTTATTGAAGGGAAAGCACAAAGTAGTGTGAGTTAGGGAGGCCCAGCCTAACAAGAGCGCAGTAAGTTAGGCTAGTGTGAGGCAATTCAGCTCCCAGTCCTGGGTTGCATGGCATCGTTCTCCATACTGTGGATGTACCTGATTGGTCTGGCTTAAGTTGGCTCAGATATCTCCCTCGGATGTTTAATTAAGACCTGGTGACACACCCTTAACCACCCAAATCCTTTAATGTCTGATTCATCTTTTGTAACTGATTTCACTGAAAAGTTCTGGAAAAAATAGAATAAAGCAGCAGCTAATAAGAGCAATGGCTTTTAATTTGCATTAATAAAAGAACATTAAAACAAAAAAACAAAGACAAACTTAAATTCCATTTGAGTTTTTTGTAGTGACATCTCAACCACTCAGGCTTTGCTTTCTTGGCTTTTAATATTACCAGAGCCCCTTAATAGTGTATAATAACCTTGTAATACGTATTCACTCGTAATTCATTCAGTATGTTGTTCTTAGTGTAACTGGTAAGCATGTAGTGGTGTGGAAAATACCACCTTTAAAGAAATGTTTATCCCAGGATCAGGCTTTTCTGCCTGATTGGATAAGCAGAGATGTAGTTCCTTAAAAAAGTCTTTCACATATTTCTGTGTACGCAAAATGCTTTTTATGTTTAAGTTTGGGATGGTCTGGGAATGAGTCGGGGAATTACTAATTCCACTGCAAAGTCCATTTCTGCTTTATTTAATGATGGATGTCCAACATATTTCTTGTAAAGCTTTCAAGTATAACCACTGTAGTGAAAGGATTAGTGTGTATTTATGCTAATGCCCTTTATTAGGTGAAATCAGAAATGGCTAATTGTATGTCATGGGCTCCATATTTCTAATACAATGGAAACTTTTTTTTTCAGACAGTAACACCTGTTTCCATAGAGGCATAATTTGAATCACATATAACCATAGATTTATTATATTAGTTTAAAATCCTATTAGCATACGTAGATTTTTAGATACAGTGGAGATTTTCAACACCAGTTAAGGTATAATTTCTTTCTTTTGCAAGCAATTTCTGAGGCATGAGCACTAATAGGATTTGGTTGTTTTCCAGCCTCTTCTGCGGACAGTGAAGACTCGATTTCATTAAAAGTAGTGGCAAACAATAACATTTCTTTTAATTAGATGATCTCACGATTTCCACACATATTTGTTCTGCGCATTATTGTTCGTTGGCAAAACTTTGCTGCTTGGTAGCGTGTGAAACCATATGTCTCAATAACATCTTATGGCAGGTGAGGGAGGATTTGCAAAACAACATTTGCTGACAGGACACAATGCATTTCACTTTGATGGGGAAGTTTTCCTTAGTGAACTTTATGGCTTAGTTTTCTCATGCAAAGTCAAACCTATGTGAGGCTTAGTGGGCCTTGCAGGTCTCTCTTTAACTCAAAGAGGAGTTGTGTGAAGCCCAGTCTGACTAGCACAAAGTACTGTGTGTGCAGCTCATTTCTTCATCACTACTATAAGACCTTTCAATGCCTGTAGCACGTGTTTCTGTTTCACATTCTTTCCACTTTTCTAACAAACAACTGTTAAATCGGATTTTATTGGTCTTCTATGTGCAGCTCAAATGCAGATCTTCCCCTTTGAGGTTAGCAGAAATGATTACAAATAATTTCAGACATGGCTTTTTCACTAACTCTCCAGGGTTTAATATTTCATTTTAATTTTCAGCAGCATTTCGGGATGCAAGCTGAAGAGGGGGAAAATTGACAAATAGCAGTCAGTCTTCTTAAAGACTTTTACAACAGCATGAAGTAATAATACTTTCAGTCAGATCCACTTTCTTCAATTATTTTTTTTTTTTTTTTACTGTCATTTACACTTTTGAGCAGATCTCAAAATATGCAGAGAAACTAAGGAAAGCATTTCTGGGTTTATAAATGGTCAGCTGGAAGGCCAGAAGAGAAAGCAGATCAAAGCAAATAGCTGGAGGTAACCCTGCAGAGTTCTTAAATAGGTGAGTAGCTGTAGGCGTTGGACCCACTGACTTTTTCAGTGTCATACCAAGCACCTGCTTCAGTGTTTTGCTGGTTCAGTACCTCAGTGACCTGGGTGAGAGCACCAGGTGCAACCGATGTCTAGGACGTGAACTATGTAGGCAGCTTCTCAAGTATACTGACATGGCGAGATGGAGAGATTGCCAGTAGATTTATGACTCTTAGTACTTGGTTCCCCCACACTCCCCTCCTCCAGTTATAACGCTTTTTCTTTCCATCCCAGGAAAGGCTCAGGTACACATCTTGATTTTGATCTTTCTCAGTTTCAGCACAGAGGTGGTGTGATTTCACTGACTCTAAATGGAGCTTGTTCTGATTTACAGTTGTTTGCATAGGACAAGAGTCAGCCCATTAAAGTGCACTGTGGAGGTTTGCCTTATAAAAACTTAATGGCAGCAGATTTGACAGAAGGGGGAAGGGAAGAAGAAACATTTAAGACTATTTATTAATCAAGAATTCCAGGAGTGAGGCTTTTCTTGCCTTGATTCTGGCAAATGTACAGATGAGAGATACTGTGCAGGGACTGTTTCTGCACAAACAGAGAAAGCCCTTTAAATGTAAACATTTGAGCAGCTGGCATGGGAGATTAGTGCAGCAGTGGCGGGAGGGGGGTAATAGTGGATAGTGGTGCTGTCTAAATTTAACAAACGTTAAGCTAGGTCCTTGTTCTAGTTGAAGGATTACAGGTCAGAAAGACAATATCAAAATACTAGCAATTGTACAAGACAGTCAAGGTCACTAACTAGTATTTATTTAAAACAACTTGCCTTTCCAAAGTTGTGACTCCCCCAAAAAGGGAAAAAAAAATGTTTTGGGAGAAAATGTTCTATGCAACTGGCTTGAATTAAGGAAAAAAACCAAACAAACCCCACATTTTATTCTGTCTATGGAAAGGCAGTGCTTTGTGACTTCTTAATGTTTTTTCTTTAGACTGTGAACTGTCTTAATATAATTTTCTACTTTTAATTTCCTGTGGCTGAATATTATATCAAAAGAAAGCATCATGCTGATGGTGAAAGTAGTGTAGGGCCTGTTAGCTTTGTAAACATGTGTTCATATGCTGTTTAACATCACCTGGGGGGGGGTTCTGTTTTGGTTTTTTAAACCCTCACCTAATAGTTACACAACTAGGCTATACATCAGGATATCTGATCATGCATTGGGGTTTTTGGTTTTTAACTTGTGTTTTGATCGCACTTTTAAAACAACTCCTTGCCTGTTAGCTGTGATCAGATTCATACGTGTTTTGTTGGAGGTGCTTTACTTTCTTTATTTCTTTAGCAGTAGAGACTAATGTATGGGTTTCTGAGCCAAATTTTGTGTTTAGAAAATCAGAGCTATGTGTTGTGTGCTGAAATTGTTATGATTTTCATTGAGTTTGAAAGGATACTGAAGAATAAGATTTCCTGGAGAAATGACAACAGCAGTGTAGTTTAGAGCATTACTGTCTTTTGGCATTGTAAAGTTAGAGTGACCATCCGAGACTTGATGCAGGACTCACTAGAGCCAGTGGAAAAATTCCTCATGGTTTCATCTGGCTTTGGACCATGTCTTCATGAGTTGTTGGCCATTATCTACACTGGGCCATTTAAAAATCGTTCTTTCTTCTGGTCAGGTTCTCTTTTGCATGGACAAAGGTCCTCTGGCACTTTCACTGTCATCTTTGAAAAAGTGAAGATTTTTGGTGGACAGTTGACACACATAAACCCTCGAAGCTGCTTTAATTTCCACAACATTTTCTCACTAGGCAAGGAGAAAACCCCAAAGTAAACATGTTAAGTCTTGTAGAAGATGAATTGCAAACAGTGGCAAAGGAAGGGAGTGGCTTTCACCAACCAATAATTTGTTGCAAAAGCAGGTTTTTCTTTATCTGAAGCAGTGCATACCCAGAGAAGTAAGCAGAATTCTCAGTATGGCTTGCCCTGTTTAAGCTATAATTGTGCCAGTGAAAGTCCGAGCGTAGGTATATGTTGTAACTATTTACGCAGTTTTTAACTTCCCTGTCACTTAAATTTGGGACTATGCTTGAAAAGTTTCTGCCACAGCTCCTTGCTGGGGAGTGCACTCCAGTGCATTGGAATACTCCAGTTAGCAGCAATAAATAGATATGAGAGCTGTGATTTATTAATTTTTTTATTATTTTTTTCAGTATTTCACAGTTAATTCACAAAAAAAAACAAGTCTATACACAGCGGGAAAATTAATTTCTTAGGAATAACAAACATTTTATAAGATAGGCTCTGGTGTCCTAAGGGGATATAGTACTGAATTTTTAGACTTGGAGAAACTTAGCCGGCTACAGTATACTGCAAAGAAGGATAAAAATACAAAATTATAGATATGTATATGTATATTAAGTGGGAAAAGGCTGAAATAACTTGGGCTCTGGCACACCTGTACTTCCGGTCACTTTGCAGTATCCTATATTTTCACTTCATTTTTATTTAGAAGGTGGGGTAGCTTAGACAAAGTTAGAGTTAAAAGGATAATAATGCATGCTCACAATAGGAAAAAATAAGAAGGGCAAGGATGTTTGAATATTATTTAAGAAAATTCAAAGGAGTCTGCATCTTTGTTCTTAAGCTGTTCTTCTGTGCCCAGTTATTGAACTTGTGTGATTTTTGGCAGCATGTTCAGGATATTGATTATCCTCCTAAGAGGATAGCTTTCAAAGAATCCTTCAGGATGGAGAAGAAGCTTGGATCTGAATTTCATGCTCTTGCAGGGTTGAGGTCCTGAAATTAATTTCCTTGTGACTTCTTTGGAGTATAAGCATATGTATTTTTCTATCCAGATTGTTCATCTCCTTTAATGGAACAAGCTTCATTTCTGTAGGTATTGATCTGTGGGTATTGTGAAATAGAAGATGGATGTGCATGACACCTGGATGTGCTCTATCCATTGTCCAGCAGGAGAGTGTTGTCTTTGAACCTTTTCTTCACCCCTGTTCTCTCGTACCCTGTCCTCCTTAGTCCTTCTCTTCACCCTTGTACTTGTGACCAGTAATGTTGGTCTGGGACTAAATATTCAGCTGTTGTAATCCAAAATGGTTTGTTGGCATCAATACCTGAGCATCAAGCTGTGAGCACGATGTGTGAGTTTCTCTCTTTTAGGTTTTTTTTCTCTTCTGCAGCAAGCTGTCGTATATTGTTAAGGGGTTAGTCTGCTCCAGTGCTGTCCTTTGCAGCCAGAAATTCTCAACATGAAAGCTGCAGATGCAGTCTGGGGGCTTGCTTAGGCCACCCCTTAGGTTTTCAGGCTCAGCCTGTTGTACTCAGTGTACGTAAGTATGTGTACATACAGCCATCTGAAAGAGCTAATTGAACTAGCAAATTTTGTGTGTGTATTTGTACCTCTGTTTGTATGTAGCTACATGTATGTGTACACACAGACTATATGCACATACGTGCACATATGTAAGAGCTAATTGAAACAGTAAAATTCCTGGCTGTTGACTTCTGATTCATGTTGCTAGAATCCTCATAGTGACTCTGTAATTAGGATTTGTTAACATTTGCACTAATTTCAGAGTTCAAAAGCTGAGTTGTTCTTCTAATTTAAGTTTTAAAATCTTCAGAGCTTGCACTGTTTTTCAGTAATATCTTTGGCAGTATATTATCATTAAAAAGTGTAAAGCTTCCTTTTTGAAAATGTGCTTTGACAGTTGGATATTTTTATTTGTCTCCCTCTAGCTAAGCACCTACAGTTACCATAGACTTCAAAGGGAAAAGTAGTTGCACAACGTCATTCTAAATTAATAAAGCATTTGTGTCAGAATCGGATTATAGGGATTGGAACTAGAACTCAGTTCTTTGAGCTCTCTTCAAATCAGAGCAACTCCTTTGACTTTAGAGAAGTTCTGCAGATCGTGGTGAAAATTTGCCTTTGAATTTCAGTACAGATTTCTGCCATTCATCAACAGCTCTAAGAAGTACAGATTTTTCAGAGGCTGAAAGTCACGTGTGTTAGAATTCCAACAGACACTGAAAGATTATGAGAGTTAATAATTAATGTCTTTTCTCTGGAAAACTTGCCTAAAGAAAATGTTTTCATTAAAATGGGGAAAAACACTTTAACTGGAATAAAAATAATTTCAATAAAACCCAGAAATAATTTCTTCAAAACCGAACAAATACACACCCAAAAAGTTCATGCCAGGAAACTATTCCATTCATAATTCTGGTCCCCATAAAAAATGGCTATACAGACATTTAGAGCAGATACTTTTAAAATTGTATGTTTTATGCAAAGTTTCCATCTCCTCCTCCTCCAGTAAAAATGGGCATATCTACAACGAAAATACAATGAAGATGATAAATTCTAGTGGTTTTATAGTTCCTATATGTTAAAATAACTTGTTGTACAAGAAGTTCTTGTCAGTAATTTTTCAAAGTATTTTGAATTTCAGAAGGACGTATATTGCAAATATAACAACTCCTATCATCAATGAACCAAACACATTAGCTAATTGATTTGAAAGAGTTAGTAAACCCAGAGAAAATAAATCAGTATTGCAATGATGAATTCATTTTGTTCAAGACCTCTGATCCTTTTTGTGGTTATTTATGGTTGATGAATGCTTAACACCAGTGGAAATTACAAAAATGATTTTTTTGTTGTTGTTGTTGGTCTTTGACCTTTTGAACTCCCTGTTTCCTGAAGTCTGTTGCCAGGGCATTAATAACAACAGGTTTTAATTTTCAGCTTGGTTGTTCAACACTGTTTGATTGAGTTAATCTGTTTTCCCATAGTGCTGAAGTGTAAGTGAAAGGAGAAGCCAGCCTTTTTAGACTTACAGAAATCTGGCTTTTTCTATCCTCAGGCTTCCAAGATTGCTCTCACTAGATCTGCTAATGGCCTTCCAAGGCCAAGTGTAAATAGCCTCTTTTCAAATGTTCTTTCTTTGTTTTCCTTCTGGCTTGGTATTTTCCTGTCTTCTTTCTATACTGAGTTTGAATTGAATTTTGAAGTCTGTGTGATTTTTCCTAAGTAAGTCTTTTTTTTTTCAGGTTTTCCTTAAAATGCATTTTTCCACTAGGGTCTGTCATTGGTTTGTAGGCAATTTTTTTGGTACTTTTTAAAATGTTTCTTTGGTTATTTTCTTCTGTTCTGCCTCATTCCCTATCTTAGGATGCATTAAATCCATACCACAAAAATACTTATTACGCATTCACAAATCTATATGTTATTCCCCTTTCAGTACTAAAACTTTACCAGTTTGAGTTCTGTTCATGTGACTCTTTCCCCACTGTCTCCTTCGCCATCTTTCTGGGCTCATCTCAATGAGCAGCCATTGAGTTTTCTTGCAGAATACAGTTTCCATCCTGCACAGTCTCTTTAGTTCATTGTTCCTTCTCCAGGATATGAGCCAGTACTCTTGCCATCATGTTCACTGAAGTCTTCTGCTTTTTGTTTTGCTACTTTCCTTTTCCAGATTTTTGTCTTTGAATTTCTGCAAGGACTCCCACTCTGATCAAATCTGGTGTTCATATTCACTTCGTTTTTCACCATAATGACTGTGGTTTTGTTTCTCTCCTCACTTCTTCCTGTGTTCTTTCCTACTTATTTTTCATCTGCTTTTGTACCACTTTGACAAATATCCAAAAGAAACTTGTAGTGTTTTCCACATTTTTTCTCATTCCCTTTTATAATTCACCAAACTCCCTGCATATCTCTCATTACAAGCCTGCCTTCTGTCCCCATTTAATGAGACATTTAATCTTTAAAAGATAGCCCTTATCTTTATGAATTTTATATATAAATTGATTCTGGTACTTTCCCAAAATTATATTTAAAACAAAAAGACAGTTTTCTAACAAATGAGACACAGAGTTGTCCACACACTTCCAAAAGTCAAGATATAAACAAACCTTATACTAAGCATCTGCCATCATCCCAGACCATGTCATCCATTATGCAGCTTGACTGTGGAATTCACTTTAGATTGCATCTGCAGCCTGCACTCGTACCTCCCACCAAAGTGATGGACAGCAATGTTGGCATTAAGCTAAAATGTAGCACAGAAATTATCCAATGCAGAAATGTTGTCTGCATGTTGATGAGAAGTTTTTCTCATCAGGAATGTGTTGCTCAAGGAAGTTGTGAATGCTCCATCCCCAGCAGTGTTCAAGTCCAGGCTGGACAGACCCTTGGGTGACATGGTTTAGTCTGAGGTGTCCCTGCTCATGGCGGGGGGGGGGGGGGGGGGGGGTTGGAACTTGATGATCTTTAGGTCCTTTCCAACCTAATTATTCTATGATTCTAGGGTTTATGTACAGGGAAATTGAGAATCTGGTGCAAAGCAGAATATTAAATGGAAAACCTACTGACTTGTGTGGTTATGAGCTGAAGTTTTCTTTTTTGAACATATGCCTACTTGCTTTGCCACTGACATTTGTTCAGAAGAGAATGGTCAGCAACCCAAGTTTCTTCCACTTGTGGCTGAATAGATTCAGAGTTCAGCAAAACAATTTTTCATCCTTTATAGGACATGCAGTGACAGAAATTAAACAAATGATGCATTAGGAAGATCTGTAGCAAGTGTGTTTTCACTGCATTGAGGCTGACTTGTCAGTGCTAACAGCTCTGAATCAAAGGAGTTTCTTTTCTTCTAAACAAGTTGCTTAGCTCTGATTCACAAAGTTCACTGGATACATGCTTGATGGTTACTGCAATGACGTCAGTGTCCAGCTTGATAGGAGAAGACACAAATGATTTATGTGTGCCTTCCAAACATTGATTTATACACTTCGGTCTTCTCATTAGCACCAGTCAGCATTCCAAGTTGTTGAAACATGGCTCTGTCTTCCTTCCCTCTGTCCCACCATTTAAAAAGGGAGTGTCTACCTTCTCCTGTCAAGAAAGGTTATTTTTGTTCATTATTCATTTGATACACCATTATCACTACTAGTGATACTACTTTTTATTAAAACTACGAATTTATTTGGAACAGACTGTCACTTAAACTCAAATGTAAATCAAGTTAGTGTCTCTTCACTTCTCTGTGTGTATTGCTGCAATGGAAAAAAAGCATTGCATCCATTTCCCTTGGTACTATGACTGTCACTTTCATTCTACCAGGGAGACTTCTTCAGCTTGAAATGAGCGATTTGGGGTAGCAGCAATAGACAAAGGTTTTGCTAAGTGTGAAGTGTAGTGCAACTTGGGAAAATGTGAAGAGCAAGATGTGAAAACAGGAGGAATTATTTGAAGGAAATACGTTGAATTTTAAATCACTGAAGGTGATTTAAAAGTTTCTATTCTTGAAACATTCAGGAATCACATTTATAATAAAATCTCTGAATATATTATATACATATATATATATATATATATATATATAAAAAAAAACCACATTGTTGATTTCATATATCTGTATCCCACTGCTTTAGATGTGCCATGGTAGTTTATTCACTTTAGGAGAATTCGCAGTAAACTTGTGATCTCAGACTGGCTGAATACTGAGGGAGGTGGTAGTAGTAGGTGTTACTGATATTAGCACTTAGGCTTGGCTTTACTACATCAGACTATAAATATAAATTTGCAAGAATTTACAGACATGTTCATACTTAGCTGGAATGCATGTATTCCCAATCCATGTTTTCTAACCTACAGATGATTTTAGTAAAAAGTTAGATTCCTGAATATCAAAGTAGACTATTTGAATGTTCATAAAAGAAACAATCAACTTACTTGTGGTTTTTTCATATTCATTCAGCATCCATCTGATTCTCAGATGGAGAAGGACTTCTGAATATTGCTTCACACACAAGAAGTTTAAGAAACACTAAAGAAGGTTCTTGGAAGCTCTGTCTGGTTGGGCACCCTCTTGTGCACTGTCCTCAGTGTAGTGCACAGGGTTTGAGTTAATACCCACACTTATTCCCTCTTCGAAATTCACAAACAGTGAATTGAAGCTTCTTGGTCTGTTTCAGAAAGCTTTTTCCCTGGAGGCTTCTACTTTTCTAGTTCCCTCCCTTAGGTGGTTGTTCTTTCAGCTTTTCTACTGCAAAAGAGGTTGCACACCACAGGAGGTGTGAAGTGAACATAAATCAGTTGGAGCTGGAAACCAAGGTCATGCTCCTAGTTGTAGAGGTGCTTTACATCATGTGACCTTACTTAAGTAAGGACAAGAAGTAATCAGATAAACTTCTAGGAAGGGAAATTAAGGTGCAAGGGAAAAAACTGTAATGATAAGGAGTTAAAGTTAAAAAGTTAAGCAGTAAACCAGCATAATTGCAGGTGGTGTAGACCTGTGTCATAGGAAGGTCTTAGTAACCTCTGCAATGGCAGATTGGTCATGCTACTTCAGTGCTGGGAGGTAACATAGATGACTTTTTAAAGGAGGTGACCTCCTTGCACCTGGCACTGCTAGTATTTCTGTTCAACAAACTGAATTAAAATGAGAGGGAATGTGGTCAGCTATGGTGAGGGAGACCTGGCAGGAGCATGGGAGAGGAAACATTCTTAGGCATTTCTAATTCTGGCTATGTTAATTGTGTCCACCAAATGGGTCCCGACCACAAGATCTGGAATTGTTAGCTAGATACTACAGTAGACTTGTACAACCATAAGATAGCGCCATAGTTGTACAAACTTAAAAGTATAACTCAAAACTTTTACAGTAAAACGTTGAAAGCCTACTTGCCAGACATACGAAATCATCATGGTACTGCCTGTACCAGTTATTGTTGTGGAGATGAAATAGTTGTTTCTCTTTTAATATTGTGATGGGTGACCAGATTATTTCGATGTCAAAATGCAATTAGAAAATAAAGCAACATAAATAAATTGCATAAAAATGCCTTTTTTCTTTTTTTTTTTTCCTTTTTTCTTTTTTTTTTTTTTTTTTACTTCAGAGCAGGAACTTTCCCTTTCTGTATGGAAGACTGTATGCAAGTACCAGAATCACAAGTTGTCGTGGTTTAAACCCAACCACAAACCTCTTTTACTCATTCCCCCCCTTCTTGCCCTCCCCCTGCTCCTGGAGGGACGGAGAGGAGAATCCTCAACCCAGGACACAAGTGCTTCAGGGAGTACAAAACCCAAACCGTATTCAGTGTAGCTGGTTAGAAAGGCAGATCTGAGTAGTTAGATTTTGTTGGGTTTTTTTAAACTATGTCTGCAAGCAGTCTTATGACCACAGTATTATGCTTTGGTGTGGAAGCAGAGGCTTGGATTAATTCAGTTTTGGTGTTGTCAGTTTTAGTTCTAGTATAAGGAATTTCAGAATCATGTCAAGGGAAGCAGCCTCTGACTTCAATTTCTACAGTAGATCTGACATAAACTACCTAGTGTTTCAAATGGTGAGATGTAATCACTTGTGGTGGTGTCATTCAGCAAATCCATAAAAGTTTACATCAAGTTTTGACATTTGGAGTTTGAATGTCCAACATGCATAAATATTCTTCCTGTCACTGGGTAGATGGATTTGTCCGCCTGCTCCAAATCTTAGCTTTTGCGTTTACCCATGGTAAAAAAAACCCACCACCAAACATTATTTCCTGTATAACACTTTTATTCTTACATTTTGTCTCTGTTTTGGAAAAAATAAAACCCCTTTTTGCTGATACATAAGGTACTTTGAGTGCTTAAAAACAGCTCATTTGACTACTTTTCATTTAAAAACTTCTCAGAAGGAAATTGAATAACAAGACTGGGAGTCAAATATGTTGAGCTTTGGCAGAGAGCTGCGGAAGAAGGGCCTGGCTGTAGCAACCTCACAAGAAAAGAACTTGACATTTTGAAAAATTTTTATTGACTGGTGTGGACAGGGAACGGGAAGTCAGATCACTCTCACAGGCAAGCTGCAGTCTCTTCCTTGCTGACCTTTAAATGCCACTTAGTGTCATCAGAAAATCAAGGAAATGCTAATAACAGGACTTTGGGTAAGAGAGTTATGTATGAGGGATATCTTTTGAAAACAAACATGAGCTGACTTCCATTTTTATTCACATCTGTTTTTGTAAGATGCAATTCTCACAGCAGTGCACTTTTAATACATTAATCTTGCATTACTTTATTATAATTAAAATTTTCAGATGTATCCATAAGATGTCAGTTTTATAATTGCATTCTAGGTTGACCTTGGAACACAGACTGGCCTCTGTTTTAGGGTCTTAATCTAGCTTGTGTTGAGTTCAGGACGCTATGGACTTCTGTAGTCTTGTAGAAAGTTGACTTCTCATTGTCTTTTGAATGACTTGTATGCCTCAATGACCAGATTACTCTGAGTCTTTGTACTTCTGCATTTTTAACAGCTCCTCTTTGCCATTCCAAAAAGTCTTTGGAAGCTAGATTTCAGCCTCAAGAATTAGCAGTGAAAAATCCTAAAAATAAGCTGCTAAGCCCCAAAGAAAGCATCTTGTACATTAGAGAAAAAAAAAAAAAAAAAAAAAAAGAAAATTCCTTAGATTTCAGAAGTTTAATGAGAGGGAGAAAGCTAGCTGGCAAGTTCAACATGGAACAATGGATCCATGAAACCTGATGGCACTATATGTAGGCATTGTGTATTATTGCCTCCTTGAACATCTACTTCATGGAATTGAAATGAACTTAAGGCCATGGTTGTGACTCGGTACATGTTCAAGACTCTTGCTCAGCTAGAGTCTAACTTGACTGTTGACTGTGCTGGTGTATCTGTGTTTATGCTGGGTTTTCTTTGGCTTAATTGAAAAAAAATAAAAAGGGAAGAAAGAGGAAGCTATTTCTTTTCTCTTGCTACATTGCATTACTTAGTTGTTTTTTGAATTCCTAGGGAAGTGCTCTAATCCTAGCGATCTACCAGACACTGTGATTTTACAAGTTGGGAGACATTTTTGAAAGCTTGCTATTTAATTCATTGGCATGAATTTTCTTTTTCTGACATGATTTTTCTTTTTTTTTTTTCTTTCTCCCTTTTTTTTTCACAATACAGTTACAAAACACAGATTGTAGGAACTGATTTTGACTCTGAACAGAACATTCATGCTAACTTGTTTTTCAAATGAAACAGAGGATAAGGGCTGACTTTTTTAGCTAGCTACATTGGCTGCAACACTTCAGCTTGGCTTTCCTCTTATTACACTGCCGTAATTTGAGTAGTTCCACTGAAATTAATGCATTGATACCAAATTAAAATAACAAGAAATAAGAGACAGTTTGGGTAAGTGGAATGTACATACCAAGTCCCTGCAAGTTTGCTTAATTAATGTTGTATACTCCTAATAGTTGCCTTGCTAACCTGCCTGAACCCCAAACCTCCAAAATCCAGTGATTTGGAAAGAAGCTGCACTGCATCTAACACAACATAAAATAAAGAAGCTGGGTAAACCATTGTCTGTCTAGATTAGGTTTACAGCAAAAGGTGAGTCATGCCAAAACCACTTATGTCAGTGGTTTGTGTCCAATGTGTTGATTTTTTTCTTTTCTTCTTAAAGCCACTAGGAAGCACTACACGTTGAAATCTTGAAGGTCTGCCTTCATTTAGACAAAGCTCTCATTGCTGACTGATGGGGCTTTCAAAACGTTGTCCTACATGACAACTCTTTATTGTGTCATTTAAGTGTTACATTTTTTTTCTTGCATCTTCTGTGAGAAAATCCAAGCTCAAGAAAAACCGAAACAAAACAGATTTAGAATGGTTAGTTGATCATCACTGTATTCCTTCAAAGTGATCTGTTGTCTGGAAAAGGATTCTAATAGTTCTTCAGCCACAAGGCCTAGAGGTAGAATTGAATAGGATGCTAATTTAAAACTGGATATATCTTACCTTCTTAATGGTACCCTGTATTTGTAATTCTGTGAGGGAAGTCTTAGTGGGTTTTTATTATTTCTATACGTATTTAAATCTCTTCACAAAATTTCTTAACCTTTTTATCCAGCAGGAAAATCAAAGAACTGTCACAAAAGCATACCTATAGAATATACTTTAAAGTTATTTTGTTGTTTCATTTTATAATAATAAATTTTATAATTTTTTTTTTTTTTGTGAAAAAAGAAAACTATATTTCACCCTGTGAATTCCGTCGTTTCTTTAGGAGTAAACAAACTTTATTTGATAGAACCAGATACAGTGTGCACTGGAATGACTTAAAACTTGTAGGTTACAGATGAGGTCATTATTTTTGACACTGCCTAAGATACAGGGCCAAGAAAACAGTATATTTCTTTATAAGATTAGACCTAACCTTTTAAACCTCACCTTCCACTTTGAGCTTTTTTCTTCATTTGCTAAAAAGATGAAGCTGTTGATGCTATTCAGCTCATAAAAATTGTCAATGAAGAAGATGTAGCAAATATTGCTTGACATTAGCTAGTCAGAGAATACCAGTAGCATGCCCTGTTTGTGCTAAATAGACTAGTCCAAGATGAAGTCTGCTGTGCAGTGTGATGCATAAAAGATAACAGAGGTGTCCAGCCTGGTAGTTTTAACTCAGTGATGGTTATGTAGTCAGTTTTCTATCTGCATTTAGCACTTTCAGTTGCTGTCATAGGAATCTGTAAACCGTTGAACTTTACCAAGCAGTCAAGAACATGTACTACATAAATCTTTTTGCGCTGCTACATTTTTTTTTTTTTTAGCTTTTTATGCTTCATCAGTGCTTCCTCAACAGTTCTAAAATGAAAAGAATTGCTTTTTTGAGCTTGCTGCCCCCATTTTTTTAAATTTTTACATCAGATTGCACTTGGCACTTGTGGAAAGGAATTATCATGCCATGTCACTAATCAAATTCACTGAACTTACATTCTTACAGTAAGCCACATATCCACCACAGCAATGCAAAGCATTTGCCAGCACTTTCCAGGTTGGAGAACTTAGGTTCAAAGAATTACGTCTTTTATTTGGAAAGTGATGGGATTTGTGGCAGTCTCAAGTTTCCTACCTGTATGTATTTTTTAGTTTTGGACCAAATTCTGCCTAAGAGCTTTATGTCCTCAATGAGTGAATTTTGCAACTGCGGTTGCATGTTCTGTTGTGCTAAGAACAGCATTATCAGCCATGGTCATCAGCCTGTGCTTCCGGAATTGGTATCCTGCTCCAGCTCATGGTGGATTGGTATCTGGTGATTTCACAGAAGCCATTTCTGAGAAGCGACCGTCTCATAACTTAATTACTAAGTAAAATCTTTAATTTAATATGGATGCTTCTCTTAATTAAAAATAGCAAAAGGTGACTCACAGGTTTTGAGGGAAAAGTTTTTGCTTAGGTCTTTATTAGCAGATCCAAAAAATTAATTATGTTGAATCTTAGTGTCAAAACTAAATTAAAAATGCACATTTTCAAGCAGTCATGCTTCATAGTCTTTCCTATTGTAGATTTACTGCTATAAGACTGCATATATTTCTGTCTGTATATTGATATAAAAATGTATGAAGGCCTGAGTCTGAAATCAGTGAAATTTTTTCCATTGGTTTCATAAAGTGAGAACTAAAGTAATTTTTAACATTAAAGAATAATTAAATATTTTCTGCTTCTTCTTTCATCTGGGCTTATTAAAATCCAGAGTGGTACCTGTCCACAGGGCTTCTTTTGACCAGGTTAAATGCTTGTTTTCAGTAGATTATGAATTATTATGCTTGATCATGCATATTGGAAATTGATTACAGCAGAGTTTCTCTTCCATAAATCTGCAGAGAAGACTCCAGTAAACCAGGCATATTGATAATAAAATAGACAAGTCTGGGGCACAGACAGCGTGTGATTAATACAGTGTTCCAATTTACGAGCATATCTTGCTTTCAGAAATGTGTATTGCTTGTAATTTAAATACAGCTGTGAATGCATTTGGATAACCATAATGACGTATCCCGATGAAGTATGTATTTTAAATAGCAAGCAGCAGTACTGTTCCTGTCAATACTACTGTTAAACTGCAGTAGGTGCTTATCATGCAATTCAGCAGGTTTGGCAGAGGAACATACATGATTATTCATATCATTGTTTAAACAGTAACCAGATGTGTCTTGTTTTCCTTCTTTCTTTCTTTCCCATTGTTTTTAGAAAGTGATGTTAATCCAAGATGTTAATCCATTTACAGGGTTTTTCCACTGCACCAAATTCCCCTTCGGTGAATTCTCGTTCCAGTAGCCTGGGTTCATCACTGTCCCTTGGTAACATCTCAGGAATGACAGCAAACCCAGAAGTGAAAAAGCGCAGAGCACCTCCTCCACCAGTTGTGACACCTACATTGCAGAACATGCAGATGAGTGGACAAGAAAAGACAGCAGCGCAGGTAACAGTGACACCGCAGAATGAGCTTCTTTGCTTGAAGTGCTGGCTACCATTAGTTCATTTGTCAGAACTAACGTAATTCACAGATACTTTGGCTAGCCGTTAGCTGTGGCTCACCAAAACTCTTGATCTTACAAAATAAAATTACCAAAAGTCTTGGAGTTTTGTACATATTTACTGAGCTTTCTTGAGACTACCTCAAGTTTTATCCTGTGTCAGGAATCTTTCTGAATCATAGAATTATAGAATAGTTAGGGTTGGAAAGGACCTTAAGATCATCAAGTTCCAACCCTCCTGCCATGGGCAGGGACACCTCAGACTAAACCATGTCACCCAAGGCTCTGTCCAGCCCGGCCTTGAACACCGCCAGGGATGGAGAATTCACAACTTCCCTGGGCAACCTATTCCAGTGCCTCACCACCCTTACAGTAAAGAACTTCTTCCTTACATCCAATCATTTTGTGAGGTCTTAGGCTAAAATGAGAGTGAAGAAAAAACAAGGCAGAAAAGCTGGAAATTGTATAAAGTGACTTTGTATCCTTATTGGCCGGGACAGTCCTTAGAAATGGGTGACAGTTCTAGTGACTGACAAAAATCTCCATTGTACTTTTTTGCCCAGAAGCTTGTCAGGCCTACATCCCTGTTTCAGGTGCTGCCATGGGATACCAGAGAATCTGCTCTGCTTTCTGAGTCCTGCCATGTGACCTTTCAAAGCAGTGCTCTGGTTTTGCTTTTAGAAAAGGTCACTCTTCCGCAATCCAGTTATCAAGAATTAAACAGAAATGGGGGAAAACCTTTCTGAAGACCTAACCCTTTGAAAAGAATAGAGTTAAGGGAAAAGGAAATTGTTCTTGTTTTTATAGTGACGTTCAGGCATGTATGTTGTTAGACATGCAAAGCACATTAAGACTTTGGTTCCACCATCAACAGAAGTATTACATTCTAAATATAATACTGTAAAAGTCAGTATATAAAGTCATGCCAAATAAGAACACAAGGAGCCAATACCTTCAAGGTTGTGTAATGCAGACTGACTTTTATCTGTTTAGGACTTATCACCTCTATAGCAGACTGATCTTTTGAAAGCCGTCTTAGTGCAAAATGGAGTCAGGAATGAATCTTTCAAGTTCAGTATAGAGGAGGAGCCTAGGGCTCAATCTCACTCCCTGTGACTTGCATATCTGCATTAAGACGTATGGTAAATAAATGCCTTCTCCAGTGAAGCATTGTGCAACTAAAGTCAGTGCATGCTCTTCATAAAGGACTGTGGAACCTTATTTTCCCATTCTTAAGATCTTTAAAAGTATGATTGCTGGAATATATCAGTGGTTCATCTTTCAGAATTGGACTAGGTGCCTTTGAAATAGCACTCATTTATAGACACAGCTGAAGAGAAACAACAATGTTGCAATGTTTAGTGCACTTTTAAAAATTTCCTTTTGAAATTCATACTGTAAGTATTTTGATGAGTTTTTTTGTGTCCTCCAGAGGTAAACATTGTATTTGAAATAAATGGATCTTTTACTACAAAGGTACTATGGCGTTATAACTCTGAAGTTTATACAGGTATGATAGCCACAAACTATATAATTTTGCCATTCTCTTAGCCTCATCTCCCTGCAGTGTGGCCATGATATCTGAAATTCTGTTGCACAAAAAACCTGAAAATACAAACTCTCTTCAAGCAAGTTAACGTTTATATTTCCAGCATGGCTGCTGATAGATTAAAGTGCTAACTTTCTGAAGGCATTAGGAGGAAAGTACTTTATTTATCACAAGTAGCATACAGTACACTGTCAATTTCAAATTCTCTTTATCCTAAAAGAAAAACCATTTTGAAGAAGGGAAACAGATGAAGGTTGCATCAGAGGTCTTTCCATGACAGAGTTAATTTTGGGCAATAGAAATGTCTTGTGTAGTTGACAAAGCCAGTGAAGAGCAAAGTAGATTATAGGCACAGTTGTTAGAGTCTGGTTGCATCTGTTGGGTAAAGGACGTCTTTCTGAAAATTGTTGCATGGGTCAAAATATTAAACAGTTGTGGTGTGCCTCTGAAGTTCCTAGGCTGAAAGGTGTTCACAGGCTGCCCTGTAGTTTGAACAGGAATGTGTAGAGTACATTGGAAATGAAGCACAAGTTCCATGAAGCAATCGAAAACCAAGGGAAGAGATTAATTATTCAGTATTGTGTGGCAAGGTAGCAACAGAGGTATTGTTTATAAGGAAACCCAAATAGTTCTATTTTATCTACGTGCAGACTATCGAGTTTGCTGTGAAAATAGAGGAAAAAATCTCAGGGTGTAAGTTTATTTCTTTAGTTTATGGGAAAGAATTAGCAGTGATCTTTTTTTCAAGGAAGGACGTCAATTCCTTATTAATGAACTTCCTTCCATAAAAAGATAAGATGTTTGTTTAGAAAACTTTATTTATGTGCAACTGTTACTAACAGGAAGATCCTACAAAAGGGGAACATGTTTATTTCCAGTGAAGCTAGCACATTAATAGAAAATGAAAAAGCTAGTTCAGAAGGTTTTTTCTTTTTTAAGTATCTGATCCCATAAAGCTGTGGAGAAAAGCATTCTGTTATGAATACCTGTAGTTTGACTTCCCAACACAATAAGCCTGTTATTTTTAACCTGTTGTTCATCTCCAGAGCATTCAATTTTCTTTACATCAATGGATTCCTCGAGGAGTATGTATCTCATCTCCTTGCCTAGTGGTTGCAATCAGAAATTTCGATGTGTATGAAGACTGGGGTATTTTAATTTATGCTTTATATTTAGGTTTTCTCCAATATAATTTCACCATATTGCAGCTTTTGTTTCTGTGGGGCTTACAGTAATTTACCTCCTTGGGGACAAAGCCCCTGCAGTAACTTTAATTACTTTTTAGTGCAGCATCATTAGTTTTCCATGTCTGTTTGAAGGTAGTGTTCCCTCTGTAACTGTTTTAAATCTCCTCTAGAAAATACTTATTTCTGTTCAGAGCACAGCTGGGCAATGTTTCAGTGTGCTGAACATGCATTAAGTAGTTTGCAAAGGAATGCAAAGTCAAAGAAAAGAGTCTACAGATTTCTTCCCTGGAGATGTCCCCCCTGCTTTTCTTAAATATCTTCCAAGTGATGCTATTTAGGATAATGAGAAGTCACTTGAAAAAAAATGCTTCTCAAAAGAGCAGGGTATGGCAGCATTACCAATATGAAAATCCAGAAGGCTGCATACTTTAGAAGCAAGGAGTTTCCCTCCTCCCTTAAGTTGGCAGATCGAGCCCACACCATTCAGAAAGTAGAGCTGAGCAGTGTAGGAGACAGGAAAAACTGACTCTCCTTTGCAAACAATACCTTTTCTCTATCACAGAACTTTAGATGATGTGCTAGCAGAATTTGAAGTCTCCGTATGGTATGCACATTGTAAACTGAGTCCATTATAAAACCACACAGTTTTCAGGTTTATTTCCATGCTTCTATAGTTTCCTGGAGGTGCTGTAGATAAACTAACATACGTTCCTCTCCTCTCCATCCAGATCTCAAACTTGGGTTGCTGAGGACAGTTGTTGACTCCCCATTCTTGGTCAAGGGCATATCATTAGAGGAGACTACCTGCTCTCAGTGTTTGATCAAGGCAGATGTTTTGTCACCAGGAATAACTTAGCCATTGAAGAGGCTTACTCACATAAATAAGAAGGAATATTGCAGCCGAAAAGAGTCATAGGCTTGCTCAGATCATTGCTGACAGGTTTCTTTCTCCCTACTTCTAGTTTATTTTTGACCAATTCTATGCCTAAATGTTAAGTTCAGCTTTAAGAGAATCATTTTAACATGAACAAATATAAATGAGACTGTCATATGTTTTCTGGAGGAGAAAAGGTACTCACACTAAAAGTTTGCCAAATTTCTTGTTTATAAAGAGAAGATACTTTCAGTATTTGCTGTACATCTTATTAAATGGGAGGAAATGTAATATGTAGAAATGAAGAGGAAATACTATTTTTGCCACCTTAGTTGATTTCAAATACTGACCACCACACAGGGTTTTTCTTTTTTCTTTTTTTTTCCCTTTTCAAGTGTTTCTATACTTCTGTTGGAGATAGCAGCCTCCTGCGATGTATGTTCCTGTGTTCCCAGTACATATTGCACTTGAAAGAATTATGATTCTGCTGGCAATCGTTGTTAGGAGTGCCACGGAGCTGGCAGGACACTGGGTTAGGCATCCTAGTCATATAGTAGCATTTTCATGCTTTTGGTAGGGATGCTTTTCTCACAGCAGAATTTGTGATACAGTACTATTCACTGTCCTTTTATACATAAACCAATATATGATCAAAAGCTTAGGTCCCCTCTGGTTAATTGAGCATTTTAAGATTATGTCAAAAGAAGGAGGTACTCTAGTGAAATGTCCTGCTGAAAGCCATTGAACCCATATGCAGGCAACCTCGCAGGCTTAAAATAGCATTTCATTTTGTTCAGCTTGGAGAAGAGAAGGCTCCAGGGAGACCTAAGAGTAGCTTCCAGTACCTAAAGGGGACCTATAAGAAATCTGGAGAGGGACTTTTTACAAGGACATGTAGTGACAGAACAAGGGGCAATGGCTTTAAACCAAGAGAGGGAAGATTCAAATTAGACATTAGGAAAAAATTCTTTACTGTGAGGGCGCTGAGGCACTGGCACAGGTTGCCACCCAGAGAAGTTGTGGCTGCCCCATCCCTGGCAGTGTTCAAGGCCAGGTTGGATGGGGCTTTCAGCAGTCTGGTCTAGTGGAAGGTGTTCTTGCCCATGGCAGGGGGGGTGGGACTGTACAATCTTTAAGGTCCCTTCCAACCCAAACCATTCTAAGATTCTGTGATTCGATGGCATGGAAATGACCACAGCATATAGTCAAAACATACCTGGAATTCATTCTGCCAGCAAGAGCCATGGAATAATGTTCAAGTAGTAAAAATAAGGGACAGGCAATGAATGAAATATGTGAATGAAATTTATATTGAAATCATTATTAACATACTAAATTTGTTCAAAGCGTTATTAAACCATAGTCTTACCCAGATTTCCAGAATCAGTCCCTGGATTTTCAGTTCTCAGATTTCCCATGTGTATGTGTCTATGCTGCAGGCATGGACTTGGAAGCCGCTTGAAATGTGACTCATTATCTTCTTCAGAAGTAAAATGTATTCTAAAACAGTGGCCAAGTTTTTTAGAAATGGTTAGCTCAGCTGTCCATAATTAGGAAGCTGAGTTTGTAGCTTGATGTTTTCTGAACTTTTAAGATGTCAGAAGCTACGTCTGGTTGCTCAGCAACTCGGTATCTGGCCACTGTGATTTTAATATCATATTATTTTTCACTATGCCACCTTCTGTTGCAAAAGGAGTTTAAATTGAGATTGTTAATATAAAAATATGAGCAAAGCCAGCATTTCTTTCACTAATGTTCCCCCAGCACAGCAGGGTTTGGGTTTTTTTTTGCACAGATATATTTCTTGCATGTTTGCACAAAATGATTATTATTCTTCCACCTTACTTCTTCATAATTTAATGCCACGGATTTGTGGTTAGCTGACTGCAAGGATAATCTTGATCGGTATTAAATCACACTGTTACTGTTGTTCTCCTCAGGTTTTCAAAATGACACATTTTCCTGTGGCTGTGAATTAATCTGTAAAGCAATGAATACAGGTCCTATAGAACAGTGTAGAGTAAGGTATATTCCTAATATGCACAGCTGTTTCAGTAAGGATGCCATCAGTAGAGCTGTCCATCTGTGTGCCCTGTGAGTTAAAGTTTCCTAAATCTGCTTTGAACCTGGGTTTTTTGGATGAATCTGTTATTTCAGATAGTAACAACACTGCAGTTGGCTTTCCTTCTGAGAAACAGATGAATGCTTAGAAAGAACCTGTGTTTGTGTGGATGACAGACTTTTTTACTCACAAATTTTCTTGGACTATCAAAAGCATCGTTTTGTGGGAGAGGCATGATACCAGCAGGCACTGCAATTGTAGGAAAGTTGAGGGACAGAGCAAGCACAACTGGGTAAGAACATCTGCCATGGTTGCCTACAGAACTGGGATTTATCATAGGCAGGTGTCTAAAAACCTGCTTGATTAACATATGCTGTGAGCACCTCCGGAAGCACTAAACTCTTACCAGCTTACTGCCTTCTACCTCTTCCTTTGTGCATCTGCTGTAATTCATTATCATGAAAGCTTCACTCCGATAAGAGTCCTGTGTCCTGAGAAGAAAAGTTTCAGTTTGCTTTAGATTTGCCTAGTTGGTTGATCCTGCTTTTGTAGAAATTATTGTGGTTGTATTTGTGGGAGGGGTTGTTTGGATTTCATACTTCAGTGGAATAGCCTTATGCCGTAGGTATTTTCTTCCTTTTACCTTATGTTTTTTTTTCTGTATAAGGTGAATTCTGTATGAATTCTTGTGTTATACTTCTGTATAATGTGAAAGGTAGTGAGCAGTTCATGATGGATACCATCTGACAGTTGTATTCTGCTTAAATTAGGAGCCAAGAATTCAGTAAAAGGCTGGATGGACTTAGATTAGTTATCTCCCTTTCTTAGGTTACACCTAAGCCAGAAATGTCTACTAGAAGTCAACAAGATATGAGTGCATGGTTTTTTTATCATCTGTCAGAGAGGAAGGGAGGTTTCTTTTGACTCAGAGGTCTTCTGGGTGAGGTCTTCTCAACCTTTCTCTTATGACACATTTCCTTTCTCCCTTAAGTGTTCTGTGAATGTATTTTTGTTTTGCTTTGTTGTTTTTTTGTGGTTTTGTTTGGTTTTTTTTTTTTGTTTTTGTTTTTTTTTTTTGTGGAGCATCCAGAAGTCTCCTTTGAGAATAACAGATACTTTTTTCACATTCTGAGGAAGGATGCAATGAACCAGTTTCTGCTGTAGGAAAAAGCTGTTTTTCAAAATGTCTTTTACTTCTACAAAATGCTGCATCTTCTAGGTTACTTCTCTGGTTTTTATAAGTTCCCTGAGGATACGAAAGCAGGGTTTGTTCTGAAGGAGAAGGGAGAACACTTGACTGATTTTTTTAATGGTTTTTTAAATGTTGATTTAAAGTTATTTTAATAACTGGGTTTGTTCTGGTTCTGGTTTGATTTTCTTGTTGTGCACAAAGAAGTCCTGAAATGTGTATGCTGCGTGTTGTTTTTAAAAGCTCCTTAGCCTTTGATCATTAACTGGGGATATCATGAGTGTTAGCTATTATCTTCAGTTTTCACGGTAAACTTGCTAGAGTTCTCAGGTGATGTGTGGTATCTCTTCACAGCATTTTTGTGATGAGGGCAGGGATATTGAATCTTTATGAAAGATGCTTTTTCTCCAAAATTCCCAGAGTTCTTGAGATGATAGAGGGGTAGTACAGCTGCTAAGAAAACTTGTTAAGTCATGCTGTCTTCCTAGGTTTTATATTACAGTTTGAATGTTAGTTGCTGGAGTGCACATTGTACTGCTGTGCAATGCCAGACTGAGAGGCTGGGGACTTATACAGTTGGCATTGAGGCAGTATTCTGGTGAGGTCAAAGAGTAGCTGAGTCTCTCTGTGTATTAATACGGATATATATGTAGTTAATAGGTAAACCCGTAAAAATTGAGACTGCATCTGTTTCTCTGTATTTCATATCCAATTCATGTAGCAGTCACTTATTTTGGATGTACTAGGCTGTAAGTACTGCATGGTTATTATGAAACTTTTTGTTAGGCTTTGAGTATTCATCTCTCATTGGGGCTTTTATTCCAGTTATTCTGTCTGAAATTTTCCTTAGAAGCTTATTTACTTCATTTATGCATTTCTATAGATGTTGAGAGTTTATGGGTATGATGGGGTCTTTTGCTCCCAAAGACATCTATTTTATAAATAAATATATGTTTTATAAAGAAATCACTTATTTTGCCACACTGATGTAAACACTGCCTTGTGCTTTGGCTAGAGAGTTGCCTACTGTTCTCCTAGGATGGTAAAGCAGTTCAAGTTTGCTTTACATTTTTCACAGGTTAAGGTCGTCCACATAGGCAGATAATGAACATGGAGCTTGTCCAGTAACATAGATAAGGAACGTGCTTTAGTTCCTTTGTCTGAGGAGTGTGCTCTAATTCCTTTGTCTGAGCAGCAGCTGTGCAAAGTATTCTCAGGATGATGCACCAGAGACTGCAGTGCTGTCTGAAATGTAAAAGCTTGTACAAAATAGCTGTGTCTGTATTTAGTCTCTTTCTACTGTGTGGAGCAAAGAAATAGAGAAAATAGAATAATGTTGCTAAATGCTACCAGTGCCACATTTTGGGTTTTCATAAAGAAATTCTTAGGAGTTAAATACCAACTCTCACTTTTTCTTTTTCTTACAAAGTTTGAGGGAAATAAAGAAAAATATAAGTCTCCCAACATGGCTTATACTGGAAAAATTAACAGAAATGTAATAGAAAATTTAACTAGTTGTCATCTGTGAAGATAATGAATAGGGTAAATGTAGCTTTAGTAAAACAGAAACCCTACCTTACAACTCTCTTAGAGTGCTCTTGATGCATGCAGCAGACAGATGGATATGTGTGATCTGGTTGATACAGTCTGTCTGGGTTTCTACAAAGCTTCCACAGAATTCCCTCACCAGGGATTTCTTAAGGAAATCAAGTCTCCATTCCATAAGGAGGAGGGTCATTTTACTCTTAAATAACTGACAGTAAAGAAAAGAGAGTAGTCATGGGTTAGGAGTAAATAATCTGCTCATCTAGTGGTGGAATGTTGCAACAGCTTTTGGGTATTTAAGGATCCATGTTCGTCATATTAAGAAGTAACCTGGAAAAGACAGTGAAGTGACAGTTTGTTGCTGGTACTTGAATTATCCAGATAGTACAAAGGCTGAGAGAGAAACTGTTGAAAGGCCTTATGAGATTGACTGCTGGCAGCACTTGCAGGTGAAAACAAGTAAAATTCTATGGATGTGTGAAGCGATATACATGAGAAAAACACCACTCTGAATTTTCCCTAATACCTGGTAAAATACTGGTCTCTAAGGTGGCAGTAAGCAGTTAGGATTAGGATCATAAGACATACTTCTTTGAAAAATGTCAGCTCAAAGATCAACAGCAATCAAAAAAGCAAATCAGATGCAGAATGTTTTAGGGAAGGAAAAGAAGGTAAAACCAGAACTTTATTACGCCACTGTATTGTGAGCTTTATCATGCCATCTTAAATGCTACGGTAGTGTTCCCCTTGTTTCAGATTTTCTGTATTGCAGAATGGGAAGAGTCTCATGGAAGGGCATCAAGTGTAATCGAAGGTGTAGAGTAGCTTAGTACAGAGACAACTAAGTAAACCATTATTCTTCATTTGACTCTTCATTTGAGATTTGACTATTCAACCAGCCATTACAAGAGCATGTGAAGATAGTAAGAATGAGGCAAACCCTACAAAACCAGTGTGTGGTTCTTTATGCAAGCAATAGATCCATGGAATGCCTTGCCGGGTGTTGATGTGGGTGCTAGAAGTTTTCTTAGGCTCAAGAGGAGAATGAACAAATGCTGCAAGGATGACCAGTCTGTGTGAATCTTTAAATATAAACCACACCAGGAAGTCACCAATACGAAGATGGTTGGTAGATGTAAAAGTACTAGGGAGGAGGTAGTAGTGAATATACCTTCCCTTTTCTTCTGCTGCCCTCCAGGTGCTTGCTGCAGTCTGATACAGAAGCCTGAGCAGAACCCTTGATCTAACCCAGTAGAGCTATTTTTGGAGAATACTGATGAGATTTGTATCTAAATATTTGTCTCATATGATCTGATACCACTCCAGGAAAGTCATTGGCAGCATTCTCAATGACTTCACTTGGTCTTCTTATCACTGGTAATTTGATAACGAGGCAACATGTCTCTTGTTAAAAACAGAAACAGCTGTCTTTGATTGCTAGTCCCAGTCATAGCTCTCTTTGTTTTGTGCTCGTAAGTGCAAAACTTTGCACTTGCTGAGTGAGGCTGCAAGTTTTGCAAGAAAATCACATGAGCAAAAAGAATTTTCCAGCATGAGCCCTAAAGCAACTTGCCCGGTTTACATGTTGCGACTTAGTATTGTAAGTGCAATATCAAAGAGCCCTACAGGACTCGGAGGGTCATATTTGCAGCCCCCTGGACTGCATCTCAAAATACTGAGATGCAGGTATGCAACTTAAATTACAGGTAGCTGGGAGCTGTGTGGGTGATGTCCAGTGCACTCTATTGGATATATGCCTTTCACTGACAAAATAAAAAGCAGCATGAAAGACTTGATCCCATTCTATTTGCAATCAATATCAGATCAACGTGCATGTCAGATATTCTCTAGTTTGCAAGTCCTCTGAGGAAAGAACAGTTGGGACGCTTCTGTCGTGTGCAGTGATGGGGCTATCGTTTTTCTTAGCAAATGATGGTATTTCTACCTTTCAGGAGTGTCCTGGGTTCAGTAGTAGCAGTTATTTTTCTCCTTCTTAGTAGCTGGTGCAGTGCTGTGTTTTGACTTTCAGCCTGGGAACAGAGCTGATAACACCAATGGTTTTAATTGTTGCTAAGTAATGTTTACTCTGACCAAGGACTTTGTGAGTCTCATGCTACGCCAGGGACGAGGGGAGGATGGGAGGAAGCAGAGACAGGACACCTGACCCAAACTAGCTAAAGAGGTATTCCATACCACAGCACGTCATGCCCAGGATGTAACGGAGAGTTACCTAGAAGGGCTGGGGCACTGTGGGGTTGGACTAGGTATCGATCGGTGCTCGGTTGGGTGGGTGGGGGGGCGAGTTACCGGTCGGCTGGTATTGGGGTGTTGTATTCTTTCCTCTTGTTACTTGCCTTATCAGTATTATTATTGGTGGTAGCAGTAGTGATTTGTGTTATACCTTAGTTACTAAACTGTTCTTATCTCAACCTGTGGGAGTTGCATTCTTTTCGATTCTCCTCTCCATCCCCCCGGGAATAGAGGGAGGGAAAGAAGGAGGTGAGTGAGTGGACGAGCTGTGTGGCTGGGTTTAAACCACGACAAGGAGATAGCAAATCAGATTGATCTTTTACGATGTGCTGCTTTCCTGGATCTATCCACTTGTGCTCAAAGGATTGGGCAATATTTCTTTAAGAAAAGTTTATAATGGTGGAGCTTTTCTTAATGACTTTCAGTTAATTGCCTTGTGTTGAAAAAAGCCGTGTACAAACTATTGCTCTTCATAGACATGAAATTCTGTGATGACATACCTTAAGAAACAGTCAGATGTGTAACCAGTCATAAACCTGAAAAATTTTATCTTTTTAGTATTTCCCCTGGAGCTGAACCTGGCTTGTGCTCTCCTATTGCAGATTTCATTATCAAGATGTACCAGAACCGGTAGTAGAAATAAGATTGAGTAGTACAAGAGGTCTATGGTCCTTAAAATGCCCTACATCACAGTAAATGCCTGGGAAAACAGAACACCAAACAAATAATTTCAATTTGAAGTTCCCTGTTCAATTTTCCCTAATGAGCTCTAAAGCTGACATTCAGTTAGCTGAATGAGAAGTATCCAGACTTGTTCATGTCTGACAAAACAACGCTCAGATGGCAAACATGAAACCAGCCAACAGAACATCAGATAGTACTTGCTGTGCAATCTTGATGCTTTATTTCATTGAACAAGTACATTATAGTTTTGATAAAGGATGCAGGCCTAATTTAAAAGAAAGTAGAGAAATGTGCAGTGATGACTGATGCTTTGTATGGTGCTCTACATGATGCTGTTATGTAAAGCATCAAATTTAGGAAGGCTCAAAAAAAAGCTGCTAGTAAGAGGAGTAATTTGTACTTCTTTTTATGAGAAAAACAGCTGTAAAAATTAATTCTGGTATTTGTGCACTTAACCAACATGTTAATTCTTTAAAAGTAGTTATCAAAGGCTGCAGCTAGATGACACATGCACTGCAGTAACTACTTTCTCAATATCTTCAAAGAGTATTAGTTAAGGGTATGTTACATTTTAATACTTTGTACATCTAAAGAAATTCCATAGTTTCAGTCCAAATTACCACCCCTCCCATTTAGAGCTCCTAATGACCATGTTGCTGCACATTTGTTTACTAGCAGAGTGTGCCCCAT
Organism: Lathamus discolor; assembly: GCF_037157495.1. NCBI lineage: Eukaryota > Metazoa > Chordata > Aves > Psittaciformes > Psittacidae > Lathamus > Lathamus discolor. The sequence continues at coordinate 88,996,544 of NC_088885.1, read as the reverse complement.
TTTGAAAACAAACTTCCAGAAAGCATTTTAATAACTGTAGGCAAATGTTTTTTAGCCAACCAACTTATTTTCCAAGAGGTGTTGTGTAATTAACACCCTTATTTTCCAGCTCCTTTGTCCTGTAATTTTAAATAAAGTAAGGTGTCCCAGTGTGATGAATTAATTAAAAGGAATCTTAGTTTTCTCAGTCAAGAAGTGATTAAGTGGAGTTGATTATATTTTTTTTCTGAAGTTTGGCCAGTATCAACAAGGTGCAGAATGTCAGTGGAGGTTTTGATGCCAGCCAGAGGGTGCAGCCTCTCAGAAGTGCAGGGGGAAGTAAGACTGCATTTACACTGACCCTTTGAGAATCTGTTGTAATGCAGATGAAGCTTACGGTCAAGTAACAGGTTTTGCACCAGAGTAACTTAGAATTTTAAAGTCTGCTTTAAAATTACGTCTCTTTCTGAAAGAGTACTGCTTCTTCAGCCTCTGGAAAAAAATCTGCTGCTTTGTAAGAGGAGTCCACTGTGTTTATTGCATTACTAGAAATAAGCTTGTTGCAACTTTGTCCATGAAATAGTAGCAAAGTAAGTTAAGAGTGATTTAAATTGCTTATCTGCTTTAATTGAAGGCTGGACTGTGTGAAGTACTGAGTGTTTCATGCTTTGGACATAGATAGGCAGTTACTTACTGTAGAGGGGTGGAAGAATATAGTTTCAAAATTTTGTCAGTTTCCTCCATGGTCTGTTGTCCTGTTTTTCTCTGCAAAGTAGTCCAGTCCTGCACTCTTAACCTGTGTAGGCATGACCTCTGAATCAGCATCAAAGTGAGAGTGACCTGGTGATCCTTGATATGTGTATAAGAACCCAGGCAAGGTGGCTTGCAGTGTCTTTATTTTGCCATTTCGTGTACATCACATAATAATCATGCAAGAATACAAGATTTGTTTGACAGGAGGGCTTCTGATTTAAGATAGCAGTTAATAAAATAGAGCCTTTTATTTTTTTGCAAGAAAACATACATCTTGAGAGTTGAGTCATAGAATTACGTGCAAGAAAAATTCTTGGAATCATCTTTTCGCCAACATCAATAGCATTCTTGATCTTTTGCAATAATCTAGTTTCTTCTGGCTGTGAGTTCATGGATCACCTGCCAACTGGTTCTAAACAGACTATACTACCTGCCTTGGGAATAATACCACAACTTACCATCTGGTGAGATCATGATACTATCACTTGACCTCCACATGTGGTCTCTGTCAAGCACTTCATTGAAAACTGGAAAGACATCAGGGCCGGAACATACTGTTCTGTGCAGCTCTGAATTTTGGCAGGGTTGCAACATTTAGTAAGTAAACTTCATCTGGCTTGCAAGTCACAGACAAATAGGACAGGCTGATGTCATCATAAGCTTTAACTCTCATTAAAGAGAAAGTATGTGTCAAGTAATTATTAGGCTTTGTTGGGCAAGGTATTTAGGGGAAGTTAATAGACAAAGATGATTTTAAGCAGTGAAGCTTGTGAAGAGCTGGCATTCAGTAAGCAATGAAACATGACCCTAACACTGCGCTTAATTTAGAAACTGGCTTTGTGTCGCTTTTCACATTTTGCTTGTAACTCCACCTTTCTTAGATCCTAAATTAAAATGGTAAAAAATTACAGAATAGAAAAATTAACTACGTAAATGCATTCTGTGTAAATCAAGTTTAATTTAATAGCTTAATAGCATTGTGTTCGGGTCATTGTTTAACCAAACAAGAAAGCAAGGAAAAGCATCACAAGTATTATCTAATAAAAACTGTTCTCTGCTACTTTAGGCCGTCATTTGAGTTACATTCACAATAATATCCCAAAAGTAAGGGGAGAGGAGAACACCAATACTGTTCCTCTGACAGCATATCACTTCAGATTTTCTCCTGTAGAGGATGAACAGTGGAGGTCACTAGGAGAAATAGGCACCTCATTTTGTTTGCAGTGTGCTCATCTTAATCAGATGCGCAGCAGACAGCCCCTGAGTCTTGTTCAGCTCTGTGTTGCTGACACTTCCAGGCAGGGATAGCAAGCAGAATGCCATGGTGGCATTTTCTAACATGTCTTTGCAGCAGAGTCTGTTTGCAGTTTTGGATGATAAAAATCTTACACTTGTGGGAAGGTAGCTTGGTGTAGAGCCATGTTACTTTACAGTCCTCATTAGTATTTAGTATTAATTATTGACTTCATGGTACCACTTTGCTATTCCACTCTTCCTGCTTTCTGAAGATTGTAGAAATAGGGGCTTGTGGCTGCCCTTAAATGCTGGAAGGAGCTAGGCCTGAGTGGAAACCTGCAGCGGGGCAGTAGGAAGGGATGGCATGAACTAGATGATTCTACAATCTCTGATTCTACAAAATTGGAAAAGAATTGGAAACTATGACTTGACTTACCGCCCAGACCAGGTTTCCCAGCCATTCTGTGTGCCTGCAGATGCAGAGGGCTGATACAAGAGGGTTGAAAACAGGAAATAAGTCAGATATGTTTTTCTCTGACTTGAGAAGACTTCTGAGGTGATTGCCTAGGACTTGGTGCTAAGCACAAGAAATTCAACTTGGCTATCTCTACAGAAGAAAATTTTAAGTGTGGAGGAAAGCTTAAGCTCCAGGGAGGTATGTTGCTTAGTGGCAATAGAAAGGGTATGGTTCTCCTTGTTCCTGGTCAAACATTTCTGTGATTGCCTTCCACTTTCTAGCCATAACACATCTTAGGCAACAGCCCATCCTTTTGGCAGAAAATTGGACAAAGATGCAGACTAAATTTTGCAGATCTTCATTTGGCTCACGGCATCTCTCTGATTTTTAAGGGTAGGCAAGCAGACCAACCAATCCGCCAGCCTGTAATCCTGGATGTGACACTGAGGAATTAAAAATGGTATAGAAAACCCTTCGGCCAGTGCCTTTCCCAAAGGCAGTGACTCACAGAAATTACACTGGTCATGTCAAACTCATTGGCAAAGTTGTCAGAAGAAATATGAGCTGCAGTCCTGCTATGTATTTTAAACTCTTACTAATGTTCATTTATTCTTTTAATTGTATTGCTTTAACTAAAAAGATAAGCAGAAATATGAAATGAAAATTTGGAGGTTGTTTTTGCCTTTTTTTGTTTAACTTCTTAGAGGAGAAATGAATCTTAGTAGCAAATCACTTTGTGGTGGGTTTAAAGTGTAATATTTAAGTGTTGGAGAGTTTTTTTGTTGTTTCCTCTCCCGCCCCACCCCCCACCCCCCCCCCAACGAAGACATAAATGAAGAGGATCAAATTGTATTCAGAGAAACAGAGGAAGTTCAATTCTTTGCCAAAGCAAACATCCGCAGGCTTGTGTAGTCTACATGTTTCAATGCATGTGAAAATATTTGGTGTTGTAGAGTGACTTCCTTGAGTGGAAATAATATTGCAGCTAGCAATGAGATTTTGCAAAAGAAGGAAATCACAGCTATCTTAGTAATTTAACATCTCAAAAATTTGTTTATGGATAGTTTCCTGTCTGACACATTGAAGTGAACAAGTTAAAGTGTTTAAAGATTAGAATGACATTAATTTTTAACTGCCCTTGACCATGACATTTCACAAAGGGTGTGTTCAATAAAAACAGATGGAAAAATGAGCTTGCCCCTTCACCTTCTAGTGGCTTTCATGTGTCAACTGATTTAGCTTTCTGTCGCCAGTGACAGAGTATTCAAGGACATCCTTGGCTTTCACCTTTTTTATTTTGTAAATAAAATAGCAAGAATGTAGCAATTTCTGTAAAATCCAGCAATGCTGAGCTTTTTGTCTGTCATTAAGACTGAGATGTTTTTGCAGGCACAGGTTGTTTTCTTTTTTTTTTTTTTTGGATAATGACTAATAAATTTCATTACAAAACTCGTAATACCAGAATTGCATAATGCAAAAAAATTAATTTGAAACTAAGCAGCATAAAAGTAGGCAAAGCTGTACAATATTTTGTGGCATCTGACTAAAACATTAATTGTAATGGTATTTGCAGAAAAGAAATTCAGTTTGCACTTTATAAGCCAGACTTCTCACTTAACACAGTGCCTGATCACTTGCAAAGCAAGCTCAGAAGCTAAGGCCATGAGTATTGACAGAGTGCAGCCACCACGTTGTCCGAGCACAGTACAGGAGGCATGGTGTGGAGCTTGAAACTTAGGAGGGAACACCCTGATACAAAGCAGTGTTGTGTCAGAATACAAATGCAGTTGTCCTGCTTGAAGAGTTAGTTGGTGGTGTACTGTGGACCTGAACTCGTGTTGGCAGTAGCTTGGGAACCTCTCATCTAACCTTGTTCCATGTGAGAGTGGCGTGTCCAGAGTAGCACAAGCTATTGGGTCTAGTCAGTCCAAATGTCAGTCTTGCTGTCGCACCATGCTTATCTATATAGCTTATTTTAAATCTCCCTTTAACTTTATTATTCATTTTAGCTTCAGGTTTGTGAGATCCAACACTGAAAAATCAAGATGTACAGAACTAGAATGACTGATCCAGAGAAATCACTTGTTAATTTGTAAAGCATAGTTATTTCTATGCATCTTATCAAATTATAAGTTTTTCAAATAATATCCTCTTTTAACATTGTTTCCATGTTACAGATTTTTTAGTATCTCTATGTATTTTGGTTTTGCAATATGTCACTGGATTGCATGGGATCCTAGTAAGGATTTTGAATAACCCACACTAATGCATTCTGCAACATCAGAACATGTTTTTGGGAAACATCAGGCTGCTGTCTTTGAATGCCATTTGTAATGTACGTGTGGATTAAACATTCAGTTTTTAATCAAATGAAATGGGTACTACCCAATAAGGAAACAAGGTAGAGAAGTTAAGTGCTGAATAGACAGTTTAATACAATGAAGCTCGCAGTGGTCAGCCTCATGAATTGCTCATGCACCCAGTTTCTTTGAGAGCTCCCTGAATTTTCCTTTGTCAGTGTATGCTGGTGAAAAGCCTAATAATGTATGACCTGTCCAGGGAATATTAGACATATGAGTAAATGTTGTTTAAGACACATTAATGTTCAATTGGGAGTTCTTGTGGTTTCTAGTGCTAGGCATGTTGAAGCATCTGTTGCCCTGTGAAAATGCAGAATCAGCTGGATAGAATAGCTTTTATATCATCAAGTTTAGTGGACAGATTTATGTCTTCATTCTGCAGCTGAAAGATTTATCTCTGATTTTCTTAGAACGGCTCCTCTTGGATCAAAATATTTTCTTCTCAACTGCTTTAAATTATGTACAAAATCATAGCAAAATATTGTTAAAAACTCTGAAACCATAAATCTTACTGACATACCAACCTACCGCTTGTCTTTCATACAGTGCTATAAAGCATCAGTGCAGTTATGGTTATATCAGGGGTTTAAAACTGGTTAATAAAATACGTGTCTTTTCTTCTTTCTTGTAAAATGGCTCTTAATTATGTCAAGATTTCTTAAATTCTTTATGAAAGGAGGACGTTTGGGATGGTCTTACCCATAGTTTGGGATGATACCATTGTTTGTTTAGTTACAAGTTAGCTCTGATTTTTTTCTGTGGATCATATTTAAATGCTGTTGTAATTCTGCAGGCATTCCGACCCCACGTGGTATCATCACCAGCAGGTGTATCAGGGTCTGGCCTGCTTAAATCAAAGTGTGTGTCTAGTCAGTGTTGGATGATGGAAACCAGTTTTTAGTCAGGGCATGCTAGTGATTGAATCCATGTGTTCTTTTTCCAGTCCTTTTTATTTACTTCTAAAAATAATTTCTGCAAACAATCACTCACTAATTCCCTGAACAAGACACTTTTGTATACAAATCAGAATGTCTTCTGTAACACAATGTGTAATATTGCACTAAAAAAAAAAAAATATAGAAGCAAGAAAGTATCTGAGCTGTCTTAACACTGTTTATATCATATGCTATGTAATTTTTTATTTGTATGTGCTAAACCACCATGGGACATCCCTTAAAAACAATCCTTATTCCAGACATAACCCTGTTGCTGATAGAATATGTGTATTGCCTGTAGCCATAATGTATGAGCAGGAAGAAAATAGCTTTAAGGATGATTTTGTTAAATAGGAAACCTGGAAAATTGCTAAGTTTTCAATTTTCCATTTCTCCTTTTTTTTATGTCAAAATAATAGCAGTGAGACTAAAGGAAAAATCTGTTGCCATAAGACAAATGTTTCTTGTAACACTTATGAAAATATTGGGAAGAGTTGTTTGGATTTCGAAGCACAAAGTATGCACTTTTTTTGTAACATCACAATCACATTTTGCCTAGACCCACTGAGGGAGTTTCTGTTACAGCATGGTTAAAACTGCTTGGATCTGTCTGTCAATTATCCAGGGTTTCTCCAGCAAGTTGTGCCAGCTACTACACAAATACCTGCAGTTGTTCAGGGAAAACCTGTTCTAGGTAACTCAGGAAGGTTCTGATTGCTTTTAGTGTGCAAACCCAAGAAAGTCTTTCCATGGCAATTTTTCATTTGTTCTTACTTCTATTCTTAGTTGTGTTTCTGAGCTGATCACTCAGCTTTTTTTCAGGCTCTTTCTCAGACCTGCAGAAAGTACATGTCTCTTGTATGTCTGTGCTTCTTCCAAGACGTCAGTTCTCCTTTGCCTTGTTCTCTTGATGTTTGTGTCCCAACACAGTAGTCCTTGAAGAATATCAAGCCCCCTTCAGCTAAATTCAGTAAATGGGCAAAATGTATTGCTTGAAAGGCAGTAGCTCCAAGAAGGCACACAGGTGGCCTTCAGCATCTAGTTGAGAAGTTAATGTGATGTTTTTCTAGTGTTAGCTTAAGGATTTTTACCTCACTGTATCACCATTTTGGAGCACCTTGGTAGTTCCTGTGTTCTTTGCTAGTCAAGATGTAAGTGCAGTTAAGAACAACATTACAGTACTTTGTTATTTAATAGGGATGCACTGTATGCACTTCCCTGGGTTGCATTAAGCCCAGTCCCTTTTTCTTTACCATCTATGTCAAGAATGTGTGGGCTGTCCTTAGCAGAACAGATTTGTGTATGTGTGGCTCTCTGATCATACTGTTGTGGAGTCTTTAATCTGTCTTTGGAGGCTGTAGACTGAGATTTCCTTCTTGGTCAAAGTAGTGATTCAGACAACTGAGATGTGTAGTCAGTATCATCAGGTGGGTCGCAAATGTTAGTCGGTAGTGGAGGGACAGAAGAGCACAAATTTGTGGTACAGTTTCTGTCTTACAGAAGGAGGCTTAGCTTCAGGAGCAGTAAACCTCCAGTAGATAGGCCTAGTTTGGACTGTGAATAAAAGAAAGCTGGTATTTACCCCATGACTTAGCAAGTACTTGCATGATAAATGTTTCTGTTAGAAAGATTAATAGGAAAGGGTTGATAAAAATCCCTAGTGTCTTACTTGTAAGTAGAGGACAGGCAAGGCAAAGGAGTGGAGCTCACACTGGATATTTGTGTGACAGCCTCCTTGCCTTTGAATGCTAGATGAATTGGTGGTGGTGGTGGTGGCTTTTGCTTCCTTGGGCCTCCATTAATATTCTTCATGAATTCATATTCAGTGAAACTTAACCCAAAGACAATACTGGCCTCTTACAAAATGAGGAAACTCAAACTCAATTTACACATCCACTCTTGCAGTATGCACAGGCCTTTTGCAAGTAACATGACTGTCAAATGTTACTTACTGAAAATTTCAAGAACTAGTGGTTTAGGATTCTTTTCCCCACAGTTTTGACACATAACCTCCCCATGACATTGTTTTGGTCTAAATATATTCTAAAATCTTATCTAAAGCTCTCAAATCTTAATAAAGATGTTGAGCTTTCGCAGAAGGAAAACACATTCAGCACATTCCTCAGATATTTTGTCTGCAATATTTGAAGTGGTTTTCAAACAGCACGTGAGCCATGACAGTAATGTAATGGAAAATTCGGTTTTTGTATCATACATGGTCTTAGTAATATAAGAACAGAAGTGACACTTTCTGAACTAGGTCCTTTTGGCCCACTTTATTAATTTCTAGCTCACTTGATGGTATTAATTATAGACAATTCTTGCTAATATCTTTAAAAATTATGTATTTGTTACATAACAGAAGCTGGCCTAATAACATAGGTGAAACACAAATGCTGAGACTAGGAAATACTCTGCTATATCTACAGAGGGGCTCCTGTAACAAAGTTTGAATGGAAAATTCCTTTGGATAATGTTGTTAAGGCTTCATTTCTTTATAAAAGAAGCAGCCAGCCATAGCAAATTATTTTCAAGTTCAGTTGGTTTTGTATATACAATTGCAAGAAAGAAACAGTGTGTTCTTTGTGTGTTTTTCCATTTATGTTTAGCATCATAGGTTTACTGAAGTTGGTGTTAAAGAGCTACTTTTAACAATTTTTATGACCTGTTCTTGAACTGGACACTTCTTATATACATTGTAGTGTGGCTGGCTTTAAACAAGCTTTTCATCTTCTTTATAGTGTTTTTAAAGTATACTCCACTTAGCTGACAGTAGAATAAAAGCATTTTCTTGTGTGTATTTGACCAAACTTGCATTATTGTAGTTGTGCACTAGCTATTTTCTAGCCTTTTCTTTAGCTGTAGCAGTACGTTCATCCATACATCTAATGTTCCTCAGCAGATTCAACTAAATAGGAATGCATGGAGTTGAAACACAGAAGCTGCCTTCTAACAAGGATCCTTTTTTCTTAGTAAAGCAGTAATGTAACTTTGAGGAATTTGACTACCAAACTAACATCCTTCACTAATCTGGTACTTGGGGAAGGGCGATTATTGCTCTCTGTAATTTCAGGGGGAAACTCAAGTTTCCTTACTTTCTGCCTTGACTCTCAAGATTTCCTAGACTTTAAATCGCAAGCTCATCATTTTTTTGTCCTCAAGTAAAATGACCTTTCTGTCTGGAGAGGCAGGAGTGAACGTGAAAACTGCAAAATGCCATTAAATAACAGCTAAGGTTGTGATTTGTGCTTGTGAAGTGTCGGGGAGGTTCAGATGCTGCCTGTCTCCCAGATGATTGAAGTTCTTCATAGCTACTGAATTTTGGAAACTTTGCAGTCATATTAATCAAAGTCCCCACTTGGATAATTTTCTCTTCTTTTGTAATGTAGTATCCTGAAGAATCAAGATACGGTATTAAATGCTCACATCTTCAGTTATTTGAAAGGGAGTGCAGAAGAATGTAATTTTTTTTCGAAGTGCCTATTTGCCAGTGGCCCAAAATAGACATGGAAAAAAATGCAGCATCAGGTAGCTGTCCTATATGTAATTCCTCCTCTGTAAACCAAAGCCTGATGAATCTATTTCGCTGAACAGTTTCCCATGTTCAGCTCAATACTGGGTATTCTGTTCTATAGGACCTATAGAGCGGAGGCGGAGGGATGAGATACAACTTCAGTCAGTTCCAGTCAGTTCCTAATCCCTGGAAGGCAGTCATTTCATCAGGAGAGGTGATGAAGATATTTGCTTCCATATTTGCTTAATATGAAGCAAATTTGGGGCAGAAGTTTTTCAGAGGAGCTCTAAAATTTTGCTGTACCCATTCCTGAACTTTTAACCTCGTGCTCTTTTCTGGGGATAAGTTGAATTTTGCAAATTCCGTGCAGTTTTGTGACCAAAATTGAAGTCTGCAGTATCACTAGTTACTATTAACATTCTTGCTCATTTACTGTGCCTGAGTTTATCTAGATTGGCCTCACTAGTTTTATCTAGTGGACATTTAATGGAAAATGCAGAAATAATACATGGTAGTAGGAAATAAGATCAGGACGCTTTACTGTGAGGGTGGTGAGGCACTGGAACAGGTTGCCCAGAGAAGCTGTGAGTACCCCATCCCTGGCAGTGTTCAAGGCCAGGTTTTACGGGGCTTTGAGCAACCTGGCCTAGTGGAAGGTGTCCCTGTCCACGGCCTAGATGTTCTTTAAGGTCCCTTCCAGACTAAACCATGATTCTGTTCTCCGACACCTGTCTTTCCAAAGACCTAATGCCTTTCTTTCCAAACCTCCAGCGCCTCCATCTTATAGAAGCCGTTTGCTAAAAAGCTGCAGGACATCTTGGTTGATGTGCTCTATTGCCAGTGCAATTTATTACCAAGTTTCTCCATATACATGATACGGGTTGATAGAAAGGGATGGAGGGTGTCCAGTTGTACTGTGGCACAGTGGTTAGAGCATTATCCTGAAAGGTGGGAACAGAATGTTTGTAGTTTATAACCTAAGACCCTCCTGAGTGCTTTTAAAAAGTGAGGGAGGCTCTATTCATGTCTCACTCTTTGTAGAATTCATTTATTCTCAGAGTTATCACCCAACGTAAGAACTGATGCATATAAATTAATGCCTTTCCTCTTAATTCTGATAGTAGCTTTGAGCAGTGTGAAGTTATTATTTGTTAAATGAAATCTTCCACAACAAATGTATTTTAAGGGTTCATTAGTCCTCTGGATTAAAGAAAATACTATTATTACTGTTGTTGTTGAGGCCTTTGAAATACTAGAAAACCACCAGGCAGTTCTATATATTAGATAACTTAGTCTATGGGGTGTATCAGGATGAACAGAGCAGTGAAGTCATGCAAGTGAAGACTCAGGAATGGCAACAGCATGTCATGTGTGGGCAGCTCCCATTACCCTCTGCGTCAGCTAAGCCTGGTTCCACACAGTGTTGTCAATACCCTTCAAATATAAGAATTCAACAGATTTTCCTGTGTGGTTTTGTTATTATTTTTCCAGAAAAAGAAATTAAGAGCTAAGTTCCAACAAGCTACAGAAAATATTATGCAACCCAGTGAAACCCTAGTCACTTGTAATAAATTTTGTCATATTTTTAAAAGCAGCATAAACAGCAATGCAGTCTTGGCTTGCCAACCAGCATGTTGCCATTGTTGGAAACTGAGGTGTTACGGATCTTCAGAAGTGTCTCTGTGAAGTCCAGTAGACATAGAGTACAATATGATCTCATATCATCATGCAAGCAAACTTTCAGTTCTGATTCTTCTCTCAGAAGTCCTTAAACAAAAATTTGAGAGGGAAAGAAAAGAAAGGGAGTTTATTCCCTACACATACCTATTGGATTTTTGAACCATAATTCAGGGTTTGAAAAAACCAATGGAAAAACAAGATTATGCTATGGCTTGAGCTTAACTACACATGTAGTGTCATTCTATGCATTATTGAATGTTGGGCTCTCTAGTTCTCTTTTACCACAAACATCAAACGTCTACCAGACTGGTGTTACTGATGGCACATTCATCTGCAGTTCTTGTCCCTTTTCTTCTCCAAGTGCGATGTTGTTATACCTCTTCTGTCTTTTTAATCTCTTGTTGTTACTATAAATGCTCATTATAAGTATACTGTGCTCAGAAATTAGGTCTTACGACAAATACTTTTTCTTTGTTGCTAACAATTTACAGCATCACCAAAACATTTCCTTTACTGTGCCTATTTCAACTTTGCTAGATTTCACAAGGAGGATCCCTAAATGATTTACAGAAAAAGAAGAGGCGTGCCCCTCTTCCACCAACTGCATCTGCTCCACCCACTCCTGCCATCCCAAACAGGACAGAAGAGAGGGAAGACAAGAGGAAGAGCACAATGGGTGAGAGGCGTTCTTTTCTCCTGTGTAATCACATGCATGTGCTTTTGGTGCTCTCTGTTTGAAGCTTCCTTAATTCCGTTATGCTGTGAGTTTAGAAACTTTTGTAACTTGGGGGGGAAAAAGCCACATTTCTCTGCAGAATGAAAGTCTGGAAATAAGTGTTTCTATAGTACCACCTTTTTTTAATGGCACCATTCAGAGTACCGTAGGGTAGTAAAAGATAGCTAACACTCATCAGATAATTTGAATGTTTGGTACAAGCTGCATACCGAAAAGCACTAGCCTGGGGCCTATTCTGCACCTTTAAGGTCATGGTGGTTTTGGTAGCAAATGGTAATTTGGAAATGGTAAGTGGAAATGCTAGTAACTGGAGATAGGCCAGGCAATGCTGAATGAAGCTGAAGCCATGGGGCTTTGTTATAATAGTAAGTACTACAGTCAATCACGTTCATTATCTCCCAGTGTTCTTAAAGCCTGAAGATATTTTCTTTTGCTGGAGTCCTCCAGCAGTTTGATATCAACTGCCCATATTCAGTGAGGTTTTTTCTTTTGAATTTGGTCCTCATTTTTTTTTAATCAATCAATCAATCAATCTCTACTGAGTCTTTAGCTAATCAGTAGAAGAAGAGAACTGGTGCTCTCAAAGGGGTGCTTACATGGTTGGATACAATAAAAGAAACTCTAGTGCTCAGCTGTCCATGACACCACATTTACTCTCATCCGAAGACTGAAAAACATTCTCCCAGACCTCTGTTGTTATCTGACTGTTAGTTTATTCAGATCAGTGGGAGCTTTGCCCAAGTGAGGACCCCAAGATTATGCTTTTAGCAAACAAAGTGATTTTATGATGGGTAAAGATATGAGATAATAATCCCACATATTGGAACTCATTTTTCAGTACATTAAGAAAATCATTCTTCAAGTGCCATAACGCACTCAGTGCACTTCAGTTTGTGCCTTTGACCTCATGTTTCACAAAGTGGCTAAGACATACAGATATGACATCCTGTCATACATAATTGCTTACATTACAAATGCCTCACAGTTTAGAAAAAAACCTCTTGGCTTTGTTCCAACATTTATTTTCAGTAAATGACTCACATTTAATGCCTCAGCATTTATGTAGCAGCAGGAGTCCATTATCTTGTGACATGTTCGACTCCATTGACATCTCTTACTTAAACCCTCTAAGGGGAACGTTATTGCTGTGCCATATAACACAGGAGTTTTCAGCAAATTGGCTTACTTTTAACCACTGCAGATGTCAGTCTGATGCTCCTGATGCTTTGCCCTACTGCTGGTCACTTAGTGATGACATTTGGTGCTTTAACTTTTGGTGTTCGTTTTATTTTGTATCTGTGCTCAGTATGTTGCAGATGAAATAAAGCAGAGCAGAGCCACTTCTAGTCCATTCAGTAGTGTGTACATAAATGCTTGCTGGACAGACTCTGCTGATGCACGATTCTGTAGTATCATTTGCTTTAATGGAGCCTTATTATTTTACACCAACAAAGAACTTTCCCACAGTAGCCCTATCTTCAGAATTTTTTCTGTACATTTTCTGCTACTTTCTTGAATGAATGCGTTCATTAACAAGAAAAAAAAATGTTAACAGCAAGAGAAGTTTGGTAAAACAGCCTCTCTTCAGGGTCCTTGCAAGAAAACAATGAGAAAGCACAGATGGCTTTGAGAGCAAGAGAGAAAAGCTGTGAAAAAAAAGGAAGACTCTAGCGAAGGGAAAATGTGCTGCAAGAAATAGGCAGCCGCATGATGGAAAAAGGATTGTAGCTACCTATGTATCTCCCAAGTTAGCTACATGAATAAAAGCAAAAGATCTTGCCAGAAATACTCTTAAACTGGCAAATTCACTTCAGTATTCAATACTGAATCACTTACTGTGACCCTGAACTCTTGTGCCCAGTTTTCTTAAAGCAGTAAGAAGGAGTCTGCACATTTGCCAGAATTAATTTGTGTATAGAATTTCTGGAAGCTAGCGACTCCTAAGTAGAAAATCATAATGTTTTAATCTTTTTCTCCTCCCTCTCAGTTCTGCTTCACTTTTGAGCAGCACGAGAGCGTGAGCTTTAGAGTATAGGAATGACCAGAATGGATCAGACCAGAGGTTTTCAGCAGTGACAATAGCAGATGCCTGAGTCAGTGTTATGAGAGCAGAATGAGCAGGTAGTCATGGTTCCTCGGCTTAATTGCAGCATCCAAGGACTTTCCAAATTGCAGTAGCTCTATGTCTATACACTAGAAACTAACAGCAGTTTTTAAACATTGCAAATGGTTAGCATTGTATAGTGCAAATTTGGAAGTATTTATTTAGTGGTTACACATAGTATTTAAATAAGCCCTCAGCCAAAGTTATGAGTATTTCTTTTGATAGCTTAAACACTGATTTTCAAAAAACAACTTAATCATCTTCACAATGTCAAAATAATAAAAAACCTACTCAGAAAAAGGAAAGAAAAACCTGTCAAGATATTTCAAAAACTGACCTGTAGTATCGTCCTCTTTCTCTCAAAGAGTCAGGAAAACAGTCATGTAAAGTATCCTAGAGGTCAACAAATGCAGGCAGTTCGGCACTTAAGAAGATAAAAATAAACCACATTTTCACATTTCCTTACATAGCTTGTTTCTTTTTTTTTTTTTTTTAACTGAACTTTTTTTCTCCTTCTTTATGTCTGCCAAAACTGTGATTTTAACTGTTAGTTGTGATGTGCGTGTAGGCCCCATGCTTGATTCTGGTCCTGTTGCTGTTGGTTTAAAAGAGACCTAGCTTTTCCTTCTCCCTTAATTATTTGGGGTAAATAAGAGCAGATTTGGATCCAGAGAGATTTTGGATGTGGGTAAGGGAAAATCAATGTGTGTTTGAAAAGAGTAATTTTCAATAAAAATAACAATTAAACAAGGAAAATTAATGAAATATTCATTATCTTGCAGTGAAATAACTAGTCAATTGATCCTCCTGTAGGTGATGGACGGCAGGTGCCACAAAAGCCTCCTAGAGCTAGCACCACCCGAGGTCCACCCCAGTTAGTGATCCCCCCACCCCCACCTTACCCTCCTCCTGACAGAGGCATTGTGGATCCAACACTGTGTTACAGAGAAGCAGATGTTACAGCACCAACAGAGCTGGTACCTAAACGTATGTTTGAAAATACATGTATTTGCATTTCCACTCCTTTGATGGTTACTGTCAGGGGTAGCTTTTCCAGACTTTCCTCTCTGCTCTCTAGACATACATGTCTGTTTTTTCCCTTTTTATCCAGCCTGTTGTTTTCTAAAATGTCCAATGCAGTGTAACTGATTAATACAAAGTAACCAAAACGTTTGTTTGGAGACAGTTTTTTTGGATAGTACCTGGCCATTGTATGGAAATACTTAAAAACAACCATCAAACCTTGTGACTTTGTGCAGCTGGAAGCAAAAAGCTGTTCTCTTGTATTAGTTGTCCGTGTTTGGTTTTCTGGACTAACGTGTTTTCTGTTCCTTTGAGAGTTGATAGGTCTGTCAGTCTAGGTTCAAAACTACAGGGTGTTTGCCTTCATAAAATGAAACCATTTACAGGAGGTGTATGTTGTTAAAGGCCTTCCTGTCTTAATGGGTACGTCTTCCTTGCCATCTCTGGGTAGTCTTTTGTGTGATTCTACCCCTTGTGGCATAACAGTTATCAGACAAAGAAATATGATCCTTTCCACATCCTTGTGTATTTGTGAAAAGCATGTTTTCATGCTACTTTTTTGTGCTTATCCATTGATTGTCTTTAAATCTTTGTACACAGTCCAAGTCTTTGATCATGTATCACATTCCCTGTGGGCTTGCCCTGCATACCCATGTAGATCCTGTAAAGGCAGCAAAGCTCTGCACGTTATGGCTTCTCATGAACATGCTTCCTTTGAAGGTCAGGAGGGTGTTTCCTAACCATGGGAGAGAGAAATGTCTCTATTATTTGACAAAACTCTTTCCGGGACATTTTCTTTACCAAACTTAATCTGCAGGTAGCAGTTCTCTGCTACATGAATGTTGGTGTGGTGTTGTTGGACAGCCGCGAAATCTGTAGCATTATTTTCAAATCTGTGCTGAGGAAATACAGATTGACAAGTTCTATTGGTGGGAAAAGAAGGAAATTAAGGCGATCATGCTAACAGAAAACCTGAATCTTATTGAGGATTAACCCTAACTCATTTTTACTCGCATATGCACAGAAACCGTATCGTACTTAAAACTTTTTTTTTTTTTTTTTTTTGCTAGATACCATCAGCTTCCATAAAATATTATTCTATTAAAAATCCATTGTGGCCTTCTTTTCATTAATGTTTATACTTCATTTGAGTTTCTACCACTGTTATTTTGCAATGCTTTTCTGATCTACTTTGGTGATCAGATACCCTTTAATCAATGCAGCCCTGATTTTATCAACCTGATCGTTTGCTCTTAAGCACAATATCCCAGCTGAAAGGATTTGATGAAGCTTGTACATGGAAACATGGCATGAGCGTTTATTATTCTCCGAGAGCAAAAGAATAGTGCTTAGTGCATATGTACTTTAGACTTAAAGCATGAGTGTTGAAGAGGGACAACTTGAGCTTTATAATTACACTGTGCTCTACCTAGATAAAGATACGTATATACATTTACACAAGAGAAATGCGTGTAGATGTACCCATGAAAGAAAGCAGCATGTATGACAGATGCTAATTATATTGCCTCATGCCATTCTGAAAGGTGCTTAGATACTGCAGTGATTGAGCAGTATAAGAACAGAGTTTTGCAATGATGTTTTTTATTGCCTGAGAATGCCTCAAGCATTGCAAATAGGACTTTGGCGGTGGATTCAAAGAACAACAGTTTTCAATCTTCCTAACTAACCTCAGTAAATGTGTTTTCTCATAGAACAAGGTGGTAAAGTGGTTAAGCTACAGATGCTAGCTATTGATGAAAGGCATGTTTGTTCTAAAAATCACTCTTAAAACAGCTTTCTCAGATGAGGATTGCAGTCTTCCTTCACTGAGTGGGTGACTGTCAGCAGCAGTTTATCTTTCACAAGATGAAATTCCAAGTCAGAAATTAAAATTCTGTAATCGTGTGGAGTTTAAGTTTTTGTTCCGTACCATCTGCCACTGTCTGTGGGGCTTTGTGCCTCACCCCTTGTTCCTTCCTAGCAAACACACAGTTGTTCCCCTGTGCTCTGGGAAACCCTTGTTGAGGAACTTTGATTTCATAGAGGATGGTGATAGTCACTGTTCATGGAGTTTTCCAAACTTATATAGAGTGTAAGTCATTCATGAATAGGGCTTTTAGTGAGATACTTGGGCTTTTCTGACTCTAATGGTAAGAGTCTTTTCTACAAAGCAAGAGTACAAATGTTCCTCATAGTTTTTTCTCTTTGATCTTTCTGTTCTTATTACATGATCTTTCCTCTTAACTTTAGGTCTGGTAGACCCTTAGCTGCATGTTGTATACATATCTAAAATGATAGGGGATCCCATCTCTTTCCCTGTCTTACTAATCAGATTGTTCATGACCTGTGATTCTAAGACTAACTGCACTTTGGGAATGCAGAAATGGAGATTGTCAGCTCTGTTGCATGGTGTTTGATTATGTCACATAGTTTGTGAAGTTCCCACTAAGTGAGTCAGTGGTAAGCTCTGTGCTTTACCTCAGGTAAAGAATGCACATATTGAAAGATTGCTGCACCTGGGCAAGCAACTAAAACATGCTGCCTTGAAACATTTTCAACTAACTAATTAGAGTAACTGCAATATTCCCGTGAACCCATGGTTAGCCCTTTATTTCACTTATTATGAACTATCATTAAGAATTGCACTAAGAAATTAAAAGCTGTTTGAAAAAGAATAAAAAAATCACTTTCTTATAGAACGAGATCCTGAAGCTAAAAGTTTTCACTGACAGTGGGTAAAGTGCTAGTGAATTCAGAGTTCACACTGGGTAAGGGTTTGATTTTTAAATTTCAGAATGTGCTCTGTCTTTAAAGAAGTGAAATCATGATTTGAACATGTCTTTGATTTTAACTATAGATCAAAATAATCAATCATCACTTAACCAGGAAATCTGAAAAGGATGAAGGAGTAGGTATAAGCATTTACCAGTTGTTTTGAAGAGATGACATGTCTGCTACTAGTTGATGGATAATAGCAGGTTAACAGAAAGGAGCCTTGCCCTCATATCTATTTTTTAATATTTTTCTATGTATCCGTGATAGGTAATACAAACCACTTGACAAAAGCTGTGACAATTTCACAAGCAATTCAGTCATATTTCTTCAGTCACGTTAGATATATATCTTGTCTTTCACAGTCATTAGGGATAGTTTCTAAGGGTTGGACTTTGTTAACCTGAAGCAAAAACAGGTAGAGAAACTCATAGAGGGGAAACTACATTTTCTTACCTGTGGTTCTAAATTAACTGAGAACTGCAGGCTGCTGCATAGGTAATTTTATGGGCTCCTCATAGTGCACTGTCTCAGAAGGCATCTGTGAAGTGGCCCAGCCTTTTCTCTTGGAGATGGTCTTTAAAGCAAAAAACTTGCAAGTGTGACTTAGGAGACTTATAGCACCACCATCACTCCCATCTATCATCCAGCCTGATCTGAGGCTAAAGAATGAAGTTGAGTCTACTACATCATCTATCTCGTACCTTTTGGTGAATAAAAATTCAGGCGAAGAAAAGAAGAATTCATAGACATGTTGCATATCAGTAGGTGTGTTGTGCTTTTGGGATTGAGTTAGCTTGTGCATGAACCCAGGGAGTTAGTCTCAGAGCATCTGTTGGATTCTGGATTTTAATGCATGTATCCACATCCTTTGGGTGTCTGATTCTTTAATGTTACTGAGCATGAATGCCATTCTGCTGTCACACCTACACAATATTTATAATTTTATCCTTTTACTCTTTTCCCCCAACAGTTTACTGTTGTGCATCATTCCCTTCATATACCAAGCGCGTCTGACAGACCTTGCCTCTTCCTATGATCTTCATACCTCTGAACCTTCTGTTGCCTCTGCTACCCTGATTCTTCTGTTGCCTTCCTTCCTCCCCTGCTGGAAAAGAACCTTTTTTTTTCTTTTTTTTCTGACTGAGATTTTGGCTTCCTTTCTTTTTAAACTTGCACATTCTCTTTTAATTACTATTGATTATTTTTGGCTGTGGTTCATACTCATTTGTGAGATGTATGCTCCAGAACTGAATGCTGTGTTACATAAATCCATATATCAGCCTGAGAAAGGTCATCCGCACATTTGTCTGTTCTTTTTCAAAAGATTCTTTTTATTTTGAGCCATGTTTAATTTGATTTGGCTTTGCAAAGATTGTGTTTTGGGATGGGGTGTCTTACTTTCAATACTGTTTAAAGATTTAATGAAAACTTCCTAAAAGATTTTCTCATTTTTTTCTGTTAGCCTAGGTATAACATTTTACATTCGCTAGCATATTCTATTTTTCCTTCACTCAATATGTTTTGTTCCTTTGGAACAAAACAAGAACTGGGCATGGCTTAGTCAAGTTGAAGTGCAAGATTCTTTCTATATCTTGGCTATTAATCAAGCTGCCAAGAAAAAAGAAACAGATCTGTAAGGGGCCTAAAAGGAATACTAAGAACCACTACCAAATGCACTGATTCATAGGCTTTACTTCTGCTTTCATCCTGATGCTTAATATGAGTAATTTTATCTTGATGATGGAGACATCCTGTGGAAATCGAGGTGTGTGTTCTATTTCTGTACCAAAAGATGCAAACACTGTTTGCTCAAGATGTATCTTGTTCCACAAGTCTCCTTTTTACAGTTGTACTAGGAATCCTCAGTGAGTTATAATTAAAATATCAACTATAGGATTGTACTTACCAAAAACTTCTTTGTGCTGAAGAAAATTCTTTATGTGAGCAGCCTGTAACACATGTATTTTTAATCATTCTGAACTATAAACGTCAGTTTTATGAGTTGCAATGGTGCACACACCCAGAACTATTCTGACCTCACATGTACGATGATTTAAGACATCTATGTTATTTAAATGAGTGAGTTGCAATACATAACTCCAATTTAAATGATGAAAAATTATTGTTTTACCCTCAAGCAAATAATCATGTTCATCTTGAATCCTTTCCAGGTAGGCAAAATGGAGAATAAGAAAGCAAAGCATTCCTACAGATAATGCGAAACATGACTAAAAAGGGTTTTGACGGTTTTTAATACAAATATAACATGTTAGTTAATAAGTGATGCTTCAGAAAGTATACTTAATACCCTAAGGGTCTTCTAATAAAAGTGGAGCAGAATTGAACTCTCTGCGCTGCCAGGTACTTTATAATAGCTTCTTAAGACAGGACAATGGTTTAATTGTAAGTCTTCTCTTTAAAAAAAAAAACTTAGTAGGTGTTCACAATGTGAAGATTAAGAACCTAATTTACCCATTCTTATTACTCTATTTACATCCTATTTGTAACTCCACAGAGTTACATGCCCTGTGGAGTTCAGACTAGTATAAAAATGGCATAATGAAGTGGTGAAACAAAGCTGCTTACATTGTGTGCAATGTAGAAGTACAGTGTATTGTAAAAACAGTTCTTTGCATTGACACCAGTTTAGCTTAAAGGAGGTTCAAGTTTTCAACAAGATGTGATTTTTGATGAAAGTTTCCTTGCCTTGAAGGAATACGGATATGATCCCTCTCCACAGAGCAGACAAGTTTGCTGTGAAAAGCTCTGTTTTCAGGCAGTCTGCTCAAAGTCCTAAATACTCTTGGTGAAAACTCAAAAAGTTCCTTACTTGCCCTTAACTTAGTTTGGGGGGGGGGGGGGGTTGGGGTTTTTTTGGTTGGTTTTTTTTTTTGTTTTGTTTTTTGTTTTTTGTGGGGGGGAGGGGGGTTGTTATTGTTTTGGTTTTTGTTTTGTTTTGTTTCTAATTAAAATGCAAAAGTTGCCTCTAAAAATATGTTTGTGGGGATTATCATTTTCTGTAAAATTCCTGTGTAAAATATTTTAATGACCAGTTTAAGCTAGCCAGCTCTCATTTTCTGAACTAAAAAAAGAAATTCCTTGCTTATGCCAGTTCATATCCTCTGTTTCATAGTTTCATAAGTGCCAGGTATATATTATATTAAACAGAACTTTAAAACAAGAAAGGA
The DNA here is from genome assembly GCF_037157495.1 of Lathamus discolor. Classification (NCBI taxonomy): domain Eukaryota; kingdom Metazoa; phylum Chordata; class Aves; order Psittaciformes; family Psittacidae; genus Lathamus; species Lathamus discolor. The sequence continues at coordinate 88,975,804 of NC_088885.1, read as the reverse complement.
GGAAGAAAAGAAATTATACTTCTAATATTAGTATGTTAAAAACTTCCCAATATTATATACAGTGTGGGAGAGACCTTCCAGTGACACTCATAAAATCCAAATCTGTTCAGTGGAATTGCATAGATACTCTGTTTCACAACTGTAAATTCATTAATTATGTGTGTGCTTAAAGTGTGATTGTGGGAATGTGAACTTGCTGGAAGTTTGGCTCATGAGCATCAGCTCAACTCTGAGGTGCAGTTGGGGAATCCCCACTTGTTCCAGGCTTCGACCCAGGATTTCTAATGTCACCTTGATTCAGCTTCTGGGAGAGAATGAGAGTTCTTCTGTCATTTCCAATGAGAGGAAGGTATGTCAGTTTATGTCAGTTTTGTGGAGTCTTAGGTTAGCATTGATATGAAAGGACACTGGTTTTACTCCTTTTATTTTAACCATGGACACACTAGAAGTGTAATGAAAATGACATGGAGAAGTTGGTAAAGAATTGACTACTGTACTGCAATTTTTCATCAAAATGCTCTTACCAAAGTTATTAAGAAACACGTTTAAAATATTCAGGATTTATCTGCACTACCAAACAGCATTGCTCAAATACTGTCCTTCATGGCAAGGTGTCTGAGTGAAAAACAAATAAACAAAAAAACCCAAACAAACCCCAAACTGGAAAATACTATTGAGCCCTTTCGGGACAAGTAAATGCATAGCTAGCTTATAAATCAAAACAAATTCCAGTATTATGACTCCAGTGGCAGTGACATTCAGTGCTCATAAGAAATAAGGACAGATGTATAATTTATGATTAAACCCATTCTGATACTTGATGAATGGGCTCAACTCCATCAAATCCAATGAATTAGAAACAGATTCAGTTTCCTGGCGCACAGATTTTACTGAATGGCCGTATGAATGCTTTCTTATGTTGACCACCAGAGGGAGCCGATGTTGTCACACATCTGCAGTAGGTAGCAAGGAGGAATAATGCTAAAGTCTTAAGCTAATAGGTACCGCACTTACACAAAGATTTTCAATTCTTCAAATGTGCTATGAAATTAAGCAGAATTTACTGAGTCGTTTTGTTCAGCAACCAAAAAGAAAAAATGAATCCCTTTTCCTTGATTTTTTTTTTTAATCAGTTTCGTTGCAAATAGGAAAATTAAGATAAAATCATATTTGGAGGTGATGCCACAGTGTTGGCATCTTCCAGACGTAATCTCAAACTTTTGCTCTAGGCATTCTTGCAAAGGGTGTGTGGTTTGGTTGATACTCTGGAGGGAAGGGATGCCATCCAGTGGGACCTCGACACACTTGTGAGGTGGGCTGATACCAACCTTATGAAGTTCAACCATGACAAGTGCAAGGTCCTACACCTGGGTCAGAGCAATCCCAGGCACGGCTACAGACTGGGCAAAGAAGAGATTCAGAGCGGCCCTGCAGAGAAGGACTTGGGGGTGCTGGTCGATGAGAAAATGAACATGAGCCGGCTTCGGTGTGCACTTGCAGCCCAGAAAGCCAACCGTATCCTGGGCTGCATCAAAAGGAGCTTGACCAGCAGGTCGAAGGAGGTGATCCTGCCCCTCTACTCTGCTCTCGTGAGACCTCACCTGGAGTATTGTGTGCAGTTCTGGTGTCCTCAACATAAAAAGGACATGGAACTGCTGGAACAAGTCCAGAGGAGGGCCACGAGGATGATCAGGGGACTGGAGCACCTCCCGTATGAAGACAGGCTGAGGAAGTTGGGGCTGTTCAGCCTGCAGAAGAGAAGGTTGCGTGGGGACCTAATAGCAGCCTTCCAGTATCTGAAGGGGGCCTATAGGGATGCTGGGGAGGGACTCTTCATCAGGGACTGTAGTGACAGGACAAGGGGTAACGGGTTAAAACTTAAAACAGGGGAAGTTTAGATTGGATATAAGGAGGAAATTCTTTCCTGTTAGGGTGGTGAGGCACTGGAATGGGTTGCCCAGGGAGGTTGTGAGTGCTCCATCCCTGGCAGTGTTCAAGGTCAGATTGGACAAAGCCTTGTGTGGGATGGTTTAGTGTGAGGTGCCCCTGCCCATGGCAGGGGGGTTGGAACTTGATGATCTTGAGGTCCTTTCCAGCCCTAACTATTCTATGATTCTATGATTCTATGCTGGGTTGGTTATTAATGTTGCATAGATATTGACGGTGTATTTATGGCAGCTGTGTCCGAGGTGTGGAAATTAGTGTATATGGCTGGTGTCTGTGCTTAAAAAAGTGCACAGGAGTAGGTCAGGTTTAGTGCCAATATAGGAAGACGTGTTCTGCTAGATAGATTTATCAGCTTGAGTTTTATCATTTTAAAAGCATGAGCAGATTGTGTTAGTATCTATCCTCTTTCACAGAGAAATGACTTCATTACCAGCACTTCAGTCATTCACAGGCTCAAATCTAGAATTCAGAGACTCTCCAAACATCCTTAAATGTCTTTTCTACATGCAGTGCTTTCTTTTTTTTTCCCTTAAGATTCAAATCTTTGAGAGATTGAAATGAATGTTGTCTTTCTCACTGAGCAGCTGGATTTTTTTTTCATTTCAAGCGACAAGGCTGTAGAATATTAAACTTTGAACTCATTCCATTTTTATCTTTAGAAAATATGTTACTGGTCCAGAGCTAAAATTTTTTATGGGCAGGTAAAATACGGAGAAAATATTCTGAATAGATGAATGGAAAAAATAAATATTTCTCTTTTTTTGTTCATTTTTAACTGGAGCTATTTAAAGGTGTCCGTGGCATCTAGAGTGCTCAAATAAGTGCCAGGGGAAAGTGATTGGTATAGAACTCATCCAGTCCAAATTGTATGATGAATTGCAAAGACCTACGATTCATTTAAACATATGGCCATGCAATATATCATATGCCTATCATCTGTCCCTGTATTCTGCATTTATAAAGTAAACCCTATGGTTGTGATTCTCATACACTCACCATTCAAGTTTACAGCCATTTTAAGCCCTCTTTATTGTTCCATCGCAGTATAAAAGTGCCTCTTTGTGAGAGTTGGGCTGTGTGTGTATATAAGACACCAGTTCTGTCTTCTGTACTTGGCTTCCAGTCACTACTGTGACTCTCAATATATATTTAGTACATTCAGTAGGCACCATTTAACTTTCCATACTAAAATACATGTCATTTTAGAAGACAGAATGTAACTTATTCCATCCCTTGAAAATTACAGCCATGTTGTTTTCTAATGTCACTGCAAAACTATGAGCTCCCCCCTCAAGGACAGTGAGACAGGCTTGCTGTAGCTGTTTACACATTTCTCATTCAGGTATCTCATATACGGTACACAGGTAAGCTTCTGTATTGCACCTTTTCTATGGCTAGAGAAGTCCACTGTTAAAATTCATAAGAAGTTGAAAGAACACAATGTGACATAGTTAATTCTTTGTTTATCCAGAAGAGCTTACACATAATAAGCTCTGCTGATTTTTGCTGAAGTGGAGAAGGGGGAAGGTGATCCTGTATTTTTCTATGCAAGAATCAGCTCTTTATTCCTTGATTATTGCATATTCTTCTGTAATGCTCTGACTTCAAGTGGTAAATGACTGTTGAAAGGACCAAGCCCATTAGCAAGAATGAACTACTTTAGAAGTTAATAACATACTGAATAGGTATCAACTACTGAGTCCTTTATATCCCTTGAATGTTCCTTGGACATGAAAGTTTGTTGGGTTTGGTTTGGCTTTTTTTTTTTTTTTCCTGTTCAGTTCTAATAAGAAAATTACAAGTTTCGGTCAACAAATCTGATTCATTTGCTCATGCCTTGAGAAAGTTCTGAAGCAGGAGACTCAGTCCTGGGTAAGGGTAACACCAGTTGAAAAGGGGGTATTTTGTATTCACTCATGTGTTCACTCTGCTGCTGCCTGTATTGGAAATAATACCTGTGATTCTGCAGACTCTGAGCAAGAAATCAGTCCTATTATAAGGGAGCACAGTTCCTTTGAATATAACAAATTATTTTCTGGTTACATTATACAGAACTAGACTCCAGTAAATCAAATAGTCTTTCTAGCCTCATTTCCTGTTATTTAGGGATTTAAGTGTTTATTTACCTATTTCATAGAATGCGGAATAAATCTTAGCTTCGTATTTCTCATCCTGACTAAATGTAAAGACATTTCTCTTATAATTCCTTTGCAGCCAGCTCTGAAATCCAAGTGGTTCGTGGATAAACTGTGAAAGTTTATTCAAAGTGTAACCAAATTCCGTATTTTCCTTAGTTAAAATAAGAGCAGTTTAACTATGTGGCCTGTACCTTCAGTAACTGAGTGTCATCTTACACGCACTTTGTTATACTCGAACAGTGGAACATGAAGAAACCATCACACCCATACAGATAGAGACACTTATGGTTTATCAGTACCAAGCTGGACTAAATGTCTGTGTCCATCCAAATACATGCATGTGGTGTGAGTGAGTGTGTGAGAACTTTAATCCTGGGTAGGCATTTGAAGTTATGCTTGAGCTACACATTATGTGTTGGCCAGATCAAACTGGAAGGTTGGCATTTGAAATGGCATGGTTCCTACTGGTTCAAATGCAGGCAATGCACAGGGAGCTACATAAAGCAAACTGTTGAAAGTTTTTGTATTCTCTGTTCCAGGTAGGTGATAACACCCATACCGAAGTGCTTGTCCATCCTTAGAGGTGCTTGTACTCAGCTTTTGCTATTACCACTTCTAAGCCAGTAAACACTGACTAAAATGCCTGCCTGCTTTCTTCTAAGAAATTGAGAATTCTGGCCATGCACATTCACTTCTGGGTTTTAGGGCCTGAGGGAGCAAAAGGCTGAGAGCAGAGACAGAGTCTCTTTTGTCAGCTCCTTTTGTGGATTCCATAATTGGTTCCTGGCATGGATGAAAGAATTACTTTCCAACCTACTGTACCATAAGCGAAGGTGGGGTGTAATGGAGGACAAAGACCTAAAACAGAAGACAGAGGAAAGAATGAGAAAGGAGGACTAAGACTTTTTTTTTTTTTTTTTTTTTTTTTAGTTTTAACACTGTTGTGGTTAAAAGGTGAAGGTAAAGTTGCTAAATGTATGGTAACCTCCCATGAGCAGTGAAGGACTGGTAGTGGAGTATGTGCTTACATATTAAGCAAACAAAACAAGAAGTTTTTTTCAGTTAAAGCATGTAATGAAAATTATCATTGATACCAGATTTTTAGAACATGTAGGTTACCATTTTACTTCTTGTCTCTCCCATGACTGTTTCTTTTGTCAGTTTTTTCCTTTGAGAAGCTAAAAACTGAAGGGGAAAATCCTTTTTCATTTGTAAAAACATGAAAATTAATGGAGAAATATTTTCAATATTCTTTCAGCAACTAAGCAAAAACATGCCACAACTGTGTAAGGTGTGTGTGAAAAGTGAAACAGTCAAGACTTAAATATAAGAATTTAAGAATTCTTATACTTCATAAATTATAAGAATTATGAGGAATTACAGAATTATAAATACTGTAATAAAAACTAATCTACTAGCATTAAGGTCAAGATGATAACTTTCTTTACTTGGCTTCTACTTGTAAGAGGTGAAGCAATTTGGAAGCTAAACAGACTCTTATACTTGGTTTATTCTACAGAAAGCCTTGCAGTGGACTGCTAAGGGCTGTAGAAGGCTGAGCCTGTATCACTTCCTAGTGTTGCTGGAAGTAGATACAACTTTGGGGACTGTTGCATGAATGCACTGATATTTTGGTTTTATTCTGAAGAACTGTTTGAGTACTACCAGTCTCTTGGACATGTTAGCTCAGAAGTGACACAATTCTTTTTTACCAGGTATCCTGCTTTCTCCCCAGAAAGAGGATCCCCCCCCCCCCGATAAATCTTGTTTCAATTAAATACAACATACGTAAACATTTTATTGATTATTTCTAACTTTAAAGTATTTTTTTTTTACCTTTTAAAACCCTTTCCTGCTTGCTTTAAGAAAGTGAAAGCAATATGCTGGTTAACTGATCAATCACTTAAAGAAATTTAGAGGTTTAAGTGTCCAAGTTTTCCAAATGAACACATAAAAAAAAAAAAAAAAAAAGAAAAAAGCATGCATATACTGCAATTTGTTTGCTCTACTCCCCTGTGGACATGCCCAGCTTCCTATGCACCTGGCAGCTTTCCTGTTCTGTATTCATCAAGGTAATCAATGCATTTCAGGTGTTCCTCAAATAAAATCATTTGTCTTCAGTGTGCTCTTACAAAGGACACAGACTGTACTCAGGTACTCAGAAAGCTTTTCCTCACTTTCAGGGCACATTAAATACATGTCACCATACATAATAACAAGGCTTTGGCAATGTATCGATTACATTTTTTTTTACACAAAAAAAAAATCCTCACACAGGGAAACTCCTTGTGTTTTTTCCACAGAGTTAAATTAGTGCCTGTGAGAAAATGAGCAGGCTGAAAGCAAAAGTCTTTAAATTTAGATGCTGTAGTTTGAAGAGTTATAACAAATCACAGCTTGATTCTGTGCTGGTCTGATAGGGCCACTCTAAGGAGGGAGGAGAGTTTTACAATCTCATGCTGAAGTTATGAGCAGTCAGGAGAATGAAAATAATGTTTAATGTTTCAGCATTACTGTATAAATTTTACTGTACAAAGTTGAACAGTGGCCAGGCACACCTGCTAAAACTTTTTCTGAACACAGTCCTTGCCCCCCCCCCCTTTTTTTTTTTTTTTTACTTTTTTAGGGATAATAAGGAGAAGGAAAGAGGATAGTAAAGGGATAATAATAGATAAAAAAGGAAAAAATAGATGGGGGAGAAATTCCTAGAAACTTCAACATCTTCTTTTCAGAACCAAAATGATGTTAGACTTCGGGAATTTTTCCTTATTTCCCCCCCCCCCCCCTTTGTTTTCTTCTTCCTACTTGCACCTGACCCCATAAAGTAATTCCCTAAGCACTTCTTTTAGACTTCTACTTTAATAACTCAGTTCTCTGGTACCTAAAGCCCACCACCCTCTTGAAACTTTGCTATTGTTCACAGCATCCTTCCCTCAGGTATCCCTGGTAGATAATAGAGAATGAGATTTTATGTCAGCACATATATGAAGAAAGTCTCCTTGTTCTGCCCTTCTACCTCTTTTTGAAACTTTTGGGACTGAACTTTAGACTGTAATCCTTCCTGACTAATTCAGAAGTTGTCAGCCAGTTTTAAAGTTACTGGAGGCTTTCATAGACTTACAAACCTACAACAGGGTGACCTTCTCAATCTAATTTCTGTAGGAACTCAGGCTAAAAAGAAAGAAACTCAAAGACATTTCCAAATTTCCTGTAGGAAAAATGACCTTTTATGCTGATCCTAATTAAGCCCATTAACTCAGGTGAAAAATTCCCCAAACTAGCTTGTCTGTTTTGAGGGTATGATCATACTGAACCTTCAAATTCTAGAAATGGCCCTGATCCAACAAAGCACTTAAGCATGCTTAATCAGGTACCCCATTATGCAGCATGCACGTTATTATTGAATGAACTGTGTAAATGAAAGCCTTAAAATGCTTCACATGAATAAAAATGCAGACAAATTTTCCCTGTGGGGTTTCATCCCTTGCATGAGATACCTGCAGTTTTGCATTTTAATCAGTGAGCGGTCCAATCCTGCTCCTACTGAAGTTAGTGGCAAAACCCAGCTACTGAAGTGTAAGCAGGATCTGATGCCAACAGCGCAAAATACGGAAGGGGAAAATTTATTCCAAGTGGGTGTTCAGGTGGTGACCCATTTCTTGCATCAGGCTACTGTTCACCATAGCACCAGAGATGACACTCTTAACATTTTACTATCTGAAAATCAGTACAGAGCATAACATCCAGTTACCACTCTTGCATGTTTGCATTTCTTCAAGTTAATAGGGAAAGAGCCCCAGGGCAAAGCACGATTGATGAGATAATTGACTTCACAAGAGGACTAGGAAAGAACGGGCCAAATCCAGCTCTGACTTAAGTATTCCATCTCTGCTTATATCTGAAATAATCTGATCTAGTCCATCTGCTGTCAGAGGAGTGGTGGCATGAGAGCAGAGCTCTCCTCTGAGCACTTTGTTCTGTACCTGTTGAATAGTCCCCTCCTTATCAGGCTTCCAGGGAGAGCTTCAGTGCTTGATGCTAAAAGAGATAACCTAATGGCCAGAGCTGGCAGTGGAGTTCTTGATAACCCTGCAGTTGATTCTTGGCTAGGTCTGTGTTAGCAGAAGAGAAGTCTGCCTCTTACCATCCTTCCATACAACCAATTGCCTTAATGGGATTCTTCACTGTGTTTATGGTACTTTGTTGCTAGCGTAGCCCACAGTGCTTGGCAGTGGTTTAGGTGGTAAATGTGCTTGGCATGCACTGTCCTGGCCTCATTGCTCCTGATTTGCCTTCATTCCACCAGGGAAGTCTGGTCTTCAGAGCGCATAGGAAATGTCCTTTCAAAATGGTACGATGGCCCTGTGAAGGGTACCTGTCTCACACAAGGTCTTCAGGGGTGTCGTGGTTCAAACCCAGCCACACAGCCTGTCCACTCACTCCCCCCCCCCATCATGCCTTCCCCCTACTCCCAGAGGGACGAAGAGGAAGATCGAAAGGAATGCAACTCCCACGGGTTGAGACAAGAACAGCCTAGCAACCAAGGTATAGCACAAATCACTACTGCTACCACCAATAATACTGATAAGGCAAGTAACAAGGGAAGAAAATACAACACCTCACCACCAGCCGACCCAAAACTTGTTCCATCCCACCCAACCGTGCACCAACCGATACCTCATCCAACCCTGCAGTGCCCTAGCTCTTCCGGGTAACTCTCCGTTACATCCTGGGCATGACGTGCTGTGGTATGGAATACCTCTTTGGTCAGTTTGGGTCAGGTGTCCTGTCTCTGCTTCCTCCCGGCCTCTCCTCCTCCCTGGCAGAGCATGAGGCTCAGAAAGTCCTTGGTCAGACCAAACATCGGTGTTATCAGCGCTGTTCCCAGGCCAAAAGTCAAAACACAGCGCTGCACCAGTTACTAAGAAGGAGAAAAATGACTACTGCTGCTGAACCCAGGACAAGGGGGTATTCTGGTCCTCACTTTTGTTGTCTGCAAGAACAATTCTTTCTTCACTGGGCAGTTTCAGAAGGCAGAATGTCTTAATGATGAGAAGTGTTCAGATATTCCCAAGCAGTGTCGCTCCAGGTATATACTTTTATTGGCATCATTGGACATCTTACAGCTGTGAGAAATGTGATAGCAGAGTAACTGAATGTGAATGTTCAGTAAAATGTATAGCTAAACTCAGAAAAGAAGCATGGTCTCTTGGGTTAAAATATTTTTGGAAATATAATTGCCAAAGTAAACCACCAGCCTAAGTGTATTGTAAAGCCTGTTGTTGGAACATTGGAGGGGGAAGCAGGTCCATTGGTCAGGAGGTCCAAGAGGAGTCAGTTAATGTACATCAAAAGAGGTCAGAGTAGACCTTTGTGTCTTTATAGCACAGAGGTGCATGAAGATGTTCTCATATCTAAATTTGGAGTTAGCTGCTGAAAAATTTCTGTGAAATTATTTATGTTATTGGTGGATTGGCTGAAGCATGTCCAATTAAATGGAGTTATTTTGTGCGGTCCTAATTGTAAGTTAGGTGGTTTGTGCATGAAACATTTAATTTTCTCAGGGCTCTGTCTGACTTCAGATGATGCTACAGATACTATCCTACACAGGGATAGAAGGTGATATAAGGGAAAATGATGTATAGGGGAACCGAATGGCAGCAATCACAGATCTGAATGGATTGAGGTGCTGCAAGAATGGATAAGAAAAAATATGCAAGAATGATGAAATCCCATTTTATTAACCACCACTCCAGCCTGGAGTTCACTCTTCGTTTTTCATATTAAGCAAAACCAGTATTTGTTGCCATTACTGCCTAATGTTGCCTATGGCAGGAGGGGTTGGAACTAGATGATCTTGAGGTCCTTTCCAACCCTAACTATTCTATGATTCTATGATTCTAATGCCTAAGTCTGCATTGTTAGGAGGGTACTAAGACTGTATTTTCTTATTTGTGCAGCAGTTCTCAATAGAAGTTCCATATGCTCAAGGCAAATATACTTTGTCCCCATAAATAGAAAACAACTGTTAAAAGCTTTTATTTTCATGTAATACCTACTGGTTTCAGTAATAGATAGCTTATTACAGATTGACCTGATTCTTTTCCACACTTCCTGACTTTTAAATCACTTTCAGTCAAACATAAATACACAGCTGTGAGTGGAATTGTGACTCTGTACTATGGAAAGAGTTCTTAAATCCCACAAAAGTGTGTGTGTGTTTGTATGTCTGTGTGCATGTGTTTGGTTTAGGGTTAGGTTTTTTTGTCTCTGCTGAGTTTGCTGGCAGCTAGTCTCTGGGGAAGGAAAGTATAATTACAACACAAAAGTGTTTTATGTTTTTCTCTGGATTATGCTAGAAGTACAAAACTGTAGTAGAGATTTTATGAAACTGTTAACAGACAAACTTAAGGAAGAGAATGAATTGGTGGAACAGAGTGCACAGAGGATAAAGATGGTGAAGTTTAAAAAGAAAAGTTGAGCAAATGGCCTTTTTTCTGTAGTCTTAAAAATCACCTAATAAAACATTGTTTTATTGCATAGGTTCACTAATCATTTCTGGTTTTAATCGTTACACTGCATACGCTTTTCAGGCAATTTTATGGAGTATGTTCTCTAAGGTGGCTCATGAAAATCACCTTCACAGTCCATTTGTTTAGATTCTGCAGTGTGCTTGAATGGAAGCTGATCGCCTCTAAAAAGGGTGCTGATTGCCAAAATCTATCACTTAAGATTAGTAATTCCCAGCAAAATGTGGAAAGTGGTTTATTTCTTCACCAGGTTCATTATATTGGGCAGTGCCTGGTTTCAAATCTAGGTTTTGCTTTCCCACAAAGCCTCCAAAGAGCCCCATTATTGATCTCGGCATGTTACCAGTGTTACACATGGTGATTTATGAAGTGCAAATCTGAAGCTATCTATTATGTGCTCTTAAATATATTTCCATTTTATCCTGCTCCTCTAATCTACATTGTCTGCTTTTTGAACTTCAGGGTTTAGGCACAATGCCCCTCTCCCCACACCTAATTAAAGGACTGACTAGAGCCAGGACAGCACCTTGTGAGTCATTCTAGCTTGCTGTTAATCTCAGATAGTGAACACCAGGAATTGTTGTGAAAGTCCCACCATCATGCTTTATTGTATAGGAAAGGAAATGAACAACTCACACTACTGATTCACTTTTTAAAATCAGTCCTTCTCTAAGCCAAGTGGCAATGTTCTCCGGTTAATCAAGGAAAGATCTACTTTGACACACGATCCTTTTCCTGTCAAAGAGCATTTTGCTCTTTATGTTGCTTTTGCGACATCTGATCCCTTTGAATAAGGAAGGCTGGTTACTGGCTATGGTCTAGAGTTGTCAGAGCAGCCAAACAAGGCTTTTATAAAAGCAAGGAACTAGTAGGTTCAAGAGAGTGCCAAAAAGGAGAGGATGAAAAGCAGTTTAGCAATAGCAGCAGCATTCTAGGTCAAATGGGCTTTGCAGACATCAGAAGAGGCTTTTTTAGTCATTAAAGAAAGGATTGTGGAAAAGAAATGGGGATAATAAAGTCCAGTATGTTAATTTTCCCCTTTCTGAAAATCTGTGTTACATTAGTTCAGAAATTCTTACTTGCTTTTTTGGCAGGTGGTAAAAATAAAGGTCTGAAATAGGAGAGGGTAGCAGGCATTTATGTGAAGTGGAAGTTTCCTCTGAGTCTTTGAACAGCCAGCAGACAGTCTTACCTTAGTGGTGTTTTGAGAGAGAGGTACTTCACAATAATTTTCAGCATAGGTTTGAAAGGAAAATCAAACATTGGTGCACAGACCTTCACAGTACCACCACAGTACATGGGGAAAAAAATGGAGAAACTAGTAGTATTTTCAGTTCCCACTCTCTGGCTTGATCCTATTTTGTCTTGCCTCTGGTATCGGAAACACCATGGCCAAAAAAGCTTTTGTAAATGTTACAATACTTTTGTGTTGTGATAGGAACTAACAGCAGAGAGGTTAAACCTCAAGAAAAGTGCTTGCTTAACTACCTCAAGTTCATAAGGCAGCCTAAATGAGTCCACATCGCATTTATTTTTCAAACGTAGGAGAGTAGAGGTAGGTAGCTAGGTTAGCTGTGATTAGCTTGGGGTCAGTTGTGATTAGCCTGGGATCAAATGGTTGACAAAAAGCTCAACATGAACTGGCAGCATGCGCTCGCAGCCCAGAAAGCCAACTGTATACTGGGCTGCATCAAAAGGAACATGACCAGCAGGTCAAAGGAATGATTCTACCCCTCTGTTCTGCTCTCATGAGACCCCATTTGGAGTATTGTGAACGGTTCTGGTGTCCTCAACAGGGATGTGGACCTGCTCGAGCGAGTCCAGAGGAAGCCGTGAAGATGATCAGAGGCCTGAACCATGTCTCCTATGGAGACAGGCTGAGAGAGCTGGGCTTGTTCAGCCTGGAGAAGAGAAGGCTCAGGGGAGAACTTATAGCAGCCTTCTAGTACCTAAAGGAGGCCTACAGGGAATATGGAGAGGGACTTTTTGCAAGGGTATGTGGTGACAGGACAAGGGCAATGGCTTTAAATCAACAGAGGGGAGATTTACGTTAGGCCTTAGGAAAAAATTCTTCCCTGTGAGGGTGCTGAGACACTGGCACAAGTTGCCCAGAGCAGTTGTGGCTGCCCTATCCCTGGCAGTGTTCAAGGAGAGGTTGGTGGGGCTTAGAGCAACCTGGTCTAGTGGATGGGGTCCCTGCCCATGGCAGAGGAGTTGGAACTGGATGATCTTTAAGGCCCCTTCCAGCCCAAACCAGTCTATGATTCTGTGATTCTAAAATCAGAAATGCTGCAATTTCACAAAGTGTATCTAATAGTACTCCATGCTCCATATTTCTGATGATAGGTCTAGTGAGACACGTCTTTTGTGAGTCTTTATTTTTGTTATTGGCTAGCATGTCAAGGAATGGATTTCATTTTCTTCGCAGGTTTTGTGCAGCAAGAATCACTGCAATTAAACAGCCTGTTGGAAAACATGAGCAAGGGGTGTAAGACTAGGAAGGAGACTGAAAATAACTATTATGGGAGTCACATGTAGAACTGTGTGAGTCAGCACCGTGCCCTTACAGTGATGAAGCACTAACCACAGACTGGGTTGCACTAGCAAGAGCATAGCCAGCAGATCAGGGGAAATGATGACTCCCCTTTATTTGGCTGCCACAAAGCCACATCAGTGTCCACTGTCCAAAAGTAGGTCCAGTTTTGACTTCTGTGGAACAAGATAATGACAAACTAGAGTAGGTGCAGCAGAGTCTAGCAGAATGCATTGAAGAGGTACATGGAGGTGTTGAGGCAACAGGGCTTGTTCAGCCTGCAGAAGAAAAGGGTAAGGAGAATTTGAATTCTGTTTTGCATCTGACAGAAAAGGAAGAGAGAGACAGACTTTACTCTGAGATTCACTGCAGAAGGATAAGGCTGCAACAGTGACAAGTTGCAGCTGGAGAATTTTCCATATGGCATTAAAAAAATGTTCTTTATGGGAAGAAGCATTAAACATCTTCCAGAGAGGCTGTGGAGTCCTAGTGCTTGGAGATTCTCAAAACTCAGATGCTCAAGGCCCTGAGCAACCTCATCTAAGACGGAAGTTAGCCTTGCTTTGAGGAGGACGTTGAAGTAGGTGACCTCTAGAGGTTCTTGCCAAATTAAATTATTCTGTGATTCTATGACCTAAATGAGCTGAGCCAACATTAATCTGCTCTACATCCTCATTTTGGAGGAGGGCTGAAGCTGCAGAGCGTGGCTCCTCACCTCAGCAGTTCCTGGCCTCGCCTTCAGTTTCTGCAAGGTAGTTACAGGAGCTGGGAGAGGAGTGCCTCAGAGCCTGATCTCTTCCCACATTCCCTATGCTATAGTTAATATATGAGTGGTCATTTTGTTTTCTCTTTGTTTCTGTTAATTAAAAAAAATGAAAGGATGGATGTAGGCTCAAATATGCTAAGAATTATATTTGAATTTAAAGTGTCTTAACAGCAATACATAGAAATCCCCCCCATTCTGTCTTCCGTCTTGTGCTTCAGCTGCTCACTGAATGGTTTTTAACACCTTTCTCTATGTGCGTGTTTTTGTTCAATGAGCAAAATGAGTAAAACATTAGCAGCACACATTGTATCTGTGCGGAAACTCTTAAACTAATCCTGTGTTGTCTCTGTTAATCTCTGTTGATCACCGCCATAATAAATGATATCTTTTCCCCATTTTTTCCACCAGCTGCCTTCCAAGTGCATGAAAAAATGTACACTTCCTTCGTGATGGTCTACCTTTTTGCTGCCAGTGCAAATAATTAAAGCAGCATTTATTTCTCTTGCTAGAAGATTTAAGTACTTTTAGTGAAATAATTATGGTGTAAGTTTGGGATCATTATAAGAATATTCTTTAACATCATGAAGTTTTTAATATTTCTTTTTTTTACAACTGCACTGTGATAGACCATTCAGACTACAGCAAAGCAGTTTTAGTCCATGAAAAGAAAGGGTTTTTTGGCTGTGGAACAAGTGATGAAAGAAATTAGAAAATAATTACCAACCTCTTAGCAAGAACTCAGAGGAATTCTGAATTCAGAACTCCGCATCTTGAAAACCATTGTAAGGTTCAGATTACTCACATCAACATGTAGGGGTTAAATAAAGAGTTACTTCTTTAAAAATACTCTTGGATATACAGTTCCTGTCATTATTGAATGTGACAGTAAACCACAAGCAGTGCTGTAAAAACAAAAGGTCACAGCAAACAGTTACAGTTTGACAAGACTTATGCCCTGTGCCCATTGGACTTGGAAGGAGTGATGGCTTGGGCTTTGGTGACTGATTTTGTAAGTCTGGGTAGGATATATGTCTTTTGAATACTTAGGTCTGATTCTGATCTCATTCAAAGTTGGTGGTAGTAGTAATCCAAATGAGTATGCTACTTACCTTAGTTGAATTAAATCTTCATTTCTGAAAATGCTGATAAGCATTTAAACCAGGTGAGGTTTATCTATCTTCCCATCATTGGCATTCTGTATGAGTAATGTGTACATATATGTGATATCAAACTGCACTGGTACAGATACGACTCCTCTAAACTCAGAGTTCAGTGTTTTCCTAATTACTTACAGCCTATTGAGATTAAAGCGACAAGATCTCTTTTGTGTTAAACAAGAAGCTCACATTCTTTACTGATGAGCTACTCCCCTCTTTCCCTCTTGATGATTATGGGCAACATTCTTGCAATCAGCCATCCCAGTCCCCCTGCAAGAAAGCCTTCGTAACTTGTGGTTGACCTAATTGTGCAGTGACAGTGCTGCTTCTGCTAAGCAGAGGAAATCCCTTGCATGGCTTTCATTTGGGCTTTGCAGAGTCTGCAGCCTGGAGCAGAAGGTAGATAAGTGGCAATGTAGGGCATTGAGGGACACTCTTCAATTTCACTTCTTGGTGAGATGTCGCACAGAGATTTCAGTATGACCTGGAGACCGCAGGGCAAGTTCTACACCCCCTTCAGTATCACACCGCACCTGAAGCCAGTGAACGGGTTCACATGTTACTGAAAAAAAAATGATAGCATTGTTACATGCTTGGAAAGTCAGTCTTATGAGGTACAGCAGTGTTTCAGTAATGTTATCTACAGCAATTGCTACTTGTGTGGCCAGTCCTGAAGTACCTGCTGAATATTCTTTCTTAAACCTGTATGTGTCTGCATGAGGTCTTGAAGATCAGAGTCCATACTGAAATCTTCTTTGTGTCAATAACAGAATAGAGAAACAAGTGGAATAGAGAAACAAGCGTCGATATTTGTCTTTATTCAACCAACAAATAACCTCAGTAGCTGCTATTGTGATCATGCTGTGCTTAGTGTGTGGTGGTGTTCTGCATGTGTGATCTGATAAAAAATATATAAAAATCACAAGGCAGAATCACATCTACTACTGCATGTTCTACTACCCAGTTCTCCGTGTAGAATTAGAAAGTTACAAAAGGTATGTTCTGACTCCTGGAGTAAAGAACACTCAGTAAAGTTGAGGTAGGCTTTTTTCATGTCATATGTCATTACCAAGTAATGCCCATCCATCTTCAGTTTGCACCAGTGAATTCTTAATCAAGCATGTGGAAGGAAAAATAGGTTCTTACTTGATCCATCCAGGGATGGCTCAACTTTAAAACAGGGGTCTTTTAGTGCTGTTCTTAGCTGAAACAAGATTGTTAGCATGACACAGAACTGTAACAGTTGTGTTTTGTGTGCGTGCTTTCATGTTCAGACAAGTAGTAGTGGCAATCAGCAGGGTTTGCCTCAGCCAGCAACTGTTCAGTGCCATGTGTTAACTGTGTTAAAAATTAATGGATCTTCTCGATGAAAAGATTATGGAAGCACTTTGACAAACTGATAGGCTTGAAGAAAGGGGGAAATTTTGGTTTTGCTTAAGCACAGGGAATTTAATTACTGAATAGAAAGGTGTCTTTCTGTAGTTCTGTGCTTCAGGATAAAACTGCTGCTGAATGTGGAGGTTCTTACACTGGACTAGATGATTCAGCTGCTGAGATCCAGATGTAACAGATAGGGATCAGTTCGCACATGGACCCTGATAGTAAGAGAATTGGTTTTCTTTTTGTTTGTCATCGTGTAGGAAGAATGGTCTTGGGGATAGACCTGCTGTAGGGCAGCTTGCTGAATCACAGCAGGAGAGACTTTAGTAGTGTTCTACAGTACGCAAGTAGGGCTGTGGGACAAAGTGGATCTAAATCCTTGAGCTGAGAGGTGCAGGAAATAGTTGCAGGCAGGCGAGAAGAGGATGAGGAAATGAGAGAGAGAGCAAGGGAGGAAAAGCCTGCCATCCTCATGTCAGGAACTGGAAGTAGGCACTTCATTATAAATTGCTGTTCCAGCTATAGGGTGGAGGTCATTTATGGCATCCTGGTGACAACAGATGTGGCCTGTGTTATAAAGGTCTCTCTGCATCAAAGTGTACTGCATTGTGCATTACTTCAAAATCTTCCTGTGTGTTTCCACTCTTCAGCTTCCACTCTTTCAGCTGGTTTCTTTACTATCCTACTTTGTTCTGGCTTTAACTCGCTGTAGTTTTTACTAATGCTTTGATGGTGGGATTGTTACTGGGGCTTTTTTGTGTTTGAAAGCCTAGCAGGCCATGTACTCTTGCCTGTTCGTTTACTGTCTGTTTCTCTGGGGTTTTATTATTTGGTGTTTAATGTCAAATTGTTCATATTTCTCCTTGATGTTGGTGTTTTCCTAACTGTAGTTCTGGCATGAGCATACTCTAATCCATTCAGTGGCACATACTTAATTCCTGTAATTGCCATTTTTAGATGGAATGATCTCTTGGATTAAATCTGGAACCTAAAGCTAATGTTACAGAAAATAAGGTCAAAGAAATCAAATAACATTACTTCCAAAGTCGCAGTACAGTCTTCGGATCATCTTCCATCATTAATATTGATGCTTGACAGCACTTACAACTTTAATCATGATTTGTAACCCTCTGAATTTTATTGCTTCTGCTGTCAGAAATCAATTTCAGTACCTAATGGCATCTTGTAACCTCAGCCAAGGAGAATGTTGGTTTGATTTTAATTTTAGTTTTACTCAAAGCTTAACTGCTAAGCTACACCCTTACAAGATTATTTCTATGACATTTTTTGACAAAGTTGTTTTCATGTATGTTTCATGTATGCTTCAGAAAGATTCTGACCCTAAAAAACAGTGAAGCGTATGTTTAGTCATGCTTGTAGACCTGGGACTTCTCATATAATTAACAGGCGCCCCAAGTGTCTGCAGGATCAGGCCATAAACTATTGTTTAATCTTCCTTTTGCATACTGAGGTTGAAGAGAATGGAGCACGCTTGTAATTCCCAATTAAACATTTAGATTAGTCTGTATTGATTTCTTCTGATCAAAAGAAGTGTGTTTGGGCTTGATTCTATTCTGTCTTTGGTCACTCAGTGGAAATTATTGACCTTGTTGGGAGTTCCCCTTTAATGGCATATTTTGCAGGATGCACTCCAGGGTTGTACATTTCTTAAAGAAAATAACAAAATTGTATTTTTTGTCAAAATATCCACCCCAAGCCAAATAAAAACTCAGGTAGCTCATAGGAACCAAACTAAAACAGTACAAAAAATTGTACTATGTCTAATCTTCTCTCAAGATTTGCAACTTTTAATAAGAGTTAAACATGCAAAGGGTATATCCTCTGATCTCCTTTATAAATGACTTAACCTTGGAAAAGGTTCTGCTTTAAGGATCACAGTGTCTACTTTTCTGTACTCTTGTTAGTAGATTTTCTATGCTTTGAGACGATTGTTATTCTCCCACTTAATGGATAGGAAATAGAAGGGCAGTAAAATAAAGTTACACCCAGTGGGCCAGCAGTAGATCTAGTTTACCAGTTCAGTGTCCTGACTGGGAAATGCTGCAGATTTTTACTTGTGTATAGATTTATTATTGGAAATGTCATGATCTGTTTGGCAGCAGAGGAAAGGAATAATGAGATGATGGTGTCAGACATGATAATGGGAATGATTTCTTACACCACATCTGTTAAACTTTGGTCTAATTGCCCAAGAAGCTGTCCCTGAAAAGTTGTTTCTTCATAGAAGTAAGGAAACTGATTTGCTATGAAAGTTAGAAAACCCAAACTCCTCAGGACAGGCATAGCAAACCACCTTTTCACATCATCTTTATCCTATATACAAATATTAAGCTCCATCCTACTATTTCTAATGTATTTCATGTGTTTTTTCCAGTTACAAAGGAATAGCTCTCTGTGTTTGATTTATGTGCTGATGACTTGCAGCTAACTTTCCTTGCTATATTTCATTTAGAGAGCCTGCTGCCTGCACATGATAATGTTTATGTAGTGGATGACACGGTTCTGGAGCTATCAGAGGTGGAAGAAACAGCATCAGAAAGCAGCTGTTTTGCATCTGAGGACACCACCGAAGACTCGGGTGTTGTGAGCTCCCCATCTGACATTGTATCTTTGGATTCACAAAATGACAGTGTGAAGTTGAAAGACATCAAGATGGTCAATGGCTACATGGAGTCAGCTGAGGCAGATGCAGTGCATGGCACAGAGACATGTCCTTTAAAGAATGCCTACTGCAACAGCATGGAATCTGACAGTGCACCACAGAGGTAAAACATTTATTTGCAGTCAGCTGTTGGAAAATGTCTTGCATGTCCTTCTTGTAGGGAATCATTTAAGAAAACCAACTTCTGCTTTCTTCTGCTCTTTCATAAACCAGTATGAATGCCAAGTGACTCCTCCCAGTGAAAAGCTCACTGCCAAATCCCCTCCAGTGACATACTTGTAGCAACAGGCAAAGGTCACTTTTCTGTTTGAACTTGTAGTTACATTTCTTGCAAAAGACCGCTGCCCTCCGGAGTTGATTTCTCTAAGAAGTCTGAAATAATTTAGTTACAGTTTGGTTTGTCATTCTGATAGCATATGAAGTGCTTAAAATGTTACTATATATTGATCTAGAAAAATGACATGCAGGTCATAAAATGGAAAACTCATAAAATGAAGGAATTCAAGCCACTGAAAGCCAGGTGGAGAAGGATTGTATTCAGTGAATTTTGGAGATTGGTTTGTGGATGTGTGCATGCATATATGTGTTCACCTAATGCTAACCTCCACTGGAGTTATACCTTGGGTTTAGGGGTATTTTTCCCAGCATATTTCCTTTCCTTTTTTTTTTTTTCCCTTTTCCCCCATAAATAAACATTTTCCTGCAGTTTTTGCAAGTAAATACAAGAACCTGAAATTTAATTAGAAACTGCCTTCAAGCACAAGTGACTCTGACACTGTTTGTTTGCCAAAACTCACATAGTTGGTGGCAGGGCTGTAAAGGGAACCCAAAATTTATAAGACTTTGCAAATACAAACTGGCCAAATAGGAAGCTGTGCTTCAGCAAGGAGGGTGGCCTGGTAATACTGACAGGGATCCGCTCTGTGTGATGCTGCAGAGTCATGGGACAGGGGCCAGAAATTCCTCTGAATTCTCAGTTGACACAAAGTCTGTGCTTTCTGTTCTCTCTCCATTCAGCTGCTAATCTGTAGCCCCTTCATAAGAGCATGTATCATGACCTAGTTATTTCCTTCCACACATTTCTGAGGGAGAACTTCATCTTGGATCATGCAGTGGGTGATAAATCAGGGATAAATTAAGCCAAAGTCGATATTTAACCTATTGGAATTATTTTTTCTTTATCCATCAATACCAAAGGAGACAAGGTCAAGCCTCACCTAGATAACTTTCTCAACAATACATTTTTCTCATAATCTGTCCTTTTACAATTTCTTAGGTCTTGATGCAGTCTCTATTTGGAGGCTTAAATAGGCTAGTATGGTAACTGCGATTAACATTCCAAACCTGATCCAAAAAAACAACCCATTAATTTCAGTAGACTTAGATTGGGTCGTGTAAGATAATTAAGCAGTCCCAACTTTCCTCAAAATGCAGGATTTAAACTGATTTCCATTAGCATAATGTTGAGGAGAGGCATCAAAGCAAAACCCTCTAAGAACAATACTGATCAGCAAAAAATATTTTGGATGTTTTCTGGTTGGTTTTTTGTTTTTTTTTTTTTTAATAAGAGATGGAGCACAGCTCATTGTGACAAACTCCCTCTCGGAAGTCAGTAATCTTTCCATCTTTCACTTCAGCCAAAGGTACGTATTCTGTACATTGCATTGAGATTGCATTGAGACTTACCTTTGCTACACAAACACACAAAACCTTTGATAGTTGGGAAGAGTGTACATAGAAGGCACAAGGAGATACTTCATAACCTGGCCAGCAGTACTGCTGCTTAGGGGTCTTGCTGAGCCAAAGGAGTGGAAGCTGGAAGGATGATGTGTTTTACTGCCCTTTGCAACCAGGGAGGTGATGACTTCCCCCTGCTCAGCTGCTGTGAGGCCAGTTCTGTGTGTCCAGTCTTGGGTCCCCAGTGCAAGAGAGAGGTTGGCAAACTGGAGCATCCCAGAGGAGAGCTATCAAGAGGGCTGGGGGACTGGAGCACAGAGAGTATGAGATGGAGAGAGTCACCTGTGGTGTTCACCTTACAAAATCAGTGTGGGTGAGGAGGGACCTGCCTGATTTTCCCTGAACAAAAGCAGAACTATGAGGCTTCTCAGGGGTACACAATAGGACAAGAGGCAACCATCACCAGCTGCTGTAAAGGAAATAGAAATTGTATATGAAGAATAAATTCCTCAAAACAGGAGTGATTAAGCAGTGAAAGTTTGCCCAGAGAGGCTGGTGAATCTCCATGCCTGGAGGTTCTCAGAACTCAGCCTGGCAAAGCCTTGGGCAGCCTAGTCTGACTTTGAAATTATTCCTCCTTGGAGCAAGAGGTTGGGCTAGCCTTCCAACTTAATCTTTTCTGTGATTTTATTGTGTTAAATATTCTGTATTTATCTAATATGTCCATAATTTAAGAAGAGTGGGTTTAGACTGAAAGAAGAGACAGTTATTGTTGTTTGGGGAGTGCAGTTATTTTTCATAAATTCCATTTATTTTTTAGGCTTTGGGACAGCAAAATTGCTTCAGATCAACTTTAGGGTATAGCAGAAACTTAACATTTGTGATTTATTTTCATCTTACGTCAGCAACTCGTTAGACTGCCACAGTAACAGTGCTGATAGTAATATCTTTTTAATTGTTGTGCTCTGAATGTTTGTAAACAAGGTTAAAAGTGGAATTTAGTTTAGTTTGAAAATGTGCTTGTCTAGATCCTTTTGCAGGTCAACTTGCTGTTTTCAAAAGCCACTTCCTGAGTGTAGAAGCAAGGAAAAAAAATGGGACTTTTTAAAACTTGTTTGTATGAATCCTTGTTTTAATGGGATGTAAATCAATTCTGAGTACAATTTTGAGTACAGACAAATTTGGAGAACACCAATTTCAACTCCCACTGTCGGAACAGCTGCCACCCCACTAATAAAACCTGTTGGGAGCTCTGAGATTTTGTGTAGTTCTTGTGATGAGCAGGCTACTTTCAGGACCTCACCAGCCTTCTAAATTCCCAGGAAAGTCAAAGTGCAGTTTATGTGAGTAATTGATACCAGGCTACACAGAGTTTTAAATATGTTTCATAAGCTACAAAAAACTTAAAAGAAAATTTTGCATGTTTATTCATTCCTTTCTATCTTCTAGTCCATGTACCAGCATGTAACTCAATCATGAAAGGAAGATAAGAACAGAGAAATGGGAGAGCATGTTGCTATTGTAAAGTAGCAGTGGTTAGCAGCAGTGAATCAGGAATCCTCCTTGAGTCTGAGCTCCACTGAAGGCAGAAATCTTATTTAGTGACTAATTTGGCCAAAGCTTGGAAAAAAACCATTAATAAGAATAATAGAAATATTTACCTTGTCATTTTAAATTGTAAAGCTGACTAAAACTTGGGCTTTTCACACAGTGAAGTAGCTAATTCCTAAGAATTTATAATGCTGTGTGCTAAAATCATTTTGTACTCTGTGGGCTCTGAAAAGTACTCTGAAAAGCAAGCAAATTATATTTGGAATGTGAAGGGCTATAAAGAATGTCCAAGAGGCATTTTGCACATACACTGTGAAGAACTGCAGTGAAGAGCAGAATCAAGTCCACAGTTCTTACCTAGGTTTGGTCCTGAGGTTTAGCCTGTGCTCTAAGAGATCAAGAATATTTTGCCATTTTGCTTACTTTGGTTGTTTGTTTAGTTTTAAATTCATTCGTTCCTAGAGTTTCTGGGGTTGTTTACTGGGTGGCTTGGGTGGTCTCTGTATAGCTGAAGTGCTGATAGCGTTAAAATACCACAGCAGGGTCTGCCCCTCATCTGCTGCTGAAGTCAGGGAAAGTTACGAGCATTTAAGGTGCAGTCTTCAATATGTGATGGGTTTGTCTGCACATAGCAGTATAGTGGTACGACCAGGTCAGAAATGGCACGTACAATGGGCTTTGCACACACAGAAGTGACAACCACAGCAGCGCTCCAGTCCCATTCAGTTCCCAGAGCACAGAAGCAAAAATTTCTGAAAGAAGGTCCCCAGATTTCAGGGTTTCCAAGCTGGGGTCTTTCCTCCATAGTTTTGTTTTCCAGTATATGGGAGCAACTTGCAATTGCACTCTGTTTCATTTTGGAATTCTTGCTCAAGCAATCTTAATCCTAATGTAGAATATCAAATCAAATATGGAAACGCTCCAGTTCTACCCTTGCCTCTGTCTCTAACCTGTTAAACCATCTTTGTCTCTCCGCCACAGACTGATTTTTTTTATTTTTTTTTTTACAGTAAAAAACATTAATGCAGCTATCGT
Source organism: Lathamus discolor (assembly GCF_037157495.1). Lineage (NCBI taxonomy): Eukaryota > Metazoa > Chordata > Aves > Psittaciformes > Psittacidae > Lathamus > Lathamus discolor. The sequence continues at coordinate 88,952,407 of NC_088885.1, read as the reverse complement.
ATGTCGCGATATGTTTGTACAGTGCCTGGTGGAGCAGAATCCAGACCTCAGCTGGAGGTGCCAAGGGCTAATCCCATATAAATAATTGACTACATGCAGTGTTTGACTGTGTATGTTTTAATATTAACTGCTGACTCTGAACATTGTACTACATAGTTGTCTTTCTTCATATCCTTCCTTACAGTTGATTTCTTTGTGTTATGTATCTGTTCACCGAATTTTAATATATAGTGTTAAATGAGTAACAAGAAAACCACAGAGAAGCTGAAATGTTGCTTATGTAGCAGTAAGTACATCTCATGATCTCACAGTGTTGCAACTCTGTCCTCCCATACCCCCTCCTTTCCCATCCCTTGTGTGGTGTCATCACGCAAGCTCCTAGGGGCAGGGATCAGACAATTTTATATGCCTATAAAGCATCCTACTGTCTGGAGCTTTATAAATAATTATGCATTAAAAATTATGTTAAAATAATATTATTAGGGATGTTGGGTCACGTGCTCAAAGTTAGGTAACATTAACATTAAGGCTGTCCGTGTAACCTTATATTCCCCCCTTTACCCTTAATTCCCCTGTTTTTGTTCAGTCTGATAATGTCTCTAGTTAAAGTGATAATATTCTCTTTTGGTTTCTTTGCTTTGTAAGTTTCAGAGCTGAATTAATAAAGCAGGCATACCATTGTTCATTCTCAGTTCAGATTCTCTTCTGGAGACAGGACCATTTAATTTCCTTTTGCTCTTTTTATCTTACTCATCACACTAGTATCCATGTGCCATGCAGACTTTAATTCATTTCTCTGCACAGTACTCATGTGGGATGAAAAGGTGTCATTATCCTGTTTTAGAGAAGGAGAGCTGATGCACAGAGAGTCAAGGCAGACTGGTAACCAGTTAGACCACACAGGACTCTTTTTTTTTCTCAGAGGACTGATCATTAATGACATTTCATATATCAGAATGCAGCTATCCTTTTCCTCCTAACTCTGTTCTTGGAAGACGTTTAACCATTTGGGCTAAAATAAAATAATGGAATGATCATGGGGATGATATAAACTGTAGCATTTGGACTGCCACCCAGCAAAGTTATATAATTTCTCAAAGTTATGAACAACTGAAATCAAGGCTTTAAAAGGGTGTCTTAAGAGTTTAAAATGCATAACTGTCTTTTTTACTGTCTTGAAAAGATTTTAAATTTATTACAAGATTTTAAAGAATAGAAGCGTTTTCAAATGTCAAGGGAACTTGGCAGTTACAAAGCTAAATAAATACACACTTGTCTGGGCCAAAAAAAGATAAAATACCTTCCAAAGGGTCTGAAAGGGATTTTCCTCTCCCTTGCATTTCTGTTTCAGTAGCCATGAGAGAGGAATATTTTTTCACGTACAGCTAGTGGAGGGCATAGGGTGGGGGCGGGGGAACTCTCCTAAGATCAGTTCATGCTGTGGGTCTGGACAGGGATAATCCCATTTCCTCCCTTTCTCTTAGAAGATTTTGTTGCCTTTGGCTCTGGTTGGGGTAGTTGAAGCTACTGGGAGGAGAAGAATCCTCTTCATTACCAACCTGAGAAATACTCTGTTTGCTACAAATCTGCTAAGGTTTTGATGAGTTAGTTTGAAACAAAAGCTTGAAAGGATAGGAGTGAGTGAACTTGTTCTGCTTAATTTTCAGCCCATTCAAATTCAAATGTTACAAGGCTTTGTATTCCAATTGGGAAGGATGGGAGGGAAAGAGAAGTCAGTAGCTGAAGAGAATTCGGTGATGAAGCTGGTCAGAGAAAGAAAAAATATAATAGTGAGTGGCAGAAGGCAGGCAGGAAGGAAAGAGAAAAACTGTGATGAAAAATAGCAGTGTACGTATGTATTATATATATATATCTCTGTGCGCAAACACGTTCTATATAATTACATGTCACTTGTAACTGCCTCCGAGAAATACGGGAAAGTTTTATTCTGTTATTTCTCTATAGGGTAAGTTCTATTTTAGCTGGGTAGGTATGTGTTTTACCTTTTGAAAACAAAAATGTAGTTTTAAGGGGGAGGAAAGTAGAGAAAGGGTTAAAGCAACAGGGTAAACTTCAGGGATGAAGAATTACTTAATTAAGACCCAGATGTCTGACAGATTTGCAAGCCTCTTCTTCTTACATAGTTTTGCTAATTTCCTTCCTTATCTCTGGCTTTCCCTTTCCCCTTGTTCCAGAAAACTCTTTCAATTTGTATACTCTTCATGCACTTTTTTGCTGGCAGATCTTCATGGAGGGAAGATACTAATAATACCAAGATTAAGTATTAGATACAGTCATTATAGAGCAGGAATCCAGATTGGCCTTTCTGTTAAATTCATCCACTGGAAAAATGCCGTATACTTTGGAGCTATAGAATATTTTGCATGTTCAAAAGCAGTTTGAGGTGCTAATGTGTAGTGCTGGCTTCCAGGAGAGAAAGCCTCTGGTCCTTGCTCTGTTTCTTATTTTTCTGTGTAAACCAAGGGAAGTTACTTAACCTCACTCTGCCATCTTTTAACTTGCAGTGTTATATTGCACAGGTGATGTGTCAGTGTTAAGATTTAGATCATACTAGTCTACTTTCCTGACTATTTCTGGCAGTGCTGTCTGCCTGCAGGCTTTCCCGTTGAGAAGCTGTTGCCAGAGGCCCATGTGAGGAGCGGGGAGTGGAGGTATGCTTCCAGCTGTACAGCAGCTACAAGCTGCTGCTTATGCAGCAGGACCCTGGAACGGACATATGTTGGGAGACTCTGGAAGCTTAAATCACTCCGGTGTGTAACAGGCTTAGAGATTCCCAGCATTAAAACACAAAATTGTACTAAACCAAAGCATTTTCATTTGCTTTCTGTTTAGATTTTTGACCAGTAACTGTGGGGGGAGACTGTAAAAAGACCATAAACCCAGCTGCAGCTGAAAAATTATTTCATTTTCTTCCCCATCTATATTTGCAAATTCTTATTTGTAACAGGGTGGTGGTATATCTGAAGGTACTACTGGGCTTGTGTGTTGTAGGATTGGAAAACAGTTAATTAAATTTCTGACGATTTTTGTTCACCATCAATATAAATGCAGTCTAAAAACCTTCGTAAGTTTGATGCAGTCTCACAGAACTAGGAACTGAACACAAACTAAAAAACTTGGCATGCAAATGATACCTGTACCTTGCTCTCAAAAAGTATGTGCATCTTTTCTTTATCGCTCATTGAAAAACATAAAAAGCAAGGTTATCTGGCATTCAGCAGAATATGACCATGTGCTTTTTCCTTTTCCTAGTTGCTTGATACTTTCGGAAGTCTTGCATCAAAGACAGGTGATGACTTTGCTATCTAACAAGTCCTAAGGTGGCTGTTCAGTCTACAGATTTTGTGTTTTAGCAGGCTTTGGTCAATCAAATGTTAAAACTTCTTGCTCAAATTCACAGGAGGCAGCAGAAATGGAAAATATCTGTGGTCAGGTCGTAGCTTAGATGTCCAGAAAGTCCACCACCTATACTAGCTGCTCTCCTGCTGCTTTTATATTCATTCCTTGGAAGGGAATAGAAAAAAAGTCATCTAGCCCAAGAAGCGCAAAGAATGAAAAAATAGTCCCTAATGGTTAGTCTGGAAAATAGTTCCCTCCACTTTTGAAGAGTACTTTGCTGCATCACTCACAAAAACAAATATGTAAACACCTTGAGTTTACTTAATGACATCTTTCCAGCCTGGTTGAATAGCAAGTTGTATTCAAAAAGCTTCAGCCATACTTTCTACAACTTAGAATTGTTTAGCATCAGGCTCTTCTTTAATACCCACCTCAATGTATACCCAGGGTAGGACCATTTCTCTTTCCAACATTTGTCTTACACAAAGGAGAATATTGTGAGTTCATTTGGAAGAGGAAAAATCTGGATACATGCAGATGGGTTAATGTAATTCCACAGCATCAGACTGAGAATGCTGTCAGAGCTGGGAAAAGAGACCAGATGCTCCAAATCCCTGTCAGGAGTAACCGTATCAGGTTTCCATGTCAATAAGTCCATGTTAGCTGCCTAAGACACATAGGAGAAGCTAATGCTTTTGATGTCCATTGAACAGCCTCATAGCAATCAGTATGTCCTTGCGTATGCTGGTGCACCCTGTGCCTGCCTGGATTTGACTCTATTACTTCCAATGGTTCTGTCTTCCCTCCCCAGCTAGTATACACATTCACAAGAGCCAAGTTCTCTTTTTATACAGTAAATACTGCAAAATGGTATATACTCAGATCATACTCAGTTAACCTGAGAGGTGTCTTCTGCCATTTCTTCTTGCCTCTTGCCACTGCAACAGGACATGTCTCCCTATCTTCTGTATTATGTCTATGGATGTTTTGAATGTCCTGCCATATTTCAGATGTCACCAAGTGCTCAAGTTTAGATAACTGAATCTGTGCTTCAGTTCCGTCTCTGCAGTCTACATAGATATGTGTTGTATTTAGACACTTAATGTGGGAGTTGTGGTCTATACCTCTGGTACTATACGTGAGGCTTACCAGAACTCATGAGAAGTGCCTGAATAGACTCAGATCAGTTTTATCATTTGCAGAGCCCCAGGTAAAGCTTCTTTAACTATAACAAAATGGCAGCGTCTGTCTTTGAAAATCCATTGTCTTACCACTGCTTTTGTTTTCTTTTGAATGCAGCATTCACAGCTAGGTTCATCAGAGAATTTTCTTTCTTTCTTAGAATGTAAGCTTTCTCATAAATACTTGTCTCCCGTGGCACTAATTTGGTGAAATGCTGCTGTAAGTTTCATTTTTGTCTCCAGCTGAGCAAATGACTGCTGAGGAGTTGTAGCCTGAGCTCAGTGGAACACTAGGCTGTAGTTTAGTAATCGCTTTGCTCCGTTCTGTGCTTTTGCACAAATCTCTGCTAGTTTACAGAAGTAATAAGTGCACAGGCTTCCAGGAGCCATGCACGTTTGCCATTTTGAGCTTGGGCTAAATGCTCGTCATTGCTGTATTTTTAGTGCCTCACGTTTTACCAGAAAGGTAGCATAAAGGTTATCAAGTTCTTCCCTAAGTTGGAAAAGTGTGTGTGAGAAAATAACCCTGGTAATGTTTATCCAGAATATAAAACATGGTATCAGAATGAGTTATATTTTTCTTGGATTCTGGCCAAAACAGAGCTGTCAACAAAAGAAAAGTGTGTAGGGTTAGAAGGGAAGAAAGTGCAGGATAAAAAAATTAAATAAATTGGATGCCCTTTTGTTTTCTTTTCCCAAATGCTGTTATGAGAAAGAGTCTTCTTAGGCGTATTTGTAATTATGTGAGCTACTGGAGACTACCAGACCTTCACCTCACAAAACACATATCACATTTTAATTTCCCGATGCTAAGAATTTGAAGAAAAGCCCTGTGATTAATCTGTATATTCTGGCTTCTTGTAGGTGAGTTTGGAGATGAATTGAACAATAGCTCTTTTAGGAATTTGGAAATGCAAAAGAAAAGACTTGCTTTTTCAGAAGCTCCCTCTGTAAGAGCAAATAAGAATCCTTTCATTTTCACTGCATTGTTCTCTTTCCTTCAGAAAAATTCTGTGAATTGGATATTATTATCCCAGTTGTCTAGATAAGGAGATGGAAGCAGAGATTGAGAGGCAAATTATGTGTAGTCACTGTGTAAGTGCACAGAGGATAATGAAAGAGACCTCTGCTGACAGTTGTGCCCATCAAGAAGAAGATAATATTGCTATAAGGAGTCATTGAAAGATTCCCATTGATTAACGTGAGAAAAGAGATGGTCAGTGCAGTGGACCTACACTGTATGTTTGGAGCCCAGAAATCCCTGTTCCAGTCGCAAATATGTTTTCCTAGACAATTTGCCCATAAAATTCTCAAGCCAATAGTTCCTATTATTTCCTGGAGAAGGCCAATCCGAATGCTGGAGCAAGTTTAAATCTTTCTTTTCAGATTGCTCAAGTGAGTAATCTCATTGATTTGTGTGTGTGTGTGCTTCAGGGTGCATAGAACTGCAGTCCAGCAGTGCCAGTTGCCTCTACTGGAGACTTTGACTGGTTTGTGCCACCTTTCTCTTAATCCATCACGGGGAAGACTGGGTTTGCCATGAGTTTTGCAGTGTGGGTGCTGAGCCTGAGCATCATCGGTTCACAGTGGCTTCTGAGGATGTTCAGGCCTGTCAGTGCTCAGGTCATGTTGCTGTTTTCATTGATCCCAAATACATAAACACAGCTTTGTAAGTGCAAGGCAGTTTAGGTGCAAGTAGAAGAATCAGGCTCCAGGACTAGTACAAAAGACATAAAGAACAGAGAGGTGAATGCTAAATAAATAAGTAAAAAAGTAAAATGAAATAAAATACCTGATGCTTCAACATGTGCTTTCAGTTGCTCCTGGTGTGAGCAAGGGAAAAATCGAACAATAAGACAGCAAAAAAAGGAAGCTACATTGTTAAATGCAATTTAAATCAATGTCAGGAAACATTCCTGAATTCCTATTCATGTTATTGCCTTAGAGAGCAGGAAAAAAAATTGTTGTGTTTGGTAAACAACCAAAAAAAAAAAAAAAAGTCATCTGTTCCTGTACTTATACCATTAAGGATTTGATCTTGAAAAGGACAAATCTGCTTCACCTGACCTGCGTTACTGTAAGTGTGGTTAGAATGGAAAATCATTTTTTCAATAGGCTAATCGCAAGAGCAAAACAGATACAGTGTCACAGACAGCAATGTCTTCAATTCAGGTGAGGAACAGGTAGCTGGAAAAAAAATAAATTGCCCAGTATGAAATCTTAGCTTCAGTGATTTAGGTAGAAAAGCTCTGATGGTCAAGATTTTTCTTCCTAATAAACAGAAGATCTGTTGTGTAACAGGCTGACATATGTTTTCATATGTACTTCATAGAATCATGGACTAGTTAGGGTTGGAAAGGACCTTAAGATCATCTAGTTCCAACCCCCCTGCAATGGGCAGGGACACCTCACACTAAACCATTCCACCCAGGGCTTCATCCAACCTGGCCTTGAACAGGTTTTTTTAATTTTGGTTATTTTTCATTAGGATTTTTCTTAGTTTCATCCTTTTTTATTATTATTTTAATAAGTCAAGACAACATTTGGCACCTACTCTGATTTGAGACTTGGTTTAGATCACTGTACAACTTCATCAAAAAAATGGAGTTCATTTCTGGCAAAATCGGGCCCCTTGATATTTCATTTGAAACAGTTCTCAAGGGATTAGTTTCTCTTTCCTCTTCCCCTCCTTCCCCTCAGGATGCAGAGTGATTGTCTAACAGTACTTAGCTGTATTTATTTTTCATTACCGTGCAATTTTTACTTAATTAAGGTGCAGATCTATTGGCACAGAGGGTGCACAGGATGGCTAGCGGTCTGCTTAAAAATTGTATGGATATGCAAAACCTTGATATTGGCATATTCTGCTTTTTTAGCAGCCCAGATGAAATGTGTACTTCACAGTGAGGCCAGACTGTTTCTTTGCAACAGGCTATATTAATCCTTGTCTTTTGATTGCCAGCACACTGTGCATGCTCAGGCACCACAGAGATCTTTACTAGATGTGGATGTGTCGTATGGTGGTTTGTATCTCTAAGGCTGCATATTTTTCCCACTTTGAGGAATGAGTTTCAGAATCCCAGTAGAACCAAAGGGGCTGTCTCAAATGGTAGTGTATTTCAGAGCAACAGTGCAAAGCAGGAAAAGGTGACCCAGCCTTTTTCTCCTCTTTCATTTAGCGGGAGACATGAAGAAATCTCTTTGGCTAAGCAAGAGAATGAGGATATACTCATTGCTGCACAACTCCAGCAGACTTTGGCTGGCCTGGATGAACATTTAGAAGGTAGGAAAGTGTGTTACTTCTGAAGTACAAAAGAGAGGCATAGCCAGGAGACGCAGAGTCAAACTGTACTCTGGAGACATCCACAAGTTTCTCACTAAAATCGCTGGGAACAACTCACGTGTTCTGTCCAGAATGTGGTCCACCCAAAGTGCTTGTTCTCCCTCTGCTTCTGGAGCAGCCTCTCTTTATAGATTTGCACTGAATATTTTTCATGCTGCTTACCAGAGTGTCATTCAGTTTCAGTGTTTGCTACCACAAAGAGATGAATAGCATTTTATGGACACATTTTATGGCCAAATTTGGTGTAATTTTATTGACTTTATTGAAGCTAAATCAGTTGTGAATTTAGCTCTGTGTTTAATGAACAATGCCTCTGGTTTGTATTTTATCCTCATGAAGCAGAGAAGGGGGGGACATTTTTGTACCCAATGCCTCCTCTGCATTAGCAGATATACTTTAAAATTTTGAAAATATGGAAAGAAACAGTGGTAAGAGATAAAATGTCATACTGTGCTCCTCTTTTTCCTACTGTGAATAAAAGTATTTTTCCATTAATGGTTTGTCACCAGATGTTGTTTAATACATTTTTAAAACTTCCCATTTTAATTTCACTACTTCTGCAGTGGACTTGGTTCTGAGTTAAATTTCTGTGAGTTCTCTGACGCTGCGATTTTGTAGCTTCTGTGTTGCAACCCTTGATTTATACCAACAAGTTTGAGAGGAGAGTTAAGCTTCTTGCACAATGAGGCTTCTGGAGTCACTGGTAATGAAGGGTGAGGAGAATGGAGAAAAAATACAAGTACTGTTTCTTTGTTTGCTTGCTCAAGGAAATCCTTCAGCTGGGCTGTTATTACCAGGTCTGGGAAACATAATTTGGAGCTGCTTGCTCTTTCTCAGAAATGTTTCTCCTTTGGAGTCATGTGGTGAAATGTTTATCACTGAGAGAAGTTAGTCAAAGATAAGGTATGAACAATAGATGAAATTCTGCTTTCAGCTGCATTTGTCTGTTTCCCACTGGCTGAAGCAGGAGGACTGCAGGAATATTTGGCTGATCCTAATCAGCAAAAGACAATAAAACAGACCCAGATCTCTCCTTTTTTGTAAGAGGCATTAGTGTAACTAAAATATCTGATCCGCTTAAGCTTTACTGGCTGTTTGTATAATTTAAAGTCATATTGCCTAAATACTCCCTATATGTAACGTTATGTGTGTGTTTTGCAGCAGTGGATGGTATAAGTAACTCTGACTCCGAGTACATCAATGAAGCCTTGAGCCCACATACAAGAAAAGTTGAAGCAGCCCAAGATGTTACCAGTTCTGTTCCAGTGACAATCATAGATGATGTTCCAGAAGTTAGCACCTCTAACTCAGCTGGAAGTCAAGAGATGGAGTCAAGGCTTTCAAAAAGTATCTCAGCTGACTCTGTTAATATGGGAAACTTTACAAATAAGAACAACAATGCAGGTTCCTTTAGTAAGGGACACACAGATGATGGAGCTGTGTGCATATGCAAGGACCTAATACATCAGCAACCATCTGAAAATGAATTTAGTCACTTGCTTGTGGAACAGAGGAGAGATATGTTTGAATCTCTCACATCCTCCTTCGAAAAAAGAAGTGAAAAGAACTTAAAATTGGACACTCCCCCCAAATATGGTGTGAAGTCTGAGGAATGTAAATCTAAACTGACTGCATCTCACTCCAAGGCCATGGCTGAAATCAGTACAGCAAAAGAGAAGATAAATCCATTTAATGAATGTAGTAACAGGGAAAGATCTCTGAAAAAAAGTAAATCAGAATTAGAAATCAAATGGCCACCAGCAAAAAAAAATGAAGTAGAAGAAGTCCCATCAACACCACCATGGTGTCATCGTGCCCAGAATTCAGGAGCAAACTATGAACCTAAAATGGGTTTGACAACTTTTAAAGTTGTCCCTCCAAAACCTGAAGTAAAACAGTTTGATAGAGGAGTTTCACTCTCCACTGGTGCCATTAAAATAGATGAACTAGGCAACCTTATAGGCCCAAACACCAGTGTCAGTAAGCACATACCAGGTAACGCTACTGATGAAACTGAGGAAATCTGTCTCGGGAAAGTGAAGGCATTCTGGAGGTCAAGTTCTATGGAAAAGCAAAGTGATGACTCTGCTGAGCATCTTCCTAAAAAGTCAGCAGCCACCACAAATTCTAAGCCCTTTACAATAAGACATGAACACAAACCTGTTTGTCCTGCAGCTCCAAAACCTGTAGCACCACAAACTGTTACTACACAGGGAGCTGAAAGACAGTCTGAGAATGAAAGGACCAAACCACCTCTTCCGGTTACACAGTCTCAGGTAACACCATTAGTGGCCCCAACCATTCATAAAGACAAGCTGGAGCTTCCATTTGTAAAGCCACATAGGAGAACTTCAAGTCAGTATGTTGCCTCTGCCATTGCAAGACACATCAATATAACTACCTGTAAGTCTGACTCTATTACGGAATATCGCGAGAAAGATGAAAATAAGCAAGGAGCAGGAGACGTTAAAACTGAAGCAGAAGGTTCACCAAAAAGATGTATTATTGTGGCCAAATACAGCCCTGTGGAAACAGAATCAGCAGAAACAAGAGAAACATTTTCAAGTATTTTTACTCGCAGTCAAAAAGCATCACACAGGTTTACATCTGGGGATAATTCTGGCATGGAAAACAAAGTAGTTAACATCAGGGCACCAAATCAAGCAACTCCTCTGAGTTTCTATAAAAAGAATGCCAGTGTCCCACTTAGTAAATCCTCTTCAAAGGATAACAGTGCAGAAGATGATCATGGTTTAAACAGCAAACAGAGTATATCAGAGAAAAAGATGCATCTTTTATTTGACCAGAAGTGTGAGACTTTGACCCATACTAATTCAGCCTCAACTCTCAAGTCTCCCGATCTCCAAGGAGTCCCGTCCACTTTAAGCTCGTCTTTGCGGGTCAGTAAATGGCCACCTGCTAATGGTGCACAAGTCAGTTCGCTCAAAGCTTCACCCGAGCTAAATGGGGCAGCTGCAAACACAGAGTCAGAACAGGAGGAGAAACTGGATGATCCAGATATTAATGCTATCAGTGAACTGGATGTTAATGTGCAGACCAATATCTTTGGACCAAAGAAGAAGTTCAAACCCGTCGTCCAAAAGCCAGTACCAAAAGACACATCACTGCACAGTGCCCTAATGGAAGCCATTCAAACAGCAGGGGGAAAGGAAAAACTCAGAAAGGTAAAGTGGGAACTTCTTTTAGCCTGTTCAGACTGCAGAGCCCTGTATTCTCCCTGTCAGACATCAGAGGTTTTGTAACTGGTACAGTTGCTAGAGAGCCAGAGTACACAAGGCATTTGAAAAATTTCTAATGGCAAAGTACAGACCAAGCCACTGCTTATTCTGCACATCCTGTAGATTAAGCAGCACCACTGCTGCTGCACTAGCCAGAAGAAGCAGAGGGTGCAGAGGTGCAGCATAAGGGAGATGTAATTGAGGTTAGCCTGAGAGCTGAACCCACATTTTAGTTGTTATGTGGAATCAGGAACACACAGCATGGAGAACACTTGTAAATACTTACAATGAGAGAAAACTGCATTTTGTATCACTAGGTGATCCTAGTTTGCCATTGGCTTCATGCTCAGGGCATATGAGGTGGCATCTGTAAGTACAGCATTACTATCTGCACGTATCCTCACCGTTCAGTGCGAGTAAGGGTTGTGAAAGCAGGCCCAAAAGAAGATAGACTTGACTGGTCTCCATAGTTTGTATTCTGGTACAAGTGTCAAAAGTATTCTTAATAGTGTTTCCAAACTACCTCTACTGACAATGTGAGGTTTAATGTTTTCATATTCTAGGTTTCAGACAGTGCACTAAATGACAATCACAGCAAACCCTCATACGTTGAGCCAGAGAATGAGCGCTCAGCCCTACTAGCAGCAATTAGGGGCCACAGTGGGACCTCAAAGCTGAAAAAGGTAAGAAGTGAAGATGGTAAGTGATCTTCTAAGTGTGGTCTGTTCCTGCTGCATGTTTTGAATAAACTCAGATATGCCACAAACTAAACATTGTGCTGCAAAGAGAAAAGTTGAGGGGGAAATAATATGACCCAAGATCAGATCTGACTTATGTAGATAGCATAGTGGGTCCAATCCTGTCTTCTGCTCTAAAACTTAACAGTCCTTCAAATTGTGTGCTTTTTAGCTGAGGGGGAAGCACATAGAAATCTAAACTAATTACAAGGACTGTATATAGAAGACATCAGATGTTCGTCATTTTCACATGTAAGTGGGTATTTTTGTGCTTTAGGAGTATGCAGTTTGATCAATATATTTGCATTACCTGCCATATACACCAAAGCCCAGTTACCTGAAGAACACACTTAGGTCTGCTTCATACATGTTCTTTATCTGTTAACATGAGCTGTTGCATGAAAGTTGTATGCAAGTAACTGATACTGATGGAACATCAACTTTCACTGCTGCAGGATGATTGCTTCTGTCTGAAAGATTTACCTAATCATTAAAGCATCTCTTATTCCTAATGGCCCAAAACTGCATTGTTCTAGCTTTAGTTTTCATTCAGTTTGCTAATTCAGTCAAGGATGTGTATTTGGCAAGGAGGTTCTTATTTCCCTCGTGCAGTTACTCATGCCATTAGCACATATCCAGATAGCAGGCATGAGGCAGAAAGAATCTCTTGCCTGTGTTAGGAAATTGCTTTGTCCCTCAGATACCTTACTGCCCTTGCTGCAGGTAAGGTACAGCCTCCTCTGAGCCTGAGAGCAGGGTGTGCTAGGCAGCAGCCATCTTCACATGCACTTAATGCATTCTGCATTCATTAGGAATAAACATAAATTTGTTTAAAGAGGCTCTGACAGTGAAGTGGTAGGGTATTATCACAGAGACCTTTTGAAAGACTTTCCTCTAGCAGAGAAGCTTTTGCCATTGTTTTAAAGGAAGTTGCCTAGAAACTGTAAGCTTCTTTTTCACACCATGTCACCTGTGCTAGTTAAATCACTGTGTTTGTATGTGTACAGGGCAAGATACAGATGTGCTATGATGAAAGGGTTGTCCCTTTCGTATTCTGTCAAATGTTCGTTTTTACCTGACATGACATGATTCCCATATATTGTGTGAGTGTACAGTGAAGGAGAAGAATATAGGTGTTTTCTGAATGTGGATTGGGTGGGAGATGAATCCTTTCATTTTGCACTAGAGAAGTCTTGTGCCTCAGTTTCTCAGAGGAACAAATGCTAATGCATCTGCTTGAAAACCTCCCATTTGGCACATGATACTGAATTTCCTAATAATTGCCAAATCATTGTAATTACCAACAATTTATCATGGTTATTACTAGTGATGTTTTTAACGGCAAAAATACTTGTTGAGACAGTTGACGGAAAAGCTGGCTTAGTCTGAAAGATTGCCTCCTCCCCCTGCATTCATCTTAAGTAGGCTGAATTTCCAAGCTGGTAATTCATGCAGAAATTTTAGTATCAGAAATGTCACAAAAACATGCTTGGAAGAGCAATCAGTTGATTTTGTTCTCAGAGCTTTCACGTAGTTCTCTCTGGTCCTATTTTATTTCATTTTGGATTTTTATGATGGCTGGAGACTTTAGCTTTAACAGCATTTTTTCAATGAAGCCGTGTCTGGGAGTTCAGATCTAAAAGAGCCTTCCTGTCATCTGAGATTATTTCTGTGTAGCCCAGACTGCAAAAAGTAACAAGATTCCTGGGTGGCTACTGCAGCCGTAATACATCTTCCTGATTCCAAAACCCTTGTGGTTGATTCCAGATGAATACCAAGTCCAACTTTCTCTCTTACCTTACATGCCAAGAAGAGTTACAGGATCCTGGAGCTCACAGTAAATAAAGATTGAGTTTCTGAGACATAGTCAATGCCAAATCCTTGATGCTGGTAATCAGCCCAGCTGAGTGATGTGAGTGAGTAGTAACAGATGTTCAGCCCCGTGAGCAAACAAAAGTTCTATGTGGTTTACATCATGCAGGCAAAGTGAAATCGGGGTACTGAAAGTGCATCAAATGTCAAATAATTACAGTTTAGTCATGCTTGATATTAATCACCTCCTTTTAACTGCATAATGAGCAGATCTCCTCGTTGGCCTCCGAAGAGCTGCAGAGTTTTAGAAATGCAGAACTCTCCTTGCAGAAGGCAGAAGACCCTCAGGAGCAGCAGCTTTCTATCCCACCTGCCCCTGCCCAGCCACCACTGCCACCACCACCACCTCCCTCTCAGCTGTCATCAGCAGCTCCTAAGTCCTCAGCCGTGGCTACATGTAACCCTGGGGAGGCAAGGCAAGCCCTGATGGAGGCTATTCGCTCAGGTGCTGGAGCAGCAAAGTTGAAAAAGGTAAATGTACTTCTAGATTTTATTGCGGGTGAAACAGCCTCCACTTGCTCTGCATTGAGAGCCATTTATAAGCTGTTCTAGCCACATATTTCTTTCTTCCATCTGAAGAAGGTACATGCACTGTTTTCTCTAGTGGAATCAAGGATTTCAAACCTTTGAACACCTATTAAAACATGCTATTAAGACTAAAATAGGCTTGTGTATGTATGCAACCATGTGAATAAGCAATACTTTTTTTTTTGAGGAGAACATCAAAAGCATGAATATAATTTCAGAAAGTATTTTCATGCCCTTTTCATTCTTGTGAATCTGAGGTAATACTGGATGTCTTTTAAACAAGGTGAACTTAGAAAAGATCAGACATGAGACCCTGAAGCAAATGTAGAAGTAAGTATTCTCTCCTAGTATCAGTACTGTTTCCTAGACCTTGATTCCCAACATTCTTGGTTGCACGTCCTCAGAACTATCAGTACAACTCTGGTGTCATTTTAATGTGTATCTGAACTTTATGAATTGGATGATATGTGTTACAATTCTGTGGTCAGCTATAGGTCAGTCATCTCCCAGATGGCTAAAAATGCTCAGTTGCCTGGGAGTGATTTTTGGAGTAACTTCTCTTACCATTTTGGTCCAAATTTGTTCTTCCTAACCTTGAGTTACACTGAATTTCTTGGTAAGAAGAAGCCAATTTTCCTTAGTGGGGTCATCCCAATATTATACTGCAGTATCCAAGAACAGACTTTGATCCAAGGACATTAGGGAATGTACAAAGCAGATGTAGCTTTCCCAACACGTGATTTTCCTGATGCCAACCATAAAAATGTAAATAGGCTTTAACCTTGCTTACTTAACCTCTTTAAAATAATTCAGAAAGTACAATCAAATTTTAACATTAAAAAGTAGCCAAAACAATCTTGTTTCTGATGAACTAGAAATTTCACAGAATCATACAAATAGCACAAACAAATCGGTGTTTCAGGGAGCATGCAAGCAGAAAACTGGATGTGCATTTATTTTTCAGGTGAAAAATTACATCTCCATTCTATTATGAATAGTGGCTGAGGTCACCTGGCTGGTTCAGCTTGGAAAAGAGAAGCCTGAGGGATGACCTCATCACACTGTACAACTTCCTCAAGGGGGACAGTGGAGGGGAAGACACTGATCTCCTCTCTCTGGTGACCAGTGATAGGACACAAGACAATGGAATGAAGCTGTGTCAGTGGAAGTTTAGATTGGAGATAAGGGAAAGGTTCTTCACTGGGAGGGTAGTCGGTCACTGGAACAGGCTCCTCAGGGATGTGGTCATGGCGTTAAGCCTGTTAAGAGTTCAGTGAGCATCTGGACGGTGCTTTTAGTCATATGGTTTAGTTTTAGGTAGTCCTAGGAGGAGCAGGGTTTTGGACTTGATGATCATTATGGGTCCCTTCCAACTTGAGATATTCTATGATTCAAAGACTATAAATTATGAAAGAATTCCAGATCAGGCCTTTATTTCCCCACTTCTCCAATTTACAGAAAAAAATGGGATTTGGATATTCAAGAATACTTTGTGCAGTTGCTTTCTAGTTCTTTCCAAATTCCTTGTTCTTCCAACTACTGCTCCCCCTCCTGCAGAAGTCCCTAAGGGGACCTATAGCTCTACTCATTAAAACAGGTCTTTATCATATCCTTTGGGGATTTATTTCAAACTGTTGGATAGCCAGTAAAGGCCATGAAAGTAAGCTGGATATACTGATGCATTCTGCTAAGTACTGTGTCTGTGTTCTTTCATTTTTCAAGACACAGTAGTTTTTGGTAGCTTTGACATTGAAATGACAGAAGAGTATGTCACATTATGTAGGTCTTTTATGAAAATAAAAGAGACCAGTGTTTTGTCCAAGACAGAGTATGATTTTCTTATGCTGTGTTGCCCTTTCAAATATTGGATATGCAAGCTAAGTCTTGTATATGCCAAAGACATGGTATCACTTTGACATCTGAGTTCTCATGCCCTTGATAACTGATAAAAGCAAAAATGTCAGATTCCTCAAAGGCTTTCTATCCAGTGCATATTAATATCTCTTCTAGCTTGCTGTGTTAAATTGAGAGCCAAATTCTGGTCCTTCCCTGCAGCTGGACAACTTGTAAAAGCAAAAGTTGAATCCATAGAGGAGAGAGAATACATGATAGCTGCGTACCAGGGTTTTCTTCCTTTGCAGCTGAAGAACTTGTCTCCAACAAACACTGAGGTTTTTTGTAAACAGTGGCTGGCAGGTGGCTTTGTCCCAGGACTGAAGCAAACTTCTTTTTTTGTTCTGCCTCCTCTGTCAGAGATCTATGATGTTGTGATTTGGACATGTGAGCACAGAGCCAGTTTTAGCTTTGCCTTCTAGAAGATGTTGGTCACAGCAACTAGACAGCAGAGTAGGTAGTTCAGTTCAGTTCAGTAATTGCATCTGTTTGTCTTACATCGTCTTCTCAAAGTTACCTGGGACAGGGACTTCTGATGGTGAAGTCATCTGTTTAGCTAATATTATGAAGAACTGGGAAGAATCTCCATTGCTTAGTTATGCATGACTCTGTGCTTATTTATGAGGGGTTATTTGCAATGGACGTGGATCAGACAGGACTGTCAGGGAAACCAAACATAAAAAGCAACCGATTGCCCAGATAAGAAGCATCTCAACAAACATTTGAGCTCTAGTAATATCTGTGAAAAGGCAACTCCTCCACTCCACCCCTGATTACACAGCTGTTTGCTAAAGTCATGAACTTTAAGGTTAAAAGATCCACTATGCAGGAAGGGAGGAGAGAAGTTGCTGCAGGCTGGTCAGCCTTGTTGAGAGTCAGGGTCTGCACAACACAGGCTGTAATTGGGTCAGCCAAAACAAACCAGAGCAAAAATAGATGCTTGAGGGAAATGCCACGTATAGGTAAAAGAGCATGCACATAGGTCTCCTGGCTGTTCTTTAATCCATTTCTTGGGGTACTGTGCCTGCTTCGGCAAGTAAGTCATACTTTGTTTTGAAGAAATGGCTTCTGTTTTATTGCACACTGTTGCTGTCCACAGACTCCCAAAGGAAAATTCTTGTGGGTGCCAAGCCCAGTTGGGCCTGCTCAGTAAAATGGTTCATCCCCAGTACAGTGCAGTTCAGAGACCTGCCAGAAAGTGGTTACACTAGGGATCCTGCCCAAAGGGAATGGAGACACAGATGTGTTACTGGAACGGGATGAACTTACCAAACTGGAAAAGACCTGGTGATGTGCAGGAAATAACCTCCTTCTTCAGTTTTCATAATGGTCTCTCAAAAAACCTGGCAGGTGTTTAACATGTCCAGACTATAGCAGCGAGTCAGGGAGATGGCATCAAGTAAAGCCACCAGCCAGGGTGGCTGACCTAGTGCCTTTGGTGGTTAATTATCTTCAAAACTGAGCATGTCTCACTAGTGAGGAGCCTGTTTCCCAGCTGTGTGGTCTGCCTGCCGTACAAAGGAGAACCAGATGTTCTAGGAAATGAACAGCTGACCTGGGACCAAATTTTGTCTAGTGCTGGTGAGCAAAATTCAGGTCATAGTGTTGTACCCTTTGTGCTTCTGGTGTTAAAAGTGTGCTAGTGCTTTCCTTAAATTGTATCAAGCAATTTTCATTACAATTTCACATGCTTAAGATATTTTGTCTACTTTTAAACTTTTGGTTTCAGAAAATGCAAAATTAGCTAGCTAGATTTCTGAAGTTCCGTATATCGTTACATGTGTGTTTTTGTGTCTGTGTAACTTGCCTTGGGATTTACCATGATTATCTATGGAAAAAAACATAACTACACATGCAAATAACCCATTAGATGTCTAGCTGTAGGTATAGTTGCAGCACAAGCCCATGCAGGATTAAAACTCTTACCCAACAAAGAGAAGCTATAAAAGTTTCCTTAGTATACATGCCATCTACTCATTTTAGGTAGAGTTGTACCCAGGGATTTGGTGGAAAGATTGCAGGAGAATGTGCCTGCACAAGGTAGGGAAGGCAAGTTGTATATCTGAAGAACAGGCTTTTGCTTATAGCAAAATGATTGCTGTAGACCACTTCTTAATGGTACGTGAAAGAAAGATTGTACAGATTTCACATATTTTCCAAGAGAGATTGGAGCTGCTTCTAAGCAGCCTTTTCTGTTTGTGATTTAAAAAATTGAGTTGGCTCCATCACAGTATCCAGAAGCGCTCATGCCAGTGTTCAGCATCGGCATTTAGTCATGTGAACTTTTTGATACGTGCAGTGTATCATTCTGCTGGCAATCACAGGAGCCAGGTAAGGTAATTACTGCACCCATTACAATG
The DNA here is from genome assembly GCF_037157495.1 of Lathamus discolor. Lineage (NCBI taxonomy): Eukaryota > Metazoa > Chordata > Aves > Psittaciformes > Psittacidae > Lathamus > Lathamus discolor. The sequence continues at coordinate 88,933,894 of NC_088885.1, read as the reverse complement.
AGTCCCTGGTATATGCTGGGATAATTTGAAGCTGGTTTCCAGCAAGTAATGCATCAATGTGAATTATGTCATAAAGATTGTCTTCTAGGAAGCATGACCTAGTTCCATACCTTTATGTCAGAGTGGACTCTTTGTCTCACATTATCAAAGATACAGAATTGTGAATGAAGAAATGCTGTTTCTTATCATCAGTGTCTGTGGGTGCAGTGACAAAGATTACAGACTCAAAGCCACAGCTGATGTTGGCTTTGCTAGGCTGGAAATGAGGCAGGAGGCCCCACTGAAAGGTTGGCTGAGCTTGATATACAGGTAGTCAAATGAGCCTATAAAGTGATTCTAGTTCCCATGCACAGTGCGAGGCAAGGATTTGCATGCTGTTACTGTATTTGAATTGAAAGATAACATTTATTATGAACTCTTCACCTTGCTAATAATTTATACCATGACCTATTTTTTTCCTCAAGAATAAAGCTTCTGCCATGGATGCTAAGGCCAAAATGGAAGATATAGACTTGATCATATACATTATTCTGTTTAGCTTTTGTGGTGATCTTAATATATATCTCTCTGATAGAATCAAAGCTCAGTAACTTTGATTTTGGAAGAGCACTCTAGCATACGTATTTAATATTAAGCATATGTTTGGATGGCGCAGAATCTAGCTGGAGGTCTGTGACTAGTGGAGTTCCTCAGGGGTCGGTGCTGGGACCGGTGCTGTTTAATATTTTCATCAATGACCTGGATGAGGGAACTGAGTGCACCCTCAGCAAGTTTGCTGATGACACAAAACTGGGAGGAGTGGCTGACACACCAGAGGACTGTGCTGCCATTCAGCGAGACCTGGACAGGCTGGAGAGTTGGGCGGGGAGAAACTTGATGAAATTTAACAAGGGCAAGTGTAGAGTCTTGCATCTGGGGAAGAACAACCCCATGTACCAGTACAGGTTGGGGGTTGACCTGCTGGAAAGTAGCGAAGGGGAAAGGGACCTGGGGGTCCTGGTGGATAGGAGGATGACCATGAGCCAGCAATGTGCTCTTGCGGCCAAGAAGGCAAATGGCATCTTAGGGTGCATTAGAAAGGGAGTGGTTAGTAGGTCAAGAGAGGTTCTCCTCCCCCTCTACTCAGCCTTGGTGAGGCCGCATCTGGAATATTGCGTCCAGTTCTGGGCCCCTCTGTTCAAGAAGGACAGGGAATTGCTTGAAGGAGTCCAGCGCAGAGCCACAAAGATGATTAAGGGAGTGGAACATCTCCCTTATGAGGAGAGGCTGAGGGAGCTGGGTCTCTTTAGCTTGGAGAAGAGGAGACTGAGGGGTGACCTCATCAATGTTTACAAATATGTGAAGGGTAGGTGTCAGGATGATGGAGCTAGGCTTTTTTTCAGTGATATCCAGTGATAGGACAAGGGGCAATGGGTGTAAACTGGAACATAGGAAGTTCCACGTTAACATCAGGAAGAACTTCTTTACTGTAAGAGTGACAGAGCACTGGAACAGGTTGCCCAGGGGGGTTGTGGAGTCTCCTACACTGGAGATATTCAAGGCCCGCCTGGACAAGTTCCTGTGTGATGTACTGTAGGTTACCCTGCTCTTGCAGGGGGGTTGGACTAGATGATCTTTTTAGGTCCCTTCCAACCCTTGGGATTCTGTGATTCTGTGATTCTGTGACCTTAGGACTAGGAAGGCAGATAAGCATTTGTTTAAGTATTTTCCTGAATCAAAGCCCTTGGGAGTTACCTTCATTCAGCCAGGAAGCAAGGTACTCATCAATTGATCTTTATGACCAGTGGCAGGTAGCCGATACTAAACAGATTTTGACTGTCAGATACTGTGTATTTGCAGCGTCTGTTTCTGTTCATTCCACAAAATGAGGGAAAAGTACATCACCTGTGTTCCACTAATCATGTAATTGCAGCCATAATACCTAAGGATGTATGAGGTGTGGGGTTTTTAGGGAGGGATAACACCTTTCATTAGGCCAACCAATGCAGCTGAAAAAGAGCAGATAAGCTTTAAGTAGTCTCAAGGAGCTGATGAAGAGACCAGGCTTGAAAACAGCCCCACAGGAGTATGTTTGGTTAACAATGTCAACAGTTGGAAGTTTAAAAACATCTTGAATGATCGTGTGCTTTTCTTTGTTATAGGTCCCTCTGCTCGTTTGAATCATGTATAAGGAACAGGTAATTGGAAAATGTAATCCCATATGCACCCATAATCATCATTCAAGGTCTGAAGTGGCAAAAAAACATCAAGAAGTTTAGTTTATTCTCTTTTCTACAAGCCAAAATAAGTTGTTGTTAATATTCTGTGTGTTCCTGCATAATGGTTCTAAGGGGAAAATATGTTGCTCTGCTGTAAAGCTTCTGTGCCAAGGAATTGTGTTTTGCCTCTGAATATTTAAGGTTGCCAATAAACTATTCTTGTTGGCAGGTTAATAAGAATATAAACACTGTGCAGTCCTATGTTAATACTTAATTGTGTTTATGGGCAAAATTAAAAGACTTCGCTAGCTATCTGAAAAGTAATACTCATTTCAAATTGTTAAGAATATGTAACTATTTCAGACTTTTTACTTATTTGATTTGGAAAAGGGCTGGCTTTAAGCAGTTAGAGTGAAAACTAGGATAAAGACGTATAAAATACAATCACAAGAAAAAAGTTATGGTACATTATGAGGGATCTAAATTGTCATATGCTGGAGTCATTGGTTTTTAAAATGAGATGAACTTTGTGTCTCTGGAGGAGCTCTGAGAAAGCAGGCAATCAATAATGAATGTGAGACAGTGTCTGTTGACAAGCTACTTATGGGATATGACGTATAGGATGCTAATACGCAGAGATATACTGAACCCTAGTAACATTCATGGCACTTTAAAAATACTGAGATACCTTAAAGGATCTCTATTTGCAACAGACTGTGAAGGTTTTAAAGAAGATTCGGAGTACTGCATAGAGGTCCAAGATTTTGAATTCATTCCTGCACTGCAAAATGAAGGGAAGCTGGTTTATATCAGTAACCAGGACTTTTGTTGTCTCTTGTCTCTTGTTCAGGTCATGCATAAGTTGGCCCTTTGTTTCCAATTTGTATGGCTGTTGTATGTTGTATCACAAATATTTATAGCAGCGTCTTTTTCAAATGTAAACTACTTTGGTAGGTGGTGTTGTACATATCTTGAAAATATTTCATTAAATTGATTAACTTAAAAAGGACAAATGAAAATGCTTTTTCACCTTTCATATGTTGTAATGAAACTGAAGGAGAGGAAATTTGTACATTTACATTTTTATAATCACAGACTGGAGTGGTGGCAGATTCTTTTTTTCTTTGAGCTGAAATATAAAATGTATAGCTATGTAATGTTGAAAGCACGAGAATATTTAGCCCTCTGCATTTAATGTGACTATATATTATATCTTGTAAAATATTGATGTCTTAGTGCCACAAATAAAAAGAAAATCCAAACCTGACATAACTTGAATGACTTTTTACCAAATGTTTTCCATTTACAGAAAGAAATTAGAACTAGAACTTAAACAAGCCGGTATGCCTTGTTTGGTATCTCAGGTCTAATATAAAACTTCTCAAGCCAGAAAAGAGCTCACAGCTAATAATCTAGGAACACAGTAGAAATCACCAACTAGAATGAAGATGTCAGAGATGCACATTTCAGTAAATAACGCAGTACTGATAATCATCCATTCCCTTATTAGTAAAGCTAATATATGTTCAGAATATATTCAGAATTAAGGTGCTCTGTCACATTCTAGGGTAAATGAGATCACCTTTGTTGACTGGTAGCCTTCTTTTGCCTTGAAAAGTCTTCTCAGTATGCTTTAGATCAGAAATAATAACATGTTAAAAATGCTATTGCAGGAAAGGATTCTGTCACTCCTAAGCTTGAATGTTATAGACAGTCCCACCAGCAGCAAATACAGCTTCCGTGATTAGGTGCTATAAGACAAACTTCAGTGCAGGTCTCCTTGTTCTTAGTGTTGCCTGAAGGCCCTGGCTCTGTGGGCTCCTTACTAATGCCCATTGAGTTTAACAATTTGTATGGGTACTTACTTTGAAATGTAAGGGATCCAGAACTGGATTTTGAGATAGTAAGATCCTCCAGGTTTTGCAAGGCAAAGTTTCTGGTTCTGGGTGCTAGTACTGTATAGGACTTAAGTTTATAAAAGAGTTATTCAGGGATAAATTTCTGAGTATCAGATTCCCATGGGTAAAAGATTATAAGAACAGCTGCAAGATGAGGTGTCACCTTCACTGTGACAGCAAAAATATTACGAAAAATCCTCCTGGCTCAGTCACAGCTCAAGCTAAAATTGGAGGGGGAGTTCAGCTGTCTACAGCAGGAAGCTGCGCTGGGTGTTCAGTCCCTGCTCTTGTTGATGGGAATTGTGTGTGCTCTTAGGTTGTCATCCAGGTGCTGTTGAATTCCTGGTAGCAGCTTAATCTAACCTTAAGTGAATGGAAATTTTACTATAAACACATTTATAACGAAGACAACCTATAGGTGTGATCCTTCCATGTAATAACGTTCTATTAATGCTTTTAGTAGTCTTCAGCTGAGAAGTAATCATGCATCAGTGTTTTTGTGCATATCAGACAAGCATTTTTTAAACTCTTCACCCCCTCATCCCATCTTTTACACTGCTTTGGGGCTCAGAAACTGGGTTTCTACTGGATGAAGTTAATTCAGGAGACACACTCCAGCACAAGCTGGAGTTCAGTCCATGGAACTAGGCTGGAGCTCATCCCAAGGTAAAATTAAAACCCTGAAAAGTGTCTAGTAAAGACACTGTGTCCTCGTCACCAAGTATTTTCATCTGTGTATCTGCTCTTACTGGTCCAGACTGTTTGCTAGCACAGACACAGCCTCTGTCTAGAGGTATACATGCCACCTGGGTTAGCCCCTGCTATGTCCCTTCATGGCACTTGTAGCTAGACAATCTACAGGCTGTTCTCTTTTTTGAAGGACTGAAAGAAGGACAGTGAGCTCCCCATGTATCTCTCAGCCTAGATTTACCACACATGCTCTTACCTCTGTTCAACCAGAAGAGAGTCTGATATATGCCTAATTCTTCTGGTCCTTTATATTATTTTTTTGAATAAGAGATTGAAATAAGGTGAAAATGTTATCACCAGAAAAATTGGATGGAGGATTTGGATTTGGTATCTTGCACAGGTACAAATCAGTGTTCAGGACTTACAGAAATCTATCCTAATGTCACAAATAAAATTTGTAGGTCTTCCCTCCCCTTTTTTACATGTTTTTAACTGAGCTCAGAGTATTAATCAACCATGAAGCCATCCTTAAATCACTCTGAATAGATATTTAATTTAAAATAATACTGGCTGTCTGCATGAGCTATTTGACTTTGGGGACTTCATTGTAGATTCTTTCTTGTACAGAAGCCTGCTAATGTTGGCCATGCAAAGTACTGGACCAGAAGACCTTTTGACATGCACATCAGTCTACAGAGTTTCGAACATGGCAGGATTCAACTTCCCCAGCTCTACAAGTGGTTCGCACAATTTATGCTACATTTGCCACAGCCAAAATAGGCACTTCAGTAGCGTGTAGAAAAAAAAAAAGAGGAGAACAAGAGATGCATTTATGAAACAATGGAAAATGCCACCCTGAGACAGTTTGCAATGTTTTCTGTCTAACCTCTCCAGAAAAGAAAGAAGCACTTCTGTTGTTTGGTGCTGCTTAGCACCAACAGTTTAAATTGAATGCAAAGATCTGCACAAATCTTGATTTGAGTCAGTTTGTCTGAATGACATGTTAATAAATTGGTTCTTTGTTGGCGCAATATGAAAAATAGTTGTCTTCCTCAACAGTTAATTAGGAACTTTTACATATTTAGAGTATTTATTTGTGTGTACTGTTTCTCTACTCATCTCTAATCCTCTGTTGAGTTGCATGTGCATTACGTGTACCAACGTGCTTTGCCTATGAGACTTGTGTTAAGATTTACGAGACTGTTCCTATTCTTACTCCATTTGTTGCTGTTGAGCACACACCATAAAATAAGATATACCTTTGCTAAAGCCATAGCTGCTATAGTGGTTGCGTTTCCCCTACAGAAAATGACCTTTGCAATGACAGAGTTCCCTTTTAAAAGATGAACAAAGAAATTCTGATTTTTCAGTAATGTTCACCTGAGTTTGGTGCAACATCATTCCGATCTGCTTTGCTTTTTTTTGCCAATTAGGGTGTGGAGTTTGATTCATTGCTGATGTCTTCATTTGGCTGAAGAAAGTTTCCATGTAGTTGAATTCCCAGGGTTGTTCATCAAAGTATGCTAAGATGGATGAACCTTTCTAAGAGCAAAAAGGTACCTTTTTTGGTTTTGTTACTGTTACTAAATATTCTTAAGTATTTGTTAAACAAATATAATTTGGTTAAGTACTAACAGGCTACATGATGCTGCACCAGATAGGAAAATCAAGACTCTCCTGTGTTGGTCTACCAATTTGTGTATTTTTTTGTTCTTGTTTAGACAGTTTTCTGATTTGTTTCAGTCTTTAAAAAGAGAGATAAAATAGAGCTACTTAACAGGAATATTGTGGTTTTTACACTTAGGAAACAAGCTCACTACCGTTACCTGTTCCCTCCCATCACTCACTCTATGTGTATGGGAGCGCACACACACACAGAGTCTCCTGCATAATTTCAGGAAGTCAGGGGTACTTAAAAAAGCATCCTCACCATAGGATCCTTCTTCCATTTCTAACAGCAGCTTTTTCTGTCTCGTAGAATAGGAACTTTCAGAAAGTCATGGGCTAAGTTTTGATGTAGTCACAACAGCTATACGTATTCACTGCTGGAAGCAATGTCAGATCCAGCTCCAGATAATGCTGTCTTCAGCCAATTTCTTTTGCTTTTTGTCTTCTTTTCTGTCTGTAGATTGATAAAAATACGTACGTGCCACGTCTCTTTTCTGAGGTCATTATTGTGCTCAAAGCCCTAAAGGTTTCCCCTCGAACAAAGCATAGTGGTGTTGCAGTTGACCGTCAGACTGAAAGAGGACATTATTCATACACAAACACTACTGTCTGGTTTGCCATTCAGGAAACCTTATTGAAAGAACAAGACTGTGGCACATCATTGTCTTCTGCATCATAACCTGTGTTTACTGCAATAGGAACAAAGCAAACACAGTGCAGATATGCATGGGTTTCCTTTGTCTCATTTCATGCATTCAACAGAGGAGTTTCTGTCAGAAGCGCTGGGGTCTGTCCCTTGTAGTGCTTGGCACGGGGAAGTGGGTCATGACTTGAGGGTTCTGGTTTGAGTGGCACCAGTGGTTGATTGTGTCACTTTGTTTTTTCTGCCCTGTGATAAACCAAAATGTGGTTTGATTTAGCCACTACTCGCAATGGCAAGTGGAGTGCTTCCCCTGCAGCGATGAGCAGAGGCTCCACAGGTGAATGGCAGGTGAGGTCGTGAGTGATTTGTGATTCAGCCTTTGCACAACTGCAGTACCCAGATCCCAGTAGCCAGTAATCTGTGCAGTTCAGTCTCCTTCTTAAACCAGAGGTCATGGTGAAGGGAGAGGAAAATGGACATGTGTGTCCTGTGACAAAAGAGTGAGGCACATGTAACCCGAAGAGCTGCAGCCCTCCTTTCCATGGCAACACCTAACAGTGCAGGTGATGTACAGATGCCTCAGTAAGCAGTACGTCCACCAAAACTACTGATACATTTGGATTTGGAAGTCACCAAGAGACTTCACTTCACTTGAGTCTGCAAGTGTCTCCACTAGTACAGCTCTGCTAATACAGGTCAGTTACTATGCTCAGGGCAAGGTCTGAATGATCCTCATTGTAGACCTTTTCCTGATAAAATCCAACCCTCGGTTCTTGGATCAGCCATAGTGGTTGGTGGGTGTACCCAGTGCGTTCCTTCATCTGCCAACACTGAGCACAGAGCAGTGGTTTGGCTGCCTGCACAGTGCCTCTCCGCTCTCTCATTAACCTCACTGCTAATGTTCCAAACTTTCCAGCTTATGGAAGGAACTGTCAGAAGCAATTTGCATATAGACAGTGCTGCAGAAGTGCAAAGAGTTATATTTTTATGTGTTGATGAATAATTTAGCAACAGTACTGTAAAATTACTGCTTTAGTGCTGCTGGGGCCAGTGTTTGTACAAAGTGTTCTTCTAGCGCAGTTATACAAGTTAAAGCTTGCTGAGTTTATCCTATGCATCTGTCGTTAGAGTTTTTCCAGGTTCAAACTGGGAATCAGAGCAGGATTTTAATTCCAGGACAGGGCTGTTCCTCATTCTCATTTATTGGTCTGATCATCCAACCTATTTTTTCCAATAGTCAGTTTTGCACTGGGTTGCATATTAGTGCTGGTTTTCTCCACAGAGAAGGATGCTGTGTAATGATTTTTCATATAAATGCCGTGGTTAAATTATCCATCCTCATAGACCTTTGCTTTACATTAAGGAGCAATCTAAGAAGTATTTCCATGCAGAGTGACCACAGGTTTCACCCCCTACCCTGGGGAGGAAGCCTGTCCACTTACATGGGGAGGGAGCAGAGAATATGGACAGATTTAGATGAATCTTGTTTTGGTTTCAAGCTGGAAGCTGTTCCTTTGAGATTCAACCTCTTCTATGCTCAGATTGGAATTAAAAGATAAGGGAATGAAAATAAAAGAGCAATATTATTGCCACCCAAAAGCATGCTTGTAAGGATAACGTGAGATTGGAGTGCTGTGGTAATTCAACATGAAGACAATTCCAGAAATGGGGAAACTCACAGGTTTCCTTAGGACTCTGCATCTCAGCTACTGCTCTGCTGTATTCTACAAGTGTTGCCAAGAGATGCTTAGTTGAAAATGCAAATACGTTCAAGGCTGAAGGATCAAAGAGCAATTAAATTAAAAACTGCTGACAGGTCAATCTTAATAGTCATTTCCATGCTGAAATAAGTCAATAAATCTTAGCTTGCAATAAATCTTACCACATAAAGGTGGGCTTGCATAACAGGAAAATGTAGTAAAATATAGCAATATATTTTATGCAAATGCTTTTTTAAAAGTAATGACTAGCATGTTTTATTCATCTTGTCCTGGCATCAAAGCGGTCAAGAAGACATTGGACTTCTGGAATGGGTTAATCCTTTGCAGCAGCAGTATGCTGAGCAGGCAGAATGTCTTCTATTTATATTACTATTTACTTATATTTGTAAATACAAGCCTTAATTGAGCTCCTGAGCCCTGCTGTGTTTGGTACTGTGCAAACACAATGCTGCAGTCCCTGCCCCACAGACCTCTACAAACAAGAAGAGTCAGAAGAGGAGGATAGGAGCAAAGCAGCCTGGTGACTTGCCTGAGGTCATCCAGGATGTCAGTGGTGGAGACAAAACCGGAGCTTGGAACTCCTCCTGTGTCATGCTTTGGCCCTGTTCTCCAAGTCACACAGCTTCCTGGCCTATATGCTAAATACAGTAAGTACAGATCAAACAAGAAACAAACTCAGCCTGTCATGGTATAGTGCAAGCTTCAGAGAGGCCCGGGAGCTCTGCTGGCTTTCATACCAGACACTTTAGTGTACCCCTGTGTTTTTATTTGTTCTCCCAGATGATCAAGGCCAGGTTGGACAGAGCCTTGGGTGACACGGTTTAGTGTGAAGTGTCCCTGCCCGTGGCAGGGGTTTGGAACTAGATGATCTTAAGGTCCTTTCCAACCCTAACCATTCTATGATTCTATGTGTAAAGCATGGAATATTAGGTAATATTCCTAGGCACTTGTATCTATAACTAGACACATCTCAACAACAAACGCATAGTACAAGAGGGAGTTGGAATCCAGCTTCTAAATTTAAAGCATATTTTTTGCATGGTAGAAGTTCCCTGATGGTTAAATAGCCTGTATCTCCATTATAGCTTCCTGCCCACCTGTAGCTATACTGCCCGCTATCCCCACGGAAAAACTGGAGAGGAGAAAGTTCCTGATAATGCCGCTTCAACAGCGCCCGAGTGCTTTAACAAGGCTCTTTCTATTAGCCCCTGTATAAACACAGGACGGCAGCCCAGGCAGGCAGCTCCAGGTGGAGGGAGCACGGATCGTTTTAAATCATTTGCACGTTCTAAATCACTGGGCACGATCTGTGAAGAGTAGATCTTGTGTTCCACACTGTGCTGGGGAGGCAATGGAGACTGTTTCAGGCTAATAAAATTCCCAAAAAGTGACCGGGCACAGGAGAAGTCCTGTTCTCAGGGAAGAGCCTCGCATCAGCACAGGCTCACAGCTCACCCTTCTTTTCACAGTGGAAAGACTGGGGATTTTAATCCCGATTCTGAAACAAGTCAAAACTTGGTGAGCACAGTAATTGCACCAGTAAAGAAAGGGCTTGGGGACAGTCTGTACTTTCTCTTTTCCTACCCGTCTCCCTCTTTTTTCGCACTGAATTGGAAGAGCTGTTCTTGGGTTTGTGTGGTCCCCAGCAAGATGCAGTACCTCTCTTCCAGAGTGTTTTTCCTGGCGCTAACAGACCACACGGAGCCCAACGCAGGGTAACAATGTGCTGCATGTTCCCAAACCTTGGAACAGAAGGTGAGGATTTCTTGTTTTCCTCAGGATGCTGATCTGATGTTATGGTACCAAGGGTGCAGTGTGAATGAGATTTCAAAACTGATTTCAGCAAGTTGAAAGATGCCATGTGGATGAGGCCCTCAGTGCCATGGTTCAGTGGCGGTCTTGGCAGTCCTGGGCTAATGGTTGGACTTGATGATCTTAAAGGTCTTTTCCAACCTAGTTGATTCTGTGATTCTAAGTTCCCCTCACATACCTTTTACTTTAACCAGAAGAAAGTTTTCCACCATTACCAAAAGTGGGGGAAATGTGCATTTGCCTCATATGCCCAGGACAGTAAATTGTCATCAGTAATCAAAGGTGGCATTAGAAGAAGTAGGCTGACTTTCCAGGGGAGGTTTCTCCCAAGAGCAGGTAATGTTATCCTCCACAGCAGCAAACCAGTCCAGCACTGGTGTCTGCCAGTGACGTACCAAACGGAAGGTGTAAACCTGGTTTTGTAAGAAACACGTCTCAGCTCTACCTGACCTGTGCCTAGCAGCAGGTTTTATATTTAGGTGTGTGAGGCAGAATTATCGGAGATGAAGAACCATGAGTCAGACCCACAGGATCATGGGACCAGCCGCCAGTGTGATGAGGGTTGCATTTCCCGGTTTTTAAGGGAACAGGTTCTGCCGTGTGGTTTGGTCCGCCTGATTTCTGAAGCTCCTCTGTCTCCCACTGGGTTGTGGGTACAACTGTTAGTGCCGTGCCCTCCTGCCTCAACCCCCTGGCTGTGCTGTGGGGTCTGGCACGGAAACCCAAACCAGCCCAAAAGGCAGCGGGTCAAGGAGAAGGGATCTTGTGTCAGCCCTCCGCTCAGCCAGCCCTAGTGAGCATGGCTCCTCACCCGGCCCCTGTCCACACCACTAACTCCACACTAGGTATTAATTGCTGCTTAAAATGGAAAAGAACCAGAATAAGAAGGATTAGAATACAATATTCCCTGCAAGCAGTGCATCATGCTGGGAAGCCTCCCTGCTTTTTGTACTACTGAATATTTAACCCACATTTGCTAGTGAGTACTGAAAGGTAATCCAAACCAATGCCCAAAAAATATCCACCCAGATTACTTATTAAGATGTTTTTTATAGTATTGAGGGGGAAAAAAGGAGCCTGTCTTTTAAAGTTTTTGCTCTGGCCTGGTCAACTCATAGATTTTGTACTGGTACGACTGTTTCTCTTAAAGGTGTGATATTTTTCACTGAACTAGATAAACCAATATAACCACTAGTTGGGGACACTTGTACTGGCACAAAGGGGCTTTATACTGCTACAGCTTATTCGCCTGCTTGTATGGAAATAGAAATTTCAGCATAAATAAGTATATTTATACTGGTATAACTGTTTCTACCCTAGGGAAATTATACCATTTTTACTATACCAGTACAGCTACAATTCTGTGTGTGGGAAAGCCCTCTCAGTGGTACCCCTTCTGTGCAGGACAGCCCTTGTGGTGACCAGTGACTCACTGTGCCAGAAAACTGCAGAAAGTCAATGAGATTATTCAGGTATTTGCTATTGCACTGGATCAGGCTATCAAAATCTGGTGGAGGAGGAGGGGTGCTTTTGTTTACATTTGTTGGCTGGTAAAATAGTCCATGTATTGACTAGCAATGGCTTTGCTGATATCTAGGGCAGCATAGAGAGTCTGGAGAATAGAAGGCTCAGGAGGGACTCGATCGCTCTCTGTAACTACATGAAAGGAGGTTGTAGGGAGGTTGGGGTTGGTCTCTTAACAAGCAGTAGGACAAGAGGTAATGGCCTCACTGCACCAGAGGAGGTTCAGATTGGATATTCAGAACAATCCCTTCACAGAGAGGGTTCTCAGGCATTGGAACAGGCTGCCCAGGGAAGTGGTGGAACCACCGTCCCTGGAAGTGTTCACAAACCGTGTAGATGAGGCCCTCGGTGACATGGTTTAGTGCTGGTCTTAGCAGTCCTGGGGTAATGGTTAGACTTGATGATCTTAAAGGTCTTTTCCAACCTAGCAGATTCTATGATTCTATGATAGGGGCAGCAGATAGGTAATATGAAAGTCAATCTTTTGTTACACATTACAAGAGTAACAGTAACTCTTACAATGTCTGCCTAAGTTTGTTTTACAGAATGATATCATTTCGGTAGCAGAAGGGTGTTGCTAAGCGTCTCTGCTTTGGAAATGAGCGTCCTTCCCTTGCTCACACATGGCTATCTACAGTTTGCCTCACCATGATGTAGAAGCAGAAAGACATTATCCTGTGAGAGAATTGCTTATCCAGTTGCCATCACTTACAGACAGTAAACGCTAAGCAAAAAAGGAGAAATACAACTTTTAAGGATAGTCAGCAGTTTTGTGGAGTTTTTCACCTTAAAATACCTTGCACGCTCTAGTTTATATTTAAACTCATATAGCTAGAGTACATATGTCCGAGTCTATCTGTGTGGGTGCTCTGTCCTTTTTTATATACTCTGCATAAACATACAAGGAAGACAGACAACACTCAGCAGGTCAGTATATGCAACAGGAAAGTAAATGAAGTGTACATAGCCATGGCTGGGAAACAGTCAAGCCCCTGCCATCAGGACTCCTGTGGGAGGGGATGGAAGGGAAGAACATTGTCTCACAGCCTCTAGTTGCACTAAAAAATAGAGTCAGCCTCTCCATTTATGTGCTAAGAAAGGTAACTTGAAGAATGGGGTTGAAATGACTTTTGAATACCAGCTGACAGTGTGATTACTTATGGTATTATTGATAGAGTATGCAAGTTGGTGACCCAAGTTCTTTCCTACCATATACAAATTCAGTTTTCCTCTCTTTGCCTTTAATAATTTAGAGGTCGTTTTGGCAGTGTGGAACAGACATTAATTCACCTGCTGTCCTGAAGGCCATTATGAGAAAAATCACAAAGTCAGAGCAGTGGCTTGATTTTTATGACTGAAGTCTTCTGCAGACATGAGCCTATTATTCAGCTGCAGAGTTCTGTGGCCCTTGAAGCTGAATTGCAGGGGTGAAGGTCACTGCCTTGCCAGTAATCACATTGCTGTTACATGAAGTTTTAATCAGCAAATACTGGGCAAATATAGCTCTGGTAGTGTACTGTTATATATAATGGAATTTGCCCCACAGTAGGTCCTTTTTTTGTTAAAGCAGCTCTGCCTATTTACCTTTCAGCTGCAACTTAAACATACGAAATGTGCCATAATCCAGCTTTCCCCACATCAGAGGCATGAAGAAACCACTTTCCTGTAGCATTGCATATAAAGAGGTAACATTTCTTTATTTGCCTCACATATCAGAATTCAAGGCAATCAGTCATTCATTCTACATCATAAATAATACATGTACCCAACCAAACACAAAAGGCTGTACTTCTGTCTGCCTTCCCTCCGCACCTTAATAAGATCATCTGAATTTCAAGATGAAATGTGCAGTCTCATATTTAAATCATTAGGTCCCTGTGTGGTATTTCGTTTCGTTTTTTGCAAGGTCAGGGTGGCCAACATGGTCAAAGAAGGAAAGAAAGATAAAGCCATTATCAGCAGAACAAATGTAACTGGTTCATGTTGAGGAAGAAATGGGTGACCCATAGAGGGTAAAGACTTGCCGAGATTTGCAAGGGAGCAGTAAATCAGTGGTTTCAGACCTTCTCTGTGGTCCAGTGTCCCACAGTAATGTACCCTCAGCTCCTCTGTCAGGCCTTCCGCAGGTTCTGATGGGGTTTGCCGAACGGGTAGCAGTCCAGCTTCTGAAATGTGTGTGGCAATTTGGGGAAATCTGGAGCAATCACCCAAAGGAAACAAAATTTCACAATCTGGTCACAATCAATGTGACCAGAGCCAAAACCTCCTGGTTTCTGAGCAGTTTCTGGCTGTGATTCCCTCACTGGGACAGAGGATGGTCCTGAGACCCATTTTTACCTTCTCCTAGGCTTCCTCTGTGACCCAATCACCTCATTCTTGCACATGCCAGTTTCCAGTCCTTCGTACAGGCTATTCCCTCTGCTGGCCTCCTCTGTCATACCTGTTTCAAAAGCAACCCAGCAGAGAGTGAGGAGGTAGCTGAACTGCTGCGCATCTGCTGCGCACTGGGGAGGTCCAAGTCTTTGGGATCAGTTGTGAGCCTCCCAACATATCACTATTATATAAGGCAATCAATTTAACTCATCTATGCTAGCTTCCCGGGGTGTGAAACTGCAGGTGTTTATGGTGGGTTGCTGACTCATAAAGGTGTTGTGGGTAACGTTTGTGAGGCACTTCGTTCATTAAAGGTGCTAAGTTGTCTTTACAGCCAGAAGATCTCAGCAGGTGCTCAGGTAAATGCATTTAGGCTCTAAGTAAATGTTTCAACTCTTACTAGCTTTAGCACGAGCAGGAGCAGGACCTCGATCACAATCCAAGAGTGAGAAAAAATCTGGCAGGCAAAGTGCAATATATTCTCATGTCATCTTTATATAACCATTTAGCCAAAAAAAAAGAAGGTCACCTATAAATCCAGATAGCCCCAGACAACTGGACTATAAAGCTAGTTTACAGAAAAGGTTTCCAAAGCCCACATGATCTTGTATGAGATTAAAAATGGATTAAAATGTTACCTTAGAGCACAATAACCTGGGCAATACCAGTACACCTCTCAGCAGTGACAGCTTAGGCACAGGATAGCTGCCAAAGTGCATTATTAGAGCTCGTAGGATAGGAAACACTAGCAGAAGTGTCATGCTTTGCCCCCTAGTTATACCCACAGTACATTTTGTCCAGCTAGTTAAGACTTCTGTGATGCCCAAAGCTGATCTCCCTCTTCTGCCATGCCCCTTACAGTGCCTTTCAGGAAGAAGAAAGGAGATCGCAAATAGAGGACCTTTAGTGGGAGCTACCCAGGTTGCGGTGGTGGACTACCAACTGCAACCACAACACAACTTTGATCCATGTAAGCTCATCCTTGGGCAGGTTGTTTGTCCTTTCCCCATTTCAAGCTACTCTAGGGGCTCCCTGGTGCAGCACTGAGCAAAGCACGATCGCACCATCTTGCAGGCAGACCCGTTTCTAGCTGTGATGCTGGAGGCAGGAGCAGAGCTTGGCAGTGGGGATGGAGCCCATCGCGTTGCTGCATGGGGAAGAGGTCAGAGGTTTTCAGAATTCAATGTCTCCTCGCAGCCAGTGCAGCCAGACCATGGTGGTCAGCAGATGGCTGACCACAGAGCAGTCACTGGCCCATGCTGGAGATTATTCAGGAGAGGAATAGGTTGTTTTCCCCTCCAATTATCTTTTTATTGCTGCAAGCAAAAAAAGAAACAAAAATCCTTTAATGATACGTTTTTTCAAGTCCGTGGGTTCAAGATAAACCAGCAGGCTTGAGAAAAATATGTCCATAGAGGACAAAGTGAAGAATTATGACTGTTCAAAACACCACATATCCATTCCTACTGTGTTTTCTCCCTTCCCTAAGCTGCTGAAAGAAGATAGGCTGACAGACATGTGCCTGAACAACCCTTTGTACATGGCATATCTAGAAATTGAAATAACTATGTACAATGAGTTACATCAACTGCCTTATATCTAAATTAATCACAACCAGATGGAATGGGGAAGATGTTACACATGCACACACACACATACCTCCTGAGGAGGTTACAAAGGAAACCTATAAAGTGATGGATGAAAAAATAAGATTCCTCTCTACACTTGTTTAAATCTGCATCTTCTGCAGTGCTTATCTCACCCCTGAGCTCTTAGAGGTGCTGATAAGCGAGACAGACCTATTAAAGCCTCATTTGAAAATCTCCAGAACGTGCATGCAGCCCTGTGTCAGCTGAAACCCTGCTGTCCCCAGAGCCCCCAGGCTCATGCAGAAGCATTAGCGATGTCTCAAGAAGCGTGGTGTGTTGCTTCGCTGTGCCCCACCACTTCCAGGCTCCCCACCCATCATCAGTGAGAGCCCACATCTCCTCTCTCTGCCCTGCAAATGCTGTTCAAGCCTCCATAAATATTTTCTTGTCTTCAGATGTTGACTCCCAGCCCAACTGCATCCCTGGGTCTTGTGCCACACGTTTTAAGCCAAAGGCTGAGGTTTTCCTCAGAAACTCCCTCCCTAGCTTCCCCTGTTCTTCCTGGCAAGCAACCAGCTCAGCTGCCAGGATAACCCTGGCTCCTCCCAGAAAACAACTAAATGAGCCTGGCTTTCTTCCTCCTGGAGGCAGCAGGTCTTTCCAGCTGCCTGGATGGCTCAGGCTTCCTACATTCATTCTGATGCCCAAGCAAATCTTATGGAGGGAAGGAGGAGCCACAAAAACAGCAAGAGCTGCCTTTCAAAAGCAGCCCCATGAAGTGTCCCTTCTGGATTGTGGTGGAGCATTTGGGGGTGGCCTCAGAGCTGCTCTCACTGTCCCTCAGTGAGTGGATTCGCTGGTGATGGCCTTCAGCCCTTTTTACACACACAGTCCTAGAGCCAGCTGGGATCTGGGCCAGTTTCTGGAGTACTTATGGTCCTAAGCTGTCATTTGATAGAAGAGTCAAAAGGGCACAGCAAGGACCTGCTCATGCTTGGTCTCACCTAAGCGTAGTCCCAGTAGATGGAGGTTAGTGAAGGAGTCACTAGTGCTCTTCATGGTCTGTGGCCTCCGTTCAATCCTGCCACAGGCTGATGAGTTAAAACCCCACCGTCACCGGTGTGCCTCACAAATCAGCTCCCCCGAGAGTGTCAACCTTGCCCTCAGATTGTAGGCAAAAGTTTGTCACTGGCCAGCTCGCATTTTGCTCCAGCTGTGTATGGATGGTTTACGAGCTGTCATTCCCTTTTGACAGGTCCTGCCTATGTGTTGGTCATTAGTCTGTGAGCTTCCTACAGCAAAATTTCCCATGGGGATGAAGAGCTGGAAAGGATCTTTTTTCTCGGTTGCTGCAAGCCACGCTTTACTGTTAATCCCATCCACAGACCGTCACTTTTCTAGCACTGAGGTTTGGAGCCTTAATAGTAACTGAAATGCTGTTTCAGTCCTTCCTACCCTTGTTTAAGCCCAGTCAAGATGGGTTCATGAGCAGTTTATGTCTCTTCTGCCCTTTGGAAATTTTGGAGAAGTGGTGCAAAACTTGCGAATTGAAACAAGGGCTAAACATTGACTGCCATTGACTTCATCGTCAACCACAGCGAGCTCCCAGGTGTGGCCCTGCCTCTCCTCTGCAAGTTCAGACCTTATTCCCATGGCAGGCAGCTGCTGCAGCAGGGCTGAAGGAGTGTTTTCTCCCTTATGCCGAGATAGGAGCTCGCTTGCAGCCGTGTAGCTGAAGAGTGTATTTGCGCAGCAGAATAGCTGGTAGCTATTGTGGTAGAAATGGGCTCTGTAGTCTGCTCAGCCTTACAGGTAAGTACCTGCCTGCTTAACAAGCTGTTGTTTTGGAGCAATCTTGTATTACAATAGTCCAGGCTTAAAAGCTTTGATGTCTCTGTGATAGAAACTTCTGCTCAACACAGGGTTTTTTCCCTGTTATTATTCTAAAAGTACATGAAGAATT
Organism: Lathamus discolor; assembly: GCF_037157495.1. Lineage (NCBI taxonomy): Eukaryota > Metazoa > Chordata > Aves > Psittaciformes > Psittacidae > Lathamus > Lathamus discolor. The sequence continues at coordinate 88,915,815 of NC_088885.1, read as the reverse complement.
CCTAAAACGTTTCTTCGTTTTTCTGACCTGTAAGGTAGGTTTATGGAAGCCTTGTCCATGCCTGCTGAGAGAACTAATGAAGCGGATTGGGAGATTTCTCTACCATTTGCTGCAGAGGCAAGGTCATATATTTTTTAAGACAACTTCTCACCCCACTGCTGGTAGCTCCGTGTGTATAAACAATGCTGGGCACATTTGGGTTCACTGGCATGATTGCTCTGCTAGCAGTAGAAGTACTCCATGGGCTCCCCTGCTCCAAGGCACGGGTGGTTGACTTTAGCAAAGTCCTCAGTGCTCACATCAAGTAAGATAGCCATACCTGAAAGTCTGAGCTGTAAGAAGGAAAAAACAGAGAGAGATAACCCGCATTTTTGAGCTAAGGCTTAAAGAAAACAGAAGAAAACAGCTTTCCTCTCTTCTATGAGATGAGAGAAGCGGCCAGGCAGGTAGACTGAATTTTTTGTTATGGTTCTCTTTAAGGCCTTTAAGGAGTTGAACAAAAGGCACAGTCTCCTATCTCTCCTTCTTTTCTAAGTATACTGAATATAATGAGTGGTTTTATCTGATTAAAGAAGCAAAATGCAGACAGTAGGGGAAAGGATGTATCATTTTCTGTGGGATTGCTCCCTGCTGGTTTCTGTAGCCCCGGCACCAGGCTGTAAGCCTTTGGACATGATAAACTCTGTGACCTCCTCATGGGAATTAAAGGTAGTTTCATTTTTTCTTTCTTTCTTTCCTATTTTTTTCCCCCCTTGCTGCTCCAAGTGATATGAAGCTTGGCTGGAGACATTAAAGAGCATTAAATTACTCAGTTTCCAGAGCTCACTTTCCTTTTTAGAAGGACTGCCTCTCTTTCTTTTTTTCCAGCTTCATAATTTGTTGCTGCTGTCTGGAAAAAGGTCAGGCTTGCTCACATTGTGCAGCACTTCTTAGGTTCCTGGGTATTTTCTTAGATGGGAAAGGGCTCGGTGCTAACACCCTCCCCACTGTACAGGTTCTGTCTTGCACTGAATATTGGAAAAACTCCTGATGGTTGCATTAGTAGGATTTAATTCCATTTGTAGAGGGAAATTGCTTGTAGAACATACGCAGACGTGATTTCTGTATCAAATAGAGATGACATCTTAATTGCTGGTTGTGGACGAACCCTCTACTTCTAGAGTAGAGGCAGCCCCTGCTGAGCCAGCATTCGTCCTGACCTGAACACAAAGGCCTGAACTTGACTCTCTAATTTACTTCATCAGTTATATATATGGTACTGGCTAAGCTAAAGCAAGGACCCTTTCTAGAGCTGGAACAGAGGAGGGTGTGGTGTGATAGCTTGGGTCCTTTCCTTCTAACACTGAACAAGGAATTGTACCAGGAGAAGGAAAACTGTGGTAAGCCCAAACTTGCTGTTTCCCTGCAGCACTATAGTACCAGAGCTTTCCTGTTTGGATAGTGTTGGGTTTTTTCCTACCTATCCTCTACACTTCTTTACAACTCATACCTGCAAGACAGGCTTTTTAACATATCTTCAACATACCCCATCCATGGCCATGCTGGTTACAGCACGGGACTTCTTGGAGCTTGTCCGTGCAGTGCAGCAGCCCATCATGCTGTGAAGCAGCTCTGAGCAAGGAGCATGGCCTCCTGCGAAGACTCAGTGTTCACAGCCACCTTGCTGGCTGCCCTAATGGGGAGATGCTGTTAGCTCCACAGAAAGCTGCAGCTTAGAAAGGTGGAGAGAGCCATTTCTCAAGAGATCTTGAGGAAGAGGCAGAGACATGAACAGCTGCTCCATAAAAGTTCTGTAAAGACCTTGAGCAGGAGCTTACACCCAGGTCTGGGGAGGAAGCATGTTCTGGGCTACAAGTGGATGAGTGGCTTGCTGTGCACTTTCAGCCTGGGTAAGCACCATAGGATGCCCCATCAGTCCCATGGCTCTGGGGAGTTCGCATGGTCCAAAAAGGGTTTTGCCCAACCTGACATAAATTTTCAGCGTAGGAAATATGACCCTATAAGGGAAGAGTGGATAACCACGTGCCTCTTCTCCTGTCCCTCCATCCCGCCCCCAGATACCACATCACTTCTTACAGCCATGCCACTGCTTGGTCTAGGGTATATTGACGCTCTTCCACCACCTTCAAAGTGTCCCACATTCTCATAGCCTTCCCACCTCAGCAGCATATGTCTGTCTCACTGCTGTGCCCTGACTCCTAGCATCCCACTCTCCCCAGGATTTCTGGAATGGGGTTTCCAGTGACCCTGGATGGATACTGGTATTTCTTGCATGATTCAATAACATCAGGAAAATACCTGAGTTTCTGAAATGAGACTGACCGGTACACTTCATCTTATCAGCCCAAGTAAATAAAAGTACATTAGAAGTTATTCTCTTCTCCCAGATAAATGAGCTTAATTTAAACTGCTGCTATTTTTAAAGTATGTGTTTTAAGTTCTCTGTTTCTTTCTTCATTTTGAAGTCCTTTCAGTGCAATTGGGAAGACTCAGAGCTACTGTTTCAAAGATAAAAGTTGGTCTTCAAATGACATCACTGCGTGCATGCAGTGGGCTGAGAACAGAAAAAGAAAACCATAATGCAAAACTTGCGATGACATTCTGAGCTGTCAACATCGAATACTCCAGGCTAATTAGAAGACCAGACATGTCCAGCCCAAATGGATATTTGATTTACTGCGTACCACTACAAATATATACTTATGGGTTGTTTAATCACTGTTTCTGAAGCAAGGTAGGGACAGCAGTAACTGCAGGCAGGCATACTGTGTGGTGGGGATGGAGTTGGGAGTGGGACTGGAAACCCCTTTCTCTTTGTTGATTTTCGATAGAGAAGCCACCAGGAAGCACAGTAGGAATCAGGAAATCTTGTTCCCATCATCTTTCACTGACGCTTACATCTTTGGTAACCAGATAACCATGTGGCTGAGGTTTTTGCAGCTCAAGCGTTTTGGGTGGCCTTGAAGCTGGGTATATAGCCTGTGCTACAAAGAATGGTGGTTGTGAATGGTGTTCCCTTGCATGGAGCACCTGCCTAGACTTACTCCTCATGGCAGGACCACACAGTTTGCAAGCAATGGAAAGTCTCCACAAAAGAAACATGCTGCTCTGTGGCTTTCACATCTGCTTGGTTTTAATCCCAGCTCTGCCCTACTGCCCCTTCTTCAAGTCAGTGAGGAGCAGAGAAATGCTTTGAGGTAGGTGAAGTGTTTCTGCATCACGAAGTCGGAGGCACAAGTACAGGCTGGGCATGTGGTGTGAGATTGGGGTCAGGGTCAGGCACAGGGGCTAAATGAAGCAGGAAGAAGGTTTCCCCCCTCCTCGAGACAGGTAAGTGAGAATTTAAGCCTCCATATGAGCTGAGGAACAGTGGCGTGATGCTGGGCTGGGACAGGACTGGGAAGTCACAGGTTGTGCCCCAGCCCTGAGCAAACCCCCCTGGGGAAATGCAGGGAGGGCATAGGGAAGGGACAGGCAGTTTTGGCACTGGATCTGTGTGGCTCCGGATCTGTCCCTGGCAATTGTGCCCTGGGGGGCAGCAGACAGGACCCCAATGGGCAGTGGGAGATCCAGGGGAAGTGTTGGGAAGGGGGAGGCCGCAGCAAGGGCCACGGGAGGGAGGCAAGCCCCAGCGAGGCACTATTTTCAGTGCGCGCTGTCAGGCAGGATTTGCTGAGGACAATATATTTCCCCATGGTGACAGCGCTGGCAGGCGGTGCGAGCGTGGCTGGTCCAAGCCCTGCTCAGGGGCTCGCTTCCTAATTAGGAAGAGAATTTAGGAAGAGATCCTGAATTTTTGTTGTTGTTTACCAAAACTCGGGGGGTCACCTCTCTAGGGCAAAGCAGTCCCGCAGCATGGACACCTCTAGTAAACACCTGCCACAGCAAGGTTGATGGCCAAAGTATCTGTGGAAGGAATGGGCGCACAAAGACTGTTTACACACAAAGGGATGCACAGGCTTGGAGCTGACAAATGAGCAATGGTTCTGAAGATGTACTTAAAGCAGAAGACTGAACCTTATAGAAGAAGTAGCCATACTCAGAGTGCAGGAGCATGAGAGATTCAAGCAAATTAGGAGGCAAATGTAAGTAAAATACAATTCTTTTAAGGAAGGTGCTTTATACACAACCAATAATTAACTTGTGGAACTTACTGCCCCAGCTGCTATTATTGAGGTCAGCAAAGAAATAATAAGATTTAAAAAGGCCCATGAATAATAAAAAAAACCAAACATTTTACTCAGTAGAATAACAAATTACAAGGGACATAAATCACCACACTTTAGATCATAAATAACAATAAATTGCCCAGCGATTAGAAGGCAACTTTTGCTAGGGGCAGGTTCCTTGGTAATTGCTCATTTTAGCACTTCTCACCCTTTTTTTTTTCCTCCAAGCATGTGGTGCTGGCCACTGCCTCAAAAAGAGAAATGGGTTTAGACAGCAAGCAGGCATTTTCTGTGCATGCTGCATTGTAGTGGAGAGATTCAGCTTCTTCCCTTAGATAAGAGCTATTTAAGAGGGAGTTTCCTCTGCAGAAACACTACAATAGCAGCTGAAAACCTGCAGTGTGCTATTGTAAGCTGTGATGTTGGGAAAAAGCTTAAAGTAAATAAATGTTGCATTATTTTCATCTTTTTATCTTTCCCGGGATAGTTCCTAGTTTTTGTCAAGATTTTGTTTGTTTATTTGGTTTGGGCTGTTTTAAGTAAGTCATAGAACAATTTCAAGGTAAACACTGTGCTTAGACTATTGTGGTTTTGTGGCATTACTTCTGGCTGCTCTGTCAGACAAACTGATTTATAGATGGGATAAATGCATGTTGCTGCAGTTGACACACCAGAGAGCTGAGGTTCAAGCTATTTAGATTCCAGTTCCTTGCTAATAAAGATTAATACAGTTCTCTGAGTTAACATTTAATTCCTGGGCTGCCAAAAAGAAAGTAATTTGAAGCAGCTAAGAGACAGTCGTGGAGCTGAGCTGGGTACAAATTGAATCAAGGCTTTCAGAGCTCCCCTCACAGAAGCTTTGCTCCCTGGCTTGCTTCCTAGCAGGATGCAGGGCAATGTTACTGGCACAGGCACTCTACAAAGACATTTTGTGCTGCTTCCCCATCCTGAGGTTTTCCATATGCTTTCTTCATACTCAGTAATTAAGGGGGGGTGAGGTGGCACCACCTCACTGCCCTTGGGATGAGGAACGTGTGCTTGGGTCAGAGGCTTTGTAGCTTAGGTCTGTCTGTATAGACCAGTGACTATTCTGGCCCTGTTCAGCTCTGCAGGGCATAGCTGTGGGGTATTTGGCCTTTCTGCATGCACAGGCCAAGCTCGGTCATCTCCCCTCCGCTGGGCAGCCAAATTTTTGGTATGGTGAATACCAGACTCCTACATGACACCAAAGCTGCTCCTAAACTGCATCTGCCCGTTCTCTCCATGGGAAAGCATGATCAGTCCTGCCCCACAGAGAGACTAATAATACAGTCTCCACCGTTTTGGACCAGCTGCTTTCCTAAAATTAAATGCAATGAAGTGCCTGGCGTTTCTTCTGAGGAAGTGTTTATAAATGTTAGGCAAGGACTTTGCACCACCGGTTGTCATTTTGCAGGATGTGCTAATAAGGCAATGCTCAACAGGGAACATCTCTCGCACAAGAACTGGTGGCAGCATTTGTTTCCTCAGAGGGGGAAAAAGGGAACAACCTGGTCAGTTTGGATTCAAACAGCAAAGACAGAAAAGAGGTACCTACACTACAGGCAGCCTGCATCTTAACTCTGTACTGCCGATATGAATTTCATCTTTTCCGCAGTATTTTTCATACCTGCCCTGTTTTTCATACACAAACACACACACGCACACATATTTACTGTTTGGAAAGGTGGGATAGTCACGATCCTCTAATGACTTTCTGCAATTCAGGCCAATGCGGTACAGTACTCACTGGCCAAAGTCAGCAGCTGGCTCCTGAGGTCTTGGTGGGAAGGGGACGCAAGGGGGAATGGCTGTGCTCAGCACAGTGACCTCCCGGTGCCACCTTATGAATGGACAGCGTGTGGCCACGTCGTATTTACCTGAACACAAATGTTTAGCGAGAGGCTTTGGTTTGTTTTACGTAATGCTTCTGCCTCACCACAGGGCAGTTATCAGTGTTTACCCAATTATGTGGTGTCAAATGGTTCTGCTAACTTTATTCAGCTGGGTTCTTCTCAGGGAAGGACGTCTGTTCCCATCCACCGAGTCCTTGATGCAGCAGTTAAGTCAGCATGATCCAGCCTTTCTTTCTGGGCTCCAGATAGTGAGAAAGTAAATGAAAAAATAATAGAGCCTTGAGAGCAAAGGGACAAGGCGATTGTCGAGGTTAATGATGCCTTGGATTGAATCGACAGAATTTCGGTGGATCACGGGAGGAATTTATGGTACTCGGGGATGAGACTCTGCGCCCACACAGACAACTGGGCATTCCTCCCACGACTGTATTATCTGGCCTGCTGTGTGTAGCGCATAAATCCACTGCTGGTTTTCTGTGCAAGGAATCCCACGCATGGGACCAAAAAGGCTTCTGGCAGTCACTCCCCTGGACCACCGCTCCTCTTCCAAGAGCCTCAGCTTTTGGTGGAGCTAGCGAAGCATGTAGGGCTGCAGGGTGCACGTGCACCTACGTGTGTGAATGTGCACAGGGACACAGGAGAAAATGTGCATGGAGGGTACAAAGGTTCTGTTCCAAACGCCTCCTGGAACCTCTTCCCTCCTGTGCCACCACTTTTCACTGCAGCTCTAGAAGATCTGCCTTTTCACTGTTGGCTGAAAGTTATTAAGAATATTGTAGCATTGACAATTGCTGTGGAAAGAAATCCTTACCATATGGCACTGCAAACTAGCTTAGAGAGCATGTAGACACAAAACACCATCCACAAATTAAGTAAAGGAGATGGTTTAAAATGACACAATTAAATACTTTTTTCCCTCTAACTGTTTTTAAATGAGTTTTTTCCTCATGACAGAGTTGGGTTGGAAAAAGACTCTCTTCAGCTATTGATTGCAAACAGACTACCCAAAAATGCTCATTTATTTGTTTGTTTGCAGCCAGACCCTTGTTCCCCCCCTAGAGAGTATGTAAACTGGCAAACCACTCATGATGACTATTTGCTCATCCTCATTTAAGGCCTGTAATTGATACGCTAAATGACGTGATATGTTTCTATTCCCTTGGTGCTGTGATTAGACGACTGGATCTCTTTTAAACAGAGGAATAATGAAATAATGACTAGTGAATAATAAATCCTTGTTTGCATGCTAATACTCTGTTGAATATCAGGTGTGGTATAAAAAGTGGCTATTCCCCAAACAATTTGCTCAAACAAAACCCTTGTTCTGAATTCAAACACTCTTTCTTCCATATCCAGTCATCTGTAGCCGGAGGCTTCACAGAGAAAGTGTGTTTCAAGGAATGATTTAAATGAAAATGGGCGGCTGCTTGGATCATAAAAGAGGGAAGGAGTTCCAAGAATGAGAAACAGCTTGGAAAAAGGGCCAAAATCATAAAATGTAAATTTGTGCTTTTAGGAATCGTTCACTACTTTTCAGACAAAAGGAACCGCTTATCCTCCTCTCGCTGGGAAGCGTGTCCCTGGCTCTAGGAGAAGGGTGGGTTGTGAATCAAATGGGAAGGCGATCTATATGTTAAAAGGGGGAGCTCCAACCCAAGCATGTACAGCCTCTTCATCCCTGGACTTCAGGCTGTGCCTGAAGCCCGGTGCTGCTGGCAGGACAAGGAAAGGCTCCAGTGCAAGGCCAAGGGACTCTGCTTCTTCAGTGGAGCACAGGAATTCTGCACCAGCGTGGCCTGTGAGGATTCCACTGCGGATATTATGATGGAGATTAAAGAGGAGCATGACTTCTTGAAAGTGTTGCAGAATGCATGCCCATGCACAAGCACCGCAGGTGGAGGTAGCAGATATGATGATGTGCCTGTGGAATGTGGGTGCGTGAGTGTGCGTACGTGTGTATAAAGCATCAGATTGACAACTGAAGTTGGTTTCTAAGAAACAGTTTGTTTCTAACACAGTTTGGTGATGTGATAAGCCTGACTGTCTGCTGAGGCCGAAGAGTTAAAATTGCCGCATTCTGTGCAAAGGGTTTTTATATCATTATATTAATCTTAAATTAATTTTAATTACTTTATTAAATTTCCTTAGGTATCTGCTTTGTTTGCTTCATTGGATTACCCATTATGCGGACTAGATTCCCTTCAAACCTGGCGATACGCACGTTGCTATAGCTACCCCAGTTCTGGCTATTTTTTCCATAAAGCAGGAGTTCTGAACAGCCTTCCTGTTCCAGCATCTGAAACAGTTTGCCCGTAATTTTTGTATTCATGTGTATCTATCTTGCATTTAAGTCTTTCAGGAGTCTGCGCTTCATTTGCCTCTTGAGAAATAGTAAGGACCTTTATCTGAGGACATTCAAACTTCACGGAGGCACAGCAGGGGACATCATAGGTTTTTGAAGAACACCTTTGAAATTAAGAAGTCACAGAAGAGGCAGTGAGGAAATCCTCAGGAAGGAGAAGTAAAAGCCCTCCTCTGCAAGAAAAAACTAGCTGGAAAGTAGAGAGGAAAGGCCAACAACTAAAATGCAGCAGAGGTGTAACAGCTCAGCAGTCAGACAACTTGTCTATAAGGTGTCATCCACTAGGAAATCCCAGCGATGGGTGAAAACATGCACAGCTTTCTTGTGTGTGCACCAGAAAGAATCTTCTGAAGACGTTCTGTGGTCTCTTTCTCTGAGCAAAGCATCCTCTGAAGATGTTCTCTATCTAGAGTGGCCCAGGTGCACGCCGCAATCCACATTCACCAGCAACCCTCTGACACTTGTGCTCGGATGAGACTGTAAGGGAGAACAGAGGGGTGTGAAGGCAGGTTGGTGAAGGAAGGTGTGAGAAAATGTTTTGTGAATATCATGCAGGCAGGACAGATGAAATTTTGCTGCCTTGGCAACTACCCTCTATCCCATCTGCCATTATGGCCACAAATCGCGTCTAAGCAATCCTTACATGGCTCCTGGTGTTGCTTCACCTAGAATCAAACGCAATTTATAGCTCGGAGTTTCTTATGCAATGCTCATACCAACAGGCTGACAGAGAAATATTGTAGAGTCGGTGGCACAAATGCAGAGTGTGGGGTCAGGGGGTGGGTGCACCAGACTTTCCCTATTTGTGCTTGACAAGCTGTGTAGACATAGCCTAGAATTATCACCATCCTCTACTCCATCGACATCTCTGGTATTTCCTCCAGGCTCTGCAACTGGCAGCACTGGATTCTTATTTTACCTGGCATCTGTTGTTTCCTTCTGGCCAAATGGTAGCCAGTGTGTCTCATACACTTTAATATCATATTAGCAAAGTCCCAAAATATGTTCAAACACTGGGAATGTGGTTTCCTAAGGTTACACGTTGTCAACTCTTTCAAAGTGCAATTCAAGGTTTTTGGGTGAGGTAAACAAAGAAGGGGAGAGAAGAAGTTCCTGCCCAAGTAGGAGTTTTTAACTGCCTGAAAACCATTGAAGCTGGTTCAACAGATAGGGAAGAAACTGTTGGCTCTGTGAGGCATGCACTTACCCCCCTGCAGTGACTGGCTGCCTCACCTCAACCAGCCCCAACTGTTTGGACCGAGGAATTGACATTTAACCTTGATTTCACATTTCGTGGAATGCCAAGTCCAAAGGCTTTTATTATTCCACAGTTCATCTCAGCAGCAGGGTGTGACTGCAGAAACTGAGATTTCAGACTTGATGAGTATCAAGTTACAGCCTTATCACGATCTGAATTACTTTACGATTTCTAACTGCACAGCGTAGACTGCCCGGGATGTGCAGTAAAATCTTGCCATTCATCAGCAGATACTGCAAATGTGACCTTATGTTCCTCGAATGAGCTGTAGATGCAGTTCACATTCCCCTAACCCCATCTCGTTTCTCCTGAGATCTCTCCCAGCTCCCTGAGGGCACTCTTTCCAAGAAGTAGGCAGGTCCCTTTACTTCTTTCTCAGGTATGAGCTAATGATCTCCTTACTTCTATCTCCAGGCTATACCTTCATGCCAGCTGAGCATGACACTTGCCCTTTACATACTGTGGGACGTTCGCCTGGAATTCAACTCATGCTTCGGTTAGGCATAACTCAGCCTCTTCTCTGAAAAGCCGGGTTACACTTTGGGCTCAGGTTCTCTGCATGCCAACTTCTGCAAGTGACGATTTCCTCTTCCCCTCTTCCAAGAATCAGGCCCTTAGCAGAATACTCTTTCATTTGCTGTCCTCTAAGCTTTGGCAAACAACTCCACCACTGAGCTGAGGAGCCCAGACTGAGGAGTCACCTTGAAGCTGTAAATCTGTCTGAGGGGATGCTGCTTAATTAGGGGACTGTTCTGGTCTTTCTGCATCTTTGTTTAGTAACCATACATGATCTAATGTTGATCATTCAGATAAGGATACTCTGCCACACAGATACACTGAGTTTATATGATATGCAGTAAAGTAGTACATATTACAGCTCAAACTTTGTGCTAAGAAGGTAATGATCAAGTCAGCCATGTCAAGGACACCTTGACCTGGTAACCTTAATAGAGACAGCTTCCCTTTTGCCATAAGCACATTGCAGAGGGCTGTGCTCTTGTACCAGTTCCTAATAACATTAAAGCAGAGCTTTGCCCAGAGATCCCTATTTCTCCTTCATCTCCACCATAAGCAAACTTGGTCATTACTTTCCACTCTACTTAGTCAAATGCCTTCTGATATTAAGATTCAAAGTGTACAGGATGCACGCCAAAAATCAATATCCTGCCAAAATGTAGCAGAAGCTGACTTCTGTGATCTCTTCTATATAGACACATCTTCATCAATGTGCTTGAAAATGAGTAAGTTAGAAAGAAGTTGTGCCTTTCCCAGCCACTGATAACGTTTTGTCAAGACAGCTATTGCCTTCCTTTCTTTACCCATAATTTCATGTTGGCTTCTCTCCCACTCTCCCCTGCTAGCATCACTTCCTTTGGAAACAGTTGATCTCACTGGTACCCTCTTTTCTTTTGACTGGGTTTTGGTTTGGGTTTTTTTCTCCCCCTGTACATGTAGCCTTATAATAGAGAGCACCTTACCTCTCTTACGCTCAGGAGATAATCCTTGAATAAGAAAAGATTAAAAAGCCTGCCCTTCCATTTCCCTAGCTGCATGATTTAAACCTGTCTGTACTCCTGGGGTCTCAAGCACACTTCTGCTCTGTGTTCAGAGACTTTGCTCGTCTCTGTCCTCGCTTTGTAACCTGTATTTTGAGAATAGCACTTGCCACTATCAAGAAGCTATGCTTAAATAGGGAAATACGATTTATTTTGAACTTCAATGGCATGAGATATTCAGCACTAAACTGTTTGAGAGTGACTTTGTTTTCCTTAAGTTTTAGGAACAGAGAAAGATATTCTTCATCTTTTCTTAAAGTAGCCCATTGTCTAATTCAATTAGCTGCTCCGAAATAGGAGAATAATAACATTTAATTACACTGGGATACACTGAGCTCCCAGCACACTTGTTTAATCAAAAGTAAATATTGTATCTGCAGAAGTTTTTTAACAATGTGTTATGACTACAGCATGTCATATAATGTGTTATTAAACGCAATAGAGAAAATAACATAAAAACATCTGTTCTGTAGAACAACGACATTTTAACACAAATATCTTTCTATATTACCAGCCTGCCATCGAAAGCGAAAAACTGTAATAAATATGACTGAATTATCTGATGTTTTATCTCCTGTTTTCAAATTTGGCTCTGGCATCCTTCAAATTTCAACTACTGACTGCTCAGCATGGTATTTAAGTTACCCAAAGACATATTATATAATTTATTTATATAATTGGTTCCAGCAATATGCTGAGTGTTGTTTGAAGCGCAGTGATAAAAACAGCCCTCGCCACAAATTATTTACAGTCTACATAGAGGCATGGACCAATTCCCTCACAGCTTAAAAGCTCAAGGCACAAACAGCCCTTTAAAATGGTAAGGATCACACTGGTTTCCAGAAATTCTACTCAGTACTAGCAAGATGACCACGCACCTTTTGCGCACGGTCTCTGTTGTGGACAGCAGTGTTACATGGGGTTACCTTCCACGCTATCTGATGTCTTCAGGCACCCTAAGCCTCTTGCTGATGGGCTCCAGAACTGCATAAAGGTGATTTTAGCTGTAATACACCTCGTGCCTGGTTCTTGCATGCCGGAACGCAGCAGTTTGCCTGCTCAGGAGTGAGGCAGGGATTTTCTTACACCAGTGAGGAAAAACTTGTGTAAACCACGAGGGGAAGGGACAGTCCCCACCTCAGAAAAGGAGTCCTCTGCTAAGGATGATGATTCATATAAAGCACAGTAACACGATGGTCATTAATTAAACCATTATGCAAAAAAGGGGTTGCTTCAGCAATTTACTTGTATCAGGCATTTCTAAAGTACATGCTGTCCCACCCAGATTTTTCATGAGCTGTGATCTCAGGACATGTCTCTATTACCAGCTGTGCAGGGGAGATTGCATTTGTCATGCGGCAAATCAGAAGCAGATGAGATGGAGATGATTCCTGCAAGGCAGCTTAAACAGGTTACTGTACCTCACACTACACCAGGGGCAAGCCTGATCACCAGCAGAGCTTTGCAAGAAGCAAAGCTTCAGGATCACTGCAGCTTTACTCCTACATGAACCAAGTATCAGGCAGCACTCACCAGTTGTATTTCTCTCCAAACAATGCTTAATTTATTGAATTGTTTCATTTATTACAACCACAAGGGTGCTTTAAAGCTTGAAATGTATTATGTCAGTAAGAAATGCATGCTCGGAGAGAGCAAACTCTCCTGCTGTTGCCGTCATTACCATGGCTGTTAAATAAAATGGGCAGAGTTTTAATTGTTCCCCTAATCATTGCATCATATCTTGTTTGGGTTAGGGCAAAATGCTTTATGGGCTGGTTGCTGTTCCAGAAAGTGTCAAAAATTAATCATTTGCTGTCTCATTGTGGCCTGGGGGCACTGACCCTAAGGGAAACAAACCACAAATCACCTCTTCGTCAACACACAAGGCTGCTGAGCTGTATGGCTCTGATTCCCCACGTGCTGGTAGAAGTGGGCCTGACACCATGGACATTAATAGGGGTGTCCTCCACCTTAAAAGACCAATAAACATACGAGCCCAGCATATGTCCCCTGCCCTCTGCCCACCAGCCACTAGGGGTGAAACTGAAAGAGGATCCAAAGGCTAGTTTTCTTGAGGGCACTGCCCAGGAGCTGAAGATGAGACCATATTGGTTTTAGATGGTAGCTTTCCAGAGGGAGTCAGCATGGGTTTTATCTGGCCAACTGCCTCAAAAAGAGTTGCTCTAAATCAGTCCCCTGGAATCCAGGCAATGTAAACCTTTCCTGTCCCCAGCACATGCCAGCATTCACAGCTGCTGAGATGTGGGCATACTCCTGCATCCCAAAAATAAATCGTGATCATAGCCGTTATACCCAGCCCTGCACCCGGGGCTGCAACTGTCTTGGAGGCCAGCTGTGGAGAATGCGAGGCACTTAGACAATTAGGAAATGCTGGCTATAGAAGGGAAGAGAACACGGCAAAATGTTTTTCATAACTTCTGAGCTGAGAAGCCAGGGAGACAATAGATACAAGTTAAGACAGGGCATGAGCTGAGGTGGGCAGAATAAAATGGTTCTTAGAGGGCAGAAAGTGCTGATACATTGATGCATCTCCAAATCATTGCCCGTGTCTTCTTTGGGTGGCTTTGATTGTGCTATGCTGAATTACACCACCTAGAGGCTCTGACCCATGGGTCAGGTTGCTAAGAAGGTTTGTGCAATAATCTCTTAGCCCTTATGAGCTGAGAGGAGAATAGGAGAGTGGCACCCTGCTGCAGCCAGGCAAAGTGCCAGATGATGTAGAATGCCCACTGGAGTCTCCCACTTCTGATGTGGTGGGCAGTCTAGTGACTTTGATTGACAAGAACTTGGGAAAAAGGGGTGAATAGTGATTACAAGTGGGCACAGCTCAAACTACGAATGTGGTAAGAACTGCCTGGTATCTTGAGAAACGTTTCGGTTTCAGGGAAAAGAAATGATGCCCACAGCTCAGTATTCAGCCCTTTCTACCCTTTGATCCCAAGATGTGGGATGGTTGCCAGACTCCCATTTTGTACCAGTGAGGGCTGAAGCTGCTCGGTACCTCGCAGTTGCATATCCTTTGGCCGTTTATGAGGAACATTTGCCTGTAGTGATGATCCTAACCACTAGCTGAAGGAATACTGCAGTCTGCCGTAGTCCCAAATGCATCAGATAATAATGGTAGTAAAAGAAAATGATTTGCTGGGACTGACTGCTTAAATACTTGGTTCTCCAGCTGAAAGGAAATCTGCATAAAATACAGCTTATAAAAAATAATATATCCTGCAAGAACAGCCTAGACACCTTCTGTAAAAGACAAATGGTTTAATTATAAACTGATGCTGCTCAGGGTACATTCTTCTGCCTTTACTGCTGTGATTCTTGGAGCTGAGGTTTCGTGGTTGTTCTTTTTAATTTTCACTTTGGGTGGAAAATAACTGCTCAGAGAAGAAACAGAAAAGAAATAAGGTCAGGGAATTTACGAGAAGACATCACACAGCAGCTTCCCTCCTCCTCCCAAGCATGAAATAAATTAAGTAATAGCCCTACACTCAGCGTTCACCTTTCAGAGCTGGGGATGAGAGTTGCACAGACCACAGGAAACTCAGTCTCCCCATAAAGTAAAGAAAATGATGGGGCAGGTTGCAAAATGCTGACACAGGCAGTAACTTGCTGCTCAGAAAAAAAAAGACATGGTAAAATTGTGCTGGATAGAGATCATCAAAGGGATGAGTAGTCAGTTTGTGAAGTGCCTGAAATCTAAAGGCCATGCTCAACGATGTGCCCCCTTTCACATGTGCTCTGTTGTCTGACTTCTCCCAGACACACAGTCTAACCGCATAAAGTGCTGCTTTCTTTTTTCCCCCACACCTAGACTGCATAATTGGCAGCCATTAAAAACTTCCTGAGAAAATAAACTGAATCTCAATTTCCAAATGGCATAAGAACCATTAAACATAACCAAGGATGCTGAGAGAAGAATTTCAGTGCATGTGCTTAAATCCGTAGTCCGTTCAAAACATGACTTTAAACTGCAGAAGTAAACCTTACAATATTTTTAAGTAAAAAGCCCCACATCCTAACACTGTATGTACCAAAGGTCTGTGTCACTTGAGCTGTGATGTGTACAGTTATTTATACATTTGTAAATCAAGTATAAATCAGGAGAAATGGAGCCATTCAAATTAACAGCAGCATCTGCCTATTCTTCCTGGATATAAGTGACTATGTTAGCACTGTGTGTTGTAAAGGAATTGTTCACTTCACTGCTGGAAGTTTTGTGTCTTGGACTCATCATGACCAGCATTATAATGGGCAGACAGGAACCAATTTGGTGAAAGTAAGGCTGACCAGAAAAAGCAGGGTGGCCTCTTGCTTGGGAGGTGCACAGCTTCTCTCAGGAGGTTCCTCCACAAGGGACTCATTCACGGAAAGACCTTAGTGCCTGGAGATAACAAGTCAGGCTGATCAGCACTCTCTGAGAGACAGAAACAGGAGCATAACATTGCCCATGCATGACAAACAGGCTGAAATACAAGGGGCAATGGGTGTAAACTGGAGCATAGGAAGTTCCACGTTAACATCAGGAAGAACTTCTTTACTGTAAGAGTGACAGAGCACTGGAACAGGTTGCCCAGGGGGGTTGTGGAGTCTCCTACACTGGAGATATTCAAGGCCCGCCTGGACAAGTTCCTGTGTGATGTACTGTAGGTTACCCTGCTCTTGCAGAGGGGTTGGACTAGATGATCTTTTGAGGTCCCTTCCAACCCTTGGGATTCTGTGATTCTGTTGCACAAAGCAGGAGGACGTACTATGAATCTTACATTCACATGTGACAAAGGATTATGTCACCATAACTTCTTATGACTTTATGTTTTATAGTTCTGACAGCTGTAGATATGAGTACACATGACAACATGGGTCACTGAGGTTCTCTTCATTTGTATGTCATAGATGTTCAGCTCCAAAATATCCAAAAGGTATGCATCTCCTCCTAGACAATCTGCAACATCCTAAAACAAGCACAAAAGCCTTTTAGTTAAAACCTAAAATAAAAGCTCAGATTCTGCAAGAGGCAGAACAAAGAAGACCTTGATCATGGGGTTGAATTTCTAGCACAGATGCTCATCTTGGCTTCATTTCAGGATGCTCTGAGTGCACCATGCAATTAGACAAACTCTTACCCATCTCATCCCAGTACTGGAGCTCTACTGACTTGTGTCAGACACAGACGATGCTTTGACCCTGCACTCCAGCAGACTACTTAGAAATAAACAAAAATAAAGCATGGCACTTTTCTTGTTCTCCTTGCTGTAGCTTTAGGAAAGATGGATTTTGAAGCAGACAAGAGTAAATAGCACCATTTTGTTCTTGCTCTGGATCTGGTAGCTGCTCTTTGCTTCTCTCCTGAGCAGCTGGGAGTCTCATGGGACAGTTTCTAAGGCAGAGAAGCTAGAGCTGAAAACAGCAAACTGGATTGGCAGGCGGTTTAGGAGACTTTGTCTTTCCTAAACAGCGACAGCACTGGAGAATACAATAGACATCCTATTTCCCTTAGCAATAATCATGTCCCCATTGTAGGGCTGAAACTATTCAGCCCTTCAGCATTTGTAGATTATTCAGGCAGGAAACATATCATTGCCTCATAAAATGGTACACCTGTCTCAGAGTTCATTAAATATTAACAGCAACACCATAGATATGAACTACAATAGTTTTATTACAGTTATGTTGTAGGT
This sequence comes from Lathamus discolor, assembly GCF_037157495.1. Lineage (NCBI taxonomy): Eukaryota > Metazoa > Chordata > Aves > Psittaciformes > Psittacidae > Lathamus > Lathamus discolor. Next base: position 88,898,897 of record NC_088885.1, on the reverse strand, counting down.
ATATCTTATTACAGTTTAGTGTGGACAGAACAGAAAGAAAATACGAAAACATAGATTTTATACAAAAATTCCTGACTAATGTGATTTAGACACCACTGCATCCTTCTGGCAGAGGTAACCGTATCAAGTGCTCCTTCATCCTTCAGCACTGCACTATAGAAATGTTAATGTTTATCACTTCTGAAGTATCTTTTCTATCAGTAGATATCAAAGCATTTGCCTAGGACTGCAAGCGGCCTTTGCAGTGTGCTTTTCTAACAGAGGAAACCAAGGTAGACAGCACCTGGAGCCAGTTGCATCAGCCGCAAGAAAAGTGCTGCAGAAATAGGCTCGGCACCCTGACGCCGGCTCCCCAGCACCCTCTTTTATCCACTTAACGGTGCTTGCTATATAAGGGACAGCACGCCACATCTACCGGAGACTTATATCCCACACAATCTCATTAGCCCTGCTGCCTGGCTCCTGACCTTTGTCAGCCCAGGACACCAAACTGAGGCCCTGAGAACCTTGCTTAAAAAAGCCACGTACTTTACTCTTCCTTACTTCAGCACAGGCAGGAAGCAGCAGTACGCACATACCACGCCAAAGGCTATTCCTGCCGCTTTCCAAGCCTGACCTTCACATCCCTGTTCCTTATGGATAAGGCTCCAGAAGCCTCCGGGTCGGGCTGGGAATCTGCAGGCTTTCTTGGGGGCTTTCCAGTCAGTCCTGGGTTTAGCTGAGCTGGGAAATCTGCAAGAATAGCTTTTGTCTTACCGCTGCTTTATTCCTGTTTCCCAGCCTCGCTGAAACAAAAGAGGCACGGGCAGCGTTTTTGGTGTCGCAGATGAATAAGATTTTCCTGGAACGAATAAAAAGGTCAAATTTGGTTCCCGTCACAACTCCTGTGCATTTGTAGCACATGGGCCCTTGCCTTGGCGCCGCTGCTTTATGCTTTAAAGTCAGCCATTGCCTTTTTGTCCAGTTTTAATCTTTTGTAGTTTATTTAAAGCACCCAAGCAAATAAATGGTTTATGTTAATTTTGTGGACCCAAATGAGTAACTAATGCCATAGACACGAAAGACAGAACACTGCTGAAGACTCCATTTCGGGGTTTCTTCATGTTTCTCAATTCCAGAAAGCAAGGTTTTCAGACTAGACTAGGGGGGGATATCCTGGGCCAGGTTAAATTATCCTTAATGTGCTCTGCTCACTCCTGTGGTATCCAAATGGTGAAGCCTGGAATACGGTAAAAATTGAGCTGGGAAACAATGACTTCAACTGAAATTTGTAACTTCATAAGCCAGTCAATACATCACTTTCATACATTATCTCTAGGTTATTTCCTAAAAAAAAAGAAAAAGTAAAAAATCTTTATTTAATATTAGTGCTATTTTTCAAGTGACTTGGTCTGCAATAAATTGAGACTTTTGTCATCCTATGTATCCACCTGACAGGCCTTGAGGGGGGAAAGAAAAACTATGGGGACTACATTCTGGAAAGACAAAAGCTGCCTGTTTTCCGTATGTCATGGCAACCCTTAAAGGGAAGGAATATGAGAAGGAATATGTGTCTGTCTAGTCTCTATTTCTTGCTTTGCTAGAGTTTATACCTGGGCATAGTCCCAGACTAAACAGTGTATGAGAATTGGAGGGAAAAAGGGAATTCCACCATTAAGGAAGGACAGGTTTTGTAGAGGCTGGGGGCAGGGGAGTTAACAACACTTGGTGTTTGAAGCTAATCGGGGGTTTGTCAGACTCAGTTCCAGGCCAGAAGATCAGACATTTTTACAACTACAGGGGCCTGATGAACACTGTTTGGGACTATCCCAGGAGCTGGCTGAATGATGAGGAGAAGACTTACAAATGTACGTGGGAATAAATAACCTTGCAGCTGCCTGTAGGGTGGCAGCTTTTGTTACTTGAGCTGTTTGTAGGGTTTGCTCCATGTTTGCTCCGTTAAAATGTTTATCAGATCTGTAATTGTAAGAGGTGGTTGGTTTAGTGTCTTTATTTTTTCCTGTAATTGCTCTCGAATGCTACCCTGTTAAACTTTTCCAGTCCTCAGGCCCAGGCGCTAGAAGTTATGCACTATAACCCAGCATGATAAAGCCAGTAAATAACCCAAGCAAACAACTTGCAAAGTAACTATGGGCAGATATACCGCTCACCCAAACCAGTGAGAAAATTTTTGCAACAACTGACATTTTCAGGCAAAAGCAGGAAAGACTTTGGGGCTGCTGTACAGTCCAGAGAAAACACAGAATGCCTCAGAAACTTATGCAATGCTGGCTTCAATGACCTTGATAACTTTTCTTACAGTATGTCTTACTTATACTCTATTTATTGAACTTGTCCTTCAAGTAGAACAAGAGCCCATCAAGTACATTCTGTACCTTACAGAATTTATATTCTGTCATTAAAAACAGTATTAATGGATACTACAGTGTTTCAGATCATAAAGTTTAAGACTAGATTAATAAGGAGCATGTATCAATGTTATATTATACTTAAATAGACAAATTTAAAAGAATTTTCTTTCCTTACGAGGTCAGAAGCACATTTAATGCCACAAAGGCCTCACACACATGTCAAAAATGAACTTCTTCAGTTTCGGAAAAAGCTGTTGTGTAATAAGTTAGTTAGGAAGACAAAAAGGGAGACCATGGAGCTGAGTTCTGTAACTGCTCTGAGGCTGAAAAATGTAAACAAATGAAAAATAGAAGGAATAATCCAGTTCAGTTGTGTCTAATGGCAGATAATGTTGGTGATAAGTACTGCAGTATGTTCTGCCTTCTTATCTGGAAAGACCACAAATAATGACTAACTACTGATAAAAATAACAATTCCCTTTGCAGACTTGCTTTTTCCCTTCTAACTACATGTGGACTCTGTGAACAAGAGCCTTGTGATGATGATGACTTCTGAGTACCTTATGTGTTGTCTTGGAATAAATTTCTAATTTATGACTGTGTTGATTGCCCTGGCTGGAGGGGGAACAGCCTGGAGCTCCCAAACCCCCACCTCCTCTGCTTTTTCATCCTCCGATGTTTTATTTTCCCAGCAGCCCAGCTGTACTCTCTTCATACTGTATGCATTGTCGGGATTATCTTCAGCCATGTGAACTATAAACACGGCTCACTGCAGCCCAGCTAACAGAGTGGCAGAGGGCCAAGAAGGAAAATCGTCCTCTTCGCCTGCAAGGCATCTGAAAAACAGGCCCAGGAAGGGTCTTTCCCTCACTCTGCTCAGACCTCTGACACCTTAATGACAAAGTAAAGCTCCCAAAACAATAGAGCAGTTGTTTCTCCACGATGGGATACCCCCAGGTACTCATGATGACCACAAGGATCCCTTCTTTTTTTTTCCCCTTTAATAAGTTATGAAGGAAAGAAAGACTTCTCCTCGTTTTCCTTTACACATAGCAATGTCCTTCAGCAGACTTTATTTTCAGAGACTAAAAAGCAGAACTCGGAGCGCTCATTTTCCAATTGCTATGAATTTGGGTAACACAGTTCTTCCATGTCTCGAGCTTATCACATGTAAACATGGGAAGCAAACCCTCCTACTGGTTTGTAATGTGTCCTTGTAGCTGTAACGTCCAGAGCTTACTGCTGCAGAGAAGTATTTTGTTTTACTGAAGTCTATGTGAAGAGTAAGGATAACACCCGCAAAGTTTTGAAATCACTTATTATCCCTGTGGTAAACTAACTCTCTTTAAAATTATTGGGCAGTAGAGGACAAAGTGGGAATTAAGAACATAAAGAGCTCTCTGTATCTGTGCCTGTGGTGCTACTGATATAACAAGGAGTACCAGGGCTAGTCCCTAATTAAAACAGAATAGTTGTCTGATTAATGGGCAGCACCAGATGGCATCAACCGAGGTGCCTTTTTTTAGCTTTACTTAGCCATTCTTCAAAAAATACTTATTTCAGGCTATGGTGAAATTCTCTTCCATGGGTATCACCTATAAATGTATGCTCCCTTTGCGAATTCCTCAAGTGCCTAGGAAGTGGCATTCAGAATAGAGCAGCTTATCAACCTTAACAGGAGCTGTTATTAACACTTGAACAATATTTTTACTTCCTTACATCACAGGCACTTACTTTACAGCTTGGTGGAGGAGAAAGAAGGGCTTCAGCTCCAGCCCTAGTTACTGATGTGTTGCACAGCCAAGCAGACACTGGAGTCAGCAGTGTTGAAGCATGTGTGGGAGTCCAATCTCCAGCAACCCCTGGCATGCATCTAAACTTTAGACTAGATTAAAGGTCAAACTTTGCTTCTGCCTCTTTTTGACTTGGAGAGCCAATGTCCTCAGGCAAGCAAGCTATTACGTTTTATTTCATCAGTTAGTGGGAAGCAGCTGCTTTGCTTAGCATAATTAATGAGGAGGTCAGACAGTATACAATAGTGTTATATGCAGCACCAAGGCAAGTAATTGCCCATAAACCCAGTATCTTGTAAAAAGAGAGGGGAAAATCTACCTCCCTTGAAGAAAAAATTAGGAGCACAGTCCTTCCTTTTAGCCATCGTTAAAGCATTCCCCCTTCAGGTCCTTCAAGGACAGAAAATCATTTACCAAAACTATTCAGGAAGTAATCCACAACAATGCTCACTGCTCTTTACTGTTGCAAATACACATAAGAAATACCCATGTAAAAATATACATGAAGAAATATTCAGGTAAATGGAAGGCAATTGCACAGTGCTGCACACCCAAGCCTCCTGGGGTGTCCAAAGGTAGTTTAAAAGATACTGCAAGCTGATGTTCCCAATAGTTTCCTGTGAGTTCTGTCATGGATTGCCCTTTTTCAGCTTTTTTTTCTTATGACTGCAGCAGGTGGGACAAAAGCCATTGGCCTATGCTCATTCATGATAAGATGTCTACGCTCCGAAGCCAACCAGGAGAAGAGCAGGAGATGATAGATACACTTTCAGAAATACTAAACAGGCTAACCCAACACTAGCTCACACTGAGTAATTCATCAAGACACTGGGAATGCAGGAGAAAACGGCAGGATGTGTCTTATCTCTCCCAGGCTAAGTTTCATTACCTAGAACAGACTAGACTATTTCAGTTGGAAGGGACCTCATCTAGTCCAACTGCCTGACCACTTAAGGGCTGACCAAAGGTTAAAACATACTGTTAAGAGCATTGTCCAAATGCCCCTTCAACACTGACAGGCTTGGGGACCTCTCTAGGAAGCCTGTTCCAGTGTTTGACCACCCACTCTGAGAAATGCTTCCTAATGCTCAGTCTGAACCTCCCCTAGCAAAGCTTTGAACCACTGTCTAATTTGTCTTTTATCTTTTTTGATAAAAATGCAGGGTGGCTTCTGAAGAACTCAAAGGCGGTGAAATTAGGGGTTCATGAGTCTGATTCATTCCACTGAAAAGGTGATATTCAGGTCCAATGAAAAGCCTCTGGCTCACAACCCTGAGCATCTGCTCTTTTTACAGCAATGATAGACCATCACACTTAAGTAAAGATGTCCCTTTACTCAAGAAAGCTGTTTCTATTTTGCTTGTAAATGTGACTGACCTGAAGGCTGCTCTGCCACACTTTCTCATTCTAACTAATAATCTGCTTCTGCCAAAGGGTATTCAACGGAACTGGAGAATGTTAGGATCGCAATATATATTGCATAGACTACAGCATGTATGCAAAACTTCAGTATGGAGCCTTGCTCTGTGTGAAAGCTGTGGACCAAATGCCAGGCAGTACCTTACTTCATCTGCAGTTTCATTAGTTTTGGTGAAGGTCTTCCTAGTGCAATATTAATCAGTGCAGCTTATCTGAAAAGATCTGGTCCTGTATACAAATGTTAGGGCTCCATATGAGAAGGTATATTAATATATTAATTCCTCTGAAATAGTATACTTTATACATTTCATGTATCAGATGGTACTAGTTGCACAAAATTAAGCTGGCTAAAAGTGAGGAATCTTACAGTCCTGTCTCATCTGCAGGGGAGGTTATCCCATGCTGAGGTTCTCACTAACTATAGAGTCACCTAACCTTTAGGAGGCCAAAGCAGGTTGACATAAGTCCCGTCCGCCCTGTTAGTAATATTTTACCCAGACACTGACATATAAAAATAGAATCTTTTTTATATGTATATCTATCTTAATAAATTCATGCTATAATAGCATAAATATTATTAACATTAATATGTTTGTGTTCTATAAATTTATACATATATGATGTATCTATTTACTTTATATGTTAATATAGTTTCAATATTTTTATTTAGTTATATTTATGCCTATAGAAAAATATTTATATATTGAATATATATTTCAGTATTTACTGAAATTCATATAACAAGATGTTTCCTGTGTTGAATACTACTGCAAATATGGGTATATCTGGCAAAATGTATAATACACTTTTAATTGGGTTCCACCTTTTTTTTTTTTGTGGGTTTGTTTTTTTGGTGTTTTTTTTTGGTTTTTTTTTTTTTTTTTGATGTACAGGAAGTTTTCTGGTACTTAAAAGAATCACTTGAAAAAATAAAACAATAAAAAAAGAAAAAGTTAACTAGTGCTGACTGCCTTTGCAAAGGGTTATGCAGAGGTCAGCCATGAGGTACACAGGCAGGAAGATTACTGTCTCCATCTTCCCAGTGCAAGGAAGGTGGCTCTCCCTTTACCCAGACTTGTACTCACCATGGCTGGGGTTCCAACTATAATGGAAGGAACATCTGGAAGGAAACACACTTGTCAAGATGTGCTCCATGAGTATTTTACATTGGAAACACTTTTATTTCACAGCTATTTTGGCATGTCAGTGTCTGCCTTGGGGATGGCAGAATTAAGCTGGAATTTGGGTTGTGGGGTTCTTTTGTTGTTGAAGCCTAGAATATTAGATAAAACCGCAATGTGCTCTTGTGGCCAAGAAGGCAAATGGCATCTTAGGGTGCATTAGAAAGGGAGTGGTTAGTAAGTCAAGAGAGGTTCTCCTCCCCCTCTACTCAGCCTTGGTGAGGCCGCATCTGGAATATTGCGTCCAGTTCTGGGCCCCTCTGTTCAAGAAGGACAGGGAATTGCTTGAAGGAGTCCAGCGCAGAGCCACAAAGATGATTAAGGGAGTGGAACATCTCCCTTATGAGGAGAGGCTGAGGGAGCTGGGTCTCTTTAGCTTGCAAAAGAGGAGACTGAGGGGTGACCTCATTAATGTTTACAAATATGTGAAGGGTAGGTGTCAGGATGATGGAGCTAGGCTTTTTTCAGTGATATCCAGTGATAGGACAAGGGGCAATGGGTGTAAACTGGAACATAGGAAGTTCCACGTTAACATCAGGAAGAACTTCTTTACTGTAAGAGTGACAGAGCACTGGAACAGGTTGCCCAGGGGGGTTGTGGAGTCTCCTACACTGGAGATATTCAAGGCCCGCCTGGACAAGTTCCTGTGTGATGTACTGTAGGTTACCCTGCTCTTGCAGGGGGGTTGGACTAGATGATCTTTTGAGGTCCCTTCCAACCCTTGGGATTCTGTGATTCTGTGATTTTCAGTGCACTGAAGAGGCATGCTAGTATTTTAACCTAAGACACGAAGTTAATAATATCCTTATGGCTGGCTCTTGGACTCCCTTCTCTCAGAGACAAATGCTACCCACGCATTCCTTCACCCAATACACAGACAGTCATAACTTGACGATTAACGTTGTTCCAAGACCTACTGAGATAAATCAGAGAGAAGCACCACATTGCTTTATATAGAATAATAACTTGAAGCAAGTTAGGAATGCAAAGAGAGCTGTAAGAAAGGATATTTCTAATGAACAGCTCCCTGTCAAAGATAACAGCAAGGAGCAGGAGTGACGAATGGCACAAGCCGAAGACTGAGCATAGGAGAACCAGGAAGGAATCTGAAGCCCAAACAGTTGAAGATATAAAGGCAATTTATAAATTCTTAGCTGATTCTGCCATCTCTGAGACGTGACTAATGTGGAGACAATGACAGCCTGTGGATGTCTCAGGGAGAAAGAAAGTGATGCTGAGCAGAGAAGCAGAGTTTGTAATTTCTAAACTGAAAGACTGTGTCTATTTCTTTCTTATTTTCAATTAAGCACCGTTAACACAGGGACATTGTTGTTTTTCAGAAGCAAGTACTCTCCTGAGAATGGCAGAAATAGGTAATAGGTAATCACAGAAATGTGTGAGCAGCATCCCTACAGAAAAACAGAAAAGCACAACTGCCACATAGGAAAAAAAGAAACTTCAGAGCATTCATTTGGCCCTTGCAGGACATCTGAACACATGAAAAGAATAGTTAACTGTCCTTAAGTATGGAGTAAAACAGAGCTATGTTTTGAGTCATCTGCGGTAGTGCAAGGCTAACAAAAAGAGGGAAAGAAAAGTGTTGATTTTATACAGAGCGTCCATATTTTGTTTGCATCTACACTAATTTGAGGTGTTTTCTACTGGATTTTTCCTTCTCAGAAACAAGGACATATAAAACATTGCCTGTAGATTTATTCTGATCACTGCTTCATTGCTTCTGAAGCTGAAATAATGTACCCTCCAAAACCACTAATATTTCTATTGTGACCAGACTTGTCCAGAGTTTTACAATCCTAATTAGTTTCACAGTTGTCTTGTTGTTTTCCTGTACTCCCCCTCTGTCTGCTCATCACCATCTGCTGTTGTCCATGGTAAGATCTTAAAGGAAGGACCATCTCTTTGTTCTGCCTTTGTACAGCACTTCATAGAAATAGCTCATTATGGGAATCCAGGGCTGAAATTCCTAAACACCATGGCAATAAAAGTAGTGGATAGCAAGAATAATGAATGTCAGAAAGAGCAGAGAAATGCCTAACTCCTGCCTTTTGGATAGCATCTCCTGCTTTCTGACTTTTATCTTTTGTTCCTGTGCCATTTCTGCTTAGCCTGTTACAGGAATTGCTGGAAGAAGGAGTCAGATGAGCACACAGAGCTTGATGACAATGCAGGCACAATCTGGGAGGAAAAGGCAATGATGGATGTGGGAAAGGGAAAAGTGAACATCAGAATAAGTCCTCTTTCAAATTCGCACAAGGGCAATTGGGAAACATCAGCTTTGTGTGTACCTGCACTTCAGGCTGTCTGTTTGGGGTCTTTGCCCTGTTTTTGTCAAGTTAGAAACATTTAAATGAAGACATATTAGATGCCATTTCTGTCCCATTGTGAAACTTTCAGTGGATGTGGTCAGTGACTGTACTGAAACAGAGCATTACCCTAAGGTCAGCTCTCCCCCTCCTTTGGCAGCTCCATCCCTCCTCTCTCTAAAAGCAGACAGTAGCTCGGCATAACACTCAGTTGTTGCTTCCTACTTACCGCTCTTGTTCCCTGTTTCACACAGAGCTTTATGTTTGTTATTTATATGTACTAAGGACATAAGACTCTGGTTCATTCAGTAATTGAAAGTACTCATTATACAGGAACAATAAAACAAAAATGCCAATGCAGTTGAAAAGTGAGGGGTGACCAGAACCAGCACCTTTGCAATTGAGCTCTACTCTAAATTCTTGTATTATGGGAGGAAAGGGGTTTCTTAGATTTTTTGATGAATGATATGGAAAATCTGAAAGAATAGCATATTTTTCACTACAAGTTAATAGAAACTTCCAAAAACAGAGGAGGCAGGTTAGTTCTAAATTCTTGGATTAGATGCAAAATGTGATAGAATTGCCTTCAAAATCTGAGGTTTGTGCCTATTCAATATACAGCAGATTAGGAGACAGTGTCTTGAACCTCAGTGAATGGGTTTTGGCACTTGAACAAGTCAACATAACATGGTGAAACTAAATATTCAGAAGGACTGGTCTTTCAGAATTCTTTAAGAAACATTAATTTTCATAGCTGTTCATCTTAAACTGTGGTCTGTGGTATTCAGTTGCTCATAAAACTCTTCTAAAGTAAATCGCCTTTTCAAATAAGGCTGAACTTGTTATTTATAAAGGTTTATTACATTAATTCAATTAATACTTAATCAGTTGTTCTAAAGTTCATCAAGCTTATACCCATGCTTCATGCGCATTTTCAGCATTCTCTCGTTGTTCTGCACAATACATTCATTTATAGGACCATCACGCCAAGGTTGTAACATTCTTTTAACCCTATAAAATTAATAAATGCAGCATTACTATAAAATATCGCCTTGATTGGTATATATTTTTAATGTTTTGGACATCCACTTTTCAAATGAGTGTCCAAATCTGTCCTATTATCTTGAAATTTTATGACCAATGAAGTAAGTTACAGCCCTGTTTTAAAGAACTCGATATTATCTCTACAACATCTGCAGTCTGTCTTAATGTAGGAAATTGCTGGGTGACTGAGCAAAGGCCTGAGTCATGCTATTTAGCTATTTAAGGTGACTTTAAAAGACCAAGATGACTACTCAGAAGATGACTGTTCCCAGGTCAGTTCCTAGCAGTGGTAACACAGCAGCCCATTGTGCAGCGCAGCAATTAGGAGTGCCAGCACTGATTGGGATCCTGGGGCGCATTGTTCTTCCTGATTTTCAGGTCATTCCACCCAACAGACAGATGCTGGGGAAGTCATAATAGAGATTACCAGTTTGGGGATGCACCTTCAACAGAAGACCATGGGTAAGTGTAGGGTTTTCAGTTGTCTAGACTCTTTGCTAGAGGAAATAACTGCATTTGAGAGAGGTTAACTACAATGAACACAAGTATTTAGAGTTGTGTTTGGGGAGGTAATTGCCAGTGTGCCTCTGGCACCTTGGGGGAGCCATTGGGACTCACATTCCTTTCCCTCCTGACACCATGTAATCACTGGGGTAAAGACTATCATTACCTGTTCCCTGCAGAAGTGTTCCCAGGAGGTACCGTTGCACCAAAAGCCTATGGATGCGTCAAAAAAACTTCAGAGCAGCAGCAAATGGCCCAGAAAATGTTTGTGAGCAGTCTGGCAGGGTAGCTTCAGGCAGACTCCTAGGGAGCTGAATGTCTTGGGTGCCCCCAGTCTGTGCTGGAGATTCTTAGAGGTCAGCGCAGTGCTCTCAGTGGGGTCTGAGAAAGTATGAATTGGAAGTGAAAGGCCTCCAAGTTCTGCAACACAGAGACTGGTTGTTAAAACTGATCTTTTTCATTAAGTAGGGCCCACTGCAAAAGAGCTCAATGGTCAGCATCCCATAATTGAACACTTTTTGGGGAGCAAGTTTTGTTCATAGAATCATAGAATACCAGGTTGGAAGGGACCTCAAGGATCATCTGGTCCAACCTTTCTAGGCAAAAGCATGACTTAGACTAGATGGCCCAGACCCAGTCCAGCTGAATCTTAAAAGTGTCCAGTGTTGGGGAATCCACCACTTTCCTGGGGAGAGTATTCCAGTGGCTGACTGCTCTCATTGTGAAACATTTTCCTCTTGTGTCCAGTCGGATTGCTGAGTGGTATCAGCATGTTCAGACCATCCTCCTCCATCTGCGATATTTCTGTCTTCCCCCTTGCCTCTCTCTTGAACCAGACCAAATTAGGGTTATCTGTGTATTCTCCTTCCTTTCCTTTGCCTTATTTTTTCTCCCCATTCGAGCTTCTGTGAGCTTTCCCCAGTAGCAGGGTTATGACCATTGCCTGTGGGGTTGATGCATGGTGTATACATCCTGGGTAACAGATTAGGAGCTGCCTTAGCCTTGACCCTGTGTCAGGCTCCTCAGCGGGTAAGGCAGGTGGGTTAGTAGAGTCTGCCTCCACTGCCAAGGGATGACTCCTATATATCACAGGAATAAAACAAGCAGATAGTATGGAGGCAGTATTCAGGAGTGCGGAGACCTGAACAACGACTAGGAGTAGTGGCACACAGCTAACCTGCCTGGGTCTCCAAGGGCTACTGGTAGCAAGGCACATGAGAATCCTTAGGTGGATGAGCTAGTTGGGGGACACTGAGCTAGAGCTGGGAGAAGAGATTCCTATGGCTGCCTGAGACAAAACAAAGACTGTGGCTGAAAGACTGAGGATTTACACTAGAAAAAGGGCAGCAAAAAGTTTGAAAAGGTCAGAAAAGGGCAACAAGAACAGCTCGAAGACTTTGCCCTATAGCAAATGACATAAGGCTACTGATCTAACTATTTAACAGTGAATGCAATTCATTGTTGATGCAATTTACTGAAGAACACAGTCAAATCTAAATCACCTGATGTCTTCAAATCAAGCTGTCTATCCAAAATATAAAGAGCTGAAAAAGGACTTGAAAGGATGAACTAACAAAACGATGTTCTATACCCCATGTGCAGGGTAACCCAGAGATGCCTAAACATGATCTGCTTCTTCATTAGGTGCAACATGCCATTCTTAGCTAAACTAATACCTGCAAGTTGAGCAAATTCCTTATGCTTATAAGAAAATAGCTCTGATTTCAAGCAAAAACTTATTTTTTGGGCCTATGTTTTGCAAATTTTTCCAGTCACTGTACAATAGGTCCTGAGGAGGCAGGAGAAATTGTGATCAGGTTCCTGATCACATATGGGTGTATAACTGTGCAGTGGTAATGTATTTACTTGCAGCAGATGGAATGAATCTGGGAGAACATCTAATGTGGTAATTGACGCTAAAATCTAAGGCATTAATTAAATGTGTGTTCTACTTAAGAAGTCAACTGAATGATGAGTGACAATTAAAAATGATGTCTTTATAATTATTCCATTCCTATTTATGAAAGTAGAGTGTGACTGCATATTAAAATATGATTGAAGGTTTTATGACTCCTTATTCTTCCACAGTTAAAACGTTTGCAATTATTTCTCCCTCAGATTAGAACAATGCACAGCAATGCAAAGTAAAACAGAGTAGGCTTCATTCTGCAGTCACTTAACACAGGTTTTATATTGGCATATGGTGACTCCCTTAAGCAGGGCACTCCTCAGGTAAGGTGATCTGAACGGACAATTAAGCTCAGCATGCTGAATGCTGCAGATTCAATGTGAACATCTGGAGATGCATTTCCAGATCAATGATTCATTTTTAAAACTAATATTTGGTCAGGTTTGGGAAGTCTGCTGCAGCTGCAAGGGTGGAGTTTGCTCCTTCCAGCCAAAGCAGTGGGAAAAATCCTTTCCCTTCACAGGGAGCAAGATTAGCCCATTCACAGAAGTCAGGGTCCTTTCCCTCAATCTCTGTGTGTCTAATGTATTTCTTTGAAAATTCTTAATTAGTATAGCAGATTCAAACTTTGCAAAAGGGCTGCACACAGCTCTCTTTGGATTAGGGTAACTAGAAGTTGTAATTGGTTGCAATACCAAAAGACATTCTCAACCCAAATCTCCCACACCTCCACAATGACTCCCTAAGACATCAGGCAGTGGAAAATTCCCTTCTCTCGCCAAGTTTTTGAAAACTCCTCACAATTGCAGCCAGAACTATTTTTTTTCCTTGTCCATTATGTAACCATTAATTGTCCTCGTTTCATTTCTTTTCCAGAAGTTGTATTGCAAATATTTTTTTTTTTTTGGGAGCAGAGGTCTGATTTTCTATTACACCCAAGAATTACAGGGTAGAAAACATGAATTCTTTCTTTATTTGATTCCCCCCCCCCTTTTTTTTTTTTTTAATTTATTCTACTGTGCATATTTTTTTCCCCTTTCTTTTTCCCTCTGTACTTGTGGATGTGCCCTGGAACCACTGGTGCATATCTTTGAGAATGCATTAAGCCCAAATATAGCTGGCAATGCCATCGATTATTTTCGTCGCAACACTGAAAAGAAAGAGAACAAAAAGTGTGTTTATGTGTATATATCTACACGTTTATATACACACACACTAAAGATAAATATTCAGTGGAGCTTTAAACCCGGTGCCAAGCTTGAGAAGCTGATTTTTGTACTGGAGTCTTTCCTAGCACCCAAGGCAAAGGACTCTCTACCTCTGGCTGCAGAGCAGCAGCAGGGCATCCTTTCAGCTTCTGCAGTTGTTGCTCTCCTGGGTGGATTGCAGCTTGGCAAAAAACCCTGCTTCATCTGACTGCTTTTCTTCATCTGGTACTATTTACTGAGCCTCCCTTGCACTTCTCACGAATCTCACCTCTTCTCCTATTTAAATCTGTACAGCAATTTGCAATAAAAATGCTGCCGTGTCCTCCTTTGATCCTCTTTGCTGGCTGCCCACCTTGCTTGACACTAGTGCCTCCTCCAGAGTCCTGCTGCAACATACCCTCACTGCCTGCCCTGAATCTCACACCCTGCCTACCTCTCCTAACTCTACCCAGGTGCTACACAAGCATTTCTACATTTTCATGTTGTCTTCCAGTCTATTAGGAGGTCTCAGACACCTCTTTTCTGTTGATTTCCCAGGCACCCGGTACGTTGCAATAGATGAGCTTTTCTATTTACCTTGTTCAATTAGTTTTTGTTCTGCTCTGAATTGAATTTTAGCAGCCTATAATTTGAAAGTATTTAGAATTAGATATATTTTTGCAAGCCATTTGAAAAACAAGGATATCAAGCTTCCAGATGGCATAAAATACTGGTTTCTGGATTTAGTACTTCTCAAGATAGAACCTGTTAAAATCATGCCTGACTGGAAGGGTGAAAAAAAAAAATGCAAGAGGGCAGTCCAAGTACTGTGCTTCTGGGTTTTGTTGTTTTGGGTTTTATTCTTCTTTTTCTTCCAAGTGAGTCTCTTACAGGTGACAGCTACTGGGAAATAAGCAGAAAAGAGCAGGGCAATCAGTTCCTGTATGCAGAAGGTGCATCTAGAAGGTGGTTAGGATGCACCTGAGAAACTAACCAGAGGCTCAGCGTCTTCTTGCTCCTCCTCATGTTAAATAAGATGAAATGAGACAATGGAAGTGCTGACACAGTTATTAGTGACATTAGTTCTATTCACATCATAATGCAAATTCACTAGTATAATCCTATTAATGATAAGCAGCTGTATAATTTAGGAAATGTTTTTAGTTCAATATATGCTAACGATGTAAATTATGCCTAAGTTCCAAAATAAGGTGATTTTTAAGGTCAGTTTTCATTGTCCATTCAACCCTTAAAACAAATCTTTTTTTTTATTTTTTATTAGTGCCACTCCATTTAGATCTTTTCCTGCTTCTAGCTTCCTTCTTACTTTATGAAGCTGCTGCTCATCAGCTTATCTTCCCTGCAAAGCTCCCCACACCTTTAATCTGTTTAGCCAATGTGTCACGGACTTTCTCCTTTTTTCAATGAGTGGAATTCAGATATTCTCACCGACAGCCTATCTTTCTCTGGGAAGATTAGATTATCTCAGGATCTTACGGGCAGAATTATGAATCAGGCAAAAAGTCTACATCTCAGCTTGCTCCTGCTGCGGAGGCTTTCCAAGTGCTGTTCCCTGAAGATCTCTTTGCCCCAAAGCAAAAGCCTTGGTGTCGTGCCTGGCTTTACTCCAGCAGAAGATGATTGATGAAACAATATGGGAAAGAAAAGTTTAATCTGGAAGTTCCTATCTGGGGAGGGGAAAAGCACTTCTACCACAGATGGCCAGCATCCAAAGGAAGGCAGGTCTTGCTAAATAACAGAAAGAGTAAAGCTGCAGGATATTGGACACAGCAAAGAATAAAAGCTGGGACAAGTCCATCCCTTGGTTGGCCACAGTATGACCGTGCATGGAGAAGAGAAGGCCACCAACTGGCAATCCCATTGAACAGATGTCCTACAAGAGAAGGTCCTTTATCTCCATACCCACTGCATCAAAAACTCCTCTGACATGCCCATAGGAAGAATCACAGTTATATAAAACATACTTTTCCCTAACAATTATGTCTGCCCATGTACTGTGCATACACCAGGCTACACGTGAGCTGCTCCCCAAAAGCCCCAGAATACTGTACATGAGCTATATGACCCCAGAAGCACGTGCTGCAGCGCAGCTGGCAAAAGGGTGCATACAGATGTCGATCTTTCATTCAGTGATCTTATTTCATAAAATTGACAGAGAAATCTCTCTATGTTTGTTTGCGGATCTGCTGTCAGTATTGTGGTATTTATAGTATAGATGCATTTACATAATATTTATGTATTAGTACTGTTTTCATTAACCAGCATTCCCATCCGGCAGTTGGCAAGGAGGCTGGCACCAGCTAACGATAGATTTAAGTGTTGTCACCTCGGAGAGTACAACTCAGGTGCTCTCTGAGGTGACAGGTACATACATTTTTGGTGGATGTAAAGGCTAGGTGGTAACGAAAGTATGCGGTACTTGTTTATCTATGCCTACATACTAGGCTAATGGAATCTCAACAAGCTTAAATATGTATAAAGCCTGATTTTTTTGTCTTGTGGCAAGTCAGAGGATCTCTAACTTTGAGTAGAGTCTTACCTCTTCCAAAAGTTAGACATGCTGACAAATTACTGCTCTAAACTAATAGCAGTGTTGAAGACCTCTCTGCTAACACTATCAGATAAATACATCTACAATCTCTGCTTCCCACATTTGACACTTCTTAAGGGCTTGCCTACACAACAAAGTTGTTCTTACATTGATTTAAAAAAATGTCATTTGGCTTATGAGTGATTTAGTTCAGCCTAGTTTAAATAGATTCTTTTGAAAAATACGTGTTTATATAAAACATTGCATGTATGCAAGTATAAAAGCTTTGCAGAAAGCAGTACCATCCAGGTTCTGACTTGGACAGAAACTGGATTCTTGTACAATTTCCAGTCTTGGACTCAGATAAAGGCTCATACTTTGTTTTCTTTTTTCAAAAGAAATGAAAATGTCTCTAGGCATTTTAAATTAATGCTAAATTAAAAAATATGACTGATATAGATGTGTGTATATAAAACCATATATATATATACACACATATACATACACATATCTTACTTTTGTTGGCATAAATAATGCTTTTATTTAGATGTCCTTATCTGCTTAGATGCACTTTCACTGAATAAAAGGGAGAAGTATGTGCTATCTGAGACACTGTCTCGTATAACCCTAGTATTTCCAGATTGAAATGCTTTTCTTCATTACATACAGAATGTTTAACAGTTCCTTATCATCGATATGGTTGTAACTGATGTGACACATCCTTTCTCTGTTGCCCATCCAAAGTTCTAACACCAAAGTTAGATAAGAATTGGCACAAGTATGATTTCTCTTCTTCTGTGATGTAGAAGAACAGCCAGTCACGGTTTGTATAAATTACTTCATAGTCACAGTTATATATGATATAGTTTCCTAATGAGGCCAATTCCCTAGGCAACAGCCCAACCCTGTAAATGTCAAAGCACAGGAATACAGCCAGCAGGATGTCTAATTCAGCTGAATTCAATGGAGACAATTTGGTACTCATAATCACTTCACCTCCATAAGCTGTATGGCTGTTGTAAGTAATGTATTGAGGGAGAGAAAAAGTATTTAAATACTCTTTCTTAAGTGAATTATTTCAAAATCCCCTCATTTTCCCTGGCTATTTTACAGTCCATGTTTTGAAAAATGGGTTTTCTCCTGAAATTTAAAACAACCTTCAAGAAAAACAAGTAAGAAATTGTACTGAAGAAGACCTAAGTATATTTAATACAATGCTTTGAGGACTGAGTGACAAAGAAGTCTGCTTGTGACCATTTTATGTTCCTGAAATAAAAATAAGCTTCAGTCTCTCAGTTCACAGGTCACGAGCTGATCTACTTTTTTATTTTGCTTGCCTCTTCATCATTCCACTTCTTCTCCCTCACATCTCTATTCATCTGTGTGCAAAGCAGTGTAAAAGTACCTCATTTGCAAAGCAGTCAATATTTTGCTTGTTAGTTCTTTTAGGGAACTTCACATGCACTTTTGCGTGTGTTGCAGCAGATGCATGTATTACATCTTGATCAGAAGTTGGGCCTAATTTATTTCTCTACAAGAAGGACAGCAAAGAGATAACTATGCACAGTGATGATTTAGTGCATTTTAGATGCACTGTATGTCTGGGGCACCACAAAGTCACCTGTGTCCTGACAATATGCACAAACCTGAAATCTACCATCCACTGGAGCTGCTAATTGCCCGTGTAAGTCACTATGGTATTATTGTGAAGATCTTTGTGAAATGGTACCAAGACAGAAGGAAAATAGACTCTGAAGTTATTTGTGTATAATGGCCGAGGGCTGCTCGGTCCATCTCTGTCCAGGAACCTGGTGTCAGAGCAGCTTTGCAAGACTAATAAAAAGAGCAATCCATTTTTACTCCTCCTAAAGGACAGTGCAAAGCATATATGCCTCAAACCCAAGCTTTAAAATAGAGAGTGTGAGGGTTTTACTCGGTAGTAAATGTGTGATTCATTATAGCCTGCCTTACGTGATAGGACAGAGCTCACCTACGTATTAGTTGCACTTTCGCTCCCAATGAACCTGCTACACCATGTAATATTAAACTGCTAGACACACTAATGAAAAGAAGCTTGAGGAACGTATGGGTACATTGCTCCCTGTCTGTCAGAAAACTGCCTAGGGAAATGAGGTCAGCTATCTGCTCAGAAATGGTGCTTGAACATGAAGAAGCCTAGATTTGGTTCTGTAAATTACAGGGGGTTTGGCCTTGCTTCCACCAAAAGTGAGAGAAAATTCCTTACGCATTTTCATTAAAGTAGGGTCAGAAGCTTTAAAAAGCGCAAGGATACAAGAAACATAGGGACTTGCTATTTGAGCTGAATACTAAGGTTTCTGTAGCTTTCTACACAAGTTCAGTTGTGTAATGGTAAACGGAGAACTGAAAAAAATCACCTGTTTGGTTTTGCCTAAATTACCCTTCCACTGCCTTTCACTTGCCCTTGATTATCCTACTGCCAAAATCATATAAACCAGGGGATAGCTATTATCTGATATAAACCTATGTTATCGGGAATAAAGAAGAAGGACTTTCTTCAGTTGTCTAGAGGGACTGGTAAGGTTTTATGTTCAGAATTTTAGTATGATCTTGAATCTCCCATTCTGGACATTTTCTTTTCTGTTTGGGTAGATTTGAACCGCCTTTTAGTTATACAGGGGTAGAAGTCCTCCTACCTATGGCTAGTGTTTCTGTTGGACTGTCAGTTTTGTACATGAGCTCCTTTTAGCTAATTGTGAGCTGGGGATAAAAATAAATAGCTGTTGAAATAAAGTCTCTGCGATTATGTCTGTTTGGAACCAGAATATCCTGGACCTGCTCTCTTGTATGCAACGTGTGAAAAAACCTGCAGTTTGCTCCCCCCTTCTAACTTCTATAATGATGAGAAGGAACAAAGTCTGTTCTTTTACATAAAATTGAGTAGGGGAGGTTAGAGAGAGTTCTCCAGCAGATACATGGGGAAGAGGCTTTTGAAGGAATGCCCTTCCACGTAAAGGCCTTTAGTGGGAAGTTCCTAAAAACTGCCACAGAATCTAGATGACTAACTACCGAGGTTGTGTGAGGACTTAACCACAACACGAGTACGTAAAGCCTGCAGGGTCTAAGAACTAATCATCGTACAAGGAGGAGACTGTTTTCCATTTCCTCTGTTTAGCTTTTTTGGGTTGTATGCCACTGAACTGTGAATGAGCCTGGGAAAGCTGGGACTCTTCCATCTCTCATGTTTAAAGTCATGCTGTCCAGTTCCGGATTTGGGTGGAAAATGAAGCCTCTCATTCTGGGGCAACTCGTTGATGGCTGGAAGACATTAGAGTTGTTGACATCTGTAAAGGATTTCAGAAATTATGAGGATATATAGTGAGGAGCAACACAGAGGCCACATCAGACCAGCGCTTCGTGGTCACCCAGGAGTTGCATAACTGAGGAAGTTTCATGGATTCTTTCCAGAAGATGTCAAATCCAGTCCATCTGTACTGAAGCAGGACTCAAAAATGTGCACTGTGTTCAAGCAGCCACTCAACCAAAAACTCAGTCAGAATCTCCCTCTTACAACTCTGTGATGTGCAGTTCTGACTTTACTCCGACATGCTCCTTTACACATCTATAGCAGTACATTTCCCCTTGTCTGTAACAAGGACAGACTTAAATCCACATATTAAATCCCACCTTGTTAGCATTTTATTTGCATTCCTCCACAGCATCCTCCCTCATATGTTTCCGTTCTCTTTCTTAGGCGGGTGGAAGAGCCAAGTAATAACCTTATTAGGGGGAGGTAGAAACAGGTAGCTCGAAAGCAGGGCCATTGTAAGTGTTCAGATGAGGTATTGTAGGAACTGGGTGGGAAATGCTTCAAGAGAAGCCTGGGACCTTGTAGGTTTCAGGCAACAACAGTTTCATCTTCAGGTCCTGCTGTTCCTACTGCTGTAGGAGTTTGCCGTTGGATGTTTGGACCCTTATGGTGACCACAGTGGGGTTCTCTGTTCTGGGTTTGCAGCAGCCTGTGCTGTTTTGCAGCTTAAGGAAGGCTTTTTGTATGCTGAACTGCTACCCTTCATGTCATATTTTGATTGCATCTCACTTCTTTCCTGCCCTTGCCCCATGTACTGATGTGTTGACTGCAAAGTTGCCAGTGTAGCTTTCCTGGTGGCTTACATCCATGTAAATGAGGCACAAAATCCAGGCTGCCATAAATTTATCCGTGTTTGATGAACACACTGATGAGCATGGCTGACCAAGAAAGAAGAAAGCAGTAAATGAGACTAGAGAGAGCTTAAAGGGACCAGAGCTGCACAAACATTAATTGTGGTGTCATGCTTTAATCATACAGCAAATTATGATCTCTCTTTCTATTACCACAGCAAACAGTTTCCACCTCTCTCCATGCGTCTTGCATTTTTGTAAGATGTTTTTCTTTGCCTTTTTGCTACATAAAAGACATCATCTAGAAATTAAATTCCTTTTTTTCTTCAAAGAGTGAACTAGAAATAAGACCCCCTGCAAACCCATCCACTTTTAGGGGGTGAGGAGGTTACAATCATAATTTGCCTGTCTTTCTAAATCTTGAATTCTTTTACACACTCTCATGAATAGAACTTGCACAAACAAGGAGAACTGACTAAAGACACTGAAACTTCAAATATCAAGAGAGCTGTCAAACGTAGCGAGTAAGTGGGGAGGAGCAGAAATTTTCTTATAATCCCTTTCAGCTATTGTAAACACATCTCACTCGCAACAGCACATCTTATCAACAGATGTTGGCTGTACTCGTCTTTAATTGCTGCTGTCACTTCAGCTTCTCGCAGTTCCTGCTCCTATGGCTCAGCCATTAAAAGAACGCTTTTCCACTAACTTCTTATTGCTCTGCCATCCTGTCCCCCTTCTCCAAGGGCTGTGGGGGTGTGTGTGTGCGCTTTCTCTGCGGCTTCCCATCCCTGCTGCCGCGCCTGCACTGCGCTGTGGGTGTGTGTAGGAGGGTGGTGTAATCCCTCTGTGTTCACACTGCACCGCTGACTCCAGGGACCAAAACTGTGGTGTCCCATCTGGTCCTGAGCCTGGGAGGCTGCAGGAGAACCGTGGGGCAGGTGCTCTGCTCGTGCTCGGGCAGGATCCCCTTTTTATCCAGCATAAACAGTGGCAAAGTATTTTCCTGCACATAATCCTCTTGGTTCCTGCCTCTTCACTGCTCTTCTTTTCCTACCCTCAACACTGCCTTTTCTTTCTCCCATGGGACTGGCAGAATCTCAGAGGAAATAAGTAAAGCTTTCCTAATATAGAAGCTCATCTTCTCTCAAACCACTTCTCATTCTGTTAATGGTGTTCTGGAAATGTTTCAGTTCTCTCCCTACACTAATACTTCATTCTTTTCCTCTCATAGCTGTCCAAGCACCAGTGTCATCAGTTTTCTCAGCTTTATTAGCTCGTTTTGCAAAGAAATGCACAGGCAGTCTAACAAAATAACAATAAAAAAATTGGCTGGAGAGTTTTATAGCTATGTACTGTCTTTAAAAGCATAAATATGCATCCAGAGACATCTTTCTGAGGCCATTCCTTTACTGGGGTTTTACACTTCACAAATATATGTGCTTTACATACAAATGTCAGTGGAAGATAACACAGGATGCTTCTTAGATTTACACATGTTCCTTCCCCCTTTCTTCCTTCCCCTGATATATGCTTGGCTCAGGGCTGTTCTTTCAGAGCCTTTCCACCCTTGTGGATGTAACATCAGTGCTGAATATTTGCAAATCCACTCATAAAATTTTATATAACAAAAGCACAAAGTGCCTGCAAATCCTCCGTGTGGAAGGGAGTGCTTTTTCTGTGCCTCCCTCCCCCACAGTTCCACTTGTTCTGGGGAGAAGCAAGGGAAGCGCAGAGCAGCAGACGTGGAAACGCTCTTGCTCTGCAATGAGAATAGGGTTTTCCACCAGGGAGAAGGTGCGGGTTAGTCAGTTTCCACCAGGGAGAAGGTGCGGGCAGGCAGATCGGCTGTGCCCAGCGCTGGTCCTGCAGAGGCAGAGGGAAGCTCAGGTACCCTCCTGTCATCTCAAAACCCCAATTTCAAGATGGGAGCGCTGAGAGTTGAGCAAGGAGCCTTCCACCCTCAAAATAGAAATTGTGGGGAGCAAGGACGTGCTGAGCAGGAATGCTTGAGAGGGTGGGAAGTTAGTGGAAAGAGAAGTTCTTCAGAAAGGGGGCATCTGAGGAGGCTGCGGCTGAACGCAGAAGTACGGGCGGCTGATAATAGGAGAAATGCCTGCAGTCGCCCTTGGAGAGAACTAGTTATACAGAGCATATGAAGCAGGCTCGGTAAGCGCATGCTTAGAATAGTCTGCCTGACTTTTAGAGGTACCCATTGCCACCAGCTACCTTCCTTGTGCTTTACCCTAGTTCCCAGGGCATGCTTTCCTGCCTATCCTTGTCCAGACACAACATGCGCAAAAATAGGAACTGACCGAGATAAGCATCACGAAAGGACAATTGCTGGGTAGCAATGCACAGGAGGGGAGATAGGAGAAGAGTCACCCAGGATGAGTTTGCATTTCACACAACCTCTTCCAGTGAAGACTCACAGACATCCCAGTCAGAGTGTGCCCCACACCAGCACATATAGCTCCTGGGCAGGTTGTAGCATCTGGTCTGCTGGGTAACCTGTCCCTTTGAGATCGGCAAGGATGCCAGCAAGGCAGTTCCATATCTGAGCAGGGTCCACCCAAACCTGAAAGTGAGGGCAAGGAAAATAAAGGATCCCTGCTAGCACAACTTGGTTGTATGAACCATAGTTTGGGAAAAAAAAAATTGGCCTTGATAAAGGCTAGCTATGCCAGCCTCAGAAATTCCAACTGCGGGTTTGGTGATAGCTGTGTGCACAGACTGCAGAGACAGGAAAAACCTGAGCTGGAAAAGTGTGCTCTCCAACAGGAACACAAAATTAAGGTGCTACTTTTATGCTGCATTTTTATTAGTGGCATCACAAAAATATCACTTTCAGCATGCTTTTTTCACTTCTCCCACAGAAGCATGGAAATTAACATCAGCTAACCAAACTTTGTATTGCTCCGGAGGAAATGTCATTGAGAGGTGTTTAAACATTCTTTGTCTCACTAGCTTTCTTTTTGTTTTTACTTTATCGAAGTCCAGCCAGAATGAAATGCCTGTGTTTTCTGTTTTAATGTTAAAGCATGATTTAATTATTTTCTCCCTTCTCATAGTTTAAGACACGCACATACCCCAAGAAGTGAAACACAAGAGCCTTCAAGCAGAGTCATTTCCCATCAGATTTCACACTGGGCATGATATGCAGTTCAGATGAAATACAGACGTGAAAGCCACATGGTCTGGCACGCAGCTTCCAGGTGCAGACAGCAAGCTTGCCCCCTGAATGGCTTGAAAACATCTTCACTGATTGTGTTCTGCCATGTGCAGAAAAATAGCTGTGCTGCTCGTGGAGGTGAGATGGGGTCACATTTGGGGGTCACGATTCGTTCCCTCCCTATCCTTTATGCCAAGGGAGATGTGTCTTTGCTCATGTCTTCTTCTGGCTGCTGCTGCTAGAGAGGCATCTTGCCTTACCTTCCCCTGTAGCACTGCTCCTTCCAAACCCAAGTGGGCTAAGGAGACATTGCGACGGCACAGCCTGGTGCTCGCACCTCTGCAGCTAGCATGGGAGGAGAAGGCACAGTCAAGTTCTAAGCCTCTGCAGCCATTTCCCTGCTCACCAAAAGCCCAGGCCACCACACCTGCCTGTCTTTACTGGCTCTGTAGGTTCGCAGGAGCAACAACTAGTTGTTTTCCCCCAGGCTGAAGTGCTACCACTTAGAGGTAGCTTATGCAATCCCGTACGTGAGCTAGCTCTACCCCAAACAGAAACCTAGTCAGGGTGAAGGTCAATTCCTGTGAAAATATCCTATGCTGCTGCTTGGTGTATCGTTCAAATTACTCAAGGTCAGTTTTTATTTAATCACGCTTCCTGACATGATTTTTTCCCTCCAACATTGTAAAAAAACCCAACAATTAGATAACGAAGCATTATGTAGTTGGTTTTCCAGGATTGTTTCTCAGCTTTTTCCTAAACTGTCACTGCCCCCTTGGACATCAGCAGTGGGGTGGCTGCCAGGTTTCCACAGAGATGCAAACAAATTCTATGTAATAAAATATCATCTCTACTTAATTTAAGTCCCAAATGTGCACGGTGACAGTTTTATGTTTGAATAATATGAAAATCTGAGATATTGGATGTGAATATAATTTAGAGTCAAGAGCTGACAAATATTTCTGTGTTCTGGAATCCAGTTAAAATGCACCATTGCACATGCTGTGTTTCGGTGCTGAAGTACTGCTTGCCTCTGATTGCTGCAGGGTAAGAGCTTTATTTTCCTAACCCATGATTTAGTGCTTTCCACCCCCTGTAAAGTATAACTAACAATGCCCTCTACGTGAGTTCTGGTAGCTGAGGGGACAAGGGGGAGATGGTTGCAGCAGGGAGATGGAAAGCAGGGAGAACAGAAGGGAAAAAATAGGGACGTCTGCAACAGGTAAACACATCCACAACTTGCCTGCTTGAAGAGCTGAAGGCTGGATATTGGGCCAAAACCTCAATTAGATGGTGGCAGTGGAGCTCCAGTGATTTTGAAGGAGCTGAGCCAGCCTGAACCAGCTGAGAAGCTGGCCTGCAGTCTTGCTTTTGGTGCCCAAAGTGGTCGGAGCAGGGGAGGTTTGAAACTGTACTCCTCACGTACCATGGAGGGGCCTGCGGGAATGATGTTTGCTTTGGCATGGAAGTGGGTTAGTGTAGACCTAGCAGGTCCTGCAGTGAAAGGCTCCTTTCTGCTCCGAGTGATGGTAACTTCCATAAAGAGAGCAAATTCATTCGGAGATATGGGTTAACCCACATCCTTCTTTAATTCATAGGTCCTTGTACCTTGTGGACCTCAAAGTGAATCTGTGTGGATTCTCTTGTCCCTGTTTTTATCCCTGGATGTCCTGCATTTCCCTGCAGAGCACAGCTATCATGACGTTTTCCTGGATACCTATTCAAGACCCCCCCCTTTAGGTACCTGTCAGCAGAGAAGATCCATGTAGGGAGTTGATACAGTCTGATGTGTTTGCAAGGCCTCTTTCTACAGCTGCGGGCCTGGATTAAGGAAAAGGAGCTGCTGCATTTCCTCTATCTTTTCTTTGCCATACAGAAAGCCCCTATGAGGGAGTCTGTACTAAGATTTTCCCATTTCTGGCATGCTTTCTGAAGTTTGTTCTCTTCTTCCCTCCCATCCTCTCCCTTTTCCCCATGATACCTGCTCAGGCTCTGTCTGGTTAGAAAGATTATCCTCTCCCAGCATATGAAATTAAGAAGTATCTGTGAGGGGAAAGTGGAGGTAGATAAGAGATTTCTCTCACCATAGGCAGCTGGTGCAAAATGTTTCAAGCAGAGCAGGAAGGTCTGAACAAGGTGGGGATTCAGTAAAGCTAACGTCTAGGCATCCACCCCACAAAGGCCACCTTCTTTCAAAGAGATGACTAACAGGACAGAGGACAGGTGGACAGGGAATGGCCTCAGTTTCTTTTCTGATATAATGAAAAGAGGATATCAAAAAAGAACAGCAGGCAACAGGTTTAAAATAGGCAGAGATACTACATTATGCAACTTATTATAAGTAGTTCCCCAGTTTAATCATAGAATTTTGTGAAGACCAAAATATTGTATGGGTTCTAAAACTGAGTGACAAATACACTGAATTAAAAGAAAATAATTCTGTTACGGGGAATCCCTTAAGCACAAAACCTGGAGAACAGGGATCTACTGAAGGAAATACCACTTTGTGTTTGCCCTGCCGCTGTGGTCTCCAATAAGCACCTACAACTGGCCGTCTTCACAGATTGGACACAGGGCTGGTAAGCCTTAGTCTGATCCAATACCACCACTGCTGCGCTCAAAGGCCCAGTCATCAGGTGCTGAGTGCCACCAGACCCACAGCACTGTTCTCTTTAGGAACTGTGAAAATAGCAGGCTAGATCAACTTTCTAACAAGACCAAATACTGCCATGGAATTTGTAATTTCAGATATTCTGTCCAGAAACTCTGAAGGCATTTTCTTTCCAGATAGAGGAGAATAAATGCCCATGATAAATACTGTGAAAATGCATCTAGTTGGCGCATATTTAGTACGAGAGAGTCCTTATACATACTTGATTCAACAGTAACATGGATATACTGCCCGTCCTAAAGAGATACAGCAATCATTCTTTGTTCACTTCCCTCGGGCTCATGATGTGCTGATATTCCTCACCTGACTGAGGTGGTGGAAAAGCATCCCAGGTGAGAAAAAGAAGGTGTTTTGAAAACCAGAACTGAATGCATTTTGTGTGGCAAAACTCCAAAGACAACCTTTACCCATTAGCAATTCAGAAGGGTGGTGCTGGTACGGACAAAGGACACATGCTCACCGTGTTCAGGAATGGATGCTGACGCCTGACTGTTTACTTCTGATGCCATATTATCTGTCTTCCAACTTTATTACAACAGACCCAAGAAATCCTGATCCAGAACCTGTGTCTGTTGTCTTGTGGAGGCATTTCAAGCTGCTGCAGTACCTTCGACTTATTGCAGGTTGGTAAATTGTAGTCCTGTATTGACTGGTATTTGGCCATACGTTAAATGCAGCAACTTGAGCAAGGCTCTGGGCTCTCAGACAGAAATGCTTTATCACCAAAGGAGTTGCTTTAATCAGGTTAGCTGTTTTGTCACAGCACACCACACTGCGATACCAACATAGCACTGTTCAGGCTTCTCATTATCTTAGGGCTCTGAGTAATATTTACTAGCCATGTTAGTAGTGTGTCCAGTTTTTGACAGTTAGCAAAACCTCTGCAGTTCTGCCTTTCAAGTATCTAGAATTCCTTTTTAACGAATGCAGAGCAGATACCACGGCTTACAACTCACAGTTTCTTCTAAATTATAGAATCTCTGTCATGACGTCAAGTCTGCTTGTTAAGAATAATTGGAAATATCTGACTGCTATCTGTCTGAAATAAATGTCTCATGCTCTGAATGCCCGGGTGTCAGCTAATGAATAAATTAATATAGAACATGTGAACTTATTAATTCCCTGCTGAATGAGGATTTATAGCCTGATAGCATTTAAGAGTGGAACAAATCATTCATCACAACAAACTGATTATAAGCATTTATAGGAAAATGTGACAGCATACGCAGATTCTTGGTCCTGTCACCCTTCCTCGCATCAAACCCTCCCTCAGCTAGCGGCTGTAACACCTCCTGCTTCCAGAGCTGCTCCAGGCACAGGAATTGATCAGTGGAGCAGCAGTAGCATATTTACAGATAGGGAACCAATTGCGTGTTTTTTCCATTCCCCAGATTCTCTTGCTTCAGCTCCCTGGTTCTGGATACAAAACACACACCAGAAACCATATTAAACCCAATTCCACATGTTTGAATTGGCAAAGATTGTGTGATACCTGAAGAAAGGGATGTTGGTTTAAGTTTTGGTGCAACCTATCTGATGGCTCATGAAGCTAACGGGGACAAGGAAGGAAAGTTATTTTCTATCAGTGGATTTTATGCGATATATTTCAATTGTATCTTCAGATATTCAATTCACACCACTTGCAATTCCCACTACTGCATGAAAAAACATCAGACTCAGGAAAAACGCATGACTGAATTAATGTATTTAGTGCATGTCAGCTCAGTGTTGAGGTCTGTTTAATTTAATTACGTGTTTGCTCCCTTCATCCTTTTTTCTGTTTATTACTGTTTGCCACACACCCTTTTTAAGAAGGTGATGTCAGGTTCTAGGACTTTGTACACCTTGACGTAGACATCTATACAGCTGGCTAACCTGATATGGTGACCATTGCTCCATCAGATCTGATACTAAACCTTCAGGAATAATCTAATCAGACTGATCTTGGTATTCGATTTCTTCAGTATAAATTATATACCTACCTGTCACAGTAATTTCTGGACACTTCATAACTACAGTGTGGTAGTTACACCTGTTAGCTTTGATATTGTATATGAAAGATTTGGGGCTTACCTCTGAAAAAAAAAAAAAAAGTAGTTAAGAATAAGAATGAAGATGTTTTAGGGAAAAAGTCCCAAATATCAAGAAGATGTCCTGATATACATTTATTATGTAAATTAACTCATTCTTGAATTTCAGTTATTCCTGGCGTTTTGCCAAGTGTGGTGTGTGAGGCTGACGCTTAAACTATTCTGTAACCAATCCAGGATTTGGGTTTCTTTTTGTTTTCATTTAAGTTCTCATTGCTCTGTAAGTGTAGGAAAGAAAAACGCATGAATGTGGTTTGAGCATGAAGGTTCTTAGACTGGGTGACTGGATGGGTCAAGAGGTGCCAAAATTTTGAAGATTTACCTTTTTTGAGTAAAATCCATCCATTCGCTTTTAGTTTTGTCAGTTATGGATCTGATCTCATTTCCACTTTAATAACAGGAGCTTATCCATTGCTACAGTTGGCAGAACCCTTTACTATGGTCAAGAGTAGTATAGCCAAGTTTATACCAAAGTTCAGCTTCAGCTTGATTTTAAAACCTTTTCATTTTATCAGTGTCTCTCAGATCATGCTGTGCTGACTCCCTGAAGGCAGTAAAATATTTTGAGGGGTTTTATTTGAGGAGAAAGAAAAAAAGATACATGACTTGAAGAGTAACTGTCTAAAAAGAAATAGAAATTTTACATTGGGATGAAGGTAGACTTAATTGAGAGTGAGAAAAGGGAGAGGGCATCTTTCTTTGTATTGGGAAATCTTTGTGTACTGGGAAATTAATCCTTCTGGTCTTTTCTAAATAAATCACCATTTGGTATGGGGAGCCTCACTTTCTTCATGCCCATTTCCATCATACAGAATTAAGTAACAAATTGGTTGTCTTCTCATAGCTATCTGACCCTTCTAGTTTTCCTTTCCATCTGAGTTTTCATCCTTTCTCATTTCTTTGAGAATGTGTCAAAACAAAGACAGATAGCAGAAACCTTCCTGTGCTAGAAAGGAGAAGAATAGTTCTGTGTCACCTGTTCTCTTAGATCTCCTGCTGGTTGGTCACTCATCCCAACTATTTGCACTGCACCATCCTTCTGCCCCTTCTTGTCCTGGTCCTCCCAATGGCAAACTGCCTTTCCCTCCATAGACCTTCTCTTCCTCCTTTTCAGCTCATTCTGGTTACCTTCCTTTCTTTTCGATGTATTTCTGTGTCTTGACTATGCACATGTTATTTCTCCTAGAAACACAAGTTGATGGGTATGGTCTACCACGTGTTTACATTGACTTTAGAGATTTTTGGATGTAATTCTCTCTCTGCAAAGTATGGACTGTAAAGCAATATGTTATTTCCTCCTTGTTGGTTCTAGAGTGTTCCATGTAATACTGCAAACTCAGTCCTCGCCTTGCACACAGCATTCAGAAAGTTGCTGAATGTTGCTTCTGTGCTGTACATTTATTGACTGAAACATTTGAGTTGTTGCTTTTCACACTGGTAATTTTAGAGCGCAGATGCCTAGCATGTTTACTCACATACCAAGGCTCACATTTAATGAGCAAAATGTCAAGTATATTGTTATCCACCATAAAAACTGTGAAAAATATCCTTGCCATCTGCAGTGTGCCTTCTGCTTCAGCCTAAAAGACTTCTACAAGCAACTACAAGAAATTATCAGTAAAGACAATATTTATAAATGGAACCACCTCTAGAGGACCGGATCTTCCTCCCTCCCACACCCCCATTCCTCCGGGAGTTAATGAGCTGGGGAGGCGGCTGGGAGCAGGAAGGGGAGCCAAGAGCGCTTGGCTCCTGGTTGCAGTCAGCCAGAAAAATCTCTCCACGTACTAAGGAAGAAGCGGAAACAGGACAGTGGCACTAAATGGCATTGACAGCGTCTGAGGGCCAGATCCCGTGCTGATGTCAGTTGGCCTAACTTCATTGTCTTCGCTGAAGTGACGCATCAAGCATAAATCAGCACAGCTCAGCTGACTTACATAGCACAATGTTTGACTTGTGCCAGCTGAGGATCGAGCCTGAAATAACATTCATGAAATAGATGGTGGATAGCGAAGCTGAAACTGGGATTTGATAGACTGCCACAAAAAGAGATAGCATCTTCCAAGAAAATGTTTTCTATTTGTCCACCAAATGTAAGACTCTCTGGGGCAAGAACTAGCCATTTGTTCTGACTTTTTATGGTGCTGAGGATGATCTCTCGCTAAAGCCTCTAGCTCGTCCTGCAAGAATAATAAAATGGCTACTATTAAAATGTCCTTCTCCAGACAGGCTATGACCTTTTAATTTTGCTCTTGCAAAGCCTTCAATCCCAGCACGATTAGTGAGTTGCAGGACTGAGATCTAAGCGCATTTTGAAAAAATGTTGTTGTTCACTGCTGTTATCCCAGCATCCAGAAGCAGCTGAAATTCCAGCCGGACCTTTATGGGGCAGAGCTGACGAACCAAAGCCAGAACATGCTCCCTTGGAGAGGAGCAAAGATAACTTTTGCCATTTGTTCCAGCTGTTCTGCCAAGTCACCCACATACTCTCAGCTCCACCAAGTTCATCTGAACTGCAGTCTAGCACAGACATCACGAATACTAGTCACTCCCACAACTGGAGGCTAATGAAACAGAAACAGGTATTGTAATTGTCTAATTGACGCTGCCTTGCCTTTTTCCTTGTACACATGTTGAACAAGAGGATCAGGGAGAAAATTGCTGCAGTAATTAGCAAATATAGCATAAATATTTATAAAGGAAACTCCAGGTCAAATGATTTTTAAATTTTTATTTAGAGTTATTTAGATGTAAATGTATTTCCTTAATTGGACTTTAAGAAGGGCACTCACATGTTTCCTTTTGAGCATTTCTAATATAATCATCGCTTGGGCAATTAGGCCACTCGCTAAGCCACAAATCTTATCTTTCATATGGGTGAGTCATAAATAAGGACTGAGTCACAAATAGACCAGACAGACAAATGGTGGCAGGAAGGAAATAAGATTGGCTGTGAATATATTTAGGCTGGAAACTAGAAGATGGCTGCAGACTACCTGAACAGTGTCACTTTGATAGTTTTCTAATTGGGAAGATCTGAAGGGAGAGAAGTAACTTAAATTGCTTTATCATTTAGCTTGAAAAGCTCATGAAAGCGATTGTACACCAAGTAGGAGAATTTCTTAAGACTGAATTAGACAGTGGGAGTCCTCAAGTATTCAGAGTTTATACCTGCCACGACTACCTGCAATTAGATGGTTAGTGGATAGCTTACCTAAGTTGTCCCAGCCAGTTCTGTTGTTATCAGTGGTCCTTAGGACTCATACACATCAGGGACAGATTGCACAGATAGATACAACTATGCCAGTGTCATCATACATTCAAGGCTCTACTTAATGAAGAATCTAGTGATTGCATTGTGAGTCTGCAGCAGTGCAGCTATGTTGCAAAACCCTCTCATTAGAGAAAGTGAGAACAACTTGACTTCTTATGATTGCACTCGAGGTCAAGTTCAATTATGGGGTATTCAGTGATGGGGTGCACCTAATAAGATGCAGATCAGCTAATAGCTCTATCAGCTAATGAAATGTCTGACCAGCACAATGGCTTTCTGTCATGCAAGCAGAGTACCCAGGAGTTGCTGTAATATAGACATTGGGACTGAGGATGTTGGGTTACCCTTTACTGGCTTCTGTATTTTTCCAAGGAGAAAGGGAGACTGGAATTTTTGCTCATCATGGAAGACAATTTGCTTATTTCCACTTACTTCCAAAGTCCCATGTCCATCAAAGCATGAGTTTCACTGTGCCTTCCAGTTCCACATCAGCCCTGTTCTGCACCATCATCCTCTTCTTTAAGTGTGATCCTTGCTTTCCTGTGACATGGTGTAACTCAAAAATGTTAATCAATCCCTAGAGCATGGATATACATCTTGTACCATATGCATCAAATCACGTGTTTTTAACAGTATACTCAGGGCACAGTCTGCTCTCTCTCGCTCCCTTCCCTGCATGCCCTTTGGTCTCTGTCCTATCATATGATAGAGGTACTGGTGTTTCCTAGAAATATTCATGCTTGGTTATGCAGCAGAAATGCTTATGACATGATGCTGAAATTATATAGCTATGTATGATTATCATGTGACACCGGATGCCTGCATTTTCTTACGATGAGGGCTGTGTTCCCCAGTCAGAGCTCTACTCATCTGAATGAAATGATCCTTTGACTTCAAATATAAGGACTATCTGAGTGCAAGGTTTAGTACTAGTAATTAAGGATTAGTCAGTTTTCTGCAAACTTACAACTAGGTAGTGTTTTACTTTCCTGGAGAAGTAATTCTATTTCTCGTCGTTTCTTAGCATTTGGTCAGCCCACGCATGGCAATAGAAAGATGCCCTACCTCATTGCCTCAACGTGTGGGAAGGTTTTAAGTAGACAAAGACTATAAAGACCTCAAGTTCAGTTTCCTAGAAATAAAGAATAATTAAAATATTAGTATTTAAGTGTATAATATAAATATACATATTAATGCAAAAACATTAGCATATAAGCAATGAAAATAAAAAGCGACTTTTAACTATACAATATTTGTTCCAGAGTTTAGAGATGATGAAATCAAGTCTGACTTCAACTTGCACTTCGACCTCACTGGGACAAGAATTGCATCCTAGTATATAATACAGCCTGCTTTCTTGAAAAGTAGCCTGTCAGGGTAAGAGTGTCAGCACTGAAATACATTCAGATCAATACATTTAATTAAATTCTATAAATCAAAATACCTCTTTTATAAGTAAATTGTACTTGTTCTTTATATCCTAACTTTATGAACTGCTAGTTGAAAAAGCGGATTTGCTTCACCAGAAATTAGTATTTTTTGTCTCCTAGGTGGTTTGCCACTGGTTCAGCTTTCTTTTTCTCCTTCGCTAGTCTACATGGTGAAAATCATTCTAAAATGATTTCTGTTTTGAAAGAGTCAATTTTTAAAGATCCCTGTGAAATCACCCTTCCATAAGTATGAAATTAAACCTCTGTGAGCTGAATCCCCGCTTCAAATCATGCTAAAGTTCCCAAATTTACCTAAATGCTGTTGTGAGCTCTGCAAATCATGCCATGTATTTCACACAACAAGAAGATCATGTTTTGCTGATAGATGTTTTTCTAGCTCCACTTCTATACTTCATACCCACTTAAGATCTGCTGTTGCTGATATTCACTGTAATTTACAGCAGAGTTGTTTGCTGTGTGCCCAATGCTGTTCATGCTTGAGGGTTTTGTTTTTGACCTCATTGCGTATAAAATAAGGTCTGAGAAGTATGCAAGCTTTCTCCCACTCTCAAATTAACTTATTTATACCGTCCCCCAACATTTGGGCTGAAATTCTTCACATTTCAGTATCATGACTGTATTGGTTACTGTATCAGTGTAATAAGAAGGAAAATCTCCCTGCTTTTTCCATTTAAAAAATGTCTCTTTCATTGCTGAAGAGTTTTCTTGGCCCTGACTAGGGAAGCATACTAACTGTCTGTTTGTGGAGAGTTTCACCATCTCAGCAGGTTCCCTGTATCCAGCCGTGCTGCAGGGTATAACGCCTAGCTGATATTCTTATTCGGAAACTGAGTTCTACTTTAAACAAGTGCTTAACTTGTCCAAGAGGTGCTTTGCGTTGGCAAGCAGTTTCAGGAGTAGCTGGGTACTCCCCACGTATGGGGTGAGCCTGCACAGCACAACCCAGGACTGAGCCACTCTGGTCCTGCTACGTACTTTCTTCCATGGCTTGTGAAAGTCTCTTTCAATGGCTTGCCTCTGCCTCTAATTAGCATCCCTTAACTTCATGTGCTCGGGTGCCAAGCTGGTGGCAGAATGCTGGGATTTTAGAGGTGCAGATTTTTCTTCAGCTGGAACATGCAGTCTCTTGGAAAACTGTGAGCATGGGAATGGTGTAAACCTAACTTCCACATGCATCAGTTCCCCCACGTTCTAAAGCAGAGAAATCCTACTCACTGCACTACCAGGGCACTATGAAATTTGTTACTGTTTGTAAAAGGCAGCAGGTTTCTCAGATCAATACTGCTACTAAAGTACAAAGTAATAGTACTTCTCGAGGAGAAAGAGGATTGCCTTTTGAGTTGCCATCTGCTCCTGGCCTGGCTCCAATTGCTTCCTAGTGAGTAATCTGAAGGCAATTTTTTAGAATCAATTTGGTATCACATTTTCACAATATGACATATGTAGCTTCAGGTCTTAAAGAGGGAGGAACAATCCACCAGTAGTCTGCCTCCCACTATAGGAGCAAATGCTCTGAATTAGAAGAGAGTAATTAGACAGATTCATTGATTCGCTGTAAATATCCTTGTTGCATCGTCACCCCATTGTGGTTCACAGAATGGAGCCTTTTTTTTTTTTTATATATGGCATTTTCTAAATGATCTCATCCCTGAGGCATGGGTGAAATAAAGGTCAGTTCAAATGCTTCCCAAACAATAACCAGTGTAAGAGCATCACCAAATCTTCGGGGGGAGGAGGGAGAACCTACAAAGCGATCAATGTAAGGCTAGAAATGTTATCTGTCATCTTAGAACAAGGG
Source organism: Lathamus discolor (assembly GCF_037157495.1). Classification (NCBI taxonomy): domain Eukaryota; kingdom Metazoa; phylum Chordata; class Aves; order Psittaciformes; family Psittacidae; genus Lathamus; species Lathamus discolor. The sequence continues at coordinate 88,864,038 of NC_088885.1, read as the reverse complement.
CTGTGTGGAATGGAACCGTGAGGTGGGCCAGTGCTCACAGAGCAGTCATGTTCCTGCTTCAGGGGAGCCCCCTTTTAGCCATCCAGCAACATGGCCCAATCTTCATAGGGTAGTGTGTGCTTGGTGAAGGAGAAGGCATGTATCTTGCCTGGTAGGTGTAATTGTCCTGAAAGCCTTTTCTGAAAAGACCTTTTCTGTTCACTTTCACTAATCTTTTTGAGGTCCAAATGGCTAATGGTATTAGACAAAATGCACCTTTGAGCTACTAAGTTTAGAAAAATAAGATAAATCATAGCTAATTCTTAGAGCATCAGTGACAAGGTTGCGTACCCCAAAGTTCCAGCATTGGGTGGTGAGAAGTTCCTGAGGAGCACCAGTGGATCTTCCCTCAGCTACTGTAGTAGCTCCTGTGAGACTCCCTTAGACTTCTCACTGCCTGTCAACCTACAGTACTGCTGAAAATGAACATCTGGGCTACTGTGTTGTACCACATCTCTGGTTTTCTTCTTCACATCTGATAACGCATCAGAAGAAAACAATTAAGAACAACTTGATCTTAGTAACTTTAATTACATTCTTTGATAGCTAAATGAACAATTCCCCCAAATTTACTTCTCAAGAATGTTACAAATCACACTAAGAATACATGCAGATTATTTGCACACATCTGACAATCATGAAAAGGATGCCGTTTGACAAAGAACAGCCTTCATAGTTTTGAGAGGAGAGGAGATCTGTGTTTTGTCAGGACAGCAACTACAAGGCAGTCCTTTCTGGTTTGAAATATTGCTCTCTTAACAAAGGATGTATATCACAAGGAACAATTTGTCCTCCAAGTTTTCCTTTATAATAAAGATACAGTAAACGCCTGCTTCTGGCCAGACAATCTGAAGTGCAAGTCCCATCAAGATTTGCAAATGAGGAATGTGGCCTCTGCTGACAGAGGCATTCTCTGGGCACACCTATCAGATACAGCCTAGTGCAGACACTGGGATAAGATGACAGATCTAGCAATTTTCTTCTCACAATTAAATTAGATGACCCAGGCTAGGTGGAGAAAATGTAGTTTAAAATCTCCGCTTTGCTTCCCAAAGTAATTGATTGACCCTCTCCCCATGCTGGGTGATGTTTTAGCATAGGATTCTTTCAGTTCATCTTTTTAAATACCTTTGCATTAAATTATTAACTGAGAAGAGCAGGAAGAGTTAAGACAGTTCGTAACAGTAACTAGTTAAACTTTCTTACCTTGCAGAGTCAAAGTCAGGTCTCTCCTGTCCTAAAAGGGTGCCCTAATTGCTAAGCCTCAGGCTCACTCTCATGATTTCCTTGTCTGATTAAATATTTTTCCAAACAAAAGGAAATCATTTAGACAGGTGAATGACTTCCTGCTCCTTTTTTATAGCTGAATAAGTAGACAAGACTTTTAGAAAATATAATTTTAAGTCACTGCAGACGCAACTTGTATTTTAATGCAAGTTCTCAATATTCTGTGTAAGCAGCCTACCCACTGTGCACTACGGATGGAGCAAGAGAATCTCTTCCCGCTAGCTGATTTCTGAGAAAGGCTTTGCTTAATTAGCTAAGGAGAGTTTGCAAAAGATTACAACTTTATGACAAGGGATTAATTTAGATGATAATGCAGTGTATGTTTGTTTTGGTTAGGTGATTTGTTTTGGAATTCCTGCACCAGGAAAGCAAATATGACTTCCTTTGGAAGTAGCAGTCTGAATACAAGAAGCCCAGTCCAGACTTCAATTGACTATTAGACATCCACGTTTTGCTCATTTAGAGCCACACAACGGGAATGCTCTCAAAACTTTGCATTGGCCTGCACTGGAGAGTGATGTGAGACATGAACTGGCTGCTGCAGAGCGGTGATGCCTGCAGAATACAGGGAGAACCTGCCTAATGCATGCCTCAGCTCCACATCCCTAGCCTATAAGCCAACACAAGGCGTGTTGACACCTTGAGAGGCTGTATTGTACAGAGGCACATTTTAATTCAGAGGAAGTTGGGATCAGCACACAGCTCAGTGCACAAAGTGAGGGAAGATCTGGTTTGGGTCCAGCACAGCTAGATTCCGTGTCTTTCTCTCAGCTTGGTAAAATCTACCTCTATGCAATCCCTTCTTGTTTACATCACTGGAACGTTTCTGATTTTTGGATGGCATTAGTTTGATGATCCTGCTACAGCAGCAATAAAATATGCTCCTAAAAGCTTCAGCATGCAGGGTAAGTTATGGCACTGAAGGTTTTCTTTCTGTCTTTATTCTTATTTTAACCCCCCTTCCCCAGGAACCATGGAAAGATTCAAGATGAAATCACGGTTGTGATAAGCTCCATAAGAGTTTTGCCACTGACTATAGTGTGGCTGGATTTCATTTTGAGTCTCAGTTCGCATTGCATTCTCTCCTCCTCTGTGGCAAAGCTGTCAATGAACACTACATGTTTTGAATAAATCCCGATTTCTCATGTCAAAAATTAGAATATATAGTATAGCTTGAACTGAATCTCCTCCTATTGCAGTATAATTTTGAATTTTTCTTCCCATCTAGTGTTATCTGGCATCCTACTTGAAAACTTATTATGCATCTGGAAAGCATCTGACTTTGATCTGAAAAAAGTGAAACACTTTTAACATGTCATTTCACTTAACATCTTTGATATCCAAAAGTACCCATTTTCTTTATCACTTTATCGGAACTGAGAGAATGCAGCAATTTACAGTTATTAATGTTGAATCAGTCAATGTGTTAATTGTGGGGCTAACACTGGGAACAGATGTGTTTTTGTAGAAGGGTGGGCTGAATGTATTCGTCTTTTTAATTCCGTTTCTGTTTGGATGATCAGTATATCTTAAAATTCCCTTCTCTCTACCATCTTGTGTAACTGCTCTATTTTGTACGGCCCAGAAAGAGCACATATCTCTCACTGGAGCTTAGGTCTCCATCTCAAATTGCAAGATGTCCCTGACTATTGAGCCTTTTGAAAAAGCTGCAAATAGAGATATAACTTACCTAGCAACAAAAAGTAAATCTCCACAATTCAGTCTATGAACACAGTGAGTTTATTCAGTTATGGTGATGCCATAGCTCTTCTTTTTCCTGTTGCTAGTCTTTCAGAGACTGACGAGAGAAAAAGTCTTTTCTATACTCAGCTTATGTTAAGAAATCCTCTTCATAACAACTGGGCAGGGGGTGAACTATCTAAACTCTTGATGGAGTTTTTTCTGCGTCAGGTGAAAAACAGAATTGAGTGAATACTGGGGGAAAACAAGCAAAGTTTTGAAAATGTCAGTCTTTTGGTGAATATTGAAATACAATCTGTATCCTTTAGTTCATAGAGCTATATTTAGTGAATGTTTTTATAAACATGTTTAGTTTCTATCTTAGAGCCTTCCTTTCCCCTTTCAGCTTTCAATCTCCACCATACAGTGGTAAAATAAGTACAATGAAAAAGAAGGATGTAGCTGGAAAGGAAGGAGAATGGTATGTGTGTGTATGTGTATGTGTGTGCGTATGTGTGCATGTGTGTGTGCACGCGTGTGTGTGTGCATGTGTCCCCATTTTAACATTAAAAAGACTTATTTTGTTCTGGATAACTTTTAAAAACATTTTCAGTGTTTGCTTCAACTACAGTAAAACCAACAGAAATAACAACTTTGAGTTGGTTGTGTTCCAGACTAAGTCTTATTAAAATTCTAATGTGTTAGAAGGCTTCCTGTCTATTAAAGGTGAAAAGCCTTATCCATGACAAGGGAAACTTACCACCATTTTAAAGGTTGGTCAGCATTTCCACCTGTATACCTATTAGGTAACAGTGACCATGTTGACCCTTTTTTGTTCACTGAAGTCTTTTGTCAGTGCATTCTACTAGTTAAAGTTGATGCTCAACGCAGACTTTCATCTAACGCTTTCATGAGAGTGCCTTTGAGAATGAAAGCAGTGGCCAGATTCTGATCTCTCCTCTTCAGATCTTCTGCTCTTGGATTTTCATTTCCTAAATCAACAGAATAGAAAAGAAAATTATGCCCTTTTTCAGAATATATGTGAAATCTAAGAATGTTTCTAAAGAAAACTTCATAACTACTAGGCAGTTTTCATTAGTCAATTGAATAAAACATTAAAATGACCTTTTTCTCTCTTGGCTCTAACTGAATTGTAGAGCTTAGTGTCCTTTGGATAAGTTCCAAAAAAGAAAGTCACCCTGCAGAGTTCATGTCTCTGTGGAAAGCAGACCAAGTCCACTGTACTTGAAGTTCAATGGCCATTTATTATTAAGTCTTGAGTCTTTAGTAGTGCTAAATAGAGAATAGCCATATTCTGCTTATATTTCAGACCTGTTTCTAAAAACTTAGAATGATAAACTTATATTAATGTAAGTTTTCTGAGGAGTATAAATTGTAAAGAGCGCATTTTCTGGGCTTTCTTTATTTTGAAAGCAGTAAATTGGAGAATAACTTCACATCCTAAGTCCAGTTGTACCACATGCTCTGAGCTTGGTAGCTGGGAGGTAGCACTACCCTTTCCAGCTCAGAGGGGACTGCCACCCTGCCCCTCTTCTCCCCTAGTGCCCTCTTTCCTCCTGAGCATGGCTGGGGAGTCTTACTAGTTCTTCCATCGGGGGTCCATGGAATCAGTCTTCTCTAACCCAAACCTTAACCACTGCAAAGAAGAAGAAAACAGGGATTTGGGACAAACTTCTGAGCACAAACCCTGGCCCTGAAGGCACTGAGGCTTTGTGCACTGATGTTTGCCTTTACTTGTTGGACTGTCCTTGAGCAGAAATAATGTTTACACAGTCAGAGAATGTTATTGCCTTCATTATTTCTGTCTGTTTTTTCTTGCAGAAAATATCCATTTTTTTTTTTTTTAGAAAAAAATATTGGCATTTTAGGCTGTTATTTTCATGACCTGGCACACTACAGGGCTTTTTCAGAGATTCATTAGTTGAGCGAAAAGAAGACGCCTACCATAAGGACGTCCTTCACTGCCATTACTGAAAGGATGCATTGCTACTTCTACATGTAACGGTTCTAATGGTGCTATTTTGGATAAACAACTTTATGACAGTACAGTTTTGTCTTGAATGACACAGCTGTAGTCTAGGAAACTAAACATATCTTTCCTAGTGTTTTTATTTGTCAGATGAGTATTTTCAATACTCGTGTATATCTGTTTTTTCTAACCCATCACAAAATGAAAAATATTATACTATCAAGGCTTGCGCAGAATGTATTTTTGTATGTATTAGAAAGAAATTTAAGTACAGACACATGCTTAATAATAATCCAATTGAACATTTTATCATTGTCAAATGCATTTGTAGAGGAATCCATCAACTCTTCTGATTTCCATACAAGTCAATTTACTGTCTTAAAAATGTAACACTAATGGCCTTCAGTGTACACACTGTAATCCTTTCAAATAATGTGCATGGCAAACGGATATGTTCTCATGCATTAATAATTTAAAAGTTAATTTTAGGTACTTACTCAATATGATTAACTGATGGATCAGCAGTCTTATGTAGAGAAACAGTGAGCACACTTAAAGGAAGAGCACGCTGGAAGACAGCCAGGTGGCTGCCTGTGTGATGGTACAGAAATACCTGGGCTTTACCCCTCCAGGTTTCCTTCAGGATCAGATACAGCGCATCACGGCTGTAAGGGTGGCCTCTGGTTTTGAGATAAAATGTGCTAAGTGCCTCTGAGGTTGAGGTAGCACATAGGGGAAGAAAGGGGATGTTTCGGAAGGGGGGAATCCCTGCGGCCGGTCGGCTCTGCAGGGCCGACCCAGTTATATAACTTCTCCGCTTTCACTTCTTGCGTTTTGAGGACACCCTGTAACGCCAGGCTGTAAATTGATATTCCAGGGTGGAAATACTATGGATGACAAAGTATAACTGTTTCATTGCGCAGCTGAAGAATGTGCCGGGGCAAATAGCATTCAACAGTCTATGTAGAAGAGGCGTGTGTCGAAGCCCTTGGTTGTGCCCGTGGCAGCAGGCTCAGTGAAAGCAGCAAGAACTGGGCATCCATTGCACAAACCTCAGTCAAATCACACAGGTACATATATGGCTACAAAAAAGACAAAGGCTCTCACTTCACAAGGAACCACGTGGAGCGGACAAGCGGTAACGGATACAAGTTGCACTGAGAGAGGTTTCATCTTGATATAAGAAAGAGGCTTTTTATGAGAACAATCATCCACTGGCACAGCCTCCCCAGGGACATAGAGGAGTCCCCATCATTGAGGGCTTTCAAGTTGCAGCAGGACAGGGTGCCATATAACCTCATCTTGGCTCCCTTTCCCATGACAGGTTGGACCTGATGATATTCAGGGGTGCCTTCCAACCTGGGCTGCTCTATCATCCTACTATCTGTATGTGCAGAAAGTTTATTACGTCAGCACATGGGACTGTGACGCCAGCCATGCTGGTCCTGAGGTCAGACATGGTAGTCAGTGCTTCCTTACCTATGGAGTAATCTTGGGCAGAAATCTGATATGACCTCTCCTGACCTTTTCACTAGGTAGCAACCTGGACAGGAGCCTTCTGTAGTAGCAGAGAGGAGGCACCTTCTCCTCTGGTGAGGTACCAGCACTCTGAAACTGGACCCCAAAACCACACAATCAGGGTGACTGATGGCTTACATCAAGTCAGGGTAGACCAGCCTGATAGTGGGGAGACAAGGGGGAACTGGGGGCTGAGGAGTGATAGAGCACAGAGCTACCTCCTAAGGGGCCAGGCTAGAATGGGTTTGGGACCGGTGCTAGTGGTGCTGACAGGCTGAAGAGCAATGCAGTGCATTGCATCAAGAGGAGATGTCCGAGTAAAGGTTTGTGCTAGGGAGAGGCAGGGCAGCTGGCAGCATGAGGTGGACGAGCAGTGAGCGGGCAGCAGAGTGGCACGTGTGTCCGAGAGGCTGAGGTGACACACACACGAGGGAACCAGGGAGAGAATCTGAGGAGTCAAACAGGGAGAGCAAGTGGTGAGAACAGAGTGAGATCAGAGCAGGCTGGAAACACGGGGATGGAGAGGGCGGCTGATAACAAAAACATTCCTTTAAATACAGTGAAGAAGAGCCACGGAGGAAGAAAGAGCAAGAGCAAGCAAGGTTTCATGTTACATTTCAAAATATATTCGGCTCGGGCGCACAGCCACAATGCTCCCATTAGCGTACAGGCATCTGTCTTGGGAGGAAAAGCCCAGAAATTTCTCCCACTTCTCCCTGGCCTTGATTTCCTTTTATAGTGCTGACCACTTCTTACGAGAGGTGTTATTGCGTCTGGTGAACCGAACATCCCGGAGCACGGTGGCTTGCGTTGAAGCCTACACAGTAGCTCTCCGGGAAGCGTGCATCTCCGCTTCCCCTAAAAGAGCTTTTTCGCAGTCCGAGTTACTTGCAAGCTGCTCGCAAATAGGATCGCTTGGAGCTTGGGTAAAGCTCTGCTGACCCCCGGGGTGACATCCCGCAGGTCCGCCTGCACGCAACTTAGAAGCGCCAGGCTGCAGGAGTGCCGCCGCACCGGGGATAGGGGCAGATGGGGGTGCTCGGCAGCACGGAGCAGCTCCCCACACAGCCAGAGAGCACGGCGCTGTAGGGGCACAGGCGGCAGGGGACCCGGGGCCCTTCTCTCGGCAGTGCTGCGGGGAAAAGCGGCAGGGCAGCGAGGGGCGACGGGGGAAAGTTCGCAGATGCCGCGGGTGCTCTGTTGGCTTAAAGGGGAACACAGCGTGTCCCCTCCACACCGCACCACACACCGCACCACACACCGCACCACACCGCACCGCACCGCACCGCACCGCACCGCACCACCCCGCACCAGCCCCGCAGCGCCCCGCCGGGACTGCCGGCCGCCCCCTGCCCTCCCCGGGGCGGCGGCGGGGCGCGGGCCGGGGCTGCGGCTGCGTGCGGCGGGGGCGGGCACGGGGCGGGAGCTGGGCGGGGCGCGGGGCGCCGCCGGGAGTCAGCTGGGCGCGAGTGGAGAGCGCGGCGGTAGCGGGGCGCCGTTAGCGCGGGGAGCCGGCGGCGGAGGCAGTCGGTCGGTCGGTCGGTCGGTCGGTCAGCGGCGGCGGGCAGAAGTTTTCTCCGCAGATCCCTCCCGCAGCGCCGGGTCGCCTTGCGGAGGCGCGAGCGGCCCCGTCCGGTGTGTTTTCTTTTTGGGTTTGTTGGTGTTCGCTTGCTCACTTCTTCCTTTTTTTTTTAATTTTAAAATTTCATTATTTATAGTGTTTATTTTTTTTTCCCCCCTCGTTACTTCTGGGGCGCGTGGCCCCGAGCGCTTGCCCTCCTCCGCCCGTGCTCCTCCTCCCCGCCGCCTGGAGGACACCCCCCATCCCTTCTCTCCCCTTCCCCACCCGCGCTCCCCGCCCCGCCGTGCACGACCCTTCCCCCGACCCCCTGCTCCCGCACGAAACTTGGCGGGTGCGCGCCGCCCCTCGGGGGGTGCCGGCCGGCCGGCCGCCCAGCAGGTAAAGGGCTGGAGGGCAGCGAGGGACGCGCTGGGAGGGGGAGGCGGAGGCGGCTGCCCCGGGGGAGCCGCATCGCGGGGAGGCCGGGCTGGGGTGGGTGAGGGCTCGCCGGCTCCTTGGTGGCGGAGGCCGGTGGGAGGAGGAGGAGGAGAGCAAACTTCCTTTTCCTGGGGACGCCGGCGAGCCCCCCCCCCCCCCTTCGCCGTGCCGTGCCCGCCGGGAGCGTCCACCGCACCTCCCGGCGGCAGGAGGGCAGCCCCCGTGGCCGGACGGGGAGCGGGCGGCGGCTGGTGGCCGCGGGGCTCGGGGAGCGGCTCTTTACCCCAGTGCGGAGCTTCCGCGCCGCGTTTTGTTTGCTCACCCGCTTCGTGCCTCTTTCCAGCGGCGCCGGGAGCCGGGCTTTCCCGTCTTGCGCCGGGGGTGGGTAGACCTGGCGCGCCAAGCGTTGCTGGTGCTGCCCCAGCTCCCCGCGCCCGTGTCTCCCCGTCCCCCCGGCTCAGTGTCGGCGGGAGGGCAGTTTGCCGACCGCCACCCCGGGGTGCTGCCGCCTTCCTGCTCGACCGGCGTGCGGGTGTGCGCGGGAGCCGTGCCCGTCAGCCCCCCAGCAGCCCCGAGAGGGTGGTGAGGACCGGGTGTCTCCTGCCTGCGCTCCCCGCCGGGGCGAGCCGCGCACGCACGGGTCTCTCATTGTATAACTGTGGTACTGCAAGCTGGGGCTGAAACTGTGGCATCTTTATGCGAGCAGTTTGCAGTTAATTGGTTTGGCAGATGAACTCCGGCAAAATCCTCTTGCCCGCTTCTGCTGCTTAAGTGCCAGCGCGCTCCCCTCCTCCTCTTCCCCTTTTCCCCCCTGCTTCCCTTTGAAGCGTCGCATAACTCTGTATTGCCAGCAGTATGGAAAGTGCTGATTCAGCAGCCCGGAGCCCCACTCCATCTGAAGTGGTGGTCTGCCTGAAATGTTCCCATTTGTTGAAATGGGAACATGTGTTGCTGGTATGTCAAAGCAGCATTGATCAGGTTTTCTGAAACAGCCCTGAAGAATGTGGTTTGCCTTTCCCTTTACTAAAGAAGAATGAATTAGGGGTTGTGTGGAAGTGAGAGGGGGATCGAAGGGATGTGGGTAGCTACCACCTTAAGTTGTACTGCTGAGGGACAGCTGAAATTGTGCTGCCTCATAGAGGTGCTGAGCAATTGCTTGTTTTAACAGAGATTTTATAGGACATGTAGCAGTGATGCGTTAACACTCCCAACTCAAGCTATTCCTGTGTCTAGAGACTAGTTGTACTTAAAGCTCTTGAAAAGGTGCAGAGAAGGGCAACAAGGCTAATCCTAGGATTAAAAGGAGCGAGTTATGAGGACAGGTTAAAAAACCCACCACAAACACATGGAGATTAGAAAACCTGCACAGGAAAAAAAAAGGAAGAATGCTTGAAACTTTAAATAGCAGCTCTGGCCATGCTTTGTGATCATTCTGGGGTTCGGGAAGGGTGCAGGGGTCAGCAGGATGCTCTCCCCATGCAGTGTTAGCCTTCCTGGAGGGCTTACCTCACTGTGCGGTAGGAGAGGGAGAGCTGTGCCAGAGCTCTGGGCATCTGTGTACAGTTATGATAGTATCGAGGCTGCTTGGGTTTTCTTTCTCCAAATCCAAACTCTTTAAAATTCAGCACAATGTAGAGCAAACAGCGAAGCGTGGAGAGCACTGTTTGGTAGCCTTACTGCAAGCGGTAAGCTGACAGAGCAGCAGACCCTGACGCTTGCCTCCAGTGATCATTTTACTGTGTTATACTCTGATTTATTTTCTTCACTTGGACTTTATTTGTTCTTTAAGTAGGTCTTGTTTGCCCTGGCCACATATTAAAGATCTTGTGGTACTTCCATGGTTTTCCTTGGTTTTGTTAATCAAAATATCCCCTCCCTGACCACTGTGTGAGTTGGCTTTCATCCTCAGATACAGCCACACCTGGATTTCAGTAGCATGTTCCAGTGGGTTTTTTTTTTTCTATTGGGTAGTCCAAAAGCACTGCCCAAATGTGAAATGGATCTCTGCGTTTCAGTTCTGCTTAAAGCATGTACTGTGCGCTCCGTGAATAAAGCAAATATTTGCAGCCGTGTATCTTGTGAGCGCTTAAACGGCTCCAGCAGGAATTATCACAAAGGTTTTTATAGGAATCTTTGGTTACGTTCTCGGCTGCGCTTGGGGTGTAAATGGGCAAAAAGTATCTGGATCTCTCTGTCGAAGGGATCCTTCCAAGGCAGGGAGTTCCCAGCTGGCAGAGGAAAAGCATAGCTGGGTCATGCGCCGCTTCTGCCAGCACCAGGAGAGTGGTGCACTGGGAGTTTGTTTTCTGACAGCACCGAACTAGCAGATGTCCCCCTGGACTGTGCAGTCCAGGCAGCTTCCCCGGGCGTGCGTGGCAGTGGCAGCAGGCTGGCTGGGGGGGTCCTGGGTGGTGTTGCACCGGGTGGAACTGTGCTGTTGCTCCTCTCCTCCCTTCTGCCGTCCCCCTCTATGTGCTGCAGTGGAGGCTTGCGGTGATGGGGCTGAAGGAAGCCAAGTTTCTAGGTAAAACTTTGGCTTAGACCAGCTGCGCACTGTCTTGGGAAGTGTGTGTGCTGGGGATGTGCGCTTAGGTGGTTTGTCAGACACCTGGGAGCTGGGGGGACAGGAAGAGACAAATGGCTGCCTTTTGATGACTGTCTTTAGGATGTACTGAAGTATTTGTCTGTGGGAGCATGTCACTGTTTGTAGCAAACACTTGTGCAGAAATCTTACCAGCTCCTGCTGGGCTTTTTACTCTAAACCTCTGTGTGAACTTCACTAGTGGGGCCAAGGGAAAAGTTTTTCTTCATTTTAAGCCAGCATTTCTGTCCAAACTAAGCCTAAGGAAGCCTACTCTTCTTTGGATCTTTCTCAACTGTAAGGATATTGGTGCCAGTTCACAGTGCAATGTTCCTTATGCATGCCCCACCTGGCCCAGTGTTTTCACAAACGAGGATGATAGCTCTTGAGACCTCTGCCTCTGTCAGGCTTGCATGGAACTTGCCAACTGGCTTGGCTACAGTGTGATTGCATAAGCATCCTTGTGTAGGAAAGCAGGCTAAGAAGTTAGGATTGTTTTTCTTGGAAGCTGGACCTGCTCCTGGGCATGTCCAAAATATACCGGTTGTGACTGTTCACCTAGGGAAATCTAGGAATAGAGGTCCTTCTCCTAAAAGGTGAAACTCCACAGTCTTGTTAGGAATTATGAGGAATGAGGCTGCTGAGGGATTCTTTTACAAGCACTGAACTTTATTTACAGGTTTGCTATTGCACTGCCTGCTGGTCAGGAGAGCACTTTGCAGCCTAAGCTTGGATGTGGCAAAGGAGTCTTGTTTCCCATCAGTTTTTCTCCCAAACTGGTGGTTGTTATGAAACATACTGTCAAGTAAACAGATGTCACCTCATTGACTTTTCTTTCTTTTTACTTGTTGAGCTGTGCACTTCTGAACTAGTCCCTTGCCAGGTCTTTCCTATTCTCATGCCATCTGTTGAATTGGATGATCTTTTGGGACAGCAGTTCTCCCACTAGCTCAATATGTCTCCTCTTGTGTTGTGGATGCAAGAGGGCTATCCAAGGAAGCCAGATTCCACTATGAGTGCAGCATAAAAGAAAAGCGTTGATCAGTATGGGGCATCCTGTCTACAAACGAACTGCTAATATCTTCAGTGATGAAACAACCAGAATAGCCTCCTTTTGTAAGATCTGGTTGGATGTATTCTGCATTCACTTTGCTGGCACGCTTTATTCCCCTGGGTACTGTCTCTTCAGCAGATACCTGATGGGAGAGACAGACAGACAGGTGCTACATTTTTTCATACATTCATCTGAAAGGAGTGGTGTTTATGGCAGCTTTTGGACTTATAATGTGCATAGGAGTACTGAAGAGTGAAGGATTCATGAAGTGAGTTGCCACCAGAGCCAAGTTATCCTGAAACTCTTAGATCTTCCCGTTAACACTGGTGAGCATTCATTGCCTGAACATTGATGTCCCCCCTTGCTTTCCTAGGGTCTTCAAGTTGCAGATGTATCAGTTTGTTCAGATTATTGGGACTGAAGACATTGCAGGTTCAAGCCCTGCTTTAGGGTAGTGCTCTTGTGAACAGTTCTGTCTTTCCTGGCCTCTGTAACAGAAAATGATCAGTGATTTCTGTTTAATGGAGAGGAGCCATTGCTGCCAATGAACTTGAAAACGTGTTGGAAAACACTCATGAAAGCATGAGGTTTTGACACAGTGAGTCACTTTCTGTTAGGAGAAGGCAGCAGTGGCTATGTGGCTGCTTGGGTTTTTCCAGTCCAATGGCCCACAGTGGTAAGGACCAGAGACTTGGGTGTGGGTTGAACAGAGGTATAGACAGGGTGAATCACATGGGTTCTTCAAAACCCAATGCTAATGCTGATTTACAAGCCCAGAGAGCTTTTAATAAAACCTGCTAATTGCATCCCAGTTAGTTAACCCAGGAGGAGATGCAGACTTACTGCCCCTGAATGGCTACAGCAAAAGCTGGCTATCACAGAGATGGGCTGTTCTCACTGGATGATCCTTTTAACAGGGAAGGAGACCTCCTCCAGCAGCGTGGATAATACAGCATGGGGCTAATACTGTAAATTAGTGAGAGGGACCTTTTCCTTACTTTCAGAAACCTTTGATAAGTCATTTTGGTAAGTTATTATATCTTTGATATCAAATGATAACTTTGGAGAGAGGAAAATGTGTAGTTCTCTGATGTATGTTTTGAAAATTACAATTTATATCAAGTTTGTAGATTGCTAGACTAGATCTGGCATAATCTAGGCACATGGCATCAAAGTCTACCTCACTGATACTGGGGGAGGCAAAATGTGTCTTTTAGAGCTCTTTGCAGCTTTAAAGACTGCTAGCTTTGAGATTATTCTGGTTCAGGTATGGGGATTTTTGCTAGGCTTGTTTGCTAGAATAGTTTGACGACTTCTTGGAGAAAGGATCAGCAGTGAGACATCTCTGTTACCATCTAGAAACAGACTCTGCTTATTTGTCCCCAAAGTGTGAATCAAGGAGAAGGTGAGGGGAATTGCACGTCTAAATTACACTGCACAGTGTATTTCTGGAAAGGGCTTTGGGCCTTTGGTGGTAGTTGTGGTTCTTGGGTGCAAAGGTGATGAGTGCCCTACATGAGCTTGCTAGGAGCACCAGGACCGTCTCTTCTTGCAGACAGATACTGTAGAGTATCTGAGAAAGTAACACAGTGTCCTTTTTCTGTTGTATTCTTTTGTTGGACTCCAGGGGAAGACCACAAGAGGTTTTCCCATTATCTTACCCCCCTGCTGCGAAGCTGTCATCCTTAGGCCAACAACAACAAGTTGAACAGCTATGTTGATCTTAATGCCCAACAGTTGCATTAATGATTACAGTATTAACTATCAGTTGTGTTGCTCCAGCAGTACTATTCAAACAATGTATTTCTTAGTGAGTCTGTTTCAGCTTTTTTGGAGGCCAAACCCAAGGAACATGGGCAAATTCCAAAAGCAGTTTTACACAGGCAGATCATGATGAATGGGGTAATTGTAAACACATGTTTGGTTAAACCACTAGTAAACCAGCCTCTGATTCTTACCAGCCTCCATCAATGCCAGCTTCTACTAGTTCGCAACAGGACAAAAATAGGAAATGACTTTCCTGGCAGGCAACCCATAGAGGAAATGCCATGCCATCCTGTTGGAATAAGCCTATAGCCCAGTGGGAAGGAACTCGCCTGCAGAGCAGCAGTGGGGATGTCTGCATTTGTTCACAAAAAAGCCTTCAGAGTGTGGTCCTTGCATTCCCTTCACGCTTACTGCTGCAGAATTTGTGTCAACAGAAATCTGAGAAACTGACTGGCTGCTGTGATGCTGAGCCTGTGGTTGCTGGAGGCTGCAGAGGAGTAAGGGTGGATAATGCTCCATGAGACCAGTATCATTCTTCCATTATGCATCCCTGGTGAGAAAAATCAATAAGCAGGGAGGATCTTTACGTCCATAAACTCTTCATGGTGGAGATTAGCGCTTGATGAACACTTGGAAACTTGTTTCAGTGCCTGGGATCTAAATTCTGCTTTTCTGGTGACTTGATCAAGTGGCTGCATCTCTGCCCTGACTCATGTTGTTGGTTTGTAGCACAGCCTAGGCTTTCAGAAGTTGTTTTTTCCTTTTTTTTTTTTTTTTCTTTTAGTTTTATTTCTAGGTCATCTTCAAGTGCTAATTTTGGTTTTGAAACCATAGGGAAGGGAATCCTTGAAATGTCACCCAAATCTCACTCACTGCAGATGCTCCTGTTACAGAACAATTTGACCCCGAAACATATTCTTGGTCAGGAAGGTGCAACCAGACTGTGTGTCTGTGCATGCTTCATATGTTTGTAGAGTGCTTCAGATGTCAAAACTAACTGGCAGCAAAGATTTGGATGCTTTTTGAAAGGACAAACTGTTAGAAAACTTTACCAGGTCTTGATTTTAACGGAGGATGGTAGGACAAGATAGATAGGTATATTAGAATGGATTAGAGCAGATGTTTTAAGAAGTGTGGGGGCTTTTTGTTACTGGGTTTTTTTTTTTTTTGTTTGCTTTATCTTTTTTCCCCCCCTTGCTGCCTCCCCTCACCCTTCCTTTTTTCTTTCTTTTCCATGATGTTCATCTACTAGGTACAGATTAAGATAGGAGAATGTTCCCTCTCCATAAACAGGAGTTGGGAGAGGGGGTGAGAAGGACTGGGGGAAGGTAAAATCTGTAGGTTGGTCTTGCTTAGTGTACTGTTAAAGCTCTGAGAATCCTTGGAAAGGAATGAGGAGCTTTTATTATACCAGAGCACAAGTGTGGAATTAAACTTCAAGGAGCTGGAAAAGCTAAAAATTCAGAAGCTTGTGATATTTTTGTGTTGTGCCAAAGCCTTTCTTAAAAGGCTTGCTTTCCCTTCTGGCTCAAATGTATTCAAGTCCATTTAGGAGAATGTTAAGGGAGAAATATGTATTGCAAGGCTATTGATTCTTCCTGAATTAATGTCTTGTGGGTCATCATTCTTCATTCTAATAGCTGCTCGTGCTGACATCACCCAAGATGTCAGGGGATTATGTCAGAATTCAAGCCTTGATACTTTGCAGAACAATGGCTCAAGTGCTGGCAGATGCTTTCTCGGTGGGTCAGGTTGCTTTTGTTTTTCCTGTCCAGCTCTAACTGTGATGTTCCAGTTACTGTACACGGTCACAGCAAGGAATGCAGTAAACAATTTCCGAGAGAATTATATCTGTGCAGCACAATTGTGAGGACAAAGTACTACTTGCCACTAGCTCTTTGCTGATGGCAAATCTGCCTCTAGCATTCCATCGCCTAGACAGAATACATGCATTTTTAAGACTTTATAAAAAAGCTCACCAGCTTTAACCGTAAGCTTTGTGTTGTGCTAAAAGATTTCATTCCAGGAATCCTGAAGTCCAAAAAGTTGAGGCTAAAATTGTTTGGGTTTTGTGGTAGATTTTTTTTTTTTTTCTTTTTCTGGGGATGGTTGGTTGGTTGGTTGGGTTTTCCTCCCGGGCTGCTGGGCACCTAACTTCACTTTCTGTTTTTAAGTGAAGGTTCTTAATGAAAGCCCTTGTGGTGGTTTAACCCAGCAGGCAGCTGAACACCACACAGCCGTTTGCCCCAGTGGGATGGGGGAGAGAATGGGAAAAAGGTAAAACTTGTGGGTTGAGATAAAGACAGTTTAATAGGACAGGAAAGGAAGGAATAATAATGTGGTACAGTGGAGGGTGTCTGTGGCGAGGGGTTGGAACTAAATGATCTTTAAGGTCCCTTCCATCCCAAACTGTTCTGTGATTCTATGGTAAAAGAATATAGAAAAGAAGTGATGCACAATGTGCTTGCGCACCACCCGCTGGCAGATGCGCAGTCACTCCCTGAGCCAGTGGGATGTCACCCCCTGGCCAACCAGTCCCACCCCAGTTTTGTTGTTCAGGATGACATCAAATGGTTTGGAATATTCCTCTGGTCAGTTGGGGTTGGCTGTCCTGGATGTGTCCCCTCCCAGCTTCTCGTGCACCCCAGCCTCCCTGCTGGCAGGGCAGTATGAGAAGCTGAAAAGTCCTTGATCAGGGTAAGCCCTGCTCAGCAACAACTAAAACATCAGTGTGTTATCAACATTACCCTCAGACTGAAGCCAAAACACAGCACTGCACCAGCCACTAGGAAGAAAGAAAACTCTATCCCAGCTGAAACCAGGACAGCCGTGTAAGGGGAAAGCAATCAAAATAGGCGCTATTATTATGCTCTAGAAACGATCCAAATGGAATGTCAGAGAGCATACATGGTATTTATGAACTGATAGCTTTTGCTATTCTTTACTGGTAGGTTGTTAGAACATTACCCATAATCATTACATTTAACATCTGAAACGTTTCTGAAGAGACATTGCTGGTTTGGAATTTTTTTCCCGGTAAGGCTTCAGGAGAACTGAGCATGGAGGCTATGAGATGAGCTGTAGGAGTGCAGAGAAAATGCTATTTGGGTTGCTGGCATCTCTGATGTGTGCTCAGGCTTGTTTTGCATTTGGCATGCATTTTTTGTTATAGAGCTGATGTTAAGAAGGTCAGGAAAAATCTCTGTGGAGTTCCTTGCTAGCAAAGTTGGATTACGCTGTGAGCACATGGAAAGTCAGAGGAGTACTGGAAAGAATGTTGCAGGTGATGCTGTGCATGACAGTATGAGTTTAGATGTGTGATGACACTTGCGACACCTGGTTGAGTTGTTTGGTAATCTCCCTCCCCAGTGTCCTTTGAGAAACATTACTGCTGATACAGCTTTTAGTAGGAGAATGGCATTGCAAGATGTCTTGCTAGCCTTAGCTAATTCTGGTAAATGTATAATTTGTCCTGGTTTACTTGCAAATGGTTCAACTCTTTTTCCCAGGAGCAGAAGTTCTCATAGGTGTTTAGAAAATGGACAGATTTGGAAAGTGAGGTGAATAGAGGAGTCCTGTGCTATAACAGCCTGACTTTTAGTTTTGCTTGTATTCATCTCAGAGAACTTCTTGGGCCCTTCATGTCCAACAGTCCAACTCTTCCTTACAGGGTTTGTTCCCCAGGGGAGTTTAATTTAAAATTCACATGAGCTAAGGTGACATTTTCTGTAGGTGATGTGAAGTATCCTGTCAGGGCAATTTGGTAGCACTTGGTAGAGTTTAAGGGAGACAGCCAGTATGCAGCCATCAGTGATACAAGTCATTTTTTTCCTTCTATAGAGTTCTGAAATACAAATTTCTGTTCTGAAAGATCTGGAATATGAAGAGGCAAAGAAGCTTTTTCCCTGCAAAAAAGGCAGGTCTTCGTTTATCAAAAGATGTGGGCCAAGCTAAGAGCTCACTGCTACCAGAAGGCGATGTCAAGTTTGTCAGAGTGTTCGGGTCTCTTGAGTTGGATGAACTACACGTGTTCATGGCTGACTCTTGAAAACTGTCCTATGTATGTTTTTTTTTCTGGGATTGGTTTGTCATGTGTTAGAGGATGGGATTAGCTCTTGGAAACATGTGGTGGGGTGGCTTCCAGGGGAAGGTGGGGTGCCCTTCCAGGGAAACCAAGAGGAAGAAATGGGAGAGTGAAGAATGGGTCCCCTCTTCTTTCAGTGGCAGCAAACTTCTAGGCCAGCTTGACCAGAGGAGCCTACTGTATTTTCTGAAGAGCCAGCGTAGGGTTTTTCTCTGTGAATTCTAACAGCATAATGGAGCTACACAAACAAGCTAGAGACTAGACCTGGCTTTGTAGCTGCAAGGTTTACCTGTTGAAGGGAGTTTTCTGCAACGGGGTGGGGAGTAGGGGTGTAGGCTTAGGGAAAAGATCTTGTGTTAACCTTGTATGTGATCTATATGCTGTCTTGAAATGTGTATCTGAGTAACAATGTCTTTCTTTATGTCTGTCTTTTTTTTCTTAAAGGAAATGGACATGCGTTGTTGGGTTGTTTTCTTCAGATGAATATGAAATGTGTCAGTGCTAGGTGGGGTTTTTTATTGCGCAACTCAGCTGTAACAAAAATGTTAGTATTGCTTTTGTACATTTAAAGAAGATAAAAATAGCACCTTCACAGTTTCAGAAGATTATGTAAGGTATGTGTAGCTGTATCTTATACTATCACCATAAACCAGAGCAAATGAGGAAGTAACTGGTATTAAATCCATCATTATTCCTGTTATGAGAAATATCAAGCGTAATAGCTATTCATACATACAAGAGTGCTATGAGGAATACTGGAGATGTGGTTGACTTGCACTGAAATGCTGTGGTAAAACATACTTGTCTCAGGCCAGTTACTGGCTGAAATGTTCTGTCCTGGAATGTTCCCAGTTCCAGAGCTGCCTGTGAGCTGGTTCAGCTGCTCCATTCTAACCAAGCTGTGTTTCTGTAGCTGAAGTCAAATAAAGGCATTGGAGGTGACTGATCTTGTGCCTGATAGGGCTTTGTGGTTGTAGGGCAGATCTCACCTACAAATTCCTGTGACTCTTGAAGGGCTGCCTTGGATAGAGCTGCAAATTTTGCAGCTTTGCTAAACCTTGTATGATTTAGCCTGAAGAAACCCAAAATAACTGAACAACAACCAAAACCAAAACCCTCTTTCCTGCAAATTGGAACCCAATGTAAGATCTTTGGTGATTTCAGTTAGTCTTGCTTGTGGTAAATCATGGAATGTGGAATGTAAATGTGGAATCATTTTGGGGGCAAGGTGACATGTCACAGCTTTCCTTCGTTTTGTCAAACAAGGCTTGGGAAGACGTGTTCTTGGGTTTGGGTTCTTGGGTTCTGGATTGTACAGCGGTGACTGGTGTTTCTCTTCGGAAACATTTCTGGTTGCTTTTTTCTATAATTCTGACAAAAATGGTTGAGCTAATTGACTAGCTCAGTCTCTCTGGCTGGGTACTAACTCCATTATATGGGAATTTTTGGATGGGCTGAGGAGCAGATCTTTTCTGAACTGTCATTAAAGGGATCTGCCTCTGTCTAAAAACAGTTACTGTCTTTTTGCAAAGTCATTTGGAGAACAACAAAACACATGAAACGTTCTCCCCATACCCTGTGTTTTACTCTGAGCACGCTATACCAGCTGGTGAAGAAAGTTCAGGTTTTATAATAAATGCTAGTCAAAATACTTCAGTTGTTTTGCATGGCTGTGTTATGGTTTGGTGCTATGGAGGTGAAGGAATTAATGAATGAGAAGTAATTTTATGGGTACTCTAACATGGTTTCATAGAAATACCAAGTTTCTTCTTCTCTGTATACCTGGTCAACTTGTATGCCGAACTTCAACCATGTTGTATCCGTTCTGACTTGGGCAGTGATTCATCCAGCCAGAGAAGCATCCATGGGACTACTTATTTTTGTCTTATTTAACGTTTTTTGAAGTGTGTGTGGACTGAAGCTTTCTTCCTGCGCATAACCGTGTCTTGTCTAAAGTCAGTGTTTGAGGATGATCTACGTTTAAGCTGCGTGGTCAGAGTGAATTTTTGCCTAAACCTATGGTTGAGCTATAAATCACTGCACTGTGTGGGCAATGATGCTTTTGTCCAGTAGCCGGGCTTAATTCACCACTTCCTGCCAATATGCTCTAATTCTGCAATTGTAACTGTGTGAAGCCAAGCAAGGGTGTGCTTTATGTGAGGAGCTTGCAAACTCTTCTAAATCCTGTCTTGCTGTGTGAAAAGACTAGAGGTTCCCAAAGCGGCTTTCTCTTCTCCCTGTCCTGTGGCCAAGCCCACCTTCCTACAACTTGCTCATCAGCAGTATCACTTTCTGCTCCCAGCAGCCCTGTGCCCATGCTGTCTCCCATCCTAGCAACTCAAATACCCTGTTTCGCTCTCGGGAGTGGGCGAGGTGCATACACTTCAGGGTTGTGACAAAGGCCGGAAGTCCCCAGTGGTGACTGTATAGAGGGAGTTGGAGTTTGTGATGAGCACCAGTGCTACACAGTGGAAGAGGAAGCATCTTGACAAGGTATGCCACAAGGGAGGATGGTGCAGTAAGACCAGTTTGCCATGTGTGCTTTGCACTGTCTTGATGTGCTCTACTGACAGTGTGAGTTAAAGCGAGTCTTCATGATAGGGACTGTGTCTATGGCACAGTTTCTGGAATGTCTTATGGATGTTGAAGACTTGCTTATGAAGGATCTTTGAGAGTTGATGTAGTTCAGTGATATGCTGGTGTTTGGTATAGATTCTGCAGTTGATCCATAGATTATGCTGACTGTTTCTAGCATAGGAAGATGAGGGGAAAGGTGAAAGGAAGAATGTGTTGTATCTCATGGTCAGGGTGACAAGTATGCTGTAGGTCAGGATTAGTAGTTCATTAACATGATTTCAGAAACATATTTGTGTACTCTCTATTTAGCTATTTTATACAGGCCCTTTATGGTGCCTGAGAGAGGTTATCTCCCCCACAGTTGAACGTGTACCGCAGTCAACACTTCATTGCTACCCTTGGAACCTTGCTATGAAGCTTTTCAGCAACGTGATGTATGCAGGTCTAGTTTGTGTCAGAGCGTGCAGTGGGAGCCATAGTCCCAGGCAGGGCTGGGGGACCATTGGGCTTGGTGATAGCGTGGAAGCTTTGTGGGTCTGTGGTCATGTGCTGAACTGAGGAGCTTGGAGGAGAGAGCCTCAGGTTATGTCTTTCTGTGGTCTTCTGGGATCCTTTTTAAAGTACTGCTGTAACGGGATAACTTGTGCTGCCTGACACCCTAGGTCAAATGAGGTCCCCGGAAAACCAATGAACTGAAGGAATAGTCATTAAAAGTGACTTTCACGTTAGATGCTGCCTCTGAAATCCATTAGCAGTTTAAAATTAACCAGATACTCCAGGTAGCTTAAATGAATCTTAATGACTTTCTGCCACTTTTATTAGAGGAGTCTTTTTACAACCTTGTTGCTTTAGTGCAGCCTCGATTGCAAAATGTTTTGGTTTTTAATCAGTGAAGATGATTCTGCAGCATGGCTGGAATCTCCCTAAAGAGTGTCTGATCAATGAAGAAATAACGGGAGTTGTGTATACCAAAGCAGAGCAGCTTAAAGCAGCTATATCCTAAAACTGACTTAACCTATAAAACTTTGAATTACAACATCATCTTCTGCAAAGGTGCACTGCAAAGTCTCCCAGCCCTTCTGCATCATGTAAGAAAGAACTGAGCCATCCCATTGTTAGGGAGGAAAAACTGAGTACAGACTAAAGACCTAAAATTTAACCAAGAATGTAAATTTAGCCTGAATTTGGGGTTTAGATGAACACCAGCTAATTTTTTTTTTGTTAGACTTGCTGTAAAAGAAAGATGAGAAACCATTCCAATCTGGTTCCGAGGATTTGATTGACACTTTCTAAATGACCACACTGCTTATATGGGTGTTTTGCAGCAGTGGGAGGGGAGGGAAGAGGGAAAGCTACTTTAAATGAGAGAGGATGGGAGACAAATGCAGAAAACCTAGACGCGAAGGCACAAAGAAGGGCAGTATTGACAAGGTTCTCAACTTTTAATTAACTTGCCTTTTTGTTCCTCTCCCAATGCACCTGCTTCTCATCAGTGAGAGGAGAAGGAATCAAACTGATTTCTGTAGTCATGTAGGTATTTCTAGTGTGATGGACAGAAAAGGCAAAGCAGGCTGTCTCCTCCTCATCCCTCAGGTGAAGATGATGTGATGGCTTGGGGAGTGTCTTAGCTCAGAGCATGGCTGGATTATGACTCTGAAAATGATTACTGATAGGATTATCTTCTTTCCTGGAGCTGCTGGTGGGCATCTGGGCACATTGGGCATTTCTGCCCCTCTAATTTGCTCTTGTGAGACACCACCTGTAGTACTGCATTCAGCTCTGGGGTCCTCAGCGCAGGAAGGACATGGACCTGTTGAAGAGGGTCCAGAGAAAGACCACAAAAGTGATTAGAGGGCTGGAGCACCTCGCCTGTGAGGAAAGGGCGAGAGAGCTGGGCTTGCTCAGCCTGAAGAAGAGGAGGCTCTGGGGAGACCTTAGAGCAGCTTCCAGTACCTAAAAGCTGCCTGCAAGAAATGTGGAGAGCAGCTTTTTACAAGGACATGTAGAGAGAAGACAAAGGGGAATGGCTTTAATCTGAAAGAGGGTAGATATAGATTAGATAATAGGAAGTAATTCTTCCCTGTGAGGGGGTGAGGCACTGGCACAGGCTGCCCAGAGAAGCTGTGACTGCCCCATCCCTGACAGTGTTCAAGGCCAGGATGGATGGGGCTTTGAGCAACCTGGTGTAGTGGAAGGTGTCCCTGCCTGTGGCAGGCGTGTTGGAACTGGATGAGCTTTAAAGTCCCTTCTAAACCAGACTGTTCTGTGATTCTGTTCGCTTGGGAAATGGCTGCTGTTTCTGGGGGCCCTGTTTTGCCTGTGTGATGGCTCCATTGCTCTGTATTTGCTTCCACATCCCAGCTGATGGAAATTAAATTCTTGGAGATGATGACTGCTTCTTCAAAGGTAGAGGAAGTGCTAAGAAGAAGAAAAAAAGTGAGAGAATGAGTGTTTATACCTCATTGCATAGTAAACATCCCACTTGTGATACAGGTAGCTAAGTTATGTCTGACACTTGGCCTGGCTTCAGCCCTGCTCTAAACCACAAGTGTCACTTTTGAGTAGATGTTTATTTGCCATGTCCTGTGGTCTGTCGCTGTTCGGAAAGCCAGGGATTCCAGGGTTTACCACATGGTGAGGTTCCTGAGCAGAAGTGCTTCTGCTCTGAACATGAACGGTGGCATGCCTGAGCTGCATGAAATGACAATGCCCGACCAACTACCTTGGCTTAAAATGTCTACATCTACTGATTTTATTAAAGATAAAAAATTCCCTTATTTTTAATTCCTCAGCCCTGTTGCTCTGTAAGAATGAGTGGTGCTTTGCCTTTGTGGACTATCAGCTTTGCTCTCCAAGATCCCAGTATCTGCCGTTGTAAAGATGCAAAGCAGGGAGTAGACAGTCATTCCTGATACGGAGGGAAGGGCACTGGTGCTAATCCCTTAAATCCACAGCGGGCCCCTCCCATGCATAGAAACCTGATCTTAACTCTTAGATCCTCCTTGCTGTTGCTGTGATATGTATATATAATTCCCACCTCTTAAAACAAGAGGGCATTAGATCTAGTCAGATTTAAGGAAAACTGCATGAACCAGCCTCATAAATATTTATCCTTATTACTCTGGGATACTCAAGATGGTGAATGACTGTCATCTTGACAGTGTATGATACAAAGCAAATGCAGTTTCAAAGCCTCCCTTAAGCCTCTGTGGCGTGCTTAAGTATCTTCCAGTTGCATGGTTAAAGGCTAAAGTAACTCTTCTGCCTGGGAGTAGAGGGGTTTGGGAGATTTGTGCATCCCCAGCTACCTCCATTGATGCAAGTGATGAAGACCAAACTGTGGTGTGTGGGGAAACTGGAGAGAGAAAATGGGCTGAATAAGACGGTAATGATTGCAGTTGGGTCTAATCAGAGTTCTTTTCCTGTAAATGCTTCCAGAGGTTTTACATAGTGAGAACAAATGGCAATGCAGTTTGGAATATGCTGGTGGGTACAGCTCAATGCTCACAATCCATAAGCAAAAAAAAAAAAACCCAAAAAGCTAACAATTGAAGGGCTCAAGGTTTGTTTTTTCGGGTGTTCTCTCCTCAGAACTCCAGAGATGCTCACTATTCGGTAAACGTTGATGCCAAGTGTGCAGAATGATAGGGTTACACATTACACTACTGACTTAATTGTGCTCAGGTAACTACAGAATCACAGAATCCCAAGGGTTGGAAGGGACCTAAAAAGATCATCTAGTCCAACCCCCCAACTACGGATTGATGATTCTCTTCCATGCTTTTCTGGAAGAAATTTCTTTACTCCTTGTAGTTTTCAAGAACCTGACAGCCAGTGAAACCTTGAGATTTTGATCATAACTTGTAGATTGTGGCAAAGTATGAAAAACCCATTCAAGACATTAAAGTGGTGTTTCTGCTGTTCATCCTCCAGGGTGAGACTGGAGAGCAGAATTCCTAGTGCTGCTGTGCATGGGGTGCCTCTCGGTTGTCAGGTTATGGTCTGCTTGTAGTGTTAGGACATAGTTGGATCAGAGGCAAGTACATGGGGTAGACTTTTAAAAAAGATACTCTGCCTTGTAAGGTTTGTAGTGGGTTGGGGTTTTTTGTTTGTTTTGTTTTTTGAGGGGGGGGGGGTGTGTATATTTTTATTTTAAGACATTTTGTTTCTGAAGGTTGCTGTTGGCATGCAGCTCATTGGTGTTCTCGCTTTGGGTAATGTCCTTGTTAGAAAGAGAAGAGACAGCACATCTGTGTTAGGCTTATTTTTTTGTGTAGCACAGGCCTAGATCTGGAGAGGAGAGTTTGGAGAGGTCAGCTAGTCAATGGAAAGCTGAAGCATGGCTGTGTTTTTGATGGCAGTTTGGTGACAGTGATGGGGAGACTCTGCATAATCCTCAAACAGTCTTGTCTGTTGACTCACTGGTTTTTTCCTTTTAGCAATTTTGACTTGGTGTTTTTCTTTCCTCTTTCCCCGGTGCCCTCACACCGCACCCTCCCTGCCACTCCACCCGGTAATGTTTTCCTAAATCTTCCTTGTTGCTCGTTAAACCTTTCTGTTTCTTCTCCTGAAAGTTGGGGGCATGGAGAACACTCTTCCCTCTGTCTTTGGCCCAGGCTTTCATATATTTGAAAGATACCATCATGACCCTTGCTTGCTCTTCTTCTGGCTGAGCTCCAGTTCATTTTGTTTTTCCTTTTTCCCTCCCAGATGTCATGTTTTTCTAAGTCTGTGGTGTTCCTAGTGCTTTTCCTTGGATATTTTCCAGTTGATCTTCTCTGAAATTTGCTGAAGACTGAATACAGCATTGTGCTGGAAGCTTTATCAGTCACAAGTAGAAAAGAACTGTTGCTTCACGATTCTTACATATGTCTCTATACATTCTTATATGGCATTTGCCTCTTTCTCAACAAAGAATTTTCCACTTTTTAAAACTTGCTTTTAATTCAGTCTTCCAGCAAACGTCAGCTTTAAGTTTGTAGCTTCCCCAGGTTTAATGAGTATCATTTTGCTCCTTCATTATCTAGATCATTAGTGTTAGAATAGTGTGGGACCAGGGCAGATCTCTGCGGAGGTTATTCAGTATGTCAACCTATTATGTGAGTCTTTGCATTTTTCCAGCTCTTAGCAAAAATGGTGCAGTTATTCAGTCACTTTCAAATCTGCCATAAGATGACTGATTGCATTGATAATAGTATGACAAAGTTTCCTTAACTTTTCATAAGAATGTGGTTTGAATCTTTTGACATGTGTTTTTTGCTAATGTCGAGATTCAGTGTCTACTCCTGCTATGTTCCTGTGATACATTATTTTGCCGTAATGTGAAGCTCAATTGGTTTGACTGGCTTATCCATGAACAATCGGGTTTTGTTGAGTTCAGTCTTTTATGTTCAATGCTAGCAGATGGGTTTAATGGGAATCCACGTGCAAATAAGCAACAGCTATCATTCTTCAGGTTGTTCCTTCCACTCCTTTCCCCTCCCACTTCTTTAGGATATCACTGTTTGCCATTCTTCAGCCTGTTACCTTGTCAATCTGCTATGAGCTCTCAAAAATAACTGCTAATGGTTTGAAGTCTTGAGAAAAACCCAAACTGTTCAACATGTTCATAACTGAATTTCATGCAAAGCAGCTAATTTGGTAGAAAGTTGATTAACTTTTATTGATTCAGTCTGTTTTTTGGTGGTTTTGGTTTTTTTTCCCTTCTCCTCTGTCGTGTCATCACTAGTATTGGGTTTTGTTGCTTGTTTGTGTGTTTTTGTTGTTGTTGTTGTTTTGGCCTTGTTACTTGTAGCTTGAGAAGGTGATGAGTGGACTGACCTTTCCCTTAATCATTATTTTACTGCTGTGGAATTACAGAGTGAGGGTTTAATACTTTCGATGTCTCTTGCTTCACCTTCACTTATTTTGGTATTGCTATAATTGTCTTCAGGCTATTGCTTTTTTAGTGGGGTGTAGACTTTGTTTGACCTCTTTAGCTGGTGAGGGAGCAGTACTAACTGTTGCTTGCTTTTGGTCATGTATAGATAACAGCACAACTTAAATGTCTTGGGTCTGAGGATTAACTGGAAGCCAGTTGAAAACTGGAGGTGAGAGAACAGTTGCTGTCAGAAAGCTCTCTTCAAATACAGTGGCATGTTCTTTCATCCAGAATCGACCCATTGAAATCGTTCATGGGCAAATGCCAAAAGGGTTGAATCTTCACGTCGGCTAGTTTTGTCAAATTTGGGTTTGAGAGCATCATTTAGTTGGTGCTCAGCTGCAATACGGCAGCCATGTTAGGTTTTATATATGGTGTTTTTGCTGAGTCTAGAATAATCCAAAAGTGAAAACTACTGAAATATACTGAACCCAAAATGGCTAGGTAATCTCTTGATAAACTAGAGGCTTTGTTTTCTGTCACCACCAGGTCTAGAAGCTTGTTGAGTAAGGGTATATTAACAGAGTGGAGATGGTGAACAATGCTAATGCTGTTCGCAAAATGAGAAGCCTCTGAAAAGGAATGTACAATCTCAAGAACAGATTGTCTAGTGGCAATAGAGACTAACAAATTTTTGTTGGCTGGCAGCTGTCTCTCAGGTTAGGATCCTGTCTTTGAAGCTGTTTTATAGAGTTGACTTCCTTTCTGCAAAGTACATGATGAAAGGGCAGAGTAAATTCCTCTTGTTCTCCTGGTCTAACAAAAACGAATTTGCAATGAAAGCACAAGGTAAGCAGCATTAAGCTCATGGAGGCAGGTAAGTTTTGTTGGAGGAGCCCGTGGCTATTTCAGATCTTGTTCTGCTCTCTGTGCTCCAGAATTAGAACACTGCAGGACGGTTGTCACCCCTTTGATGGAAGGTGGGAAGACTAACTTGGTAACAGTCTTGCTTTCATCATCTCACTCTTCTGCAGAAGAAGCATATTGTTTGTGAGACAGAGCTTGCATAATCCTCCTTCTGTATGTGTGTAAACATATTTAACACAGGCCTTTTGTCTCTTGACTAGTTTAAATTTATCTGTAGTGTACATACAGTGTGGAAGGGGATGGAAAAGGGGTGAGTTAGCAGGAGGCATTTTTGGGGCACTGGAGGAGAGGGGAAATCAGAACTTGTATGGACCCATAGCAAGCAAAACAGAACTGAAATAATCCCTTTCTTATCTTCTATCCATGCCCTACCCTGCTAAGAGTAAACTGACTGTCTCTAGTCAGTGGTATCACAGCCCTTGCTCTTTCTTGCTGGGTTGATTCTCCTGTTGCACAGTAGCTGGTAGAGAGGCTTTAAATGCAGAATTATCTTATAAGCTTGTGCCATTTTTGGCCAGCTGTTAGTGTTTAAAGTCTTTAAAGTCACCCACTAAAGACAAGGCAGAAGAACAAAAAGCCTGGATATGTGGCGTGTGTGTTCTTGTTTAATGTCGGAATTCCTGGTATGGCCAGGGACACATGCCAGCTTTGGCAGTACAGGGCACAGTTCAGATACTTAAGTACTATACTAAAAATAACGGGACTATTTTCGACTGGGACCCAATTAGGGAGGGAATAACTTGTTGCTCTGCAATCAGTAATGTGAAGTAGCAGGCAGGCTTCAATATGCAAGTAAACTCAGCTGTTTTGCTTGCAGAGTTGCCAGTTCTGATGCTGCGTTCTCACTGTGTTCCTTAGATGCTTTTCCAGAGGTTAAAAAGAAAATAAAATCCTCCTAAGGCAGAGTTTGTGTGCTCTAGTTCAGATTTTGATATTGCAGTGTTTAATAGCATTACAGCTCCTAATCCTCCAGCAGTGGCTTGGGGAATTCCTAGAAGGCAGGGAGCTGGAGGCAGGGAGCTGCACAGTGCCTTCACCACTGTAGCAAGCAAGCTTTGCCCTGCCCTGCTGCAGGGCAATGTGGGTGAGTCTGGGCAGCCAAGGAGCAGAGTGGCTGGTTTGAAGACAGTCACTTTTCTCCTGGTTTGCTTACTGGGGATGAAGGAGAAGGGAGCATGGTGCTGCTGTTGTTTGCTTTCCTATGTCAAGCACTATGGTGAAAATAACTTGCACATTTAAGTGCCTGAAACAAAGCATTACTTTACACTTCAGTAGCTTTTCTCTGGTTTTATTTTTGGTGATGCTGCTTCCTGCCACCTTCTTACTAGATCGCTCAGATTTCACTGAAGTAAGTTAGACTGAATTTTCCAATGTGTGGGGAAGGAGCAAGCATGCTCCAGCATCTGAATCTTCTGGAGGGCTTTCAAGTGTTTGCCTGCATTTGGTCCCAATTCTGTGCTGCTCATTAGAGCAGGGTTGTGGATGAGGCAACACTTTATTGACACTTACGCAAATACTGCGTTGGACAGACTTGTGCCGGAGATGAAAGCTAAATGCACCTAAACCTTCTATTTTTATAGACGGCTTTCTAGCATGCTATTTTGAGAACATGAAAAAGCCAGAATCTTTATGGTGTTGTGACTCTCATGCTATTTTGAAAGTAGCTTTTTGTTATATTCAAAATAAGAAGCTGATAAGAAGTGTCCAAGGCTGCGGTATCTTAGCTTTTGTTACTGTATTGAGCTTATGTTGGGATTTTGGGAGGACTTCATCAGATATATGCAGGAAGCTTCATGTTCTTTAAAATCTTGTGTTTTGACTTGTTCTTGTCCTAGCCTGAAATACAGAGGAAGAGACTTCTAGATGCCCATTATGAAAACAGCACCTTTTGTATGCACCACTGAAACGTATCGCATCCTGGATGTAGTAAATTCACATGGAAATAGTGGGAGAGGCACCCTGGCGAAGGGGATCATGTTTTGTGTTGTAGAGAGCCAGCATTTAGGCGTGTGCTTGTCAACTCGCAAGCTACATGTATTGTACCTTCTGCATACTGCAGCAGCCTGTGGGACTTGCTGTTAAAAGTAAATGTTACATGGAGGATGCTTAGCAACTGTAGTTTTTAAGTCTGTGCCAAATTGTTAAAGGTGCAAATCTGTTAAATCAATGCAGTGTTTTGTGGAGGATGCAGCGTGGCAGTGCTGAGGGTCTGCTTCTAGACCTCTGTGGTATGGCTGTCCCTCCAGCTGTCTCTCACCACCCCGCTAGGTTAATGCGGAGCACCCACACTTCACGGTCAGGAATATTAGTTTTTTAAAAATAATAATGAATGATGTTAATTTGAATTGTGAGCTTAGTTCATGCAGAAGGGCTGTGTTTAATGAGCATGGCTGAGTAGCCCTCCGTCCTGCTGTCTCTGGTGGGGGACACGACCTGGAGCAGGGGGACCTGGGGCCAGCAGCTGGGAATAGCCGTGTCTTGAATGCAGAGCTTATGGCTCAGAAACCTGCCTTCTGCCACTGCCTGGGGCCTGCTGGGTGGCCTCAAAATCCTTTCTGGCTGTCCTGGTTTCTCCATTTGAAAGCGGAGTTGGTACAGGCCTCCTTTTGTAGGGAAAAAGGGCAATAACCTGCTTCAGAGTGAGCATAGTTTCGGCAGTTCCTCTCTCAATGAGCATAGCTATAGCGGATCGAACCACAGGTTAACCAAGAACACCTTGTATGTCTCTGAGCCATCAGTAGCAGTTGCTTAAGTAGAAAGCCTGCAAGTTTTCCTCTGTTTCTTGGCCCTTCTGCTTCGTTGTAAGCTGTGCTGCAGTTCTCTGGAGTGTGCATCTCCATTACTGTAGTCACTACCCACTGATAAGCTTTCTCCAGTGCTTAATCTAAATTATTATTTTAATACATTGATAGGTCAGATTGCTCCATGGACATGATTTCCGTGTTTCCTATCCACTTCAGATTTTACCTACCCCTTTCTTTAGAGGAGGAAGGGTCATTCTCTGGGCACTTCATGCATGTCCTGTGTAACTGGCTAGATGTCTGTCCTCTTCTGCCCTGGCTGTCTCCTCCACGCTGAATGAGCCAGGTCTGTTAGTTTCTGCTTTAGGAATTCCTCTTCTCTGTACTCTTTCTAATTCTATTTTACCCTTAGTGTCATAACAGCCCACAGATCTCAAGGAGTGGGTGTGCCCTGGGTTTAATGACTTGTCATGATTCTGCTTTGCTTGCGGCAGTTCCCTAATTCTCAATACTGTATTTCTTTGGGAGGTAGTGACTGCTTCCCCTGCACCCCCCACCCCCCGAAAAATGATACGTTCAAACAGGACTTCAGACTCCTGATGCTCAGTCAGCAGTACTCACAGGCAGGGTTATTTTTGGTTTTGCGCATTGGCTTGAGTTTGTTGAAATAAAATCAGCGTTGCCCTCTGGGTTGCCTGTTTGCTTATGATCATGGGATTGTTCCACTGTACTTTGTGTGAAGCTCCAGCTCTGAGTGAACACATCATACCGCCAGTGAACTTCATGTCACCTCCCTGTTTGTCACGTTCCAGTCATTGTGGATATGTTGAAAAGAATGGCCACTACAGTCATTCTTGAGACTCCTTGTATGGAAAAGATGCTTTGTGTTTTCTTACCTTTAATTCTTATCCTTCAGTTGAGTGTTAAGGGGGGAACCACTCCTGCAAACTACAGCAGTTCGGGTCTTTTTAAGGGTCTCTAGGTAGGGATAACATCCAAATGTCTTTGTCCATATGGTATCATAAACCTTGGGTAGGTTTGAGTCATAACATCTACAGAAGCTGTACTGACTCTTCCTCATGCCATCTTACTTACTATTTATGTCTATGTTATCTAGTTTTAACTGGTTCTTTTTGTAAAGAAGTTGCTTCCTGATTTTTTTCAGTTCCCTGGATTTACCTTGAACTCACTTCTGCAAACTGATCTAATTTATCATCCATCTTTCATGCTGTGTCCGAATCAATTCAGGTACAACAGGGTATATACAGCAATTAATAGCTTGGCAGTTTGATCATTTCCTTTAGAAATCTTGGCTGAATTCTTTGTGTTCTAGCAACTTAGTACAGTCTTTTAGTGGTCTTAATATGTCATCTGTCAGCAGCTGTTTAGTATATATGGTGCTTGGGAAACTTCTGCAAGTTGGCTTCCTGATTCATTTGTAATTTATTTCTTCTAATGAACAGATAACATCCTGTCTTAAGGAACTACCCATAACAAGTCCTCACCTTTTCTTCAAGAAAAGAAACCTTGGAGGCATTTGCAGCTCACATCAGTTTTGATGTGGGGAGAGAAGACTTGATTTCCAGTACTTTGCAGTAGAACTGGTGGCAGATGCCATTCTAGCCTGGTCTCTGGGTTCAGCCTGATGTCCAAGTTCACTCTGGGCATTTGTTTGAAGGTAACCATAAACATGAAATTGATATTTGCTATCCTGACTTCTGGGACTTTTGCCGTAGGTTATTGGGAGTGCCTGTTGCAGCATCAGTACATCCTGTGTTTCATTTCTGAACTTCAGCGTTGCTCCTCCACGTTGCCTGTTCTCAAGTTACTGGGACACCAAGTTAATATCTTTGAGTACACTTGGCAGAACAAAGTCAGAGGAATGTACTTAGTCTCCAAATTCTGCAGCGAAAAAATGAATGCAAAATTTCCATGCCTGAGCAAGAAGTCTCGGGCAAGCCTCCCACTAGCAAAGGAAAAGACCTGGGAAGCTCTCATGTATCTTCTGCAATGTTAATGAAATGCTGCTTTCTTGACTGGTCTGAGAACTTGTTTATGAAACCTAATATTGCCCTGTGAAACTCAACACTTTGCTGCTTAGTACTACAGCCTGAGCGATGCTCAATGAGGTGGACAGGGTGCTTTGTGTATCAGCTTCTTGCAGGCGTCGTGAAGTCTAAATACAGTGCTTCCTTAGCTGGCACTTGGGAGCTTCACCCGCTCCTGTGGAGGGGAGACAAATCTCGGTGTCACAGCACAGCCCTGTAGCAGATGCATCTTCCAAAAAAATAAATAAAACAGCTGAGTCATTAGTTGGTTCTTTTTTTTCCATGCTGCCAGCCAGTCCCAATACCCTCGTATTGCACGCAGGAGGGAGAGGGCAGACAATACTGTCTTTTATTATTCATACCCCGCAGGACACTATCTTCACAAACTACGGGTGGCGTCTGTCTGTCTCCACTTCATGGGAAAGATTAACAACAATTAAGGTCAACAATTAAGGTTGTGAAAACCTTTGAATAACTGCAACATCTGCTCTTGTACTAGAATAAATAAAATAAAGCTGGAGCTCTAATTGCCAACAGACTACTTGCTCATATCTGTTTTGTAATTGCTGGCTTGTGAAATGCCTGCTGTTAACTGGTCCCTCGCTGGCCAATGTGAATGACCAGCAGTCAGGGTGAGTAGTGGTTTGGCTAAGAGCTACGTGCTGAAACTGAGGTTAAGGGATGAGAAGTGGGAGCCCTGTACAGAACTTGGGGAGCTGTGAGCCTTGCCATGGCAGCGATAGTCTGGTGGCAGCCATGAGATGTCTTGCTCTTCACCTCAGGCAGGGCATTTGACCCCCTGAACTTCCCAGTCCATTTCAGTGTCAAATTAAACTGGCTTTCCTCAACTGCTGTTGACTCTAAGTGGTTTTACTCTTGTGCTGGGACAGAATAGGGTTGTTGAGGGGTAATTTACTGTGTGTCAACTCACTTGTTTTTCTATAAGCTCCTTAAACTTGATGGCAAGAGAGCACCTGAGCATGTTCTGAGATGGACATTTCTAGGAGTAGGCATTGAAGCAGCACTGGAAGTAACTGACTTATAATGCATGTGGGTCTTTTGCTAATATATCAGGAAAAAATGACAAAGAGAATGTCCTGAACTTCACTTTAGGAGCATTCATTCTGATATAGCCATTTTGGTATACAGGAATGTTCTCCTAGGAATAAAATAGACTATTTTAGTTAGAAGGGGCCTACTAGTCCACCTGCCTGACCACTTCAGGTCCAAATGCCTCTTAAAACTTGGCAGGCTTTGGGCATCCACCACCTCTCTAGGAAGCCTCTTCCAGTTGTTCCTTGGTAAAGGAAATGGTTTAGAGTATCTCATCTGAACTTCCCCTGACGCAGCTTTGAACCATTCCCCCACATCCTGTCATTGGATACCAGG
This sequence comes from Lathamus discolor, assembly GCF_037157495.1. Lineage (NCBI taxonomy): Eukaryota > Metazoa > Chordata > Aves > Psittaciformes > Psittacidae > Lathamus > Lathamus discolor. The sequence goes on along the minus strand of NC_088885.1, from coordinate 88,830,497 downwards.
GAAGTTTCCAGTAAGTAGGAATCACATATTTACTTCGTTTTGTCTGACTGTACAGGATGGTTTCTTAACTTTGATCACTTGCTCTTCAGGCATGTTGTACTTTTCTTCCTGAGAATGAAAACTGCAGTGGTGGGAGCCGGAGCCTGGTCTTTCTTGGCACACGGGGCCTCTACAGAGGGAGCAGTTTGTGTTCCGACTCAGTGCAGAAGTAGCGTGATTGTGCTCTTTTTTCTTGTGTTTAAAAACCTTTGTAATGAGGCATTAAACCTTGAAAGGTTTAACCTGCTAGTCAGAAGTCTGTATCAGAAGACTGTTAAGGATCTATCATCAAAGTCTGGTAAAAACCAGATATGCCTTTCTGTCTCTAAGACAACAAGAGAAATTCAGGTATGTGGTTCCTTGGTTTGCTCTATGTTTCTCCTTTCCCATCTATTGCAGTGATTTTCTACTACCCTGCATTTCTTTACTCTAGCTGCAATATCTCTTGTGGCCAGTGCTGCTATTTGCTACCATGGGAAAAATAATATCCATGTTATTCCTGCTATTTGCTTCACTGTTCTGTGTAGTCCCACTGTGACTGACCAGAGTGCTGTATTGGGCAATGTGGTGTTGCACTTCAGCAGGAGCAGAGTATGAGGGTATGCCTGTTGTTTAGGAGACAACAGTGGGAAGACTTACAACTGGGAGCTTCTCTGAGAAGCTCATGGATATCTTCCTCTGCCATGGAGAAAACAGCATTTTTTCCCTCCGCAGCAGCCTTCTCAAACCTGGTTCTTGAGAGGCATTCAGCCTCAGTGAACTTTTTCTGGTGTTTTGGAGGGAAGCTTTCTGGTTTTGTATAATGAAGATCTTCTCAGTTAAGAGACAGTCCTCATGAAAACTGTGCTAGTTATTTTAGGCTATTGACTTATATGAGTTATTGGACTAGAAAAGATGAGTAGGCAAAGATGTTGCAGAAAACAAATGAGATAGTTTCCAAGCCACAGTATAATTTACCCAAGACAAACAATGTCATAAAGAGGAGAGAGTATCAGACTTGAGCGGCAAATTCTGTGGTACTGCTGCCCATTTGAAGGAGGAGGGGAATACTACAAGCCAGGGATTGCTGAGATTTGTAAGTGTCAGAGCCTTAGGTGAAAGAACTATTTGCCCTCTTCCAGTAACAGAAAGTAGCATGGAAGCCTGTGATAAGTATTTGTGTAAAGCAGGCAATTCTGTGAAGCTTTCTCTTCATGCAGACCTGGGTTTCAATAAAACAGTACTGCTAATTAGGCTGAAATGAAAATCAAGACTTTTCTGATGCATCTGTCAAACTGATTGTATTAATAATGAGTGAATGCTTTTATAAATCAAAATACAAAGGAACAGAAAAACTCTTGAATTTTTATTTCGTCAATTAACAATAGCAATTGGAAATTTCAAATTTCTTGTATTCAGAAAGGCTTTTGCAAGAGAGCTTATCTGCTGGTTTTCTTTTGATAAATCTTTTGTTTTATTACACTGCAGTGTATTTTGGGAGGGGGGAGAACTTTTTGGAAGAGCAAAGTATGAACAAAATCTCTACCTCAAACAGTAAGGACAATCTAGGGAAGAGAACTGAGCTGGGTATTTATTTTTACATTTTGTGAGGTGGAGCATTCCCAAAGCTGAGTTCTGCCATGTTGGCTGAAGGAGCTCTCTTTTGCATTCTGTACTGCTGCTAAAGAAGCTCTTCATCTGCTTTTTGAGTTTACATATGCATATGTACATCCGTATGTATAATATATGTATATGTACACACACACACACAGAGTGAAATTAAACCCTAAAAGTTGCTGGGAGAAGCTGAAGCTTTGTCAGGATCAACTTCAGCAGTACAAAGACTAAAAGTCTGGGGATGCTGTGGGACTGTTCTGATACGATTGTCAGTCTTGTCCAGAGGTGTTGAGAGTTTGAAGTTAGTGTTGTATATTGAGGAGGGCTTCCTCTGGCTGATTTCAAGCCTCTGGTCTGTAGATACATACATCTTAGCCAATTTTTCTAAATGTACTTTGTAGTCAATGGAGAGAGCCCAGGTGTTCCAGTAGTGGGCTTAACAGCATGGTGTAAGTTGGAAGGGGCCTCTTGAGATCATCTAGTTCAAACCCCAGCTTTCTTCTGACCTCTTCTAGCTGTTCACCATGGAATCATAGAATAGTTAGGGTTGGAAAGGACCTTAAGATCGTCTAGTTCCAACCCCACTGCCACAGGCAGGGACACCTCGCACTATACCATGTCACCCAAGGATCTGTCCAGCCTGGCCTTGAACATTGCCTTACCACTTTTTTGGGGAACCCGTTCCAGTGCCTCACCACCCTTACAGTAAAGAACTTCTTCCTTACATCCAATCTAAACTTCCTCTGTTTAAGTTTGAACCCATTGGCCCTTGTCCTATCACTACAGTCCCTAATGAAGAGCCCCTCTCTGGCATCCTTGTAGCCCCCCTTCAGATACTGGAAGGCTGCTATTAGGTCCCCACGCAGCCTTCTCTTCTCCAGGCTCAACAGCCCCAACTTTCTCATCCTGTCTTCATACGGGAGGTGCTCCAGACCCCTGATCATCCTCGTGGCCCTCCTCGGGACTTGTTCCAGCAGTTCCATGTCCTTTTTATGTTGGGGACACCAGAACTGCACACACTACTCCAGGTGAGGTCTCACAAGAGCAGAGTAGAGGGGCAGGGTCACCTCCTTCGACCTGCTGGTCACGCTCCTTTTGACGCAGCCCAGGATACGGTTGGCTTTCTGGGCTGCGAGTGCACACTGAAGCCGGCTCATGTTCATTTTCTCATCGACCAGCACCCCCAAGTCCTTCTCTGCAGGGCTGCTCTGAATCTCTTCTCTGCCCAGTCTGTAGCTGTGCCTGGGATTGCTCCAACCCAGGTGGAGGACCTTGCACTTGTCATGGTTGAACTTCATGAGGTTGGCATCAGCCCACCTCACAAGTGTGTCAAGGTCCCTCTGGATGGCATCCCTTCCCTCCAGCATATCAACCGGACCACACAGCTTGGTGTCATCGGCAAACTTGCTGAGGACACTCTCAATCCCACTGTCCATGTCACTGACAAAGATGTTGAACAGGATTGGTCCCAGCTGCATGTAAAGGGTGCCTGGTTTTGTTCGCTGACTGATGTGATGGAGCAGGGGCGTACACTTCCCTGAACTCTGTACTCGTACCACATATACACCACCTGTATACCACCTGTACACAGGGTATGACTTTCTTTTTCATATCCTGTAGCAGAGTTGCGGTCAGCTCCGTACGTACGCTGTATGTCAGTTTGGTTTTGTGGGCGCTGTACTGCAAGCCTGTATAACAATGTTGTGTATGGGGATGCTTGTACTGTCTTCTCCTTCCTACTGCTGCCAGTACCAGTTGGACAACCTTGGGGGTGGGAGAATGCAGACGAGACCTGTGTGTGGGTTCCACACATGGAGTACAGGTGTTGTGGGTTAAAATACATCAGCACGTAGGGAAGGCACTTTGGCTACACCTGGAGCCTACACCCTTTGGGAACAAATGTTCCCCTTCAGCAGCTCTGTAGTCTGAAGGTTAACTAGGATGTTTCTCATTTAACGCATATCTAGTTAATCTTCAGTGCTGGTGATGTTCACTGTTTCATGCCCCTATTAAACAGTCTTATAAGGCCTGAAACAACAGATTTCCTTTATGGCACCCTGAAAGAACAGGGAAGTAGCTCTTAATGTAGGTGGCTTGGCAAAATATTCTAGTCAAGTATTTGGCCTGCTACCCAGGCTTCGATATGTAATCTTTGGGTGCTGCCAAAATACCATTCTAATTAAGTTGACATAGTCTATGAAGCCTGGGTGGTATTACTTCAGCTTTCTTTCCTGTGCTTTCCAGTGCTGCGTTTTGTAAGGGTTGATGGAAGCTGTGACAATTGCAACCCCACTAGAGTCTTCATTAAGCTAGGATTTCAGTCACCTTGTGACCTTCAGGATCAAAGGAAGGAATACTCTCTCTTTCTTCCTCTCTCTCTCTCTGCAGGTGCAAGTTAATAGCAGTAAATAAATGTACACTAATGCACATGAACATGTGATCAGTTGGCCAGACCTCGGCTTTTAGTTGAACATTAACACATTAACCCTTCTACAAAATATTAACCTATTCTGTAAGTGTATTTTCTGTTGTGTTTACACTTAGTTGGAAAAGCTATGCCCTGTTTGTCCCAGGGTGGTATATTTGCAAGTAGGTCAACATACTTGCCTTTGAGATGTCAGCTTGAAACTGTTTTTCAAGGGCTGAAAAGCATAAAGGGGTAAGAAAGACTTCTTTTTTTTTTTTTTCTCATTTCCCAGCCTGTATTCAAGAATAGAGCACCAGTAACATTCTAGTTGTGTCCTCAAAGTTGGGTGCTGCTGCAGCACTGCCTGCCTGCTGCTAGCTGTAAGCTACCCATGGATTTGGAGCTTGTGCGTTGCATAATACCAGCAAATGCATCTGGGATTACAAAATGGTCTCTTTGCTCTGGGAAGAGATTGTTGTGATTTGTTAGTAAGGCAGTGTTAAAATACACGAGGTATCTATGGCATCAGGATCTTAAAACTGCAAGTAGGTTTTTTTACAATTGAGTGTGCTCTGGTACTGCTGGTGCTTCGTTGCACAGGAGTGAATGTGAGTGCATCCTCCAAATTGCATATTCCAAGCTGGAACAGCACAATCTTTATGTTCCAGTTGATCAAGGGTCTATGTATTGCCTTAGGTTTCTTTGGAATCCCCTTTGCATTTCTTGCATATATCCCTCTTGAATAGACAAGACTTTGTCTCAAGACCAACACAGTATTGGAGTTGCCTCCTTGCAGTCTTTGCAACTAGAAGCAGAGTTGGCCATCGTCTGCTTGTTGGGGTTGATGTAGTCCAAAGCTTACTTATATGGTTGAGTTAGTCATGGCTTTAATGAGTTATCACTTACCAGCTATACTACGGTAACTCCTACCCTGCTGTGCATGAGTGATAAAATGGGTTTGCTTGTTTATTTTTACTACTTACTGCTATTACGTACTCCTTTGCTGTGTTTCAGCTGATATTGTGGTGTCTTTGTTAATTTTTTGAAAAGTTGAATTCCTTAGAATAAGCCATATTTTGGAATATGTCACCATAAAATTCTTTGGAGGGTGCCTTAATATATTGTTGCCATTGGGGAATGTGTCTGTACTCACAGCATGTGATTTTTTCAGAGGCTAAGCAGAAAGGCTTTCTTTCAAGTGTTCTAGCCATGTGAACAAGAGGTATATTGAGAATAACCTGTACACTTAAGTGTACCTCTTGTGGTATCTCAAAAAGATACCATCTCAGTGAGTAGCCTGCTGTTTGAACTTAAATGTCTAAACTTGCCTACCAGCTTCAACCGTTTATATGGTATTCGACAATGTAAATAAACTAGTGCTTATTCACGAGCATAAATTATAGATAACTATAAAAGCCTCTGTTGATTGATTTGCTTTAAAAACTTGAACCTCGCTGTCTAAATAAAAGCATTTGATAATCCTAGTTAATAACTCTCCAAAAAAAGCTTGTACTAAGAGGACAGCAAGTGACACATGTACACTTACTGTGTTAACTATTGGTGTAAAAACCCCTGTAAATCATCAAAATGAAAAACCCGTCCAACATCCTTGTTCCACAATGATTATTTTTTTTTTTTTTTTTTTTTAACCCAGGAAAAGTATTTTAACCCACCTGAAAAATTTGACAGGCAGGAGAGATGTAAGGAGCAATGAAGGTGGTATTGATAGATACCTGCCTATAACTTTCTGTGCATGAGTGTGGATGTTAGTTTTGAGGTCAGTCCTATGGATGGTGCTCTGTGGCAAGTACTGTGTTACAAAAACCGGTACATTTGGTGAGAAGCTTTACTGAGACCCCCTGCCTGAATCTTACCAAGAAGCAAACTTCCTTGTAAAAAGCATCCAGACAAAGAAAAATAGGCTGTGAATAACTGTAATGATTGAGGAACGGATCATTTGGATGAAACAGACCTAAAATGCTTGAAAAACTGATCAGTGTGTCATGTGATAAAAATTGCCGTGTGTTCTCTTGTTTGGTTTTTTTTTCTAGATATATCTTTGTCTTCTGCCTCAGTCAAAAAGGGAGGAAAGGCTTCTGCATACTCCAGAAGATTCTCCTCCAAAATGAAGGAGTGTTGTAGATAAAGCTGCTGTTTCCACCAGCATCTGTAAAGATCTGATTTTCTTCAATAGAAAAAGCATTGTACAGAGGGTGAGGAACTTCCTCCATTAATATAGGGGTTGAGTGGGAGATTGTCTTGTGTGTAGTTCAGTCTCTGGTTTGGGGGTCTTGAGCCACCCCTGTGCATGGGGAAGGATGGTTCAGATGAGTAGCAGGTTGAAAGCATAAAGGCTTGTTAGTGTGTTGGATGCAAAAAGCAATGCTTTGGTATGTACGTAACAGAGGCACATTTTACTTGAGTAGGTACCACAAGGGAAAAGTGCCTTCTAGAAAATGCAACTTTATATTTTGTTTGGAGACTTACCCAAATATTTAACTTGTGTGAGATGCCTGGAAAGCAGTAATTCTCACGGACATGCAGTAGGATAGGTTTGCCGGCTCCTAATGGCAGTAAATAAAGAAAATGGAAGTTCACAGGTTGCCTCTGCTGATGTACTAGTTTGCTGCTGCTGGAAAGGGGTGATGCTGTTCCTTTCCCCTCTTGCTCATGCTCTCCTGCCATTCACATTGTGCCAGCTGAGCTGCTTGTCAGATGTAAGTTTATTGCACTTGCTTCCTTAGCAGAAAACTAACCCAGCAAAACAAACAAGTTAATTAACAGAAGCTGAACTCATTAACATGGCACGAAAGGGGGAGAAGGAGGGAATGCCATGAAGTTGCTGGGAGGAAGTGGAGGAAGAAAGCAGAGCAAGGGCTGATGAAGAGAGTGGGATGTCTGTCCTGTTCTTGGCAGTAACAAGCTATTAAATCATCTTAACTGTTGTATAACTTCACTCTAAGTCTTCAGGTTAGATAATAAAAGCCTAAAATAACAGAAGGAAATAATTATTTAGGCTGCTTCCCAAACTGCTTACAAAACTTTGGATTCTGTGTTATGAGAAATGAGACTAGATTGTAGAGAGAAAAAAAAATGCAAGAAAATGACAACACAGAGGATAGAAGCAGTGTTTTTTGTTTTTCTGGAAGTGAATGTAGTGAGGAAGGGTATATACAGAATCAGAGACTACTAAGCATGGCATTTTCAGCTGAAGTTGTCCTTGGGCTGCCTTGCTGCATCTTTTGTCCCAGTCAGGTGTCTATGGACCTGCCCTGCTTCTGTGTATGGCTTGATGGTGGGATTGTCTACTGTATACTGCATAGTTCTTTTAGTTTCTGTCTAATTAACATTTCATTTAGACTCTGGTACATTCTGTTTAGTTGTCAAAGCTCCTGCTTCAAAGCTATGGATTTAGCTATTAAGAGGCAGAGGAGGATTTCCAGTGATCGGGGGAGATAATGAAGCTACGGAGTTTCATAAATATTTCCAAAATTTGTTATAGCATTTATTTTATTTATTTTATTTTATTTTAATTTTTTTTATTTTTTTTTACTGGAATACGTCCTTCGGGGACAAGGGAGAAAAATCCTTACTTAAGTGGGCTAGGTGCAAAGTAACTGTTTTTCTTCCAGGACTGTTTCTTTGCTGTTAGTGAAGCTGCTCTGTCAGGAGCTGAACATGAATTCACAGGCTATGAGTCTTGAGAAGCCTTTTCAGAATTTTAGGCAGCTTCAGGAAACCAAAAAATGCTGAACTGCATATATTTTATTTAATTTTATTTGGCAAGACTTGAAGTGGGATGGCATCAGCTCTTCTGTGCTTCTTCTGAAGTATATCTGTTTTGGCTTTCAAAAGCCTCAATTGCTGTTGCCAAGATTCTTCATTTTCTGGCAAAATTACAATGGCAAATGGCTTCCTTTACAAGGTGTAATATTTAGACTAACAGCTTTGCAATTAAGAATGGCAAAGAGAATTATATTCCCTTTTTTTATAAGACCAGATTTTTTAGTAAGGAATCGTGGGAGTGTTTGGACGTAACTGAAGTGCTTTTGATTGATTTATATTTTGAACAGTGCTTTTCATTTTAGTGTGCAACACTCAGTTGAAATTTTAACTAGAACAATGCTTTGTTTTCAAAGATGTTCAAGGTAGTACTCTAGTTAGGCAGTTTCTCTATATCATAGACTTGCAAATGGCTTTTGGGGTATGTATGTGTAACAATGTGGGTGCACATACTAACTCATGCAAGGGAAGAGGGAAGAAACTGGGAAATGTGAAAGTATTCTTGAATGTTACCTATTGCTAATATCAATAGGCCATCAGGATGTCAATGATCATTGAGTCTTTTGTGGTTAGGGGAGTGATGGTGTTCTGGAGTGTTTTTGAAGGTGTTTTGGAGGCAAAATAACTTGTTTGAAGGGAGACTGCCCTAGTACTAGTTTTCAGCATGGAAAACTGGAGACTTTGGATGTGGGGAGGGATGTTCAGAGCTGGAGAGAGAAGCAAGCATGTGTTTGGAGTAAGTAAAATGGGGAAATGGTTTGAGATGATGAATCCAGTTCTCTTGAGCTGAACAGGGCAATGCTGCGTTGTTCTTTGCACAGGAAGCTGCCAGTATTGGCTTGAAGTCAGAGTCTTTCGGTTGTATTGTTTGGCAGCCTGCACTAATGAACATTTGAGTCCTGCTGACCAAAGGATCACCTTGGGAGTGGAGGGCATCCTCAGGCTTGTAACCTGACACAGGTTCTACCTGAAACCACCACCAAAAGAGGTGAAATCGCTTTAGAAATCCTTCTACATACTTATTGCTAGAGATATGATGGAGTCTGGTGGCAAACGTGAGTGCTGCCGAGGGTGCTTTAGGATCTTGATCCAGCCAGATAGGCTCCCTCGTCCAGCCAGCTAGGGTATCTGGTGGCACTTTATTTCCAGCCCAGGTGGTCAGGCTTCCTTCTTGTAAGAAGTTGTGTAGATCTTGTCTATGCATGGAAAAGAACATCTGGATCCTGTGATTTAAATGCAGCTGGGGATACTGTTAGCTGTCAGGTCTTTCAGTTACAGAAAATTGGCTGGCATGCTTTGTGCTGCTCACATCCAAATCTTATTTCCATTGTAACTATGGCAATAGGAGCAGTCTGGTAAGAAAGCATAAGTCTACGTGTCCTCGTGCCCTCGTGTTGGTGTAGGATTGATAGATGCATCCATTTACTTTATCTTGAAGCCATGCTTCAATGATATATATCAAATACATACATACATACATATATATATATATGTAGGTCTATAGGTCTTTTAGAAAAAAACAAAACACTTTCCTAGATGCTATGAGTAGTGGGGAACCTGGAGCCAGGTGGGTGGACGGTTGAGATCTTGGAGATGTTTGTGTGGACCAACAAGACAGTTGGTTTTGGGTTTTTTCCCCTGGTTCTTCATGATGCTGAATTGTAAGTCCAGCAGAGTTGACCCAGGCATTCCTGAAGGTGACTTAGGGGAGACTGTTGTATGAACTCAGTTGTTTTAAGACTTTGTTCTAATTCCTCATAAAAATGCAGGTTCAGTCAGCTGAGCCTCATGCTATAATGTGGGGAGAAAGGAAGTGGTGACACTGACTGTCTGAGAGAGTGAAAGATAGATAAAAGAGAGGAAAAGGTTTTTAACCTGTGTGTTAAACCTGAGGTCTTCAGGTAGGTCAAAATCTAAGGCTATATTGAAGCCTTTTACTGCCTCGCTCTTCCACAGCTGTTCAATTACAGAAAGCAGAACATTATGGAAGAAAAATAATGAAATACCTAGGACTTGAAAGGGAATAGTGTTAAAAAGTTAGTAAGCTACCTTTCATAAAAGAGCACAGCTCCAGTTTTCAAGAGCTCTGGAGCTTGTCTTGCATCTCTGCCAGGTTATATTATTTTCTGGGTGTTTTTTTCCCCTCCCTCCTCCTGTTCCTAACTAATCTGCAAGTGATTGCGTTTTAAAAATTATTTTTCTCTTGAATTTAAAGACTTTGACAGATGGCACATGTAGAACCTGGAAAACTTCCTGAATTGGCAGAATGACCATACCCCTGCCATCTTCCTACCGCAGTATCTGTAGGTGCGTAGGCTGTGTGTGCTTCCAGAGTGCTGGGTGAGATACTGTTTCCTCTGCTGGGAATATGCAGAGAGCAAGAGATAAATCAAAAAAGCGTACCTGGTGACAGGCTTAATTTGCTGTTAATAGATAACTTAATCTACTGGTTAGGTGGGAAATTTGCTTGTGACTAAAACCAACTCATTCAGAGCAGTGGTAGTGTCTAGGGTGCGTACCTTTAACGTTTTCCATGCAAGATGAATATCAGTCTTTGTTTAGATGATGTGAGCTGGTTTAACACTTAAGAGGCTGAGACATCAAAACTGTTCCTCACGATAGACCATTCTTTAGGAGTGACAGTATCATACCAAAAGCAAATCTTATGACCTATGAAACTTGGTTTATTGTGACTATCCTTCATTCAAGGACTGTCTGGGAAGGACCTCTCAAGCCAGTGAAAGTCCATGAAGTCACTTGGTTTTGAATGTGCATAGGCTGTCTGGCTCAGTGCTGCACAACAGTTGTTCTTGCCACTGAATGTCCTGAGTTTTGTAATAGTGATCAACTACATAGCTTGTTTTATGTTTGCAGTCCTTTGGAGTTGCCCTTCCCCATCTAAGGTGTTTCAGGATAAGGGCAGTAACTTGGCACTTAAATGTCTCTTTGATTTGTGCTGTTTAACTTGCACATGGAAAGGACAAGCAAATTTGCATGTGGTTATGGTCTCTGAAGATAACTGGCATGCTAAAAATCATGTTTAAAGACAAAAACAAAGAGTTGATTTACTCTTTCTTGTTAAATCTTAGTTTTTATCTGCTGAATGCATGAATTGGCATAGAGTTCTGTCCCTGTAAAACTTACTACTTGTTGATGTGGTACAGCAGAACCTTAGATCTTAAAGGTGAGCAAAGGCTTTTTATATTCTTAGGGTAGGAGTACTTTGATAAACTGCTTTTAGACAGACAAAAGAGATGCGATCTTAAATCAGCGAATGTGTGACTGACCAGGAATGATATCATCTAGAGATATTGCTTTCCTCTGTTTCTGCGGTGTTAACAAATGAATACTCAAGAATGTAGCAGTGAAGCAAATGGGTCTTGATAAATAATGCAGTCCTGACTCCAGCTATTGTTCGAGGTAATTTATGATCTTCCATTGGCGTAATGGGGCTGTGGCATAAACTGCAGCACGCCCTGGAGTAGACAAATTGGTCTGGTATTGTTTAGGAACATATTTAATCTGTCTTGCTATAAGTGAATCAGTGCCTTTTGCTTGAAACATCAAGAGGCCGACCAGTATTGTGATACTGAGTCCTAAATAACCTACAGTTAAATTTACAGCAGTGCCTGTTCTTGTTCTCTAAATACTGAAAACATAATAAACATAAAACTGTTGCAGTGTAAGGCTGAATTCTTTTTCCTTATCCCTGTAACTAAACTTTCTTTTAATCTTGGTTGATTTACAGGCTAATAATACAGTTCTCTTTTGTTTATTGATGCATTGTACCAACTTCAGAGCATCTATTCCAGTGGCTTGCCTAATTTCACCGTAGATGTACTTGCAGAAATCTCTACTCCCTAAAATTAAATTCTTTCTTTACTTTTTTTTTTCTTTTACATGAATCATTCAAGAGAAGAGGTTTCCATAAATCTGTGCTTAATTCTCCCAGAACAAGCTGGCTGAATGAGGCAAATCTAGCTCTGAAAATGAGATATTCACATCTCTCTTAAAAGCTTACTGCAAACTTTTAGATGTGGCGTATGAGTTAGATGGCTGTAGACTGCTGTTTGTATGCTTTAAAGACTAGTAACAATACCAGTTGGATATTGTGCCTACAGAGTTAGGTGTTTGAGGTGATCTTCCCCCCCAGTATAAATTCTTTCAGATGTGGTATTAAATGCTGTAGAAGAAAGTATCTAGAATAAGCAACCCGATTTATTCAGATCAGGTTAAACAGATTTTCAAACTTGATGTTGCCAAACCAGTATCCTTCCAAGGTAACTGGCTATATGACTTGATCCCAGAAAGTTGCTACTTCAGGAAAACAACAGAAGCCCAGCAACTTCTTCCTGGAAAGAAGCTCCCAAGAGTTTGCCTGCCTTTCTTATAGGGGAGGTGGTTACCATACTTCAGATGAACTTATCCTGGCACTAGGTAAAAGACAGCTTCCTTAAGGAGTGTATGTTCTGTGTGGACCATGGGCTGGAACTCTTCCAGGAGCAGTTTTTCCAAGATGTCTTTTACCCTTGTCCATGACTTAACTGTCCTAGAAGTCTTGCTGGGAGCTTTAGTTTGGTGACAGTTCATGCCTACTAGAGAGCCTGTTTAAAATTCAACTTCTGTTTTGCGTATGTGATTGATAATTAACAGTGAACAAGAAAGGAGCTCACTTGTAGTAGGAGTGGAAGTTGTGGCTGTGCTTTGCAGTCTGCTGTCTCTCTCCCTGTGCCACCCTTTTTTCACCTGCTTGGAGACCTGCAGGGATGTCTCATTCTGAATGCCACTGGTTGGGAGAAATGCTGGGACCAGCAAATAGTGCTTTATTTATAGGGTTTTGTTTAGTTTTGTTTCCTTGTTTGGAAGCAGCACTTAATTTTATTGACATTGGATTAATACCGCATTCTCTTTAGTCACTTTTAGTTCTTTAGCCATATCCACCTGCAACAGATTCCTTTTCAAGCTCTATTTGATCACGGAAGTGATGCTTAAAAGAAATGCTTCTTACCCTGTGAAGTTGCTGCTAATAATCATTCAGAAATGCAAGACTTAAATGCAGATTTGCATGGGGCACCCTATTTCATATTTTGCATTAGAATAAAGCTGTGAGAGAAAAGGCAGGCAGGAAAGGGTGAAGTTGTGCTATTAGGTGTTGAAGGCTAATGCTGCGTGATGATATCTATTTTATGGGTCTTTTCCAACCTGAGTGATTCTGTGATAAATGGCTGACATACTAATTAACTCCCAGATTTCAGTGTTTTCTTTCCCCGCTTAATAACATATCCTCAGTTGGAGAGAGCCAGTCTTCAACTGGTTAGGGTCTAGATGTGAAGAGAGGCTTTCTTTTTTTTTTTTTTTTTTGCCTGGATTGTGGAAATAAGGGAGGAGCCATTCAGCATGAGAGTAGTCGTTGAATGAAATACCCATTTGAAAGTGTTTTGTAGGATACAGACAGCAAACGTGCAGATTTGCTACTCCAAGTTGATGCAAATCCTCATCACCTCATCTTGCTCTTCTCGGTCTTTGCCCTCCAACTGTTTTCAACAATGAGTTGATGAAATGTCTTCAGTATGGTTTCTGACAGTTTGTTTGTACTCCACAGGTCCTGTGAAGCAGTAGATGTAATTTGAAGAAAACTTGAAGGAACAAATGGCTTTAGCTGGCTGCCCAGACTCCTTTTTACATCTTCCTTATCGGATAGTAAGTTATGAAACTGCATGTTCCTGTCAGCTTGTACCATCATATTGCTGTGTGCCAGTGATTGATTGTGCATTCAAACTTTTCATCAAACTGCTAATAGCTGTCTGGCAATTCTCTGGGTTTTGTGAATGTTTGGGAACAGAGCCTCTGTTACCATCCTGTATTCAAGACCTGCTGCTGAAAAAATTGGGTCACTAATATATACTGATTTAATGTTTGATACCTGTGCTCAAAATGGCCAGTTCATATTTGGGAGAAGGTACTTGTGTCCAAAAACAACAACAGCAAAAAAGCAGGCTTTAATTCCAGTGAAATGCCTTGCACCAAAAAGTATCAGTGTTTGCTCGACACTATATTTGTAGGAACAAAGGCAGAGATTTTTACACTTGGGTAGATCCTATGTTTGTTGAGTCATTATGCTGTATCTAAGCAGCCAATATGGCATATTACAAAGAATATATTAAAAAAAAAATCAGCTCAAATCGAAGGTGCTAGGCAAAAATGCACTGTTGAAGTTCTCGTATGTTGTTTTTTCCCAGGCAATTTTGGTTGACACAATGCACACTTTGTATTCTTTATGGAACTGCAAATTTGTTATTTTGGACATGACCTGTTTTTTGCCCTTTTTTTCCTCTTGTTTTCATAGTGTGCTCATCACCGTAAGGATTCAGTTATGATTTTGGGCCCTGCAGATAAATAATTAAACAGAGTATCATGTGACACTGAAATCTTCTTCTCCCAAGAGAAGCATTACTAGTAGTGATTGCTAGTGTCATGCTAGTCATTTGAAAGAAAAGCAAAAAGCCAAACACCACCACCAACAAACTCTCAGCAAACCTCTATAGGATTTATACATTTGTTTCATAACATGCTAATTTACAGTTTTATTCCCCAACAGGAATCTTTGAATTAAACGACTAATGTTAGTGTGTGCCGAGTTGTCAGTTGAATGTACCTGAATGCTTTTCCTGATAACAAAAAAAAATATAGCAGTTCCTTTGTAACTGTTTTTGCAGCTATAAAAATGGAACGGAATTTGAGTAATCAGGTGTTACTGTACCTGGATGTTATGATTTTAAAAGAATATGTGGATAGATGTGTCTGGACTTCATAATTTTGATGCTTTGAAATTATGCTTCCAATTCATTTAGAGCATCATCTGAGTCATGATACAAAGCAGAGAGAGAGGAGAGCTATGTAAGAGAAACTTGACATTGTAGGCAGTCATTTTTGAGCTGCAAGTTCTCACTTTCACATGAAAATAGTGTCTTTAGTGGTTCATAAGCAGTAAGAATGCAAATTTTCCTGGTGGTACTTCTTGCTCTTACTAACCGTGTTGATAATCGGCTTTAGTCTGGGGCAGTGAAAAGACTAAAAGTGTCAGAGAAACATAGGTAACTTAATAAAGGGCCACTTTCCCACTGTCTTAATTATTTTTGTCATACGTTACTGTGTTAACTATCCTAAGTGCTTATAACCAGCTTAAAGACTAGCTTTGGAAGCCCATTCACAACTACTGTGCCTTCTATCAGAAGTGAAGTTTGCATGAAAAAAATCCTGAACATCTGTTTTTCCACCCCTACTAAATCTGACTTAGAAGCTTTCATCAACTTGTCTTTCAAATTTGGCTGCAGTGCCAGTATTGTGTTGGTAAAGGGCTGAAAGAAGGTTAAACTAAATATGCTCTAGATTAGTGTGTGAAGAAGTATTCTATTTTTTTCTAGTACATTTTGCTGACTTAATCTGAATGGAAGTCTAGAGAGAAGATTCTTCCAGAGCCCACGAGGTTGGGACCTTAATGTTATAACTTAAGTGTTCACGGTAAAATGATGGGTTCAGTTGAGGACTGCATTGAAAGCAGACAGCAAGAGAAATGACAACCTGGATAAGTGAAGTACAGAATATCCTTAAGGATGCTTTGTTGCCAGCCCCTTTCTACCCTTCTTTTTGATGTTTTGGGGGAGTCGGGCAAGATTTCCAGCTTTTCTTAGTGGGCTCTGCCTTGCAGTGTTTGCTGCTGTGAGAAGCTTTCAGGTCTTGTTTAAGAGCCTTTTTTTATTATGTGTTTGTGTATTTTTTTTTTTTTTTTTTGCTTTCTCAGGAGTTAGCACACAAACCAGTCACACGGGGTGCATTCTCCTAGAAACAATCTCTAGCTTTGTGGAAAAAATCAATACTACCTTTTAGTGGCTTTCAGGAGCCCTTTCCAAATTCTCGAACTCTTCAATAAAAATCCGGCAGTGAGAATTGGCAGTGTTTATCTTCTGTTCCTGGAAATTCAGAACATAGTCCCAGAATTTCTCAGAAAAAAAATGGGATGATTTACTGTGTTTCCGTTCTTTTGCAATCTGTAGTCACAACAGTATTTATGCGCAGTGACTTTAACTCGGGGGGGAAGAGTTAGTTCTTTAACCCTTTGCATGAATTGCACAAGTCTCAATGACATAAATAACAAAAGGATGTGGGGTTTATTTTTCTCAGTTTCTGAAGCTAAAACACTGGGCATGCAGCACTGTTCTGTTCATCTATTTTCTGCCTTCTGTTTATTTTCTCATAAGAAAGATGCAGGCATCACTTTAGTAATAATTAATAGAGTTTGTTCTGAGAGAGCTGAATTCTTATTAGAGAAGACACTTGTTCACATCATACTCATCATCTGACTTGGTATGAAATGCACTACAAGCACTTGGTCACAAAATAGGGAGAAAATGGAAATTGTTTTCCCCTACATGTACAGAGCTGTGGATTTCAGGATTGCTAATAGTCCTCTTGACCAGAGGACTATTAGAGACCAGAACATTGCACATCATACTTGAAGCTTTGTGCCCTTCAAGAGTAGGGAATATCTAACAAGATTAATCATTTAGAGGCCAGCTACTGTAATAGCCTTCTTTAATGATGTCAGATTTGTGGATGTGAAGATGAGGCACTGCTGTTACTACGACAGTCACATTTCTTTGCCTTCAGCTGGAGGACCAGCTAGGCGTAGGTTCTGCAGGTTTTACTATGGCAGCCTTCATCCTCGTTTTCCATAAAATGATACACTAAGTTAGAAGACCCCTTTGGAGGTTGCCTGATCCAAGTCTGTGGCATATTGAGGTTATAATTATTTTCCAAGGGGTACTTTGTCTTGGTGAGTGTGGGTTTTTGGGAGACTTGCATGTTGCATTTAGGGGGTTATTTGCTTTGGTTGGGCGGTTAGAGAGGGTTTCTGGTTTAGCAAAGTTAAAAAAAAAAAAAGCTTATCTCTAATTCAGCGTTATCTTGGTGGGATGCTGTAATCCTCATTCCTATGAAATCCAGATTCTTTCTTTGTGACTCTTATCTCTGCCTCATTGGAATTGAACAGTCAGTTCAATTCACTGTTATGCTGCCGTTCGTGTTTGTCTTTTGACAAATGTCTTTTGTCCTAGAAAACACAGCATAAAAAAATGAATTGCAGGGTATGTCCAAGTAGACAGAAAACCTGTGTGGGAAGGGCTGTCAAGACCTACATTTTGGCCCTCATTGTCTGCCTGACACTGTTTGAAAATCTTTATTCATTTCACTACTTACAGTTGCTTATTGAGACTATGGAGATCTTTCTTATGACTTGTGGGTCGACCCTGGCTGGATGCCAGGTACCCACCAAAGCAGCTCTATCACTGCTCTTCTCCACTGGACAGAAGAGAGAAAATACAGTGAAAGGCTCATGGGTGAGGGTAAGGATAGGGAGAGATCACTCCCCAATTACCATCATGGGCAAAACAGACTTGACTTGGTAAAGTTAATTTATTACCAATTAAAATCAGGGTAGCATAATGAGAAATAAACCCAAAGCTTAAAAGCATCTTCCCTCTATCTCTCTCTTTTTCCTGGGATTAACTTTACTCCTGATTTTTTCTCTACTTCCTCCCACTGCAGCAGTGCAGGGAGATAGGGAGTGGGGGTTAAGGTCAGTTCATCACACGTTGTCTCTGCTGCTCCTTCCTCCTCAAGATGCGGACTCCTCATGCTCTTTCTCTGCTCCAAAGTGAGGTCCCTTCCACAGCAGACAGTCCTTTACCAACTTCTCCAATGTGAGCAGTTCTTCACGAACTGCTTCAGTGTGGGTCCCTTCCATGGGTGCAGCTCTTCAGGAACAGACTGTTACAGTGTGGGTCCCTTCCATGGGGTGCAGTCCTTCAGCAGCTGACGGCTCCAGCGTGGGTCCCTTCCATGTGTGCAGCCCTTTAGGAACAGACTGCTCCAGTGTGGCTCCCCCACAGTGTCACAAGTCCTTCAGCAAACCTGCTCCAGGGTGGGCTCCTCTCTCTACAGGGCCACTGGTTCTGCCAGGAGTCTGCTCCAGTGGAGGCTTCCCATGGTGTCACAGCATCCTCTGAGCATCCCTCTCCTCCAGTGTGGGGGCCCTCCATGGGCTGCAGGGGAACCTCTGCTCTGGCACCTGAAGCGTCTGCTCCTGTCCTTCTGCACTGACATTGGTGTCTGCAGAGCTGCATCTCTCACATATTCCCACTCCTGTCTCCAGCTGCAATTGTTCCTGCTCAGTAGCTTCTTTCCCTTGGCCTGAAGTTTGGGTTTTCCATATTGCCCTGTTAGCATGAAAGGACCAGAATGCACAAGCAGGCTTTCAAAGTCCTGGGTCATAGCTTGGTGAAAAAAAAAAAAAGCCATCAGAAGCATTATTGCATTGTGTCATTCTTCTACATATTGTATGAAGAAATGAAGCTGAAATGTTGCTACTGCCAATGTAGAAAGTCATCGGATTTGTGAAATACGGTGTCAGTCAACAGATACTTTGTTGATGATGCTCTTGTTTTAACAGTTTACATGTATGTGGTGTAGAGGGTTGACGGACTGCAGCAGACAAAGTACAAAGCAGTTGAGAACGTTGGTGAATGTTTTTACAAGACATGTTGCCTCCAATGTGTAATTATGAAATCTGTCTCCCTGACTGCATACTGCAAATGCTTTTTACAGATAGAGTTGATGCTGCTTGGTAGTTTTTGTTGAAGAGCAACTGGAGCTGGATTTCTAGCTGCTCTCTATTTTTCTTGGAAATAAATCCGCTTAAAAAAGTGTTCCAAAAGCAGTTGTTTTCACTAGCATTGAAATAAAAATGCGTTGCTTACCTCTTAAAGAGGCCATTGGAAGTGCACTTGCCCCCACTGTCATGTTCCATCAGAATATTATATATGAAGCAGAGTAGTGTCAAATTTGCATTTCATGCTGTGCTTTTATACAATTCATTAAGTTTCTTTTCGTACAAGAAATACCCATCAGTTACTTGTTTTGCTATGCCAGTTTACCTTCCTGCAGTTCCAATTGAAAGCCTGTACTTAACTGTTTGCACTTCTTTTTTATTCTACTATACACAGAAGTTGGTTGGCAACACATGAAGCTTTTTTGGAGGTGAATGGGAGCAAGAAATTTTAAGTGACTCGGTCCATGTTTTTCAATCATATAATCAACCCCCCCAAAAAACAGTCAAACCACTCTAGTGTTCAGTTGTACTGTTTACTACTTACATTATTACTAACAGTGGTGAGGAAACAGTGTAGATGTTGCAAATCAAGTGAGGAAGTACAAGTAAAGAAGCTTAATTTTGCATATTCCTATTAATATTTTCATGCTCGAAGAGTAGACTGAACCTATCTTTAAATCTTGACATGTCATTATATTCAAGCAGTCTCTTAAATGTGTCCCTTGATTTAGCTCCAGTTTTCATAGATGTTTAAATCTCAGGTTTACCACTGTTTTTACTTGAGATAAGGCTGAGGGGGGATCTAGTGAATCTATATAAATACCTGAAAAGAGGATGCACTGAGGACGGTACCAAGCTCTTTTCAGTGGTGCTCAGTGGCAGGACCTGAGGCAATGGGCACAAGCTGAAACACAGGAGATTCCCTCTAAACATCATGCAACACTTTCACTGTGAGGATGACTGAGCACTGACACAGGTTGCCCAGGGAGGCAGTGGAATCTCCACCCGTGGAATACCCCAGAGCCACCTGGACATGGTCGCAGGCAACTGGCTGTAGGTTGTAGATGTCCCTGCTTGAACAGAGAGGTGGACCAGATAACCTCCAGAGGCCCCCTCCAACCTTCACTGATCCTGTGGAAAATCAAAAGCAGTGGATCTCTTTAAGTTATGACTTGCATGCAACTTTTAAGATACCACTTCCAGATTGTAAAAACACCCACATTGATAAAAACAGATCATTTTCTGGTGTTTTCTCAGAAAACTCCATGAGACCATTCTGAAGTAATGTTAACAGTTTAGCAGACTATAGCACCAAACTAAATCCTGTGTATCTTTTTTTCCTACAATGGGATCTTTTCCAAATGAGTAAATATTTAACAAGCTGTTTACCAACTGGTTATTTTGGAGAACTACCAGTATGTGTATCTTCATGTTAGTAACAGCTCTCACTTAACAGAAGAGAGAAGTTGTGTACCAGTCCTGAGACGGTTTTGTACTTCAAATGTCAGCGTATATACTGGAGAATAGAAACCTGAATTATAAGAGAATAGAAATCTTTATTTTTTTAACTGGCCTTGTTATAGTCAACTGGAATTATGTTTGTGGTAGTTGGGGGTGGGAGGGTATGTTCTCAATGAACTTTCCTTCAACAGATGCTCTGTGCTTCACATAAATAATAACCAGTGGAGAAGATTATTTTGGTTTTTAAGATTGCTGTGCATTTGGAGCTGTCACTTTTTAAGAAAGTGCTATGGCTAAGATAATTCTTAGTGTTGCTATCCATGCCAGTTGGCTCAGACGGGCCTTTTCTATCCTTGGAAAAGACCAAGGATATTGTGTTGTCTTATACTTCAGTATTTCCAAGAAGTATATCTAGATACAGACCCTGCGAAAAGTTATGCCTAGTAGATTTTCTTGCCATATACACACTGTAAGGGGAGACTTTGGTCAAAGGATGGACAGTATTTCATAAGCATTTGTGTTGTGGTTTTTTTTTAATGTTAAAAATTGATAGAGAGGGAGGGAACTCCAAACAACAACCCCACAACCAAAATCCTGTGATTCTGCATGAAATTGCTGAAGTGTGATCGACTCTGAGAGGATAAATTTTCTGCTTCTATAAGGAGGTTCCAAACGTTACTGTAAATGTGATGTGTCATGGCAGGGATCATTTTGTTCTTACGCTTGCAGACCAGCTAGTTGTAATTCTGCAACTGAGTCCTGAACCAAAGCTGCTGATTCAAACAAGAATGGATAGCTTAAACTCACTATGGGTTTGCTGGTGGATGTGCCACTTACTTTGTAAAGCTAAGGATGAATATTCAGGTCACTTAGCACTAACTTTCACTGAAAAGGATCTTCATCTGCTTCTTTTGCATCTTCTAGGAATTTTTCTTTTGTTTTCCAATATAATGCAGCCTGAAATACTATTTTTAAAGTTTTCCCTAGGTTCCCACAAAACTTTGCTGTGTTTCAGGTGTATCCTTTATTTCTAGAATTGCAGGTATGCTCCCTTCATGGAGATGTGGGATGGAGAGTGTGTCATAGAACAAGGACCTAGTTCTTGAAGGGTTTGCTTTGTTTTTTCAGGATGGAATTTTACTAAATTGATTGGCTTTCAGGAATCCTTCATGTAGAAAGGGCCAGAGATTGGTATTAATAGCCTTTTATGCTAGATAGTATTGATATTTTAATCTGAGGCATTAAGATAGTGTTTTTCTTTCTGGTTTTGAAAGAACAAGCAGTCAAAGGTAGAACACAAATACCCAGCAAAGCTCTCAGGCTTTACTGCTATTTTAAGATATCTTTGGCTTGCATACTGGTAAGGCCAGTGTGCATAGTTGAAATTCTAGCCTCTACAATGAAAAGACCAGCCCTCGGAAACAGCCAGTGGTTTTGGAGCATGCCTGTCCTTTGCAAGCTGAATGTTAAACAATGACTTAAGACTCTTCTACACACTGGCTGCAGCTCTTCATGTCTTACACACTTGCTCCATATTTTGACATAATTTTGGCAAGTGGGGGAACCTGGCAATCCTTCATGCTAGAGGCCTTAGCTCTAATAAAGTGCTTTAGTTATTAACACAAGTAAATAGTTGTCCATTTGTGCTTCATTAATGCATATTAGTCATACAGTAAATACTGTTATGCTGGCAAGTTCCCCAGAATGCTGAATACTTCTGCACAGTTCAGGAAGGGGTTTCTGACAAAGTGGTGTTGGCACCTTTCTTGAAGAAGTTCTTGAAGCTATTAGTGTAGGAGAATGACAGACCATTATTTCAGTTCATGTGGGTTCTAGTAAAACTGATACTTCAGTGGAGGCGCATAAGTATTTTTGATGAATTTTATGCTGTTGCAGTAGGTTCTTCTCATGTTTGCCGTTAACTTTTCTACAGTCTTCGTCTACGTCTGAGGCAGATTGCTTTGGGCTCTGGAGAGCACAAATGAGGTGCCTACTTTTTCCAATGAAAATAATTAGATATTCTAAAATCTCATAAGATTGGCCAATATTGTAAAATCTTAATTATCTATGTGAAGAACCTAGCATGAGGAAATCAGAAGGCAGCTTGATGGTCTGTAATCAGCATGTTTTGGTTTCTTGAGAGATAAGAACTTCAATGTATAAAACTGTGTTATGAAATGTCAGTTATGACTGTTCTTTGGAACAGCCAGAATAGATTAACCAATTGCTTTTTGGTCCTGCGTGTGCCTGGCAATGGTTTCCAGGAGGACTTGTTCTATAATATTGCCAGAAACTGAACAAGGCTGTCCAGCTTCTGGTTCCTCACATCCTCATGTTGAAGATGGATGGGATTTTTGCCTCTGCGGTCATCAGGATCCTCCTCTCATCAGTGACTTACTTTTTGAAGATGAGAGGGAGTAGCCTTGCAGTGGTATTGGTCAGCTTCCTCAGCACCTTCTAATGCATCCCATCTGATCCCAGGGACTTGGTTCAGTTACCTTGTGTGATCCATAACCCTCCTTTGTTGTGAGTAATTGTTCAGTCCCCCAGGTGCTGATACAGTGCTCAAAGAACTGGGAGATGCGAAGCTTAACTTTACTAGGAAAAACTGAGGCAAACAAGCCATTCATCTTCTGTGTCCTTAGCTGCTGGCTCCCATGCACAACTGAGAACTAACTAGACTAATCATAGAATCATAGAATCATAGAATGGTTAGGGTTGGAAAGGACCTCAAGATCATCTAGTTCCAACCCCCCTGCCATGGACAGGGACACCTCTCACTAAACCATCCAACACAAGGCTTCATCCAACCTGGCCTTGAACACTGCCAGGGATGGAGCACTCACAACCTCCCTGGGCAACCCATTCCAGTGCCTCACCACCCTAACAGGAAAGAATTTCCTCCTTATATCCAACCTAAACTTCCCCTGTTTAAGTTTGAACCCATTACCCCTTGTCCTGTCACTACAGTCCCTGACAAAGAGTCCCTCCCCAGCATCCCTATAGGCCCCCTTCAGGTACTGGAAGGCTGCTATGAGGTCTCCATGCAGCCTTCTCTTCTCCAGGCTGAACAGCCCCAACTTCCTCAGCCTGTCTTCATACGGGAGGTGCTCCAGTCCCCTGATCATCCTCGTGGCCCTCCTCTGGACTTGTTCCAGCAGTTCCATGTCCTTTTTATGTTGAGGACACCAGAACTGCACACAATACTCCAGGTGAGGTCTCACAAGAGCAGAGTAGAGGGGCAGGATCACCTCCTTCGACCTGCTGGTCATATTAGACATCCTTTTGCCCTTGCTTACGTGTAGAAGCATTTCTTGTATTTTCTTGGTATCCTTCACTTACTCCAGCTCTTCACTTGGACAGATACTCTCCATATTCTTTCTTGTAAACTCTTCCTGCTTCGATCTTTGCATTTCAGCATTTGAGCTGAGGCAGGAGCTGCCTGTTCATTCACCCCGGCTTTCTGCCATTCCCCTGTGACCTTCTGCATGCCAACATGCACCATTCTTGAGCTTTGAGGAGGCTGTCTTGGGGAGATCAGTTTGTTGTTCTGGGCCCCTCCATCCTTGAGAGCAGTTTCCCATGAGAACCTGGCAAGCAGATCCTTGAGCAAGCCAAAAATCTGCTCCTGCAGTCCAGGACTGTAATTCTGCTACTAGTCTTGCTCCTTTTGCTTACTTTTTTTACATCACAGTATGGCATCAAGTGGTCATTAGACTCTACCTCCCCAACTGGTAGTTCCTTGTCCATGAGTTGGCTTTGCTGGCTTTTTGCTCAAGCCGAATACTTCCCTGATTGACTTACTGATCACTTGCTATGTGAAGTTACCTTGTCAGGTCTGTTGGAAAGATTTCATACATGTTCTTCAGCGTCTCACATTAATTGTACTTGTTAGGTCATTTCAGTTAGTCTCTGGAGTGTAGCAGATCCACATTTATTAAAGTAGCTTACAGAATGTTTACCTGCCAATGCATGCACACACAATTTTGTGAACATTTTTTCCTTTTCAAATTCATGACAGACTCAGAATTCTTTCAAATCAAACATCATCATCAACATTTAAGGTAGTCACCTTAAGCCTTTTGTAGCTGGAGGCACCTGTAGATGCTGTTCTAAGGTAAATGCAAACTAAAGCTTCAGAAGCTTTAGAAGCCTAGTTCTCTACTCTACAGAAATATAAGACAGTGTGGTGTTCAGTTTGATGGGAAGAATGCCTTTCTACATGTGTGCTGATGAAATTTCTGCATGATCCCCCTCCCCCCCCCCCGACATGGGCAAATGGTTATCCAAGTGTGCTAAAGATGTTCTGAAAAAGGCATGTCTGGCAATCATGTTGTTTTTTTTTTTTTTCTGGAGTCCTTTATGATGACAAACTGCTGGCTGTTGAACATGATTTGGCTGGATGGTTTAGTAGCAAACCATAACTGCTATGCTAGATGAGAGCAGGTTGGAAAAATAGTTTTCTGACAGCATATCTTTTAGAGCATGACTTGCCCTAGAGATTCAAATAAACCCAAACCCACAAGACCAGAAACTCCTTATTGGCTGCCCCACTAGCATCTTCTGGAGCAGGGATGCTGACACAATAGCATGTGTTATTAGGATGCAGGATTACACACATGCTGTCAGGATTGTGGTGGTGTGCCAATGAACTCCCAGGTAATTTGCCATAGTTAGTTTTGTTGTTTTAGCTAGATGCAGTGGTCTTCAGTGCAACTGTATCCTGAAGGCAGCTTGTTCCTCTCGCCCACAGCTTGCTTCTTGAAGCCTCATTCAAAGTTTGCCTCTTTTCATCCTCATTCTATGATTTCTTTCTTTCTTTTGATCTCTGGTTTGACTTTAATCTCAGCAGGAAATCTTTTTGACTAGCTTTATTTCATAGGTCTGCATTTTTGGTGTAGAAAGAATAGCTCAAACCTAGAGAAAGTATTGAAATAAATACTGATTGTGCTGTAAAAGTTACCATCCCTCATCCCTGCAATTAATCACCATTTCAGCTGAAGCGTGGTAGCTTCTCACGTGCAAGCTGCTAGCCCCTTAAACTGCAAGGTGTAAACAAAACCAGTCACATACTTATTCTTCCTTCCCATCTTCAGCAGTGGTTTCAGGGAAGAAAAAAGAAGGGAAAGGTGTTTTAAAGCCTCTTTAATACAGTTTGAAGTGCAGCTCATCCGCAGTTCACTCACGTTTCTTGGAGAAATCCATTTGCAGAAGCATTCTTGTGGTTAGCAGTTGTAGCATCTCAGCATTGCTAAAGCCAGCATGATCAAGTGTTGTGTGCCCATGGTGGTGTTATACCTGTGGGATTTCTTGACCTTTTATTCTGTCTGACCAGCTTTCCAGTCTCTGTAGAAATCTTTCTGTTTAGAGGGTCTTTATCTGGGCAGGTCTTGTTTGCAGGGGTTTGCTTGCTCTGTTTTGTGTGCTACACCAGATCTTCCTCCAGTAGCATACTGATAGTTAGGGAACTCTTTGAACTGCTGAAGCCTTAATGTAGCCCAGTATTCAGAGGATTTGTGGAGAATTAAAGCAGCTGCTTCTGCTAACCACATTGAAGCATTGCAGTTTATGTTCTGACGTGCTGTGGGTAACTTTGTGGGATGTGTCCAGTAGGCGTTAGCAAAAAGGGGGGAGAAGCTGTACAAAATAAGCGGTTACTTGACACACTTATGCTGTGAACAACTAGTTATAAAACAAAACCAAAACCTTCCAAGCAGGAAGAGGTGATTGACATGCTTGCTTATAGCAAGCAGGTTTTTTTCGGAGTGCCAGTTTGTGGAAAAACTAAAGATTTACACTTTGTATTGGGTTTTTCTGGGACAGCTTGCAACTTTACATGTAATCTGTTACTATTTAAATGCAAATTGCTGAGCTTTTGCACATTTTTTTCCTTTAGAGAATGTTAAGTCAATAAAGATTTTTCTGATAAAGCCATCTTCTTATGCAGGATAATTGGTGAAGCTACCTCTCGTTAGCTCACTTTCCTCAAGGAGGGGAAAACATGGCAGCCACCACATTGAGATGGAGTTATATAAACATATACATATAGTAATAGCTGAACAAGTGTAACAATTAAGCACATTTCGTATTGTACCTAGATTTTTGTGAATTAGAGATAGGTGAAGTATCCAGAGCACTGAGAAGAATTCTCAGGCTAAAAACTACCTTTGAGCTGCTTGCATTTTGACTACAGTCAGATTAGTTACTATTTTTTCATATTCTCACAATGACTGTGAAGATGTGGAAAATACTGCAAGTTTCTTTCATTTTGAGAAATGGGGATAAGGCACTGGCTCACTGAAATACCCAGGATGACCTGTGTTAGTCTTTACCTTAGTTTTTGTTTTGTTTTCTGTCCAGCTGTTGTGAATTGACAATTTGCAGGTAGGGAGCACTGCAGCATAGTTTCTATTAGAATTTTTGTCCAACCACTGCTAGTATATGGGTGCAGTGACTTTATGAAGTCTAACAGATCATCACTGTTGAGGGCTTTGTTTAGTTTCAGGACTGTTTTGAACATCAGTGTGAATGGTGTGGTGATATGATGTTCCTAAAATTGTGAAGGTCAAATAGGATTCAAACGTGATTAAAGAAATGCAGAAATACAGGTATTTTATTAGTAATAGTTGGAACTTTCGTTTTCTTTCTGAGAGCTTGTGAAGTAACCTATTACTGCAATATAAGCATTACAAAAGAACTGTTTTTTTTCTTTGTACCCATATGTATTGTAGACTATTTCTTTACACTGCATTATTTTCTTTGCATAAATTATGTTACTGATTTGCTCTGAGAGTGTGAAACCCTGCCATTTGGTTAGGGGAGAACACGATGGTCTGTTCCAATACAAGATCTGATGCTGTGTTGTTAACCATGAAAAGGCATGATTGTTGTGCTTTAGAGATGTCTGTGATTTCTTTGGTGTTTTTTAAATAGGTTATGGCTGTCTTTATCCCATATCTGAGATTTCCTTAGTATCTCCTTTTAGGTAAATCTTGCTGTTCCGGAGATGTGTAAAGAGTTACTTTAACTGAAAGCAAGTTACCTGAACTACAAATGTCCTTGTCTGAGGTGGGCAATTAGTTTTGGGCAGATTGCACCATGTAGCAGGTAAATGGTTCTTTATCTAAGCAGAAAGGTGTGTGGTCAATATAATTAGGGTCTTAGGTTTGATCAGATGGGACAGCCATTTCTAGACCTGGTTAATTACTTATCTAGCGCCAAGGATGGCTCTTCAGGGAAGGAAGGGAGGGAGGGGTATCTTCAGGGAAGGAAGGGAGGGAGGGGTATCAAGCACACCCTAAATTGCAGCAATTGAGCAAACTGACTAGGAAGTAGAGAGATAAGGCCCATACTGCCTATAGTTGAAGCAAGTAAGGTTTGCAAAGTAGTCTTCTATGAAGTTGTTCAACATGACACTTGAAATTTATCAGATTTTCAGTTTGAAGACCTGAAGAACAATTTCATTAACAATCTGGCATCTACTGAATTTTAACTGTCTGTGTGAGCACAGGGGCTCTTGCCCCATGGGAGACTTACCATTTTATCAGCGCTGTGAAGGGCTGTGAAGAATCATCTTCATGTCGGCCTGTTCAAACTCTGAGTATGAACCTGAACCATTAAGACAACAGAAGGGGATAGCACTACTGCCTTTAAGAAAGCAGACCCACCTTCAGATGGGATAAATTCCTTTGCTCTGTGTTTCATGCTGCCTTAATTCCTTTGTAAGAGTTTCATCAGTCTTTGGTTTTCAGATGATGCCTAGTCATAAGGGTGCATATGCTTAAATGTAATTTAAATTATCTGGCTTTGGTTGCTGAGTATCTACTCTAAAAGAGAATGTAAATGCATGGAAACAGTGGTTCTTGCAACTTAGGTAGCTTCTACTCTTCTCTCCTCCCTCCCCTGGCTGAGACACACGGATGTGTTGCTGCAGTGCTGGATCCCAAAGTCCACCAGGTCATCATTTCAAGCACTGAGCCTTCCAAGGTTAATGCAGGGCACCATTAGCCTGCGCTGGGACAGACTGTCCAAGCCAGTTTACAGAACGTCTCCCATCCACTTGGTGCAAGGGTGCTGTCAAAACCTGACTCCCAAAGCCAGCATTCTTGGAAGCAGCTGGCCTGCAGTGCTATAACTAGAGCGCTAGTAGATTTGATGCCAAGTAGAACAGACGAGCTACCTTGTATTTCACAGGTCTGAGCATGTGGAGGGCAGTGGGTTGAAGAGGATCAAATGTCCTGTACCTTCTTTCTGTGTGTTACAACTTACCCCAAAAGAACATGCCAAAGATTTTTATTTTAAGTGCAAGCTAAAAGAAAGCAGTTTTGAAGATGCTTTGTCAGAATGGATGGGTGTGTTAGCAGCTCTGTGACATGCTGAAATCTTCCATAGCACCTGGGTATAAATATTCTCATTATGTTTCTTTTCATCCTTCTGATGAGGAAGGAATATAGTCTGACCCTGTGCTTCAGAAACTTGGACAAAACCTAGAGGGTGACCCTGGTAAGGGTTCTTGAATAGGCAAAAGATTTTGTGAGCAACAACACATCATTCTGGGTTGCATTACTCCCTTTGATTGCATGAGCACCACCTAGTTATAGTAGTTAACAGGTATGGATTGCTAAATTCATTAGAGCCTTGCTGTGCTTTTTACTCAATTTAAGTAGCATAGTCTATTAAGTACGAGGTCATCAATAAGAGAATTGACAGAAAAATCTCACTGAAAAGCCTCTTGAAAAAGAAGAGGAATATGACATATTACTTTAGTCTGCTTTATATTTTCTCAGGGTAACAAAACTTCCGGTTTTCAATTCAATTCCTATTGGTAAATACAACTCTCACAGGAAGCAGATTCCTCTTTTGGTTTTGGTTAGTAGTGACTCCACCAAAAAGCTTGGAACATGCAGTAAAATAGGGTTTTGGTAGCTTTGCCAATGTCATTCCTTGCAAGTGAAAGTGACTTTGGAGGTAAGGCTAACTTGCAGCTAAGTACAAGCTAAAGATGCATTATCAGTATCTAAGGGCACCAGCAGAAGAAACAGAATTTCCATGTGAGTGTAATTTTCTGCTGCGAAGAATTGCCTCATACAAACTTCATTGACTTAGTGCTGTTTTGTTAGGGGACCTAGTTTATGTTTTAAAAAAAGAAGCAAAAAGACACTTTATCAGGAAGTGCTTCATTTTTGTACATTCTTTCTAGCTGAAGACAGCTCTAAGAAGTGATTGCTTTCACCACGAACCTTCTGCATTTGTTCCTTTTCTGTATTTCAAGACTTTATTTTAGCTATAAACTATGTAAACTGTCTCTAACAGCCACAGTGGTTTTAGTCTCATTAAAAATAGAACAAAGCTTTTAGCATTTCTAAGCCTGTCACTTGGATTCCCTCCTTGCTAGCTGATTAAAAGACAGCAACCATGATGCATTGAATTTTCTTCTACCATAATAAATGGCAGTCTGGTCCAGGAAGTGCACACTGTGGAATATACTATCCATTTTCTCTGTGCAGGGTACTGGGGGACAGCAAAAGTCTTGCAGAAGTGGTTAGTGTCTACTAAGAAAGGACTGCATCTAGTGAGAGAAATTTAATTTGATGTAGTTCTTGCCAAATTCTGGGTTCAGCAGTGTTTAAAACCCTGCTAATGCCAGTTTTGTAAAGACCAGCCTAGAGAAGCTGAATCTGTAATGCTAGCGTGTATGCTTGCTGTACAAGTGCATTGCTGAAGCTGTCAGCTAAGCTTGGTATGCTCACTCCTGCCATGCTGGAGAAAAGCCTTTTATGAATAAACCAGATGCTCTTGGAGGTTGCTAATCATGGTCTAGCTTCTGCTAGATTAGATTTATCTATTTATATTTATTTATTGGGGTGCACTTTTGTGAATGTGAGGGATAAAAGGGGATGGGAGAAGTTGGTTAGTAGGTAACAGTAGGTTTTGGTGTCAAACAGTACTGCCCTGATAGTTGCAATGCAGGTAATAATAAGTCCTGTAACTGGTAATACCCCTTAAAATAAATCTGAAACACCCCCAGAAAAATAACTTTCTGGCTCAGCTTTAGCCGTAGATTGTATAACTGTATCTGTCCATGCATTTAGGAAAGCTGTTTTTCTCAGTGTAGGGGAAGAAACACCTCACTGACTTTAGGCACACACGCTCTACAGGGTTTTGGTGTTGACAACAGGGTCCAAACCCCCACATTTTTGCTGTATTGAAGGACTTTCTGGTCAGTGGGTGACTGAAACCCAGGCGGGGGTCGGGAGAGAAGTTCCTCCAAGGTCAGACTGGCAAGCCTTTCTGCCTTCGCCTGTATCATGGGATGTAATATAATTCCTGTGATTCGTTTAACAAATTCCCTGCCACTGCAGAGACACAGACCACAGACGCAGGTCTGTCTTGTCTGGCGCTCTCTCTCATTTTCCTTCTCTCTTTGCTAGTTCCTGGTATGTTGTATTTCTTGTAGCTATTGTATATGTGGTGTGGTGGGCTGGCAAGTCTACTGAGGGTGGTATGAGTAAGGATGGCAGTAGGTCTGTGCGCCCTGCTAGGTTTATTGCATGTTGTCAGTGATTGCGGCACTGAGGATTGGAGGTGCTGCGGTGTGTCTGGAGGAATGTGCTGCTGCCTTTGCTACTCCCATAATCCCAAGATGGGCTTGTTTGTTCCTGGTCTCTAGGGTTATCGCTCTCCGTCTTGACAGCCAGTACTGTAAAATCAGGATTCATGCACTTAGTGGCTTTGCTACTTAAGGAGAGAGAGCCTGACTTTTGACAAAGCTAAGTGGCTTTATTTTAAGCCCTTGTTTGTACAAGCTCTCTTAGCAATGGGAATATTAAAATTCTGAGTTCACGGTTACTCTGTTGACTTACTGAGCCTTTCACTTGGCTCTTACCTAGTTAAATGACTGTAGTTAAGAGGCAGGAAACCTAGTTACAGGTCTGTAATTATGTAACGTGGGTTGTCTAAGAATGTGCTTTAAAGTTGTTTGGTTGGGTTTTTTTTTGGATTGGTTTTGTTTGTTTGTTTGTTTTGGGTGTTTTTTGTTGTTTGGTTTTTATTTGGTTTTTTTCTCCCAAGTGTACAAACCCTGTATTTTCTTTATTTCTGTGACATGTTAATTGCTCTGGCAGAAGACAGTAAAAAAACATTAACTATTTCTGAGTAATCTTGACATTGGCTGCAAAGCACTGACTTTGGACAAACCCAGGAGCCTTACTGTTTCCTCATGACTGTACGTGGGACAAATTTCCTCAAGCTCTGGGGTGTCAGCAGGCTGAAAATACATTGTACTAAACCGCTATCTGGTGGCGGACTGTGCTGCTGTATTTAGCCACTAAGAAGCCCAGTGACTTAAATCTTCTAAGCAAGGAGCGTCCTATGCGTTGCTAATTGATCTTAACTGTGGAATTTGGATTAGAGCTTGAACGTTGGTCTGGATCTGTCAGGTGGATTTCTTCCTGTGATAGCCTGCGTGTTTGCCTTCACGGGCTAAGAGTAATACTGGGTAACGGAACAGAAACTCTGCAGTTGGACACGGATACCAGTAAGCTATAGGGAAGTTCACTTCGATGAATAGCTGGCAGTTCAGCACTCACCATAATTAAATCTTCTCCTTGTGTTATACTTGATGCTTTAAGTATAACAAAACTGCAAATCATGGTATAAAGAAGTGTAGCTTAGAAAACAGTGCAGAAAGTTACTTTACATAAATGCAAAGTCTTTTGTTTGGGAAGTGAAGAATCATTCAAGGCAGTCCTCAGAAGAAATGCTGCCTAATCTGTTCATTGCCTAAGGAGACTCCAGAAGCATGTTAAAAATGGCAGTACTGGGTCAGATAAAGACATGTTCATTTACCTCTGTGTTCCTTGGCTAAGTTGCAGATATGAGGAGAGTGTCCCTCGGAGTTATCTCTTTCCTGCTTCTGGATCCTGGAGTTGTGTCTGCTCTTGCATAGCCCCTGGTGGACCCCTCTTCAGTGAATTTGAATAATTGGGTTTGTTTGTTTGTTTTTTTAATAACTCAGACTTGAACACTTTGCAGTAGTTTCCTCAGCCTGTGCTAGCAGAAGGTACTTCATTTTGTGTTACACAAGTTGCCTCAACAGAGAAAAGCTAAGGTGGCTCAAGTAATGACTTGGCTAATTTTAAGGTTTTAAGACACCTACCTTAGTGTGATGAAGTGTGTTGCCAGGTAGACAGCGAGCTCCTGGTGCAGCAGGAGTGCCGATGTGCAAGCCAAGGTGTATCTGCCGTGATAGTCTCCTGAACCACAGTGGGACCTGTCAGCACGCCTGACTTGACTTTCTGTTGTGCTGGACAGTGTACAAACATCAGAAGTATGTCATGATCTTAATTTGTCGCTGTGGGACTGCTGGCATGAGTACGCGTGACTCTTGCTCAATTGAACCTTTTGTTCAGGGGCACGGCTGTGTGGGTTTGCAGACAGCTACAGTAAATCCAAAACCAGGGACTGTTGTCTCCGTGGTCTGGACGTCTTCGGTCTGGCCGTGCTCCCAGGAGCTTCCGAGAAGCCGTGCTGCCAGTCGTAGCCTTTCTTCATCTTGTAAACTTCCAGTGACTGCTGAAGTTGGAAAAAGTTGAAGCCTTCAGTTAAAGGGGATTTCCAGACATCTTGAGAAAGCTACCCTGTCTCTGCTAATGTCAGGCCCCTTTCGTCACAAAGAAAGGGGGAGAAGTACGGATGGTACTTTATTATTTGTACTTTCAAATCTGCTTCCTCCCTTCTCTGAGCCCTATTTACCTGTAAGATTATCCTGGATGAGTGGATAACCTTTGCTGAAGGAACTAGGATGAGAGAACAGAGTAGTAGCAACATGCTGGTTGGCCTAGTAATGCTGTCTGGTCCTGGTAAGTACTCTTCTGGGCTAAGCTGCAGGTGGGAACAGTAGCACTTGGAGCTGAAGAAGTCATTAAAGAGCACGTGTGCAGACAGCAGGGCTGCTAGAGTATGTGGCTGTCTGATTCTCTGATTAAAAGGCCAGATTTAATGTTTTCTTTGATAACTGAAATGCTTATCATGCTAGCACCAACAGCAGCAAACATTGTATGTCGTAGCTGAAGGAACGCAACTTGAAAGGTTTGGTTATAGATTGAAAAATAAATCCAGATTGTCCTGGTTACTGATACAGAGATAACACTGTCTATGAATGGACTTTGGCTCTTAACATGATGCAAGCATGTTGCATTTTGCATCATGCAATAGAGGTTTGCAGAAGGACGCTGGAACATAACCTGTAATGGTGGTGTGTTTGGATATGAAATGTTAATGCTTTAAAGAACTCTAAAAAATAAACCCTGCTTCCAGATTCTTATAGCACTGTTGCTAGTCGCTCGATGAAATCATCCTTGGTCGCAGATGCTGACCGACAGAGAGAAGAGTACATGCAAACAAGTCAGCGAGAGCTAATGCTCAGCTAGCTTCTAAAAATACCACAATAGCTGGATGGTACAGTGAGTTAAGTAACATGCTTTAATTTCATATTGAGAGCATTTATTGGAAGGGGAGGGAGAGCTGGGGATTAGAACACAGAGCAAACACATGACTTCCTGGGAGGCCAGTTTCAGCAGTGGCAGGGGGGAAGGTGATGGATCAAAGCAGGTGACCACCTTGCTGAGGGCCTCAGCCCGAGCTGGAGCCTAGCAAGGAGCTTGCTGGCACAGAGCGATTATACACCTATAAACCTTTCTTCTCTTACCCTTGTTGCAGTGGCTGTCTGATCAATGCTGCACCTGGCCTAGTGCCAGTGTTTGTGCACAACAGATACAAACAGATTCTGGAGGGTCATGTGAAACCACCCTGAGCCCTTTAAATCACACCGCCCTTACCTTTTCTCCTCTGCTGCTCACATTGCTTTAGCAGGTGTGGCTTTGTTTATGCATGTCTGTTGCTTTACTTCAGCACTAGGGTTTTGCTGGCCCTTGGTGCCCGGAGGAAACCTTTGGCTCCCCACTTTCCTCAGGCTGCAGGAGAGCTCTCTGGACCTTCTGGGGAGGGGTTTGCACCTGATGAAGGAGGTAGGGGTGTCAGCTTTGTAAAGGCAGCACTGGCAGATATTGTCATGGAAACCTCTGCTGCTGAAAACTTCAATACATCTTGCCATGGCTTTGGCTTAAGCTTTGTGAGAAAGTTCTCTGGAATCACCTTACATCTATACCAACATCTGGTACAGCTGCAAGGTGATTCCAGAGAGGGTCTATGCAATTCCTGCAAAATATTGGCAATTTTTTTATATATATAAAAAAAAATAAAATAATCTGTTTTAATTGAAAAGTTACAGGCTTGCAGCTGTGGGAAACCCAAAGGTAAGAAGATGCAGCTTGGCCTCATCTCACCTCTGTTACTACATATTACTGGGTCCAGAGAAAGGCAACAAAGCTGGTGAAGAGCCTGGAGCACAAGTGTGATGAGGAACAGCTAATGGAACTGGGGTTGTTTAGTGTGGAGAACAGAAGGCTCAAGCGGGACATTATTGCTCCCTACAACTACATGAAAGGAGGTTGTAGTGAGGTGGGGGTCAGTCTCTTCTCCGAAGTAACAAGCGATAGAACAAGAGGTAACGGCCTCAAGCTGCACCAGGGGAGGTTTAGACTGGATATTGGGAGGAATTTCTTCACAGAGAGGGTGCTCAGGCATTGGAACAGGCTGCCCAGGGAAGGGGTGGAACCACCGTCCCTGGAAGTGTTCACAAACCGTGTAGATGAGGACCTCACTGTGACATGGTTTAGTGGCAGTCTTGGCAGTCCTGGGGTAATGGTTAGACTTGGATGATCTTAAAGGTCTTCTATAACCCAGTTGATTCTATGATTCTGCTGCATGAATCTTGCCTTCCAGTAAGGACTTTTATGTGTTGGAACAACTGAAAACATGTTTAGGTATGCAACAACTAATTTATAACTGGTTTTCTTGTTCCACCTTTCATTTCTCTTGGGATGCCCTGCTGCTCTTCCCAGCCAACAGGCAACATGCAATGGCATACATGCATAGGAACATCGGGACTTTCTTCCTCGGGAAGTGGAACTAATGCTGCCAAACTGCATCTGTGGGGTTTTAGCTATCCAATAAAATTACTTAATGTTGAACTGCATAGGGGGAAACACAAAGAAAAGCTCTGTGCTAGGAGGAAGGAGGTTCTGCTGTGTTCTCCATGCCTGTGATGCTCGCCTCTCAGCCTTTCTAGGGAGATCAATCAGCTTCAGTTTTAAGTTTTTACTGAAACTTCTCCTAGATGAGCATCTCTTCCCCCTTGTCGTCCTTGGAGCTTTTGGGAAAATTACATGGGAAGCAGACTCTTAGTTTTCTATGTGCTTTCCACAGTTGCCTTCTTGTGCTGCGAGCCCTGAATTTCCTGCCTGAAATTTAAAATTGAGATGTTGTGGGCTGGGTCAGTGCTGACTGTGTGGTGTCCCAGGGAAAATGAGATACATCCAGTGAAAACGACTAGTGCTCCAAAAGCAGTAATAATGTGATACCCTGCAGTTGCGAGGGATTTGACAGACAGGAGCTCAGGAGTTCCTTGTTTCCCTAATGTTCGGTTAGCTGCAGTGAAAGAGCTAAACAAATACTGTCATGTTTCAATAAAGTAAGAACAAATATGGTTGTGCTGATAGATGGTCTGGTTGTGTTTGGTTCCTAAGAAGGAACTACAGAAACTCGTGAGATTAGATGTGGCTCATGAAACAACAGCCATGTCATGAAAATCAGTGGCAAGGATGTAAAGAACTGTAAGGGGAGGTGGCCAGAAAGGAGGCAGAAGTCTGAGTGGTTCCAGTTTTATCTGGCATATAGATGGATGCTGTATGTATCTTATCATATATTGTTTACTTGTAAAAACCTCCTTTAGTCATACCGCCATTGGCAGTTCTTGTCTTATAAACGCCTGTGGGCTCCTGTTGGTGAAGGCGCACAAGAGAGGTGCTTGAGTACTTAAATCAAAGCTCAAGTACTTGCTGTTTGAGACAGTCTCTTTGAGAAGAGATAATGTAATGTGTTTCATATCCTGTGTAACTGTATACAGTTCTCAACCCCAAACACTACATCCATTATGTTTTTGAGCATCAGCTTATATTCTGTAAACTAGTAATGTTGGGCTGAAAGGTCAGAATTGCACGTAGTGAAATTGCCACTCACTGTGTGTATGTTATTGCTCTGCCATAATTACAGCGTCATTTGCCGTGAAGTGATTCTTATGTTTTAACATAAATGTAGGTCATGCCATTGTGTCATCCCACACTTTGTGCACAGCAGGAACATGTATAAAGTCACGTATATCATCACTGCAGCAGTTTATGTTTCGTGGTATATCAGTGCAGTCAACTTTGTGCACTTGCTTCTTTTTTTCCATACGCACCCTTAACTGGTATATGCAGAAGTGTATCAACTTTGTAAAACTGTACCTGTTCTGAACGTCCTTCTCATACTTCTGAAACACAATGAGATTTATCTTGCTTTTCTTATTCTTTGTTTATATTTCAATGTCCCTGCTTTCCCTTGGTTGTCTTCTTTGGCAAGGTCTGTGAGAAACTGTGGTATTTTAGACTTTGCCAAATTAAGTCTGTTAAAACTTCTTGAAACCTAATCTTGTAAGAGTTCTGATATGGAAAAAAAGGAAAATAAAAAACCAGGTTGGCATTCAGAGCCATGGATGTTTATCTAAACTGAACTTCTGATTCCTCTTGAGGTTTAGTAGTTCACTACTGGATCTGCTTCAGTCCAGTTAATTAGTTACAACCCCCTAAACCACAGACTTGGAATTAAAGAAAACAAAGCCCCAAGCCTCCACATAGTTTGATGCAAGAAGAAACTTCAGTTAAACTGGGAAGTGCATTTACGTCGCCGTTTCCCAGTTTGAAATGCAAACTGGTGTACAGATGAGACAACAGCGTATCATTGATTCTGGATTCATGCCACATGTATTAATGTGACAGTCTAGTGTCTCCCTATAATCTTTTCCCCCTTTCTTCTCTGACATTGGTTTCTCCTCTCAGGGGTATGGCAGGGATTATTTTCTTTTTTGTGCGAGTGGTTTGGCTCTGGGCAGTGCGGTTTACACGGAGTACAGAATGCCTGGTTTTGATAAGACTTTCTGCTTTTCTGTTTTTAGGACAATGTAGATCAGACTTCAGCTCATGGTCGGCGGGATCTGGTGGAACCAGGGTTCCAAGAACCATCTAACCGCATCTCCCTGAATCACCAAGGTAAGGAACAGTGGGTGGCAATCCAGGATCCTCGTGGGAATGCAGAGATGGTTTTGCCTCCATATTGCCATTTCTCCATGTAATTAAAAAAAAAAGAAAAAAAAAAAGGAGGAGGAGAGCTGAAGAAATAATTTTTTGTCACAACTGCCCTTTGAGCTATGGATGGAGATGATGAAGAACTTGTGGTGCATCTCAAGCCTTGTAGCCAAGACTGGTTCTGGGAGTGGGGAGGAGCGAAGTCCAGAAATTGAATTCAACATTTGTAATGTTAAAGTTGCATTTAAAGTTGCATCTTTGGCTGCCATAAGAAGGGTTCAGGGCTCTGGCTCAACTTCAGCTGTAAGAGTCTGTCTTTGCATGACAGCTCATTTGGGGAAAGTCCTGAAGTAGACATGGTAGTGCTGGTGCAATAGTTTATCTTCTGTAATTCAGCAGGGCCATACAAAACACGAAAGTTAAAATAAATCTTAGAAGTCTTTCTTTGACCATTTCTGTCAGTTCAGATGCCTAAAGAAGACAGTTACTATTATAGCAGGGACTTTTTTTTTTTTGCTTTGAAATTATTAGTGATAGAGTGCCATCTTAATCAGTGAACCATTTACCTTCAGGGTTCCCCATGGCTTAATTCGCAGCCAAGTCCTTGAAGGTCATCTTCAAATGTTGTTTCTTCAGTGCAGCAGTGAATAGTAAAGCAGTCAGCACAAGGCTGTTGAAACAAAAAAGGTCATGAATGTATCACTTAAAATATTTGCCAAATATGATATTCTTAACGTTTCCTTTAAAACCCAGCTTCTTTTGTTTGCCAAAGGCAGCAAGACTGGAATTTCATGACTTGCAGATCCTCAAGACTATTTAAGTTTCACAAACAAGTCCCAGAATGTAATAGGGAATGTATTTTAATTTACTTCCCTCACCATGCCCCAAGTCTTCAGTTTGTTAAAGCTTTGTTTTCAATTGAAAATAGAAAGTAACAGGTTGCCATGTTATCCACTCTAAAACTTCTGCAAGCACAGGCAGTATGTTGTGTCATGCTTGCATGGATACAGTGGAGTTTTTATAAATTCCATTTTTCATTCTCTGTAGAATGATACTGTTAATTTCACCTACCTTGGGATGCACAAATCCTGGAGCAGATCTATATAGGTGACTTTTTCTGAGGCTATTTGTATATATTCCTGTCATGGTTTAAGCCCAGCTGTAAATCAGAACCACGCAGTCTCCCTCTCACTCCCCCCCCCCCCCCCCCCGCTGAGGGATGGGGAGGACAATTGAAAGAATGTAACTCCCACAGGTTGAGATAAGAACAGTCCAGTAACTAAGGTATAACACAAAACCACTACTGCTACCACCAATAATAATAATGATAAGGGAAATAACAAGGGAAGAGAATACAACCGTTCGCCACCAGCCAACCTATACCCAGCCTGACTGAGCAGTGATCTAGCCCTTCCAGGTAACTGCCCCCAATTTATATAGTGGGCATGATGTGCTGTGGTGTGGAATACCTCCCTGGCTAGTTTGGGTCAGGTGTCCTGTCTCTGCTTCCTCCCGGCTTCCCCTCCTCCCTGGCAGAGCATGAGACTCACAAAGTCCCTGGCCAGACTAAACCTTACTGAGCAGCAACTAAAAACACTGGTGTTATCAGCGCTGTTCCTAGGCTGAAAGTCAAAACCACAGCCCTGCACCAGCTACTAAGAAGGAAAAAAATGACTGCTACAGCTGAACCCGGGACAATTCCCCTTTAATCAAGGGATTTTTGGGGGGGACACATCCTGAGTGGTCAAAGTTTATGTGTTAAAGTATGTGCGACTGCTACTTATGAAGTTAGAACATTTATTGAAGAGACAGGTAATGCTGCATTTTGATGGCAAAATGCCAGCTTTGCAGCCTGACATTTTCCTACTTCTTTAGGTGTTTCTTTTTTCCTGTATCAATATTGTAGTACTGCAGGGATTCATGCAGTGTCACCTGATTTGTGGCTCTCCCTCAGCCACTTTGAGACAATAATCTGTATGCAAAATAGTCCAAGTTGATTTACAAAATAGCTGTCTTTAAAGAGAATGCCTTGCGGACACTGGCAATTTGTTGCCTGTTTCTGAAGGAAGGCCTAGAGTTTTTCCCAATACTTTCTGATGTAAAGATCCCTTTTGCACCCACAAATTGTTTGGGATTTTTTCCTGTATCAGCTGAGTGATAGCAATTTCTAAAGTCCAGCATTTCTAAAGTCTAATTTTTTTGCTGAGGTAGGTATTTAGTGCATTATTAATCTTGCCTACTCCTGTGACCATGAAATGCTATGTATGTTAGAGGCGTGAATTAAAAGCTGAAACCCGAATGCCTAAAGGTGGACTTTAATACTGCATTGTGCTGTGGCACTTCCATCTTTTTTCAGTGTTGAAGGGAGGCAATGTGCCTTACAGGCATGATACCTGCTGCTTTGCTATCTTTTTGAAAATGGAAGGGACCATAAGCGTGATGTTATATCATGTTTTGTGTTTGTTCTGTCCAAGTGTGAGCATCTATACTCTTTCACAGCTTATGAAATACGATGTCCAAGAACTTGAAAGTACAAGTGTTTTAAGAGCTGTGACATATTTCAGTAACTGATTTATGAATAGTACATAGAAAAATATAACATGAAGAGCTTTAGAGGGAATTGTGACATGGTCTGAACTAACTCTTATGCAGTCTTATTAGTGACAGAATAAATAGACTAGATTATTAACATAAAGTGGGGGTTTAGATTCTGTGGCAGCTGTTTGCTTTGCCTTTTTACTCTTACACTAAACTCTGTTACCCATTATTTTCTATTAAAGTTTTACTGGCACTGGCACTGATGAAAACTTAGAGTAAACCTGTATCCAAAAGCAACTTGCAGAGCCACTGTTTGCATTTAATAAATGAATCTGTTTGGTGATATGACTTGATTACATTGATGATAAAGATACTTGCAACAGGCTATGGTAAATTTTGCTTCCAGTTACAGACAGCTTGCTGACTTCAGTTCATACCTACTGGCACATCTAAAGCTTTTGTTTCTGTGTTTTGCAACAGAAAGAAAATGGGTAGGCTTGCAACAAAACTGGTTTAATACATATTTATCATGAGCAGAAACTGTGGAAGGGCTTAGAGTTGGCTAAAATATTTAATGTATTAGGTGATCCCTGTCTTTTTAGTGTACTGTGCCTTAAACTCTGCAGCTGAACTTTGAGCACCCATACCTACTGTGTTATTTTATGTATACGCTTCCTATTCATACCTGACCACATTGCTCAGTCTGCGCAGCAGATTTGCCAGTTTCTGTTGAACATTAACTTATAGCCCTTGGCTTTTCACTTGGAGAGCTTTGGTACAAGCACTTGCAATTCTGAACCTGAACTGCTTTCCACAGCCTATAAAAATGGTGATTAGTTTCCTCCCAGGCATCTGAATCCCTTCAACACAAGCTGGAAAAAGAGCATTCAAGTGGAGACTGAGATATCCCTGCCAACTGTCCCTGCGTGAATAAGCTCTTTCTTGTGAAGGGTATTTCAAGTGCATGTTTCCTGCTGAATCACTCTTTTTTTACACAAGCAGATGCTTTATAACTGTTTAGCTTTTTATTTTAGAAGCATATCTTGTAAAGATTGAGGAGCAGAGAATACCTTTTATAAAGTGAGGGGTCTTCAAAATAGGCAGGTTTCATATTAAACGGATGTAAGAAGTTGAGTGCAGATGGAATAGTATATTTTCCTAGAAATAGTTCAATAGCTGCTTATA
The DNA here is from genome assembly GCF_037157495.1 of Lathamus discolor. Classification (NCBI taxonomy): domain Eukaryota; kingdom Metazoa; phylum Chordata; class Aves; order Psittaciformes; family Psittacidae; genus Lathamus; species Lathamus discolor. The sequence continues at coordinate 88,789,579 of NC_088885.1, read as the reverse complement.
TGTAAGTATGCTGATAAGCTTGCTTTCTTTAACAAAAGTATTTTTCTGTAAACCATGAATTAGCATTCACTTTTCAGTGATTCTGGTACTTGGGCAAATTTCATAAAGCTACTAAACAGAGAGCAGGAACTAGGATTTCTTACCTCTGTTCCCCAAAAGCTACTTCATAAATTAAATGTGATAGGAAAGAGCAAGCTTCATTCAGCTGAAGAATACTAATATCCACTGATGTAAAGGGGTAGATAGATAGACTTCAGCTACTTATAGAAATTACAAAAAGTTAACAAAGGCAGTTAGGATTTGGCATTTAATAAACAGCAAGTTAAGTATCTCTCCAGCAGTCCTCCCAGAAGCTGTAGTTAAGTCTCTAGGCTTAGAGAACAAAAATACATCTGAACTATGTGGCATTTTCTAAGGTGTTATGGAAGGAGGTGAAGAAACAATCAATAAAATTATTTACCATCTGTAAGAACACCAAGAGGAAGTGAGAGCATCCTTAGGATGGGACAGGTAATGTTATTATTCTGTTTTTTTCCCCTTCAGGAGTGGAGTACAGAGGTGGAGGAAACTGCAGCCTCCTCAGCTGTGTCTCACTTAGCAAAGCATTCAGCACTCACATTTAATAATTTGCAATGAGAGGTTCTTTGCAGTGTGTGGCCTGCGGCATTTGTACCCTGCCCAATAGCAAGGGGCAGAGCTGGGGAGCACAGTGGTGGTTTTAAGTCAAACACCTGCATTCAGGTGGAGATGCCATTTTGAGGCCTTCTATAGAAGTGATGGGCTCCAGCATTTGTTCTCCCTGTCCCGTCTCAAAGGATGATGCCGGATCTTCTCTCTTCCAAGCACCCTGGCATTGCAGCTTCTGTTCCTTTTGGTTGAGTGCACTGCTCTGCAGTGCCACCAAAGTTACTCTTGGATGTGTCTCAGCAGTAAGACAACTTCTGTGGACTTTTCCTGAGTTGCCTAGGAGTGGCCTTGACATATGATAGCAAAGTATACTGTGCCACAGAAAACTGTAAGCCCAACAGAATTTGTTTACTCTCGGACTTCAGAGGGGTTTAACCTGCCATTGATGCTACCACGGTTTCTTCAGTACTTCCGGGTTTTCTTCATTGAAGCATGTTTCAGAGCTCATTTTTCCATTTATATTTCTATCAAGCAGCAAATAGTGCCAGCTGTAGTCCTGGCCATGAAGTTTATGGGCAGTACCTTTCATTGGTACTTGATGTGTACTTTTTGAGATTGTGCAGCTACTTCTTATTCAAGATTTTGAAGCCAAGCATGAATAAGATGCATTTTGTCACCTTGTCTTTCAGTGGAAGTATTAGACGTGCAACTTTGGCACTTTCTCTGTGTGTGTATTTGTGGGATGATTGTCATTGTCTGTACAAATGTGTTTTGCACATGTGGTACCTCTGGCTCCATTGCCAGGTGGCTTTGGCAGCAGGAAGAAAACGGGGATGCGAGCTGTTTTAGGCAGCAGTTGTCCTTTGTCAACATCCAGCTCATCCTTTGGCCTTTCCTGGTTGGTGATGGTAGGAAATCGTGCCTGTAGTAAGATGATGAAGATGCTGTGGTTGTGGATCAGTTGGCATTGGGTTTCCTGCCTGTATGTACAGACAACTTGTTCCCACTGAAACTGGAGGGATCCAGGGTAACTATCAACTTGCACTGCACTGCAGCCTCCTCTTCAGCTACATGCTCTCCTGTACCTTGCTAGTAATTAACACATGAACTTTTATAGAGATGGTTAATGTCAGCAGTGGTGGAAACTTCTCTAGCACACTGCCTGGGCCCAAAAAATGCAAGTCTATGTAAATATGGACAGACTTTTGAATGAGTATGGGCCTAAATGAAGTATTACGATCCCTAAGATTTAGCCCAGAGAAATAATATTGTGTAGCACTTTCCTCCACCACTGTTACTATTACTACTTGCTTTTAATATATTTTGGTTTGTATCTGCCCAAGGATAGGCATAGGAGGTTGAGCCGATTTTGTTATTTGTTTTATAGCTAAGGAGGAGTGTGTTTAGTAACAGCTGGTGCTACTAGTGATATGCTGCAGTTGTGGGGTCAGACTGGGATGAGTCGGTTATTTGGTGTATCAGAACTAACCCATATTTTGGAAGAATCCAGGTGGTACTGAATAGAAAATGCAGAGTGGAAAACAGGTAGCCTTGTTTGTATTGCAGAGACAATACTGCCAGATATTCATGAATTCTCATGCTTTGTATAAATGTTGTTGTCATTGTCCAGCCTTAGGAAAAAACCCACCATTAGTGCCAAAAAGATTTACACTGACTACCCTTATGCAGCGAGCAGAGCCCCTGCTTCCTGCCTAGCTCATTGCAGTACCTTTGTCTTGTTTTGGAGAAGGCTTCCATTGTATTTGGTGATGAATCTTGTTAGCACAGCTACTAGGAGGGCACCCATAATAGCCATGTAGAAGTTTAACTTCCCTCATTATATTAGTTCCCAAACCCTTGGGCTGACAGAACTCTGAAGAAAAGCAAAAATAAAAGAGAAGACAAAGTAGGTTGGTGTTTAGTACAGATAATTTAAGAGATTTGCAGCAAGCTACAGGAAGACAAAATAGACAAACTGATTGAGTTTAGCAGGAAAACTCTGTATATAATAAGGTTACTAATGGTGATTGAGTGAAACCAGTGAAATGAGAAGAAACAGACCAAAACTGGTTTAAAACATTGCATGTTCAGAGGAATATATTTGCAGGTGACTGGATTTTCTTTATTTTATTGTTGGTTTCTATTTTCTTTCCCACATGTCAACTTTTTTGTATCAATTTTGCAAGTGTTAAGTTCTGGACATATTTAAAACTAAATGTGTTCCTCTAATGTCACCTGATATGAGTAAAAAAAGTTTGAATATCTCATAGTTGACAAGCTTGGGATTTTAAGCCTGTTAAATCTCAGGATTCAGTGTGTCCTTTGGGTAAATTTCTCTAGTGGGTTTCAGTACAGGGAAGGAGCCCTCTGTCTTGGTTGTGTAGGGTGTAGTGTGGTTTGCCTTGGGGCCTTTATTCATTGGAAGTTTTACAAGTGGAGATGTAGAAAACATGGAGAATTTTAAAGTAAGCCTCAATAAGAAGTATTACAATATTAAATATTAATCTTATTTATGTAACTGTCAAAGTAAATTTGAGTCATGTTTTCTTCTGTGTCCTGTGGAAAAATGGTTATTACCAGGTTTGCAATGAACTTGTCATGTTGGAGAGGACATAGTTGCTGAAGCAGAGTGGCTGCATTGAGAGAGCAGGTGGGGTTGGGTTCCTTGCCTGAGATAGTCCATGACACACCATACCCATCCCGTGGGGACTGGAGCTGTATGGGTGTATGACATCTGAGAAAGTGGGGTTTTTTTTCATACTGAAGATAGAAGGATAGTGTTCCTCCACCTTCTCTTTCAAGATCTGTATCTCCAGTTATCATGGGGAGGGGTGGGAGGAGGTTCACAAGGTGTGATTTAGGGTAGATTAGAAGACTAGGGTGTGATTAGAAGCTAGTTTCTTGTTGTTATTGTTCAATTCTTGTCCAAGGCATTAGGAGGGGGAGGCGTAAGCTGGGCATCTGGGTGGTGCGATTCTATTGTTTCTTTCCAGATTCTCAGAGCAAGAGCGTTTACGTCCCTCACCCTTTAATGTCTTACTTAGTGGAGAACAAGTTAGGTTAATACTAGTATAAGCCTAAAGTGATGACTTTAAGAAACTCACTGCAAGTGAGATAGGGAGAGGGAGATGCGGTGAAATAAACTAAAATCAAATGCAGTTTTAAATTCACTTTTGTCCTCAATACTAAGGGATGTGCCAGGTTGGACAGAGCTTTGAGCAGCCTGGTCTAGTGGAAGAAGTCCTTGCCTGTGACAGGGGGTTGGAACTAGGTGATCTTTAATGTCCCTTCCAACCCAAACCAGTCTATGATTTCCTACTACCACTGAAGCTGAGCTGCCTGTCAAAAAGAACACATTTTGCTTTGGCTAGGTAATGCAAGAGGTGTAGCGTAGGGATGCCCGCTCTTCGTGTCCGGGGGTGTGCACTCTGGGGCATCTTGTAGCGGACTTTGTGCTGCAGCTATCACACTATTACGCGTGGAGTGGAACAGTGCACTTTGGGGGTGGTCAGCAAGGCGCTGTTATGTGCACAAGGGCATCACTCCTTTCCGAGTGCCTGCTCTGTCAGCAGGAGGCAAGTGTGTTTGTTTACTGCTGGCACGCCGCCCCGGAGGTATATCGGCTCAGCGAGGTGATGTCACCGGCGGCACACATACTTTCTGTGCTGGTGCGGCTACTCCGGTTGTGTCGGGGCGGCTGGCTGCCTGCCGAGCGCCTGGCTGCTGGCAGCCTGATGCAACAGCCTCGCCGGAGACTGCCCACGAGGAGCAGCACCTTGCATGGGCTGCGAGAGGCCCTCCGGAGGAGGGCAACCTGCAAGCCCTGTTGTGGAGACAGTGTTGTCCAGGCTTTTCCTTCCTGGGGCCTGAGCTTGTGAGTCTCCAATGCTCCTATTGGAAATGGCGTGCTTGGGGAAACTGAGATGCCAGAGGGAAACCAGTGTCTCAGCATCTGCTCATGATGAGGTGCTTCTCCCAGGTACCTGAGCTCGTTTCTTCTGCGCTTGTCTCCTGTCTTTTGTGAGCAAAAAAAGCCCCACATCCTGCGGGTATTTCACTCTCTCCTCTGTAAATGTATTTACTCAGCAGCTTGCACCATCCCCATCCTTTGTGTAAGCAGGTTGCTAAAGCAGCCAAATGTAATAGATTTCACTGCTTTTAAATTGCTTTGTATACTTGTTTACTGCCCAACAGGAATGGGGAGACTTGTGGTCTCGGGTTGTCCTCTGCCTTCTAGGTGGCTCATTTCTCCCATTTGAGCTAATGGTCATAATTGATCTTACTGATCTGAAATGCCCTCTTCTAACTTAATCAGTACAAGTTAACTCTAAGATACTGGGATGAGCTCATGTTTTCTGGCATAACTTTATTGCCTTTATGTTTTCTTTTGTAACCTGACTAAATTGGTTCTGTCAAGATGTAAGAGAGCAGAAGGATGAAAATTAATACTTATCAGCAAAGGCTCTTTTGATAGCTTCTGGATGACATTTTTAATGTGGCTGAGTTGAATTCTTGCCTGTGCTGCTCCACCAGCTTCCTGCGCATCCTTGGGTTTTGCTTATTTTTTCCCCTGTTAAGGGACATGTTTTAAGTGTATTTAGCTTATGTAAGTGATGCAGAGGGTTAACCAATGGGTTTTGCTTATTTTTTTCCCCTGTTAGGGGATATGTTTTAAGTGTATTTAGCTTTATGTAAGAATCTTTTGAACCTTTCAGTGGAGGTGTTATACCCAAATGTCAAAACATGGCTGTGGGCCCTTAAATAGTCTCAGTACTAATGAGCTTTCCAGCTAAGATAGGTGATTTATTAGGTAGCCTAGTTCTTAATCATGCCGTAACAATGACAGTTGTTCAGTGAAAACAGTGTCTCTGCAGCATCGGAATATTAACATCAAATTCTGATACCTTAACCAAAATCAAGTACGAGATTTCACAGGCTGTTTGACATATAAAGGGGAAGGGTACGTTTAGACATGGAAACAATCCATGTTCACTGCAGCTATACTGCCTGTTATGAAATACTGCTCGGAAGATTATTTTCAAAAGTAAGTATCTCTAATTTTTGAGATAAAAGTACAATGTCACTGTTCAAGGTCAGCTTTAATGGAGAGAGAACTGCCTTTCAGTATCTGATTACACGGAAAGCTCTAGGGCACTAATGGGGCTTTATGACTGCTGTGTTCAAGTCTGAAATAAAGCTATTCTGCTTATTCGGACACTTAAGAGTGTCACCTATAAATAGATCAGAAGTTGCCATTCATCTGCAACGCATGCAGTGTTTGAAACTACTGTGACTGATGGTGGGGGGCTATGTTCTGTTTAAAATCTGTCTGCTTCGATAAATTCTGTATTAAGAGCACAGTGTTACTGACTGTCTCTGCGCTTTCTGAAGGCAAAGGGAGGTAAAAGCCCCCCTTGCTTATGAAACTGGTTTCCAAGAGTGTGGTAGCAGTGGTGTGGTAAAGGGGGAGGCAGTTGTAATGCCGGAGACTGCTCCCTGAATTCTTGAGATTGCCTGGATTTGAACTTCACAAGAAACCTTTTAACAGCCTTACTTCACCAGGACATTTAGTGATTGTGGGACTAGATATCCCCCCCACCCCTTGCAATGAAATCCATTTAACTCCTTCAGATAAAGCCCTAGTTACTCCAACTCCCATTTAAAGTACAGGGAACTGATTTGTGTCCTGTCTCTGATGAGCCATGCACCTTTGATCTGTCTTGTGATGGCAGATAATTTCCAATAGCTGACACAATGCAGCCTTCTTCTCTGCAAACAATTCTGAGAGACGTGTGTTCAATTTTTTAGGTTTTGTTTTTCCTTGACCTTCAAGGTTGTATTTTTGGTGTCTATCAAAGTAGTGAGAGGGTGGAGAACAGGCAGTACAGCTCTTGGTTTCCTTCCGTTGTTTGTCCTAATGATAAAAGTGTCCTAACCTTTTGTTTCTGTCTCTTTCCAGTGCTTCAGGTGGGGCAGAATGTAAGTTAATTTTGCGTTTTATGAGCTCCATCCTCTAAATAAAGCTTTTATCATCTTAGGAGTGAATACAGAAATTCACTTTGCTCTTCTAAAAAATAAAAATAATTAAATAACCAAGCAATGTCTAAATCCATAACATTTCCAGGGCTAAGAAGCAGAGCAAGGGTGAGGTAAGACTTGTTTGCAAGAGTAAAATGGGGTGTATTTGCGATACAGCAGTTCTCCTGGCAAAAGCTTCTGTTGCTTTAGGATTCCTTATGATTCAACGACTTGGTGCCCTTCCTCTTCAGTTGTTAGCTGGTCTTACTTAGAGGAAGAATTATTAATGCTGACCAAATGTTGGCTTTGTGCTTAGAAATCAAATGTATTTTAAAAGTTGGCTAACACTATTACAGCAAATTTAGGTTAAGCAGTCTGAGCAATTGTAGAATTAGTTTACGGTTTTAGTATCATTTTCTGCACATTAGAACAATTTTCAGGAGCTTACGTACTAGAAAACCAGGATTATCGCATGAAGATGTAACACGTCTTACAGCTGAGAGGAAAATGCCCAATTCAAACTATAGCTTAAACGTCATCTTTCTTAGAAATCCCCTTTTCTAATCTGTTTATGAAAAAGACTGGTTCTGCCAGGTGACTGGGAAGGGGAGGACTGCGGATTTTAAGGTTTTTCCAGCATAGGAATGTATGTCCTTTAGTCGAGACAAGTTTCACTGGAATGTGCTCATGGTCTGTATCAGCAAGTATAGCTTAACTTAGTTATGTCAAGAAGAATATGTACTGTGGTATATGCACGAAAAAACCCCAGAAGGATCTCACCGAAAGTACCTGGCTGATAAATTTCTGTGGTGTGGGGTGAATATCAAAGTAGGCTTTTTTTGGAGCAAACTTGTGCTTAAGTATCAACATGATTTTCTATGTTTAAAAAATGATTAAAGGCTCATGACTGAAGTCAGACTTAAGGCAGCAAGAATAGAGTAAAATGTTATAGGGTTTGATCACAGCAATGTGCTGGTTCTTTCTGTAAGCCCTGCACCTCTGCAGGGTGTACTGGTTGTACCCACAGCCAGCCCTTGTTGAAGTCAATTCAGAGGCAATGAGTGACCTCGGACAGGCTGCCTGCGTTCCTGACAGCAGGGTCTTTGTTGGGGGGACAGTTCCTTTTCACTGAGTTTGAAAGTTGAACAAACCTCCAAAGGCTGTGCTGTGGGGTTGTGCAGAGACTTGGGCTCATACACAACTGAGCAATTGCAAAGTATAGCAGTTATATAGCCTTCCAGTACCTAAATGGGGCCTACAGGAAATCTGGAGGGGGACTTCTTATGAGGGCATGTAGTGATAGGAGAAGGGGGGATGGCTTTAAACTCAAAAAGCATAGATTTAGATTAGATACTGGCAAGAAATTCTTTACTGTGAAGGTGATGAGGCACTGGAACAGGTTGACCAGAGAAGATGTGGATGCCCTGCCCTTGGCAGTATTCAAGGCCAGGCTGAAAGGCCTTTGAGCAACCTGGTCTAGCAGGAGGTGTCCCTGCCCATGCCAGGGGGATTGGAACTGGATGATCTTTAAGGTCCCTTCTAATCCAAACCGGTCTATGATTCTGTATGATTAATGGTGGCAGCAGCAGCAGACCTGACTCCCATGTGCTGTTATGATATGTTCCATGCTCTCTGTACCCTAGGCAGCTATAAGCTGCTCAGAATAACTAGACTCACCTGATGTTTTGATAAAACTGGACCCCAGAAATCATTGCAGGATGCTGCTAAGTGGATGCTGCCAAGTGTATGTTGCTTCCTATGAGCATGCAGAAGAACCAATGGGCTGTCCATGACCTCTTCCCTGCCCCCCCCCCCCCAGCATGAGTTATGAAATATCTAATGGGTTTGGCGTCTGTGCCAGTGCACAGTGGGGCAAAGAGTTAGAAATGCTTGTTCAACAAATCAGCTGTTAAAGGGGATGAAACAAATCACTAGATGTCTGTCTACATTTTCCCCATCAGCAAAATGAGGATAGTGCTATTGCAAAACTTCTGTCAAGTATGTGGTTGACATCTGCTTCATAGAGTACATGCTATTTTTGAAGATGATGTCCCACTTTGTTCATGGTATTAAGTTAAGAGCCAGGCCTGAAGAGATGAAATCAAGACTGAAATGTGAACATATGTGAGATTATATCCTAATGCATAGGGTAAACCATAGACTGTTACTTTGACATTGTGGGTAGCCTTTCTGTAGATTGACTTGTTTGTATGCAGTGTGTGTGACATGAAGTGGTGAAAGATAATGCAGCTTCTAAGTACTATAAGTGTTCTTTGATTTAGGTTGCATAATTCTTGACTAGCAGCAGAATGTAGCAGGGTCAGTGAATTAAGCTGAAGGGTAATTCAAGCTTTCTCTTTGTGCATATAGGGATTGAAATTGAAGTTGGGAACAGTGACCAGCCTTGCAAGTTGACCTTAGAACATTTACTAGACAGGAAAAATAAAGGGAGCATTAAATGCGGGATAACAAGATAAGGGAAAAACACTTGAGGCATAAAGTTTGGTGAAAAGCCATGGAGTTCTAGATTGTTTTAGTATGTAGCTGAAGTGAAACTGCAGAAAGAGATGTAATTAATTTTCATTACTGTAGGAGCCGAGATGTCTCCTAATACAGTGTTTATGTTTGTGGTAATATCTGTCCACCATTGTGTATCTCTGTAAACCTTCTGTTTAAAAAACCTGACCAAACAAAGCAAAATGATAAAACCTCTCAACCCTCCCTCTGTATGGCAGTAGGGCTGAGCTGTTTGGGCCAGGATACGTGTCTCCTGCTGTGTTAGGCTGATGAAATAAAAACAGAGAGATCTCTTTTTGAAGAGCGAGTTTAGAGATGAATCTGGCAGATTGCTGGCTCCAAGGCAAATTGAGACTATTGGAGAGAAATTTGTTGAAGTCATGGCTCGGGTGAATGCCTCCTTTCTTACAGTGAGGGTGTTTGAGCAATAAGACTTAGTGATCATGGTGCTGATGACTTCGCCCTGAAAAAAGATGTCTTTTCAAGTAGGCTGTTCTCAGACCATTTACATTCCCCAGAGTCTGGTGTCTCCCAGGGGTTTGGTGGCACGGCTGTGCTGGCACACTTCCTAATGTACTCGTAATGGCAAAAAAACACTTTCTCTGAAGGAAGTTTATTCTGGTTTGACAAGTGAAATGAAATGCAGCAGTAAAAGCATTCTTAGGCACTTATACTGGGCTAGAAATACAGATATTTTAACAGGAAAGACAGTTGAAATGTGGAGTCATTTCTACTGACCTGGTAGTGAGCAACTTGTATTTCAGGCAAACTTGCAGACCACTTGCAGACTGAGGGCCGTGAATTCAACAGCAAGAGGTTAACATTGATTGTTGTGTGTGTCTCCGCTCCAGCCTGAAATTAGTCCTTTTGATGTTTGTGCCATGCAAACACAGAAGAAGGCTCAGTCCCCATCCTCCCCCTACCCCAGTCGGACATAAAAGGGATAAAGAAGAAATGCTTTTGTCCTATTAAGTTGGTGGCTTCAAATCTGTGGGGTGGAACAGAGATTTTTAGTGCCATGGGTTAAATAGCTTTTTAATAGCCTTGGAAGAAAGATAAGAGTTAATCTATTCCCAGACCTTCTGTGGATATAGTATTACCAGTATAGGTTTGTAGTTCCTTTACAGTATTTGCTACTTGTAATGGGCCTTCAAATATAGATTCAGTTGCCCTGAAAAAATGCTGCTGTTCGGCATACCTCACTTTATTCCCTGACCTGATGTAAGCAGTGAGAGTGCTTTTCACATGTTAATGAATGCCTGCCTGAAAAACATTGGTCAAAATACTTCAAGTGTCTCATGCGGGCGTCTAGATTACTTGAAGACCCATTTTATTGAGAGCACATGGGAAGAAAGAGTCTTCTAGTGTATCCTCAGTTTTGGGAGGCCAACAGGCAACCTAGCTAATGAGGGCAGAATTCGGGTGTGTTGTTGACAGAGTGGACACTATAGAGGTTAATATGTTAAAAAAAGAGTGTAAGTGACTGTCAGTGAAATGGTACCCACTGTGGTAAGAGAAGAAGGCAGTAGGAGTCTGACATTTATTTGAATCAAGTACAAAAGAAAGCATTGCTCTTCAGCTGATGCAAGATAACTCTCAAAATTAGTTCACTGGAAGTTGAAAGAAAGCCTACATGGGCTGTCCACTCTGGAGGACTGTAGGGGATGGAGGAAACTTTGAAGTGGGTTCTAGTGCTTTACGTAGTACAGGAGCTCGTAGTTCAGGTCTGTCCTGTTCTGGGGTTTTATCCATTTTATGGTTATGCACCTAAACGTTCTTAACTCTAAATATATCGGCAAACAGAAGAAAACAGCTGAGAGAGTTGGGGCTGTTCAGCCTGGAGAAGACTCTGGTGAGACCTTACTGTAGCCTTTCAGTTCTTTAAAGGGACCTGCAAGAAAGATGGGTAGAGACTTCTTAGCAGGGGCTGTTGTGACAGGACAAGGGGTGATGGTTTTAAACTGAAAGAGGAGATTCAGGCTGGATGTGAGGAAAAAATTCTTTACAATGAAGGTGGTAAAAAACACTGGCACAGGTTGCCCAGAGAGGTGGTGGATGCACCATCCCTGGAGACATGCAAGACCAGGCTGGATGTGGTTCTGGGCAACCTGATCTAGTTGAAGATGTCCCTGCTTATAGCAAGGGGTTGGATTAAATGGGCTTTGAAGGTCCCTTCCAACCCAAACTAGCCTATGATTTATTTATTTTTTACTGCTAAAACTTCAAAGTATTTTTAGGTAAGTTCTGATGTTATGCTGCAGCTGCTGTGGCTTGTGCTTTAAGTTGTGTATTTGTCAAATAAGGAAACAAAATCTAGGCTTGTTTGTTTCCTTAGGTCCTCAGGTTCATCTAAGAAAAGACTGAGGAACATAAACGAAAATATGTTGTCATTCCAAAGAAAATTCTTTTGGATTTTTTTAAGAGGAGTAAACCAGCAGAAGATAATATTGTAGAGTTGCATTATTTATGGGGCCTGTAGCTTTGAAAAAACCCTGCAGTGCCAAGACTTCCCCAAAATGAACTGGAATGGTACACTTCTGTAACTCTGATTTCTTACGCTGTCTATAAATCTCAGATATACTGAGCTTGGGGCTTGTATTAAGTTCACATGAAAGGAGGGGGGAGGAAAAAAATGAGTTTCATAGCTTAATAAAGGAAGCAAAATATGTAGGAAAAAAAGCTCTCTTGTAATTTGATGTTAGTTCTGCACTAAAATATTTCACCACAGTGCAGTGTTGTAACAATAAACCTCAGTCATCAGTGTCTTGGAACTTACCTGTCTATGATAAGCAGTACAGTATTTATTTCTGCCTTTATGTAAACACTGTGCTGCAAGTTTTTCTTGACAGCACTTCAGTATGGGAAGCTGTGTCATGTAAGGATACTTTAGAAATGCTTCATTTCAGAGCAGCTGACATTCTTGCGTTGAGGATGAAGAAGGTTACGGCACTTTTCTTAGAGCCAAGAAGCTTCAAGGGGAAGATCAATCTGAATTTGTTAATTTAAGTCTCTTTGTGCCTATTAAAAGGGACAAGATTCTTTCAAGCTAGTTGTATTTTCAGAAAAAAAAAAAAAAAAAGGACTGAAATGGGGCAAAGCAGCTAAACAAAAAAAAAATATAGCATGAGATGTAGCTAAATTTGGAGTTCTTAACAGCAAGCAGCTGCCTGAGTAATTAAAATATATAAGGTGTTACTGACCAAAGCAATTAGTATGTAATTTCATTAATGGTATTAAGATTGCAGTAACAATATTTAAGTCTTTCTGTCCAAATCAAGATTGCGGGCAATTTGTGACATGTACAACATGAGGTTAGGAGCAGTGCAATGTTGCAGTGTGTTACAGCACCACTGTCTGAGTGGATTTGTAACTGCGCAAGAGCATGGCTTAAACTGGCTGTATGTTTTAATGCTCCTAATTGGTATATGTTGCTTGCAAGTTTACATATACATGCACTTGAACATTTTTATAAGCTTGTGTGTTTGTAATTTTATATATAAAAAAGGCTTAATGGGGGCTGCTAATTTTTTGCTTATCTTTGCAATTCGGTTATGAGCTTATGATTTATAGAATCATAGAATCTGGTTTGGGTTGGAAGGGACCATAAAGATCATCTAGTTCCAACCCGTTCAACAGCAAAAAAGAATTACTCTTTAGGTATATATTTTTATGGTTTGTCCTGAAGTGGTTGGAAAGCCCTGGAGAGGTCAGGCATAGTAAAATATTACAATACGGATCAGGAAGTGAATCTGGAATATACTAAAGTCTGAACACAGGTCACCTCCAAGGGTAGGGTAGCATCCCTGAAGAATCAGTCAGCTAACAGAAGCAGTGGAAGCTTGCTGCTGGGACACCACTGGGTATTAGTACCACAGTGGCTAACCTGGAGTTGCTGATGTTGTTAAAATGCTGTTGACAGAAGCCCTTCAGAGCATTAGGGCTTTACAGCAACACTTTTGGCCTACCTTAAACTGTCTCCTGTCCACTCATTGCCTCTTCTGAGGTATGTAAATACGTGGGTGTGCTTTTTGAGGGGGAACCAGTCTCCTCTGCTTTTCTGGGCTGTATTTCAGATGTGGAACAGTGAGGTGAGCAGGTTGTCTGACCTCTGCAAGCACTGAAACTGTGCCCGCAGGTTTTTGGAGTGTCTTTCCTAAGAGGAGTGTGTGTGTGAGGGTGGTTTAGGGAGGCACGATGCAGGACGCTGGGGCCTTGTGAGCTTGTTTGAGTGTACTGATGGCATCCTTGTCTCACTGGGTAAAGGAGATCAAGACTGCCTCATAGAAGTGATGGTCTGTTAACAGTTAATATTTTCCCTGGGGGAAAAATGTCTTGTGTCCTGCTTCCAGTGTTGTTTTATGGGCATGCAGGGAGGCAAGTCTAGGTGGGAACTTGGGGTCCCTACCCACAGCAAAAACTGACCAGGCAGCAGCAGCAGGCTGGCTTCCCAAAATCACGGAGCACCTTGATTAAGTACCTGAACTGGGAATGCACACACCTCGTAAAATCAGGTGTGTGGGTCTTGGAAGGAAAGTAGGCATAATGGGTAAGTTGGGTTTGAGACCTGGACAGGCTGGGGAGTTGGGCGGGGAGATATTTGATGAAATACAACAAGGGCAAGTGTAGAGTCTTGCATCTGGGGAAGAACAACCCCATGTACCAGTACAGGTTGGGGGCTGACCTGCTGGAAAGTAGCGAAGGGGAAAGGGACCTGGGGGTCCTGGTGGATAGGAGGATGACCATGAGCCAGCAATGTGCTCTTGTGGCCAAGAAGGCAAATGGCATCTTAGGGTGCATTAGAAAGGGAGTGGTTAGTAGGTCAAGAGAGGTTCTCCTCCCCCTCTACTCAGCCTTGGTGAGGCCGCATCTGGAATATTGCGTCCAGTTCTGGGCCCCTCTGTTCAAGAAGGACAGGGAATTGCTTGAAGGAGTCCAGCGCAGAGCCACAAAGATGATTAAGGGAGTGGAACATCTCCCTTATGAGGAGAGGCTGAGGGAGCTGGGTCTCTTTAGCTTGGAGAAGAGGAGACTGAGGGGTGACCTCATCAATGTTTACAAATATGTAAAGGGTAGGTGTCAGGATGATGGAGCTAAGCTTTTTTCAGTGATATCCAGTGATAGGACAAGGGGCAATGGGTGTAAACTGGAGCATAGGAAGTTCCACGTTAACATCAGGAAGAACTTCTTTACTGTAAGAGTGACAGAGCACTGGAACAGGTTGCCCAGGGGGGTTGTGGAGTCTCCTACACTGGAGATATTCAAGGCCCGCCTGGACACGTTCCTGTGTGATGTACTGTAGGTTACCCTGCTCTTGCAGGGGGGTTGGACTAGATGATATTTTGAGGTCCCTTCCAACCCTTGGGATTCTGTGATTCTGTGGCTCATGTCAAGCTGTGATGAACCTTCTGCATAGCACACTTGCAGCTTTTGCTTTGGGTGAGCCTGATCCTGATTTATTTTAACCAGTACATCGTGTTAATTTGTGAAGGGCCACGCGTCGAGTAGCTGATTTAAGAAAGGAAACTTGATCTGGTTAGTCTAGGAGAAAAATAAACAAACTTCTGTTTTTCTTAAGCCTAGGTAAATTTAGGCTGATGTGATTGCTCTTCATTGAATGGTAAATTCAGATTGCTTTTTCTTTCCTGTGGTCTTGAGTGATTGACTGCAATGACTTGGTTTGGGTTGATTTTCTCCCATGGCTTTTTGTGTTAGTTTCTTTTGTTGGTGTTTCTTTTGTTGTTGTTGTTGTTGTTGTTTTCTCCCCAGTCGTTGGTTGGTTTTGGGTGATTTTGGTGGTGATTCTTGTTTGGTTGTTGGTTTGTTTTTTGTTTACCCTTAAAAAAACCCAAATAAATGAAAGTTGGCCAACAGGAGCTCTAAGGGTCACAGCAGAGGGAAGCGTGGCAGAGCTATTATAAATGACTGGTTTCTGCATCAGCAGTGTGGGGTACGGGCGCCTTCAGCAGTGGCTCCACACTGCCATTTGGGATGCGACTGCAGCAATATGCTCTGCCATCTGGGGATCCGTGCGGCAGGACTGTGGTGTTCCCTTCTCACGCAGTGGAGGTTCGCGCTTCGCTGCGGCAGTAATTCCTCACAAATTGTCTGCCCTTTGCTGGCAGGCCCAGGAGAGAGCTTGTTCCACACCCAAAAGGACTACGTGATTTTCTGACACAACAGCTGGGTTTGCGTGAAAGGAAAGCCTAAAATAGACAGCCGGCTCAAGGACAAACTATCTGTGTGCAGATGAGATTAAATACATGCCCCAAAACATTATTCCCTTAGTAGGGCAAAGAAATGTAGGGAAAGTTTACATCAGGCTTCTCTCAAGGCAGTAAGGACATCTGATGGCCACCTTCATCTATGGAGCGAAGCTAAGGTAGGCAAGCTTGCTCACTGTTATCTGTCAGGTGCCGCACTTGCAAGTTCCACATTGAGGGCTCTTAGGGAGCTTTTTTGGTGCAGTGTTGCAATTCCAAACGACTCTCCCTCAGTTAGTTTTTTGTAGATAATTTCCCAAAATGACAGTTGGAGTTAATAGTAAACTACTAAAGCAACTGGTAAAAAAAGCCAGAATTACCCTGGTGTTAAAGCATTTTATTTTTTCATAGGACTTTGGTTCTGTTATCTAAACCCTGACTAGAAATACCTTAAATGTGAAATATTGCTGTTGTCTGCTTTGTAAGTACATCTGTCACAGCTAGGTAACTATTATGTGCTCAAAGCACAATCTTTAATTAACTCGGAGGAATAGCTGATTCATTAATTGCTGTGTGCAACTTTTGGAACTTGTATTGCATCCTCTTAAACATGCTTTCTAAGTCAGCAATGAACCTGTTCAAAGCAAATTCTAAAACTCACGCTTTAAAGTGAGTAGGATTAAAGGTTAGCCCAGGTATCAAGTGATGAGGTACACACCTAATTTAATAATAATAATTTTCCAGAATCAGCTGTGTGGACCCATCGCTTCCTGAAGAGGAACGCTAACGGACTTTTTGGGTTAATCCAACCACTTTTCACTTGAAAGCTTTTAAGTTGTCAAGAAGTGGTTTTGAAATGAAACCCCTGATGCAAGAATCCTCGGGTGTGCTAGCTGCCAGGCGAGGACTTCCCCAAACAGGCTGGTGATGCTCTCACCCAGCAGACGCCAGCACCAGTGCTGGAGCAGGCAGGGCAATACAGGCTTTGGCTGGAGCTACGCAGCAGCATGTTGGGAGGTTACGCACAATGTTTCCCAGAGCAGGGATAAAGCTTGGGCTTTCTTGGCAGGACGGGAGGGACTAATCCGTGCAGTGGTACTTACATCGATTTGTAAGGATTGGTAACTGGGATTATTCAGTTGGGTATTATGGTGTTTAATCAGGAAGGGAGAACACAGGTTCCCTAGAGGAAAGCAGTAGATGCTTTGCTTGTGTTCTTAACTTTGCCTTCAATAGCTTTAGACTTGTAAGACACATGGTAGCTCTTCTCTCTCAATTTTTTACTCTTTTTTGAACTGTGACTTGTCTGTTAGTATTGCTTATTTGTGTATATTTGATTTGCACTGTCATTATTTATTTTCTCTGACATGGGCAATAAGGAAAAGGTAGCTAAGTAAAACTTTGGAGAAGCATTATGAGTAGAAATGTGTACGTATGAGATGGTAGAAGACATTTTGAAAAGTAATTTTTGTTCATGTCAGCATAAGGAAAACACGTAGTATTTTAAAGATTTTTATTTAGTTTCCTCAATGTAAAGGTATGTAATCTTAATAAATACACAGTCAAACCTGAACTTTGCTGTGTTAAATTGCAGCTCTCACTAATATCGGATATCCTCTTAAAGTTATCCACCCATAAATATGACTCTCTAATATAAGGTGCAGGCTGTCAAGCATTTGGCCATGTGGCCAGCAGACAGTATTTCGATTCATCTCTCCATTGCCATCCAACACTCTGCTTCCTGAGTTCTGACTTGGAAGTACCTTAATGGCTCAGTAGGTTAACATGTTTCTCCCCGTTACCTGGAAATCTTAAGCAGATTTTCTGTTCAGTTTTGTGTGGGCTGCACAGGCTAGGAGCTGTTCTGCTGCCCAGATATGCCCCCAACCATATCCTTTTGATCCTTGTGTTAATCATGGATAGGATTGTACTTGTCTGGGGGATGTACTGCCAGAACCTTCTTTTGCGGTTTTGCCATAGAGATGATGTACCAAGATTAAGGCATCCAGTTAACCTTACCATGGGGAGAAGAACTCAATAGAGAATTCCTGGGTTGGTTAGTCCTTTTGTGTGTCATGCTCACTCTGATTTTCTTTTTTTGTCCTGAGTAAAGAAAGGCAACACTAAGAAGATAGGGGCATGACTATTCCTTGCACAGTTATTACTTAAGCTTTAAATTTCTCTATGTTCACATCTCCTTTTGGGTCAGGAAGATCAGTCTGGCCTGCTCACCCTATGGCATATTGCATCCTATACTTCATCTTTCTCAAAGTTTTTTTTGAGTGTTAGTCTATTGCGACTACAGGTTTGCCCGGAAAGAGTATCTCATTCTACCCTCTGGTGCTGCTGCTTTCCTAAATTAATGTTGTTTTCTATCATCTGGGTGACTAGGGCTGTTTTGGGTTTTCTCCTGTCTTGCTAAACCCAACCAAATGAATGCTTTCCTCTTAAGGTCCTGCTCAATCGTCTTCTTAAACTAATGAACTAAAAGTAGGTGACCTGAGAAAATGGTCAGAGAAACCACTGAACCTAATGTTCATGGAAGAAAGCTGCAGATGTTACCAGCTTCTTGAAAATTAATCTTGTGACTGGATTTTGTAATCAGCTCAGGAATGACAATTTCCCAGAGGTCTACTTAACCTCAGATTCTGTTGTAAGTGATCTGTTTACTCGGTATTTACTCTACAGCAGTCTTTCTGCAAGTATTGCCCTGCAAATTGAGATTTGAGAGACTGGTAGTTACTGCTACAGGAGCAACCACCATCAGCAATGGCTGTACAAGGGTGTGTGGTGTGTCAGTCCCCCTGTCTGCACAGTCGCATGGGATCAGCTGATAATCTATATGGCTTTGGGTTCAAATTTTGACCTGATGCATCTTTTAGGAAGATATGCTTTTTTATTATTTTTTTTTTTAAGCTGCAAATTTCCAACTAGAAAATTGGTATCAGGAAGATTGAATCCCAGCTCTGTGCTCTCAAAATGGGGTGTGGGGGTCTGGAGAGGGGACTGGACATAACTTACATGATTTGCATATTTTATCTTATCTCTGATAGTTGTAATAAAGCTGGTATGCATAAGCATAATTGGTATTCTAGACGTCTGAAACCCAAGGATTAATGTCTAAAACATCTCTCTCATAGTGATGCCATTAGTACTTCAATACTTGTACATGCCTTAGAGTCAGTCAAGGACTCAGCATTGGTGATGATGATGATACCCACCTACAGCAATCATCTGTCCAAGTGACCAGCATCCATCTGCTCCACAAAAGGACCAGTGTGACTCTACAGGGTTAGAAATGGGAATATGCACACTGGGAGGCGCTTCTGAATGTTGTCTGTGGAAAAACTGCAGCCTAATCAAAGGGTAAAGCTGTTAAAATCTGTGTCAGAGACATGCTTTACGTTAGTTTGTCTCTGGAATTAAACAAACCAACCCTCCTTATCCACCCCCCTTCGTTTGAATGCCTGGCTTTCATCATCTTTGCTCTTTATGATGTCAAGCATTAGATGTGTGACCTGGAGAAGAGCAGAATTTTCCATGTTTTAACCTTCAATTTTTTTTCCATCAGAATTCCTGAAACTTCTTTTATTGGCTAGTGTGAGGGTACAACTTCATTCCTTCCTGCTGCAGGGCACCTGTAGCCAGTTGTTCCTGTTACTTGTTAATGCTTTGATTTTTTTTTTTGACTAACGCCTTTCATATGTAGCTTATTCCTATAGCTGTTACCTAGCAACATTAATTTTGTTCAATTTAGTTCATCTTCTATTTCAAGAAATCTATCAGGTGTGTTTTAAGAACATTTCTGGAGCCCAACCACATATCTTTAGTAAAGAGGTGTTTATAAAGTGAATTCTCTCCAGCACCTGTAGTTAGCGTAAATAAATGTGGTGTTAGCTATCCCAGCTTTACTGGCAGAAATGGGAATAGATGCATATGGGATTTAAAAATTACCCAGAGAATACTGCAGCACTTACAGGTTCACTGATGACTTCTCTGCGTGACATTTTAGTACACTAAAAGAGCAGAGATGCCTGTCTCAATTTCATGCTCTTTTACCAACCAGCGTCTCTGCTTCTTGCCCTTCTTTCCACAGCATTGTCCATTTAGCATTTTAGAAGCTGCACATGCACTGATGTGACATTTTGGAGGCCAGCAACCATAGTTACAGTACAAAGTAGAGGATTTCTTTTCAGCCAGTGAAGGTTAGAAAGCAATAAAGACGACTCTTCAGTGCAGAGTCTCACTGGGACTTACAGGGTACATAACATCCTGGAGCTTTGGAATTCAGGATTGTCATTTTTTAATTCAGACTATGACCACTCTGGAGTTGGTGATGTCTCTAGGACACAAAGTTGGGTTTGTGTCTTCTGCTTTCACTTGGAGCGAATAAAAAAAACCCTCCAGGCTTCTAATGTTTAGCTAAGGCAATCTATCCTTATAATTGAGTCTGGCAGCAGACCTGCAGAACAGTGTGGATGGTTTGTGAATGGTTTTATACTGTCTCTTTGTTTCTTGTGCAACTCACTGTTTGTACATAGTTCTTAATAGGAAGGGGGATTGCACAAAGTTGGAGCTGGTATTGGGGACTGGAGGAGCTGGTATTGGGGACTGGAGGAGCTGGTATTGGGGACTGGAGGGTGTCATTCAGCTGCAGCATCACTGTAGAGGTCACTGTGGGGTTTTTAAAAAATTGTAAGAAATCTGCTTATTATCATTAGGCAACTGATTCCTGTGACATTAGTGGAAGCTGAAACAGGGTATGGAGGGAGGCAAGACATTTGTGTGAACACAGCAAATGTTGTTACAAGCTGAGAGAAAGTAACAGAGGAATGAGGGTGTTACCTACAGTGGAATTACTTGTGCATCAGTACAATGGTGTGGTCAGCAATGGTGTATTTTCAAGAAGTTTTAGTGGTTGGCATTTCTGAAAAATCCCATCAAAACAGCATTTGGACATGGCACTAGAAGGACAAGCTGCAGTGCCGTTGTGGAAGGGATCCCCTTAATAAGACATTATCTTGTAAAAGAAGTTTGTATGCACATCTCACTGTGGTAATCGTTACCTGCATTTTTGATCATAAAACATGAAATTTCCCCAGTACCAAAACCCTTGCAAAATACACTTGGGCCGCCAACATGAATCAGAATAACTTATATGTGGTATTAGGGGATTTGAAACAGGATGCTGAGGTGGATGCCACAAGTATTTTAGATGTCTTTTTCCTTTCAAAATTCTGGTTAAGTCCTTCTGTTCATTTTAATGTAAATATGTTTTCACTATATTGCCTTTAATTTACATAGTGTTCCACTGCATCATCAATCTGGGATGCTAGAGTATATGTAACTGTATGTTCCTTTTGTCTCACTGTTTCTGTCTGTCTCCTGGAGGGTCAATTAACGTGTGCAGGAGGGCCTACTTCGCACTTCATTATCATTCTCTACTGAGCTAAACTTGAGTGAAATACTTCAAGGGGGCCTACAAGAGATCTGGAGAGGGACTTTTTTTACAAGGGCACGTAGTGACAGGACAAAGGGGAATAGCTTTAAACTGAAAGAGGAGAGATTTAAATTAGATACTAGGAAGAAGTTCTTGACTATGAGGGTGGTGAGACACTGGCACAAGTTGCCCAGGGAAGTTGTGGATGCTCCATCCCTGGCAGTGTTCAAGGCCAGGTTGGATGGGGCTTTGAGTAGTCTGGTCTAGTGGAAGGTGTCCCTACCCATGGCAGGGAGGTTGGAACTGGAGGAGCTTTAATGTCCTTTCCAACTGAAACCATTCTCTGAGTCTATGAAATCTTGTATTAATTATATTTTAGCTTCTTTACTTTGTTAAGCTGGATCTTGAATGTGCTGCACTGAAACTCATTTCAGGGAACTGATTGCAGGGGTTAGGCTGTCAAATAGGAATAGATGATCGATCAACAGCTGCCTTACTGTAATATCAATGCTTGTTTATGTACATGCTGTTAGGCTTCATGTAGTATCAGATTTACTTCCATGGTGACAGAATAGTGGTATAGCCTTTTCATAAGTCTTCTGCTGAGTTCCTGGTAGCACTTGCATCTGTCTTCTCTGTGAGCTGATACGAGGGATAATGCTGGATAATTCTGAAATGAGTCAACAAGAAGGAAATAATTTATGTATGTATACAGTTTTTAAAAGCCTCTTAAATCACAGGTAATTTAAATCCTATGATTTTTTCATAGTATTACCTATGAACTGCAAGGCTTATGTTTAAAGGGAAAGGTATTTGTTGAGCTGCCGTTTAGAGACATGAAATGCATCCTGATCTGTAGGGCAAAGCTGGGATTCTTTCCATGTTCAGCTCTTTTTTTCAGTAAACAGAATTTCTGCAGTGTGGTGAGCCTTTTGACAGCCATGGAAATACCTGCTTTCTTTGGGAGGCTGGCATGGATGAAGCTGTGCAGGGCTCATTTCAGCTTTACGTCACTTCAGAATAAGCAAGATCCCGCTTAGTCCTTTTAGCTGAGCTTGACACGTCAGAGCCAACCGCCACCAAAACAAATAAATTGGGATCTAAGGGATAGAAAAGGGCTAGAAGTGGAAAGACAAGTGGGACATGGTTAAGCACAGATTAAAGTTTGCTCAGGCCTAATTTAGGGCTTATTATCCCTCTTATGGTATGATGGAAAACACTCAAATGGTGCTCCAGTTTTTGTGGGACGTGATAGCTTAGCTCGCTAGGTCAGTAAGAGGTTTTATAACAAAGTTTTCTTCTTTCCTTGAGTTGAACTTTTAAATTTTTTTTCTTGTAATTAAGATAATGATTTACTTTACAAAAAATACTACTTGTAACATCCAGCAGGGCTGGTTTGTGAACAAAACCAAAGTTTAACAACACTGTGGGTAAAGAAGCAAAATGAAGTTCAGACAGCTGCCAGTGTATGCACTTTGATTCTAGTTTGGGAAAGAACATTGCGTGCAGACATGCCAAGTATTTTGTTATGGTATCAGAAGTCTACAAAACTGCCAGTTTTCCTGTCTACTAGCAGAAGTATGTCAGAGCTAGGTTTTGCTGGTGTTTTCCTTTAAAAATTACTTTAAAAAGCAAAAGGCTGCTTGCATGTTTGTACATGGAAGTGGCAAACTGGCCCCTATACTGTTCAAGTGAGAGAGGAAGAAACAGACCTCAAATATCCACTTTCATACTCCTTGATCTTACGGCAGAATTCAGTGCAGATTAAGGAAAATAGCTTTTAGTATCCCTGGAAGCACATCTGCAAGATAGATGAGAGCTGGAGGCTTCTCAGCTTACCTGCAGCTCTGTCTGCTGTAGCCTACAAAAGTGATCCTTCCGGGTCAGTCACCAATTTGTGTGTGCACACTAAGAGGAACAGTGTGATGCCATACTGGCTTAAAGCCCAAAGACCTTCAAATTTTGCTGTTAACTAGCAAGTCTCCTCAAAATCAGTTTTGTGAGCTTCTGGGTTTTTTCTTTTTTCCCATGTAGGATGATCTTGATAGAGGGTAGATCTCACTGGTTGGTAGATTAAGATACTTTGAAGGATTGTACTGTGTATGAAATATCCTTCTGAATAGTACATCTGCAAATGGTCGAAGTGGCTTAGAAATCCCAGGGATTTCTTATTTGATTTTTATTTAGTTAAGTTCTGTAGAAGGCCATCACAAGTAGCATACTGGATTACTTGGCAGGCTGAGACATCTGCTGGCACTTCCGAGGTAGGCTGCAGCAGTGAGTTTTCAATTGCAGCGTGCTGAAATCTCTCCAAAACATAATGGTATTTACCAATAAATGCTTTTGTTTAGAGATGAAACTGTACGAAATTCGAGGTTGCAGGCTTTGTCTTCAAAAAGCTTAAGGATCTGCACTTCTGCAAAAGTTTTACAGCAAGACTGAGGGCTATTATTAGCTGCAGTGCACCCACAGAGAAAAGGAGCTGACAGAGGAGTGAAACCAGATTCTGGACTTCAGTGCATCATATTATCATGAGAACTCTGTGTGCACCTTGTCAGTGCCTGTCCTGTTGGAAATTGAATTTAGGTGTGTAATTGATATGCTTAAAAGCCTTCTAATGGTAATTCAATGCTTTAAACTATGTACTTGGTTTGCTTAGTATTTTGCATGAAGTGCATCATTTTATGCATATTAGACTTCATATTACACCTTTGTGCCTATTTGATTATTCAGGGATAGCTTGAGCTGACTCTTAATCATTCCTCCCATGTTACTATCATCTGAAAACTTAAACATCTTGCATGCTAATAGCTTTGTCTAAGTTGTTAATAAATTAGCACCCTCAGGGACTAAGCCATACGGACTTTCACAGAATGTATGCCTTGACTTTCTTCGCTTTCTTTTTTTACCCAGCTAGACAATTGCTGTTAGTTGCTGTAATTTACTCCCTGACTCTGTGGCCAGGGTCTGTCTTTTATGTCTCCTTCATCCAGCCCCATAGCTTTTAGTTGACAGCCATGTGACACCCTATAGCTCAGTTTTCTGGTACTTCAGATGAATGATAAAATTCAAAAGCCTTGTAATTCAGCCTCTCCCTCTTTATACTCCTACTGCTTTGGTTCCCTTGTGATTGCTCAAGAAGTGTTGTCAATATGTCCTCTCCAAATACAATAAGAATCTGGAGGATGGAATGAAATTTAAATTGCAACTCTGTCTTGAGATCCCCAAAAATAGCAGGAAAATTACTGTAGACTTTGTCCAAGCAAAGCAAAGTCTAGATTATTGAAAATGTGTGAACTAGCTGATAGACAAAGAAGTTGGTGTAGCCTAGTGAAGGTGAGTCCTAGTGCTAGGGTAGTAGCTGTTAAGTACGGAGACCGAGGGAAATAACCATACAGGAATGAAAGGAAGAAACCTGTTTGTGGGTTGATGGGTTTGTTTTGCTTTTTAACACATGTTCAAACCTAGAAATCGTGTGAGTGTGTTTTCAGAGAAGACTAAGTGGTTTTTACTTTGGTAAAGGCCTGCTGCCTTTCAGGGAGGAATGTAGTATTTCAAGTCATTTAATAGCGCTCAGATGTAGGGACATGACAAGCACCTGTTTAAATCTGAGCAGATCTTTGATTCATCCAACACAGAAAACTGGGATTGTCAGGGTCCAAAACAGTTGCTGTGCTCCTCATCCCTTTGTAGTTATAGAGGCATGTTGATGGTGGACAGAAACTGAGTAGTGCTGTTTCAGATTATATTGTCAAGGAAGGTGATACTGATACCAAATTAAATCGATTTACACCAAATTGTTCATGGTATCTTAAAGAAAGTATTCTAAGTGGTTACAAGCTGAATGGTGGTTATTTACCTAGAAAACATGGCAAGAGTATAGGTATCAAAATATTTGGAGTGAAAAGCTTATTTTAATTGCATAGCATTGTGTAGATGTTTGCTGGCTCCATTGCTTGGATCTGCTTTCCATTCGTGTCATGAAGAGTTGTGAGATTCAGAGTTTTCAGACAGCAGTGGTATATTTTTACCAGTCTGATTGATACGGCTGGAAAATAAGGGCATATTTTTGGATGCTCAGAGTTGTATTTGGTCTTAAGTAGTTGTTCAGGCAGTGGCTGTGCAGTAACCAGAAGCAGATATCGATGTGTGTGTTCGTCAGCCCGCTGAACTCCTGATAGGGAGTGACGTAACTTGTGGCTAGGGAGTAATTACAGTGCTCTGCAATAGGAGTTCAGAGAGTGGTTAGTGCAAAGGGCTCATGGAGTTCTGTTTTCTTGCAGAGTAATTATGATCGTTAATACCCCTGTATCACAAAAATATGCAGAAATACAGAAGGGACTTTTAGCAAACTATAATGATTGCTTTCCAATGCATACAGCAGAGGAGTGTTTCTTCCACCTATTGACTTCTGCAATATTGCCTTGTTTTTTCTTCTAAATTACTGGATCTTGCAAAGTGTTTATTACAGTGTATGACAATCTGAACTTGATAGATTGACAAGCTGAACTGAGGTATTTGTAAGTGATATACTTTTGAAATGTATGTCGGTTTTTCAGTAAGTGAAGCGGTTTCACATTAGCATTGACATTACTAAAAATCCCACCAAATTTGAATGATTTACATATATATTTATATACATATAATGTACATATTTATATAGTAAATACTATAGTAGGAATACTTCATTCTGTACCAGTAGCTTTTCACCAAGGAAGACAAAATAAATCTCCACCATTTCTGCTCTAAAGTAAATCAATAATTTCTGCAATTAAAAAAAAAAATGTACTATCAACATATAACTATAAAATTGTGTATAACTTTATGTAAACTTAGTCTTTGGTCTTTCCAGACTTCTTTATCTGGGATTTCCAAATGTGTCACACTGCCTTCATTTTGTCTTTCAGATGACGATGTGGACCTAGAAGCTCTGGTAAATGACATGAATTCCTCATTTGAAAGTTTATACTCTACGTGCAGTATGCAGTCGGAAACCACTCCGCTCCTTCACAATGGTCAACTCAGCCGCAGTCAGTTGCCGTCTTCAGGATCAGGTGCGCTGCAGCCCATGTCTCCAAGGCAGAAGGTGCAGCGGTCTCAGCCAGTGCGCATTATGGCAGTAAGGTAAGAACAAAGGACTTGCCTACTTTTTGTTAAAGTTGTCTTCATCTGGCTTTGAAAGAACTAAGTTTTAAAATAGATCAACTTTGTTAGGAGCAGAGTAGTGTTGGACTGGCCTTTTGCGTAGGAAAAATGATATACCAGGTAGGTGAAGGACATAGATATTCAATATACTCTGTAAAATTAAAAAATGTCACCTTTTCATCCTTGTTTTTAATCAATGGTTCGATGTATCTGTAGTAGCAGACGTGTAGAAATGTACCATTTGTACAGATCTGTTGTACAAATTGTATGTTATTTTACTAATTGAAAACATTATATCCATGTTAGGACTTATTTTCAAGCTGTTTATAATTGTTCTCTCAGGTATGGTGCCTACTGACAGCTTCTTGGTTTTATAAAATGTAAGATCATGCAGATAGAAGGCGGCACATTCAGGTAGTTTTGATACACAAAAAAAATCCTGTCTTTGTAGAGGTTTCCTGACTGGTCAGAGACAAACGAACAAGGAGCACATCATTGTTACTTAAGTGTTCTTCCTAGAACACTTTCAGCTCTTTCACCTGAGGTGTACAGTATGTGAGTCATAACAAAAAAGGGTTTGTTTCCATGTTGTCAGGATGGGGTCTTGAATTTAGGCTTCAAGTGGAATACTCTTGGTAGTGATGAGAGTGTCCGTAGGTGATGCTGAGATTCTTAAAATCTTCTTTTTAGGCAGTAGGAGGAAAGGAGCGCCTATCAGCATGAGTAGGTAAATGCTTGAATCACAGATTTGGAGTGTTCCTTTCCTTGTAGTTAACAGTGTCTTCTCCAAAAGAAATGGGAAGTAATAATAATAGAAGAAAAATCACAGATGTGGAAAGGGTTGCTTCTACTTCTTTCTGCTAATGTATTTCCTATAGAAATGGTATTCTTAAGACAGTCAGTTTTTCTATATGAATGTGTAATATGGAGTAACTGCAATACAACCAAGTCAGCTAATGATGCAGTTGTTTTTACAAGTATTTCATATTTAACTTTGAATAGGGCTGTAACTAGAAAATGCACTCTCTAGAGCACTATAACTGTCAATGTTTTGTAAATATCTCAATCAAAGCACTTCATTTAAACTATTTGTGGCATTTCAAGACTCAGCAATTCTTTTTTGAGAACGCTGCCTTTCTGAACTCTTGTACTTTCATACGCACAAGAACATTGTGTGTTTACCGTTAAAAAAAATAGTGAACTTTTATTCAGGGTTATCTCAACCTCCATTGAGCGGGGTCTATGAAAGAAGGGTTGACTGTGGTAATTCTCTTAAGAGCACAGTTTCATATGTATATCAGCCTTGAGGTAAATGGTGCACTGCAGCAGTACAGGCAGAGCAGAGCGAAGCATAGTGAATTCCTATTTTAAGAAAACTACAGCTTTCAAATCTTGCAGTGCCTGTAGTTCCACTTCTTATAATGGAGGTCGGTCAGAAACTTGCAGTATAGAGCTGCTGATACAAGTCTACTGGGTCGAAGTACTACACTGTCCTTTACCCTGTGCTGTAGTGAAGTGCACACACAGTAAGCAAAAAAAAAATCAAACAGGTCAAGTAGTTGTTTGTATGGCTCATAGTTATGGTTGGAACCTGCTATTTCTAGGAAAAAAAAAAAAAACACACAAAAAACAAAAACAACCCAAATCTGCAAGGCTCATTTATGGAGGAACACCAAGGCAACTAAATTGCAGGATAGTTACCTGCAGAGCAGATTTCCCAGTAGTTATTTTTCTCAGCCCACATGTTCTGGTACAGAGACAGCGAGCGTGCCCAGGGTGGGATGCGCTGCCACAGGCAAACCCGGTAGTTGTCTCCCAGGCAGCTCTGTTAAGCAAAGGCATGGGAAAAATGAGAGCAGGTTGGGTTTTTAATGGTCTGTATTTCAAACCCAGCAGTCAGTGGGTTGTCTCTGGAAACTTCCACGGTTGCCACTAGATGGTGCGTTCTGCAAAGGCGTTGGCAGGCCAGCCTGCTGCAGAGTCACCTAGGTGACTGAGTACGTCTTCAGTGGTAATGCCCTGACGGTAGGGAACCCTAAAGCTGTCTGTGTGGTCATGAGTAGCTCATGCATGTTTTCAAGCTTTTCTGTGGCAACTGGGAGGCTTTAGTTTTCCTTTCGTTGATGTGGGCAGTGCAGATGTGTCACAAACTGGAGACTGAAGATCTGTTGGTCCTGTGTGGAATCATGTGGTATATCTCCGGAGATACAAACTCATCTGAACTGTAACTGTGCAACTGACGTAAGATGGGAGGGTGTAATTGCAATTTATTGCTCAAGCTGAGTCTTTGCATTTCCACTAGGAAATGCCAGGTTGCCTGGAGATGGCATCTGGTATTGTAATGAGGTGACGATATTGGTTTCAGTGTCAGCTTAGAGATTTTACAGGGATACACCTTCGTTTGCAGATCCACATGGAATTTGGCTCCAAGTGAATGCCATTGTGCTCTCCTCTTTCACGTTAGTTTGGAAGAGCTTAACTGACTTTATGGCACACAGAGCTTAAGCTTGTCAGCTAGTACTTACAACAGCGAGTAGAGACAGATATTTCTATTTATTTGCATAGTTACCTCAGTTACGCACCCAACTAATAAAGTTATAACCAACAAACCATAGATGCCAGATTGGTCATTTTTAATATGCAGTTAACTACTTTGAGCTTGCAGTTGCTCTAATGGTATAGTAGTTGCTTAGAAAAAGAGTGATGTTGGTTCCTTTTCCTTAGTATCATTATTGTAAATGGTGGGGCAGGAGATCCAGGTCTAGTGATGCCAGTTTGCTCCTCTTAATGCTTAGTGCTTCTGTGTTTATAGGCGCCTTCAAGAAGAAGAACAGCAATTCAGAACATCATCTTTGCCGGCCATCCCAAATCCCTTCCCAGAACTTTGTAGCCCTGCAAGCTCTCCAGTGCTGGCCCCTGGATCTTTACCTCAGGGTCAACCCGCTAGTAAGCATGTGAGTATGGGACAAAGCTTTGGATCATCCATTCATTTTCAGACCAGGAGTGGATTATTTCATTTTGAGGGTAGAGAGTTTCAAGATAAGTAGAAATACTTGTATACCTTGTCTGTGAGTAGGGCAGCACTGGCTGGGAGAGTGTCTTTAAACAGGCTTCAGTCCTTTTTTAAAAGGCTTGTAAGAATGAAGTCTAAAACTGAATCAAGTCTTGTTTCAGATGTGTGCACATTGTGAATGAAGTGGTAATGCCTAATATTTTTTGGATTTTGTTAAGTAACGACTTACTAATTCAAAGTCAAGTTAATTAGCTTAGAGTTAGAGGAACATTTGTGCATATTATACTGCATATTCTAGGTGCCACAAAAATACTGAACAGCTGTTTAAGCACATGGTGCTGCTTCATTTTGCTGTTTTTCATGAAGCTGCTCAAAAACCAAAGTAATGTTATTAGAGCATGTAACTAGGCACAGCTCTTTATAATGGGATTTAAACAGAGCACTGTTCCATGGAAAGCTGGTTGAGTGGCTCTCTGGGTTCTTGGCAGTGAAGACAGCACAGACCAAGCTCTCACGTGGTCCAGAGCGATAACCTCAGTGACACTGCAGTTTTTCTTCTGTCCTATTCCACTCTCTGAGAAACAACCAACCACCTATTTTGTGTCAGTCCTTGAACACATTTAAAGACTAAAGCTTGGCTAAAAAAAACTGTATTTTGTAAACCGTGCTGACTCGCATGGGATGAAAAGATGGGCTGCTCTTACTGATTATTGGCTTAGAACAGTTCTGTGAGTACCCAAAAATAGGATGGTGTTCTGTATCAATGCTCAATTAGTTTGTAACTAGCTCCTGCATCTGCTCTGACTGATAAAGGGGTTTGGGTGCACAGCTAAGCTACGTGCAGTAGACTGATGTATGCCTTTGCATCCTCTGTATTGCTTTACATTGCCATAAATGGCTGTCTGTTTTCTTGAAAGACACAGTGCATCTTCATTGGTTTTGCTGTATTTTTTTAAACGTACAAGACAGATAACCGAAGGATGCTGTAGAGGAAAATTAGAGTCATCCTGTTGAGAATTCAGCAGGACCTTATCAGAGGTCTGGGTGCTGGCTAAAGCAGAGAGGCTGTTCTACCAAGGCAGTGCTAACCTGACTCCAGGGAGACAAAACAAGGGGCAATTCTGCCTCCTGGCACTTGCCATCAGGACAGCAGCATAAGCTGCCTTTCTGAGACAAACTGAGGCGCTGATCTACCTGCGTTTACCTTTCCAAGTATTCTCTAGTTTCAGGAACTCTTTGCCTTTTAGCTTTATGCCTTAATAAAATTAACCAAGCCACCATAAAGATCACTCTGTAAAGCCTGAAAAGCTCTTAGGTGATCTGTGTGTCAGTTTTTGATGGAATTTAGAAACTAGTGGTTAAGAGCATATAAATACAAGTAAACAATCTTTTAATGTATATAAGAAATAAGAAGATGGCTATAAAGACGGAATAAAAGTAGATTTTTTGTCCCCTAAGTTTTACTTTTTAAATAAATCTACCTAATTTTAAAATAGAAAATTTTGACAAGCCTTTTGAAAGCCTAAAATGAAATAAATACTGTGTAGATATGCTTGCTGCTGAAATTTTTAATCCGTTTAATCCGTTGTAGTGGTAAAGCATTTTAGGGTGCAAGATGAGGAAGTAAATCTTGTTGGACAGCAATGGCTTCTTCTGTAGATACACATATATTGTTCATTTCAGTTTATTGACTAATTGGGGGCAGATGAGAAACTGTGGTTCAGTGTGAGGGAAGGATAGGAAAGTGTTCTTTTCCTCACATTTCTTGTGAGGATGCTGCTGATCACGGAGTCATAGAATGGGTTGGAAAGGACTCCAAGATCATCAAGTTTCAACACCCCTGCTATGGGCAGGGACTCCTCACATTACACCATGTCAGCCAAGGTTCTGTCCAACCTGGCATCGAAC
The DNA here is from genome assembly GCF_037157495.1 of Lathamus discolor. NCBI lineage: Eukaryota > Metazoa > Chordata > Aves > Psittaciformes > Psittacidae > Lathamus > Lathamus discolor. The sequence goes on along the minus strand of NC_088885.1, from coordinate 88,758,711 downwards.
ACTACCAGGGCTGGAGCATTCCACCACTTTTTTTAACAACGGGGTTGTAACATTGCTTGTGCACTGCTCTGCATTTACTTCATGCTCTTTCTTGGCTCAGCAAAGAAAAGTAAAAGCAGTAAAACAATGCTGCAATAAACCTTATTGTTTTCAGTAGGTGGGTTTTGTTTGTTTTCTTATGATGATGAATCATTTTCTTTATCTTGCTTCCAAAAAGTGCACATATTTGGAATATTTTTTTATATACTATATTTGCTGAGATCTGTTGGATAATGGTACTGATTTCACCACAGCAGAGAGCAGTATGCTGCCTCTAGCTCTGCTGCCAGGCAGGCAGTGAATACTGCTTTTAAAGCTTGATGGCTGCAGGAACGCATCACAGCTGTTCCCCAGAAGACAGAGAACAGTGAGAAATAATGGGTCTTCTGTACTAGCACAAAACTAAAAACACATGTAGGCAAATGGGATAGTCATTTAATGGCAGCATCAATATATCTATCTGAGAGGCAAAGCTGGAATGTTAGGCTGATCGAAGTCATTGCAGATTTTTCTTGTTTGACTCTGGATAATATTCCCTGTTACGGAAGAAAACCTAAATTAATTTTTTTTTTTTTTTTTTTGTAGATACTACCTTTTTTCTATTATTTTTTTTTGTAGCCCACAGGCAGGTTGAATAACTGACATAATTTAGCAGTAAAAGAGAAATAACTGAACTTTTAGGTTATGTTTCAAAGGCTGTCATGCACTGAGCAACTTCTACAGCGCCGTGGTCTGGGCTGATAGCGGTGGTGTGACCAAACACATCTGGTGGCAGAGATTAAGAAATTACTTGAACATGCTCCTTTGGAGTTCAGTGCTGATTTTCTTTGTTAGAGTTCTGCAGGTGGAAACAGCCCACTTCGGGTTAAGCTCTGCAGTGAGAATGGTAGATGTTGACCTGTTGATAGTGAATGGCACATGGTTCTGTAAATTGGCACTGCTGAAGCTTTAGTAATGTAGTCAACCAGCTGGTGAGTACATTGGACAAAAGTACCAACTAGCTGTGCTGTTGAGTCCATAGATACTTCAGCTACTGGTGGGATAAGACACCACCGAAGTCTTGAGTTTGGAGAAAGCATGACCCTTCAAGCAGTAGTTGCCAAAAACCTCTAAAGTTCTTTAGTTGAGAGCAGTGTTGTCTGTAAGCTTCAGCAGGAGGATCATGGGAGAGGAGCTACCTGATCAGTACATGCTTGTGCTTCCTCCTTCATCATGTGCCTCTCTGTCCTCTTAAGTATCACCATCTGCCTCTTGTTATGGAACCTGACCATGAGAAACTTCAGCAGACATCTGTGAGCATGTGAGTGCTCCACTTTTGATGCTGGGAAGGGCAGGTTAAAGGTAGGAGCAGGAAGGACATTTTTTGGGTGATACCATGGGACATTGTGATATTTTTTTCTCCTCATTTCCCCATGTCGTTGCTTGTAAAACACATGCACACATAGAAACAGGAGATCACCCTGTGTCTGAGGGGTACAGTGATTGCGGGCTGGGAGAAGGGACAGCTGAAAGGTTTTAAAATATCATTTACTTAAGAGGATAAATATGTTTGTCTAAGAAAAATGGAAACCAGAAAATTACACCAAACCAAGACCAAACATTTGTCCAAAAGATTGCTAAAAACATGAGACAGCTAGGTTACCACTAATTGAAGTTCATCTTTGTGTTGCTGGTATAAACTAAGAACTGGTTGGTAACTTAGGTTATAATTTCTGGTTGTGTACAAATATTTTGGAAAAAGCACGCAATAATTACATGTAGGTCACTGCAGTGCCACAGGATATTAGGCTAAAGTATCTTGTGCGAGTCAATGAAGCTTTCAACTGTAAAAATAGGGCAAATTTCTCACATCCCCCCTCTATACAGCCCAGGCAAACTTCCAAATAGCAGTTTGATGGACCAAAATTATTTACTCTTTTCTAGCAAATTAAATTCACAAACGGGTATAAATTTGTGCCATTCTTTTTTCCAGATTTAGTTGCCCTTCAAGGGAACTCTTGTAAACAGACTTCTTAGATTTAATTATTTTAATTACATGTTATGATGCACTTTTTGGTTGTGTTTTTCCTTCTTCCCGTAAAACTTTTATGCTGGCTCTTCTGGAGACAAGGATGTAGATTTCCAGAAGAAAAGCTGTGTGAAAATACAAACGTTTGTTCAATGAAAACTTGATGCACTAAGTTGGATTTTGCATGTGCGCAGCAAAGTTTGTTCTTAATGCTGCAGCTGAATAGCCTTTAGCAACAAAACATTCTGAAAATGAAAAATGCCATCAGATTGTGCCAACAGGACTTTACTTTCTCTGAACAGGCTAAATGCTGTAGCTGGACAATTCCTTAGGTCAAGGACCAGGCAATCCCTTTGGCCCAACTTTAAAATACTGGTTTTCATGGGTATTACCCATGATATGTTTCTCTCAAATCTTTCTTTAAAGCCAGACTCTTAAGCTAAATAAATAAATCATATGTAGGTTGCTCTGAGGCTTGTTTAAGTCTGATGCCTTTTTTCTAAGAAAGTTATGATTGTGTCTGGAAAAATTGGGAAAGATCAAGCAGCCATTGCAGGGCTCTGATCTCACTGTATGAAGACAGGCCTTGCACTTCCCTGGGTGCCCCTTTCTTGTTTGGAGAAGTAACAGTTTCCCAAACTAAATGAACTGAATTTGATGAACAGTGTAGGAAAGAGGTTGCATTATCTTGTCCTCTGTGTCATGTAAGGATGTTGTCCTGTTATCCCCGAAGAAATCAGCAGGGGTGAGCTCACAAGTTTCATTTGCCTGTGACTGAAGAAAAGAGTAGCAAACACCTGAAGACTAATGAGTCTGCTGGAGTAAGCTAAAGGCAGTCCTCAGCACTGTTCGTGCTGGGCAGTCTGTGGGGCTCCAGGCTTTTCAGCTGAAGCCTCTCATATGGTCTGCCAGCACGAAGTCAAAGCTGCTGTTTCTCCTTCCTCACACCTGTTACAGTGAGCAGCTTGGTGGTAGAAAGCAATGAGTCTGTTCGGTCTTGCTTTTGGAAAGTACCAGAACAGTAGCCACAGTCCCACCATGAATTACTGGAAATATTAAGGGCATCTCACATGGAAACCCAGAAGTCTGCTATTTGTTGAGAGTTTTTGTTTTTAATGACACAAACCTGGCCCCACTCCCAGGAGCATTTTGGCTCCCCACCCATAAGTGATGCTCCGGCAGTGGGAGTGTGCTGGGAGGAGGGCTGCGTGGTCAGGACCAGGGGCAGTGTGCCAGGGGACGCATTCCCCAGCCAAGGGTGGTCTGGCACACACTCTGTAGGATGGGACCAGCCTGACCTAAACATGCCCTGCTGCACACGTGCTGGTGGACCTGCCGGGTGTTCAGCCACACATTAATGCTTGCAGTTGTTGTAAAGAGCTGTTTTACAGTAGTAATGCCATTGCAATTAATCTTTAGGATGCCTTGTGTAAATACTGAGCAGTCTGTAGTATACGCTGCGGTAGCAGCGCATTTGTGTGTTCACACTGGATTTTTATGTGTGCATCTGTGTTGCCTTGTACATTTTTGTTGTGCAACATTACTTGTGTTATAATTAATTAATGGCATGGTGAGAATATAGTTTAGCTGTTCTGTGCTTTGCTCAGGAACTGAATAGTTGAGAAACTAGCAGGCTGAGAATGCAGGGGAAAACGGGAAAATGTAACATGAGAGAAAGTCTGGTTCTGTCTATATCTGGCAAAGCAGGCAGGAGTGGGTTTGGGTGTAAACATCAGTGCAGTAGGGAATAAAAAAAAAGCCCAGAACTGTATTGAGTGATTGCAATTATACCATAAGTGAATGATTGAGATGAATCAGACATAATTTTATACTGATAGCCTTTAAGGAGTTGCTCAGCATAGTGGGAATGTCTGTGCTGAGTCTCAGCTCTCCTTGCTGTCTGTGCTGTCTGGACTCGAGGTGTGTGTTCAGGTCAACTTTAGGCCTTTTGGATAGAAACCTTTTTGGACCTCTGCTGCCCAGTAGGACAGATACAAGAAAGCACCAGCTCATAGGTTAGAGACCCTGCTGTGTATCCTGCATGACCTTGTGGCATGACGTTGTTGCCAGCAATGAGCAGGCGAATTGACCGCAAAGTCCTTTGAGGAGAGAGCTGAGACAGCCCTTACCAAGCTGTGCCAACACCTACAGCTGAGCTGAAGGTGATGCCCCAATGCATGCTGTGGACATGCATAGTGCAGGATTGGGAAGATGCCCAATTTTTTGCTTGCTTGCTGGCATCTGCTTCTAGGGATGGAAGGCAAAGCCAGTGTTTAGTTTGTTCATTTTCAGACCATCAGCACAGTGGTTGCTTAAGTATCAGGAGTAATGCTGTTTACTCACAGCTAGAAAAAGGCTACTTTGGACTTGCTGTAATTCCCTGGGCAGTGAACCATGCCCACATTTAAAGTGGAAATCTGTTTGAAATGTCCATCTTCACTTAGGTGGTGTTTGTGTGTGGATGCACAGGGGAAGAATGAACTTGCAAGTTCATTGGAGTGGTAACAGGATGTTTGTGCATTGCTCCAGAGCTTGCAGATACGATTTTGTTCCATTTCCTAAACAGAGGGGGCGTTAGTTGGAATTTAATAATGCTTTAGCATTAGAAGAATACTGCTGAGTTAATTAAATCATTATGGGATGAGTTTCAATTCTCTGTGCTCTTGATTTATAGTCTTCTTATTGCTATCAAATTCTTATTGTATTATTCTTTCTCCTACTAGGAGTGCAAAATTACTGTACTAAAAAGTGATTTTGTTTAATTAATGTAAGTACCTTTAATCTTTGCTTCAGCCTGGCTGTAATCTGAACATCATTTACAAAACGTCTATAAAAGAGAGCTTAATCTGGACTTGTTAAAAGGCAAGCCATCACTGATTCATAAAAGCTACATGTCCTGTTTCTGTGTTGGCGTTAGGATGGCTTGTTCTCTCCAGTGGTGGACCCTGCTGCTGCCAAGGTTACTGGAGCTGGTTTCTCCTGCTGCATTTCAGGAAGCAACAGAGCTGGAAATACCTTCATTATACCACATGCCATAAGTGGTCGGTTTTCTCTGGTTGCTGAGGAATGGCAGTTGGCAGCAAATGGATTGACTATCAGCTGAGGGTTTGGATGGGAATCCCATTGAACACTGGATGTTTTGGGGGAACCTGAATAAAGCAACTTTATCTCAGCAGACTTACTACCAGTGAAATTTTACTCAGTAAAGCAAAAACTATTCTGCAGGGGTTTAGAAAGGAGTGAAAGTGGGAGAGACCTTTACAAGCTGCTTTTGTGCCTCACCAAACAGGGGCCACTTCAGAGCACCTAGATCTTTCCAGCCACCCCTTTTATCTGCCTATCTGATCCCTTGTCTGGCCAGAGTAATGAACTGTTCTGCTTTTTGGGATACTTAGATACAGACTATGCAAACACCACTTTACCATGCACGTACCCAATGTCAGTGATGTGCACTGCCCATCTGGGCATTGGGGAACCTCATCCCCACCTATGCCTCATGCTTGCCGAGTGGTCGATGCCATTGCAGGAGGCATCACGCTCGCTGAAGTGTGCTCAGCAGCCAGAGAAGGCCCTAGCATCAAGCTCAAGAAAGGGCTTTGAGTGCCAGGAGCAGTGTCTGCACCCTGCAGCCACAGAGGGACGTTGGCTGCCTCACCATGTGGTGACCTTGCACGTGTTCCTTCTCTCACCTTTTATGTTCACCTTTTAAAATCGCATTTCCCTACTATCCTTACCAGAATAGGTAACAAGAATTGGAACAAACCATCCCTAAGGAAAAAACGTTACTCAAAAAAACCTGTAAAAAACACTATGGAAAAGAGTATTCTAAGCTAAACAGCAGTATCCTGATAGTAAAACACCAAGATTTAATTTTACAGACAATTTACCCTTGGGCTTCTGTGAGTCATTTTTGAGCTTGTCCTTGCCTGCAAACTGTTAAGAGCAGGTAATTACTCTGAAGTAACTTGTTTGTCATACTGTTGCTGGTCACACTTTATTTTCCCTATTGCTTACTAAAATCCACTGAAAGCAAGCCAACCACAGTATTACCAGACCTTATAAATAGCTTTACAGATGTTGGCAGCAGTTTTGTTCTCCAAGTATTCAGTTATGTAGAGCAAGGTATAGACAAGATCTTAGATAAGTGTCAGTATCAGGTACACAGTTTTAGCATTGAAAAATACCTGCTGTATTTGCTGTCCCAGACTCCAGAATAGTGTTATGTTTAGGTGATTCAAGCATATATGTGTGTGTGTGTGTGTGTGTGTGTGTGTGTGTGTGTGTGTGTATGAAAATACATATAGAAGATTAAAAGATTGCTTGCAGTACTGTTGCACACATTGCAATGGATTTATGGAGCAGCTTGAAAAGAAGTAGGCATTGAGGATGTAAAGATCATCTGATCAGCAGTGCAGTCTAGTTGAAGGCCTGTTGGCAAGTTCCATCTGAATATGAGGAAAAACTTCTTGGAGGGTGGCAGAGCACTGGAGCAGGCTTCCTCAAGAGGTTGTGGTGTGGTCTTCTGTGGAGATACTCAAAACCCATCTGAATGCAGTCCGGTGCAGCCTGCTCTAGGTAAACCTGCAGCAGGTTTGGATTAGGTAATCTCCAGAGGTCCCTTCCAACCCCAACCATTTTATGATTCTGTAATACATATCCATCATAATTTGCATCCTTGTCTATGGGGGTGTTTTGGTTGCCTTGGGGGAATGGGGTTGGTTTTGTGTGGGTTTTTTTTTTTTTAACTGCACAGATGAAGAAGGTAATCTAAATCCCAAATCTCTTACTGTTTCAGAGAGAGGCTGTAATTCCAAGAGGAGCAGAGTTATCGTTAGGTGGGGGTACAGGAGAGCATCACATACAGCTCCAGGGACAGGGATTGCATATTTCTAATCATTTGTACAGTGTGACACATTTCTTCTTATTAATATCCTAGAAAATATTAAGGGAAAATCAGGAGGCAGCCAACTATATTTGTGCAAATGTGCCTTCAGTATAATTTCCCTTTGCTCTCAGTGAACATTTAGTTCTGCGTTACACTGCATGCAAGTTACAAATGAGCATTTGCTTACAGGCTAATTAGGCATAACTTAGAGCAGTACTTAATTGCAACACTTCAAGCTATACAGAGGAACTTCAAGCCGATCTGGCTAACAAGAAATTAACTTTGTGCTCTGCTTGGGGTTGTGCTAGCTGCTGTTTCTGTAAGGTTTCATTGTGACTTGCCCTCTCTTGTGTGCATGGAATAGTGCTTGGGCAATACCCAGAAGTCAGTTTTTGTCAAGAAGCAGCCTTTAGGGTTTAAACTATAGCAGGATATTCTGAAACAAGTGAGACAGGGCAAGGGCATGGTGGAGTCTTTCAGTGGGTAGGGAAAGTGCCTGTGCAGCAGATGCTGACTTTGAGTGTCTCTAGCAGTTAATCCATCCAACAGATGTCCAAAGGGGTCTCAGTTGAAAGACGCCGATGTTGATGTAAAACTATTAAAGTGAAAAAGCTGAATGAACTTTATAGAAAGGTTTCTATGTGTTACTTTTATCCCTTAAATAAAGGAATAATCTAGTCGTTCTGAAGATGGTTAAATAAATTCTACAGCACTGTAAATACATTCACATCAGTTTCTCCTCTTTGCCTTTCTCAAGCCTTCTCTAAGATGCAGCTGAAAAAAGTTGCAGTGGTGTACTGATTCTTATCTAGCAAAATGGTTGAGGATGATGTGCATACAAAGGGCTTGTTTTTCCCCTAAGCCAGAGTCTGGGAAGTGCTAATTGCCCTACATTCAAATAGCAGCCATTAAGGAAGGGGAGACCCTAATAAAATCCCAGCAAAAAATAATACTAAGTAAGTGTTTATAGTGCCAGACATGTTTCACAGTGACTGCATTCCTTTAGGAGTTTGCAGTAACCACTGCTTTCTACATAATTGAGTTTCTCTCTATTACAGTTATGTCTTTTCTGAATATATAAAACTGCAAAGTATCTGGAGGTTCAGCTTCGGGGCGATGAGAACTGCTGGAGTGTAGAGGAATTAGTCCCTTTTCTTGGTGGACTGCTTTGTTACTGTATTTTGAAATCTGTAAATGTGGGGAAGTAAAAGCTGATGTATTTTTTTTTCTCTCAAACTATGTGACAATACTGAAATAGAATTTCAAGCCAGTAAGATCTCACTGAGTTCAAGAAATATGTTAGAAATATTTGAAGAGAAGGTATCTAAAATTTGAGTTTATTCATGAGCTCAGATGGCTTGGCTTAGACTTGTGTGTCAGTGCAGAACTCTGACCTGATATAAAAGGACTTCTATTATTTGTGTACAAAACTACTTCTGTTGGTGCTAAGGCCAGTTTTCTTGCAATGACTTAGCAAATCTTTTGAAAGGTTAAAGCGTATTTCTTTATGCTGAGTGAGGCTTCTTTTTCACTACAACCATGATAAAGTATTTGGGAAGGACATATTTGCCTTTGCATAACACGGCTGCAAGTTAAGTTTGTATGCTGCAGCTGAGCTACCAATATCTGGAATTAAGTACCTGTATTGACCTCATTAATGCAAGACAAACTTGGAAGTCTTTATGTATAACAGACAAGCAGTAGGAATGACCATACTGTTTATATTATTTGCTGTGCAGTGGCTTTTTTTGCTGCTGCTGCTTGAAGGTGGCACATAGACTAATGAACAGCATAGCTGTTTTTCCCAGCTGTAGGCAGCCCTTTCTTGAATCTCATCTTGCAAAAAGTGAAGCTGAAAATCTTCAACTTTGGAGGAAGATACTGGGTCTGTTATCTTTTTGCTGAAGATAATCTTTACCTTTTTGTGTCTGACTTTCTATCATGAATGTTTGTATCAGCAGAGGTTTGGACTCATTGTCAAAGTTGCACATAAACTCTAGCAGAGAGTTGGGTTTAATTTGGCACCTGCTACCAGATTAATTGAGGTAGACAAGGTAGTGCTATCTTGGGAAGTAATTGCATTCCACGTTTTGTTTAATTATCCTTATGCTTGACCATGGGCCCTCTGCATGTGCCCTGCTCCTCCCCGCCCAGAGTTACGCTGCTCTGTGCAGGGGCAAAAATTTATGTACAGAATTGTACGTTTGCCTTTAAGTTTATTCCACAGTAAAACTGAAATGAAACTTCCCAACAAATACCACTGCTGAGCAAATGTTAGCTAATTTTTTTTTCTGTTTTACATTCCCTGGTCTCTGTATCATTATATGTCATATTAGGCAAGTACTTGTCATAGTTCTTCACAGTGTCAAGAAATACGATCACCTTTAAACAGCCTTTGGGTGGGAATTATTTCTGTGAACTATAGCTGTATAAAAGTTAAACCTCTCATTTGGGTTACGTGTCTGGGTATCTCCAGTCAGTGATGAGATAGAGGAGTACTTTTTGAGTACATTCAAGCTGTCTTAGGGTAGCAAAACTATAGAAGATGATAATTTGTACTGATGTGCCTCTTTTTATTGACCACAGTGGGAACCTGAGCAGTTAGTGAAGACAAGATGAGCTTTGACTGAGGTGGCTAGTGACAGCTGAAATGGCTACCACCATTTGTAGTGGTAGTTTGGGTGGAAGGCAAACCAAACCTTAAACTAGGTAGTGATCTGTGATGGAGAAGATCCTTGCCTTCCCCTAATCTGTTCTATTAGGACCAAATCTGGCCATGTTTCTAAGTGGGTAATTTTTATTGACTGTTTTTCCGAACGGCCAACCTCCTCATCAGTTATTCCTGGAAGAAACTGTAGAGTTTGTTTATCTGGAGAGATGCTGGCAGCTGCAGGGCTGATTTTTTTCTATCATCTGTTAAAGGCATGTGAAAAATTAACAGTTTCTAACCACATTCTTCTTGTGTAAGTTAAAGTCAGTGCTCTTCCACACATCTCTGTAGTGCTTTAACTTCAGTGTTCAGACATCAGAGGTAGCCACTGTCAACAGATGAACAGATATGTAAGATTTAGAGAGGTAATACAGTCTTTCTTACTTGTAGCCATAGGTACTTGATACACAATAGTAACGCCAATTCTTGTGGGAAAAAAATATTGGTTTTTGAGGAACAAATGGGGATCTGAGGGTGATGGTGGGAGTATCTCCTCTTCCAAGGGCCAGTAAGCCCACAGGGGAGAGTAACAGGAGGAGTTTCTAAGGTTGTGGAACTGGACCACTATGCCAGAAGATAAATGATCTCTGATTTGTCTGCTGATTTTGTGTGAGGAAAAGCTACCCTCAACTCTCATTTTGAGTAGCAAACCAAATGCAACAAACCTAAATTGGTTTGTGAAGAAGGAAGGAGGTATAATTTTCCCAAATTAATTATCTTTGTAATAGAAAGTCCAAGGCATTGGGATTTCTTTGTGATGTTTTAGCTAAAAAAACTGAATTTGTCATTTCAAGGTGATTTCCTCATCGAACCCCAGAATGAAACTCCCTGGTAATTTATCTGATCCAGTCTGTACGCATGGAAAATAATGGTCTTTACAGGTAAGGTTAAGCCACCAGGCACTGTCTGTGGAAGGAGGATGTGTTACATGGCACCTAGAATAGGATGTACCTTTTCGCTTTCTCTTTAAACCCAGTTTTCATGATGTAGCTTGAGCAAGTTCATGCACTAGCTATTTTGTTACACTTAAAAAACTGAAATTGGTAGAGTGTATAGGTTGGCACAGCCTTGGTTGATGTGAGCCAAGCAAACTTGGGTTGTTTTCTGTACAGCTGGGTGTACTGAAAGAAGAACCTGCAGAACTCTGGCAACAAATCCACAAAACCACTTATTCCTCACAAGTTACGCTTTGGTTCTCATCAGTGTCTGTTATGTTGAAGGGTGTATGAGCAACAGTTGAACTGAAAATAGTTTCAGTACAGAGTATTTTTTGTTAATACCCTGAAGCTAGCCAAAAATTTTTACTTTTGCCATGTGTAATCTTGTGCAACAAGATGGGGGAGTTGTGGAAGAAGCAAGTGTTGTGACACCTTTCTACACTGTACAAAAGGCAAGATAGATTTTTCTCCAATAGGAAACCGTATGGTGGTTATGCTAAACCACCATCCCAAGACACAGCCTTCTGAAGCTGGAAAAGGCTATAAAGTTTTTCCCATGTGTAGCATTGTCTCTACGTGAATGAATAAAGAGTGATAGCAAGTGACATTTGCTGAATTCAGCAGATTTTGTTGGACGCAGAGTTAGAAATGAAGCAATAATTACTAATTGCACATAATTATTACTTACTAGCTATTATTATTGGAGATTGTAATCATTAATGCAATATTTTTTAATGGGCACTTTTCAAAATAAATTAGTTATGATATGTACAGCTATTTGTTTAACCTTAGAAATTCTACATGGGGATTGAATGGAAGAACAGCAGTAGGTGTTGTAATTTGAAATCTATAGAATTAAATTTGAATGTGTGTTACTAGTTTACATATATGCAAGACTGCAGTAAGCATATGGTCTAAAAGATGCATATCTTAGTATTCAGATTCATATCAAAACTAAGCTAGTGTTTAGGGGGGGCAGGGGAGGAAGGAAAACCACTGTTTACATTCATATATGTTTGTTTATAAAGTTTTGTCTAGAAGGGACTATTAAATTATTATGCTGCCCAGGATCCTGAGATGTTTACATATCTTTTGGTACATGTTGATCTAAGTTGTACTTTTGCCCTTTAGGCCTAGCCTTCTTATTGTTATTCTTACATAGCTGGGTCTGTTGAGTGCACAACATTTTTTTGTTAAATGTTTCATTTTGGATGGGAATGGGATTAAGTCACTCATGGAAATAGAAACTTCAGAATGTGAAAGATGTCCAAAGGTTGATCTACCTTCTGCCAGTCAATCTGGAAAAAAACATGAGCTTGTGAAAAGGCAAAATAAACCTGACATCAGTGCTTTTACATTCTCTTTCAGTTTCTCTGTGGTTTGGTTTAAGAAGGTTTCAATGACCTAGATTCTTTTCTCAGCATAATCCTTAAGGAAGATCCATGATGTAAATACAGAGCCATCAAAATCCTTTTCAAAATTTGTGCCAGGATGGAAGTAAAAGTTGCTGGTCTCTCTGCATGGTGCATTTCTTCAGCTTATTGCCAATAATTTAGGGAGAGGGGGAAAGGGAGGAAGGGAGCATACTGGAAGGTAGTGACTATTAACATCTTATCTATAATGCATAAAAACACAGAGTTGAGTCCCTTGTTAATTGCCTTTCTGAGTCTTCAAAATGGTCGATTTCTCCACGATCAGCTACAGTAGCAAGGCTACTGTTAAAAGATTTCCCACTTAATTCCATGCTGAATTGGTTTCTAGGGGTGTCTGTTGTCTTACAGAAAAGATTTGCTCAATATTTGGTATTTTCCATGGAGCTGTTTTTCCTATCCGTATGCCTGTGCTAAACAAAGAAACTAGGCATGTGAGCTATTTGAATATAAATGTCTTTCTAATACAGCTAATTATTTTAAATGTTTAATGGGAGCTTCATGAAAAGTGTTGCATAAACTTTTCAATTAGAGAGAAGGCTCGCTGATTGCATTTGCGCAATGTTTAATTGGGTGGACAACACAGAATAAATACATTTGGAAATTATCTCGGATTACCTACTTTTAGGGGGATGCCTATAGGGAGGGGAAAGCTTTGCTTCCAATCAACTTCAAAGATAAGGGCTTAATTGGAAGCTGACTATGCCTTGACAGCTTCAGAGCAGCAGTGACTTCCATGTAAAATAATCTGAAGCAGATGCTGAATGAAGAAGTAGCATTTTCTTTCATGCAAGCTTTGGCATCAAATCTCTAGCATTATGTTATGTAGTTCTATATCAGGAAGCATTTTTATTATTGTGACATTGGTTTCAGCACAGTACCTTATATTTAGACTTGCACAGTTAAGTTCATCAGCCTTTGACAAATGGATTTCAAGTATTTCTGAAACATTTACCTTAAAGGGAACTTTGAACCACTGTGGCATGGCTTGGGAGAATGCTGATGAAAGATCCTAGGAAAAGACACAATTAGGGTTACTAAGCTATGATCAAACTTCACTAGATTTTTTTTTAATGCTTTTAGTTAGTATCGTGGTATTTATGTAACCTGCACTATTTGTGTAAGATATTATAGGCCAGGGAAATGGGCTGCCAGAAACCTCATAAAGTTCAACAACAGTGAGTGCAAAGTCCTGCACGTGGGGAAGAATTACCCCAGGCATCACTACAGGCTGGGGGACACCCGGCTGGATAGCAGCTAGGCAGAGGAAGCCCTGGGAGTCCTGGTGGACACCAAGTTGAATGTGAACCAGCATTGTTCCCTTGCTGCAACGAAGCCTGCTGATCTCCTGGGCTGTCTAGGCAAAGCTTTGCCAGCAGGTTGAGGGAGGTGATACTTCCCATTTATTCAGCACTGGTGAGGCCACACCTGGAGTGCTGGGTTCAGTTCTGGGCTCCCCAGTACAAGAGAGGCATGGAGATACTGCAGAGAGTCCAGCAAAGGGCTAGAGATGATTAAGGGACTGGAGCATCTCTCCTGTGAAGAAAGGCTGAGAGAGCTGGGACTGCTCAGCTTGGAGAAGAGAAGGCTTGGGGGCATCTTAGGAATGTATAGAAGTACCTGAAATGAAGGTGCAAAGAGGATATAGCCAGTTTTTTTTCAGTGGAGCCCAGTGGAAGGACCAGAGGCAGTAGGCATAAACTGAAACTCAGGATTTCAAAATGTATCATCTCTGTGTTATGTCCTAATACTAAGTTTGGAATTACAAGGATCAAGTTCACTGTTACATTTCACTGTTAATTCAATTCTAACTACTGAATTTCTAAGAAGAGTAATCTTCTTACTTTCCTAGTGTGTGCCAGAATTATCAACATAATCCACTTGAACATCTTGTAAGAATTTGGGGAAAATTTGCTTTCTGGGGGGATTTCTGTGTTGAATGTTTGAATCTTATTTGACCATGCATACTGAAAGGAAGCAATGGCAATCAAAGTATGCCTAAATATCTGTTCTGCTTCATACCTCAGCAAAAATAGAGAGGAGCCAGTTGTCTGATTTATAAATGCTGAAAACCTGGACCAGAGCACTTAGAAAATGATCTGTTCTCATGGGAAATCCTTAGCCTTGGAGGCACTAAAAATGAAATCACTCAAATGCTTATTCAATTAATCATAAGGGATAGTACAGCTTTAGAATGAAAGATTACCAGCTGGCAAAAAAAGATGACGGAAAACATTTAAGGGCTGTGAAGAGAGATTTATATGATTCAGTGAAGCTTTGCACTGAAATCTGTTCGATAAGTGGCAGTGGAATACTGATAATGATGTAACCTCAAAGGTGAAAGCCTGGTCTGGGAGTATGATATGAATCACCATGGGGGGTAGGGGGTTGTATTGATGTCAAGGTAAGAGGAGCTGCTTTCACGCAGGTAGCTATGCTGGTCAGCAGCACAAAGCAGCGCTTACATCTTCATGATGTGACCTGCAGTGAGAGATGCAGAGAGCTGACAATGTGTTAGTCTTCAGGGATGGGCTAAGGAGAGTGAGAGATGCAGAGAGCTGACAATGTGTTAGTCTTCAGGGATGGGCTAAGGAGAGGAGTTGCAAGAGAGGAAGGACGGAGCAGTGTGTGGTAACTTCAAATTGGGCTTCTGAAAACAGCGTGGAGAATATGAGAGGAGAGCCTGTTACTGTTCAGAGACAGCTACGTGACCACAGGTCCTTTAAAGCAAATGTGCGTTGCTGAACGTCTTACCCCTTGCAGCTTTAGCAAAGTAACCTTTTTAGAAGTTGGAATGAAGGCTGCAGCCTTCCAGCCAAAGAATGCCATCTATAATGAGCTAACCACTTTTGAGCCACTGCTGCTCCAGGAATTAGTGCTTGGAAACCTCAGTGTACCTAGACGATAGGGGGGAGCTTCTGGAGGACATTGTTGTCAGTAAGAATGTATAGAGGACCGTTTAGTTGCCTTTGTTTCTCAGCTTTTGGTAAAAACTAGTTGAATCTTTTCCGTTCCTAATAGGCTATGTTCAGATGCTAAGGTCTGTTTCTATGTCATGTATTGCTTGTTCAGTATCTTTTTAATTAGTGACATTTTATTTAGTCCAAATTAAATATGCCAGATGTAGCTGATTTAGTGGCTAACAATGATGAGTGAGGGGAGGGAGGGAGAGCTAACATTATATAGCCGTCTGTTCTCAGGGAAGTTGGTTGTGTGGTGGGTTTTTTTTTTTCTTATTTCTAGTTCCACAAGAGAAGTTGGAGTGGTAACCATGGCAGCAGGGAATTTGTCCCTGTAAGCTCAGCAAAGGGTTGGGTTGTGTGGGGTTTTTTTGTGTTTGTGTTTTTGTTTGTGGTGCCCCTACCAGGAGGAAGGGGTGTGCAAAAATGGTCTCGAGCAAGCGCTGGAGAGGGGACTCAGAAATGGATAAGTTAGAGGTGCTTGCCGTGGAGTTAAAACTCATGCTTTGGTCCTGCCTCAGCGTGCACAGGTGGATGGGTGCAGTGGCGAAGCGGAGCAGGGTGAGATGTGAAAAATTTCTTGGTAACTCTGATGTCTACACGAGGTGTTTTGGGGTGGGGTGCTAAGAGGCAGTGTGCTAATGAACCTCTTGTATTGGTTGTGGTTAGGTTTTTGCCAGTGTTACTCTTTGCTTTTTTTTTTTCCACTGAAAATGAAGACTCCTGAGCAGGTTGGGAGGGAGGGAGATTTGCACGGAGCTAGATGCATTCATGAGAGAATATCCAGCTTAGTCATGGTGACATAACCCCAGGTTTTGCATCAGCCCTGGAAACTTAGGATATCTCATTCTTGAATTTGGGGAAACCCATTGTTTTCCTCTGAGATCTAAATTTATCAGAAACGAAACAGCAGGGCAGTTTTATGGAGCAGTTTGCCATTAAAGCAATTGCTGAAAATGAGAATTATACGTGCCTTAGGAGGACATGTATAAGGGAGAGGATAACGTAAGCCCTCTTCTCCCATTGACTTAACTTTTCCTGGGCTCGGATCTGCAGGGGGTTAATTCTGGGCACACAATCGATGCTTACACAGTTGCGCAGAAATACTCTCCCAATGCGAGCAGCTCTGTTAAAAGCATTTATTGTGTGCGTGTGACAAACTGACCCATAAAACATCCTGAACGTTGCAGGCAGCAACAATTAGCCGATACTCGCTGCTTGAAATCGCCAGCTTCCAGAGCCGGTAGCTTGGGAGACGGGAAGTTAAGCAATATTGCTGAACACTGTACAGCAAGGAGGCAGCTGACAGCCGGGCATTAGGATGCTTTAGCATGCTGCTGTACTTAAGCCTGTTACCCACTTGTTTTAAAGCACCTGTCTTATTGTCAGAGTAGTATGAACTCAGCCCTATTAGGAAAACCTATTACTGGGTTGTGACCGATGCTATTGGAGTGAGGGAAATTTACATTTCCAAGGTGTGCTTGAGATTTTGGGGATTTTCAGTACATGGAGGCTGTTAGGTTGTGAGTTTTCATAATGTATTTATACTTCAGATTCCCATCATTAAATGGTCATCATTCCTGGAGAGCCTGTGAGGCTATAGCAGTCTTCATTAGGAGTCTTTCTCCATGTCTTGCCCTTTTTTGCATTAGCTTCCATTACCTTTTCCATTGCCCTAAGTTGCTCTCATATTCATGTTTTCACACTTTGATTGGTTGTAGCCCTGTATTGTGTCCCCATATGATATACTGTGCTTGATCCTTTTCTGGTCAAGCTACACAGGTTAAGTTCAGAGATGGGTTTTGGGTTTTTTTTTGATGTTTCACCTTCAGTTTTGCTTTCCAGCTTTCCCCTGTCTCCCAGCAGCTTTGGTGTAACTGCCTGGTCCGGGATGTCAGCGTTGGTTCATCTGGATGTGGAGGGGAATAAAGGGACTCTTGTAACAAGAGATAATTGACGTTTTTTTAATCTACTGCACCTCTGTATGTGTCTTGAAAACTCTCTTTCTCCTGCCGTTGTCAGTTCTGGTGAGGCTTGGCAGATCCAGGAGCTGGGGCTTCAGCTAAGAACTTGTTCTCATTAATTTCTTTAATTTATTTTAGCCTTCAGGGCTGCAGAGAAAAACCTGAGGAACTCTGCGCTTGCAAGCACCAGGCAGCAAACTCACAAATCCTTAAATCCTCGCCTTTCTCACTCTTTGTGATTACTTTTTTGGGGAGGAGGGAGGAAGAGACAGGAGTGGGAAGAGGGTCTATCTTTGTCTTCCTCTGCTTTCCCTTCGAAGTTTGTAATTTCTGTCTAGCTCTGCATCTTGTGCTTGCTCAGATTCCTTTGCTGATGGGCTAGGTAAATTGAATTGCAGTTGTTCAAGACAAATTTCATAACTACCAGTTCTTAAAATAATGTGTTTGTTTTGTCATGTCTGGACATTGCAAATTTAGCTTATTTGGCATTGTCCCCGATTGTTGGGCTGTTTTGTTGTTTTACTCTATTCCTGTTATTACATCAACCACTGTCAAAATCCCAAGGCCCCACTGTATCAGAAAGGAGACTGTAACTGCCCCAAAGGTTTTCCCACGCATTAAAAATGCAAATATTTTCAGATACTAATCCTCAGTTTCCAAAGACATCTTCAAAAGTGGTCTCTGATCCCTTTCCTAGTAATAATTGTGGCTGGACCAGTGCATGCAAATGGAGGGCTGTATGTACAACCCTTATTGGTGCTCCTGTGTTCTGCTCTGGAATGTCTCTGCTCCTTTCCCTTCAGAAAAGCATGCAAGGAAAGGGGAATTTTGTGGAAGTTGTGCTTGGACAACAGTAAATCAAAGCAAGAAGCTAGCAATACATTGCTGGACCCTATGCTGAAATGGCTTTCTGGCTCATAGGGTGGCCTGGTCACTCAGGTGACAAGTGCCTCAGCAGCAGTGGGTTACTGGGAAAGAAGGAGCCATCCAAGCCTTTAGGACCTGCACCATTTTTCTAAATCCTATGGGAAGCAGCTCCCTGGAGCCTTGTTGCGCTGTCTGCCAAGCTTCAAATTAATGTGGTTCTTGTGGTTGAAAGCCTGTGCAGTAAGGAAGATGTAGTAATAATTCCTTTTCTACAGAGTAATTTATAATGGCAAACCAATTTAAAATACTCAGTAACTAGCTTGGTTACTTAAGAATTTTAATCAAGAAATTATTATGGGTTTTCTTTGTATTACCCTTTCTAGGCTTGTTAGTGACTTGAATTGTGTTTGCAAGAACTTTTCTACTAAACCTTTCTCTTGGAGCTAATTCAGACAATAAATAATGCAGTCTGTAGGCACAGCTGAGGAAGACTGCAAACCATCTAGGGATAAATTGCACAATAAAATATATGAAAGATAAAGGTTAATGCCAGCAACATCACTTAATGTCTTTCATTACATAATCAAAGGAGTGTAACAGTGCCTGTAACTCTTTTTTTTTTTCAGTACGTAAAGGATCTCAAAACCAGAAAGGATCTTTGCATGAAAAGCAGTTGCTGTTGGGAGGAGCTGTATGGAGAGACAGGAGCACATTTACAGATTTATAATCAAAACTAATAGGAAATGCTGAGAGGGGGGAGGATGCATATGAGGAAGAAAATGTCAACTGACGGTGCTGTGACCACAGGAAGAGTCTCGACCCCAGGTTCGGGTCTGGGTGAGCTGGCTGTTGCCAGGCTGCCTTCCCACTGTGGACTGGTACTGTCAAAGCCTATCCAAACTGCTTCCCAAGCTTTCTCTCTTCAGGCATTCTGCAAATACCCAGAAGCTCCAGCAAAATTCACAAAGGCTTATTGTTACTCTTAAAAGGATTGAAAAATTAGTCTTTCTTCTTGCTTTTACCTTAAAATGAGGAATTGAGTGGGAAGATGTGAAAATGTCAAACGGGTCAAATGATTTGCCTGAGCATGTGAGCATTAAACCAAAGTGGGAAAAAGTGAAGCAGCTTTTAGGGGCAATGGCACAAACTGGGTTTGTTGTCTTTATGTAGGCATGTCTCACTTCCAACTGCATTCTGCTATTTAATTGTAAAATAGGGAAATTATAGGGTAGCAACTTACAGTTTCCA
This sequence comes from Lathamus discolor, assembly GCF_037157495.1. NCBI lineage: Eukaryota > Metazoa > Chordata > Aves > Psittaciformes > Psittacidae > Lathamus > Lathamus discolor. The sequence continues at coordinate 88,739,662 of NC_088885.1, read as the reverse complement.
AACCTTCTGTCTCTAAGTATGTGAACACATGTTGGAATAAATCTTTTGTTCGTGCATGTCTTGAACACATGCTCTGTACAGTGTTTTCTTAAAAGTACATTGCACAGTTCACACCTTTATATATAAACAGCTGGGATTTTTGAAGAACCTTTGATGCAAACCTAGGCCTATACAGAGGGCATTAATACTTCAAGTTTTGAGAAGACAGAAACAAATAATGAGTATAGATTTCATCCAGTGGGTCCATAACAAATAGCCATTTTCACATATAGTTTTGAATAACAGGAAAAAAAGCTTTAACTTGTTAACAATTGTTAACAATTAACACTTGTTAACAATTAACAGTTGTTAACAAATTAACAATTGTTAACTTGTTAACAATTTAAGCTTTTAATAGTACCCCAAATTTGCGCATTTTGTATGTTCCTTTAAATGTGCTTTTTGTATATACAGCATCATAGACTTTGCTTATTTAGTTTTTATTTTTTTTTAGCTCATATGTCAACAGTTGCAGTGTGTAATGTGCTGGTTTTGGCTGGGATAGAGTTAATTTTCTTCATAGTAGCTAGTAAAGAAATGCATTCTCTATTTGTGCTGGAAACAGAGTTGATAATTCAGGGATGTTTTAGCTGTTGCTGAGCAGTGCTTGGACAGAGTCAAGGCCTTTTCTGCTCTTCACCCCACCGCACCAGCAAGCAGGCTGGGGGTGCACAAGGAGCTGGGAGCTGACCCCAACTGAGCAAAGGGGTATTCCATACCATATGATGTCATGTTCAGCATGCAAAGCTGGGGTAAGAAGGAAGGGAAGACATTCAGAGTGATGGTGTTTGTCTTCCCAAGTAACTGTTAACATGTGATGGAGCCCTGCTTTCCTGCGTATGGCTGAACACCTGCCTGCCCATGGGAAGCGGTGAATGAATCCCCTGTTTTGCTTTCCTTGCATCTGCAGCTTTTGCTTTACCTATTGAACTGTCTTTATCTCAACCTGCAAATTTTCTCACTTTTACTCTTCTGATTCTCTGTTCTCTCCCACCTGGAGGGAGTGAGGGAGCAGCTGTGGGTCTTAGCTGCTGGCTGGGGTTAAACTACAATAATAGTTATGCCATTAGTACAGAGACATGTTTGCTTGATTAGTCACCATGGCCTGAATTCAGCCAGTATAGCTTATGGCATCCAGCTGAAGTCCAGAGTCAGGAGCCTAGATTCTCTCTGCAGCTAGCAGAGGGACACAGATGCCTTTGTCATGTGCTTTAGATCTTAAGTTACTCCATCTCTCTCCCTTAGCTTCAAAAGGAATTTAACTCTCTAATATTACCTGGGGTGAACGTGGGCCTGGGCGTTCATATGTGACAGGTTCGGCAGCGCTAGCCCTCCAAATATAGCTGCTAAAGTGAACCCGATGCTAATCCTGCCCTGTTCTTCTGCGCCCACACTGCTGTGATTCCCAAAACCTGTCTGGTATGACCCTCACAGAGTTCACGACTTCAGTATTGGTGTTTAATGACTACTGAACATATGATGATACTGTGACTCTGTGACTCCCTTTCAAGTCAAGTGATTTCTCTGACTCTCAGAAATGGGCTTAATGTTTTTTGTGTTGGGTTTTTTTTTTCCCCAAGATTGCTGTTCTGAACATGAAAGTCAAAGACTAAGGTCTTGATCTTACAACAGTTGTTCGCCTTTGTTGTTCATAGGCTTTTAAAATGTACCTAAATATAGTATATGCCAGAGGAGAGAGTTAATGTTGCTATGAGAACCTTAACCTCAGCATTTCCTAGGGTTTTATGTTTATGTGGAGAGAAAAAAGAAGTGATCAAGTAATTCATAGTTGGTTTTGTTTTATAAGAAAGTATTATCTGATGCCTTGTATATAAGTGATCATATCTGCAATGTATTGTTGTTTGTCTGAAGGGCTTTTTTCCAGCACAAGCTATGCAACGGAGGCAAAAAGAGCTTTAGTGTTGACCTATATATTAACTTCATTGCAGCACTTGAAATTCCCATGTCTTAGAAAGCTGCCTTAATGCTGCTGGGCAAGTAAGGGGGAGAATGGCTGGTGCTCTTGTGAGTAGATGTGGTTGAGGGAGTTGCTTGCCAGTAAGGTGTGTGTAGAGTGTGCTTAGAGGCTTTTCTTTATCAGAGGTTTGCAACTTTAGGAAGCAAACCCTTCCTATTTTATTACTCTTTCAACTAGGCAAGTAGCAGTTCACTGCTAACCTGCATGCAGAGCTTGAGCCTTGAGCAGCTTTGAGTTGACTGATCCCAATTTAAAGCTTCCCTATTCCTCCAGTGACTCTGACTTTGCTCTTGTGAGCCCATAAGCTTTGAGTATAAAAGGCTTTTGGGAAAACGATCTCATCCAAAGAAGGTTCCAGTGGAAACAGCAAGTACCTGCTTGGTACATAGGTGCCTTTCTGCAGTAAATCGCTCCTTCTTGCACAAGGTACATGCATTTCAATTCAGTTTTCTTTCTCTTTGCATCAGTGATGGTATGGCTCTTATGTCTGAACAATCTTGATGAATGAAATTGGGTGATGAAAGTCAGAATTTGCTGGACTGGTTTTCAGTTTGTGCAGTTCTTAGTAATGATTCTTCAATGTATTTTAATGCCTTTCTGTGATGTCTCTGATCTTCATCTGTTACAAAGGGAAACTCTTGAAAAAGTACAGTACTGAAACCTTTTATCTCTCAGATTTCAGTCAGAGGGCCTTCTGATACCTGGTACTCTCTCCTTGTACTTAGTTTGGAGTCATAATCCAGGATAATAAAGGATGGTTTGCCGTGATATAGATTACACTGTGATTAATTTTAGATTGCAGAATGCAAATTTAGATCTGTTTGATGCTGAAAATTTTTAGCATAATGTCCTCTAAAAGCATGAGTTTTTTATTATAATTGTATATGGTCGTAGGTTTTCTTTTGCAGAAAGGGAAAAAATAGCACAGAGAAGTGGAGAAGTAGTAATGTGACTGTGACACGACTAGGGGGCTTTTTTTTTTGTCCTCATTCCTAATAGTGCTTGTGTTACTTGATGCACACAAAATACTGCAGTGAGGTTGAGGAACTGAGGCTGGAAGATGAAACAGCCATGAGGGTACTCAAGATACACGGCCCATTATATGAAACCACTGAAGTGATGAATATTAATGTTCTTTTAAATTTTTAATTTTTAAGTCTTTCTGTCTTTCAAAAAGGGAAAAGACGAGAAAAAAAAAAAAGCTTGGGGGAAGAATTCTTCCCAGAACAATGGTGCAGTCTGTTATCTGCTCCTTTGCACTGTAAAGCACTGAATGTTCAGCCAATATAGTGCTCTGGTTGGCTTAGCATTCTTAACCTTAATTTTGAATAGAAGGTGCCTTGTGCTGCTGACGTAATTAGGGCCTTTTGTAAATCACTGTTGCAGGCAGTCTGCTGTTGCATTTCACTGCATTTCTCGGAGGGATGCAGGGCAAAAGTGTCAGACTAACTTTCTGAACCTCTCTTCAGGCTAAGTGTTTTCATTATTGCAGTATTTTATTCAGAATGCATTCTGCTTCGTTTTCCTCTGTAGCTAATAAGCCCCAAATCAATTTTGCAAGTGAAACAGTGTTTCTGCTGGAAAGAAAAATTTGAATAGGGAACCCTTAACATCTCAAAGTAGTTGATGCTTCCTTGAAAAAAAGAAGGGGGGAAGGGGGGAAGGATAGGAAATGTGAGAGGGTTGGATTTGACCATTGACTTTAAATCAAGTCCTCTCTGTGATACAGGAATATTGTTATCTGCCTCTTTTGTCATGGGAGCAAGTTTGAGCTGGAGCTTTGTCATTGAGCTGGTTTCTTATTTGTGATTATACGTCATGCTCTGCAGCATTGTGCGGGGGCATAAAATCCCCTTACCTTTCACATGAGCCTCTTGGGGAGTGTTGCAGTCTTGTCTCTGCAGAGGCATGGGGTTTCATCTCACTTCTGTCTCTCTCCTGTCCTCTAGGGCAGGGTTCAGCTCAGGCCATTACATCCCCTCCTGATGCAGTCTTTTATATCTGTGATGTCAGTGGTGATATGCGGCCTTGCGCTGTCCTTGATAGCAAACACAGCACTATTAATAGTCAGTGAAGTTAACTTGCTCATTTCTGCGTTCACACTGTCCACCCACTGCAGCTCAGTCCCTGGGCTTTAAAAGGTGTCATTAAAAACCCCCACTCCTGACTGGCCCTGCGAATGGATGTACTTGAAGAAGAATGTGGCATCGCAGCAGAGTGACACACCACCAGACAACAGCCGCTGTGTATCCTCAGCCTGCTCAGGGATACTGTTGTCCTTCAAGGGTAGCTGGCTTCTGGGCAAGGAGCAGGAGGGTGGTGGGACCCATGACCCTTCACTTCATACTGAGGGAGCACAGCATGAATGCGTGTTGAAGACAGCTGCAGCTTTCTTCCAGCGGCCATACTTCATTAAGTCTTTCCATGCTTGGGAGTAGGGAGAACCGTGGTGGTTGTCTCACAGCTCTCTTTTCCACCTGCAAGGACTTGAGAGGCACCCTCAGCACAAGAGCTTTCCCTCTCTAGCGGGACTCGTCAGGGACAAGGATCAGGTGCACCCTGTCCTCCTGTTTCACTGCCGTATTCCCAGCAAAACAGCGGTGTGTGTGTGTGTGTGTGTGTGTGCTCCAGGTGTTGCAGAAGTGGCAATTCCACTGCGTATGCCTGGTGCAGGCTCCCCTGTGAAGCGCAGGGCTGTGCTTCTTGGCAACTAAGGAATGAATGAATGATGTCACCAGGCTGGTTCCTGAGGCAGGAAATCCATCTGAAACAGTTCTGTTTCAGTACAGAAAGTGCGGTTATGTGGACAGAGTAAAACCAAAAGGAGAAAGAAGTTCTTTCGACACCACCTTTTGGTTGTGTCACTCCTGTCCAATCTGACTGCAGTAAGAAGTAGAAGAAAAAAAAAAATCCAAGTCCCACCCCGCTCCCCACTAAAAGCAAACCAAACACAAAGGCAACTTTCTGTCTTGCTGAATACTGGCTTTTCTGTGCGCCAGCACGTCCGGGGAGGAACGCGAGAGCCGTGCTCCCCTGTTGCGCACCGATGTTCTTCCAGGGCGTCCCTCGGGCGCTCGATCGTTCCCCTGTCCCACGGGCACTGGCAGGGCGGCTGGCACATGGATGTGACGCACCGGTACCCGTGAAATGGGCGCTCACTGCAGAGAGAGACTTGTTCACAGGGCAAGGAACGGAGGCACACGTACACCACAGCACCCCCCTTAACCCCCCCAATCCAGATTTCTGTGTGTATGAGGATGCCTCTGACTTGGTGAAGTGTTGGCAGGAGTGGGAGTGCAGCTGTAACACTGTACGGCGTGCATGCCTTCCCCAGCGACACAGCAACCGGGATCCCCTTCCTCTCCCCTTCCTCACTCTTTTCTTCTCTCCTTCCTCTCCGAGCCTACTTCTGAGAGGGCTGGCTCATCCCTGCTGTCAGATGAAGCCGTTTCCTGAACGCGGGTTTGAGTCACTTGGGCTGGATGAGGCTTTAACTCCTCCCTCACTGGGCTTCAGTTTGTGCGGAGCCGGGGGAGCGGGGGGAGGCGGGCGGGCTGGCAGGCAGGCGGTCGGTCCGCGGTGGTGCGGCGCTGCCCGCCGCCCGCGGCCATCGCGGGTCCCGGAGCGGAGCCGGGTCCGCGGCAGGAGAAGTTGAAGCGCCGAAGTTGCGGGGAGATGCCATGAGCCGCTGCCAGGCCGGGCTGCGGGCAGCACGCGTGTGCCGGTGCCGGCGGACCCCGCATCCCCGCCCCCCGCCTTTGAACTTGGGAGCTGGCGGAGGGGTCTGGCACGGCCCTGGGTGGTCACAGAAAACCCCAATTCCCTTTGTAATTTCTTCTTTTTGGGGAGGGGTTGGGGGGGGCGGGAATAATTTGGAAGTCTGATAGTGTGTGGGAAATGATTACATCAGTCGGAGGGAGGGCTAGGATTGGTCTACACGGTGTGGTTTGATTCACTACCGCAAAGATTGCGTGTAACCCTTTGAGTGGAGCTCTGGCAGAGTTGTTTCCCTCCCCAGAAACAGTCCCCATAGCAGGGGCTACGTGACAGGTAGGGCACCGCCACCCACTGACACCGCCGGCACCCCGGGCGCCCAGCCGCAGGCTACCAAGGGTCGGCGGAGGCAGAGAACAAACTCTATCTCCAGAGGCAACCTCTATTTAAAATGCCATCTTGTTCTTCCGACTGCTGCCTTTTACGTGCCGTTGAGGTAAGATTTTCCATCTCGAATTACCATCCAGGTTTTTGTTAGATTCCCCTGCTAGGATGCAGAGTGTTTCTAATGTGGAGTTGATTTAAATCTTGGACCTGCCGTTCGCCCAGAGAAATAATTTTGCGGCAAGTGCCTCTCGCTTGAGCAGAACAATGCAAAGAGGGAAGCATCTGTATAATTCAGGAGGTGGGGAGAGGGTTCCTGACTTGTTCTCTCATCTCCATGAATATTTAGGATGTGCAGCGTATGCACATTTGGTTTCAAACTACTTTCAAGCTAGGATCAAAAGAGGAGTCGGGGCAGGGAGAGAGAAATGCGTGTGGACCGTGCTAGCTAATTGATCCGCCGGCAAACTGCGAGTGGGACCTCCCCGGGCGAAACAATCAAAAGTTAGTGGGGAACAAGAGAGCCATTTTTAATCTTCAGGGTCTCGGCCTGCTCCTCTGTACGTGTTTGGAGGCCTCCGACGGGACCACAGAGACAATTGTGTGTGTTTAACTGGATGTAATTTCTCTCGGCCACTGTTGCCCAAGTACTCTCTCGATACTGTTTCACGTTTGCTTACCTTACACAGCTCTACACAGAACCTGCTCTCTCACTTTTCTCCCGGTGTATGCGGTCCTGTTAACCCTGCTGAATCTTTGTCTAGCGCAGGGAGGTGTTGGGAAGGGGGGAGGGGAAGCAGGGCAAGGGGGCATCGAGAGAAAGTGTTATAAAGTGAATCATCCATGTTGTTTGTCCTGGCTGCCAAGGTGCTTGGAACCCTCACGCTGAGAGGATGCCTTTCTACAGTAGCTGTGTGGTTTCCCGATGTTCAGAGCTGTTGATCTGTAAGTGTACCCTTTATGTTGCAGGATGTAAAAGTCTTTAGTGAAGATGGAACAAGCAAAGTGGTCGAGATTCTAGCAGACATGACAGCCAGGGACCTCTGTCAGCTGCTCGTTTACAAAAGTCATTGTGTGGATGATAACAGCTGGACTCTAGTGGAGCATCACCCTCATCTAGGATTAGGTAGGGAACGGTCAAAGGGGTGGCGTGGTTACCTGGGAACATAAAATATGTGTAATTCGTATTAATGTGCTTCCAGCCAAACATTTTTCTTTCCACTGCTTTTATTTGTACAATTAGCTGAAGTCGCATACGTGCTTTTTGTGTATTACAATTTCATGTGTTAAGCGTTTAAGCCATTTTAAGTCCTTCCCTGATTTCCCATCCCCTGTTTTTTTATTATAAAAAAATAATTGTTTAATCTTCACACCAGTGCTCTGTTGCTACCTTGCTGTGTCTGAAGCTATTGCAAATAAACAGCTTAGGCAAATGACTCTTGATCCTTAGAGTACCAGTCCTGTGAAACAGCTCAGCTCATCACCAGCTGGGAGACCTGGGTGAGCAGACTCAGCTTTGCATACCTACAGTAACGCTTATGAAAGCTAGACATGCTGAGCTGGGGGAGGGGGTTGGTTGAACTTGACTTGAGGCAGGGGAAAAAATGGTGGTACCACCCGCAATATCCACGGGCAATTTCTGGACCAGCAGTGGCATCTGCTCTCCAGGCAGCGGCTCCTCCACCTGATTGAAATTAAGGTGTCATGGTTACAGTTCCAAGAAGGCAGCAAGAGGAAGAACTGGGGGGAATTAAATAACACCGTGAATTGGTTTAATTACAGTACCTGAAAGGATCTCATGTTATTCAGGCTTGCTTTTCCTGTTATTTTGTGGCACTGATTAGTTGCAGGGTTCTGCTGTGCAGCTTGCAAATGCGTATCGCTCAGATACGCTATCTGTAATTCTGCATAGCATACAATAGCGCTTTAGAAAGTGTAGCGTTTGGGAGTATTAGTCAATATAGTTCATGGGGAATTCTTTTCTAGAAAATAGAGGAAGACAAATCATAAGCTGCGATCGCCAGCGCTGAAGCTGTGAATGCTATCTGTAGCTAACAGAGGGGTTTATGTTTAAAAATGTAAGTCAGAACCACACAAGTAAAAAAGGGGAAACAATTTGCTGGAGATGTAATGCCCAAAACTGGTACTGTTAAACGCAGATAAATTCACAGCTCTGTGGAATGGCACTCAAAAAAAAAAAAAAAAAGAGAAAATAAAAATCATAGGATATCCTGATTTAATGGCGTTATTGGGTATCTTTCCTAGTATAGAAATACCTTACAAAATCAACATGAAACACTCAGTTGTATATGTCCGTGATATACTTTCAGGTCTGGGGACATAGGACAAGGTGAAGAACGAGGGTATAAATTACAGAACCGTTATCTCCGTAGTTTAATATGCCACATATGCACTTCTAGAAACCTTTACAGATTTTCAGTTTTATCAATGCTCATTAAACTACCAGGCTCTCTTTTTTTCTATATTCTCTTTCCCATCATTGCTGATTACCAAGGTATTGTGTAAACAGAAGCCTTCTCCTTTGTAACCAACATCCTTCTCCTGCCAGATTCATTCAATGATGCCACAATTCAGTGTTTGTGACATCACAATAGCTTCCATGGTGACTAATTGTGCTGTCAAACTCTGGTGTGTGACATCTCTGAATGAATCGGGCAGGAGGCTGATTAGGAAATCAAAAGCTTCTGTTTACACACAAATAACTTGGTAATTAACAATGATGGGAAAAGAGCAAGACACTTATCGGGCTGCATTTATATACATGGGGACCTGCCTGCCTTGGACCTCTGTTTCACACTGAAGCACAAAGCGAGGCCCTGGCTGTCCCAGGGAAATGGGGTGTGCAGGTTGGGGCTTCAGCATCCACCAAACTGTGTTCTGTGGGCCGTGCAGTAGATCAGTGTGGAAAGTAATGCAGCCTTTGAGGGTGTAAACAGAATGGACAAAGAAAAAAGTATTTAAAGCATCAAAAAAGATGTAATGATACAGATTTCACATACTTGAAAGGATGTGGACAGAAAAGGGAATAAAAGAGTTCATTTAACAGGAGGCAACAACATCCAATTTCTTCGCATATATACATAGATATGCTAAATGTACTATACATAGTATATATATAGTATATGTAGTCTATATATAGTGTATGACAACATGCAATTTCTTGATGTTGTCACTGTATACACTGTGACATATCCAGTAAACTTTATAAATACCACCTTTTGTGCATCCACCCAGTTTTGGTTGCAGTTTAAATTTTTTGTTACACGGCTGCTTATTTCTAGATTCTCAGTAGCATAAATGCTTCCCTGTATCCCTGAGACTAACAGATCAAGGTAGTAACCTCTTCGCACTTTAGGTAGAGTTATTACCAGGTGTCCGGTATTCCATATTTTTCCCTGTAGAATTAAGATTGCTAGTGTAAGTGTGAAACAATGGCGAATAGATACTTAGCAGTGTGGAAAGAAATATGGTTTAAAAGCAGTGAGAATTCTGTGTTTCCAGAAGACAGTATTTCTTACTCAAAATATCCTTGCCGACTTAATGCTGTAGGCAGTAATCTTGAAGCCCACCAAAAAAGGCGAGTTCCTTCATTGAATTCACTCTCTTTTTTTCCCCCTAGCCTTGCCTAATGTTACTCGCCAAAAGAGCTCAGTTTGCAGAAGCAGTTCATGTTTTTACTGTTGGGCAGACTGAGGACAAGAGCAAATTTTTGAAGCCACCTACATATTTATCATTGTGGTGATCTTCTAGGTCCCAGTTTTTAAAGAACCACTTTCACCTAACTGCTTACTTTGCACATGTAGTCAAGCACATTCCAAGTAACATGTGTGCTTACAAATAACTTCAAACAGCTATTGGACAGCAATAAGTATTTGTGTTCTCACTGGAGGCAATGCTATGGCAAGCTACCATCAGACTTGCTTAGATTTAACATGTGCAATGGTTCCTCCTGCACTGTACCACTAGTATTTAAAATATTTTGTGGTCAAGATTTAAGCAGTCTGTGATACTTGAATTGGTGCCATCATTTCATTTGCAACTAGGAATACACCTAACCTGTTCATAAAATGTGGTATTCTCCCTATATACTTCTCCGTGCTTAACTACCATAATTTAGAATAGGAACTGAGATACCTCTATTGGACATTAACAGAAATAATAATTATGAAGACAGACTGTCACGATAGTATGTGTCTGAACACTGGAAGGATCCCTACATACAGGTCTTATTTTTCCAGCTCCAGAACCGACTGTACATGATTGTCCAGGAACGTAAAGTGTATGTAGAGTTAGAAGAAAGAATTGCTGCATAGTTTTGTACATAGATTTTCTTGCTTACATGTGCATTGAATTTGATTTGCCTTAACCCGAGTGAATTAAAAGTGGAACAGTTAGATAGAGCGCTTGCTAAAATACAAAAGCAGCGTGGGCTATTTCACACATCAATCCACCTGTCATTTGTAGTGATTCTCTAATTGGGAATTTTGGGCCACGCCTGCAAGTTGTTCATGGTGGAATCCATCTCCTTTTCCCATCTTGTATCACTTTATATTTCTGTAGAAGTTTATACAGTAATACAGGGCAATCAGTACAGGGGAGAGGGGATGGAAAGTCTGTCCTGTTCTTCTGGGAAGCAGGTAGAGGAGACTGATTTAAGCCTGTCAGATAAACTAAAATGAGACATTTCTGGTCACTTCAGCAAGCGATGCCACTTGAAGATAAGCTGACCTGTTGAACTTAATAGACTGACATCTGTGCTTCTAGTTTCGTAGCAGGAATCTCAAAGCAGGGCTGAGGTTGAGTTGCTGGTTATGTCAAGTGGCAGTTCATCCCATTTGTACTGACCAGGTGCAAATTACCAAGGACTTCCCAAGTGCACAGCCTCTGTGAAGAAGCAGCAAACTGACCAGGACTAGCTTCTGTTTTACATACCCATGCTATGAAATGCTGCACCTTCAGGGTGGCTTTCACCATCAAAATAAAAATGTAAACATTAAGTCAACGGGAGTATCACCATAGAATCTCACACGGGTCTTGATTTAGTGAAAAAAAGGACATCTAGGTCAGTTGCCTGAGTCATCTAAGAAGTAGGCACTGGATACTTTTACACAAACTAACAATCAATATACAGAAAAGAAGACAACCGTCCATCTGTACTGCATTTCCTCAGGAGAGAATGAGCAGGATGTGGTTTATACTTGCCCTTAGGTGAGCAATCTTTAATGTGTTAGGAAACTAAGGACCACAACTTTGTGCAGTGATGGAAGCAAGCAGATTCAGAGCAAGTGGTCTTTCAGGGCTCATACTGTGGGGAAGATTTATACCAACATAATTAGATGCTTTTTGGAGGAAGCATAATTTAAAAACCGGAAAGGCCCTCCACCCCCATAGGCCCACTGTCATAACAGTGTGGAAGAGATTGGACTTTAACCAGTTGCTTAAAACCATGGCAGTAGCAACAGATCGGCAGCAATACTTGAAACTTCACCTGTGAAGCCCCTAGGTAACATTAAGGTTTAGGTGATGAATGCTCGGGTGGTGCAAAATGTTCTCAATTAACTACTACCAAAAGCAGTATTGTCACATACATTAGTCAAATAACTACCCCTTAGAAGTGTTGTTCTTGCTAATGTGTTAAGCAGCAGCTCTTAATTTGAGAGCAGCCCAGTTAAACCTTTGAAACACAATCCATAGCAAGGCTGGATGTTGCAAATGCAATTTAAATGCTGAAGTCATCCATGAGCTGGTGGTGACTGACAATGTAAATGCGGGTGTAAAAGACAATGGGATCATTCAGAGATGGGTTAAATTTTCAATTGAAGAACTTACATTAATCTGCAAAGCTGAGTAATTCAGGTGACATTCAGGGGCCTCTGCTTTTTGAGGTACCAGTGACTGCTTGCTTTCTGGCCCCGAACAAACACCCCAAGAGAACCTGGGTGGCAGCCTGGCATTTCTAACCGTGGGAATGCGAGGATGCAGGAACATGAAGTGGCAGAGGGACTCTGCAAACTGCTTGGGCCAGCAAGTCACATGCATGTTGGATAGGGCTTTGCAAAAGTGATTTTTTGTTTGCCCTTGTTTTTTATTTACTGTTATATAAGGGGTGAAAGTACTGACTATTCAGGCTTTTGAAAAACACCTAAATATTTTCTGGGAAACTTCTGAAGATTTGCCAAGATAATGAGTTCATTAAGTAGCGCACACTTAGCCCAGTTGCCTTCTTTAGAGTTACTGCTTTCAGTGAATTGGATTTGTTAAGCTATCTGTTCATGCTTTGATGTGCCATTCTTTTGACCAGGGCAGTGGTGGTTATGGGGAGTTACCTTGTAACCAAATCTAGAGCAGAAAATTGCCCTGTCATGTGTACAAAACATTTGTCTCTGTCAGTATTCCTGTAAAGTAGATCCTGTGACCTCTTTCATAATGAACCCCATTGTCTAGCATCTACAATAAAGGCCTGAAGTTCACCTTGAAATGAACTGGTTTTATAGAGTGTAATCAAATAGGACACTGTATTTCTGTGATAGTTCAAGGCCTAACGGTGCCCTTTGCACAACTTTTCCCCCTTAAATCTGTACGCCTTTCCAGATCCACAGCATATAACCAGCGCCACAAGACGAGGTTCATGTGTATCATTTAAGCTACTGCACACAAAAAAGTCCTATGTCCTGTTCTTTCCCTTCTCAAAGTCTGTGCTTATGAAGCCCTGATGTAGGAAGTCTTGGAAGAACACTGCCATATAACAGTAAACTTTGCGATACTTAGGCCCTAGTTCCTTTTAATGCCTTATGGCGGTGTGGTTTGAAAGCTATAATGTGTTTTGCTAGCTTCTTAAAAGGCAATGGAATTGCACTGGGTTGTTTTACTCCTGTTCTGCGAAAGTTAAGTCTCGCTGCTTCTGCTGGTTGGCTGTGTGTTAACATCATGTTCTTTTTCCACAGAGAGGTGCTTGGAAGATCATGAGCTTATAGTTCAAGTTGAGTCCACAATGGGAAGTGAAAGTAAATTTTTGTTCAGGAAGAATTACGCAAAATATGAATTTTTTAAAAATCCCATGGTGAGTCTCGTTACTTTCTTGTTTTCCCCACAGAGAGGGATGGATTGCAGTAACATTGCTGGGCCTGCTATGTCTTAAACATCTATTAAAAACCAAAAATCAACCAACAAACAGAATTCCTTCCAAAGACATTTCAACCGATGTTTAAGTTCCTTGTAACCTCCTCCCAGCCTGAAAACCTCAAGTTACCAAATCTACTTGTTTCAAAGTGGCTATTATGTTGGAGAGTGACCAAGACAGGGAAATCTGTTGGTTTAAGAAAAACAGAAGTGCAGTTTACTCATTATCTTCAAAGTTACTTTATTTGAAGCAAACTAATCGCACAGTGTGCAGGATCCAAACCTTTTAACTGCTGACAGTAATACTTTAAAAAAACCCCTTCTGGGTAACCCCTAAAGTACTTAAGGCATTTCCAGTTTATTGTCATACATGTTGAACAGTGTCTCACCTATGGGTGTGTTTTACTAGTGTTCTCTGCTTTCTTTTCTGATGACAGTAAGTTGTCCTTTCTATGTCCTCATGTATATCCATGTTTGAAAAGTATTGTATGTCATAGCTATACTTATTCCTGGATTTGTAAGATTCTTTGAATGTTGTCATTTTAAACTGCTCGCAGTGTAACTGCTTATGTGGGGGCTACTTTTCACATTTTATCTGAATAGTTAAGTTAAAACTGGCTGTTGGCATGAACTGATATCAGCTGGTGCAACCCTTCTAGGTAGCTGATGAAGGGTAATCCAGAGGCAGTTTAGGTGAGAACAGGTTTTGGGTCAGTCAGGTATTTGAAGAAAAAAGATACATGAGGTCACATGAAGATTTACTGCTGAAGTTACTGCACATGATAAATTTATTCCTGTCTTCATAGACACTAATGCACAGTTGCTGCATCCTTGCACTTGTGCTTGCATGTACATTTGTCATCTGCTAGTGCTTGTTTCAGAGGCTGTGCCTCAACTTACTGTGTGAAACATTTCTGTACATAGGAGTGTTTGTAATTTTTCACTTGAGTTGATCTTCCCATCTGATAACCTATGAACGTCTGAGTGTTGTGCAGAAATTTTGGTATCATAGGAGCTAGCACATTGGCTTCATGTGGTATACTTTAATTAATAACAGAGCATGGAAGCAAAACCCAGAATGCTTGGCATTCAGTCCCAGGCTCCTGCAATCAGAGAATAAATCATTCTTTCAGTGTATGAATGTGAAGGCTCCCTATCCGTTGCATTAGCCGTTGCCATATGGCACTGTTTCTGCTCAAGAGAGGCTGGTAAATGTTAGCTTTCATAATTCATTTTGCAACTTACCTGGCAGAAGGGTGGTTCCTCTTCATCCCTTCTCTTTATGCCCTAAAGCCTGAAATACTGCCTGAAGAGTGATGAATGTTCTAAACTGGAAACCTTTTAGTTGTGATTCATCTTCTTATAATCAGTCATTGTTTTATTTCAGACATTTCTGCATGTCTTCATACTTCAAATAATGTTTAAAAACTTCAAGAATGACTTAATGTAATTGCTGTGTATAGTAAATTCATTGTGCTGAATTACATAGGCATTTTAAAACATAGCAAATGAAAAAGGGAACTGGAAGAATAAATCTGAAGTCAAGTCATTGATGTAGCAGTAAGAAAACTGTCTGACCTTTGTCATGCAAAGATTCAGTATGAATGAGATATTGTACCGGATGCCTGAAATCGAAAAGCTCTGTAGAAGCACCTGTTTGGGTGTTAAACAATGCTTGCTTCTGTGTTTGTGGGATGGCAGAAAGGAAGTAGATGCTCACTTTGAGTTTACTCAAATGTGGCACATGAAGCAGGGTATACAACACAGCCTAATTACTGCATGTGTCCTCATTCACATGAAATAATGTTTATTATTTCATTTCATGGAATGTATGCTGGCCTATCATTACAAGAAAAAATACTGGGCTCTCTTATGTTACACTGAAAAACAAACACATGGGGTAGATTTTGCAAAGGGCTCTTCTCTTGACAGATTGAAGGGTTTCAAGCTCTGAGCATAACCTGACTGTTCAACAACTAAATGAAAGCCACAGCCACACGTGAACTCTTTTTTATAATTAAGGTCTGCAAATGGCACTTTGTTTGGAGCCTTCTGAGGGACTCAGCAGGTTTTAGGGGCATGCAGATACAGCACTGAAAAACTTGGCTAGAAGGAGAGTGCTGTTGAAGGTAGAGATATCCATACTGGAGATCATGCAGCATCCCTGCTTAAGACTTCTTTTAAGGCATTTGCATCCAGCTTACCCCTGTGAGGGTAGAGAAAACTTGTTATTCCTCCTGTTCTGCATCTTCCATATGGCAAGTGGCATTACAGAGAGTTTGTTCGCCAAACAGCCTTTCTGGATGGAGAGGGAAGGCCAGAAATCTGGTGGCAGAATATGCGATAAGCAAGGAGTCACTGCATATCCAACCTGCAGCATCATTCATCCTGTCCTTTCCTAGAAAGTAGAGGCTGTTAGAGATCCCTGAAAGCCTTCATCAGAAGTGGAAGTGATGGGAACGCACTTAAGAAATGCTGCATATCAGATATTTTAAAAATCCACATTCTGTCTGCATGGGCGTTTGGTGAGCAGAAGGAAGGGAAGAGCTGCACTTGAAAGCCCTAGTATTATTTTCAGTGTCAGGGGATCTCCAAATTGGGTTAAGAGTGATAGTTTAAATAAATTAGTGACTGGAAGAAAATGCCATGTTTTCAATGTAAGTGTGTTGAAATACAATGTGACTTCCAATTGTCTTCTTTTTTTGTATCTAGAATTTCTTTCCAGAGCAAATGGTTGCCTGGTGCCAGCAAACAAATGGCAGTATCCCACAGTCACAACTGTTGCAGGTACTGTAAGTTATCCATATGGAAAAAGAAAGTTTTGGAGCTGGAGGGGAGAGGTTGAGAGAAGGGGAGGGATAATTCAAAGGTCTGGAAATAACTGGTTGGAGAAGAACCAGTGTAGCACATTAGCGTATAGCTCTAATGCTGGAAATACCTGACAGAGATCTTACCCAGCGACATTGATGTGTAAGTTGTAAAGACAAAGTATTCATAGCTGTGTTCAAACATACTTGTTCCATTAATATTCATTCATCTGTGGTTACCTGGTTTGGCTACCCAGTGTTGTTCCTAAAATGGTCTCAGCAGATATATATCTATAAATGCAGAAGTTCTTGTCTATACTCCACGTCATAGCACAGGAGAAAGTGTAAAAATGTGTGTGTACACTAGAAGATACTTTTGAGATGGTGAGAGCCTTTGTTTTTTCTTCTTATGTCCCATGTTTGGGCCTGGCAAGAATTATCAGGAAGGACCAACTTCCTCATGGTTCAGCCAACTACCTGCTCTTTTATATATAAAAATAATTCCCTAAGAAGTAAGTCCAAGTCATTACGGAAATTTGTAGGTAGTATTTGCAAAATAATCCCACTTAAAGCTCCTCAAGTTAAATTACAGGGGTGTGGACCTTACATGTATGTGTTGGTAGAGTTGTGTAATCTGCATGGCAGTAGCATGTGCACTGAGTTTATACACAGGGTTTGATGTTGCTGTGTAGTTTCTTGCTTGCTCATGAAGGAGCTGCAGTCTTGGCACAGCTGTTCGGCCTCCAAGAATGGTGCTGAAGGGTGGGCTATGTCTTTGACCCATAACTCGTTCACTTAAACCTCTCAATTCAAGCACTCTGTTTTAAAACCTGTAATCTAAATCTTTTTCACTTTAGTTGCCAAATCAAAACACAGTCTATTATAAAGAGTACTATGTTAAGAATATAACACCCTGATGCCTGGAAGACAGTACCATGAATAACAGGCAAATTATAAAGCAGAAGGCACAAATAGATCAAGAAAGTATGCATACAAATAACTGATTTTAGCTTTATTTCTGTCACTTTGCATGTTTGCAGATTGTACTGACTCTCTTTTGTTGAGATGGGGAGGGAGGAGGACTGGGAAAATAGGCTAGGTTTTAATGCAACTAAGGATTCTGACACAGGGCACTGATTTTTGGTTTTCTTTCCTGTGGACATTGTCCACCAAATAACACCAAAATAAAACTTTCAAGAATTGCAAAAGCACCTGCGCCAACCAGGTTTATGCATTTCTCTTTCTGCTATTGAATTTATGAGTTTGACATTTAACATACTAAGCAAGCTCTCTTATCATTGAAAAATCTGGCCCAGTGTAATAAGGGAGCAATCCATCAGTTCGCTAACCATAGTTAACACTTCATTCCTTTGATGTATCACAAATCAAATGATTCCATATGTGGTCCCTCTAATTATGTCAAGAACTTAAATACTTCTGGATCTTGAGGCCTGGTATAATTGCTGACACTTATTTGACTGCTCTGTGTTTCATTTTAAGTTAAATACTCTGTTGTCTGTCATACCTCTTGGGTCAGGTGCATGTGATATATAAGAGTTTAACGTGGGAAATCCTGAAATAGGCTGTTCCCATTCTAAAACTTCAGGATAAATTTGCAGATCTTGGCCAATGTTTCCAAGTCAGACTAGTTGCCAGAATTGTTGTGACAAGGTATTATTTTAGGAATTAATAAGTGTACTTTGTGTCCCTTCAGGCCAAGTGCAAGAAGAATAGGGATAAAGAGAAATGGTTAGCCTTTTGGAGATTTAAGTATTGACACAGAGAACAGGAAGATGTCAGTGGCAGGAGGATTTAGGTGGAGCATGAATATCCATTTTGGTCACAAATCAGTATAAACATCTCGGTCAGTTTAAGCATAATTTGCCCCAAGTCAGCAAAGTGATTTGCCGTTCGTTTCTCTGTTCTGCAAGCACAGTGACAGTTTTATGATCCATCCATAGGACACGAGCCTCATTTACATTTTCCTCTCCAACAGAACTTTTTAAACTCCAGTAGCTGCCCTGAAATTCAAGGTTTCTTGCATGTGAAGGAGCTGGGTAGGAAATCATGGAAGAAATTGTATGTGTGTTTGAGGAGATCGGGACTTTATTGTTCTACAAAAGGAACTTCGAAGGTAAGATTAAAAAAGAAGTTGCACAGTAGTAGCATGTGAAAGCATTTTCTGCTTTTACAGTGGGTATTTTTTGCTGGTTTTTAAATATCTGCACACAGTGTTCCCTTTTTTTGTCGCATAGAAAAGGATAAGCAAGTCATGATCAAATGACAATCAAGCCCTGGGCTCTCAATGCATGAAAATAGCTATACAGCATTATTACATAATAAAACCAAACTAGCCAGACAACATAATTGTGGCTGCTGAAGTCATGCTAAGAAAGTTAGCAAGAGGAATCATGCTCTCTAAGCACATGAATTTAGTTTAAATGATACCTTAAGCAGTATTTTATATCATCTGACTATCAGATTTCTCTGGAGCAATGTAATAGGCTGTGCCATTTTTAATGTGATATGTTCAAATAAGTATTTTGTCAGCTTCTAGCATAAAGCACCTTCTGCTACTAGGCTGATGTTTAAAAGGTGACATGCGATGTCCACTTCAGGCGGCTTGAGAGAGGAACACAGTGTTCATACACTGCCCTCTGTTGGAGCTTGGTCTTGAGAGAGTGCAAAGCTTGTAGTAGCAAGATCTTCCAAAATCTTACACTTGCCTATCGTAAAACACGTTATTTCCCCAGGAGCCAAGACACTTGCAATTACTGGCTGACCTAGAAGACAGCAATATCTTCTCGTTGATAGCAGGCAAGAAGTTGTACAATGCACCTGCAGAGTTCGGATTTTGCATAAAGGTAATTCTTCTCATGAAGTTCTTCCAAAGTTCAAGATGGTGTTGGTAGCTTGGAGTCCTCCCAGGCCCCAGCTAAGTGGGATTTGTATGTAAAACTCTGCAAGCATTTCTGTCATGAGGACTTGATCTTTAACGTCTTTCATTTGGCAGGCGTGTCCTGTGAATCTTGCCATCATTTTATGTGACACTTTTAACACTCTGTCTGGTGCTCCTGTGGCTTGGGAAATTTTCAGTGCAAGATCAGCTCAGTGCTGAAGCGTGGTGTGCCTGTGAGGTGGCCTTGGTTCACCCCACAGATGAAATCCTTTTTTTTTTTCTCTCATTTACTCTAATTGAATAGAAAAATTTCTCTGGCCAGCAAGCACCAAAACTTAGCAACAAAGGACCAAGGTCTGATCTGGTGTAATTGCACCATTATTGTGGGCAAGAGGTTTTTATTTAAAGAAGATGATTGTCTTGGAGAATGGAAATACAAATCAGCAGTTGCCTTTGAGGATTTTAAAAACTGTTAAAAACTGTTGTGCTGATGGATAGGTTTGGAAAGTATTTCAAAGCTCCGTGTAATTTTCTGAGAAGAAAATAAGGCTGAGAGCTGGTTTTATTGACAGCAGCGAGTGAAATAGTCTGCTTCCTAGCAGCCGTTCCAGAGCTAGACAACATGGCTTTGCCTCAGTAGAGACTGGCTGTGGGACGGATCCTGAGCTGATGGAAGCAGACTTCCAGTTACAGCAACTTTGGTTCTTCATCTCAAAATGGGGACTCATAAAACTTACCACAGTTCTAAATAAACGAATAAAAAAACAAAGAACAAATGCCTTGGTTCTGGTTCTAACATGG
Source organism: Lathamus discolor (assembly GCF_037157495.1). NCBI lineage: Eukaryota > Metazoa > Chordata > Aves > Psittaciformes > Psittacidae > Lathamus > Lathamus discolor. The sequence continues at coordinate 88,719,900 of NC_088885.1, read as the reverse complement.
GATGAGAACCTTGTTCTGATAAACTGCCAGGCTGCAGGGTATTTCAAAGCAGGCACTAAGATAAGACATTGATCTTACTGCACCCAGCTGAGAAAGTGATTTCTTTCAAAGCATGCTCAGCCTCTCCTGAGCTTTAATTCAGGGTGATGTGAGCTTTTTCTGGCCAGTTCTAATACTGTACCTGCCTTTACTCTGCAGTCAGCTGACAGTGGTGTTGGTTTTCTGCTCAATGTAGCTGACTTCCCTGTAATGCTTTATAGCCCAACAGAGTGAGAAATGAAACCAAGGAACTGAGGTTGTTGTGTGCTGAAGATGAGCAAAGCAGGACGTGCTGGATGACTGCCTTTCGACTCCTCAAGGTACCTAATCTCTTTTATGGAAATAGAGCTACACTTATAGTTAAGTTGCATTCATTATTTTGTTCATGAGAAGATACTTGTATGTTCTTAAACATCATCTGCCTCCAGAATGACACAGCTTAGAGCAAAATGCCTGGTAGCTCTGTCCCTCCTAAGCTTACCACAGAACTGAGCTCAACTCCTTCCATATATGAATCAAATACAATTTTCATTTTGGAGCCAAATTTATGATATGCGAATCAAAAAAAACAGCTTAACAAGGTATTTCAAGTTTATATGAAGCTAAAGAAAATATTTTGATGACGGTAAGTGGTTATTTTAACTAGAACAGAGCTCTGTCTGGTGCTTTTGCAGTCTTTTCAATTTTATAAAGGTTCTATTTAAAAAGTAACAAAAATAAGCAACCCTGTCTCTAGGCGAAAGTTATTCATATCTGAGAGGAAACAATGAGATTACTTGATAATACGGTAGGAGGCTTCACAGATTTTTTGAAACAAAATCAGTGTGGAAGGAACTGAGAAGAAGCTTGACTTAACGTGCTCTTTGAAGCAGGGAACTTCCTGATCTTCACAGGGAAATGTGCAGAAGTTTTAGGTTTGTTTGTCTTTAAATCTTTCCCTGAAGATGCAGGCTTGAAAGCTACTGTGTTCTTCTCCGTACCTTACTACATCGTCCGTCATATTAAAGGGAATATATATAATAAATATGTACAGATGTCATTACCCATGAAAGTCTCACCTTTCTTCTGCAGAGTTACCCAACTCTAATAATTTGTGCCAAAGCATAACATACAAAATGTGATAAAAAATAGAGGCATGCACAAAGTGGTACTGTGGAGCCTGATGCTATATGCATGTCCACCAAAATAGGATGGAGTGCCTTCAGCTTAGTCAGCTTTGGCTCTCTGGGTAGCAAACAGCTAATGTCAGATTTGGAAATTAGGGCATGGCTGCTGCCTGCAGCCGCTGAGATCAGTGTTTATTCCTCCCCTCCCTTTCAAAATAGTTTATCTCATTTGTTTATCTTCAAAACATAACAGATGTTTGCTACAGTTACCTGTTCCTCTCCCCATGCAAACTGTCCATCATGCAAAACCCTGTAAGTATATAGAAAGCAAATCAGACTCTTAGGCCTCTTCTCCATCTGCATGAAGTGGTCACCTTCCAAACTGGAGCATCTCTCTTTGAATGCTCTCCAAATATTACCTTAATCGTAAGAGATTCTGTGTTGCAGTACAGAAATTGTTACAAAGCAGGTGCACTAGCCATAGTATGGGCCAGGATGCAAGAAGCAATCACAGTTAAAAGATGCATATCTAATTTCTGTGGAGCTGATACCTCTCTCTGTTGGCTGTCATAATCCACTCTGCAGTTACTTGACTTGACTTATGTTTAATACACACTAACAATTACGCTAAGAGTTTCAGTCCCAGTGTTTCTTCTCAACTGTCCTTTATTTTCCTTACTTACACAAAATTTTGCATGTGGGGAATGTGCTCAGAGGATCAGAAATTTGTAGTGAATTGCACCTTGAAGACACCTCTGAAGAATACACTGGTCAAGGCACTGATATTCCTGAATAGCAAGGAAGAACTTCCACAGTGTACAGCATTGACTGTTCTTCCCAAATATGTAGGCATGCATCTTGCTGTGACTGTTCAGAAGAATATCTCTCTCTCTCTGTCATACAGGGTACTGTGTAGCAATATTTTCTGTATATAGAACATTCACCCTGAGGCAGTTAACATTAGTTAAAAAAAGTTTGAGGAACACTGAAAGATGATTAAAGGTGTATAGTCAGGGAGAATTAAGGCTGTGCCCCAAGGCTGTGGCTGTGACCCTCCTTTTTATATACCTACTGATTTAGCTTTCTGTGGTCATATATTACCATGTTTACAAAATTATTTATACCATTTCAGTTAGAACATTCAGTAAGTAATGTTGCTATACTTCAGCACTGTGCCTCTAGGGAAGGCACTGAGTAGGTGTTTCCCTACCGTGCTAGTTACTAGTGTTGCTAAAATTTATCATGTTCAACGAGGAGCATGACTGGAATTCAGTCACCTTATTTTTATAGAAAAGTACCAAAAGTGTTATTTCTTGATGAAACTTATTAAAAGAGCTAGTGAATTAGAAAGGTTCTTACTTTTTATCATTATGAAAACCAAGTTTGAACATCTTAGGCAGACATTTCTTTAAGTTCGCATTACTAGAGGGTAAAAAGAGGGGGAGTTAATACAAGTGTTCTGACCTCCAGTGGAAGCTTGTATTCTATGAGGAAAACATGGTGGTAACCAAGAGTGGCAGAAATTACCTGTGTGTTTCACTCAGGGTTGTAAAAGCACTGTCTTAAATAAAACTCGTGCATATTTACTGCTCTGTTGCCACCTACCAATCACTGTCACTCAATGCAAATTGGTTTGGGACAGCTTCTGATCATGAAAATATTAACTGGTGGCACCTTGTTCCAGTGTAAGATACTATGAAATACTATAGTATTTTACTTAGGGTATATATTTGAATACTAATGACCTTGCATTTCTCTTGGCAGTATGGAATGCTACTGTATCAGAATTACAGAATTCCCCAGCAGAGAAAAGCCATGCTTCCACACTTTTCCACTCCAGTAGTAAGTAATGACCTTTACCTCATTAATGTATGATGTTGGAAAAGATACATTTGCTTTTGCATTTTAAAAGTGGAAAATTTTATGCCAAGAAATGTAAATTCAGCATTGTGTAGCAAATCAATGTAAAGTTCACGTTTCGCGTGAGTACAGTTTATGTGGTTGGCTCTCCATTATCTTAGGCTTACATGATCCACATGATTGAAAAATCTTGGATACGTCAGGCACTTTGAGATGTACAGTACAGAGACATCTGGCTGTCTGCAGAAGCCAGCTTAGGTCTGGCAAAACTAACACGTGAATTTCCTAAAATATGTTGGGCCAAGAGCTGACTTGTTAGCTATCTAAAAGTGAAGATCCTGTATTTGGATCCCAACTGGCCCTGAAAATAACTGGAGTATGGTAATAGGGCAAGTGGGCAACTTGAGCTATATAGATTTTATTCTCAGCCTTTGAATCCTTTCCCTCCCCTACGGCCTAAAGAGAAAAAACGTCTATTTTTGTGTCTGCAAATCTTTTGGAAGGGATTAAACAATGAGATGTATTTTCTGTGCTGTTGAGGGATATCTTTGGACAGTCTTCTGAAACCAGAACATTTTGAAATGAAACTCTCAAGCTGGATTTTTTCTTTCCCTGTTTTTTGAAACAAGTGAAAATTCCTTTTCAGAGAAGTGTATCTGAAAACTCACTAGTAGCAATGGATTTTTCGGGGCAAATAGGAAGAGTTATTGAAAATCCTGCTGAAGCACAGAGTGCTGCCTTGGAAGAAGGACATGCTTGGAGGGTAGCTATCTTCTCTTCTTTTCTATTTTTATAATTAGTAAGTGTCTGTTGAGAGCCAAAACACAGAGTATGCTATGATGTTAGTGCAGTGCTGGTCACAGTATAGCTTAGCTCCGACCTGAAGCAATCACACTGCAAGCATGCAGATCTGAAAGTCAATATCCATCTTTAGCAAAACTGTCACATTCACAACAACCTTCTACCACTGCTTCTCTGTCCCCCTAGTGTCCAGAGGAAAGTTGAGGGGGAAAGCAGACCCACCAGAACTTTACTGCCAGTTTGCAAAACCAGTCTCTGAGGAGGAATATGTCAAATTAAATGCTTCCCCACATGGAAGAGGCTGGGGCTCTGACTAATGGCTTGCTCCCAGTAAGTTTAATTGCAGAATATACAAGAGGCAGGACCTCTTGCAATGAAAACTGATGTAACTTGTTTATAGTGTCTTGTGGACAGACAGCTGCAGTACAAGTTTTCCCACATGCTCGTCTCTTAGGGAATAGGAGTCATTACTGAAGCATTAGCTGGTGCTTTATGTACGGGAGGGAAATACTGCTTGATTTACTGAGTGCCTGGTGTTTTGCCTGAGCAGAAAACATACCAGAATTTTCTTTTTTCTGTCTTTTTTTTTTTTCCATTTTTCTTTTTTTTTTTTTCTTTCCTTTTTGTATTTTTAGATACTGAGCTTTCATCATTAACATCTGGCTTGTGTTTTAAGCCAACTGAAATGAGCTGCTGCTTGTAGATTAGCCCCCTTCAAAGTTGCATTTCTTTTTTTCATCCTTGCATTAAACTTGCCCAGCCCCCAGTTTCCTGTAAATTAAATCTGTATTGCATGTGCACTAATTCTCTTCTGTTGAGGCTTTAGTGTGGATTTAACGGTAATTCATTTTCTCTGTAGAAACGTAGCACAAGAATGAACATCTTGGGTAGCCAAAGTCCACTCCATCCTTCCACACTGAGTACAGGTAAATTCTGCTGGGTAATAAGTGTAGTATCAGAGGCTTCTGTGGGTAAATAAGAGTTACATTTCATATAGGGACATATGAACTGAGGACTGCACATACTTAGTACAGTCATGGAGTATTAATGCCTCAATGTCAAATACAGTGTTTATGTTTATCAGTAGCTTCTGTGTCATTACTGGTAGAAGGAATTTGTTTGCCTTTGAAGGTGTGTTCAAACTTTTCTTCAATATTAGTCTTTTGAAACTCATTTTATAAAAAATAGAGACTCCATAAATGTTTCAATTTAAAACAATCCAGAAGTCAGTCCTTCAGTTTAGTCCAGGTAGTCCAGGAAAGTCAATGAGTGATCTGCTAATCTTTTAAGAGTAAAAATACTTCAAAATAGTATTTATTCCATAATAACTCAGTAATGTAAAATGGAGGCCTGTGAGTTGTGAGCATCTCTTTGAGATTGTGAGTTTCTTAAAATAACAAGAAATTGCATACTAATATCTTGGAGAGTTTAGAGGAAAGATATACTCTGTTTCTAGTCTATGTTTCTATTCAGAACAGAATTTTAAAATACCATTTGAAAAACAACAAAACAAAATCCATAAAAATATTGGTGGGTAACTCCACCCTTGAAAGCACAGGCTAAGTGCTTTTTTATTATTTGAGAGATAGACTTGGTTCTAACAGGTTAGGTTATACATTGTATTCTAAGAATTGTTTAGTCCAATATTTTCAAGCAGCTATGAAAAGGCCATATTATAATATGAGATTTCTCTCGCTAACCTAATCGCACATCTGCAAATCACAAGATACATGGAGATAATGCCTCTCTACTTGATATATTAAGTAGATGCAACAGCTGGTGCATTTTCCCATATTGATTAATTTCTTATATAGAATGATGAAAGACACTTTATGTGATGTAAGAAAACTATAGCCACTTTTAAAATGTTTACATAATTGGTGTGTGGAATAAACTGTTGCACATTACTGGTTTTAACCATCCTCTCATTCCCTCTTTTCCCTCTCACCTCCAGTTATTCATAGGACACAGCACTGGTTTCACGGCAGAATCTCCAGAGAAGAATCTCACAGGATCATTAAGCAGCAAGGGCTTGTAGATGGGTAGGTATTCCTGTTGCTTAGTATTTATGGTCTGATGCTAGGCATTCTAGACAGGAACACAGCTTCTGCTGTAGGGGTTTAACAGGTATGTAAGTACTTCTGAGTAACCTGGTTCTTGTGTAGTCCCATTGTAACCTGCCTGGATTTCAAAAAGTTAAGAGTATGGGTTTGCAGGAGTAAGTTCTAACTCTTACTTTGAAAAATAAAATATTAAGGATACACTTAAACTTTTTTTTTTTTTATTTTTATTTTTTCCAACAGAAGCAATCAAGTTTTGGAAAAAGTTAGAATTGGAAAGTAATTCATTCCTGTAATCTGCATTGAGGACCTATTTTTCAAGCAGAGCTGTACCTAGCTATTTGCCCACAAATTTACGATCAGCCATTTGTGCTCTTTTGCATTAATCAGAGCAGTTCAGCATGGTTTCTCACTATTTGTTTCTGTTCTAAAGCCAGGAACTGAACATACCTGTTCCAGCACTGTCTAAAATGTCTGCAATTTTGATTTCAGTATCTTCTGAGCATCTGTTTTCCTTACTTATATATAGTTATAGTTATTGAAGGCAAGCTGCTTAAACTGCATTCAGCAGTTCTTAATTTGTAGGATGGGAAGAGCATGAGAGCATGGTTGCCTTTAGTTCACTACTGTCACTGCTGTCAGGGTTAAGGCAGAAATTTCAGTGTTGGCTTCTCAGGAGACAGTTAAGTTCAATCCTTTCTTTGGCATTTTTTGATTCAGGAGCATCACTAATCTTTGTGAAGAGTGACGTACATTAGAGAAATAGAAATTGCTATTGCATGTACATGTTCATTGAGCAGTGGTTTTTAATTGTTTTGGGGTTTTTGCTGGGCTAAGGATATTGGGTTTTAGCTTGGCAGGTCAAACAGAGAAGAAAGGCTAAGAAAACAAAGGAGCATTGCTGACTTGGGTTTCTCGTTCTCTCTCACACTACAGATCTTTAAAATTTGGGGCTCGTTTTGACTTGTTGCCTTAGGAATCTAGCTGCCTGTCTTTCTTGGGGTTTTTATAAATAGGTTAATGCCTCTGAGGTGGTGTAAGACAGCTTACTGACTGTAGAATGTGAAGACTGGTTAGTTTGGCTGTAGCGAGGTCAGTGGCAAAAGGAACCATGTTATCTGTGTGCTCTAAGGATCATGGTTTACAGGACAGAAGACTCTTACCTGTGTTTTCCTGCTCCATGTGTTCTTGAACAAAGGAGGTAGAAAGATAACAGTCTTCTCATGGCTCATGTAAGATGTTCTGCAATGTATGCAGGCAGCTGATAGCGCTATCATTTGACTGTCTCTGGATACTATTGTTGTGGATGTGTCTATCTTAGTAGTAATTGTTTATGTGGACAGCCTTTTGCTTGCCAGAGGTTGAGTAAACACTTGCAGGATCAGTTGTGCTGAGCTTTTTTTGTGTCACCAGCTTATGCTACCATGCATTATGAAATGGCTAGATGAAAGATAATTTAGAGATACTTGCATGAATGCTGTAACCAAAGGGCAGGTAAGATCCATCTCAGTGAGATGGATCCTAATTTGTAAAATCTTTGGTCCCTTTTCCACACATCTGGTCTTAAAAAGGAATCTGGATTAAAAAGGAATGTTCAAATACCATGAGTGGTTTCCGGTGGTGGCAGGACATGCCTGTCTGTGAGTATTGGAGTGACCCTGGTTATGATGGTGCATTCTTGTGGTATTGACATTTCTCAATCAGTTCTGAGGAGCTGGAGGAAGTTCTTTTGGGTTCATAAAACTACAAGCAGTTCTTGCAACTCAGCCTTGGAAGAGTGTGTTCCTAGCTTAGTGGTTAGCAATTAAGAGGGCTTGAGGCCTGCCCCAGTACTGTGCTTGGCAGTGTCACAAATCCACTAGTGATTAGCACTGTAAGCCTTATGCCAAAGGTATATTCTTGTTTCCTCCGGCATGGAGAGGTTCTCCTTCCTTAGTTCATAAATGGCAAGGGGAGGAAACATTTTTTTCTCTTCCAAGTAGGTATTTGAGTTAGGACTTCAATTCTGTGGGTCAGCTTAAAAGTGACAGTTACATAGTGTATGATGTTGCTAGCTATACTCCTAAAGTGTATTATTTTCCAGTGATGCTGAGGGAAAAATCCTGTGAGTGTTTTAGAGGAAAGATCTGTGTGTGTTTTCCACATCTTGATAATACGGGTGCTAGTTAACTGTTGTTTAAAGAAAATATTGAGCTGCTCCTGTGCAATTGCAGTCATTTAACTTAAAGTAATTTTGCTAAGACTGGATTTCTGTAAACTGATGCAAGATACCTTTTCTGCAGAAATCCAGATTTGCTCTGGAGTTAAATGAAAACACTTTTCTTCATGAGAGTAAATACCAGTAATGGAAAGCTCAGAGAGACCCTTTTGAAAAGCCTCATACATTCATAGGGGAAGAACTATTGACATGTGTCTTTCCCTTCTTGTTTTCTTCACCTGTTACTTTGCATAGCCATGGTATAAAAACTGAAAGCGAATCACCCGTTACGGGAACACCAAAGAAGAGTTAGGCAATAGCACAAAAATACGTAGTAGTTTTGATTATTTGTGAAGAAATGGATTGTGGTATTCAGCATGTACTTAAAAATGTTCTCTCCTAGACTATTTCTTCTCCGGGACAGCCAAAGCAATCCAAAGGCATTTGTACTTACACTGTGCCATCATCAAAAAATAAAGCATTTTCAGATCTTGCCGGTAAGTAGATTGTTTTTGTTACTGATCACAAAAAAAGAAATTTTAAATCTTGAAGCTTTGCCAGCATCTGAAGAGAACCTCTTATTAATTACTGATGTAATTAACTGTGATGTTTCCATTAGCAAGTATATTAGCAGGTATTCTTTAGAATTGTCAAATGTCTGATTAAAATTCTTTGTTAACACTGCCTGGAAAACTAGTGTAAGTCACTGAGGTATAGAAGTAATGCACAGAACTTGTTCTCTGTGACTGACAGCAACATCAGCGGCAGTTGTCTCCCTGTCACTTAGGCAAATGTTGAATAACTCAGGGAAACTTTGAAAAGTTTTATTTTGGAGGTTATCCAATAACGTTGAGCTTAAAATAGCATTACACTGGGATGTCAAGAACCTATGTGATTTTTATCTTGATCAAGAGCAGCATAAGAAGTTTAAGATCCTGTAACCTCCTTATTGGTCCAAACCTTCCCTTGCTTTGCCTGCCAATTTTACAAACTGCTAACAAATATTTTGGGAGTATTTTTGTTTATGTAGTGAAGAACAGTGCTGTCTCTGTGACTTTCAATTACTCTGCCCACAAGCTTTCACTTTCATAAACAAAACATTTCAAGTTGAGTTAACGTGTTCTTTTCTAGTGCTGCGCCTGGTTTCTCAAAGATCTCTGGGTGCTAGGTTGCTGGGCAGTGCCCATCATTTATTTTATGTCACATGCTTGTACTCTTATGTTTTGCCATGCTTGCATCTCTTCAGGTGCAGTCTAACTTGAAAAGGATGTTTTGTTTCCCCAGTGTGAAGATGATGGACAGATATTTTTCAGCCTGGATGATGGGAACACCAAATTCAGTGATCTAATCCAGCTTGTTGAATTCTATCAACTAAACAAAGGAGTCTTGCCCTGCAAACTCAAACACCACTGCATTCGAGTGGCCTTATGACCTCAAATCTGACTCTTACTGAAGACTGGATTTGCTAGAAGAGTAATTGTAAGAGAACGTTGACACTGGGGAATTGGCAGATTTGTAAGTTGGTTAAAATAAATAAAAATATTATGCACCTTGGGACTCTGAAAGGGATGGATTCGACAGGTGCCAACAGACCAAGATTGCTGGTTTGTCTAACACCTAAGAGTGATTGCTGCTGAGTGTCCCAGCATCCCAAAAACGGGGGGAGGGTATGTAAAACAATGAGTAAATTTGAAACCGAACTGGAAACTATTCTGGCTGGGCCACTTAACAGGAACAAGTGTGAAGAGAAATCTTTGAAAGAACTCTTGCCCTGGAATAATCTTGACAATTAAGACTAGTGTGTTTACTTTTTGTATTGATCACTTTTTTTGCACTCCTACTTTGTTTCGGATATTGTATGCAGCCTATATTAGGAGCTGATGTGGCTTTTAAAATTCATGCAGGAGTTGGGTATTAATCTGCACCCTAAAATGTATGGAATGCTTCAGCCTAAAAGAATCTAGAAGAAAATCAAGAAGTGTGTGTGTGTGCGCGCGCGTGTGTCTCAAAACTTCTCTGGAGACCTGAGGTTCGATGATCTGCAGATGTCTTTGAAGAAGCAATGAGGATACAATTCTAAAAGAACATACCACCATATACGTACTCTTAAAACTGTTGACTTGTAGCATTATGGCTGTAGTATGTTGATGGCATATTAGTGGCATCCAGTCATGCAAAGACTGTATTAGATTCTATGCACAAATTTTTATTATTGAAGTGGTGGTTTGTTTTTTACAGCCTTTTGACTGTTTTCCTGAGGAACCTTACTGTTACTAAATAGAATAGGACTGAATGACTACACTTGTATTTGAAACCACCATTTTTTTGTGAGAAGATTCTTCTGCGGGTAGTCTTAGTATGACAAAATAAAAAGACAAAAAAAACAACAACAAAAAAATCAAAACAGTGTTTTTAGCTTTATGGCTCCTTGAATTTTCAGACTGTTTCAAAGAGCTCTTTCCACATAGTAAAGCTACAGTGACACAAAGCTCTCCTGGGGAATAGGGCATAAAAGGAACTGTACCCCTTCTGCTTTCTGTAGGGCCATGAAAGTTTACATGCTGAGAAAGAACATACTGGGAATGGAAACATATTTGATTGTAAACTAGCTGCTGGCAGTATCATCCATTGAGGTAACTGGTGATCTCTGTGTCATACACACTAAGGCATGCCAGTACCTATGGCAGACAAGCATGTATCCTGCTCTGGTGCTGATTTGTCATCAGAACTACTTTATTGTTAATGTTTAAATCACTTATGTAATGTTTACACAATAACACTTTCTGATGATAAATCAGTATTAAAGTTAGACTCCTTGATACTCCATTTGCAGATACCATTCTTTCAGCAATGTGGCTGGTGCAGGAACTGTTACTGAATTAACTTCCCAGTGCTTCCTGCAGTTAGCCATGGCGAGAAGTACTCCACCCTGGGAACCTGCAGAGTGCAGTGCAGAACGGAGCATTCTTGAGATGGGAAATGATTTACGCAGGCTAGTTCATCCTTACTAATATTTGCCACTGGGTTTGAAATCCTAGCCATCTGAAAGGGTAAAGAAGTAAAACCAATTCTACACCTTTAGGTCTTCATGTAGTGTTGAGAATAGCTTAAGACAAACCATAACCTGCCTGAGTCGTCCATATCAGCTTATAACTATGTCAATGGTATAGAAACACTGTATTTTAGTTTACAGAACACATTTAGTATTTTTTTCCATCTTACGTCTACATACTAAAAATGAAGAAACTTGATTTTGTTTTCAGTAGAAACCTTTTTTTGGTTTTGTTTTTTGTTTTGTTTTGTTTTTTTAATTGTACATAGTGAAATGAGTGTTCCTGCTTTCTAGACAATGTATTTTAAAACCTTGAAATTAAGCTAACTTAAGTCTGACTTCACTTTGCATGCTTCTATTTGGCCCCTTTTAGGAAAAAAAAGATACTTGTATTGACTACATTACCAGTTTAATAAGACCATTTATGCTGTAGTTTTAAGTTTTTCTGTTTACATAGCTTAGTGACAACCATGCATTTTTCCCAGTAGGCGGATAGTATTTGCAGTGTTTCATATTTATAAAAGAAAAAAACCTTGCATCTTATTTAAATTGAGAATAAAAGTTTGACTATGAATCATGATTTTTGTATGTAGATGGTTGACTTAGTATTTTGTACTTTTCCCAGCTAAAGTGAGCTGTTTTGAGAAAGTGACCACCTTCAAAGTGGCAACAATCTTACTTAAGCAGATCACTGCTTTGTCTTCTTTCTGCTGGAAAACAGTCAATGCCACCTTAGTTTTCCAACAGATTCAGCTGGCTGCCAGCTCAGAATACCAAGGACTGAAGGACATTTGACTCTTATTTTTGTATTTAAATGACATGAATGTAAAGGGGATGCTCAGGGTTGTTTTGGAGCCTGTTGAATTTTTATCTTTTTGCCTGTGATTTTATTTTCTAAATAAATACTTCATGTAGCAATCTTGAATATGTTGAGAAGGAAAATGCCAAACCATTTTGGTAATGGGGTTCCTAGTTAAGTTATGTTACGATAGGTGTCAAAGTACAAAAAACTTTTTATTTGTTAATTAATCTTGAAGAAACACGTGCCTCAGTTTAGATGTTTTGTCTTATCTTTTCTGCACTAAATACCTGACAGTTGACCAATCAATGCACCTTTCCAGTGGCAAGACTTGCTTATCGTAAATTATATTGTCACAATGCAAGATTTAGTGACTGTAAAATGGAATAAAGTTTAAAGTTTCAGGGAATGCAAAAGGTATTAACTTAAGAGACAAAACCTTTATTCAATATGCTTTGCTTCATACTGTAAATAGCTTTCTTGGCTTGTGAACCTAATTGTAATCTTTCAGGTATTTTTGTACAAATAAGGGACTGATATTCTGTTTCTTGTAATTAGAAATAAACGTTAATACAATGCTATTCATTTTATATTGGAATGAATGTCATCTTTTGGTTGCACCTGTACATGATGTATGTCATGGTTTAAGCCCAGCCGGCAACCCAGAACCATGCAGCTGCTCGCTTACTCCCCCCTGTCCTCCCCCCCACTCCAGGAGGGATGGGGAGGAGAATCGAAAGAATGGGATTCCCACGGCTTGAGATAAGAGCAGTCCAGTAACTAAGGGATAACACAAATCACTACTGCTACCACCAATGATAATAATGATAAGGGAAATAACAAGGGAAGAGAATACAACCGCTCACCACCCGCTAACCGATACCCAGCCTGACCCGAGCAGTGATCTAATCTTTATGGGTAACTCCCCCCCATTTATATACTGGGCATGATGTGCTGTGGTATGGAATACCTTTTTGGTTATTTTGGATCAGGTGTCCTGTCTCTGCTTCCTCCCGGCTTCCCCTCCTCCCTGGCAGAGCATGAGACTCACAAAGTCCTTGGTCAGAGTAAACATTACTGAGCAACAACTAAAACCATCGGTGTTATCAGCGTTGTTCTCAGTCTGAAAGTCAAAACCACAGCACTGCACCAGCTACTAAGAAGGAGAAAAATGACTGCTACTGCTGAACCCAGGACGTGTACCTTTTGCCTTGATTCTGGTTTATTTGGTGTGGGTTATATTAAACAGCCCCCTAGAAGATTTAAGAGGAAAACAGAATCCCAAAGATACCTTTATTCTGGCTGTTCTGTCTTACGATTTCAATAAGGACAGACTGTCCTTTATTTAAAGAACTTGATCACTCCTTTTGTATGAGGAAAACTACTTGGGGGTATTCTGTTATGATATTTACAGTATTAATTTGGGAAGGTTACTAGAGTCAAATCAGGTAATACACCATGAGCATCTTTTGGGGACATAAAACCATAACTCACTGAATATATACACTGCAAAAAGTACTTTATTGGCCTAATAGCTATTGTATCAGAAAACTTATCGATAGTACTTTCTGAAAGCAATTATTTACCCTCATAATCCTCGTATTCAAGTGGTTCATCAGCATTTGGCTGGAAAAGCACATCTGCACAGAATATGTTTTTGCTTATGAAAGTCATTCAGGGTTGGCGGGGGGGGGGGGGGAGATTGGTGTTTCTTCTAGCAGATAGAATAATAGAAGGCTGGAAATGTTTCACTGTTTTATTGGACCAAATCCCTTTCCCATTCCTGCCTTGCTAAGCCATAGAAGACCTCAAATGCATTCCACTTCAAGCCTTAGTCACACTCTAGCTTCTGCATGCTATGTCTTCATGCAAGTTTGTATTGCACTAGGGCATGGGTTACATGTGAGCAGAATGAAATTTAGCACACAAAGGCAGAGTACTTCGGGGTTTTGATATTCCCAAATTTTTTTCTGTCTGGAGATGCACATTAAAGTGCTTAAGAGTTTACTGTCCTGCATGCAGCAATTTACTCTTTCACCGAGTTTGAAACAAAGGGGACTGCTTGCTTGCAAAAGGTTTGAACAGGCCTGTTTCTTGCATAGCTAAAGGCAGCTGTGCTAACACTGTAACTGGCCCCCTCTGTCATCATTAAAAGTCAAGGACTATAATTCTACACAAACCTGTAAAAAGCCAAAAGTAAAACAACCCCAACCCCCCCCCCCCTTACTTTATTGTATATATTATGTTTGGAATCGACAAAAAGCATGAAAGAAAAAAAAAGCAGCACAGCAAAAACGTCAATAGTCATGCACAATGGCAGGGCAGTATTGTGTGCATTTTTGTCCAAACTGCCCCCAGCCGTGGCAAGTGCAAAATGATACCTGTGAAATCTGGTATTAACAGGCACTAATAGCAGGTACCTCCCGGTCTATCAGAACATCACCAGTACAAAATTAGCCTTTGTCAGAAATGGGTATATGGTACAGGTTTGAACTAACTGCCTGATGGGAGGTTTGTGTTGCTTTTACGTTAGTCATAGAACAATAGACATTATCAGACTTCTGATCCCACATGCAGCCTTCTACCATGAAGTTCACCTGGCAAAACAGCTGAAATGCATTTAAAGCTATGAGTAAATTTGTATCAGACTAGTGTTCTACAGCATGTGCTGCAGCACTTACCCTGATACACAGAATGCTAAAGTTAACGTATATTTTAACACCAAATTGCTGCTTCAGCCTGTACACCCACAAAACCAGATGAAAAAAAAAAACTGATCAGATGAGCCATTTCCCTTCAAGTAAGTCTTAACTTTAGATGACTTTGGGTTTATGTTACTGCTAATTTAGTGATGCTTTAATCTGGTTTGTTAATGTCAGGCTTGTATACTGCTTTGTGTCTTGGGCATTGTTTGTCTAACATCTTTGAAACTTCAGTGACAATATCAGCAGATGGAGAAAAGAGATTTCTTCCTTTTGAAATGTCCACATTGCCTTGATTTCAGTTTCTTCTGCATCCTAAATCTTATGTCCTCCTTCCTTAACTTGGAGCACAATTTAATTAGTATTTGAAAACCTAATAATAATCACAACCATGTCCAAGAGCTATACGATTTTCATTAGATATTGTGATTAGTCACATCTGAGGCTTCAAAATAAATTTGTTTGTGTAACACTCACAATGCACACTCTTAGCCTGAAGACATTCTGCTGTAATTGCTCATCATTTTGCACATATAGATACTAGCAGATGTTTTAACAAGAAAGATCATCACAAGACACTGAGCTGTGATTAACAGGGTCTTACGACACTTGTTGGTTACCCGGGTTTATATGCTTTACTCTAATCAGGTGGTTTCCATCTGTTGGCTGCAAGATTCTGGTGCCGTAACTGGGGAGCAGGAAGGTGAATTTATAAACACAGCTGCCAGCTCTGAGTAGAAGTACAGCCTGGCTTTATGCACTCCGAAGCTCAACTCAGCTGCACTCAGAGATGAAACTCTTCTTGCTCAGAAGAGCTAGACTGCAAAGGAAATGGAACAGAGGAAGAAATTACTCTTGAGCAGTATTGTCCAAGTGATGTCTTGGGTATGATTAGGGACACAGTGAAGACAGTGGTGTGATGCTTTAGTGCTGCTTGCCAGTCCCATAGAGTCAGTTTCCCTCCTCTTCCCTCACAGTTGTGAAGACACTTCTATGTAAAGCCTTCCATTTTATCTGCTTTGTGAAACACATTCTCCAGAGGTGTAAGGATTGGTATTTTGGGTTATCAAGCAGAGAAATAGCTATGGAATCGGTGTTCTCTACAACCTGCCAAAACAGTCTGTTCAACTGCCATCAAGAAGAAAGGAAGGTAGAAGTGTGGTTCTGCCAACAATGCTAAGAATGTTTAAAGCAAATGGCTAAGCTCACTACTGAAAATGTACAATTTCATTGTGCCACAAAGAATGCTAGATACATCCTATTTTCACATACTTTAATTATACTTTTCAGTATTTGATGTCCTCCATAATACTTCTCTTTGCTGCTGAACTTCTGCAGGATATTCACATGCTCTGCATGACTCTTGGCAACTCTTTGTTTTCAGGCTACTGTAGTACTCTCAGAATCAGGTCCAAAGACAAAAACAAACACAGAAATGAGGCAAGCTGTGAGGATTCAAGCTTCTTGAAAAATTACCCTGCCACACAGCTAGTTACGGAATAAAACAAATTCATAATTATGGAATTGGTGGGTAGAATAATTAATTAGATTTTTTCACTTAAAGACTATGTGGCATGTGGAAACAGCTGGCTAAACAAGGGTGAAAGTGGTTGAAGGCGTATAAAGTTTGCCTCATTTACAATAAATTGCTGGAACAAGCATTTGGCCTGCTTTAGATATCAGAGCACTTCAGAGAAGACAGTGTGCCTGAGAAGGCATTGACCCTCCTGCTTGTTTGCACACCTTCACGAACAAAACCCTAGAAGCTGCTGTCCTTGAAAGGATAAGGGAACAGGAACTCCTACAACAGGAGCAGAAAGGGAAGCTTAGGATGCAGTAAAAATGGAAGAGAAACAAGGAAGAGCAAACAGGATAGTATGACAGTTCAGCCAACTAGAAAGCATAGACTGAGGGTAGCATAATAGACTTACAGAAAAGTATAGGCAGCTGACCAGAAGACAAAACATTAAATTACAATCTCTTTCAATAAAAACACTGCAGACCATCACCTAAGCATGCAGGGGCAAGTGTCCAGGAAAGCCAGAAATAATACTTCTTCATAGGCTGCTTGTGTGAGCTCTAGTGTTCTCCAACACAAAACGTACCACATGGCAAAAGTTCATGTGGGTTTACAAAGGGCTTAACCATCATGATACAGAAAACTCAGCGGATGGACACTGACTACAAAAATACCATCTTTCACTCCGGAAGTCCATAGGACATGTCACTCAGTGCCAGGAGCAGTCTTTAGGGGAAGAATCAGTACTTGACAGACCATGTTTGTACTCTTCTTTCCCTACATATCCACCACTAAGTATTAAGACAAGAGCTAGAGAGATTTTTGACTTGGTCCAGTACCGGTGTCCACATGTGGGCCATACAGAAACAACTGGAGCTAGCACTGAACAGCTGAGGAAAGCCCAAGAAAGCAGGCTCCTTTTGACTGAATTAAGGCTGCCCTTGGAGAAACAGCCATGTAAGCACTGAATCTGCTCTCTACCACCCAGAAGGCGATGCCTCCAGGGTCTGTGACAGCTATGTCCCCCCGCACAAGCCTGCCGCTGGCAGGGTTTGCTAGAGGTTCACAGCAGAGCAGAGCCTGTCAGGACCTGAAGCTGTACAAGGGTAGTGTCCAGCTTCATTCAGCCTCAAAACAGGGTCGTAAATGACAAGGACTGAGCCGAGCTTACACCTAGCACTAGACTGGGAATAGATACTCCTCACATGCAAGCCAGGCGCAGGTATCCTAAAAGTTGTGCATAAATGGGTATCATCTCAAAGCTTTTTTGTTCAGGGATGCACAGGGGTGTGTTGAGAAGTCTTTTCCCAGGTAAAATGCACCATTTCTGCCCCTGTGTGAGAGCTGAGGAACAAAAAGGGGTGTGCAACTGCTAAAGCCCTGTGGTTTTTTCTCACTGGACACTGGCGGAGCAGCAGGGAGAGTGGGCTGTACCAGGGCAGGCAGGCCAGGCCCTAGGCTGATCAGGGCAGCTGACAAGGCTCTCCCCAGCCATCTACTGCTGGTCAGGCAGGGAGATAATCATAGAATCATAGATCAGTTTGGGTAGGAAGGGACCTTAAAACTCATCTGCCACAGGCAGGGATACTTTCCACTAGACCAGGTTGCTCAAAGCCCAGTTCTACCTGGCCTTGAACACCGCCAGGGATGGAGCAGCCACAACTTCCTTGGGCAACCCATTCCAGTGCCTCACCACCCTCACAGTGAAGAATTTCCTTATATTTAACCTAAGTCAAATTCTAAAAAATCTAAATCTAATCTAAATCCAAAGAACAGGAAGAGCAACTCAGCTGCTGGCGCTCATCCCACTCTGGCCTGGGGCATCTCTGAGGAGCCTGCTCCCCGGCAGCACACACCGAGGGGTGGCTGTGCCCCGGAGCCCGCCACAGTGTGCAGCTCACCCGGGACCCAAGGAGCTAGTGCCCCATGAGATGCTCTGAGCCCTTCCAACAAACTGGAGCTTGTGATGGTGAAATCCCACTTTGCTCATTCCCAGCCTGCATTTCTGACTTGTTTAAATCCTGGAGTGAATCAGGGCCAAAAAAAAAGTATCAGTCTTCCAAAAGGAAAAGTAAGCTAATGAGTAAATACGTCTGTGACGTGGGCACAGGCCAGCTGAAATAAAGCCTGGACTTTGCCTCATTTCACCGCGGAAGGGAGCCCGCTCTGCCACGACGGAGAGCTCCGCTCACAGAGGGCCCGTCTCCCTGTCCCATGCCTCCAACACCCTCCTCCTCCGCCGCCTGGCAGGCCAGCCCGGGCTGGGCGGCCACGGACGGGCCGCACGATGGAGGCCAGGTCGGTGTGGGGGCTCAGGACCTGCATTACACGCGAGGGTTTTCTCGCTGTGTTTGGTTTGCTTTGTTTTATGGCGGCAGCCGAGCAGGGCTGCACCCTGAGCCTTGTCTCCTGTGAAGCAGCAGTTAAACAGCTCTCAGTGAAGGCCGGCTGCTTGCCAGCCTCCTGCGAGGCACCTGCTGCAAACGGCGGCCATACCCACAGCCCGGGGCCACGCCAACCCCGAAGGCAGTGGGATGCCAGTCCCGTCCCCTTCCCTCCAGTGCCCATCCCCTCCAAGGGAAGCGTGCCTCCCGTTTGCCAGCGTGAGGGTTCCACCTCTCGGCAGTACGGGGGACCGCTGGCTAGGCTCTTCCCGGGGAGCCCGCAGGACGGGCGCTGCCCCGGAGGGGGCCGGCTCCGGTGTGCCGTGGGTTGCCCCGCTTGCCTTCTAGTGCGAACCGCCAGGCATCTCGGTTATGGAGACGTTTTCATCAACGTGATGCCCTGGCTTCAGATCGGCTGGGGGTGTTGGGTCTCTCTATTCCGCCTTTCCACCTCCTATTGGCACCCAGTGTATTTTTACTTGATGCTCTGCAAGCGAAAAGTCCCGTGTCCCTCCCGTCCAAATGCCTGTGAACTGAGTGAATTCACAAGTTTTCTGTTTCCCCCTTGTTGAGATAAAATGCCTGATGAGGCTAATGAACACGGTGCTACGTGTGGTTAATAATTAATGAAAAAGTGCAAGGCAAGCACAGATAGTTACTGCAAAAGCCCCAGAAATTTCTTGAGATTAAAATTCCTTAACTGCTTCTGGTGACTGCTTCCTCACAGGACGGGAGAACATAAGGAACATACAGAGAATTCCTGTTTCCAGAGTAACTGCAAAAGAGGTGAAATCCCAAAACAGGTAAGGGTGAACTCACTCGTGTTTGACAACGAAGCTACCTCTGTACTTTCGCCATTTAATCTGACCTGACAAATCTGCATAATTTGTTAAGCATTAAGCTAGTCAGCATTTAGGAAAGCTGGTGAGCATTTAGAAATGCAGCATGATATGCTGAGCGCAATCCTGTTTTAATTGGCGTGTGCTTAAGCCAATTTTGTTGAAACAGTCAAGAGTTCATGAAGTATTTTAAAATCAAAACTTTGCAGTTCACAGCGTTTTTAAGAGAATCTCTTCTTAACGCTTCTAAAAATGGACACGAGGGCACTGCTGGTAAAGTGGAGCAGTCTGGAGGGGTGGCAGTACCTCTGAATGAGGGTGTACTAGGCAATCTTGGAGCTGAATCCTAGCTGACAAGGAAATTTTATTAACATTTTCAGATTTAGTCAGAGAAAAAAGTTACTATCTGCCTGAAAAATCAGTTCTCTATCTGTAGCTTGGTTTCATTGCGAATGTGCCACATTGGGCTTGTCCTCTTGTAGAGTTCTTATTTATGGCACAAGGACTAGAGCAATCCCTGTACATTGACATCACTATTTTATGCATGGCTAAATGTAGAACAGCAAAAAAATATTTAAATATTGGTGGGGTTCAGAAAGCAAGAAGATGATGAAATTGGAACTGCTGTTCATAGAACTATAGTTGGAAAAGGAAGGGGGGATAAACTGACAATTTTTACCATTTACCATTTAAATTACATGAATTTACTATTTATGTCAATGGTAAATAAAAGGGAAAAGATAGATACCCTAATGAAAATGTGGTAGAAGCAGAGTTTCCAGTATAATTATGATGCACCCTGAAAGATTTCCTAAGGAGAGCAATGCTTGAGGGAAGAGCTTTGACGTTCAAAATGTGCATAACCACCAGTAATGAAGACTAAAAGCAAAGTGAGGAAACTGGAATGTCAGTTGCAAGAGCAGCAAATTTACTGAGACCAAGGGATTTTTAGTTATACAGCTATGTCCTTTCTGCACACATAATGGGGTAAAGCTGTTTTTTCACTGTCAGAGACTGCCATCTGTCCTGTCTGTCCCATACTGTGAAGTCAGTGGAAGAATGAAATAACAGGATTGGGGAAGGTGGAGGTTTCTTCTGCTTATCTGTTTAGAAGGTAGTATCAAAGCTCTGTTAGCAAAGAGGTTGCTGAAACCTCATGTTTGGGATCAAGGAGGTGGAACAAGACAGTTTTCAAAGGTGGCTGCAAGCTGGCACATTGATCTTCTGGAAGTGCAGGAAACAAGATCTATTTTGCCTTCCACCTTTGCCAGTCAGCTGTTACTGTTGAACTTGTCATGAGAACTGTGCACAGCCAAGGTAAGTAGGTGAGAGGATGGGCAGTGGCCTTTGAGATATTATTACACCGTAATGGAAAGAAAATCACTAAAGGTCATTTAAAGTTGTTGGAGTTGCTTTGGATGGGCAATTGATAAACATCCCTGGGAAAGTTCCCTGTTGCTTCAGTTCTTCCCATGTTCTCCCTTTAGTATATGTTTCCTTCTTTGTTCCTTTCATTAAACATCAAAAAGCGGTTGCTTCGTTCTTCCGAGGCACCAGAAATTATACTTTTTTTTTTCAATCACAGATAGTGTATTTCATAATCAGCAGAAATGTATGGCCACCAGTATTTTGTAATACCATCATTTGTAACTGAAAAAAATTAGTCTGACCTATACAACAAACAACTTGCTTCCAGAGTATCCTAATCACAATCCTGCTAGTGAGCTCAGCTAAGGCTGTTGCCTCCACATGTACACAGACCTCCAGTGTTCCTCCAGTGAGTGTCTTCCCATCTAATCAGTCCTCATACTGGTTTCATGTTTTATTTCTTTGCAAAGGTACCTCTCCTGTAGAAAACATTTTGAATGCAACAACAGTTTTGTTGTGTTTTTCACCTTCTTTCTTGATCCTATGCCGATTGTATCTCCATTCATTCACAAACAAATAAATAAACAGAAGAAGTGATCTTATGGTGACTAGTTAACACTTGAAAGCTAAATTAGGATTTCAGTATTAGTTTCTTTGTTAGAGAGCTGGGAAGAACTGTGTATACTTAAAAGGCTGCTCTTCCAGTTCACTACTAAGTAATACTATGCCATTTATTCCCTCTCGCTTTTGAAAGGAATGCTTGTTTTTAAAATTCAGGGAAAGTTTGATGAGCTTAGTGAAGGTGTAATAGACTTTAGTTTTACCTTTCCTGGATGTATGTTTTCAGAGGAATTGGGTGGTTTATAGGGAGTCAGATACAGTTGAATGTTGTTATTCTTGTATTGTCAGGCGTGTTACTTTATTCCTGATTTTATTCTTTGAAGTTTCAAAGGCAGACAATTAGAGCGATTGTGTCTCTAAGATGACAACTGATGTGAGAATTAATGGCAGCACATGGTATTTTTTTCCATTGATTCTCTATGAGTGGAATGTTGTGCTGTAAGTCTGGATGTTCAGGAACATGGGGTGACTTGAAGGCAAAGGTGTGACTCCAGTACTGTGCAGCCTATGAAACAGACTCTATAGAGGTTGTATTTCCCAGTTTGTTACATACAGACTATCTTTACAAGGCTGAATATGAAGCAGAGAGGTTAGGAAAGCTTTGTAGTAGTTTGAACAAAGGTAAGGTGAAAAGATTTCCATTGCTGAAAGGGGTATAAAGAGAGAGTGCATGGGACTTTTCTCATCTTAACAATGGAGACAATTGAAGCCTTAGTAGCAGTAACTCTACCTTCCAGTAGAAGCTGTAATACATATAACCCTAAGTGAGGGTTATAATTAGCATTTCAGAGTTTCAAGCCAGTCTTGCCAAACTTGGGTTTGTGACATTTCTTATGCTTCAGAAAATTCCTTTTCTTATATACCAAGTCACATCTACTGTCTCATTGCTACGGTAACGTCAAGCACTGGTGTTAGCAATAGTGTCATGTAATTTGGAGTTCAAGGGATATGGTAACATCCTAAAATGCACAGAAGGATGCTACAAAAAGGAAGAGAGTAATCTCTTCCTGATTGGTGGACAGGATGTAAAGTAGCAGGCTAAAATTGGTGGAAAAGAGATCCTAGAAAAAAAATGCACTGGAGTATACCAGTTAGAAAGGCTATAAATTCAGTGTCAGTTCCTTAACAGTAGCATTAACATAGGGAGGTTAAATGCTCCCCTATGTTTTACCATCATTTGCACTCAGTTGTGCTGTTGACAAACTGTTTCATTCAAATGAAAAAGACCTCACAGTTTTTAGATTTTCTTTTCTCTGACACATGACAGCACAGGTGCAGTTAACTTGAAATAACAGGAAGAAAACTTCATTACTATGACTACTTAGTTGTGTAAAAAAGCAAGATGAGAAATACTACATGTGGTGGTTTCTGCTTTAAAAAACAATCTGAGCTCAGAAAATCAGAAACAATACAGCTACCCGTAGGTCTATGTGTATGAATTTGGAGGTTCCAGACAGACTGGCCAGGTTGAAGGTGGCTGAAATGCCAGGGAGATGGCTGGCAGGCACCTTTTCGTCTCAGACAGTACCATAAAGGAACTGGTCTTTCAGTGGGGCTCATGTTGTCCCTTTCTGTGCTGTTCCTTTAAAGGGAGGGAGAGAGAATGAATGCAAAGGATTTAGGAGGAGGTGACATTTCTTTAATGGCATCCTGTGGGTGCATTATCTTCCAGAGACCTTTTTCTTTGTATCTCACTCTGATTAGCACATTTCTTTGTGCAGTTTTAAAATACTTGGACAGTTTTCCCTGAATAAATACATGTGCCTTCCAGCAGTTTTAAATTGCTCTTGATACGTT
The DNA here is from genome assembly GCF_037157495.1 of Lathamus discolor. NCBI lineage: Eukaryota > Metazoa > Chordata > Aves > Psittaciformes > Psittacidae > Lathamus > Lathamus discolor. The sequence goes on along the minus strand of NC_088885.1, from coordinate 88,696,756 downwards.
TGATATCCTTATACATCTGCAAACCCATCAGAATCTTGCTGAGTTCTTGACTGGAGTGCTTCCTGTGGTAATTATATTTTCTGCAGTTTTAACTACACATCATGTGAAAAAGTGTTTCCTTCTGTCTGTTTTTAATCTGCTATCTTTTAGTTTCACTGAGTAGTCCCTCTTGGGCTTTTGAAATTTGAAAACCAGAATGAAGTTCTTTATCTTCTCCCTTTACTCTTTCTTTCCCTTATCCTTCCCTCATGTTGTTCTGTTTTCAAAGCTAACCCAGCCCACTCATTTGAATCTTCCCTAGAGGAGGGGATAAGTGTCTTTGAAGAGAAATCTTCTCTTAAATTCCATGAAGGCAGTGAATTCTTTTTAAAAGTGAAAATCTGAGAGAATATTGAGTATTCCAGAACTGTTCCAGCTACTGATCAAAAGTCACTAGAATATTTTTTCATATAATTCACCAACTTATTCCTATTAGATCCAAACTTCTTGCTATTCTTGGTACTTATTAAACAGAGGTTTTCATTCAACAGTGCCACCATGGCTGCTTAGACAGAGTCCATTAGCTCGGCCCTTAAGATTTTTGGAGGCTTAATTCCACCCTCCCTGTGTATGCTATGTTACTTCAGAAGTAATGTTACTGAGCTTCCTGAGACTCTGTACTGCCTGTTCAACATGTGACATTGTCAGCTTTCCACCCCAGCTCCTGTGGCTGCATCTTTAGTAGAAAAGAAAACAGAAAAACATGAGTGTGAGGTGATGTCCTTTCACTGCAAGCTTTCATATGCTTACTAAGAAATACAAACACATACATACATACCCCGCTAGTAATGCGGCTTTCATGTGTTTTAGGCAGCTGAGGTAGAGCAGTCTGCCACACCTCCTCACCAGGAACTGTGACTGAGATGAGACACCTTGGTAAAAGTTGAAGGTTTAAACAATGTCTTTATAGTAAATATGAAAAGGTTAATAATTAAAAGCACCTTTTAGATGATCTAAATCTAAGGGAAACCTTCCTCATATCACTAAGTTTCCGAAACATTGTGTAAATAAAATTCTACGTTACAATGGAAATGCAGGGAAAAGACTTGATTGTAGAGAAAGAGCTTGAAAATCTCTGTATGACTATATTTAATGCTATTTAGTATTAAAGACCAATGGTAAACAGTCAACCTTCATAGGAAATGCAGATACAGAATTATCATTGCCCAGAAATAGATATGGGTATTCACTGATTGATCCATTCACTGTAATTAACCAATTCAACTGATGAATTCAAACTAACTAATTAAGTAATAAAAACCTTTATCAAGTTTTGCAAACAATACCAGCATAAGCACAGCTTTAAAGAATGTGCATAATCAAACAGAAAACATTTCACACCCCAGCTAGAGCGCAAGTACAGGCAGGGCCTTGCCACATTCCCGAGTGGTTTCACCACTGGCCATGTGGCCTGAGCCAGCACTAAAAGCAGTCAGCTCTAACTGGATGCACACATTACATGTATTCCCATGTTTTTTCCTTTCTTTCTGTTTTTTAGCATTTTGATTTTTTTTTTTTTCTGGCATAATCCCCTGTTTCTTGAGTATTCTTTTCCTCCAAGGAAATTTATATTTAATGTTGGCATCTGTCCCTAGAATCCTTCATTTTATCATGTCCTAGAATTTATTTAATTCTTTAGTAAGACCTTCCTTGTCATGTTTGTTGAGGATAGTGACATGCTACTGTACAGCCTTTACTCAGGTGGGTATGTAAACACATGCTTGTATATGTAAAGCTCCTGTTACAAGATCTTTCCGGGCTCTCAGAAGTCCTGTATTTTCTGGTTGCTAACATGACAGGTCTCTCACGCTTGCTCTCCTGTTTTTTGTTGCCTTGCACATGCCAGAATTCTTTTCTTGGCACTGCTGACTGGGACGACAACTCATCCCCTCATGTGCACGCCTTAGAAGCTTTTAAATGGGTCAATTATGTGCCGTTATCTTTAGATACCAGGAAATCAGGTAAATAGATGCTGATTCCTGAGTACCTTTTGCAGGACCACAGTTCTGACGCCTGCCACACCAGCCAGGATAGGTGCCTCATTCTGTTAGGCTACTGACAATAACATTTATTATGATGAAAACTTTTAAATTCAAAAAATAAAGCCCAGAGCTTTACAAATACGTTTTGTGCTAATGAAAGATAAGACACACAAAAGAATAGAATACATTATTATGATTATATGCAAGTGTAAGGATTCTCTGTAGCTGCATCAGCAGCTTAGCCAGTTCTGCTCTTGACATACAACTTTTGTATGAATCCATGGCTTGGGTTGTTCTTATCTCTACCTCCTCCTTTTCAAGGTTATTGATGCATATTTCTGCTCTGCATCCTAATGGATATATTCCTGGCTTTGGGTGATTTCCTTTCTATCACTATCCAAGAATCTGAAGTACAATTTTATTTTTTTGATCATTTAATCTTCCTTTAAATAAAACCCTTTTTTATCATTACAGTAATTTGTTACCCTATTGAAGTTGTTCTGTTCACCCCAGTAGTTGCTTAACTGTGTAGTAATCCTTAAATGACTTTTAAGATTGAGTGGTGAACTATTCATTTGCTGCTGCTGTGGCTTCCTCACACATTTCCTTCCAAGATTAAAAAAAAAGGGTGAAAAAAGAAAAAATCTCAGTCTTTGTTGCTACAACTTTTTGCTTTGGAGGTTACTTTGGGCAACACTTTTCTTCTCAAGGGCAGATTTCTGATCCTTTTTAATATATATTTCTCAAAAATACATTATCTGCTTTCGATACAACATTTTTTGATGTAAAAAACTACTACTCTTCATGAGTAGTTCTTTAAGGGCACATAAATTTAGGCAACATTTTATAGCTGGCAGGCAGAGTTAGGTATTAAAGGTGGTCTAGGAAAGACAGTGCTGTTACTCTTAAAAAATAAAACACTTCATTACAGATCAGTAAGTACTGTCTGTTAGCACCTTCTTTCTCACCTTTCTTATCCTGCTGTTGAAAATGGCTGCTGAAAGCCATGTTCTAGTTACCTTTTTTATTTAGAAAATCTTCCCTAACTGATGTTTCACTGTATTTGGTACTGTTGTGCAGGTTCTGTGGTAGACCTTTTGGCTTTGTGCTGTTTTACTAGGAAAGGCAAATTCACACACCTTTGATTTCTCTTGCTTGTCCCTTGCATAGACTCCATAGCTTCATTCTTAAAAAGATGTGATGGAAGCTATGTACTGCATTTTGCTTTAAAGCATTTATATTTAATGTATATTTTATACCTAAAATGCAAAAATTTGTATGAAGAAGGGTGATTGTATTCTGAAGCTTTGAATGTTACTACAGCATCCTTACATTACAAAGTACCACATCTAGTATAGCTGACATTGCCACCAGGTATTGATCTGAAATCTTTTTTGCAGTTCTTGCTGCTCATCGCTACTCCGTGTTATAAGTGAACAGGGGACTTGTTTTCAGAAGAGGATTGGTCTTTTGAAAAAAACACATTTTTTTTTCTGCAGACTACTGTTAGTTATTTTAACAACAGAAACCCCTGATAAGTAGTGAAGATGCTGTGAAATTACTAAGTTGATGCACCAAAATGTGTTGTATCCAGAGCAACATAAAACATCCTTTTGCTCAAGAAAATTATACATCAAGGAAACTGAGGGAAAACAGAACAAATGTCAGCCTAGAAGCACCATTTGTTCATGTGAAAAGCAGCAGGAAGGTTACCTTTTCAACCAAATAGGAAAAGGTCTGAATGTAAATGGCTTATGCAATAAGTATTCAACAGGATAGAGAGAGACATATGAAATGGGTAGTGCTAGATGATAGAGTGTAGCTGAGCTGTGAGTACAGGCAGTTGTGTCCTCTGCTGTAATTTGTATGTTATTCTCTGCCTCACTGCACAGGGTCTCTACACTCCCAGTTCAATCCCAATCCCAATATTCAGTTTATTTTTCCCAGGAAAAAAAAAATAATTAAATTTAGATGCATAATAAGGATGTGAATACAGCTTCACTGTAAGAAAACCCACAGCTCCACCTATCTCTATTCCAAATGCAACAGGCAGAGGCATAGCGAACGTTTTGAATCTTAACGCATGGTCTGGATCTCTTATTCCCCCACCTTCTGCATGCTAGTTGAGGATGCTTCTGGTCACCTTGCCATCACAGTTTTACAGCTTGTCTTTCTTTGTAGCAGCAGTAGCAGCCAGCAAAGCTGTAAGCTGCAGAGCTGAAGAGAAGTGTATTGTTTTGAGGATCCAGAAATACTGCTGGGCTTTTTGTGACAGCTTGCTATCACAGGATTGGTAGAAACCAACTGGTTTTTGTAGTATCCATTTAATATGTAACATTCTTTCTCATATCCAGAGGAGGGCCATGAGGTTGATAAGGGGCCTGAAGAACCTCCTGTCTTAAGAAAGGCTGAGAAAGTTGGGGCTGTTCAGCCTGGAGAAGAGAAGGCTGTGTGGAGACCTCATAGCAGCCTTCCAGTATCTGAGGAGGGCCTACAGGGATGCTGGAGAGGGACTCTTCGTCAGGGACTGTAGTGATAGGACAAGGGGCAATGGGTTTAAACTTAAGTAACGGAGATCTGGGTTAAATATAAGGAAGAAGTTCTTTATTGTGAGGGTGGTGAGGACTGGAATGGGTTGCCCAAGGAAGTTGTGGCTGCTCTATCCCTGGCAATGTTCAAGGCCAGGTTGGGCAGAACCTTGGCTGACATGGTCTAGTGTGAGGCATCCCCGCCCATGGCAGGGGAGTTGGAACTTGATGATCTTAAGGTTCTTTCCAACCTAAACCATTCTATGATTATATGGGGTTTTTTTTTTTCAGTGAATAAGAAGTGTTTTACATTGTGAAGAGGTCATGTAATTTATCCCTTGTTTAATACCACTTGAGTTATTTTCTTTATCTTAGCAATGTTGCATGTTTGGAATATGCTTAACATGCATTATACTTGCAGTTGAAGAATCTTAATTTTTATGTAGTAGATTAATTACTCCAGTTATTTTTCTTGAATATTGCAGCTACATAACATGTAGACTACTGACCTGAGTTGTATGAGTTTGTATTGTGTAAGATAGATGCACTAAATAAATCCTAATTTTGATGAAATGTTAGTGTGATTTTACAAGCAGAAAACATATTAAGAAACAAACTTAACAACCAAGTTCATATATTAACTGCTTGTAAACCATTCACAAGTCAGCGAATGTAGATGCAGAGCAGTTTTCTTAATTTTTGCTTCAGTGGGCAGTAGAAATAGTTTTATGTGAGAATACAGGCAACCTGCCAAAAATCTCAGGCAGTCGAAGATGTGAGGGACATAACCAGAACAGCCATAAAACATCACAGATGTGAATAACAAACTTTGGTATGCAGCATATCCTGTATGGGTGGACATGAGCTGATAAACAAAGATAATGTTAATTATAGTGTTGGAACTGATCAAAGCTTAGCTAGCACAAAACCAACGATAATAGCTGAATAGTTAAGATCTAAACATAGCTTGTCTAAAAATTGCTTGTGTGATTTTGTATAAATACGGCAAGATGCTCAGTAAAAGGTGATTCAGTCTGCACACACATTCTGTCTCCGTCTCGTACTTCTCTGCAAATGGCACCCGAACAGGGACTTTTCACTCACGAGGCGAAGTACCCCCAGTGAGAGAACGACGTGTCTATCCTTCCCTGCAGGTACTTTGCAAGGGTATAAGGAAGCGGCCGGGGTAGCATAATGGGACAGACTGCAACTAAGTCGCAGCAATTACATCACCAAATGTTGATGCGGATTACAAAGGAGCAAGGGTATCGTGTGTCCTCCCAGAAAGTGACTCTTTTGCTGTTATGGATAGGACGCAATTGTCCTTGGTACCCTTCTACAGGCTCTTACGGAATATGGGATTGGAAGCATGTTGGACAACATTTACAAACTGTACAATCCAATGTCCTTGATATTAATCCTGATAATTTAATTACCTGGGCATCATTTTTGCAGCATGGTAGCGGATGATAACCTTTCACAAACTGACTCAATTACAGTACTGTCAGATCACCCAAAAACTGCAGGAGAAAATGTTTTGATTGCACTTGATAATGCTGACATGGCTGATACAAATGAAACTCCAGAACACATTTATGAGGAGCCTGTGCACATTCATCAGGCTCCTGTTGCTGCTTCTGCGGTTCTACTGCCTGATAATTCTGATGCTGACCTGGGCCTACTGATCCAGGAAAGGAGCCTGATTTATATCCCCCAGATCCTCATGATAAACGGGCAGCTGTCAAGCTGTAAAGATGTAAAGCTGTAAAGCGAGACGGGCAGGGGATGCAGATGTATTGTGTGCTTTCCCAGTGGTGTATGTGCCGGTTCAAGACCTGCAGTGGGAAGGTCTCTTGTATGCTCTTATCAAAGATATCAGGGAACGGTGATGGACCATGGACTTGGGGCCTCATATACAACTCATTTGATAGTCTCTCTGTGATACTCATGTACCAGAAGTTGGCCAATACAAATATGTCCATGTTTCTATCGACCCTTGGAGACCTTTCTAGATATTGCTGGCCACTTCTTCTGACATAGGCTGGCCCCCTGTGTCGGAATGAGTGTGCATTTTGGTCAGTATAAAAGCCCGAGCCTCATGCAATGTGGGGGAGGCAGAACCTCATACCACCCGGGTCAATGTCGACTCCACAGGGACTCCCGCTAAGGTTGAGCCTGCCTCCTTGCACTGTGATGATGCTTTTTGGAGCTGGTTTCCTGATCGTCTTCACAGGGTCCTTGCACCATGGTCTGTACTTGGAGCCGTGTATTGGGGGTAAAGATTGTCTGGATTTTGTGGTTCAAATATTGTAGTTGTGTGGAGTGTGCCTGTGGGATCCCTTGTGTGTGTGTGTGTGTGTTGAGGGCAGACGGTGTTCTGTGCATTTTTTGTTGTCGTGTTCACGTACAAGTTTTTAACGGGTAGCAGGTTAACTTTTTGGGACAGAAAGGGTTAATGCGAAAGTGTGGTTGCCGGCAGGTGTTTATGGCTGCTGCTGAGCAGGCCGGCGTTTGTAGCCAGAGCAGAGTGAGCGACTTGAAAAAAGAAAACAAGAAAAACAACAAAAAACCACGACGAGGAAGGAGCCAGAGCAGCTCCTGTGTTTCCAACCTGCCTGGCCCTTTAACTGCGGCTAATGACGCAGCAAACTCCTTGACTGTTAACGCTTTGCAGTTTGCTTCTGCAGCTGCTTCACATTCCTTTTGCATCAGAATGCCTCTGCTTTAAGGAAACACTTTAACCTGTCTGCTTCTCAAGAACTGATAACCTGGGGGAGGGGGTGTATTTCTGTCCTCCTAGCTACGGGTCCATGGCAACTGCCTGCAAAGTTTGTCCAGCCTTGCCATGAGCTGGACAGAGAAGCAGAAGAACCAGATGCATCAGCTGCAGGAGCTGACAGTGAATACCCCGAGCAAAATGAGACAGAGGAAAACGAATGATTGCAAAACGTCACTTGGGGGCAACTGAAAAGTAGCAACTTGAATATGTGTGCTTGTAGTGTAACTATTATTAGAGGGTATGATTTTGTGTATAAAACCACCTGTATTTACTAGCCAGTTGCTAATAAGAAACTACACCTTCTATTATATGATTTGTGACTTGTAAAAGAGATGTTAGAGCATGCAAATTTGCAACAGCTGCTGGAAAATGCTAAGGCAAAATCTAGAAAGATTCTAATACGGTGGTACTGTTATAAAGCAGGTAACGGGCAAATTATAAAGCAAATTACAAGGTTGGGAGAACTCCACTGGTAGGAAATTTCTTTGGCTGGTCTCCCGCTGCCATCAGCATCTTCAACATGCTGCTGCACCCTGTAGTAGTTATACTGCTAATGTAAAACTGTGTGCTTTGCCATAGTAGCGACTTATTACTGGATGAGGCAGGTGAAACTCTGCATTGACAGTGAGGTGCCAAGGACCAGGGCTGGCCAAATGCCTCCTACCACAGTCAAGGGCAAGACTGGGTTGGCCTTTGTGTTTGCCACCAAGAAGAATCTTTAGATCTGCCATTGGCTGCAAACCAGCAAGTGTTGAGTGGTGAGGACCCATGCCATGCCAGACCTTTATGTGAGGGATGTCCTCCCCTGTTATCAGAGAGCCATCCAGGAGAGAAGGGCAGGCCCAGCAGCCTGTGGTTGGCATGAGATATGATCTAGTCCAAATGCCCTGCTCAGGTACGGTCATCTAAAGCAGGTATTCATAGTAAACATATAAAACAAAAAAGGGGGGGTTCAAGGTCTCCTGGGTTCAGCAGTAGCAGTCATTTTTCTCCTTCTTGGGAGCTGGTGCAGTGCTGTGGTTTTGACTCTCAGACTGAGAACAGCGCTGAGAACACCAATATTTTTAGTTATTGCTCAATAATGTTTACTCTGGCCAAGGACTTTGTGAATCTCATGCTCTGCCAGGGAGGAGGGGAAGCTGGGAGGAAGCAGAGACAGGACACCCAACCCAAACTATTCCATACCAGAGCACGTCATGACCCAAACTGACCAAAGAGGTATTCCATGCCACAGCACGTCATGCCCACTATATAAGCTGGGGGCAGTTACCGGGAAGGGCTAGATCACTGCTCAGTTGGGCTGGGTATCGGTCGGTGGGTGGTGAGCAGTTGTATTCTCTCCCCTCCTTATTTCCCTTATCATTATTATTATTGGTGGTAGCAGTAGTGGTTTGTGTTATCCCTTAGTTACTGGGCTGTTCTTATCTCAACCCGTGGGAGTTACATTCATTCAATTCTCCTCCCCATCCATCTGGGAGCGGGGGGGGGGGGGGGGGGGGGGTGCGGGGAATGAGTGAACGGCTGCGTGGTTCTGATTTATGGCTAGGCTTAAACCACAACAGTTGTTTTTGGCACCCAGTGTGGGGCAAGAAGGGTTGAGATAACGACAGATCTGACTGGAGTGTGTCTAATCATATTTGTGATAAGAATTCATTGTTTCAGATTAATAGTCGCTTGTCACAATGCTGATTTGTTGTGTCTCAAAGTTGTTGCTCTTGATCTCGTAGTTTCAGCATGTTGTACCTTACTTACAGCTCGTATTTGCTGTGTTAGTGTTTATCAGGTGGGGGCCTTGGGCTAAGGTTCTTGTTTCATTGTACTTTATGGTAATGGCTTGTAATACAATAGGCTCATTGATCATGAAACTGATCTGGCTTGTGTTCCCAGTGTGGTTGCCACCTCTATACTGTGGGAGGTATATAATAGAAGTGTTTAGCAATTATACATGCTTTTTCACCTCCTCAGGTGGTCAGCCTTTGAGGCAGACATTCCCACACACCCTAGTGACAAGTATAGCAGCTACTCAGACTCTGACTACAACCGATAACGTAGCTACTCCAACTCCAAGCACAGCAGCTACACCAACCCCAGCAACAAGTACAGCAGCTACTCAAACTCCGACTGCAGCAGACAGTGCAGCTGCTCCAGCTCCAAGCACAGCTGCTACGCCAGCCCCAGGGACAAGTACAGCAGCATCATTTGAGAGTTCTGAAGGTTTTGAATGGCCTTTGGGTACCCTTGGGACCTGCTTGCTGATTGTGAGGGGGATCAGCATGTTGGCACACATACAGCGTGTGTTTTACCCATGACCGTTTCATCTGATCTTGAGAGTTAAGCAGAGTCAGGTTTGGGTCTTCTCTAGGATTAGATGATGATATAGCAGGACCACCAAGAGATTTTCGCAGAGGCTGGACAGTCATGAGTGGCAGGGTGTATGGGACAGTACGGGCAAGTATCTAGTCCACTGGGCCCCTCCAGTGCTTTGGAAGCGTCGAAGATGGAAGGCAGCTGCATGGAGTCCCCAGTGACAAGTTGCAGAAACTGCTGAAGGAGAGGGTGACTGGAGTCAGTTTGCCAGGGTGAAAGCCATCCAGCTGGCCTTGGACATTGCTGAATGAAAAAGTGGCCTGTACTTTATATTGACTCATGGATGGTGGCAAATATCCTGTGGGGGTGGTTGCTGCCATGGAAGCAGAGCAACTGGCAACACAGAGGTAAACCCATCTGGGCTGCCGCACTGTGGCAAGATATCACTGCCTGAGTGCAGAAACTCTTGGTGAAGGTGCGCATGTAGATGCTCATGTACCCAGGAGTCGGGCCACTGAGGAACACCAAAACAACCAAGTGGATAGATCTGCCAAAATTGAAATGGCTCAGAAGGACTTAGATTGGCAACATAGGGGTGAATTATTTTTGGCGTGGTGGGCCCATGACACTTCAGGCCATCAGGGCAGAGATGAACATCTCTTAAGGTTTCTAGAACTGGTGTTTGCATTCTTTGTAGATTTTTTAATTGCTCTTGCAACTGATGCTTGAGAGCATTGATTCTGTTATGCAGATTAGTATCAAATGCCCCTTGAATATGGTTTTTAACTATATCCCATCCGTGTATAGACTGATTCTAAGGTAACAAGGTAACACACATATCCTGCTTGTGGAACTCCCAGTCACATTGTAGAGAAACATGTATACGCAAAGCTTCTTGTTTATCTCCTAACCATAATATTGCAGATTCTAAAGCATCTAAGCAAATCATTATCTGTTCATCATCGGTGGTTTGAACACTAAGTTCATTAGTGACATTTTGCAAAGCCTGGCTAACAGTGTGAGCTGTTTGTACTGATTCTGTTAATGATGCAATAGCAGTAGATGCAGCAGCTAATATTACGATAGCCGATATTATAGCAAATAAAACCCAACCTATAAAACACTTAATTCTATGCTTTCTGTCTTGAATATCTGTTTGTAACAACCGAACAAAGTGATCTAAACCTCCTTCACTTTCCTATTCCCGGGTGAGATTCACCGGTAGCTAGGCAGAAGCTCTTTGCTTAAAAGGCATGATACTAGCATTTTCTGTGACATCAGTAGGAGAAATACATGTTTTTCCATGTTTATTTCATAGGTTAAGTTCCCTGAATTAATAGTTAAGCCCAATGCAATTCCCAACACATACATATGTGTAGTACAAAAGCGTGATTGATTCCAGGGATGAATACGGTGTGTTATTTTAGTATCATCGTGTATTCTAAACAAATCAGCTCTTGTAACATTAATAAAAGGTAGGGCCAATTGCCACATATTAGATTTAAAGTTTGAAAGACTGTGAGAGGCAGATAATTGTAATACGGGGCCAGATAGACCCCAATTATGCCAGATTAAATTATGAAGAGTGCCATTAGGGCCCCAGTCAATGACCTCTCCTGCTGCCCAATATATCATTCGGGGTTTCTCCCCCAAACAAGGTTTCCATTGAACTTGGCGTAATGACTTATATACTTTCAGGGAACAAATAGGCAAGGATGGCTGTCTTCTGTAATTAACATAACCACCCACTACTCCAGGCAGCATTGTTTCAGTAAAATTAGTCCGATTTGAAGTCACTTGAATCCCTGTAACATGTGGCATACCAGTGAATCCCACACACCATTCGAGAGCCTGATTTGTTCTGTATTTGTTAACGCAAATCGGAGGAGAATCCATATAAAATGTAGCATTTTTCAATGTTACATTGTCACTTAAATCACTAGGACTGGGTGGAATCCATTTTCTACCAAGTCATGTTGTTTCTACATTTGAAACTGGTGTTTCCCCGTCCCACCATGTAACAGGCCAGAATAATGGGGGATTTAATAAATATGCCCATTATACTTGTCCATTACCCATGGTCACACATAATAGAACAGATATTACAAAGATTTCTATCATTGTCGTTTCTTTATGTTGTTGAGTTCTGCGGCTTTATACATTTCGCTGGCAGCCACTATGGTCCTGTCGATAGCTGTACACAGCCGTATCCTCAACCCCACGTCAGCAATGGCACCGATCCTTTCCACTTTTTATCATTTAGGTCTTTATATAGAACCAGTGGTTTGGGCAAGGAATTGTCCATGAGACATCACAAGTTCTGTACTGCAGAAAGAGAATCAAAACTAGACAAATTTAAAAAATTCAAAACTTAAGCTTTTGCTATACATGCTTGTGAGGTTAACACTGTGTCATGGTTTAAGCCCATCCGGCAACCCAGAACCACGCAGCCACTCGCTCACTCCCCCAACTTTGGTCCCTCCACTTCCGGAGGGATGGGGAGGAGAATCGAAAGAATGTAACTCCCATGGGTTGAGATACGAACAGCCCAGTAACTAAGGTATAACACAAAACCACTGCTGCTACCACCAGTAATAATAATGAAATAATAAGGGGAGAGAATACAATCGCTCACCACCCACTGACTGATACCCAGCCCAACCGAGCAGTGATCTAGCCCTTCCGGGTAACTGCCCCCAGTTTATATACTGGGCATGACGTGCTGTGGTATGGAATACCTCTTTGGACAGTTTGGGTCAGGTGTCCTGTCTCTGCTTCCTCCCAACTTCCCCTCCTCCCTGGCAGAGCATGAGACTCACAAAGTCCTTGGTCAGACCTAAACGTTACTGAGCAGCAACTAAAAACATCAGTGTTATCAGCGCTGTTTCCAGGCCGAAAGTAAAAACCACAGTACTGCACCGGCTACTAAGAAGGGGAATAATGACTGCTACTGCTGAACCCAGGACAGTATCCACCCCTTATTCCATACCATTCACATCATGCTCAGATCCCACATTTTTCAATATACCATCACTCTTATATATATATATATATATATATAAATATATATCCACACACACACACAAAGAGAAGGAGATCATTCCTTAGTGCATGGACCAATCCCTATAAAGCTGTTGTGTTCATCCGGTTGATGATGTCAGGCTCCACCTCTTGTAAAAGTCTTTCAGGTCAAGAGAGAGAGTGTGATGTAGTCAATCTGCCAGGCCTCCCCATATTTATACTTCAGCCATCGTCCTCCATGCCAAAGAGGCTTTAACCACTTGGTTTGCGTAACTGCAGCACATATTTCACGGTCGTGAATAACCTGGGCATTAGTGTCCATTGTTAAGTCCACCCCTTGATCATGAGCCCATCTATATGTTGCATCTCTGCCCTGATGGCCTGAAGTGTCATGGGCCCGCCACGCCAAAAATAATTCACCCCTATGTTGCCAATCTAAGTCCTTCTGAGCCATTTCAATTTTGGCAGATCTATCCACTTGGTTGTTCTGGCGTTCCTCAGTGGCCCGACTCCTGGGTACATGAGCATCTACATGCGCACCTTCGCCAAGAGTTTCTGCACTCAGGCAGTGATATCTTGCCACAGTGCAGCAGCCCAGATGGGTTTACCTCTGTGTTGCAAGGATGAAGCCTTGTGTGGGATGGTTTAGTGAGAGGTGTCCCTGCCCATGGCAGGGGGGTTGGAACTAGATGATCTTGAGGTCCTTTCCAACCCTAACTATTCTATGATTCTATGATTCTATTCTATGATTCTATAGTGTTGGAACTGATCAAAGCTTAGCTAATATAAACCCAACAATAGCTGAATAGTTAAGATCGAAAACCAGCTTGTGTGATTTTGTATAAATACGGCAAGATGGTCAGTAAAAGGTGATTCAGTCTGCACACACATTCTGTCTCCATCTCATACCTTGCTACAGGTTTAGACTGGTGTCTTGTTGACAGAAACTGAAAATCTATCCTAGAATTCAGCAGAAGCTATAAGCAGGTAAGGTATTTTGCTCTATTCTGTTTTGAATGTATGTATCATAAAGTGTGGTAGTGATGCTTCTTCCCTCATCATGTTTTCCCTCCATTCAGTATTCTCTGAGCACTGAAGAAGAGAGAAAAATGACATTAACCACTGCCTGCTGACAGAAGTTAGTCTGCTGGTAAAGGTGGAAGGGATGGCTCTTACGACTACAGAAATAAAGATCACTCCTAAATAGAAGAGACACTTTTAAAAAGAGTTAGGAGGAAGAAAAAAATAGAAATTTCAAAACTTCCTAAAGTTTCTGAAACTGTCTTTCAGAGAACTGTGCAGAAAGTCAGACTGCAGCATCTGACTTCAGCACAGAGGTTCAAAATCTGTGCCTCTGACTAGAGACAAACTGCCAGAGTGTTGGTGAGGAGGTGCTGCCACTTAAAACCTGGCCTAGATTTAGGCCATTTGGATTCCAAATGGAGTTGGAGCCAAATGTGGTAACATGGAAAAATAAGCTGTAAGAGAACAAGTCTTCCTAGCAAAATATTTTATGGAAGCTGCCCCTGAGGACTTACCCAGAATTGCACAGCATATGGTGAATACTTGCATCTGTACTTAAAAGCAAGAACTTGAACTAAGGTCTCTGAGCATGAATGTAATGAATGCATCAGACTATCCTTATTTAACTGCCTGTCTCCTTCAGTCACATGTAAACCCTGTCTAAATGAAAGCCTGTCTGTCCTAATGATAATGTGGAAGCTGTGATTATCTGAGGTGTGGAGGTGAACGGTATCATAAGGAGAACAGATGGCTGGCAGTTCTGGGTGGGGATATGGCTGGCTGTGCTGTGGTGAAGCTACCTGCAGAAGCTGAAGCTGTTATCTTTTCTGGCTGGCTGTTTTGCCTCCTAGCTGGAGATGATTGCCCTTATGGTGTTGGCAGGATGGAGTGTGTGAACACTTGGTGGCTCTGTCACCCAATGCTGCACGGACAGGCAGGTTCCTTTATGGATCTTTGCTGGAATGAGGACTGGCCACAGGGCTGTAGTACAATTAGAGCTTTATTATTACATAAAATACTTAATTATCAGCATAGCTTATTGTTATCTACAATTTCTAGCATTTAGTGTACTTTATTGTTATACAAATATTTTATCAATTATCATACTTTGTTAAGCAAAATTTCTAGTAATCAGTGTAGCTTTCTTTATTATGTAGAGTCTTTAGTTACCCAGACTTTTAGTCACCTGGACCCTCTGCAGTTTGGGTCAAATTCTTAATAATCAGTATGGGATACAATAATCAGAATCTGAATTTAGACTTCACCCAAAAGAAGTCACTCAATCTTCAGAGGAAGAAGACAACAAACAGTGGATGCATCCCAGACCACTGGCAGATCACAAGTTTTGCTGTCCAGCCGCACAGCTTGCATCTGCTTGATTTTATAGGCAATATCTCATGTGTTGCTACACTCCCCTGTTCTATAATGTGTGTCACCACAACCTGGCAGCAGTGCTCAGTGGGCAAACAGTCTTGTCACAATGCTGACAGGAGATCTGGCTGTTCTACAGCAGGGCTCATCACATCTTGGTGACAACTGTGGTATTGAAAGGGGAAGAGAGAAGTTGATATGTGATCAACATGCTTACATTTTATGGCTTTTTGTCTTAGGAAATGGCTTTGGTTATGCTAACCATATTACCAGGAGTCAGGAGCAGGGCATACCAGTCACATGGGTACAAAGGAAAGCCTCATCTTGGTGTAAATGCTCTTCCTAGACAAAAATCAAACACTACACTCAAGCAGTTGAGGCATGTACATCTATCACTGCCACCTCTGAAATGGAGACAATAACCTACAGCAGATGACAGTAAATATTACTTTACTCATCACTTCAGTTGTGAATGTGTGCCCATGACCAGGGGATGTGGAAGATTCAGTTCTGACTCAGTTCTCCAGAGCTCTAGGTCTGTGATATGTGTAAAGTAGTTTCTCTTTCTTGGAGAAAGTCCATGTACTCAGTAGCTTTTACAATAATTGGCATTGGTCTTTTCTAGAAAGGTACTTACGTTAGCACAGGACTGAAGAGGAGTCAGAGACCTTTGCAACAAAGTTGTCAGAGAGGAAGGGCAAGAAACATCAGTATGATCCCTTGCCATAGTACCTGTTGTAACCTTGGAAAACTGAGCACCAACATGCTCTCTATGAGGAGACTCCAATGTTGTTCTCATCCCATAAAGAATGACTCAAGGCTTATACTGGTGATAAATGCTCTTCCAAGTTACTGCAAGCAGTGCATGGTAGTGCATAGTCCTGATGATAATGCATTAATCACAGCCAATGACAAAATATTTTCAGGACCAAGTGTTACATGATCTTTGATATCTTTGTAAACAGTGATCAAAACCAATCACTTCTATAAGAACAAGCACTGCATTATGTTCCCTCGGTATCTCAAGCCATCTTGTTCCTCATGCCTCATCTAGGTATGTCTTTTCACCCACACAGTGGACATACTATTCTGTTTGTAAACTAACTGCCTCAATCTGCTCTTCTGATGAGTTCTTAATAGCACATTTAAGCCCTGATAGCAGTTCATCTATCAGCCACTGCTTCTGTGAGGTTCAAATAGTCAATGCTTGAGAAAATTCTTCCTGTGAGCATTATATGGCTGGATGCACGCCACGGCAGTGCCTACACCACTAGGTAAGCACATCTTCTCAAGCTCACAGCAGAAGCTATTCCTATCTCTGTATTGGAAGAGCCTGCCTACTGTGATTGCAGCCTGCTCTCACTGTCTCTGTGACTCTTCACAGCCTGTCAGTTTTTCTATTGACACTTTTCCAGTTCATCACAACCTCTCTCTTTTCTGTAGGCTTGCTTCTGTAAGAGTGAAGTGCTTAGACTGCCTCGAACCAGCAAGTGGTACATTAACTCCTCCGAAATCATGTGTTTGAGTCTGTGTCCATGTTCACTCCGTTAGCAGTTCCTTTTTATCCTTCTTTGGTTTACCTTCACATGTTCACACAGACAGCAATACGGAACTGAAGAGAGAAAACAAGTCACACATAAAATATTCATGGAAGACAAGATAGATACTTTCCCAGTTTGTCAGCTCTGTCTGAGATTCATCTCCTGGCTAATCTGTTGCAAAGTCTTATGTTCTGCAGGAGACTTAGGTTTTATCCTCGTACGATGCAAGTAATCTGTCTATTTGTGTCTGAAGGCTTTATTTAATTACTCTCTTCCAAAGGAAATGAACACTCTGTTTTATCTAGAAAATTGTGAGTTGCACATTTCTTCTAAAATAGTCTTTTCTGTCTTGTCTCGTTTTATGGCTCATGCAGATTTGGACCTTGTTCGTGGAACATACAATAACTTTTGATTCCCATACATCTGAGTGATTGTTAAATATTTTCCTTTTCCTTTTCATAGACAGTTTTCTTTGCCATTACTGGTATTATTACATTCATGGAAGAATATATTTGGGGAAAAAAAAGACAAAGACATGTTCTACTACTGTTCTTTTCCTGAATGAGCAACATCAAGGGAAGTGGGCAAAAAAGGCCTGCAGTCTCCAAGTAGCATCCTCTAACTATGAATAAGGAGTAAACCAAATACTAAGCAAGAAACCCACACCACGAGGTAGTTTTTATTTAGGCTTAGGCAACAGTGATTGTTCTGTTGACACCAAGTGTTGAAAACAGCCTTAAACATTGTGCTGGTACCATTTCTAATTAACTCTTTCAAAGTATTTTTTCAATATCTAAGATATTGATGATATTTAAACTCATTTATTTAAGATAATTTAAAGCACTTCAAATTAGAGCTCAGAACAAGTTTGTTCAAATAATGTTAGGCTCAGTGATCTACAGCACAAACACATCTTGAACAATTTAGTAAGTGAAGCCACACTGGAAGGCTAGCATGTGATGAGTGTCACGCTATTTAGGTGAGGGAAAAATAAAGTTGGGAGTAAAGCCATATAATCATAGCTGGACTGAAGGCCTGGGAAATCTGCCTTTTAATTTCTACTCGGCATTGTATAATGATGGAAGAGATGAAAACTATTGGAAAGCGGATACAAACTGTTTAACTCCCATTGCTTTGTTCTATGTCTATGGGAATACAAAGTGACCGATAGCACATTGTCTGCATCATTCTCTGGTGCTCCACTGAAGCCTCCTGTTCGAACATCTCTCCCACCTTGTTTGCAAACCAGAGTTCAGTAATAGTAATGAATTGGTACCATTACTGCATGGGCATAGCATGGTTATATATCATCATCAGGGTGACATACCTCCATGGCCAAAACCATATTGAAGCCCGTTTCACGTTAGATGTGAATAATGTTATCTATTGGTTGCTTACCAACAAGCCCTGGCCTTTAATCTTTTTAGGATCATCTGTAATTTCTCACACAATGGTATCTTGAATTTTCAGTTTGGCAGCAGAGGGGAGATCTGTATTCACTGTGTTTCAGCAGTAAGAGCAGTAAGAGTTCTTCTCTGTGAAAGAGCCAGCACTGTGACTGTCCTGGAACAAATTTGGAGGGCCACAGCAGGTCTGACTTAGCCAGCGCCTGTTAAGGAACATTTAATGATCTTGCTTTTGTCCACCACAGAAAGATTGTATAAAGCAAAGGTTTGTGTATCACCAACAGGTGGTGAGGAGAATTATGAAAAGTAGTATGAGCGAGAAGTACTATTAGAATTATAGAGAGACATGGGATATGCTTTTAAAAGGGCATTTAATTCCTTTTTCCCACCTTGCCTACTGTATCTCTCACACCTATTTCCTTTTTCTTCCTGAGAAAGAATAATAATAAAGAAGTTATTTTAATATAAAATGCAACAATTTCCAGGTCTTTTCCCTCCTTAACAAAAAGGTTGGCTGTAATACTGCAGTGCACTATGGACCACTGTGGGAGCAGTGACTGTCTCAGATCTTCCACACTACCTGCCTATAAGCTGTTCAGGACGATGAAATGCTGGTAGTATTTTTAAAACAAACTTGAACTAAATAAGAATGGCAGGTGGTTATCAGGGTACATATAAAAGAGAGAACTTCCCATAACACTTTAAGAATAGGGAAACAAATCTTGAACATTTACTATTTCTTTTAAGTATATGTATGATGAGAGAGAGAAACTGGAAAAAGTTAGATACAGCATATCCCACATGTATACCTGTTCAGAGCCTGCAGACACTTGAGTAGTATTTCAACCATATCTATGTTTCTTTCCTGAAAATAATGTTTCACAGAAGTGGTTCAAAGCACTTGCTTTTAGAGCAACAGCCAGAGCAGAAATGTCCCAGAGTGTGTAACACACGCCAGGAGCATATGATCAGATGCTCACTGTCAGACCCACTAATGGAGTTAAGTGGAAGGAAACACACACCACTTCACAGTTAACGTGAGCAATGGCTGTTTTGCAGTCAGATCTGTCTGCCTTTCAGGTAGCTTTTTTTGCTCAGTATATTTTGGAGGAAGTGTGGGAGGAGGGGGAGATGCAAAGTGCTTGGCTGTGATAGGCTGAGGGGACGTGGATACTCTGCCTGTATTTGCTGGCAACTGCATCCTCTGTGCTTTATAGCTGTCACAGAGGAGGAAAGAAAGACAGTGAGAAAGACAGAGGAGAAGAAAAAACCTTACCAACTCGCTGTAAGTAAAATTCTTTGACCTTAAAGCTTTGTAGTTTTTGAATTCAAGTGGGAGCATTTGGATTAATGCAACAATTGGTTACTTAGAGTGGAAGCTCGGCTAATAAACAGCCAGCCTGTGTTATTTTAGGGATAATCCAGGGTACTCAAAAAGCATTTCTTTTTAACCTAAGTTTACACAATGTAGTGTGCACCTGTCATTTTGTGTTTGCTTGTTTTTACATATGATGTATATCAGCTACAACTGTTTATGTGCATTTATGCAGAATCCTATATATCCAAAAGTTTATGTCTTGACTTTCCAAATGCAACAGTTCTGAATAACCAAGCAAAGTTTGAGAAATTCTCTGCCAAATATTTTGACTAATAAGATTTTTGAGATAAATTCAGTGCAGGAGTTTTTAGGATAAGGTTTTCCTCAGAAATAACCCCTTCTCATCACTATAATAAGACCTCAGGAGGGAAAATTACTAAGTTTGCAGACTCTGAGCCAGTGATAGCAATGAATAAAATCAGCAAGTTCTAAATGGAAAATTAAACTTTTAAATGAAATGTAGGGCCAGTAGCATACAAACCTAATTCATAGAATCATAGAATAGTTAGAGTTGGAAAGGACCTTAAGATCATCTAGTTCTGTTTCTTGGCTTGTGCAAAGATACAGAGTACACAAGCATAAAGGTGCTTGTACAGAGTACAGATCCAATTCGGTTTTACTCATGCCAAAATAAAATTCAATCTACAGTCCTTATTCAGGCAATACTATTGCCAATAGTAAAGTTTAGTTTAACAGTAGCAGCAGCTGCAAAAACCTTCAATAGCAGAAGGGTTCAGAAGCAGAAAGTCCTCGTGTCTTCAGCAGTGTCACTGTAGCACCACAATCCTTTAAATTACATTGTATTCTGCAACAATCAGTTGACAGAATAGAAAGGGCATTGGTCTCATTTACTGGAAAGATATATAGCTGTTACTTTTTTGAGCCAATGCCGCTCTCTGTTTAAGGTGCTATTAATGACTCTGTGCATTTTTCCTTCTGTATTTAATAATAGGAGCTGCTAAAAGATTTTATTATGTTATTTTGCTCTGGTGAGCTGGAGAACAGGCGCTCATAAAATCATGATACGTCAAACATACTTATCTCCACATTTGTTCTTTTTCCTCTTTTCGTCCTCATAGCAAACTTCCTGGTGGCATTTAGATATCTTTTACATTTATATTTAGTTAATACCAATAACAGATTCTAAAATTATGGACAATATTTTTAACAAAAGTAATAAGCTGAATGTTACCTGCATAATGTTTCACCTATAAATGTATTTGATACTTAATTGTGTGTAAGCTGGTAATTTGTATGGTTCAGTTTCAAATAAAGCAGAAAATGGTTTGCGAATGAACATTATACTGCATATACAATCTAAAGACTTAACAGCAGTTTTTAGTAACTTCACTAAAATAAAATGTTGCCATGTTCTAATTTCAGTGCATTCAGCTAGGAGCAGTTTAAACAAAGCATCAGAGGATAGGTTAACTGTGAAAAAATGCAGCAAAATTAAAATGCAAAGAATATATATATGAATAATAATAATTTGAAGAAGATACATAGATATCATATAAGGTTTAATACGATTATTCTTTGTTTCACCTGAAGTTGAAAGCATAACTCGATCTTCTCCAGTAAAGTAGGACTTTATCTGAAGAAGTATCCAGTGGTGACAGTATCTACTGATTCTTGCTGGGAACAAAAGTACTCATACATAGTATATCATAGAATTGTAGAATGGTTTGGGTTGGAAGGGACTTGTAAGATCATCTAGCTGCCCACAACCACCATGGGCAGGGACAGCTTCCACTAGACCAGGTTGCTCAAAGCCCCATCCAACCTGGCCTTGAACACTGCCAGGGATGGAGCGTTTACCACTTCTTTGGGCAGCCTGTGCCAGTGCCTCACCAGTCCTCACAGTAAAGAATTTCTTGCTGATATCTAGTAAGAATCTACCTGATTTCAGTTTGAGGCTATTCCCCATTTTCCTGTCACTACTTGCCCTTGTAAAAAGTCCCTCTCCAGCATTCTTGTAGGATCCTTTTAGGTACTGGAAGGCTTGGGTTGATATGTTTGGTAAAACTGATTTTCATCAGTCAGAGTGAGGCTGTCAGTGAATTTTCAGAGTGTGCTTACAAAGTGGTAGAAGTTGATAATTAGGGTGGGTGCCTCTGAGAAGCTGTGCTCTCCCCAGTTGGGGTTCAGCTGGCAGATGTTGAATGTGCTGAAATTCATCCTGGGAAGTGTGGGATCCCTGAGAGCATGGAGTCTTTATCAGTCTTTATGGACCTTCAAGAAAACAGACCCCTGTTAAATACTTTAGAGAGACTCTCGCCTTCCTTGAAATCTCCATTTAGTTTTGGAAACTCAGCCTACATTATTTTTCAGTTTAAATCCCTTCGACTTAAGTGGGTATTTCAAGTACACACAAATTGTAACAGTTAGCGCTTAAGAAAATATGATGCTGTCAAACAGTGTTTTCATTTTAGACCCTAAAGGCTGGGTTATCTGAGGTATTTTGCTTCTTAGGAAATCACATTCTATATTTTTAGAATATACCAGCAGAGAGGGAGGGTCTGTACACATTGTGTTGTTGCATTGTATGTGTGTTGTATATACATGTGAGAGATAGAAGAGAGAAATATTAGGTACTGCTTGGAGTGGTGATGTAATTTGAATTTTTAGAGGTACTAACTGGTAAGCATTATAGTTGTCAGTTATTCAGTCTAGTGGATGTGCCTTCCATAGCAAGTAATACTTTCAGTCAGATCTATAATGAAGAGCTGAGGAAGAGAATAAAAATGGGGATGAAAGTGTCTTGTCACTCACAGGAGAACAGATATAAAATATGAGGTGGAAAGGAAAAAGTTAAATGACCACTGTGTTCCTTCAAGGACTTTGACTTCACAATTCCCAGTAAGATATGTGTATTATGGTAGGTAAGAAATTTTCGGGTAAGGACTTTTAGGAAAGATGATGCATAGGTACATAGAGAGAGAGAGAGAAAGATGTTTATATAGATCTTAATTTCTCAGTATTGTCTTTGGGAGAAAGAAGAATGAAATACTTTGCCTCAGAGTGAAGCAGAGCGGTGTACTTCATTGGATGAAACTGAAGTGAAAGCTCATTAGAGGTTAACTAGATACTGGTTTATATCAGTTTATAACAATGCAGTGACTATGGCAGATTTGTGATGGATAGTTTATCCTCCTGTTCTTTATGTTTAAGCTTCCTGATTTAATTACATCTCCCATGCAAAACAGTGGGTTTCTCCTGTAATTTAATTCTTCATCCCAAATCTTGACAATGCCATTGCAACAATAACGTATGAAAGTAGTGCAGCCAAAACAATGTTAGGATAAGACAGTGGACCTCCATTTCTTGGGAAGACCTATAGATAGCACATGACAAATAAGATCTGATTGATTATCTAAAATGTGTATTTTGTCAAACTGAGTTGAAAATTTTCAATGCCATGGTCATAATCTGAAACCACAGAATGTGTATCTGATGTTTAGATCTAAATTTTATTTGCTTATCCTGATATCTCAAAAGGACATTGTCCAAACTGCTGCCAATAAAAATGACAATAAGTTATATCAGCATCCTATATAGGAACAAGATAATGCAAGTATTACTTGGAATAGAAAGAATTTCAGATC
This sequence comes from Lathamus discolor, assembly GCF_037157495.1. NCBI lineage: Eukaryota > Metazoa > Chordata > Aves > Psittaciformes > Psittacidae > Lathamus > Lathamus discolor. Next base: position 88,673,776 of record NC_088885.1, on the reverse strand, counting down.
CACAAAGTTCTTGGTGGTAAAAAAATGGCCACAAGCTGTATAACATTGTGTCTATGTTGTAGTGATATGATAAAGTAGATTTATTTTTGTTTCTGTGTTTATGAGCTTACACATGATGCTATTTATGCCATTTGATTTATCTTTCAGGAAAAAGACCAAGCGATCCACAGGAGCTTCTGTGTCCTGTCGATTTGGAGAAATCTCCAGAAAATTGCCAACAAAGTTTTAAGTTGACAAGCAGGTATTCTTTATTGAGGCACCGGGAGACACGGGGGATCGCTCCTCCAAGCGTGCCTCTCCCGTATCAACCAGGCTGTGATTATATTGTCCTTAAACATACATATTCATTACATTACATACATTACATCATACTTTTAGAAAATGCCTCCTGTATGCACACAAAAATGCGGTAGTGGGCTTTCCGACCCCTGGTGGTTATTTTGTCATCATTTTGTTTTAGGATTGTTGTCATATCGGTCATATCAGTAACCACCAGGCAGTTCTGGCAAAGCTTATCTTAGTAATTTCCTTTTCTCTATAGTTGCTAACAAAGCCTAACATTCTTGGGGTTGCATATTTGCAACCCTATTCTCCAATCAACCCCATACTTCAATCCACCCTATTCTTCAATCAATACCATTCTTCAATCCCCCCCTTTTCTTGTCCTATTGCAAATTCTTTTGCAACTGAGTTATTTAATTTTTATTTAAAGTTTCCTGAAGTATTTCCCTGTTTCTACGTAATGCTTAATTTTGTTTCTCTTCCATTTGCTATAGTTCATCATGGATTGTTTGCAACACCAAAAGGAGCATTGGACCGTTATACATGTAATCACAACCATTCCTATTATTCCAAATACAGTAAAAAAACCCTGTCTAAGCCAGAAGAGATTGGGTACCCATGATGTTAATTTTTCCCAAATTTCCTCAAATCCCCATGAAGTATTGTCCTGCCCCACCTCATGAAATATCTTAACTTGTTTCCACATCTCCTTTAGATCAGTTGCAATTCTTCTACTTTGTTCTGTAATCAGTGATAGCTGTTGTTCCTATATAGATCAAACTCCACCTTAGGATGCTAACAGTGTATCTAATGCCATTCGATTTTGGAGCATTACTTTAGACAGGCTGGTTATTTCTTCTTGTAATGCTAGAATAGCATCAGCAGTTTGATTTTCCATTTCCTCGATTGCAGCTGAGATAGTTACAATCACTTCTTCTAATTCACTAACACCTAGAGATGAAATAAGCCATCTAACAAAGCTATGGAAAGCGGTGTTTTGTTCTGCTATGGGATTATATCCTCGTTTGATTCTTTTAATAAAACTCTGAACCCAGGTTCCAGAGGGATGAATGTCAATTACTGTAATTTACTGTAAAGTTTGGAACCACTACTCCTAGTGTGCATGTCCCTTTCCAGTTACTGACATATATAACTTCTGACATATTCGAGGCTTGTATCCTTAAAACCTGTAAATTTGCATGGCTCTTGTCAGTATAAACAGGATCTCTCCATAATCTATTCCAATTTGTCTTAAAGGGGATAGGGAGGCCAATTAAAAGAATACTCAGTCTCTCTCCTTATTTAGGTGGCTGAGTACAGATTCAACAATCACTCTTGTTTAAGACACTAGTAACATTTTGTATCAATCTCAGATAAAGATTTTGATTCCATGCTTCTACACCTATTATTATACAAATCCAAATTATGATCAATGTAGTTTCATATATGTGGGTCCTGAAGACTCAACATGCCATACTTTTTCTCGGTTCTGATGTTTTTCTGGTTCTGGTGCCTTATTGATTCTTGAGTAATGTATCCAAGCAGGCTGTTCTTTTATCATCACTGCTGTAAAGGCAGTTAGTAATATCTGGTATGGTCCACTCCATTTCTGTTCTAAGGGATCACTAGCAAATTTCTTAAAAAAAAAAAAAAAAACAATCTCCTGGCTTAAAAGGATGAATAAAATCATAGAATCATAGAATAGTTAGGGTTGGAAGGGACCTTAATATCATCTAGTTCCAACCCCCCTGCCATGGGCAGGGGCACCTCACACTAAACTGTGCCACCCAAGGCTTTGTCCAACCTGGCCTTGAACACCATCAGGGATGGAGCATTCACAGCCTCCCTGGGCAACCTATTCCAGTGCCTCACCACCCTAACAGGAAAGAATTTCTTCCTTATATCCAATCTAAACTTCCCCTGTTTAAGTTTGAACCCATTACACCTTGTCCTGTCACTACAGTCCCTGACAAAGAATCCCTCCCCAGCATCCCTATAGGCCCCCTTCAGATACTGGAAGGCTGCTATGAGATCCCCACGCAGCCTTCTCTTCTCCAGGCTGAACAGCCCCAACTTTCTCAGCCTGTCTTCATACAAGAGGTGCTCCAGTCCCCTGATCATCCTCGTGGCCCTCCTTTGGACTTGTTCCAGCAGTTCCATGTCCTTTTTATGTTGAGGACACCAGAACTGCACACAATACTCCAGGTGAGGTCTCACAAGAGCAGAGGGGCAGGATCACCTCCTTCGACCTGCTGGTCACACTCCTTTTGATGCAGCCCAGGATACGGTTGGCTTTCTGGGCTGCGAGCACACACTGAAGCCGGCTCACACACACCCCCAAGTTCTTCTCTGCAGGGCTGCTCTGAATCTCTTCTTTGCCCAACCTGTAGCTGTGCCTGGGATAGGATAATCTACACCTCTAGCCCTGGTCCCTAGCACTCTGCCATTTATTTCTTCTAACTGTTTTCCCAAGTTTACCAAGAACTGTTGAAGGTGTCCTTCTCCTACTTCTTAAAGGTTCTCTTCTTTAAATTGAGATTGATACGGCCTTACATATAGACGCTCAAATGGGCTAATTCCTTCCTTTGACTGAGGTTTTGTTCTGATTCTCAATAAGGCCAATGGTAGTGCTTGATACCAGTATAACTTAATCTCTTGACAAATCTTCCCAAGCTGTTCTTTAATTAAGCGATTCATTTTTTCCACCTCCCCACTGGCCTGAGTCCTCTATGGAACGTGTAATTGCCAATCTATTTCCAATTTCTTGCTGACTTCTTGTAATAACTTCGAACTGAAATGTGTACCGCAGTCAGAAGAGATAGCTGCTGGTACCCCAAAACAAGGTATTATTTCATTTAATAGCACCTTAATCACTTGTTTTGCATTATTTGCCCTGCAAGGGAATGCTTCTGGCCACCCTGAAAAAGTATCTGTCAATACCAACAAATATCGATAATCTCCTTTCCTAGTAAATCAGAAAAATCTATTTGCCACTGTTGTCCCGGATAATTTCCTTTTCCAATTGTCCCAACCTGATTCCTGTTTTCAGTCTTAGGGTTATTTTTCAGGCATAGTTGACATTGTTTTGTTACTAATTGCACTATGGCATATAAATTTCTTCCTATGATCTGTTTATTTAAATGTTTATATAAGGCATTACTTCCCCAATGAGTTTTGTTATGATCTTGTATTAACTTCCGTAATTGATTATAGGGGATCACTACTAGCCCATCAGGTATTTTTATCCAGCCCTTTTAATTTTCCTGTCCTTCCAAGTCTTCAATTATTTTCATATCTTCTTTAGAGTACCTAGGTTTATTTTGCTCAATTACCAGTTTACTGTCAAGAATTAAGGACATCACCTCAACTCTTTCTGATGCCCATTTAGCCTCACGATCACCCAAATTATTTCCAGTCTCTTGATCAGAGTTACCTTTTTGATGTCCTTTACAATGTATGATAGCCACTTCATTAGGTAATTGTACAGCTTCTAGCAATCGTAGACTTTCCATTGCATGTTTAATTTGTCTTCCCTCCGTATTTAGAAGTCGTCATTCTTTCCAAATTGCTCCATGTGCATGAGCTACATCAAAGGCATATTTGGAATCAGTCTATATGTTTATCTGCTTGTCCTTTGCCAACTCCAAGGCTTTAGCCAGGGCTGTTATTTCTGCCTTTTGTGCTGAGGTGTTAGAGGGTAACGGTTTAGCTACTATTACCTTTGAAGTTGTAGTTATGGCATATCCTGCTCTTCGTTTACCATCTTTAACAAAGCTGCTGCCATCGGTGAACCAGGAATCTGCACCCTCCAGAGACTCCTCCTTCAGATCTGGTCGGCTCGCATATACTGTCTCTATAGTGGCCAAGCAATCGTGAATCAGTGGTTCAGTAGGGGTTTCCTGAAGGAAAGATGCTGGATTCACAACATTAGTGATCACAATTTCCACATCATCCAGGTCTAATAGGATGGCTTGATACTTCAAGAAACGTGATGGTGGTAGCCAATGTGTACATTTTTGTTCTAGGACTGTTGATTCTGTGTGTGACACTAACACGGTGAGCTTTTGTCCCAGTGTAAATTTTCGGGCCTCTTGGATGTTTAAGATAACTGCTGCCACTGCTCTCAAGCATCTGGGCCAGCCTTTACTTGGTTCATCCAGTTGTTTTGAAAAATAAGCTGCTGCTCTTTTATAAGGTCCCAATCTTTGAGCCAAAACCCCCAAGGTGATTCCCCGTTTTCTCATAGGAATATCACCAAAAATGTTTAGTTATGTCCGGGAGCCCCAGAGCTGGAGCTCTCATGAGTTCTGTCTTTAAACTTTTAAACACTTCTTCAGCTTGATCCGTCCATTATAGAAAGGTTGGTTTTTCTTTTAGCAGCTCATATAAGGGTCTTACCAGAACACCATAATCATGGATCCAGAGTTGACACCATCCTGTCATTCCCAGAAATGTCCTGAGACCTTTAACTGTGGATGGTTGTGGTTTTTGGCAGATTGCCCTTCTGAGCTGCTCCAAGTTCTCGTTGTCCTAAATAAGATACTCGAGTTCAAATTAGTTGAGCCTTCAATTTAGATACCCGGTATCCATTTAGCCCTAGAAACTTTAACAATTCTACAATCCATTGAACACATTCTTTCTCAGTTTCGGTAGCAATTAACAGGTCGTCAGCATATTGCAGTAAAGTGCCTGTCTGGGTGGGTGCTTCCCAGGATTCTAATTCTTGTGGCAATCGAAAATGATTGGACTGTTATTAAAACCCTGAGGTAACACCGTCCAAGTGAGCTGTGTCCTTCCTGCTTCAGGGTTTTCCCATTCAAAAGCAAAGAAATTTTGACTTTCTTTGGCCAGGGGCAGACAGAAAAATGCATCCTTTAAGTCCAGAATGGTAAACCACTTCCGATTATTATTCAATTTAGTCAATAAGGTATATGGATTAGCTACTACTGGATGGATATCCTCTGCAATTTTGATGATTGCTCTGAGATCTTGAACTAATCTGTGACTTTTCCCATCAGATTTCTTTACTGGCAATGTAGGAGTATTATATTCCAATTCACATTCAATTAATAATCTATATTTAAAAAATTATCAATGATTTCTTTGATTCCCTTCTAATCCTCCAATTTTAAGGGATATTGTTTTATTCTACCTGGGTGGGCCCCCCTTTTTATTTCTGCTTTAATAGGCAAAGCATTTTTTGCCTTACTTGGAATTTCAGATGCCCATACTCCTGGATATACCTGGTTAAAGACTTCTTCTATTTCAGGAAGGTTCTCATTAATTTTCTGTTGGATTAAAGATAAGCTCAGACTTTTAATCAACTGTTCATCTTTTACCTTCAATTCCATTTCTCCTTCTTTAAATGTTATTATTGCCTCCAAATGTTCTAATAAGTCTCGTCCCAATAAGGATTTTGGTGAATTTGGCATATATAAGAATTTATGCATACCAATCTGTTTTCGTAATTTATATTTTAATGGTATCAGAAAACATGCTTTTTCCTGGCAGCCAGTAGCTCCCACAACTGTAATGAATTCTTTTCCAAACGGAGTTAAATTTTGATTTAGTACCGAATAAGTCGCCCCTGTGTCTATCAGGAATTCTATCTTCTTTTTCCTTCCCCTAGCTTTAATTTAACCAGTGTATCCGCTAGGGTAGATTCCCCAGGTCCCTGTCAATCTAACTCTAGTTCAGTCACTGTTGTTACCTGTTGTTTCCGTTGAGGACAGTCTCTCTTCCGGTGTCTGAATTCCTTGCATTTTAGACACTGATTAGATTCTGTATCGGGAGAAAAATTTGCTCTTTCCCTTTTACTGAACATTTCTCCTCTGCCTCTATCTGCTGTTCCTCTTCCTCTGCCCTGTCCTCTGCTTCCCCTGCAGGTCCCTGTGTGCCCTAATGCAGCTACTGTAGCAGTTGTTATAGTTCTTCCTAGCTTTTTCTCTTTTATCTGTTCCCTATTTCTATAAACTTTCCATGCCTCATCTACTAATTTTTCTATATTTTGACTGTCAGGTCCTGATAATTTCTGAAGTTCTCTTCTAATATCTTCTGTTGTCTGTCCTAGAAATAAGTTAGCGATTTGTAATTTCCCTTCAGTAGAAGAAGGGTATAAGGCAGTTTATATTCACATTGCTTCTCTTAATTTGTCTAGAAATTCACTCGGTGTTTCTTTTGGTCCTTGTTTAATTTCAAATAGAACCGATGAATTTACAGCTTTTGGTACCGCATTTTCTAGCCCAAATTTAATCAGATTCTGATATCTCTTTAAAGCAGCATAATCTGCTAGATCATCATAGTCCCAGTCTGGTATAGTCGAAGGAACATGTTCTTCCATTCTTCCTGCCAATGCATCAGCGATTATTTGGGCATTAACCTGAGCACAAGCTGTTTTTATCACCAGTTGCTTCTCGGTTTCAGTTAATGCATCTAATATTAAGTCTATATCTCTCCAATCAGGATCCTGACTTTTGACAATCAATTCAAATTGTTTTGCTACTCCTATTGGATCATTTCAATAATTTTCACAATCAGTTTCCAAGCATCTAAGTCTCCCATTGAAAAATTTACTCTTATTCTCGTTCGTCCCTCCAGTCCCAATGCTTCCCTTAAAGGTGTGTGTATCACAGGTCCTATTTTAGTATGGACATGAGCAGCAACCAAGGTATCTTTAAATTCTTTTCTGCTATTATCATTACTGTTCATTCCTTCCTCCTCATCAGAATCAGGAGGACTTGCAGCAGGGGTTACTGGATTTACTGGACCTTGCGGGTTTTGTGTCGCAAATCTCAGGGAGACATAATCTTCCATCCTATCTTCCTCCCTTTTTCTCAAACACATTTCACCTATGTCACATCCTGAACAACATCTTTCTAATTTGGGTTTCAGTCTTTTACTGTCCTTTTCTAAGGCTAGAATCAGAGGATCAGGTGGCACTCTATTTATTCCACGTTCTTTCTGCCACTCTGGATGACTTCTCAATGTGAAAAACATATCTGCATACATTATTTCATGCCACCTTAAAAATCACATTAATTGCAACAGTGTATTATAATTCAAAGTCCCATTTTTGGGCCATTTTTCCTGATCCTCTAAGGTATATAATGGCCACTATTGGTTACAATATTTAATTAAAGTCTTTATTTACCAAGCCACTGGGGGATCCTCCTAATTCTTTCCAAGGAGGCAGAATACATCCCAAAGGGCTCTTTTCTATTATTTCTCTGCTGTATTTCCCATTATTTTCTTATACACGCTATTCACACACACACTCATACAACATCCCAAAAATTCCACTCGCTCACAATTTTGAAAACGAAGACAAAAACATACACCAAGTACACAAATACTAATTAGCACCACAATAAAACAAAAGCAAAAACATACATCAAGTATATCAATACTAATTAGCAGCATGATAAAAATAAAACCAGTTTGCCATTCATTAATTACTCAAGCACAGCATCAAATACCAGTTTTCGGAAATGGGGTCAGATACCAGAAAAATACAACCGCGTTCCCGCATATGACATCTCCCATGCCTTACAGAACAATTCAGAATGTATACCTGTATACCAAACGGTTGCTAACAGCTGGGTATACGCCTCTACCTACGAGATTTTCCTATCTTGATTTACGGTAGGCTTTCTTATTCCTGCCTACGCTTTAAGGAATATTAACCATGTTCCTGCGTTGGACATCTCCTATGCCTTATGGAACGCTAATTGGCATTCCTGCATAGAGTGTCTCCTATCCCTTACAGAATGCCATAAAATAAAATAATCAAAAGAGTACCTTTACAGTGATGGTGATGGTCCTTGTCTGCTCCTGCAGTGATCTGAGTGAGTCAAAGGGTCCCTCTGTGGAAATTGGTCCCAGGGGCCCTAGGGAGCCCTGTTCTCAGTGGGTCCTGCAGCCGAGCAGAGAGTGTCCCATATGGGGTGCCAAATTGATTAGAAGAAATCTCCAGGAACTCTCCGACAAAGTTTTAAGTTGACAAGCAGGTATCCTTTATTGCGGCACCAGGAGACACGAAGGATCTCTCCTCCAAGGTGGCTCTCCCAAGCATCAACCAGGCTGTGATTATATTGTCCTTAAACATACATATTCATTACATTACATACATTACATCATACTTTTAGAAAATGCCTCCTGTATGCACACAAAAATGCGGTAGTGGGATTTCCGACCCCTGGTGGTTATTTTGTCATCACTTTGTTTTAGGATTGTTGTCATATCGGTCATATCAGTAACCACCAGGCAGTTCTGGCAAAGCTTATCTTAGTAATTTCCTTTTCTCTATAGTTACTAACAAAACCTAACATTCTTGAGGCTACTTATTTGTAACCCTATTCTTCAATCAACCCCATTCTTCAATCCACCCTATTCTTCAATCAACCCCATTCTTCAATCCACCCTATTCTTCAATCAACATCGTTCTTCAGTATATTTGATTGATACAAAGCAAATCTAGAGAGTAGTATAGTGATATTCTTGAGATCATACTGACAGTTAATTGGACCCATAGACACTGAATGAGATATTCAGCTGAACTGATCTATGTGTAAATGTCTGTAGGAACAACTGTAACAGTGGTGAGCAAGAGTAGTGCTAGAAACACCAAATCAGTGGGAGTTCTGAGTCAGTTCAGTCTCAGGCAACTCCCATTAATTTGGCAGCCATGGGTTGAATTCTTATTTTCACAGCTTTTATCTATGAAACCAGAGAGAAAAATAACAGATTACCACATGGAAGTTCTTCAGACCATGCCATAGCAATGAACTGATGAATGAAGTAGCTTTAAAGAAATAATGATAGCATAAGTTGAGATATTTTGAAAAAGAAGTGAAACAGTATGATATTTAGATTTATTCTGGCAAAATATCTAAAGCAAAGAATGGAGCCTTGGGGTGTGGTTAGCTTGCTGCCACAGAGGTGCATATTGATCACTGCAGTTCATGCTGACTTATTTAGAAAGTTTATTGCAATTTTGAACTGCCACCAAAAATGTATTAAATGAAAATGCACATAAGATTTTGGGGGTAGTGAAGAAATAGAATAATTCTGACTGTAACCCTAATTGTAAAGGAGTAGAAACAAGATTGCTTGCTTAAACACAGACTTTTAAAGGTGAGATGACACACAAAACTGCCCACCAGAATCCTCTGAGAACCCTAATGACTACTGGTAATGTGTTTTCAGCAACTTCGTAGAAAGATCTGAGAAAGGTCCTAATTCCCCTTTCTGAAATGCATAAGGAGAGCCATTTAACACTTACATGATGGTTAAAGAGAATAATATAACAAAACAGCAACAATAACAACTATTCTCAGAGGCGGGTGAGGATGGGGTGGGGGGACCGTGTAGCGTGGGGAGTTGTGGGGTGGAGGCTAGAAATTCCTACTGTTCAGATCCTTGCTTTCCCAAGTGGTTCATGACCTACAGCAGCACCCTGCCTTTTTAAATAGCAGCAGCAGCTGCTCCACACAAATCTCAGGTCCTCTATATGCAGCAGCAGATATGTCTCTAGGATGGTGTTTATCAATGATGTCTTTCTTTTGTAATGTGACAGTACTAATTCAAATATAATAAGGACCCCAGAAGGATCTCTCTTTTCTCAAATGATGACCTCAGTTATAGATCCAAATATATAGATCCAGGATATATTTCCAACGATTCAGAGAAGTCTCCAGGAACTCACCAACAAAGTTTTAAGTTGACAAGCAGGTATTCTTTGTTGAGGCACTGGGAGACATGAAGGATCGCTCTTCCAAGCGTGCCTCTCCCAAGCATCAACCAGGCTGTGATTATATTGTCCTTAAACATATGTGTTCATTAGATTACATACATTACATCGTACTTTTAGAGAATGCCTCCCATATGCACACAAAAATCGGGAGTGGGCTTTTGGACCCCTGGTGGTTATTTCTTCGTCACTTTGTTTTAGGATCGTTGTCATATCAGTCGTATCAGTAACCACCAGAGGGTTCTGGCAAAGCTTATCTTAGTAATTTCCTTTTCTCTATAGTTGCTAACAAAGCCTAATGTTCTTGAGGTTACTTATTTACAGCCCTATTCAATCAACTCCATTCTTCAATCCACCCTATTCTTCAATCAACACCATTCTTCACCAAATAGCTGATATCTAACAAATTGTCTCTTAATTACCTAATATTCACATTGTGCTTAATATAATTATTTCATTAAAAAATTGAAGATCTGAAGGTATGTGAACTAAGTGTAGTAATTGTTTACAGTAGCAGCGAGTATCCTTGCTTCACTTCCCAATTTTCTTACTAGATCACAAGGAACAGTGTCACTCACTCAGAGTGTATAAAGACTCTTGGACTTTTTTCAGGCACTGTTGTCTCAACCTTGTATTTGCTGAGCACTCAAAATGCACAGCCACATACAGTTAAAAATGTTGGGCAGGCCAGGATAGCGGGAGCAGGCACTGTAGCAACACGAATTATGTTTACACAGCACTTTGCAGCCAAACTCCAGCTTGTCTTAGCTGAGCCATGTATCACCTTGGGTGTGCTCACACAGTCTCTGCCTAGCTTAAAGCACCCTTAGAGCTCCTGCACAGCATCTTGAAAATAGGGACAGCCCTAGAGAGCTTTCTCACATCTTGCAAAATACAGCACAGATCACATCTATGTGTATTCGAATTGAAACCTGGGTATGAAGTAAGATTTTGTAAATGAGACAGCATGTGCATTTACAGTGAAAAAGCGAGGAAGCTAAGTCTTGAGGCAAGACAGGAGGTAAGAAGTAGATAAAATGACAGTGCAGCAAAAGGGATCACTGTGATAACTGTGATTATTATAGCTCGTTATTATAGATAATATTAGAGACACACAGCATGCTATTTTCTTAGACCTCTTCTTAATGTGCCACATAACAGTGCCACATCCTTGTGTTAACCAACAACAGCAGGAATTAAGTAAGTCTGTGATTCCTGCATCTTCACTGGTGTGCTTTTACTGCTTTTCTGTGCTAAAGATACAGCCTATCTGTGTTAAGATAATCTACATCGTGACTTAGGCATCAAAGATTTAACACTGTGATTTACTTCTATACAATGTTTAGCTGATACTGGTGTGAAGCAGAATGCAATACTGTATGGGTATTGGCCTAATATGCAGAAATGAGAGCATATGGTCTATTATGAGTCATGCTATAAATCTGAAACAGGTTTAAAGCTGGTAAAAATGTCTTTCAAAAGTGACTTTTCCTTTTTTTTTATTTTTTAGGGTTTTTCTGGTCCTAAACTCTGATATCCATGGATGCTGCAGAGTTCCGCAAGAGAGGGAAGGAGATGGTGGACTATATTGCAGATTACATGGAGACAATAGATAAAAGACAAGTCTTCCCAGATGTGGAACCAGGATATCTAAGGCCCCTCATTGCAGACTGTGCACCCCAAGATCCTGAGAGCTTTGAGGATGTCTTTAAAGACATTGAGAAGATCATCATGCCAGGGGTAAGAAAAATAGATCCCTAGTGTAACATTCAATACTGCATGTAGGCTCCCAAAGGCTTTAAGGAAAGTGTGGATTGAAGGCTGTGCAGCTAGACTTTACAAACATAAGTATCTACACTGATTAGCTTTTAGAAGGCAAGATTCTGCTTTGTATCCCTAGTTAAATATGACCTAACACTTTACACAACAAATGTTTTCTGTTCTTGATAAAAATAGTCAAATCATTCTTTTGCTTCATGCGACGATTGCTTTTGGAAATAATCCCCTTTCCTCTCCTTGAACTGGTTAAGGCAAAGCTTCATAACTTTCAATTTCATGTGATATTTTTGCTGCTTGCAAAGTACAGTAAATATTTTATAAAATGCTTTTTTTTTTTATTAGTTTGCTGTGTCTAAAGTATTCCTTCAAGCTGATCTTTAAATGTTAAAATTCTCTTAGGAGACTTCCTTTTATTATAGGGCTGATTAGAAAGGATTCTTCTTGATACTTGTTCTGTTGACTCACTCTCCTAAATGTCAGTTTCTAGTAGCTTTTAAGGCAGATGGCCACTACCTAAATATTAGTCCTTGGATAGATCGATGTTGGACAGACAATGCAGAACAAAGTATCTAGCATTTATTTGTCCAGTTTTGAATCTTTCTTGGTTTTCCACTTGTGGTATACCTCTTTTATTTTAAATATATGCTTGTCTCTTAAGGCCTCTAAATAGCTTGAAGAGGACAGGATTATTAGTAAATGTTAAAGAGGAATCTGTCTTTTGGACCTCTGCAATAACAATTTTGGGTTGCTTCACTGGATGTAGCTAGGTGACATGATTGCGATGTGACTAGAACCACTGCTCTGCAAATGTGTTTAGTCAGTGTACTATAATACCAATTCCTTTTCACTGACCAATGTAAATATTTGATATTCAATATGACTTTATCTTGTCTCCCTTGGAGCCAACGCTGCTGTCCTTTCACAGGCAAAAGCTACACTGAAGTTGATGAAAATTACTCCACTCTTCTCAAAGATTTGTGGGTGAAGTGTTAAATCCAACAGAATTAATTAGACAGGTGAATTATGTCCAACACATGCAAATACTTTCATTGCTGCTCATAGATATGATTGTCTTTTCTTTTTCGTTGGATAAAAATACTAAACAGTTATTTTGTCTGTGGTGTAGAACAGAAAACACTTTGCTTTAAACAAGTAAGAACATTCAAGAAAATAATATCAAATTAAAATAGATGAGTCATATGAGAATAGAAAGTGAGAAATCGAATTCCAATTAGGCCATCAATGTGTCATATTTCCTCTTTAAATTGATTTTTTTTTTCCTTAATATTTACATGCCCTGCAAGTAAATTTACTTTTACAAGGTGATACATGCTGAAGAAGAAATGTTCTATCCAAAACTTTCCTCTGGTGTGAAATGTTAGTGTTTTTGACACAAAGAGCACAAGTACATAAATCCCAGTTCTTACAGTAACTCTGGTTCTGCCTATGTTGTTTATACTAAATATTGAAGACTCACATGAGCACTGAATCATAAAGTCATAGTATAGTAGAAGTTATATGGCATCTCTAAAGATCATTTAGTCCATCCCGACTGCTTAAAGCAGTGTTAGAGCAGGTTGCTCAGGACGATATCCAACTGGGTGTTAAGTATCTCCAAGGATCAAGTCTTCATAATCTCTCTGTTGGGTCTTAAAACCTAAATTCCTGTTATCAGCACTAGGGTCAACACTCGGGTTGGTTGGGTGCTTCACTACACACAGCTGTGCCCCTAGCCCATCTGCAGCTAGGGCACTGGACTTCTTCTGTACTTGCAGACCTGCAAGTGGAACAGAAGCCTTTTTTCTAGTGCCAGTAATTGCAAGCTTCTACTGTCCACCAACATGGGACTCCACTCCCCAATGCAATAAGCAGAGACTCTGACTGCTCCTCCTTTGCTGTGTTTTGGGGTTCAGGCTTTTGTATGAGATACTTAATGCAGTGTCTTGGGAAGATCTCTTTTTTTTATCGTCTCTGGTACTGCACAGTCAGCAGTACAAGACCTCCTTACTTTGTGTAAAACACAGACCCTCCACTAGTGCATACCTCCTGCAGGCTAAAAGACCATCTTGCACTGCCCCAACCTAGGCAAGAGGCCTCATCATCTCTGCAAACCCAGGTCTGTAGAGCTGCATACTCCATTGGGAATTTAGTCTGGGTTGACACTTATGATGTGCCGGCATAGTTGTCCAGTTGCTGCTGGGTACTGTACCTTATGGAGTGTCACAACCACTGTGGGACCCACTTACACTAGTCTAAATAGTGTTTCTGGACCTCTTCTATGTGCAGTGCTGTACAAGCTGTTGCTTCTGTTGGCTGTGTTCACAGAAACTGAATTGTGAAAATGATGGTGCTGTACAAACACATGGAGGCAGAGAGTATAGGAAGAACTGAACATAGGAAGACTTGTTCACATTTGGTTTAGCATCCTTTAAAATTATTTGTAATTTGTTTTAGGGATTTTAGAAATCGGCTATAGGGACAATCTACTCCCATTATATTTTTCCTTAATCTTCTTCCCATTTTTTCCTGACAAGACTAACATTTTTTAAGTACATCTAGTGCTCTTCAGCTACAGTGATTTTTCTAGTGCTTCACTGGGGAATGTCTTATTTCCAATTTATAAATGAGGAACTGGGCTTTTTCAAACAGAATAAGTAATAAGACAGAGGTCGTAGAACCTTGTTTTGCTGTATGCCCATTTATGGTGGCCCATAAATGATTCTTGTTTCCCTCATGCTGATATCTTTACTGTGTTAGTTGTGTTCAGATATTTACCACGTTGGATGACTGAAAATGTGAAAACAGTGTTCCTTCAGAGGAGGAAGAATCAGTTAATTGTGTAAAGTAATAATGCAGTCTTCACTCTGTAGGAGAACAAGTATTCATGTGTGGCAAAACTTTTCTGCGGAGACTTCTTATGAAATTGGACGTAGGCCTTCAAAGGGCAGTCCACTAAATGATAATGACCATAATATGCACACAGGGACTGAGGGAACAACTGTTGAACTCTGATCTCCACAACAGGAAGCCAAGGTGGAAAGGGTCCGCATATAAGAATATCAATGGGAGTCACCTTTCTCTCTCAGATTTGCTTTGTTCTTTTGAGATATATGTCCTTTTTTTGAGCCAGGAATTATTAACTTTAGTTGTAACTGCAAGTAGCAGTTATAAAGATGCTAATTTTCCTCGCACTGGATCCATTAATCTATGTACTCTCAGCTGAAGTACCTATCCTTAGTGTGTGATAAAGGAAGACTTGCTGAGACTAAGCAAGCCATAGAAAGGAATACATTCTGGGACAAAATCTGAGCAATGAAATGCCTCTGAGAAGCATTACAGTGGTACTTACCAAAATCAAGACACTTGTGTACCACTGTTTATCAGCAGAGGGCTGAAAAAACAAGCATCAATTATATCACACTCTTTGAAATATTTGACTAAGTGTGTCTGTTCCAGCATGGCAAAAGAAACGAATTATACAGTTGCTTCAAGAGAAGGGGGAAGGGGAGAAAGGAGGAAGAACTGCAGCTGCACTTGCCCTAGGGCTTTTGGCTTTTTTGCTTTGTGTGAGTGGTGCAACTGAAATCTGCTGTGTTTCATCTAGTAAATGCTCCCAGCAAGTAGGCAGTTTAACTTGATTAACCCAAGATGAATGTCACAAGTCTTACAGATCACAGAGGATTAGAGCTGGGGAGATGAACAGTGGCAGCCCTTGCTCATTGTGGACGTCAGTGAAAGTCTGTGCATGTGGGCCCTATAAGGGACCACTGTTTATCGGGTATTTTTAGATCTGTTTGTTGTTTTTCTGTGAAGAGCCAAGTCCCATCCCATTTTATTCTGACTTGTGAAGGTGGGTGTTTGCCACAAGTGCTCTAAAACTTTGTTATAGCAAAGAAAGAGATCCTGACCAGGTAAGACCGACAGCTAAAAATGTTCACAGTGGCTTGTCTTTGGATACCTGATTTGAGCAGGTTTGGATCTAGTGACAAGTTGTGGTATAACCCCAGCTGACAACTCTGTTTGCTCAGTTGCCACCCCTCCCTCCTCCATGGCATGGGGATGAGAACTGGAAAAAAGGTAAAACCTGGGGGCTGAGATAGGAACAGTTCAATAATTGAAATGAAGTCAAATATAGTAATAATAGTAATAATAACAGTCATAATAGTTGTGATGAAAAGATAACAAAAAGAGAGAATGAGTAAAACTACAAGGAAAACAAGTGATGCAGAATACAATTGATCACCACCAATGCAGCAATCTGCCCCTCCCAGGTAACTCCCACCAGTTTATATAGTGGGCATGATGTGCTGTGGTATGGAATACCCCTTTGGCTAGTTTGGTTCAGGTGTCCTGTTCCTGTTTCCTCCCAGCTTCTTCTGCCAGACCTCACTGGCAGAGCATGAGAGACTGAAAAGTCCTTGATCAGAGTAAGCATTACTTAGCAACAACTAAAGCGTCAGTGTGTTATCAGCATTGTTCTCAGGCTAAATCCAAAACGCAGCACTGCACCAGCTACCAGGAAGGAAATTAATTCTATTCCAGCTGAAACAAGGACAGCAATAAAACAGAAATCTTAAACATACCATGTACAGGACTAGTTTAGACAGTGGAAAATTGTAGTGGGTTGGGACTGTTTTCATATGAAAGAGATAGGGGCATCTGAAATGTTATATGTGGCATACTACAGCAGAGAAAGTGATCTGATTCATTGTGTATGCAAGAGTTAAGAGAATTTCCACTTAGCTCTTCCCTTTACAGGAGAGCTGGTTGTTGTCATGAAGAAGGCTAGGAGAGGAAATAAATGTTTTTTTTGCAGCATGTAGAACAGCATGGTACAGTGACCCCTGAGTTAGCTCTAGAACTAGAAACCTTATCACAGACTGGGAGAGAGGGGAGTGTGATAGGTAGAATTCATCAGAGGTGGGAATGCAGAACAAAACAGGAAGGAAATGTTACAGGGAGATAATAGTTACAGAAAGTATTGGATACTGGAAGAGATTGCTTCATTTTGTGGTGAAGGGCTGTTTGGCCAGATTCAGAGCCTGAATTTTAGCAAATAACTCCAGAGCGTGGGCAAGAGAATTCTGTGGACCTCTGCTGCCCTGAAGATACACTTGCTTGGTTAATTGCATGTCAGAGACGAAAGAACAAAATATCAGCGAGTCCCTGAAAGCAGGGAGGCTCAAGAACAGTGCCCTGCACAGAAACTCATGGTGCTACTGCCCATGCAAGTCTTGTCTTCTAGGCAGACAAATGGAGAACTGATTTTGGAACTGCTGGGAGGTGGGGACAAGAAATAATTTATTCTAATTTGAATAAAAGATAGATACAAAATAGAGAAAAATACCAAGAAAAGCTATTCTAAAAAATACAACACTAAAAAGTGTTACAGAGAGGTAGTCGAGAACTGTTGACTGGTCCTAACCTCTGGTATTTTCTGATCTTGTAACAATTTGTTTCTCCTTCCTGCGTTAGTTAAAATAACTATTTTTCCCTTAATACAGGTGACTCACTGGCACAGTCCATACTTTTTTGCCTACTTCCCTTCAGCTTCTTCCTTCCCAGCTCTTCTTGGAGATATATTGTGTGGTGGAATAGGATGTGTGGGCTTCTCTTGGGTAAGTTTACTGGGGTATGTACTGCTATGTGGTAATGGTGCTTCACCTTGCAAGATTTTAAGCATTTCAGTATCATTTTTCAATGAAAATATTGATTAATAGCAGTGAAGTCATAGAAGTATTTTTACAGGTAAATTTCCTTGACTAATTAAGTGTTTTCACATAGCCTGTATGACTCAAGGAATAAAAGGCTGTTTCCTCATAGAAGTTTCGCTCTTGAAACATCACCAGCATTTAGAACCAGTGGTAGCAGTGCAAAGTTACTGGTAATTCACTGAGTAGTATGACTGTTGCCTATCACCCAGTGTTGTCACTTCTCTTATCAGCTGCATGAATGGCAAATTGTGTTAAAAAATCTCCCACATTCATAAAAGATGGGCTTTTCTCAAGAGGTTGTTACTTGATGTCAAAAAAAGCCCAAGCCCAAGATGCAAATCTTGGCTTTGACATTTGATAGTCACGATTCTATGTGAGGCCCAGTTTGACTTCCTTTTCAGTAAGTACTAGAAAAACATGCACAGAGTGGTCTTCAGGTGCCTAATTTGGCTGGGGAAGTTAGTCAGATAGTCTTTTCCTCTATAGTTAAAAAACAGAAAGAGTTATTCTTGCTCTGGCAGATTCTATTTATCTTCATGGTCTAGTGGGGTTATTCCCTCTGTTCTGTTTTTCAACCCAGGCTGCAAGTCCAGCTTGCACAGAGCTGGAGACTGTCATGCTGGATTGGCTAGGGAAGATGATTAATTTGCCTGAAGAGTTTTTAGCAGAGAAGGATGGCCAAGGTGGAGGAGTCATTCAGGTAAGAGGGGATATGAAGAAAGAAATCGGGATGACTTTGTGGGTTGTTTGATTTTGTAAAACCTTCATACCAAAATATGACTAAAGGAATATTAAAGTAAAATGAAGAGCTGCTTAAAATTTCAACTTAAATGACTCTATCAGTAAATAATAGAATTTTCAGACTACACTGCAGTATCCAAAATAGACTAAACCCACCAAACTTTGATGTTAACTGCTTAATGAAGGCCTAAATTAACAATTAATACAATGTCTGAACAGAGTATCTGTCAGATAATGAATATATCATCAATGGGCAAACTTGCATGCATAATAAAGCTATGTTGTTTGACAACCATGGTTCACTAGCACATGATCTTTCTGCAAATGCAGACTCTGGTCACAGCTATTAATCTAACTAAAATAGATCTCTACTGTGAAAAAGACTGAATTTTAAATAGTTGTTCTGTGCTCCTTTGATAATCTCTGGAGTCTGGTAATTGGAAAGCAGGCAGGGCACAATCCGTTTTATCCTAAGATAGGCTTCAAAAATACATCTGAATTACACGCTAGAAGTGGGGGCTTCTTTCTTTGATCTCAGCTGCAAATGCCTATAGCATATTCCAATTAATTCTTCCCAACATCTTCCCAAGAAAGTATGAATTTAACCCATGTGCTTTATTTCTCCTAGGCAGAGCTGCACCTACATGACTGTATTTCCAGCATAGCTCTTTACTCATCTGCTTGCTCTCTTAGGACCTTTATTATTATGATGACTGGGGAGGGGGGGGTTGTTCAAGAAATCAAGCTTTTGTCATGCATCTCAGCAGTATTTATTTTGTACCAGTGAAAGCAAGCAATTATGCCTGATGGTTATCATCAGGAAATATTGCCCTTCCAGGATAACAGTGCCGGATTGCTCATAATTTTCATCAGAAACCAGTCAGTTTCAAGATTGAATGTGGGCTCTGTGTTCCTGCTTAAGATGAAGTCATTTGTGCTGCAGATCTTCTTGTCTTGCTCTTGAAACAATAATGATACAAATAAGAGAGCGTGAGGCAAAGACAACACGAGAATGTGAAAGTGCCAGTCATTCTCTTGGTAAATACCAAGTAATTATTGTGGTATTGGGTAAAGCAGCCTGTGAAAATTGGCTCTTAATTACATTTGGAAGTCTATGTCAATATGAAGCACTTTGTTGTGTGCAGGATGACACTTGAAAATGGCGAAAGATGAAAGAAAATTTCAGTTCAGAGCTCTGGTGGACATGAATATCAGCTCTTGCTGATATTTCTTCCGCCTCTTGAGCCTGCTTGCCATGGCAACCTTTGTTTGCTTGCAGTAAAAGGAAAGGTATCATCATCTGTCACTAAATGCAGAATACAGCATTCAAGAGGAGAAAAAAACAGCTTTTAAAAATAAGTGAGAAAGCAACTTTCTTCCTGAAGCTTGTATCCTGCTGTTCATTCTAGATAGATAAACTGCTGAAAAGTGTA
Organism: Lathamus discolor; assembly: GCF_037157495.1. NCBI lineage: Eukaryota > Metazoa > Chordata > Aves > Psittaciformes > Psittacidae > Lathamus > Lathamus discolor. Next base: position 88,654,079 of record NC_088885.1, on the reverse strand, counting down.
CCTACTTTGAATTTTAAAGACTTCTTGCTCTGCAAAGAAAAAGTATTTTGAAGGGTGAAACAAAATGAGGTTCAACCTATCTTTGGCCTGGCAAGGAACACTGATGATTTATTCTTCTTGTAAGTTAGTCAAGTAGTTCAAGAACCAAGTTTTGTTTTCCTCAAAAATATTTAGCACAAGATTGATGACAGGTGAATAGAAGAGATCTATGGTCCATGTTCTGTAAACACTGTATGCTTCAGTATAAAAAAGGTGACTTACAGAAACTGAGGTAAGGTGAAAAAGCCTATGTCTGTTGTGAGACATTCAAACATGTTGCTGGATTCAGGTGTCGTTAGGCTATGTTCCAGCTGTATTATCAGGAGGCAAGATTCAGCTGGGCAAAAGGCCCTTTCCTTTTCATCCTTCTATGTAAGAAAATTGATACAAGAACTGCTGTATGCACTGACTAAACACCAACCTGGATGAGCCGCCAGGATGCCAAGGCATCTTGTGGCACTCCTCAGGAGGCTGAGGCTATTCTTGAACCTAAGTAATTTGCTTGCCCATCCAGGCAGTCTCCAGAATAGTGGGGGCTTAAATTTCCAAATCTCAAATTAATGCCTGAATCTGTGGAATTTCCTACAGCAGTTTACTTTTATACATTTGTGTGCATTTCTTTAACATGTATATTCCTTACATGTCCTGGAAAGACAATAAAGATTTTACAGGGCCTTATCATTACCAAATATATTTTAATAAAAGTAATGGCATTTTTTCCCACATACTAAATGCAAGGGTGCTGGAGCTACCTTTACTGTGAGGAAACCAGGTTTAGAAAGGTTGCTTTCAGTGACTTGCCTGATGTGAGTTCTTCCACACAGGCTTTGTGTTGGCCAGCTTCATTATGAGGACATGCAGCTTACCTGAAACACATCACAATAAGCTGCAGTAGTTTGCACAAACGAAAAGTGTTCTCACCTGCTGAATTTCTGGAAGGGGTACTTCAGACGACATTGTCTGATAGCATGCTTAGACTATTACATTATATACTGCTTGTAAAAAAATCAGGAAAGAAACCAGGTTATCAGAAAGTAGGTGACGTCCTTGACTGAAACATTCCTTGCATCTGTTGGACATCTGGGACCAGAGTAATTATACTGTAGCTCACAGGACTGTCGGGGAGCACAAGTATTTTTTCCCACTGTTACTTAGCTATTGTGCCGAGCATGGCAGAAATAGTTTTGCTAACAGAGACATGATGACAAAAGTTTCTCATCAGGAAACTTAGGTTCTGTTGAGATATTGCCATGTATAGAAGGCAGTTTCATCTTATATAAATAGCTCAGCTAACTTCAGTTTTAGGAGAAACACTGAACTCATTGGGAACATTCTTATATAAGAAATTGGAAGATCAGGCACACAGGTCTTCAACAGAGGGAGCATAGAAGTTTGGTACACGATAAGAAAGATCACCCCCAAATTAGCTTGTCACTGGGGATATTTCTGAAATATTAATATAAGCAACTGTGTTCATTGCACTGTCATGCGCTTGGCAGAGGAAGATTCACATGACAGTTGTTCAACTTTGAAAATACCTAAAACCAAAATCTTATGTATGGACACTCAAACCCACTGAAATTTATGAACATGTTTACAAACTGTTACTTGTATTTTAAAGGAGCAGTTTAGAGCATGTTTTGTCTGCCTGTTCTAGAGGAAAACCCATAAGAAAAATTGGGGGATCTTGTATTCTCTTGTGAAGTTTACAGATCAGTTGATACAAAGATTCCTCTCTTTGTTGTTGCAGAGTATCCAATACACAATTTATAGTCATGTTTTGTGAATCAAAATGCAATTTAGAAATAGTGTGTAACTGTTTGGTACATCTGTGTGGTTTTGATCACAGAATCACAGAATCACAGAATTCAAAAGACCTCAAAAGATCACCTAGTCCAACCCCCCTGCAAGAGCAGGGTAACCTACAGTACATCACACGCAAATGGCATCTTAGGGTGCATTAGAAAGGGAGTGGTTAGTAGGTCAAGAGAGGTTCTCCTCCCCCTCTACTCAGCCTTGGTGAGGCCGCATCTGGAATATTGCGTCCAGTTCTGGGCCCCTCTGTTCAAGAAGGACAGGGAATTGCTTGAAGGAGTCCAGCGCAGAGCCACAAAGATGATTAAGGGAGTGGAACATCTCCCTTATGAGGAGAGGCTGAGGGAGCTGGGTCTCTTTAGCTTGGAGAAGAGGAGACTGAGGGGTGACCTCATCAATGTTTACAAATATGTAAAGGGTAGGTGTCAGGATGATGGAGCTAGGCTTTTTTCAGTGATATCCGGTGATAGGACATTGATGAAGAAAGCATACATAACTAATACTTTGAAATGCAGTTAGCTGTATTGAATCATAACTTTTTTGCTTTGTCAATGTTTTTTCTCCTTTAGCCACAATAGTTGACTTGCCCAGGATAACTGTAAATATTAAATAAGCATTATAATTGTGTTTATTGCGTGATAGAAATGAGAGTTCACAGCCAGATTCTAGTGGAAGTTAAATTTCAGAAATCCAGCATAACAGAATTCAGCAGTTACTCTGCCATTGTCAGGGGTTAATAAATGATTGGTGCATGGTTGGAGAGCCCCTTGACATACGTTTAAGTCTCTGAGTCCTGCTTTATAGCACAGATTGCAAGGCTGATGCCTAAACCAAACAAGTGTAGAGATTAAAGAGAGCAGACAGAGGCATCAGGAAGGAGGAGGCTAAGATCAAATAGAGATTCCTCACTTGCTCTCACACATATTCTTAAAAACCATGAGATTGTGGTTTCCCATATGCAGTTTCTGTTGACCACTTTGCAGATTCATACAGAAGAAAACGTTGCTTTTCTTCTTCTGGAATGTCTTCCTTTTGAACATTCCTTCAATTTTCCCCACAGGGAAGTGCAAGTGAGGCCACCCTGATTTCACTGCTTGCTGCAAGAACAAAAATGATCAGACGGGTGCAGTCAGAAAAGCCTGAGTTAACAGAAGCAGACATCATGGGCAGGCTGGTGGCCTATGCTTCTGATCAGGTGAGTACCTCTCAAAACCATGTAAACATGGGGTCCTATACTTAACAATTCAGTCATCTCAATAGACAGGTGAATTAAGTATAAACTTTTTAGATTGCTAACTATATGGTTTTGTGTGTCTGTGTGTGCACACGTTGCGTTCCTCCTATATACACATGTGCAAACATCCACTCATCCATCCTCCCCCGAATGCATGCATACTTACAGGTGCATGCACACAGAAAACCTAGTGCATGAATAGAAAGTAAATTGGTTGTAGTGTTTCAAGAAGCCCAAAATGTTATATCCATTTTTTATTTTTTTATTTTTTTTACTTTTTTTTTAAAGAAAAAACTCTGCTAAGATCTCCATGTATAAACCCAGCTAAGAAATCTTGTAAGAAAACAGAAAACATAATCCTTGATTTCTGGCTGTGAATGGTATTTAGCAGACTGAGCTAGGCTAAATTCTCAGCAGGCCAAGACCATGAGAGGCTTTTACTGTTAATGAAACCAAATTTGAATCTTGTGAGTTCTACCGCTACTACCCTTCTGACACACTAATCCTACTGAAGGGCTAAGCAATGTTGTTTCTCTCAATAGCTGTGACATTTTCATATCTAAATGTCAATGAGACAGAAGAAACTTAGCACCTGATGTTTAGTTTAAAATCATATCTGATTATGCAGAATAAAATGGCCAAGTTTTAGGCTTACCGTGATTTACTATGAAGTGTATGTTCAAAAGCACTGGAAAGCAAGTTAGTACACAGCTCTTTGCTGGTGGGAAGAGGGACTACACTTGCAGGGTGAGAAGAGTCACAACAAGAAATATGAGGAAAAAAACCTGTTTTTAAAAGGCACAAATGAGATTTGTCTTTTTTTTCTTCTTCTTTTTTTTTTTTTTTTCTGGGACCCTAAGGTCTGTACTGTGCAGACTGCCAGTTCCAGAGCTCAAACTCTGACTCAGTGATGCACAAAGCCTTTTACTTGTTTTTGGTTTTGGTCCCATGTAAGTGGCTGACCTGAAATAAGGTCTGACAGGCCCTACTGCTTACTGAAGGTCAGAGCATCTTATGTTTGCAGAAGGATTTGCCTTAAGATAGTGCTGCCCTTTCAAAGCAGATTGTTGCAGAGCTCACCGGTCCTCCTGCATTAAGAACAGACCTGTGTGACTCACAGACAATAATCCACAAAAGAAAGTAAACCTAAGCCATTCTGTGGGAGAGAAAGTTACGCACAGACAGAGCACAATATCACAAGAAAGCATTAGGAGGGAGGCAAAAAGGTGGCTGGTAAGGAGGCCCAGAGCAGAAAGCTAAACTCAGATTTTATATATCTTCCTAGGCATTTCTGGGAAATCTTTATCCCATTGAAATAATTTTGCTTTGTGCTAATGAGTACAGAGCACGACTGGTAACAGGTCTTTCCCCAGTAACTACCTGGGGGGTTGGAGACAACAGAAGATTTTCTTTTAGTGCCTGGGCTACCCTGGCTGACATTCTGTTAGCAAGGGACACTGAGACCTTGGAGCTGAAAGGAGCATCTAAGAGCTACCCCTGACAATAGGCACCTGACTGGGACCAGGACAAATGTCAGGGTACTTTTTGATGTTCTCAACTTTTCTCAGGCCATTTCTTCATCAACCTTTTATTTTACCATGTTTATTTGGCTACCTTAAGCAGCTGCCCACTCATTTCACTGCTTTCTGCTTGGTTCCTTGCCCTCCTCAAAGGTGGTGGGAGGTTACTTAGTACTTTGCTGAGGACTAGTAATTCTATGGAGCAGCAGGTTACTGAAGATATGTTATAATGCAAAAGCATCTTGGCAGTTTTAACCTTAAGATTGTGAACAGCTATGGTTATCAGAGAGCCTTATTACCATTTTGGAGAGTTGAAGAAGCAATTCAGAGGTTCTGACTGGCTAACAGCCTCAGTGTATTGTTATAGTTTGCTTAGCTGCAATTCAGTTATAAAATACCTCTTCCCATTGTACACTTGAATGAAGTATGGTATTGCTATGGTACACACATTGTTTTCTGCTTGAAAAGTTATATTTCAAGTCTAGACTTCCAATTTTTCTCAAGTTGTTGCTTGATTAGTTTACCAAAGTACTTTAACAAGAGACAGTGCTGAGATGCAAGCTGAGAGTAAATCTGCCTTGTCATTCCAGGCGAATATGAAGTTGAAAGACAGAAACTTCTATCTTCATCTGGTCTTGTTCAGCCTGTGCTTTAGCTTAATCTTTTCTGTGATTATATGCTAAATTAGAATAGAATTAGTAAGTACTCTTGTAGGCAGTAGCAAAAACTAATAAGAGTAGGACGGAGATTAAGAATGAGAACAGTCACAATATGAAAAGGTGAGGAATTATTCAAATTAATGGCAATTAGTGAATTGTAGAAGATGAAAGGTAAAATTGCTTTTTTGGGGGTTAGCCATGCTCTAAAGGAGAGTATTTTGTGGCTAAAGTTATTATTGTACTTCACAAATTTATAAGAACTTTTTAGTGATAAGTTTGATTTTATTTACTAATATGTACTTCATGTTCTAAAAATACTATTTCTGGAGAATTCAGATCAAGTGGGCTATAAATAAAATAATGTATTGGGAATGGTCCTTACTTGGCTAACAAAATGAATGAATGATTGAGCCATGATTTAGTCAGTGTGTAATCTAAAAAGATTATCATGTAAGAAAATATCTCACTCTATACCATACCATGACATTAACTTTTTAGAGTTCTGCAACACTGTATGCCATAAAAATATGGTAGTAAGCAACTGAATCGTTATCAGGCAAGCTGATTATCTGCATGTCTTTTGGTTGATTTAGAGCCAAATCCCGAAGCTCTTAATCACTCCTACCTAACTGTGAACATGTTAATTAAAGCTCTCTCTAAGGCTGATTGAACTCTTGTCTGAATGATGCCATGGCAATAGTCTCAAGAATACTTCAGGGTTTCCATTAGTGTATTTTGTGTGTGTGTGTGTATGTATGTGTATATATGCATGTGTGTCCATATGGCTATCTGTATGAAAGAGGGAGAGGTATGTGTTTGTTTGTTACATACCAGCAACAGTCCCAGGATCTCAAGTATTGATTTACTTCAAGGAAATCGTTATTTTATTTTTAAATTCAAATTAACTTCTTACAGTCCAATAAAAAGTATCTGTCTTAAAATGTCTCCATTTCCTTGTAGGCTCATTCATCCGTGGAAAGGGCCACACTAATTGGGGGTGTGAAGATTAAAAGTATTTCTTCAGATGATACATTTAGTGTTCGTGGTTCAGCCCTAAAGAAAGTTTTGGATGAAGACAAAGCTTCTGGTCTTATCCCATTCTTCGTGAGTACTGGATTTAATTAATCAGTGGATTTATTGCTTCTGATAAGCTATTTTTGACGTGAATAGATGATCTAATCCCTAACAGTGGGATCAATAGGCAGCCTAGCTAGAATACTAGGATAGGTTCCATGAGTGTTCTAAATACACCTTTCTGTGCAGGAAGATAAACGAATTTGAGCAACTGGCTGCCCTTCACAGCAAAAATGATGTTTTAAAAGGACTTGAGGTTATATTAGACAGCTGAATAAATGGAAGTGAATTTTTTAGTTGCAGTGTTATAATCTCCTAACACTTGAATTCTGAACTGCCATTTTTAAAAAGTTATATCTTTATTTTTCAGGTTCTAATTTACTCACAAAACAAGTTTAAAAGCATGAAATTAAATGATGGTATCTCACACTTAAATATTTTGAAGAAACAGTAGTTTCCCCTCCTCACTACTGTAGCAAAGAAATGAACCTCCGTAATATACTGAAGTATCATCGAGATCAGACATTGTCAGGCAGGTATTTGTGAATATGTGACTTGTCTCTAATGGTGGAAGCTCTAGGTGTCATCCTTTCTTGTTATTTGTCCATTCTTTCCAGAGATTTCTGCTTCCACAGCAGTCTAGCAAAAGCAATGTGTTTATATCTCAGCAGCAAAAGCTCATAATCCCCCCTTTTTTGACATAAAACAGTGTTAGATTGGATAAAATTCTAAAGTTTGGTCCTACTATGATAAGTACCTGATCAAAAAGAACATTTGCTTACTTATCAGATCTACTCTTCCTGTCAGTTCAGAACACCACCCAATTAGAATCATAGAATCATAGAACAGTTAGGGTTGGAAAGGACCTCAAGATCATCTAGTTCCAACCCCCCTACCATAGGCAGGGACACCTCACACTAAACCATCCCACACAAGGCTTCATCCAACCTGGCCTTGAACACCGCCAGTGATGGAGCACTCACAACCTCCCTGGGCAACCGATTCCAGTGCCTCACCACCATAACAGGAAAGAATTTCCTCCTTATATCCAATTTAAACTTCCCCTTTTAAGTTTTAACCCATTACCCCTTGTCCTGTCACTACAGTCCCTGACGAAGAGACCCTCCCCAGCATCCCTATAGGCCCCCTTCAGATACTGGAAGGCTGCTATGAGGTCCCCATGCAGCCTTCTCTTCTCCAGGCTGAACAGCCCCAACTTCCTCAGCATTTCAAGTTAAAACAAGATTTTGCCTTTTGGTTTTGGATTGTTGTAAGGGGTTTTTCTGTTTCTTTGTAGGGGTTTTGTGTGTTTTGTTTGTTTGTTTGTTTTGGGGGTTTTTTGTTTGTTTTGTTGTTTGTTTTTTTTTCCCCCCATGGAGTAAGTAAGCTCTGTACATCATCAACAAAATTATTTGATCATTTCTAAGCAAGTGGGCTGTCTAAGGAGTATAATATGCTACCAAGAATATGTTTTTACTGGCCTCCACTGAAGGAAAACTGGAGAAAAAACTACCCCTATTTTAGAAACCTACGACTTTAGAAATGGGATTTTTTGAGACAGCCAAAAATATGTCACGATTTTTTCAGAAAAGTCATGTCTGACTTGATGGTTGTTTCTTCAGTTTCATGTGGTAACATTTTGAGAAGGGCTAAAGTGACTTAAATTTCCATGAACTGTTTTCAGAAGAATTAGCGGATTAAGTTTGCTTATACTCATGGTTAAGTGCCAAGTGGGACAAAGAAGCTTAGATTTCACCAAGCTCTCTTGAAAATTTAATCTTTTTACTCTTCTTGTTATTAACCTTTAGTGTCTGTTTTTATGTAGTATAAGGATGACTAGGCTGAAAAGTGGTTTTGATACGTGCAGAATGCTGCTAATTTCTAGTCTGACTATAACTAGTGAGTCCTTAGGATGACCAAGCACTTCCCATCATTTTTTTTTTTCCAACATAATAAGACTGTGACTGAGAAACAAAGCATTTCTAGGTATTCCCAAGTGAAATTTCTTCTGTGGGCAGCACCTATTGAAATGGAGATGTGCCATAAGGTATGGTTTATTTCTTTGTTATATGGTACCAGCTCATAATATCTTATATTATGCACTATATCATATCTCCATACACTAACTGCAAAGTTAATGTGTTTTTTCCTCATCTTTTGTCCATTAGGAAAAAAAAGCAACTTGCCGCTCATAAATATTTATTTCTTATTAATTTTTTTTATGTGTAGCAAGAGAAAATAAAAATTCTCTTTTATGTGTTCGGTGACATCTTTACAAAGGGTGATTTCAGTGTTGTTGTTCTTCCTCTGTTTGCCTAGCTGTGCAAAACAGGCTTTCAAAGACAGTAGAGGCTGGTCTGAGTTCATATGGCCTGTACCAGGTCTTCCATTTATTTGTATACATAAAACATGTCAGCTTAGATTAAACTAGATCTCATTATCCTTATGGATGGCCTCTTAACTCAAAAGGTGTGTTAATTCTCTGTCATGCTGAGCAACAGTCCATGCACTCTATTAGTGCTCTGTTTTCTGGCTTGCAGATTTCAAAAGCCTTTCCATTTCTTTTGTTCTTGAGTATTTTGGTGCAATTTTATTTTGTTCTGGTGCCAAAGATATGCACATTGCCAAGGAAACACCTCATGCCATGTTATTCCTTGTCTCCCTGTATTCACTGATCCTTCACTAACGGCTGTGATTCAACATCAAAGCAAAAGGTTTAACAGAAGAAATTCTGCCTAAAGAGACTTGCAGCAGCAGAGAGATCATTCCTAATGAAGACATCTTGGCTGCATCCAAACTGATGCGGTCTCCCTTATAAGAAAAGAAAAAAAAAAAGTTTTGTAGAGGATTAAAAAGGACATGCAAGCAAATTACAGTGCCTTGTAGGCATGATTCTCCTCTTGTATTTAAGGAATAAATGAGGAATTATTATCCTGAACTTGATAGAAGTCCTTTGCTTGTAGAGGTGAGTGGAGAATAAGGGGCGAATTTGCTTGATGTGAAACAGGTTCTCTCATTACAGCCATCTGGTATTTATAGGTTTGCTTTTTATGTACACAGGATTTGGCAGTCAGTCTTGTTTGGGGACAGGCATTGTCTTTAAAATGTGTCTTTGGATTCCTATTCACCATCAGTATCTTTTAGCACTAGTAATGTGTATATAATTTTGTTCACTGAAGGCTGCTGCCAGTTAGTGTACCCAGACCTCTGCTTTTGTTTGCTTTTTTTGACTTTAAATTTCAGATGTGTGTTAATCTGTCTCTTTCAAGATACTTTCGCAGAAATTGAAACAGATATAGTTCTGCATAGCAAAGCAACCAGACTGTGCAGACAAAGCACTTAACCGTGTCCGATGTTAAGGCACTAAAGTTGCTGCAATTTACTGAGGAGCAATTTCCAAGGGTGGCTGATATGCAGCCCTTCATCTGGCCACCAGATAACGGGGAGCTTTAAAGCATGTGCTGAGGTCATGACCATGTCAATAATTACAAACATTAAGTGGTGGTTAAGCACACACATAAATGCCTTTCTCAGTTGGACCCTATATGCTCCCAGCTTGAGACAGGCCTGTACTTTGGATGAGCATTGACCGGGATGCTCAGATATGGAGACCACCAAGTAAAGCACTGCTAAGTTCAGGTGTAGAGTCCACTGCATTCAAGCCTAGTTCACTTGAATGTGTCTAAGTGGCCTGTGAGCTTTACACTATCTTTCATAAGTCAACACTGATATATTGCAGCTGGCATATATATAGTACAATATACATCAACAACCTCATCCAGTATAAAGCTTCTATAACATAATTGCCTTGCTGCTGAACAAAGGCCCAGCATGAAATCTCTCTGATTCTAGATGAAATGACTCTTCTGAATGATGATCTGCAGGATATTATGAAGCAGGCTGTTTGTATCTGGACTCACTTGGGAAACAATAAATCAGAATTAGAGAGACAGAGGAGCCATCTTTTCAGTAGAAGTTAACACTAAGATCCTGACCACGGGTTCCTATTTGGAAGAAGCATTCTTGAGACGTGTACAGATGTCCAGGGCGATGTTTTTTTAATCCACAGTTTGTGAATGATCACTGGTTTGTAAAATACTGAATGGTTTAGTAAACTGTTGCAGTTTTCTTCAAGCCACAGATGTTCTCTTGAGTGCAAGATGGCAAACAACTGAGTAGGAGAAAATATACGGTAAGAGAACATTGAAGGTTCTGCCTCATTATAGTTAATTGCAAATGAAAAGCTTTGTGGTGAGCCTGTGCAAAATGTGTCCACATATTTTTCAAAAGCTGTAGGGGGTCTTCCAGTTGAAAAGATTGAGCGTCATTGCTCTCAGGCATCATAAAGATTCATGCATGTTTCCTGACATAGCTCTTGATTTCAGAAAAGTAGTATATGAGATGACTGATGCAAGCACTTTTGCTGCTTTGTATTAGCAACCAGGCTTGAGTCAAATTTGAAGAGCGCAACCTGAAAAGGATGAGGCCTGCAGGCTATATGAGCCATCAGTCCCATTTCTGTGATGCAGCCTGTCTCCCGCCCTTTGCACAAATGTGATTTTGCCAGTGCTATACAGGATACAAATTGAGTTAGATTTGTTGTGTAGAAGTGAGACAGGGTAATGAGAGTCCTGACAAGAGCAGATGCTGTCACTTGAAGTGGTTTCTGAGAGTTAAATCAAGTAGCTTTGAGGCTTAGACTCCTGCAGAGAGGACAACAAAATTGTGTTAGAAACTGAGGTATGCTTTACAGAATAAGCCATTATTTAAACAACCAAGCATATGTTTGAACCATAAAATCTCTTACTGAAGCGACATACTGCTTATTCTAATTAGAAGGAGAATACTTTAACTGCAGTACAACCCTAATAACAATAATGTGCAACTTTTCTGTTGTGAAATCTCTGTCATTATTTTAATTGCTGGACTAGCCAAGAAAATTGCACTCTAATTTTGTCAGAAAGTCTACAACATATTATCATAAAATATATGTATAAAAGCAGAACTAAGTCTATAGTCCACTCTTTGTTAGGGTTAACCCCTATTCTTTCTGTATATAGAAACCCCAGATTTTTCTTTCCATTTCTTGTGACCCAGTTTGCAGATCTGCAGTTCAGCCAAAGATGAAACTTGGGTTTGTCCTGGTTGTGGGAACACCTGAGGTGGACAATAATGCAATAAATATATTTTGACTCCACCCATGCATGCCGCCTTAGTAAGAAAAGAGACCAAACTTACCTCTTTTTTAATAAAATTATCCTGCAATCTTTTAAAAGCAACCTTCCTCAAAGGATGAGTAAACTTCCAGAGAGGTCATAAACGTACCTCAAGGCACTGCAATGATTCTGTTCTTCTCATGTGTCTCAGAAATATGGGAAGGCCCAGCGTAAAGATTAGATTATTCTGAGAGGAAAATGTGTTAGCAGCAAAATGTTCAGCTCATTTGCAGAGCTGTATTTGTTTCAAACTCAGGTTCTTAGTAGCTTGATTTAGAAAAGCATACTGATTTTTCCCTTTCTTCTTTTATAAGAAATTATAATTGTTATTAATAATTATTTGTTATTATAAATATATATAAAGTAATCCTATTATTTTTTATTATAAAATTAGAATAATATTTTCCCCATAGCCGGTAGTTTTAATTGGTGCAATGAAATATGATGATAGCTATTAATATTGCTGTCATTGTGAAGTCGGGGGAACATGTGTGCTGTCAGGGATAAAATGTTTTCAGTGTTTTATATGACTACATTGAATCAGGCCTCTGCTTACAGGGTACGACTTCCTCTAAGAGTGTACATAAATTCATGAATAGAGTACTATCTGAGTACTTTCCACTAAGCAGAAAAATTCAGCCCCCTACAACAATTTAAAATATCTCTGAGGTGTGTATGATATAGATACAGAAATGTTCAAAAGTGTACTTAAAAGAGGGGGTTTACCTCTAGCAACAGATTATTGATTAGTTCAGCATTCTTGGGATGTGTAGTTTTAAATATCCGGCTTTTTGAATACATCTCCACTTGCTCATCTTACTGAATGCTCATGTTAGTGTGGGATTTCCTAGGAATTTTGAAAAACCCATTTTGATGAGCAGTGAAACAGCCATCTCTCAATTTGTGTGAGTTCTCTAAGAACCTGGAACTAGCGAATGAAAATCCTATCGCATTTATCCAACTCTCTGTCTCATAATCAGATTATTTTTGTCAAGATGCCAGGCCTTTCTGTGTGCTGTTGCTGCATTATTTCATAGAATGAAAAGAAGAAAAAAAAGCTTGATGGCAAATGTGAAAAGCAAAAATAAACAAGCATGTTAAAAACTCATGAGAAGGTATTGAGAGGACTAGTTAGGGAACCCCCAGAAGGGCAACCAGTTCTTGGTTCTGAGATGTGCACAGGACCTGCTTGAAGATGTGACCATAGATGGCTTGTAACAGTCTACAATATCCAACAGCTGGTAGAAGTGAAAAGGCAATAAAATCTCTATCTTGAAAGCAGGTGACAATTTATGAATGAGGATGAGTGTTCAAGGGAACAAATAAAGGGTAAAATATTGGTAGCTATCAAGCATTCTGTCTAATTAGAGCAGAAATACTTAGTGCAAATGTGTACTGCCTTTTAAAAAAGAGGGGAAAAACACCCTCCCTTAAAAAGCTGTTATTGTTTGAATATGGGAACCCCTAGAATTAAAGAAGTATCACTGAAATGCGGGAGAGACAGCATGTGAATGTCCAAGCCAGAACAGGAAAAAAGCATACACTTGGCAAGTGAAACATGGTATTAGGCTAAAACAGATGATAGGATTTAGGCAAGCAATTTACTAATGCCATAATAACATGGAATTATTTTTCTCAGAAGTAGAAAGCTTGTGCTAGAGATAGAGTAAAAGCTGAAGCAGATAAGGCCACATCAGGTAACACAGACATGAGCAAAATCATTTACTAAAGAAGTGTTTACTCACATCATGATGACTGTAACAGACAGGCCAAAAGTCCACCCTGTCCCCAGCTGCAGCTCTCAGCTGGTCATCGGCAACACGTCCCCATTCTGCAGCAGCGCCACAACTATGTAGCAATGACAGATGGTATAGCAGGAAAACCTACTGTCCTGGACAAACTAAACAGATGCTTAGAAATAGAAGGTTACTCGGCATGTTGGATGGGCAACAGAAGTCCAGTGCAGGGAAGGAATCACTGGAAACTTTCCCTCATGGCATCGCTCCTTCTACAAGGGAGGGCAATGAACCCAAAGGCTCTGCATACGTACTCAGTACAGAGCTATGACCCAAAACTGCACTGCATAGAGTTTTAATGCATAATCGTACCTGTGTTTTGCTATGACAGTATGGTTTTGTTCTTGAAAGGTCTTGTGGATGGACAGGTATCATCTAGGTGTTCCTTTGTCTTCTTATAGGTCTTGTCATGAGTTCACTAAGGGATGTGGACACACAACAGAAAAAATGTGGCTACTTGCAAATACGAAAGGAAAAACAGTGAAAGCAAAAGACAGTGCACTGACAGTGTACTTGGCAGAAAAAGTAACCAGAAGTACAAAAATAAACCCCCCAAATTCTGGATTTCACGTATTTATGGTTATGTCCTGGCTGTATTATAGTTGTGTGTGACCTTGGATAAATGATCCAATTCCTTTGAACTTAATACTCTTAACTAAAACCCAGCATATTTTATTTGCCTATTTAACCTATGAAGTGTCTTCTGTTGTATAAAAATCCAGAGCAGGGCAGAAATCAAACATAGTCTTTATTAGCATTTGCAAAAAGGAGACAAAGTGTTTAAAGCAGAAGTGTAGCAATGAAAAATAAAATAATGTCAGTTTATATGCACTTGGTAGTTGGTTTTGGGGGGTTACAATTCTACCTGCATATTCCCAGTAAGATACCACAACTCATTTTCACCTAGTTATATTCTTTTTCTACTGTGAAAATACAGTATTTATGTTGCTTCTGCCGTTTGCCCACTGATAAGGCAGTAGGATACATTAAAGGAGGCATCAACTGAATGAAGGAAGGATGTTTCTGGTATTTTGGGATGAATCTGGGAGAAAATGTTTCTCTGGCAATATATCTTGCAAACCTAATATGCTACTAGTGAATAGGTCGCAGGCTGCAGATCCGTTGAGCACAAAGCAGTTACAAGTCTGTTACAGAGCTGTGGCTCTTTAATTCAGGCAGTAACCTTTTATGATGAGTTCTGTCAACAGCACTTCCAGCACCTTTAAGTTGATCAAGTTCAGAGCTTGCTTATAGACTACAAACTGCAAATCATCATGGTGATAATTGTGTACGTGAGGTTAGTATTGGGCCACATGATAAGCATGTGGAACACATGGGAAATATATAAAATATAGCATTAATGTAATACTGTGACTGTGTTGCATTACTTGTCAGTCAATTTTAGATGAACATTCGATTTTATGCATCTGTTTCAAGAGATGCCTATGGGAGCTTTGAAAGAATTGATTCTCAACAGTTCCCCTGAAGGATGGTTATTGGCTGCTAAAATCCATTTCTTTTGCCCTGTATCACTTATGCTATTGATTGTTGCCTTTGCAGACAGTTTTTTTCATTTGATACTATTCTTTGCTCTAACATATTTTGTTTTTTTGCCTGTTTGGCTCTGCAGTTCTGTGCAACACTTGGAACCACACCTTGCTGCTCCTTTGACAAACTGCTAGAACTGGGTCCTATCTGTAAGTCTATGCTGCTACTTTCTAAAACTGCAGATACCAGTTACAGCCATGCTGAATCATTTCCAGGGCATTGTGCAGCATGAGTGCCCAAATTCAATAAGGCTACTTATAGATGAGACCTTCAGCTACAGTTTTCTTTCTAATATTAGGTCAAGCAGCAAGCTTGCGTTCTCAAACTCTTATAGTGTACAGAGGACCTTGCCTCAAGGGTTTCTGGGTGGGGTGTATTTTGGAACACTCAGTTAAAAATTACTGTAAGTGCTTCAGTTTGTAACAATTTTCTTCAAGTCCTTTTACATGTAAGTGCATCTAGAGCAATGGTCAAGAACATGGAAAAGCTGGATTCTAATTATCCTGTGCACCAAATGTGTTGCTTCTGTTTGGTTCTAATGACTATGAAAAGCAGGGAAATATGCACCAAAAATCCAAGTATATTCTTCTTAATCCTCCCTCTCCCTTCCCCAGTTTCTTTCTTAAGAGAATAGAACATGTGCCAGGCTGTTTATAGTGATCGAGTCATGAACTCTACATAAGTATTTCTGTGCTATAGTTTGTTGTGCCAAGCTTTGACCAAAAGCACACACTTGCTGCCCTATGAAAATGCAACAGGAGTGAACCATATCTATTCAAGTGTGCATTTAGAGCAGGAAATTTATAACTATGAGCAATTGGAAGCACCCTCATAGAAAGACAGCTAGATTTGATGTTCTATTAATTTATTCAGGTAGGGCCTAAAACGCTTCGGTCTTTTGTGGTGGTGACTTGCTCTGTGAGGTCTCCTGCCCTCCAGCTCAAGGCCCACAGACTCAGTTTCTTCCAATCCTCCTTTCTACAAAGGTTTCTAGCAGTCTGCTTAGCAGCTAGAAATTATTTTACTGTTCAGGTTATTCCTATAGACCTGGCCTAATAAAATAGTGACACCTATACTTCCAGGTATGGCAGCTAATCGTGTGTTTCACCCACTGCTCTCACTGATTTCCTCCTTGAGCAGCAGAGACCAGCAGAAAGATTGCACACTACTCAAATCATCATCACTGCTCATGCTAGTTTTTCTGTGTGCAGATGAATTTTTCCTCTTAATATACATGAGCAGTAGTTATGAAATAAAGGCAGTGTCTCAAACCAAGTATGTTTAAAAATACATAATCAGTTGAACTTCGAACATGTTTTCAAATAAACCTAAGTTATGGATGTTATGAATAACATTAGCTTTTTTTCAGATATTCATGCAAAAAATAGAATGTAGTTCACAAGAATGCACATTCCAGAAGGAACTTGGTGACCAATTGGATTTGAATTGATATACCTCTGTATGTGGAAATACCCCTCAGAATTATTTGATGACCAGTGTAAAGATGTTATGTGGGCTTCAGTCATCAACTTATAGGCCAGAATCCTTATCATTTGCATTAATAGAGGTGATCTGTAGCAGAGTGTGAATATTAAATTACAGAGGATACATAAGAGGCTTAAATGCTTAAATATTTCTGCAGAAACCATTCAGTGACTAATCAAAACTGATACTTCCTTAACCTTTCAGTCCTTGCTCTTGTGTGTCTTGGTCCTTAAAATAAATAGCTTGCTGCACATAGTTCAAAAGCATGAACATGCACATATACCAATACACAAAAAAATACTGTTTAAAAACATGTGTTTGTGATTCATGAGTTAGAAGTGGGGAGCACAGCTAAACCCCTAGCTCCTCTTGCCAGCGTAGATAGTTTTAATGCTATAGAAAGGATAACTACACCTCTAGATACGTATTTTTAAAGTACATTTTATAATGGTTCTTAAATCAAAATTGTTTAATATTTTATGTTGCTTAATATTAATAAGATAAACCTAAACATGAAAGGACTCTATTACTGTAGAAGTGTGGAGGAAGAAGAATATGTTGCGTATACATCTTTGTGTATTAACAGAAACCCAGATGGTAGAAACACTTAATCTCTTAATTCAATTTTAAGTTGGGAAAATAATGACGACAAAGAAAAATCTCTCAGGCACTTGGCTCATGCAAATGAATAGGAGTTTTTAATCTGCTCTTTAATTTATTTCCCATTCAATTGCTTTTTTTTTTTATTTATTTAGGTAATAAGGAAAATATCTGGATGCATATTGATGCAGCCTATGCTGGGAGTGCATTCATCTGCCCTGAATTCAGGCATCTTTTAAACGGAGTGGAGGTGAATAAACTATTTCTTCTCTAGCAGCCTGCTAAAATCTTGCTCTTCCATAGAATTTGTGCATTTCTTATGCATCTGACATTAATGGCTCTTCTAGAATCTTTGAGTGCACTGCACTTCAGTTTGCACTACAAATCCTTGTATGTTCAATTACATTGCTTATGTTTATGTAATTTCTGCTGCTTTGTTCTGGGAGTATGATACTTACCACAGTATATCATTCAGAATAGCAAGTAGTAGTGAATTAAAACTAGTGAAACAAAGTGTTTTACAAAACAGGAAAGAGGAACTTTTTCCCAAATATCCAGAAAGGCACATTTATAACATTACACAAAAAGGAAAAAAGAAAGAAAAAAGATACGTCTGATTTTTAGCTTATATCCTGAAAGTCACAGCCAGTAGCTGTATCTCGAACAGACAGGGTTTAATAACCAAGACAGCTAAATGAAATATTTCCCCAACAGCACTCCTGTTCCTTTCCCCACCCCTTACTGAGCTACTGGCATTCAGTTGCTTAGATAAGAATACTTCAATTTCCTGCTGCTTTCCTCAGACAGTCAGATAAGTCCTTGTCTTCCACGTCAGTGGAGAAAATATTGCTGTTTGGTAAAGCCAGAAGTTTAAACACAGCACTGATAGGTAGTGACTAATGAAGAAGAGGAGGGAAACCCCCCTCACAAATAAAGCATTTCTTTCTGTCTCTTCTTTTATCAGCAAATGAAGCTTGTTGTAATTTCCTGTGGGGGAATATTTTTTACACTATTGTTATTGGTTCCTGAAGAAAATGAAACCGCGTCCCTCGTCTGGGACAGCATTTGTCATAAGAGTAAATATTTAACAGCTAGGAACAGGTTTCGTACCTGACACAGTACAGGGAGATAGCTAGACAGATGTATGGATAGACGGAGAGACAGACCATCTTATCTTATTAGAGCAATCATTAATTGTTTACAAATGACAGGGAAGGTTATGAGAAGCAAATGAGAACAGAAAAGTGCTATATGGAGTAGTCAGACACTGGTGCTGCTAGGCCCCCATCTCTTTTTTAAGGCAAATGGTTTCTGCCTTTGTTAAAATGCAAAACACCGACGAAGCTTTTCGATAGGATGACCATCTTACCTATGTGGGTTTCCTCTGATGTTATGCTTAAACACACATCGAGTAAAACACACCTGTTAAATGGTGTACAAAGATGTATCGTGAATGCTCATTCTGTGTCCGTTTTTCTTTTGACTTAGATAAAAATGACTTCTGCTAAAAGAAAATACTCTGGCAGTAAAAAAAAAAAAAAATAATTTCCTGTTCAGTTGTAATTTTATGAATGAATGTGATAGGGGGTTCTGAACTAAATATATCATTAATCTTTATATATGAATTTTGTGTGTATATGTTTAATGTTCTTGGAAACAGCATAGTGAAACGTTCTTGAGAACTGAGATATGAACCACAGTGGGTGTTCCTGAGTATGCAGATATTTTTTTTTAGTTTACACTAATCTCTATATATACTTTTCTGTAATATATGTATCTGTAAAGTATAATTGTTAGCAAATGCTCAAAATGTTGATAATGCCAGTAGCCTAGCTGCACACCTAGCCTGAATCCCGTCCCCCAAATAAATGAAGGTTTACCTACAACAGTTAGTAAGTCAGGTGACACATCAGTGTGAGCGTTAGCTATAAAGACTGAATCCAGGAATTCATTCCTGGTTAAGGTGTACTCAGACAATTTGGCAGTTGCATCATTAGCACATGGGTCCTTTTCTCTTTCATAACTCTGTTTTTTTATTTATCCATTCTCAGTTTGCAGATTCATTTAACTTTAATCCTCATAAATGGCTCCTAGTGAATTTTGATTGCTCTGCTATGTGGTAAGTATTACAGTAAAAAGGAAACATTACAAGGGACAAAAGTCACATGTTCAATTAGTCTGCCTTTCTAGCAGTAGACATTTATTTACATTTCTCTATTGAATGAGGAATTCTGGGTAGCTTTGACTCTTGTAAAGATTTACAAAATTTACTCTTTTAATATAAGTTTCAAAAAAGTGAAATTTTGAAATAGGCCTGAGCTCTGCATGATGTTCCCAAGAGAAGTCCTGAGAAGTCTGCAGGTTCATACTTGCTCCATTTTGGGACTGTTTAAAACATACATGAAAAAACATCATTTAAGGATGTTAATGCAGTGAACAGCATGCTAAACAGAGCTTTTTCTTATTTTCAATAAATTTTCTTTTTGTTTGAGCCTTGATTCTCTCAAATGACTTTTTAAATGCTTTGGATTTTGCACTGAATTTCAATTTCCCCAGATGACAGCAGAGACAACATTTTGATATAAAACGATGCCAAAGCAGAAACCCATGGACATACTTTGAAACAAAGCAAAGGATCGTAACAGTAATAATAGCAGTAACAAAAGCATCCCATGGAAGACGATTCTGTTGTGTCTCAATCTGGATCTCCAGAACCTAGTGTCTACCAGTATAGTGGTTAATGATGCTTATTAGCAAAGCAGCTATTCAGTAAATGGGGACTATTTATCAAAATAAATGTGAACATTAATTTCAGTTATAATAGAAAAAAATTTGCAAAAAGAAGGAAAAACTGATCATTAGAAGACTCTAAAACATCATCTCTAAGAAGGTCACCTTGTTTAAAAGAATAAATGTGAGACAGTGATCACTCAGTTGCCAGTTCACCTTTGGCTCTTTTAATATCCTTTTAATATCTTTTTAATGTCTTTTAATATCTTTTAATATCAGCAAAGTTGACTTTTCCACAGGTATGCAGATTATTCAGATAAGACATTACATTTCCTACTTTAGTTGTTTTCCTGACATAGGCACTTCAAATATTCCAGGACATTATGTTGGGTTTCTTTTTTTTTTTTTTTCTTAGAGCAAACGGCTTCCATTTTGATGCTGAGTCATCATTAGTAGCAGTGATTAATCCAGACTCTGGTTTATAAGTACCCCATAATTAGCTGTTTCTTTCTGTATATGGAAATGAGATGAAACTCCTTTGCTAGTTTTTCCCCTTCTTTTTCACATCACTCAATGACATTGTTAACTAAGTAGCCACTCAGAAATCAGACACTACACCATCATTCCGTGTAGTGTGCAGAACAGTCTGGGGCCAGAGTCTATTCCCTACCGATTTAATTTCTTATTAATTCTGTTTTCCCAAAAACCCTGTGGAACTATGCTAAAAGTGTTTTACCTCTCTTTCCAGAAAACCACCATATATCAAATCACACTCTCTGTCAGTTTATGTTCCTATCCCAGGCAATTTTAGCATCTTCCTAGAACAGCTTACGCTTTAGACTTAGAAAGTATTTTTCTACATTTTGTTTTCTGCTTTTTCTTAGTTACCCATTGCATAAAATCCTTGTTTTCATAAGGTAGGAAGATTCCATTACAAGGAATCTCAAGAGACCTTGCAACATGTCTCATTACTCAAAGCAAAAAGCTTCGCAGCTACAGCCATTCAGGTTTCATTGCAGCAAGGCATTTATGTATAGGTGTTATTCATTTAATAAGAATGAAGTATACATTTACAGTTAAACTCTTTGACTGGAAGCCAAATCCCTCATTCAACTACTTCTAAGGCGTGTGTCCCAGATTCACTTCTCTTATCAACACTGTTGGAAAAGGTGAAATGTAGTAATAAAGGATGAAAGAACTTATGAGAAAAAAAACAACTATGAAGGATAAACAGTCCTCTTAGGACCCACAAGAAGCATAAATGATGATATTGTAATAGTAATAATTTGGAAAGAGTTCAGTAACCAGTGAACGCCATTTCAGAATCAAATTAAGCTGAGTTCCATCGACAGGCAGGCTTCTAAACCACATAGGCTCCTCAGCACTTCTCTGAATAAACACTCCCATTTCTTTTCCTTGTAAATTGATGAAGATAATCTAGATATTAAATCTGTAATGTAATTATTTAACTACTCAGTGTAATAAGTAGCACTGATGGCATTTGGAGGCAATTTCATTATAAACCTTTTGTAAAATATTCTCAGACTTCTCAATGTACAGAAAAGAGCAGTCAATTTCCGATATAAAGGAAATGAATATAGCCCCTTCAGGAGGGGTATATTTTTCATATTCAAATGTTAAGGTCCTTTAGAGACTTTGCCCTGAAACTACCGGTCAGTTTTGCTTGACTTGAGTGACGGTTACTCTGGAATATTATAAAATAGGAAGAAGTTTCTTTTTTCCAGAGATAGTGAAAATAACAGTGTTTCTTGATATTTTTGCCTTTCTTTCATGTTTTAAGGGTTAAATTTTGTGTAGGAAAGTTATTTTAGTATTTGGAAGGAAGGTGCATTAAGAAAATGCTTATTGGTAGGTGGAACTGAACTTTTCCTGTTGATTTATAAAATGAAGTGATCTTTTTGGTTCTTGTAGCTATCATTAAAAATGCACAGAACAGAGTGAGAATAGAATAGAATAGAGGTTGTTGAAAGCTGCAGATGTACAATCCAAGTAAGTAACTTCTCAGATTTTCACTGCTTTTACTCACCAGGACTTTTGTTGTGCATTTTGTACTATGAGTATTTAATACAGGAATCTTTGCTGCTCAAGTTAGATCTTAATAGATCTATTAGAGTAACATCAAGCCTTAAAAAACATGTAACTTATCATAGGCATTTTTTAAATATATATTCACAATTTTTCAGTCAACGAGGGGTAGTTGCCAAGAAAGTTCAGAACATCACATCTGTCCATTACCAGACCACACAAGCAGTTATTGCAAAGAAGTTTAAATACACAGGGTGAAATCCAGACAAGGAGTATAGAGGTGCAGCTTCACTGGTTCATATACGTTGATGGCTTTGGATTTATTTTAGTAATGCTTTTTGATGGTTTCTCATGGTTGCCAGGTTAAGACCTGTGAAGTCCCCAGATGGAACAGACACCACCTTTTAAAATAGCAGTAACATCACCAAGGAAGTCCAAGATGGCAGCATTTTTGTATCTTCTAAGCTAGATGTTCCTGGAAAATAGTTATCTCTTCCATTTAACACAGCATATTACAGGAGAAGAAATGAAGCTTTCACAAGGTGATAGATGTTATTGCTTGTAACTCAGATTAGTTGCGTACAGAATGAAAACTACTGAAACATGAATATATCCAAGTAATCAAATATGTCAAATAAACTAGTGTAGAACAATTTAGGGTTTGTTAAAAATATTTACCGTGATTAAACCTGCTTTCAGTTAATAGTTTCTTCCTTTTGTCTACAGGACATTTTCAGCACACAAATGTTATTGTTTCTATTGAGAGCATTCTGAATATCTTTTATTGTTTTTTCATGTGCATAAACTTACTTATCTTCAGCTATGTACTTTCCATACCTGAAAGCAAGCACATAACTGTTAATTTTCATACTTTCCTAACCATTAGTGAGAGGAAGGTTTTTTGTTTGCTTGAATAAAATGTTTTATGAACACAGTCTAGATGTGGATGACAGTGGGATTATGTTTTGGCCTGTGCATTTGTCCATACACACTAAAATATTGGAAATTACATTTTTACTTAGACATTTACAATTTTACATGAAAATATTAAAACATCAAAACCCAGGAAGAGATGCACAGAAAATCATAAAAGGTTTGGACTTTTGTCATTAAGCCTGTCTGTGTGTTGACATAATTATTACTTTGTAATATATTTATAGGCCTAATACAATGTTGTTACAGTCTTTCCCTTTTTAATTTCTGGTTTCTTCTTCTTTTGCCTCTGTAAACCCCAACATTTGTGGAGGTGAGTCAGTCTTACACACAGAGTGAAGCACAAACCAGGAAAATCTTGTTATTACCTCCTGGCAAAACATAGCTGGTTCTCTCTAAAAGGGACACATTGGCCTTTGAACCTCAGTATAGCCACACCATGCACTAGCTGGCAATAGTAAGGTATGCTTCTCAGTTTTACATTGTGCTGTAGTATGTTTGTCAGTTATTGTATATTGGACCCAGCTAAGGGCAGGGTGGTACAAGAGAGAAGCCTAAGTCTGGACCTGGTGGCTCATCCCTACCAGTTGCTACCAGTGCAGCATGGAGAGACAAGGGACAGCATCCATAAAGCCTCACCGTGGCTGTGCAAGGTGTCTAGGAAGCCACAGCTCTTCCCACACAGCTTTGTACTGCAGTAATTTCAAGGCAACTTCTGTTGACTGCAAACAGTAGCATTGCTTCAGCTAGTCTCACATTCTGGTGTGAGTGTCTATCACCATAAAAAGATCCTCTGTGTCTGTTTCTTGTCTGTTTTTAAATATGCAATCGTGCAGTCATGCTGCCCGTTCCTGCTGAGCCTTACACTTAACTACTTGTAAGTACAGTACTGATATGGCTGTGAAAAAGCACTGAAAATGGCACAGGCTGTGCTCAGGAAATGCGCCAGTTTAAACACATTCAGTTTGCCTTCGCTTCTTGTGGAAATTTAATCCCTTCAATTTTAATTCTCAGATTTCTCAATTTGATGTCTTTCTTTTTTTATACAGGGTGAAGAATAGATCAGATTTAACAGGTGCCTTTAAATTAGAACCTCTGTACCTGCAGCATCACCATCAGGAGTCTGGTAACTTTATAATTAAGTGAGATTATTATTATTTTGTTTGCAGATTGACATTTAATGGATAGAAGGACTCAAGATGAAAACTGAAATTCGTAAGACTGCCTGTGTTGTTTAGGAGCCTATTTCCATCTTCAGAGTGTCTTAGGGAGTTAAGCTTGTTAAAGTGCAAACACATCTGGTGAGATTTTAGTTAGTATAAAAAGCAACTGAGTGAAAGCCATTTCATAAAGTATTATATTAATACTTTTGTATTAGGATTTCCCCAGCTCCAGACTCACCATTGACTCCTTGTAGGAGTGTTGAGAAATTTATTAATGATCTTTTGGCAGTCAGATAAACATATTATTGGGTGCTGTGTGTTGAGTTCCTTAACCTGCCTTCCCCAACATACCTTCCTTCAGAACGGTTTCAAGATCTGATTTGGTTTTAAAGTTTCTGCGGTCTACAACCTTTTTTCTTAACTATGACTGCAAGCTCTGATTCAGTTTCAAAAACCCATGTCAGGAGCAAACATTCCCTGAAACCGCAGAGAAGGGGTGAACTGTGTTTAATATCTGTTCTCTATTTTGAGTGATATTATCCTATCGCTCTCGTGTTCTTTGATTGATTGTAGAGCAGGCAGTAAATGCAAGCTACATATCTTGTAGAAAATGCTCGTGAAAGCTTGTCACAAAAGGCTTACAAAGAACTTACAAACCTTAGGCCCTGTACAAAGCTTCTTAATGAAGCTGCTCCTTGTATATACCTAGCAACTGCAGACTGGAATTTGCCATCCTGATGCCCATTTTTACACATTCAGTTATTAACTGATAGATTGTGAAGAAGGTCCAATAGTGCAGTGTCAACATGTGGTGCAAATTCCCTCATAACTTTCTCAAGAGGGTAAATCACATGCAGATGTTCCTACCGTTTACTCTATCTGATATTTTTCCTGGAATTGCTGGTGCTGATCTGTGTTCAGAAGCGTATCCTGAGTACTTTTATCTTCTCTCTGTTATGTCTATGAACTTGCTGACATTTAAATCAAAAGCATTCAGAATTCCACCATTCATTAAAAAGCCGTAGGAAAAATGGATTCCTGTGCCTTAATCCTGAACTGGCCAAAATTTTGTATTTTTTTTTTTCCTTTTCTACATTTACAAGCAATGCAAATATAGAGCAGTGCAATAAACAGGAAAATGCAATAACTGTGAAGCTGAGCTTCACTCTCCAAAGGCTAGAATTGTTAAGAAAAGATTTATTTTTTTTCTTTTTTAAATGAAAAATAGAAGTTACAGAAAATACACTGAAGTCACCAGCTTTTACTTGACATACATGAAAAACACTTCAGGAGAAATATCCAACCTTAACTAAATTGAAAATATGTTCCTGTGAAAAGTGACAGTGCTGGTGCAAGAACCGCGGGTCTTCCAGATGTTAAATAACGCTAGAAGGAAATCAAACCTCTCTTAAAACTAGGTGCTCTCAGTGAGGCCACCTTTCGGTTGATGGGAAAACTTTATCTGCTCCGCTGGATAAAAAGTTGTTCAGCCTTTGTCTTGCCTGCAGAAGCTGTGCTAGCACGTAATGTGATCTGGACATAATGATTTCAAAGAGATCAACTGATTACTAGCAGTCTAGTGACACTAAATCTTTCTATGCTCTATTCCCATTTGATATTTCCAAAGACCTGGGCAACACTTTTCAAATGCAAATGCCCATAGTTAAGCTGTTAAACCCAATCCACAGCTATGCCTTCAATAAACTTAGTCAAATTTGCAAAGGTACTGGGCTGTTACAGTCCCTATTGATCCCAATGGGATTTATGACATAGCAGCATAAGAAAATGTGACTTGTCTAGTGGAGAGTCTTATTTTTTTAGTATGTCTCAGGTCTGAGAATTCCTATAATGGTTTACAAGGCAAATGAAATAGCATTTTTGAATTTGCTCATCTCTCACTCAAGAATTTAAATGAGCGGAAAAATATCTCTATCTGTGAGCAATTACTCTTAATAACCATATGGCAATTATGTGTGCCCCCGAGGGGAAAGTCTTTATTTTGTCATTAATTATAATTTTATGTGATTTGCATCATCACACCAGGAAGATTGTACTAGCTTGCCTGGCAACCCAGGATATAGGTCAAATCCTAATGGCAGTGTTGGAAGAATACAGCTTTATACTCTATTGTAAATGCCATGTATGCTCCCACAATGCTACTCCTCCTGGTTAAATACAGATGTAAGACCAAGGCTTGTAATCAAGGACTAATCATTGATTGCATTCTGCTTCACAGCTTGTGAAGGGCGTTGTTGTGGATCATTAGACATAGCCCCTTTCAGGAGCGTAGGATTATTTATCTGTCACCAGTTGCTTTACTCTCTTTGCTACCAGTCTTGCAGTTATCAAACAAAAATGGCTGCTACAATGCAGAAGAATATGAATGTTATTAAATTACCTCAATACCAAGCTGAGACAACCATGTTCATTTTGTGAAGTCCGGGAATAGGTTAATGATTGTTGGTTGTTGTGTGCGGTTTTTTTATCTGGCAAATAACCTAGTAACAGGTTAAAGAACCAAATGTCTTTACATTGCAGGGAGGAAACACCCTGTTTTTTCATATGTTTTGGCTGTGTAGATGAGAAAACGTTTACAAGAGAGCTTGTAACACAGGAAATACAGTCTTTTTTTAACTCCTAGAAAATATAAAGGCTGAGAATTATGCAAATGACATCGACTGGACAAATTCAGAAGCTACAGTTCTACACAGAACCTCGTGGTTCATCATTCCACAAGCACTTTGACAGTACTTTCCCATGGAATTTAAGCAAATACTTTCATATGAGGCTTATACTCCACTGCAGAATAATAAAGCAGAGTAAGAAAGCTAAGCAGATGCTTCTACATTTTCCTAAAGAAGTGCTTTAAATTTTATGTCAGTTTAATTTCTGTCACTGTCTTACTACAAGTAATTCAGTTTTATGTTACAATTTACTGTGAAGTCAGTTTAATTACCTTGTTCAAAGGAAAGGTAGATGCAGCTTCTGTCTGTATGCTCCTATAAAAGATAGCGAATAATGCCCTCTGCTTGCCTCTCTGCACTGCTTTGTGGCTTGGTCAATCACTACATCAAATGAGAAGCCATAAAAAAATGCAGACTATTATTCTCCAGGCACGACAAGATCAATTCTGAGTCAAATTTTCCAGTCACTTGTTAGACATGCTGAAGCATTAGCAGCAAATATAAGAATGAGCTGAAGAGTCAGTTAGAAATGGATAATTTTAAAAAGTGTTAACAGTTCACTAGAGTAAAGGTGGTGACATTTCACAGCAGAAAATGGGTGATGAAGTGAGTTTGGGCATTCTGCAAACTGTTTAAAACAAGATCAATAATAGCTGGTTCTTTTGGCTCTTCCTTATAAGATGAAGACAAACACAGTCCATCTCTCCCCAGTATCTGTGGTATAACAGAAAGGAAAATTGTGTTTCTTCTCTTGTAAACTGTTTAATTTGCTAATGGTATATTCTAACATGCTAAAGAATAAAGCCTATTACAAGCACCTTCATTCAGCATGCAGCCAAGTATCCTACTAGTTATTGTGTGGTCCTATTGACCCTGATGATGCTGAAGTTTGTAGCAAACATAAAGGATAGCTAAGATACAGCTGTTTCAAGAACATTAGAATGAATGCTGGCTTTGTGTGTTGTGATGAAGCAATGTGAACATTTTTCCTTTAATTTTCAGGCCTTGTAACAGATTATCGGGTAAGTACAGCATCAATGTAATAAGTAATGCCATTACTTGTATATACTGCTATTTTCAGGACTTCTATTTTCCATTACTATCATAAACCCTATTCACTATCAAAACCTGATGTTTATTTCCAGAAAAGATGCAGCTTGCTAAATTTTAATGTTCCTTAGACTGAGACTTTAAACCTTATTTTTGAAATCTGCTTGAAGGCAGAAAACGTCTTGCATGTACAATATTTCAATGTTTAGGCAGCAGAAAGGTCCTAGAAAGTTGTGGTTTTTGCTTAAAATGGTGAATAATGCATTTAAAAAAAAACGCATAAGTGTTTCAGTCTTTCGCCAACAGACACACAGTTGCTTTGAAATGAAAGATGGGCCTGTCATCGTAGATGATAGCCCCACAACTGTAAACAAGCCACTGTACACAAGCTTCTAAGACAGATATTGTTCTAAAGCTTTTGAGGAGAATTCAGGATGGACAAAGGGAATTTGATTTGTCTTTTGACCCTTCAATTCTGACACCAACCTACTTTTCCAATTTTAATTTAAAAATTTGGGTATTAAACAGTAACCCCAGGGCATTAACCAGGAATAGACATTTCTACAATTATTTGATCTACCTCTACCAACTGCCTGTAAGATATGGCAATGTATTACATTTCAAAGTTGTTGTAGAATGTACAGTTTCTGCAGTATCGCTGCAGCGCTGACTTGTAATGTGGGTGCCCTCCCTTCTCCCTGGCTTGCAGCACTGGCAAATCCCCTTGGGCAGGAGGTTCCGCTCGCTGAAGCTCTGGTTCGTGCTGAGGATGTATGGGGTCACAGGACTGCAGGAGTACATCCGCAAGGTGACTGGAATTTGCTTTCTTTGATAACCTGTGGTGGGATGGCAAGAGAAAAGGAGCGGGCTACCTGCCTAATTTCCATGACTTATGGACACATCAGAAAGCACAGGAAACTGCTTTTAGCCAGCTCAGATTACCAGGGTGCTGCTCGCTTGCCCCATGTAGTGTCACAATTTCATATCGTGGTGGGCTCAAAACTCATCCATTTTGTATTAAAATTTAAGGAAGACAAGTCTAGGATTTTGGAATTTCTGTAATGTGGGATCATAGTTCCCTCTCAAATTAAGCCAGTACACACCCATAATTTTATTGTGGAAAAACATGTTTATTCATTACGTCTTTATTTTATAAATGTGCATGCCATCCATCGATAGCATGTTTAGATTATGACTAAAGGATACAGTAACTTATTGGGCATGTCTACCTCTGCTGCTTCTTTGTTTCCTTCTTAAAATACATCTTTTTAGGAAAAAGAAAAAAAAAAAAAAAGAGAAAAGACCATGTACAATTTACAGTTTGTTAAGATTGCTGTAAGTACTAAGTTTATTCTTGATGTAAAAAGGAGGGGTTTTTTATCACTAAACCCCACATCTGGCGCCAGTCTAAATTACATATATATTTCCTCTGCAGCAGTAAAGTCAAATTCAAGCATACCTTTCATCTTTATGAAGTTTAGGGAAACTTCTAGTGAGGGGAGATCCATGACGTGGCTCTAAATATTTACAAAAATATCCATTAGCTAAGGGTCTGGTCTAGTATAGCAAACTTCCTGCAGACACACATTCCTTTCTATTGTGGTACTAAACAGATTAATTCCTAAGAAAGGCTTTTTCCACTGTCGTAAAAATCACTGCATGAGAAAGTCTCTTTAAATTTGGAAAGGTTTCAGAGTAGAGGAACCTCTTCACTTCTCATTCTTATTACACTATAGTTTTCAGCTGACTCGACATGTTAGGTTTTTATCCTTAATGAGGCTTTCAGAAATAAATTTTGACAACAGTGGTGATCTTGATGTTCTGTCATCCTTGTGGCAATCTGATATATACCCTTCTGATGAAAAATTGATGCAAGGTTTGTCAGCACTTCACTAGGCTACCATTACAGTTTCTAGTGGGATTCTCTCTCAGGTTAGATTTCTGGAGATTGCAATTATTTCAACATGATGCCAAGTCTTTAAGTAGGGCTTAATCTCTCACTGGGAGAATAGAGGGTTGGAACCCTCATATCAGTTACATGGCCTTTTATCAGGCTGGTTTCCACGGGTCAGTATTTACATTCAGTAAGTTCCCTCTTTCCCTGTCTCCCAGATGTTTCCCTGACTGTCCAGCCAAAAAGCACTTGTTCTCTTAGAACGATAGCTGAAGACCAGTTTCTTGTATGTTCTGTGACAACACAGTTCAGGAAGGCGAAGCAAATCAATCTTTTTCTGAAGTAAAACCCTAATATGTTCCTTTATTTGTTAACAGTAACTCAGGTAGGTTTCCAAGGGCTTGTTGAATTAAGTGCATATGCTTAATATTTCATTAAGGACTAAATTGTTCCCTCATATACAAAGAAAAATAAGTTATGACCTTATGTTTGCAACTTTGAAAGGACAAGAGGGGTAATTAAGTGCAGAATTTGGCTCACTGTATACAACTGTCAAAACGGAACCACTAAGTTAGTTTCTCCTCACCACCCCCCTCTCTCCCCAGATTAATATTCATTCATTTCAGTGGGTTCCAGAGCAGCTTTTTCTCTTTTCTTAAACAAAGTAACTTCTATCTCTAGCAATTCTCTGTTCAAGCTAAAGTTCAAGAAATGCTTGCAGTTTGTTTGCTCCCTGCTCTAGCAGAATTTAAGATCTCTTGGAAGTTTGCAGGCATGTTGGTAAAGTTCTATCTGTAGCTGCTAAATAACAATTATAAATAAATGTGTTTCACATCTTGCACATTTTCCTCTCTTCTCAGGAATTCTTAGGGGTTCCAGTTATATTGTGATGACTTTTCTTTTGGCAGTGTGGTAATGAAGTATGCGAACCAGCCTGATGCTGGTTTATATTTTCAAATCTATAGACAAGTTTCCAAATGAAAAGTAATTTGGAATTTAGCTTCACTTGTTAACTGAACTTTAGCATTGCTTATTCCAGTGCTTTGCCTTGCGAAGTTGCTTTCTTTTAAATATGTTGTAGCATCTTGCAAGTAACAGCTTTTATATTCCCATTGTGGGTAAAGGCAGCCCTGAAAAGAATAGCTGGTACTGTATCTTGTGCACGTGTGTAGCTGTGTTTTAAGGGAACCCACGTAGCTGCCAGAATTATTTCTAAGGCTGCATTTTCTTACAGTGGGTGATGGAGTGGCCATAGGCAGAAAAAGAGACCTAGGAGCAGTGGCAGAAGCAGATATTGCAACCTTCAAGTGGAGAAGATGGAGCTGTGAAGTGGGAAGAATTGCTCTCTCAGTCTGTTGTGTTATTAAGGAGCTGCTCCAGGGAAAGAGCAACAGAGTCAGGCATAAGAGTGGAGATTTGAAACAGCTCCTTGGGCTGGGGAAGGGGCTGCCTGCATCTGGGATGTAGCATGCAGTCGTACACCACGCAGGTGTCATACATCAACATACCTGTATGTGAGACATGTTGTTTCTGTCCACGCTATACAACAGTAACTAAAGCATGCCTGTTCAGATACAGGCCTGGGCCTTACTGAGAGGTTTGGGACCTAGGGTTTCAGTTCTGTTCTGAGTTTATGAAATTCCCAAAAAGGACACTTCTGCTCCTAAGTCCTAGACAACTGTAGGAAGATTTATCCAGTGTTTATGGACTTTGAGTAAGGCTTCTTTTGTGGTGCCAGGTGTCACTTGCAAAGTGATTTGAGATTTTCAATAGCGATAAGCTTCTAACATGACATAGAGGGGAAAAATTCTGCATAACCTTCAGAAGCCAGCCTATTTGCTGTGTGATTAACAAGATTCTATATGGAGGACCAAAGATATCTGCAACTGTCTTTTCACAAATATTTTTTTCTGGATGTAAACTGTCACAACCCCCCTATTTGTCTCTCTTTTCTTAAATTTTATTTTTTACTAGGATGTTTTAAGAAAAAGATGTTTGTTGTGTTTGCAGCCTTAAGGTCTCCATCAAAATGATGTGATAACCACTGCAACCTGGCATTTGCTTGTACTGGGGAAGGCATTTGGGAACTAAAATACTCTTGGGAGATGAGAATGTGTGACTTGGATTTAGATACAGTTACTTTTTTTATTTTCCAAACCTTCCAGTTATGCACTCTTTTCCCACACAACTTACTGTAAAGTATAGGTCTTAAAGCAGTGGTAAAGGAGAGGACAGTCATCTCTGAAGGATGTGGGGAGACAAAAATACAAATTTTGTAGGTAAGTCAGAGGAGATGTACAGAGAGGGAAAACCCAACAACAGTAACAGTCTTCTGGACTAATTCCAAACACCCAGAGTCAGTATAAATGTGAAACCCAAATGGCCCATTTGCAAACTGCTTGACCAGCCATTATTCCTTTGTTGCTTTAAGTCTTCTCAAAGAGCTCAGAAGTCCTTTGAGAAATTTAGAAGTTTTGTATGTGATCCCCATGAATATTCCAGCTCAGATGAATCCTCCATAGGATCAGAAGAAATCA
The DNA here is from genome assembly GCF_037157495.1 of Lathamus discolor. NCBI lineage: Eukaryota > Metazoa > Chordata > Aves > Psittaciformes > Psittacidae > Lathamus > Lathamus discolor. The sequence goes on along the minus strand of NC_088885.1, from coordinate 88,622,056 downwards.
GTTCACTGTGCCCTTCTTTCTTTGCTGAGGATAATGGATTCCATTAAAAATTAACAGCAGAGACCAAGAAACTGCAGAACAGCAATGCAGTGTTTCAGCTGGGGACTGGCACAGTCTAAGTGGCTGTTGAGAAGACTCTTTTGACAGCATTTTCCTTCAAAGTGTAGTGGGATGAAAGTGAAGGCAGGCAGAGGCTAAAATCTATAGGAGGAAAAGAATTAAGATACCAAGGCTAGGCAGGTATGCTTATCTGCAGTCATATTAACACACTCTGAGACTTCAGGGAAGCTCAATCCAAAACTATTTTAGCTCTTGAAGGTTTTGCCCAAAAATCAAAATTCATTTTATACACCTCAGTGCAGAAGTAGTTATATTCACACATATCAATACACAGATTTTTTTTAAAATAGGGACCACACCTTAATGCCTCACAAGTTTACTGCTCCTATTAGTGGTTATGTAAGACACTTCCCTTAATCCTGAATAACCAAATGAGTTACATCCCTTTCTTGTTTCCCTTCTCACTGCAGAAGAGCAATGATTATCTACCTGAGATAGTGATACACAAAAATTCCATACAAGTTTCTTTTGTTCAGTCTGCTAAATTTCATTGTGAAAACAAGGGCTGGTATTCTGTTCCTATATACCAAGACTTTTCAGGCCATTAACGAAGTCCTTGTGATTACACTTTGGGAACTCACAGGATAAAAAGATTGTCTTGCTAGAAACAGTATGTGAGTTGGTTTGTGATGGCAGGTGTGGTACTTCAGAGCCCCTCTTACTGAGTTTGAGCTTCCAGGCTTAACAATGTTTATTGAGTTTAATTATTTTTTCCTTGCAACAGTCTTTGTAAAAGCAATTCAGGATAACAGGTGATGGGTCAAAGGTGCAGGGCCTTCAGTAGTTGTGTTAAGCAAAGTTTGCCCAGGGAAGTGGTGGAGTCAGCATTCCTGGAAGTATTTGAAAGACACATAGATGTGGCACTCAGGGTCATGGTTTAGTGGTGGGCTTGGCAGTGTTACCTTAACGGTTGAGGCTGACAATCTTAAGGGTCATTTCCAACCTTCTATGAGTGAAAAAGGTGAAACGTCAGTTATATCTCCACTTTCTCTCTCCTTCCAGTTCTGTAAAATCTAAAAGACTTGGTGCCCCCCAGTGGCTTTACAAATTATTGCTACATGTTCAAGGAATTACTTGCATCAAGACATGACTCCAAAATACTTCCAGAATTTTGATCTGTGTTTTACTGAATACTGTCCATTTTTCCTTGCTTTTATTTCTTTAAAATTCCTTAAAAATTCTTTGGTGCAAAAAGTGAGCATAGATACCTGCTATAAAATGTACAGCATGGGTCTGGAGTTTTCTTTTACAAACTACTTGCAGTAAGCCAAATCCTCAATTTTTGTTTTATTCCATTGCTACCCAGGTGAATTTTGGTAAAAATCAGTTTGTGATTACATTCAGATGAACAGCTGTGAAATTCTCATCTCGTTAAACATGAGGGGTTTTATGTCTTTGATTTCCAAGGCATAGTGTATGCAGTGTGAAATTTTGCAGAGCTGTGTAACAGACATCAGTTTGGTTAAGGCTATGGAACATGAGGATAGGAGGAGACAGTAAAAGATCATTGCAACACGTGTGCATATTTCACATGCTTTTCCATGCACATATGCATACAAGCATCTGTATGTATACGGATATTTCTGGTCACTTTTCATAGCTGTAAACTCATGCTGTTTATATTAGCAGAACATTCAAATGCCTTGGAAAGGATTGGGCATTTTACTGGTCTCAATCCTGACTCGAAGAGCTTTCAGTCTAATTTTAGAGGGAGATGATAAATGGATGTAACAAATAGCAGGGAGGAAGTGGTAACAACAGTAAGACTCTCTGGTTGCGTAGGGTACCAGTATGCCCAGTATACGATTTTGAAGCAATGTTTTGATTCAATATAAACAATGTTTTTCTATTTTAAGAAGTAAGCAAGTATCACAATGCTATGATTAAGACTGCAAAATATGTTTGGGCTTTGTCCTTTCTTCCTTTCTCCCTCTCTCTTTCGCTCTCTCTCTTTTTCTTTCTCTCTTTCTCTCTCTTTCTCTTTCTCACTTTCTCACTTTCTTACTTTCTTTTCTGTAAGTTCTGTTTTTGCCTTGTTCTTGCCCTTTTGCAAAGAGTTCCTGTGAGCTGAAACATTCCACATCTAACCCTGGCCCAAAGTGAAATGTTTAATTTTTGTTTGATAACTGTCCTTGAACTTGAAAAAAGGCAAAGTGCAAAAGCAAGAAAAGACATGGGCTTAGTTGTTTATTTTTCCAAAATTATTTGCTCTCATAAATGTATGAAAGCTAAGGAACATCATTTTAGGTGTTGCTGATAATTTTTGGTGTAAGCTGGCATGAAGACAAACTGTATTTCCAACAGCTTTGCTGTTGTCTTATTATTATTATTATTTTTTTTAGTAGTGAGCTGATAGAGTACTGTGTAAAGTGAACTTTTAGAGTAGTGAGTAAATTGATGACAGCAAAGAGAGGGGGACTGGGTAAGGTACTGCAGGCACCTGATGAGGACAGGGGTTCTTTTTTCCTAAGTGCTTTTGTATTAATTTTCTGTTCGGAAGAAAGTAAAATGTGGCATGAGAATGCAACCATCACTGAGTGTTAAGACTTCCCAGTTGGTTGTTAGTATGCCTGTTGGTATTTTTTCCCTATTTGTTTGATTTTGGAAAAAGCACCAGTTTCTTGTGCTTCAAAATAATGGCTCTGGCTTCATGTCCAATGTCACTCTTTTTTATCCAGTAATTGTAAACAGATTGGCTGAGATTTGCTATCTATTTTCTTGCTTATGCTGCCATCACCTTTCTTTTCAACTGAACCTGAGCACCCAGGTCAGAAGAGCGAGCAAGTTCTCCCTTTCTTCACAGTTATTCTCATATTAAGTAAAGTATTTAGAAAATGTCTCTTTCCAGCTCATTTTGCAATGGAATTTTGATAATTTTCTCTGTATGTCTGTATATCTCTCCCTTTCCCCATAATAACTTTTGGACTCTTTAGATATTCCCAGCCAAAACTAACAGTGGTAGAAAACCTAAAGAAGAATTATTACAATTATTTGCTATTAATATGATATCATATAAAACCATGCCGAAATGTTTCATTAAGAAATGGGCTAGTACTGCCTAAGATAGACTGAGCTACTAATACAGTAATGACTCAATCTGGTCTTTGGAAGTCATAAATGGGACATAAGTTAATATAAACAGATGGCAATATGTGAATATTATCATATATGAGAAGAATTAAGAGAGAAAAGAGATTAGGAATGGAAACAATTTAGCACATCTTTTTTCTTGATGAATCAGATTTCTACAATGTAGATACTGTCTTTCTCTTCTCAGCATGTCAGGCTGTCACATCAATTTGAACACTTAGTCCGTCAGGATGAAAGATTTGAGATCTGTGCTGAAGTTATCTTGGGACTAGTCTGTTTTCGGCTGAAGGTAAGAAAGCTGAGACCTACTTCTTCTGTCATGTTTTATAGCAGTAACCAAAGTAATCTCAATTGAACATAATCTTTGTAGTTAATATACTTGATACTTTTTTAAAGAAGATGAAGAAAGTTTGTGTAGGTCAAAGCACATTAAAGAAAGAAGCTTAAAACAATTTTCTTAAAAATTACTCAAATGCTTAAGAGAAATTTGAGCATATTAGGGTATGGAAGTACACAGTCAAGGCAAACAAATGGGCTACCCAGTCACACAAAATGACCATTATGTTCTATGCTTGATGGGCTTTGATGAAGAGGATTGTTTTAAGGTATTTCCCAAGACATTTGGATATGATGTGTGAGTGTATGTGTGTATATTACATTTTCTTGTCAATTTTATATGTGTGTATATTTAATGTCTTTTAAAAAATAATAAAAATTTATATATATATGTATATATATAAAATTGCTATCATGGATGAAGATTAGAGTAGTAAACCTTGTTTTGTTTTATTATTCAAAGGATACACTTTCATTTATAAAATCTTACGGTCAGACTGGCAAATTGGAGCCAGACACAAGTAAGAGCAGGTTGCATGGGAACCAGCTTCCAAACTTCTCTTGGCCTTGGTCTGCTTCTTTTTTTTTTTTTTTTTTCTGTGCTGAACATGATCCTTTTGCCCTTTTCAGCCTTTCATTCCCCAAAATCTCTGTAAGAGCCAAGTTCATTGATGTAGAGACCTTACCCAACAGAAACCTGAAAACTCACTGCACTCAGAGCATAAGAGCTGCAGTAGCTGGGAGGGCTCACTTGTTCAATCAGACATTAAGAAGGATCAGTATCTTATTTTAGGTAAAGAACACATTTAATAGAGGAGCTTGCAACTAAAGCCTCTATAAAGGACTGGATTGTGACTGAATCTGAACACTAAGCAATAACAACAGCACTGGTGTGTTCCAGTTCACATGATACCTAAATGAGCTTTTTGCTTCTCTGAAGGCTCACAAGCACATCTTGGCTCCTTCTGCCCAGTGTGGTATTACTACTTTTCACCAATTCTTTTCTCAGTCATTCAGTTGCCACAGTTACCTGAATTTGATGCAGTTGGCTGAAGGAGCCAACAGATCTTTAATAATAAGGTAATGGTGAATTCATCTGGAATAGGAAAATGGTTTTGTCTGAATTTATGTTGTTTAAAATAAAAGAAACCAAACATCTGTTGCTAGAGAATCAGAGAGATTACAGAACATGGAGGCTTCCCAGTACGAGAAAACATGAATATAATTTCTTTCCTAACAGGAACTTTTAAAAGATTTTGAGGAATAGGTTCCAAGGCTTTTATTGCTCAATAACGAGATGTTGATTGTAGTCTGCTCTCTCACCTGGAACAGCAAACACTAATTTTGCAGATCCAGAGACAGCTGTTAGTCAGTGCTCTGCATTTACTTTAAAGGACCAGTCCTGGTGAAATAGAGCATAGCAACAAGGAATTGTCACTTTTGATCAGAGCAGTAGTTCATCTACATCTGCCATCCTGTCCCTGATGATCCAGAGGGAAAAATCAGATCTACAGGGAAAAACAATCTTACAATAGGAGATAAATATTGGGTACCTAGCTAAGAAACTTTTGGACAAGTTTCTGCTGAAAACCAATGTTGAAAGAGCAATGTTTTCATTGCTTGCTATACCAGTCCAAAAAAAAAAAAAAAAAAGGAAAAAGAAAACAAAACAACAAGCTTTTAAATGAAGTTATCGTTATTTTTTGCAGCTTTATTTGCTTTCTAAATCGCTCTTTAAAAAATGTTCCTGTGATTTCTGTATTTCATATTAAAATGCATCTTCATCTAGAAGTAGGATACTTGTAACTTTAATTACAGGAGGACTTAGAACTGTAATGCTCCACAGCTGTAAAAGTATGAAATGTTTTTCACTCCTTTGTTCTTGAGAAACCTTTTTTATTTTTTTTTTTTTTGCTTAGCTCTAACTGTTAATTTTTTGCCTTTTGCACTGTTGCACTAATAATCCGACTTTACAACCACTTCATCAAATGTATCATGCCAAAGGGTTAATTTTTGGCATCCTTGTCAAGTCTGCAGATGAATGCAAGTCAAGCTAGTCATTACTCCAAGGGAGTGAGAATACTGTCTTATTGAAGCTGACAGACTCAATCAGAGCTGGCTTCTCAAAGCTCTGGGAGAGGATTAGTCACTACTAACTTCAATTTGACGTGACAGCCGAGTGTCAGAGCAGCCCCTAGGTGCAGCTGTGAGAGTAGAACAGAAGAAAGATATATAAATCTTTCTCCTGTCTCCCCTCACCCCTGCCAAAGGCACGAACTTAATATCATATAACTGCCTGTATTGCCTAAAAGTTAGTGCTGCACATTTTATATTAAAAGCAAAGACCATAAATTTAATGATGGAATACCTTTGGTAAAAAAATGGGATATCATTGTCACCAATGACATACCCATAATGGGTGGGGAAAAAGTGCAAAACACCAAAGTTGGTCCTTTTCTTAGTTAGGAACATTCCAGTTTTATGAAGATTAAGGAGAAGCTATGAAATTCAGGCTCTCATCCAAATTCCCTGACAAGTTCTGCTAAGGCAGAACAAGGTTTTGACTTGGGTTCAGCTCTAATATGATCCAAAAACATCAGAATAATACATTTATCCTCAGTGCCAAAGGAAAGCTGTGTCTGCCTTATGCTTTGGTTTTATATGGAAAAGGCTAAACAGGCAAGTCATAACTTCATAGATTTGAGAGAATACGTTTTCTGATACAGATACTTTTGAGATTACCTGTGCTGCTACAGGAACAAAAGTGGTGCTGAAGAGATGTATTTGTCCAATTGTTACCCTTTTACTGCAGTCAATGTTCAGTAAGGGAACTCTGCGGTAAAAGCAGAGGTGACTCCTGGCATCTCCTGCAATTCTGTGTTACCAGCAACGTAAAGAGTAAAGGCTGTACAGCAGCTGAAATACTTCCCTAAATAACAAAATTATAGCACTCAAGATCAACATGGTGTATCTTAAGCTATTACAGTAATAACAGCTCTTGCCCAGCTTTTGCCCAGCAAAGCCGAAGCCATCTCTTAGTCTGCTAATACAGAAGTTAGACAGATGGGTTCCTTTATTTTGGGTAACAAAGTGTCAAAGATATGCAGCTAGCACTTCATCCTGTGTTGCTGAATCAGATAAAAATCCCAAGATTTTTGAGATCCCTTCTTCCATTGTTTTCATTTAAAGTGATTTACTACTGGTTTTGAAAAATCTGATGACATCTTCAGTTTTATTCTCAAATGCTGACGGACATGAACTGGGAAAACCACTGATTCAACATTAGCTGAACTGCAAAAAAAAAAAAAAAAACCAGCACTCCTCTGTACAGTCCTATTTCTTTTGAGATTTGATATTAAAAGCATACAGCTGCTCTAAAATATATCCCCACATTCACTATTTGAGCACAAGGAGAATAAAGTACACTAGAAGGAGATGAAAATCCAATACCGCATGCATAGTCCCTCTGACCTTCTGCAAGATATTTAACATATTTATCTTTGTTTCCTGGAATGCAAAAGACTCTTTACTTCCAGTGGGAGGGTCAGTTTACCACATACCTAAAATCTACTGCCCCTCAAAACCTTCTCTCTGTAGGTCTCTGTGGTGGACACTTCCTATAGAACTTGAGGATTTCTACTGATAGTATGAAACTTACTTATGCCAGGGATACATTCCTGTAACTATTTCATAATTAAGGCTAGGATTTTAATCTTCATATTCAAAAGACTCTCTCGCAGCAGCCATGTTTAAGTGAAGACTGGAGGGTTTGCTTTATGAATGGTAGTATAGCTCATTGCAAAACTTCCCCCCATGTTTGATCAGATCTAAGAAAAGTGTAATGAAATAGATGTAATAATGAATGCTTTTACATGAAGCTACAGAGCTCATGACCTTAGTTCACAAAAAAGCAGTCAGCTATCACAAATGCCCCAGTGTGAACACTGCTTCTAAACCTCAGTTAATCCATAAATCTCTTATGACTGAAAAAATATCTCTTGCACCGTCATCTTTTTGTAATCCTTTGGTGGCAAAGCACTGAGAGATGAGAAAGGGGCTGCGTGTTACTGGTGGTACTTGGGTTTGGCTGGTTGGCGGGATTTACATATTCCAAGCTAGCTTCTGAAATTCATCACCATATCCACTGAATTACAATGATTTCAGGGCTCAAATGAACTAAATGAGGCACTTCTTAAAAGCATAAATGAGGCCAAGAAGATTCATCTGGTCCCATGCCACCTGCGAGAGAAGTTTGTGCTACGTTTTGCTGTTTGTTCACGCACGGTGGAATCCACCCACATCAAGTTTGCCTGGCAGCACATCTCACAGCTGGCAACCGATCTTCTGAAAACATGGGAGAAAAACCACCACCAGCAGAAACAGCAGTGAAGTAGCAGTGGGGAGGAGGTAATTAGCTGGCTTTCTCTGTGTGGCCAAGTTTTATTTTAGGGGCAGGTGGGAAAGTCAGGATATGAAGCGGAAAAAAAAGAAACCAAATTCTGTTGTTATATAGCCCAGCTGCAGTAGCAAAATCCTTGCCAGCAAGTTGTGTTGTAACCTTAATCATTCCTTCTCTGTACTGTGGTTTCATCTTGCCTGTTTCCAGGGCGCAGATAGCCATGGAGGCTCGAGCTGTCATTTCCTACCAGTTTGTAATCAGAAGCATTTATTGAACCAGGCAGTGGAAGTGGGTTAGTGCTCCCTCTGTTGTCCCCATTAACCTTTAGCACACTCACTCCTTGCTTCACAGATGAAACTGTGAGGTGTCATCAATTCATTTAACATTGCTATGACTTCAGAAAGAATCCAAGTTGGGGAAAATTCAGTAACCTGGATCTAACACTGTTCAGGTCCAATTTAAATAGGCTTGCGCAAATGCTGTTGTCTTGATTTGGGGCACTGTCATGTCATGAAATGCTGTTTGCTGCAGTACTTTTGTAAATAAAGTTTGTGCTTCAAAACTTTCTGCATTACACAGCCAGATCAAGGGAGGGTGAGTACTAAATGAGCACTAACTGTCCTTATGGCAGGCTGCCTACTTTCTCCTAAAGGGTTTGCTTTTAAAAGAGCCATTTTGTCAAATCTGGCAGCTGGTTTTCACTCTGATCATTCATAATAAGACCTCCTAAAAGCTCATTCTTAAGAGTTTTGTCAAAAGCCATGTGCTATTTGGTATTCTGTATTTTAATGACATTATTATAAGCAGCGATTATTTGAAAATAATTAATCTGTGTTCCGTGAAATAGAGTGGTGATTTCTTCTTAGGGCTACCATTATGCTTACGTCATTGTGTAATAAATCTTTGACAAAATATGCTAAGAAATGCGATGAAAAAATGGTTCTTTTTGTTTCTCAATGTAGGTAAGAAACAAGATAGCAAATTACAATAAAAATAGAAATTAAGAGAACTAACCCTAAAAATATGGTGTGATGCCCCCCCCCCCCAGTGGTTTTCTTCCATTAACAGTGATGCGTGGAATATGAAAATATTGGAAAACAATTAACTTCAGAGAAAGTCAAATCATGTGTACTTGACACCAACCATTGCTATGTCATACTGTTGAAGGCAGGTACAGTAAAGAGGTGAAATGAAAGTCAGAAACCGTATCTGACTTTAATAAGTATTTCTGTCATTTTGAAAATATAAATTCCAGGCAGTTATTTCTATCTAAGTAAGATCAAAATAAATAGCTACTCCAAGAAAAGGAATCTGCAGGGTTCATTTCTACATTTGCATTTGTCTTAATCTTTTCCTTTTACTGTTCATATTAACTTCTAAAGCATCTTGAACGACTTACACAATTATTCAGCTTTCTTCCTCTGTCCCTTGCAAATGTAATTCCTACATATGGGAAGCTGCAGGTAGACCATGAAACATGCACCGAGGCAGTTAATTTGGCACACAGTCTGCTTCAACCCACTCTCTTTCCAGAAGGGATTAAAGAAGGTGACTCCTAATCACCCCACTTCTGCTGTGCAAAGTGGGGAAGGATTAGTGTTAACATATGTGCAAGTGGTATGTGAGAGACCTGCATGAATCCTGACAGTAAGGAAAAGTAGACCAACCTCTGCACTTCCAAAAGGTCAGGCTGTGTGCCCAGGGTAGATAGTGACATGCCATCCTTCTGTAGGGCTCGCCAGAGCCTGCATTATCCATCCATATGGAAAAGCTGGTTACTATTTCTTTAAGGAATTGCTTTCACAGGTAACAGATGAAGCAAGGGATGACAAATGAATCTGGCAAAAGCCTGTAATATTTGAGCAGGTGACTGAGCCATTCCACCAGGCACTGCTCTCAGCTACAGGATCAGAAATTCTGATGGCATCATTCTCATTAGCAGAACCAATATGAAATTAAGCTTTTTTTTTTTTTGTAGTGGCACAATGCAATAGATTGGTAGACTGAAAACAGCAGAAAAATGCTTGCAGTTGTTTCCTTTCTCTGTTATCAGGTTTTTTTAAAACAACATTATTCAGTTCTCCTGACTTGGGAAATAATGTTCATCCATAGCCCATATGGTCCACACTGGTACAATTTTACAGCTTTTACACTATGACAACACTAGAATCTAGGAGCCAGAGAAGAATTACACCTTTGTTATGAGACAGAGCAGTGTTTTCTGTGTGAAATATCTAACCAGGTCTGTTCACGAACATAAAAGAGATCAGATTCTGATCAAAGCTATCATAGAGTAAATCCAGGATAATTCCATTTAAATTAAATGGAGCTGCTTTGGGCTTACATGACATAACTGAAATTAAAATTCTAACTAATAAGTATTGGAAAAGAAATGCATAAGGTAAGGCAACACTAGCTGAACACAAGAGGATTTTGGTGGAAATTCTCTCCATGGAAACTAGAGCAGAGGTGGATGATGCACGCCTGTGTGAGCCTCAGACTGCTGTAGAACCAGGATGCAGGCAGGATCTACATCCAAACCCAGGAGGGGATAAATGTTCCCAACAGCCCAGAATTAGATGTCTAGGTCCCTCTAGACCTTTGTGGGAAAATGTTGCCAAAACCTGACATTCAATTAAACATTTTTCAGATTACAGGTATCAGTTTCAGAAGGGGCTGTTGTCCAGAGACCAGAACTTCTGGCAAAGAATTTAGGATAAGGGTTAATTTAAAATATTATAAATGCAGTAAATGATATTTTATTTTTGTTTTTAAGGAAGTGTTGTAAGTAAATCTTCCAAGAAACTGCAGACCCATAGAATAGACTGCAAGACCCATAGAATTACATTTCCCCATGGCCAGCCCAGTACAGAAATCTGAAGTTCACAGTTCTAGTTTTTCTGAGGTGATTTGAATATGTAATTGGTGAAGGGCTTCTTAGGATTGAATCTCACATACCCTCTTTTCCCCACCTGGCAATTCCTATGTAGATTATAAATGTTAGGTCATCTGAGAATGAAATCTGGTCTATGTTATCAACTCCAGAATGAAAGTGTTGAAAAGAACATTCTGAAAGAACATTACTGCTGTTCTGTTCTGTTCTGTAGCTTTGCAACATACCTGTGAGTGAGAAGTTCTGTATTTATGAAGAGTTAATATGTGAACCTGGATTTATTGTGCCTTGTGTGCAAAAGCTAATGCCGTCTGTGCTGATTAATACTGTTTGATGTTAAAAATAACGAGTAAATCTCAGAGCTGTTCTTTAGTAGAATACCCACATCTCAAGGGAGAGAGTGCGGCTGCTGGAGAAGAGTGGGGGGGAAGTTACTCCTCAGTAAACATATGTTTGGATTTTTTTCAAACTAGTAGGGTGCTAGTTCCATACTTACATTCTTAGTAATAACAAAAAAAATATATTTTATTACTGATGGTGAGATATTGAAAAGATGTATTTATGAAAATGTTGTTAATATATTATACTCTGAAATGCATTATAATTGTTTAATTTCTGATATTCTCTTGCCTTTACATATAAGATTCTGCTCATGGTTGTTTTGTTGCTGTCTCCTCTAAGAATACCATATTTATGAGCAGTACTTACACTGCACTTGCCTTACAACAGCGGTCTAAACCTCGAGATGTGTTAACTTGAATTGCTCAAAGACGGGAGAAAATAAGAAATGAAACTGAGAACCCCGAAGACCAGGGTGGTGGAGGAAGTTTAAATAACCATTGGTGGCCAAAATCCACACAGCATATGTACAGTCTGTATGACCCAAATGGGAAAATAATCAGATGTTTAGTGCTTTTTTAGTATAATTTATTGAGTTCCTTTAAAATCTGTATCCAGGGCCTACTTGAATGGACATATAGGTTTTAATTGGCAGCATTAATAAATGGAAACAAAACTACAACTACTGTCTGTCTTTGTTCTTTCCTATTTTATTCATGCCATATGCACTGTGAGGGGTCCAACTTCCTCACTGAGTGGGGGGAAATCAGTGCCCTGATTTTCACCATCAGTGCTTTTTTCTCATTGTCTTAGTGCCTGGCCAAACCAGAATCCTGAAGCTGGATGTGCCACTGGAGCCAGCTGTCCAGCTTTGGCTTTGGTTTCCAGTCTAGGCATCACCAGGTAGGACAAGGCAGCAGCCCACTCCTCTAGCCCTGCCTACCCACAGCCTGTGCTCCTTAGGGGAGCTGAGCTGTGGGCTCCTTCCCTCCCTGCCTTTGCACAGCCCAAGGGAAATTGGGTGAGCACACTTTGGGGGAAGTGGGATGGCAGCAGTGTTACCAGCTACAGACGTTAGCCCAATTTGGTCTCAGATGATAGCTTGCTAGTAGTGCAGACAGTTTAAAATGCTGTTTGCACTAATGGTATTACAAGCTTGACGTAGAACAAAAACCTGACAGTAACAAAAGAAATGTTTCTCACGGGAAGTCAAACGTTCACCTACACAGAAGCGACTGTGTTAATACCAGAGGTGTAACTGCAGTGTAGCGTGCCGATTTGCATCAAGATTGGTGCGCTAGTTTGAACTTGGGCTGGTGTGATCCAGGTAGGGACTCCATGACGAGACTTGGTTCATAGGACATATCCACCTGACCCACCATCTTCTGCTTTATTAGGCATCCTGTTACTCGTTTCATTCCTCTGCCAGAGAGCCCTGCTACTGCTGCCGAGCCCTTTAGCAGAGCTGTCCTCCAGTAAAGGCCTGTTCAGCAGCTTCTGTTTCTGAGGGCGTTGGACACCGTTAGCCTCCAACGCTGCCACGGTGGCTGCAGTACCCTGCAGCCTGTGACAGAGTATGACAGATGAAGAGGTGGCCATGGAGCCCTGGCGCTGTGTGCGCAGAGGTGTGGGTGCCCGCTGACAGCACCTGAACCACCAGCTGAGCTGCCGCTTGTGTCTGGGCGCACGGCATTGCCTCCCGCGGAGCTCATCCTGCGCAGAGGGTGGTCGCTGAGGGCAGAGCCTGGCGCTCTGCCGGCCCGGCCTCCCCCAGACTGAGCCAAGGGCGCCCAGACGGCCTTCTACCGAGAGGAAGGCGGGCAGCAGGCACGAAGGTATGTCCACGTGAGGTAGCTGCCCTGCTGTGTGCGGCAGCCATTGAATTCAGCACTGAAGGAGCCCGTAGCGCTCCTGCAGTCACTGCAGGTGTGAGCAAGCCTCTATCAGAAAAGCCTTTCCGAAGCCTGCGCTGGTCCTGTGGGGGTGCGGGCACCCTTCTGGGCAGACAACCGGAACCGAGGAACCGCGGCTCCCTCACGGGCCCGACCGGCCGCCGCCGAGCGCGGCTGAGGCACCCGCGCGCGCAGCGGGAGGGGGCGGCGCCGACCTGCTTCCCGAGGCGCGGATCCCGCGTCTATTGGAGGGCGTGCGCCTTGGGCGCAGCCAATAGGGAGCGGGAGAGCCCGCGCACCGCCCCCTCGCTCTCCATCCCCTCCCACAGCTCCGGTAAACCCGAGCGGAAGACGTAGGCGCGGCGATCCGCTCCCCGCTCTTCTACTTGTCCCTCCCTTCTGATCACTGATTGGCTGCGCCTCCCAGAGCCCTGTTATCCGATTGGTGGGCGGGAGCGGGGCGGGGTTTGGGGTAGCGCGGGCGCGGGATCTGCCGGGGTGCCTGGTGCCTGGTGCGTGTGGCGCTGCGGGCCCCTCTCCTATCTTTGTCGGCCCCGTCCTCTCTGTGTGCCCTGCTTTCTCCCCACCCCGCCTCTGCTGCAGGCTCCGGGCCCCCTCCCGGACGCGGTTGGTGACGGCCGGCGTGAGGGGCCTGGCTGCGCGCCCGCAGCGGAGCCCACCCGGCCAGCCCGCTGAGCCCCGGCGATCCAGAGGTGAGGGGTCCCTTGGCCCAGGGGCGGCAGAGCGAGGGCCGCTGGGAGCCCTCAGGGGTCTGGTGTCGGCTTCTCCCCCTGCGGAGTGGCGGGGGTTTGACCTGGTGGGGGCTGTGCGGGTGAGGAGGGCGCGGGCGGCAGAGCGGAGGGGGCTGGGCCGCCGGTGTGGTGCCCTTCTGGGTTCCTGGCCTACGGGCGAGCCTGCTTTGCCCTGGTTTGGGATTACGGAATCATGGAACGGTCGTGTTGGAAGGGGCCTTAGAAGTCATCTAGTTTCAACCCCCCTGCCATGAGCAGGGACGCCTCATACTCGAACAGGTTGCTCAAAGCCCTGCTCAGCCTGGCCTGTGTGTTCATATATGCGTGAACGTGGTTTGCAGGCAGTTACTTGCCCCTCTGTTTGCTGAGGCTGAAGCTTGCATGCCAGAGATTCGTTATCGTCAGTGCTTTGGTAAACCCACAGCACCAGACACTTAGGTGTAAGTATGATGTCCACATCTGGCAATGTTTTAGGCTGTTGAAGAATGACTGACTGTGTACACGTTTGGCTGTCTCTTGGAGGAAAACACGGAGAGGACAACTAATAGAAATTAGAATAGGGAGAGAATGTGATAGTGGAAGATGCTTGCAAATTAAAAACTGAAGTTTTAAACTGGCTACCAGTGTTTACTTATGGCCTTCCCTCAATGCTGTGAAGATGACTATTAAATTGTTACTTTGCAGGTGATGAACTTGAGGTTTTGTATTCTGAATGACGCATATCTGTAGAAATATTTCTTGGGAGCAGATGCCTGACACTAAACTTTTTCTGAACCTAGCTTTTGTGTTTCACAAGGTGTTTGTGATGCAACAGTTACAAAAAGGTAGTGTGCACAGGGACAGTTATTTAGTATGTTGTTAGAGAAAAGAAATAAAAGGCTCAGCCCTCCATCTCCTGTTCACCTGTTACTCAACTGCAGATGGGTTATGGTGGGATTGTGTGCCTAATTTGGTAAGTGCATGTTGGACTTCCTATGGTACAAAAGTTGACAGTGATTTTTCAGAGGAAGTCTTTTTTTTTTTTTTAACTTCCTGTTGAAATGCACTGAATGTGCAGGGAAAAGGTATTTTGACTTTTCTAAACAGCGCTACAAAGTTTTGATGCAGTCCAAAAAAATCCAACATAATTTATCTCCTTATTGTTTATCACATGTATAACCCCTCCTGCCAAAATCATATCGTGCTCTCTTTTGTCCTAACTGTTGCAGACTTTCTGGAAGTGAATAGGGGACACCCTCCCCGCAGGATTCCTTCAGCTCTGTCTCCCCAGTCTTGTATGTACATAACACCTCTGCCTTAACCTGTGCTCATACATAGTCTGTAGTTGATTCAGGAGAAGATAGCAGATTGATTTGTGCTTTGTTGGAAGGGTTGCAGAATACATGGACCTCCACTGTAAGAGGTTTTGTTTGAAGTATTCTCTGACCGGAGCATCCTGGTACACAGTGAATTTAAGAGAAAGGAGAATTTTATCTGTCATATCCTATGTTGGACGCATGTCCCGTATGGACAGACGAGAAGATCAGAATTGCTGTGTGTTAAGAGCTTTCTGCAAACCCTGTTGAGGCGGTGATTAGTGACTTGTAATTTTGCCTGTGTCTGTGTCTCTTCTGAAATCATGAATCCTTGACATTACCAGAAATATCTCTGCACATGAGACATTGCAGAGAAAGACTTTTTTGAAAATACATCATAAACCTGAGCATATCTTTTCAAGTGTAGCAAAATGCACCTTCCCAAACAAATGCCATCTTTCCTGTTTCTTTAGGTAAAAAATTGCTGGAGGAATATAAATTTCCCTTTCTAAAACTGTGAAACAAGCGTTGCTATAACCACGCGAGAGCTTTGTGTCTCTAAAATGTAAAATGGAGACATTTTAGTATTTTCTGAATGGAATAGTTTTCAACTTTTGCTCTAAATCTGTAAATATCATCTTCATCTGAAAGTTTACTGCATTCACGGTTATTAATTCCACTTTTACCTCCCTTCAGATACTTTGCATATAGTTTCGTTTTTTAGCTTCCTTGTTTCATTTTTATTGCCATCACTTCAATAGATTTTGTTATTCTGATGTATAATCTGTCCTCTGCACTGTGCTGTATTCTGTCAAATAAGAGTGAAAGCACTGGTGATTGCATTTAACAAGGCCAAGTTTTGTTTGGCCATCTGTTAACATTCTGTGCACTCTGCTGACCTCCCTTGGAGACCTCTGGTTAGAAGCAAACTCTCTTTTTTTTTTTTGTGGTGGCTGCATTTTGTTTGGGGTTATTGTTCTTTTTTAACCCTTCTTTTTTTTTTTTTTTTGACCAAGGAAGAAAAGAGAACCCCAGTCTAAATGACTTTATACCACAAAGCTGGTTCCTTTTTGGAAATGGTAAAATGCCCAGGCTGACTAATTAGCTTACAAGATCTACTGCACTATTTCTTTCAATTAAAATAATGTATGTTTTCAGGTATATGTATTTAGGAAAGGGGGAAAGCACCTAAAACAAATGGTAGTGTGATGCAGTGCATTTTCTAACAGCAGGTATTTTGTGTGTGTTGCAGTGTCAGTGATGGAACCCCCCAGCCCCAGTGCTGTGCACCTGAGCGACTGGCAGAAAAGTTACTTTGCAATTACCTCTGGCACCTGCACGCCCCAGCAGAAGGCAGATGAATACCGTGCCAAAATCCTGCATATTCAGTATGCATGGGCAAACTCTGAGATCTCTCAGGTCTGTGCTGCCAACCTGTTTAAAAAGTATGCCGAGAAGTACTCTGCAATTATTGACTCTGACAACATAGAGACTGGCTTGAATAACTATGCTGAAAACATCCTGACTTTGGCA
The DNA here is from genome assembly GCF_037157495.1 of Lathamus discolor. Lineage (NCBI taxonomy): Eukaryota > Metazoa > Chordata > Aves > Psittaciformes > Psittacidae > Lathamus > Lathamus discolor. The sequence continues at coordinate 88,605,407 of NC_088885.1, read as the reverse complement.
AAGTGTCAGCAGAATGACAGTGACAAGTGGCAATCTGCTTTGACAACAGACAATGTATTTAAATTAAAGCGTGTACAAGAGAGGATGCAGGCTGGCAAAAGTTTCCAGAGCTCTCAGATGGCACCAGCAGATGCCTGTGTTCTAGCTGAGAAAGGGGTCAGTGCCTCTGCTGTTCCAGCCCTTCCTAAACTCAGTGTTTTCAGCAGTGCCGGAGAGATGGAGCTCTTTGCTGGCTCAGCAAAATGTATGAGTCAGGGACCAGATCTCCTTGAGCATCCTTCATCTTCAAAGTCTCTTCAGAGCAGTGTGCTTCCTGCGGCCAAAACTTTGGATACGCTTCCTGCATCTTCAGCGTCTTCAAATGAGCAGGTTAATGCAGGTTTCCAGGCAACTCCACTATTTGGAAGTAAAGAAGTGACAACTCGTAGTTCTCTGAAAACGTCAGGTAACTGTCGTGATGGACAGAATTTGCCTCTTTCTAACCAGTCAGCTGTACCTGCATGGTCCACGAGTTCTGGGAAAAGAAAAGCATTTTATGGTCTGGCTGATGAAGACAGCACAGCAATTTCTAACCTTGCTCCATGCCAGGCTTCCAGTAGTGCAGAAACCAGTAGTTTCTCAGGGTATAGAAACAGAAATGAAGAGGGCAGTGTTCCTGGTTTTAGAACTGCAAAAGAACAGCTGTGGATGGATCAGCAAAAGAAACCTCAAAGCCTACCCCAGCGTGCACCAGTCTCATCCTACGGAGGCATAAAAAAGTCGCTGGGAGCAGGCAGATCTCGAGGTGCCTTTGGCAAGTTTGTTCCTCCCGTTCCAAAACAAGATGGAAACGAAAATGGAGGAGCACAGTGTAAACCTTACGCAAAAGGGTCAACAGATCCATCACTGCCTGTAGATGAGCGACTGAAGAACATAGAGCCAAAAATGGTTGAACTCATAATGCATGAGATCATGGACCATGGGCCTCCGGTCAACTGGGATGACATTGCTGGGGTTGAATTTGCTAAAGCTACTATAAAAGAAATAGTAGTCTGGCCTATGCTGAGGCCAGACATCTTCACTGGGCTACGTGGTCCTCCTAAAGGAATTCTTCTCTTCGGTCCTCCAGGGACTGGCAAGACTCTCATAGGCAAGTGCATCGCATGCCAGTCTGGAGCGACCTTTTTTAGCATCAGTGCCTCTTCTCTGACTTCCAAATGGGTAGGTGAAGGGGAGAAGATGGTACGTGCTCTGTTCACCGTGGCACGATGTCAACAGCCAGCAGTGATCTTCATTGATGAGATTGATTCGCTGCTGTCCCAGCGTGGAGATGGGGAGCACGAGTCGTCGAGAAGAATAAAAACGGAATTTCTGGTCCAGTTAGATGGGGCGACAACCTCCTCAGATGATCGTATTCTGGTGGTCGGAGCAACCAATCGACCCCAAGAAATTGATGAAGCTGCCCGAAGGAGATTGGTCAAGAGACTGTACATTCCTCTTCCAGAAGCCTCAGCGAGGAAGCAGATTGTTACCCGTCTAATGTCGAAGGAGCACTGCTCCCTAGATGAAGAGGAAATTGAGCTCATAGTTAAGAAATCAAATGGGTTTTCTGGGGCGGACATGACACAGCTCTGCCGAGAAGCGTCTCTGGGCCCTATCCGCAGTCTTCAGTCCCTGGACATTGCAACCATCATGCCCGATCAAGTACGGCCGATTGCTTTTCTGGACTTTGAGAGTGCCTTCAGAACTGTGCGGCCCAGCGTCTCCTCAAAGGACCTGGAGCTGTATGAATCCTGGAACCAGACGTTTGGCTGCGGTAGATAAATTGCACCCTGACAGTTTCACAGAACCATTTCCTTACCACTGTCATGTATCAAACCCATGATGATTTAGAGTGTCTGCACTTCTTTTTGTTTCTGTCTTTGAAATGAATCTTCTTATGTTATGCAGGCAGATACCTGGGCCCTGGCCTGAGGTTTCACCAGCTGAAATGACCATAAGAAACTGCTGGTCGCGATACGAGAAACTATACACGAGTAACAGAGTGAGAAGCTGACAAAAGTTACAGATAGCTGCTGTGAAAGATGGGCAGATTTCAATGGTATGTAAGGAGAAGGTGGTCAAACCTCACAGAGAATTGGAAGGAGTACCGGGGGGGAATCTGGCGAGGCTGCTGCGCTGTATCAGTAACATTGTGGAAGGCTGAGGGATCACAGGTAATGTTATCAGAAACAGCAGTTTGGAGTAGGAATGCAGCAAAACTGGGACCAGTGGGGAAAAGTAGTTCAGCGTGCATTGTCTGGGAGGAGATTGGAGCAGAGGGAAGAAAGGGTTGAGGTGGGCATGGGAAGAACATGCATGGAAAACAAAGGGGGGGATAAAAAGGGTTGGGCCCCATGTAAGCAGTGCTCTTGTCTGACTGAGCCCTGTGCCATATCACTGCTATCTGCCTCAGCTTCTTATTAAATACTTTTCCTGATGATTTTTGGCCTGACCTTGCTTTCTGCTGTTCATCTCTGTGTGTGGATGTGTGTTACTGGGAGGTCTGGGCACCTGCAGCTGGAGAAGAGGCTGTGGGCAGCAGGGGCACCGGGGTCTGAGGCCAGCCATGGGCTAGCCAGTGTGTTCACAAGCAGGTACTGTAGTGCAAACTTCACTGGCAAAACTCGGTAGCAAGTTTGAAGCGGGACCATGCAGGAAAAAAACAGCATCTGGAAAGAGCCCAGACACAAGCCAGGGGAAGAGGCTCAGCTTGTTGAAGGCTCTGTAAGCATTGAGTCTTTGTGAAGCTGGAGGGTGCATGTCCTGTGTGTCTCACTGGTGTGCTTCAGTCCTGGGTGGCTGGAGGCGAGAGATGAGATGGGGTTGTGTTGTTGGATTTGTGTGAGTGCATTTACCATGTACGTGCATGCTGGTAAGCAGTGTTTATCTGTTGTTTTGGATTAGGGGTTCAGCTTTACTCCTGGCTGGACCTGCAAGCAAAACCAGTGGCAGCTGCATCCATCAAAAGAAGATGGGAGAAGTTATAGTTTGGCGGTTCTAGAGAAAGCTGGAGAGGGACTTTTTAAAAGGGCAGATAGTGATAGGATGAGGGATATTGGCATTAAACTGAAAGAGGGAAGATTCACACTTGATGTTAGGGATTTTTTATGATGAGGCTGGTGAGGCACTGGAGCAGGTTGCCCAGGGAAGTTATGGATACCCCATCCCTGGCAGTGTTCAAGACCAGGTTGGATGGGGCTTTGAGTGACCTGTTCTAGTTGAAAGGTCAACCTGGAAGGTGTCCCTGCCCTTGACAGGGGGTTGGAACTAAATGATCTTTAAGGTTGCTTCCAGCCCAAACCAGTCTACGATTCTATGGGCTCTAGTGTCTGAGAAGGAGAAATCCCATGTCCCAACATCAGCTGGGTTCCACTGCTTCTTGAATAATCTTCATGTGATAATAATAAAATTCACATTGAGCTTGTATTTGGTGTTCTTACCTAAGGTCTGAAAGAAATAAAGTTTTCATTGACAGAACCTGTCCTTGCCCACTGGCTGGACAGAGCTGCCTGTGAAGGGAAAATAAATTGAAAGCCTTCCTTTGGATTCTTTTGTCATTGTGACAGAGCTGGCTGCTGTATCATCCATGCTTTATTTTCAGTTTCTCTAAAGCACTTTTTCTCCTCTCGGGGGAAGGCAGAGCTTAAAAGCTACTCTTACGTAGATTCTTTAATAAATGTTTGATAAATGCTGCTCAGCTAGCATTGATTTAAAGCCATTTGAGAGCTACAGGGGCTATGACACTACAGATAACCTTCAATTCAGAATGACTTAGAAAACTTGGAGTTTCTTAAGAGCTCATCCTGATTAAAACATTAAAAAATCAGTTCTAATGTTTTTAGGGAAGTCTGGTATGTATTAGAAATTGCTTCGCAGAGATGAAAGAATTCAGGTATGCAAATTTATCTTGATTTTAGGAATAGTGCAAGTAGAATAATTAGATTATTTTGTGAGAAAAACTGCGGTGGGGTCCGAAATGATTGACTTTTGGCCACTTGGGTAAAGCTTATGAGATTAAATCTGCTTTTATGAGTTTAGTATTGGAGAGCTATAAATAAGTACTGGGTAAGGTTTTTGCTTTCTCCAGATCTGTCTCCCACCCTAATGAAAACATGTTTTTTAAAACCTTTTCTTAGGCAAGTGAATAAAAAACCCAGAGAATTTTGTTTAGTAAAACTTAAAGGCAGCTCAAGGGTAGTAAACCCCTTTGTATGATGAAATAATAACCTTATTTATGCTGGAAATTATCCTGGTAAGCCATGTGAATGTACTGTGCTCATCTCTGTATCTGAATGCCCATATTTTAATGGAAGTGCCCCTACTGAAAGGACTGATGAGAGTGCATGCGGTGGCAGGGAATACAACGCCTCCCAGGATGACAAGGGCTGGGAGAGAAACACTGCGCTGCTGTGTTTGTCTCCTGCAAAGCAGGACTTGTGAAAGAGATAAAAGGTAGAACCACAGTGCCAGACAGGAGTATCCTTCCTCCTACTTCTTACTTCAAGGCCACGTTTGACAGGGCTTTGAGCAACCTGGTCTACTGTGAGGCATCCCTGTCTGTGGCGGAGGGGTTGAGATTAGATGATCTTTAAGGTCCCTTCCAACCAAAACCATTCTAGGTTTCTTGTGTTATTCATTACTTGCACTCTTGAGTTACATGAACATGCCTTTGTTTCAGAAAACATATAGAAATAGTAAAAGGGACCATCAGGTAAAGTTTATTCTTTTTTGGTAATGATGCAGGTAATATGACTGTCTCTTCAGCCATCTAGCAATATTCAGGCTTTGCTGCAGGACTCACAAGTCATCAGGGCTTCCCATATTAGCCCCGCATGTATTTCACAACCCGCTGTAATAGTGCCACCAAACAGGAGATTAGATTGCCAGGAACATAATTTCACAAATACTGAAAATTGCACAGACATAGGGCATGATTGTAATTTAAGGGAAATGGTGCAGATAAATCCACTTTAATGGATCTGTTTAGTGAATGCAGAAACCTATGTCCTTCATTATTTATTCTTTTTGGCTGGCTGAACTTTGCAAGAACAAATGCAGGACTCTCCTCTGGTTTTGTGGTTCAGCAACATTTGGTGCACAATCTCAGTTTCTCTTAAATAAAGGTAAATAATTGCAGTCCTGGAAAAGGGAGGTCTTATTAATAATCAGGGCAATTCAGACTCTTCATTTTCTCACTGCGTCTCGTATTCAAGTTAGCTAAATTGTCCCAAAGCAGTCTGAAATCCTCAGATGAGTTTTCATTTGTATAAAGCTGTGCCAGACAAGTAGGTAGAAAGCTGATGAAGCAGCAATGATCACCATCTGCTAACAGCAAGTGAATGAAAACCAGACTGACCTCCAAGAGGATCGTTAAGATTGTCCTATTGAAATAAGGCTATTTCTGTGTTTCTAATAGGAATGATGAAACTTCTCCCAAGCCAATATGTCACTGGAATAAAACCACCTCCAAACAAACAAAACCCCACTTTCTCTGTTCAAATGATTTTTTTTTTTTTTTTGATGGCAGCGAGGGATTGGTCTTGGTGAGCACTTACCTTTACTAGAACTTAGAAGATGCTTTGAACTGTGGCGGTACAAACAGTGCTTGTGCTTGTCTTCAAACCCAGGAGTGCCTTCCTTTGAAATGTAAATGGAAAGTCAGGACTGGGAGAGTTTTGTAAGAAGATGTCACAGAACGGAGTGTTTAGGATTGCTAAAAGAATCACTGCCAAAGATATTAATATAAGTAATTTAATAGAAATCTATAAATGTGTGATTTAACAGAATTCGGTGGCAAGGTTCACTCTATTACATCCATGAGAGATGAAGTTGCATAGGCTTCTGCTTTTAAATTTAGAGTAGCTGTGAGGGTGGTGAGGCACTGGAACAGGTTGCCAAAAGTGGTGGTGAATGCTTCATCCCTGGCAGTGTTCAAGGCCAGGCTGGACAGAGCCTTAGGCAATCTAGTCTAGTGTGAGGTGTCCCTGCCCATGGCAGGGGGTTGGAACTGGATGATCTTAAGGTCCTTTCCAACCCTAACTATTCTATGAGTCTATATGATTTATTATTTTTTATTTACTGATATTAGTAAAACTGTCTTTTGACAGCTTTGTACTTGTAGCTGGATGAGAGGGTGTCTCCGTCTGTTGGGATGGTCCTTCCACCCAAGCCTGTTGCACTGAATCATTTCGATTAACAGGCATCGCCAGTTAGAAATACTACTCAATGTTAGTAAAGACCTACTACGAGTCTGTTTTCTCCTTTCCAAATAAATGATTTCATTTTGTGCCAGTTACAACTAGTGACTGCTTACCCTTGCAGATCTGGTGTAACCAGTGAAATTTCTTACAAGTGTTGTCACAAAGCAGCTTGTGCTCATACGGTTAATTCAGTATTCTGAAGGAGGAGAATTTGGCCTTCATTACTATTTCACCTATGGATTTATTTTTCCCCAAATATGAGAAGAAATAAGAAGAGGTGTGAGATATTGACGCTGGGAGCTTTAATGCTCTTGATATACCGTATTTCTTGCATACCAGTTATTCGTGCTGCAGAATGGATATAGACCTGTTACAGTGTGGAGTATAGCCAAGTAAGAACAATTAGAGAGACTGCTGATTTGTCTTGAATAGTAGAGTATCTTTTTCAGCAAGGGCATGAGCTCTGGAAGCTGCTCTGGTGCTAGATACCCCTGGGAAAATGGGGAAATTCACAAAGAATCAACAGCGGAAATGGAAAGGTGTTGTGGGGAAATTATTATAGAATCATAGAATCACAGAATAGTTAGGGTTGGAAAGGACCTCAAGATCATCAAGTTCCAACCCCCCTGCCATGGGCAGGGACACCTCACACTAAACCATCCCACCCAAGGCTTCATCCAACCTGGCCTTGAACACTGCCAGGGATGGAGCATTCACAACCTCCCTGGGCAACCCATTCCAGTGCCTCACCACCCTTAAAGTAAAGAACTCCTTCCTTATATCCAATCTAAACTTCCCTTGTTTAAGTTTTAACCCGTTACAGTAAAGATGCAAATAAACAAGTGAACTTTGAAGTGATTCTGGCAATGATGATGAGTTTTTCCCTGTCTGTTAGTGGTTTAATGTAACTGCATCATTTAGCAGTGGTGGCATAAAACTAGGAAAAAGAAAAACTCTGCTTTCACGAATGTCACAGAAACTGTGGGCTGCAACTGGAGAGGAGGAAGAGGTAGAAAATGCACCTGTAGTGACACAGGAGGAGGTAATAAGTAATTTGCTCTCAGGTTCTGTGATTAATCTGTTATTTTCTAACACCCCTGGTAATTCTTTTTTTCAGTAATTTTAATGATATCTGAGAAGTTCCACCCTGTCACTCCACTTGACAGTGAGCCTTACAGTTGGCTGCAAGAAATTAAATGTGATAATTTAAACATTGTGATATCGTTCCAGACCCAGAAGTTTTGCACCAAAGAAACGCAGAAGAGCTCAAGATCAGATTTTCACCAACTTGTGCTGTCCTCTGCTAAAAATACACACTAATGCTCTGTGTGTAAATGTCTCAGAAGGGATGAACCTGAGCATGTTGGGGACTGCTCTGTGGCAGTTTCATTCATGTAAGCTGTTTCTCATGTGCTTTTAAAAGCAGTTGTGGTAGTACAACACCCCAGATAGTCCCAATAGAACAACTCCTCTTCTAGTGGAGTAGGGGTAGGGGTAGTTTATACAAGGGAAGGTTACCTTTTATCTGTATGACATAATCCCCATATAAAAAAAATGTCATTTAAGAGTCATTACCCTTGCAGCAGTGGAAAAGTACCACCTTACTTGTATCACTGTAGAAGGATGGAGCCATTGTCTGTAGGTCAGTCCTGATGTCCTGGACGTACCTGCTTGTAGACAGAGGTGGCAATGGTGCTGCTGCTTATCATCATCCACAGGCTGGGAATGTCTTTCCTACAGCAGTGCCATCAGGAAAAAGCGTGAGATGGGATAAGGGAGCCAGAGGAGCTCAAACGCTTTTACTAGACATGTATTTAGGGCACTGTTATTAAGACTAAAAGATGCCCTGCTCGGTGCATCATATGTAAGGTTTAAAAGTTTATGGGGAAATATAATTATCCAAAACAAATGCGCTGCATTTCTGTAGCGTCAGTGTGCTCAAGGGAGAATAACCCCTCTGTAGCTGTGCTGGCATGCTCCTTTTTATTGCCTGCCACCAGGTGGGGATCTTTTCCCAAAGAAGTCCACCCAATTTCTTAAGGAAAGTCCGAGGGTACTCAAAAGTTGTTTCCTTGTTTTGTCACTTAAAATCATCCAGTATTAGTAACCTGTTACTGCCATTTCATTAAGGGTTATTATTGATTCGTTGGGTAGAAGAAGGTTGTTTTGGAGGGAGCTGTGAAAACCAGCCTGGCATCTCTAGACCTCCCTATTTGACAAAGGTAGGATTTTAAAAGATGAATTTTTCCTTGTGTCTCAGGCTGTACGGTTGCACTGGGGTTGGGAAAAGAGGTGAAAATCCCAATACAGTGCATTCGTGTTGAAACTGATCCTTGATCTTAGGAATTTTAATAGCAGATTAAACAAGCAGATAGAAGCAGTCTCCCAGGCTGAAGATCCTGGAAATGCTTTGAAATGCAGATACGCAACAGGTAGGATTTGAGTCCAGTTAATTCAACAGTCTCAGTTCATTCGAGTTTTGGTTGATAGCAAGCACCATTTGTTGCTCTGTTTGTTAAAGTCATTAGTGCTGTTGTAGTAGGGTTGAACATCTGGTGGGACCACTCTTATCCCAGCTGCGCAGTGCAGGGACCTTCCCCTGACAGAAGTCCCAGAAGACATCTCCTACGTGCTGGGTAATCATTAACCTTATGGGTGATGCCTCTGCTCACATGTGGCTGAGCTGTGCAGGCAGCATAAGGCACACCCATCTGTGGTCAGCACTGCAGAGAGTTTTTGTGACCGAAGGAACCACTGGACTGATTTCTCCAAAGGAAGAATTCTCGGAGCTGCTGAAGAGCCCCTTGAGCATATTTCAAGTGGATATCGCTGATGCCATCCGTGATCACTGATCACGTGTATTAAAACCCCACATATATTTAGATGTAGGTGGCTCATATTGCTCTATCTTCCTGAGTCCTCAGTTTCTCACTTCCCTGCTTTGCGGGGCAGATGCTTTGCAGCCAATTTACATCAATTCCTGGCACTGTTTTTAAAGGAAGCAAGGGGGAACAGCGTGAAGTCTCGCTTTCTGCCAACAACAGGAAGCGTTCGCTCTTTGAGTAGGGCAGCTTGTTTCAGCCATGCCAAGCTACCGGACAGGATTCGCTCTGCAACACGGTAGTGCCGCTTGGCAATGGCACAGAGGGGCAGAATGGATGACCAGGGAGAAAGCTGTACACCGCTGGAATTCCCTTTTTCCTAGCGAGCATTTCTTTAAAGTCTGAGGAAAGAGAGGGGAAATGGCGACAGCATCTCTCTCTTGTTCTGCCTTATGGGTCTGAACATGCTGCTACTGAGGCCTTGCTGGGGGTGACCACTGGAGGGCTCTGGGATGATGCTGTGGAACACAGCTGTCCTGCCTATTGAACTGAGAGAGGTGTGCTCTTGGATCCTGTACTTCATTTTTATGTCCGAAGCAGGCTGAGGTACAACACGGGCTCCAGGAACGTGTTATGAAGGGTTTTGAGACTTCCACAAGTCAACCTAAAATTCCTGCTGTATCTTTTCCTGCAGCACAGTTAAAACTGACACTAACGGGAAGCTATCTTAAAACAAAAACCCTTCTCTGATATAAGTGTATTCGCAGGAGCTGTTTCCAGGCCTACTTTTCGTACATGGCATTTGCACTACTCCCTTCCCCCCCCCCCCCATCACTGTAATAAAACTGCTCAGAAAGCTGCCTGCAAAAGCCAGTGTTTTTCCCACCTACCTTCCTTCCCCCCTGTGTTTCCTTGGTGCAGAGGCAGGCTCGGTGGAAAGGAGCCAAGAATGAGCAAAGTGCTCTGGAGAAATGACGTGTTTGTATTTTACTGTCCCACAGATATCTTTTGTATGGTGTAAATTTACCTCCCCCTCTCTGCCGCCACCAGACCCCTGTGTTTGTTCCGTCCTTCCAGGTGTTTCCTTTCTAACTGCGCACCAGCGAACTCACCAAGGTGTGCCGTGGCGCTGATGACATCCCTGCTGAGGAAACGGGGTGTCTGGAGGTGCCTGGTTAAGACCTGAGGCAGGTGAATGCCGCTGAGGCAGCTCTCTGATGGCTGAGGGCACTCCAGGAATGATGGGCTTCTGCAGGGCACATCCCAGCCTGAAGATGCACTGAGGAAGGGCTCTAACTGCAGGTGGTCGGGAGGCAGCCATGGTGGGAGAGCTTAGAAAGCAAGACCCTGCTGACAGAGCATTTGTTCTGCTTTTCTGAAGCAAGAGCTCCAAGGGTGACCTCAGAAAACACAGAAAGACGGAAATGGTGGGAAACGGGGAAGGGACTTCTCCCTCTATCCCTGCACTCCTTCTGGAGAGGCTCTGCTGAGCGCTGCTGAGTGGCACCATCCTCCTCACTGCCCCAGAGATCTTGCCTTGCTTAATGTTCGTGCGAGGTATTGTTAGGGTAAGGTATTGCTATAACTATAATATCCATCGTATAAAGTTATGGTCGTGGCCAGCGGCTGAGTAGCAAAAGCACGCAGCACAGTAAGATGTGGAGAGGAAGGGTCTTTGAGTCAAATTATTTCTCTAATCGCAAAGGAAATTAGGCAAGCAGTTTATATGGGAGAAGCAGAACCAAAAGGAAAGCTCTTCGCTTTCCCCCTCTGCACATACTGTTTCTCCAGAGAAGCTGTGGTGATCCTGCAAAACTTGACAAGGAGGGTGTAACAAGTTCTTCCCTATTTTCTGGAAATCCCACCCTCTTTCCACAGCTTATCTGAAGTTTCTATTTCGCACGTTGTTATTTGTGCAAAGTTTCCAGCCAGCCTTCTGTTCTGTTGTAAATCAGCCTGCTCACTAAGGCCAGCATCGGGTGCGCTTTGTTTGGAGCATATTTTCAACGTGGCCATTGCCCTGTTGGGGTTTGGTTTGCTGTGTTTTGTGGGGTTTTTTGTCTTCTTTTCCCTGAGATGGTTGGGAGGGCAAATGGAGTGACTCTGCCTGCTGGCGTTAAGGCTAGAGAAGAGCATCTCAATTTGTTAAACCAGCTGGGTACCATGAAGCTGTGGTTTGAGCAGCTCATTAGGTCTCCACAGGAAAACTGAGGCCTGCAGTGCCAAGCACTAGGCAGAGGGCCCCTCTCCCAGAATCCGTGCATCATTTAAAGACATTTGCAAGGCAAAAGCTGGCTAACTTCAACAGCTGATCAGGGAAAGGTTTATGGGTCTTTGTACATTGGGTCAAAATACTGACATTAAGAACACACAAAAGATGTTTTCAGTAACAAAGAAGTGGAAAGAAAACTGCAACTGTTGGATAAAAATACATAAATTATTGAATATTTTGAATTAGCAACACATATAGTATATATGCAGATAGTATATATTGCACTTTAATGTAAGCTAAAGCTCAAATCCTTAGACCTGTGGCCTTTTTACAGGTCTTAGGAGTTAGTGCAAGGGTCTGCAAACGTGGAATCCTGACGCTACCTGCTGAAAAGGAAGCCTGGTCCGTGTCTGGAGAATAATCCAGTGTCCGAAGATGTTGCCACCAATCCAGCTTTTGTGAAGAACTCGTTGCATGATCTTGCGTAAGGAATTCAGGCTTTTTTTGTGCTAGAATTTCCCCCTCGGGGCAGGGGGAAGGGTGTGAGAGTTTCACAGCAGTGCTGCTGCTGCTCACCAGCTTGTCAGGAATCGTGCCTTGGGTTCTGGAAACTATAGACTAAATTTAAAGGGAATAGGATGAAACTATATTCCATTTTGGTTCAGCTTCATTTCCACTTATTGTGATCTTACCTGCACCCCCCCGCCCCAAAGCCAACAGAGCTACACAGCTCCTCTATTTGAAACAAAAGTGGACACACTCCATGGATTGGGATATTAAAAAAGAGGCATTTTTACTGTTTGCATTCATGACAACAGGAATTGTTAGAAAGGATTTGCACTGTGTGATTCTCTACTTTGTCAGATGTTGAAGAAACAAGGAGGCATGAACGTATGGTGAGAACACCTACACTGGCTGTCTCACCAGGCAGCCTTGGTGACGGGGGATTTGGTGGTGGGGAAGTTGCTAAAATCCAAACAAAAAGTAGTTTTAGTTCACAAATTGATTTTAGATTGAAGGATAATCGAGAGAAGAGGCCAACTCTTCCACGGGATAAAAGGCATGCAACTATTAAGAAAGGTAGAATGCTTTATTTCCCTGAAGTGCACTGGGTTTGGCTTTTCTAAATGCTGCCCATATGGTAGAGAGCAATTTCTTCACCACTAAGCAAAATGTGTTAATTTTTCCACCCAATCTTCTATCACCCTTCATTTCCCTCTGGTCTTCCTATCACTTCTGGTCCATTTGCCTCTACCTTCAATGACCAAATTATGATTCAACCATCAAGAGCCATTCAACAAAACTCAGGCAGATGCCTGCAGCCTCCTTCTCCTGGTTTGGGCTTTGGAGTTTTGTTGAAAATGCTTCATTTTAGAACTCTGTGTCTATCAATACACACATTTCATTGCCTTCCTAAAACCACTCCCGCTTTTCTTGTGCACTTCTACACTTTCTGCCGATCAGGATCCAACCTCCGTTTAAAGGTCAGTTAAATGCAGTGTGGTTGTGGCCTGGGGAGCAGAGGCAGTACGCTGTACGTGTGTGAACTGAGGGTCTGTCAGTACTGCCTGTCCTTCAGCACCGTGACTTGTTCCACTTGTCCAGGTTCACCCTGGTTACTGCAGTAGGAATCCTCCTGCCAGGTACAGTACTGGTAGAGTATCAGCATTAGACCTTATAAAAGTGGCTTGTATCTCAGCCAGCTTACATTTACAGAGGGATAGTGACACAGATGTTTCCAAAGCAGAAGTATTCATTCTAATTTGTACCAATATTTAATGAGCCCAAAACCCCCTACATACCTGCTTGTGTTAAGTGCATTTCCCATGAGCATTCGGTAGACTATGCAAATATAACACTATATATAGTGTTAGTCTAGAACTGAGTGACTGGATGCAATGCAAAAATAAAGAGTTTGTGAGTGTTTCAGAGGAGGGCTTCTGAGGTGGGGTATGTGCTGTGCTGAAAAAGAAATAAATTCATATAGCAGTGCTTCTGTTGGTGCCTGCAGATGTGTTTTCAGTGGGTATTTACTCCTTCTTCTTTATTTCCAACACAACAGAGAATAAGCCTGTATTTACTCCCATGGCTATGTGCAGGAATCTCCCTGGGATGATAAGGTACTTTTCTGTGCACTAGAGCTACCAGTGAAAGAGGACCTGAGTCTTTGAATACAGACTTGAACCCCCCTTAATGTTAAGAGCAATTTGGATCTCTGTTTTAAATGAATTAAATGTAAATGACATTATTATCAATTAAATTACACTATTATCAATTAAATGATGTATTAAGGCTGAAGTATATTTAGCCCTCGTCAGTGTAACAGAAACTCTATAAAGCTGTAATCAAATAGACATTACAACGTCTTTTGAAACAAAATAGAAGTAGAAAAAAGACACCCCTCGTCTACTCGTAGCACACTGTACCCACGTGTTAACCTGGCCCCTCAATATTCACGGTGTTTTCCCGGGGTTTTGGTTAAGGTTTTTAGTGCAGCGCTGCGGGGTGCAAAGGCTCTTAACAGGCTGGGGAGGTTTTACAGCCAGATCTCCCCAGTCCCACTGCCCCAGGGCAGCGGGGTGAGGTGCTGGGCTCCTCTGGGCCTCTCTGCTCTGCTCATGGTAGTAAGGAGCTTGCAAAGGTCATTAGCCTTTGCACCAAGCCATTTTTAGCCACAGGTTACAGCCCTGTGGCTGTATCCAGGCTCCATGCATTTCCGTGGCATGCAGATAGAGGCTGCTAGCGCAGGTTTGGTTTTGCTGCGCGTTCACAGGGTGACATAAAGTTCATGGCCTTAAACTGAAAATCAGAGCCCGCTGAAATTAGTCCCTACAATTTCAACTGGCTGAGCAGAGATCAGGGAGTATGGCCCTGAAAGCTCCAACAGAGATCTGCTGAGCCCCCCCGCCTGTAGTGCAGGTTTCCCTACAAGAGCTGGGAGCCACCTCAGGCAAAGAGGAGGTTCAGAATTCAGGTTTAATCTGGTTGAACACTGAGTGGGAAACAAGAAGTGAAAACTGTCAACTGTGCCCAGATCCATCCAGATCACTTCTAGGGACAGTTTTGATACCAAATTATCCTTGTTATGCAAATTTCCTCACCAACCGGCTGGTTCCCAGTTATGCATGGGGAGAAGCGGTGGCCACATCTGCTTCCCGTTTTGCCGTTTCAGAGACGAGCCATCTGTTTGGCCTCATCCCGAACAGCCTGCTCGGGGCTGATTAACTTCCTCACCCCGCCAGCCCGGGCTCACTGTCTGCTGCAAGGTGTTGATGGGTTTTTCTGCTTGCTTTCTTTTTTTTTCTTCTTTTTCTAACTGCTTACAAACCAGAACCTTCACTTCTCTCCCAAGGGACAGGAAGGCGTTGGTTTGTGTGATTTGCAGCCACCACCAGCGGCAGAAACAGCAGCAGCTGCCCTCTATCTCCACATGGTTCCTATGTGTGGGCAGGATAGATAAAACTGGGAATTGTTCCCTGTCCTGGGACAGGCTTTGAAGCAGCGAGACCTTACCTTATGTGAAAAAAATATATAAGAATAAAAGGTTTTAGTGCTAAATGCAGCAAAAGTCCTTCGCAGTTAACACGGATCTGTTCGTTAAGTAAGAGCCGGATTTCAGCCGTGCTCGCTGCATCCTTTTTCCATTTACAAGTGCAGACCTCCTGCTGTCTCAAGCCTGGCTTTCCCTCCAGTCTATCCCGTGTTCAGTGCAACTCCACAAATTCTTGTCCCTCCTGTTTCCTGAGTCCCCATCATGTGGCAGCTGTGGCAGGGTTTCAGAAGCGCTGTGTGTCTGCAGCTGACAGTGGCTTTGCTGAGCACTGCACGTGCAGCAGCCCTGAAAGTTCAAAGTCTGTGTAGCCAAAGAAAAGATGCATCAAAAATTAAAGTTGGGAAACGGAGATAATGGAGCTCCTGTTGAGATAAAGGATTCTGCCGCCTTCCTCAGGCCAGGCCTGAGGGGTTTTGTCTTTTTGGACCAGAGTTTGCTCTCATGCAGCCTTTTCCTTCCAGAAAAGAAGCTGTCAGTGTCTCGTGGTGGTGGAACAGCCTGGCTGGCCCACAGCAGGGCAGGATGCCCCAGAGCTTGGAGCGCAGGACAGGCAGGAACAGCCTTTACAGAAATCAAACATTTTGGTTTTCTAGTTGCAACACTGTCAGCTTTCAAAGCATCGCTCTTGCCGCTGGAACCTGAACCTTCCAGGGAAAGCAGCTTCTCCTTCATTTTCAACCATCTCCCAAGCTGGCATTACCAGGGCAATACCCCTGGTGTACCGGCAGTCAGGAGCATTTATAACCAACCCCTTTTCCCCAAATGAGATGTTGAGTGATCTCCCCCTGCTCCCAGAAAAAGGGAAATTGTGACATTATCAGGTCTGTGTGCTCCAGGTCTGGCACCAACTTCTCATTTTTATATCTAGTAAAAGAACCCTGTGTGTTTTAGTGCATTTCTTGGTTTCAAAGACTGACTACAAAATGGTTGCTGAGCACATGGTAATGCTATTTTGGTGTTTAGATGCTCGTATAAGGATTGGGAAGTCTGGGGACTTGTGGCTGAAAACACTCATCCCTGTTAGTTGTATGTTTGTGTCTATATAAAGATTTGTACCTTGTCGCCTACCACCATTTCTGATGTCATTTAATCAAGCTATTGCAGTAGGAAAAATATATAAATGTGATCATTTTAAGAAAGTCTTTGAAACTTTTTAAATAGGTAACCAGAATAGATTTTTAGGTACACAAACTTGCATGTGGATGTCTCTACTTTGGTTCAAGGACTTAATAACATGGACTGAGACTATTACATTTGGTGTATTTTTGTGATGATGAAGCTGATTTTAATTATTACTACTATTATTATTTAACAGACCATATTTACTTTGCAGAAGAACCCACCTGCAACAAATTTGCATTTCATTTCATTTACTGAGAACCAGCTATGATGAACAAAAAAATTAGGATTCTTAAAAGTTCTTTCTTATAGCAAAGTAGTGATAGTTTATGATGAAACCTCATCACAGTTAACATAAAGAAAATTTAGGCTTTGGGAACCTCGAAGAGAACTGATTGCAATACCACTAGAGGCCTGTTTGGTTTTTTTAATCTCATTTTGTTCATAATAATACAGCTTTACAAATGGAAATATTTCTAAAACTTTATAAATGGTGCTTTTTCTATGCAAAAGAGTGACTCTTTTTTGCATTAGATATGTGATGTGAAATTTACTGTGCTGGAATCTGAAGGAAACAGGGACACCTGCAGAGAAATCACCTTTGTTATGGCAAATAGTAGAAATAATTTCTCAGTGTTTTATTTTGAATTACCGTGACTCTACATGCAGAAGTAATTGTGTTCTGTAATGACGTTGGCTGGCTGGTGAGAGGGAAGGGTAAGACGAGAGGACTAGAAAGGAAGCAACCTCCTCAAACTCAGCTGCCCACAGGAGCTGTGTGTGTTTTATGGCCAGGTATGTGCTGGGTAGGAGCAGCCAATATAGAATCACAGAATCATAGAATGGTTTGGGCTGGAAGGGATTACCTAGTTCCAGCCCTCCTGCCACAGGCAGGGATTCCTCGTGCTAAACCAGGTTGCTCCACACCCCATCCAACCTGACCTTGAACATTTCCAGGGATGGGGCAACCACAGCTTCTCTGGGAAACCTGTTTCAGTGCCTCACCACTCTCACAGTACAGAATTTCTTCCTAATATCTAATCTAAACCTATTCTTTCAGACTAAAGCCATTGCCCCTTGTCCTGTCTCAACATATCCCCTTAAAAAGCCCCTCTCCAGATTTCTTGTAGGCCCCCTTAAGGCACTGGAAGATGCTCTAAGGTCTCCCTGGAGCCTTCTCTTCTCCAGGCTGAACAAGTCCAGGTCTCTCAGCCTGTCTTCACAGGAGAGGTGCTCCAGCCCCCTAATCATCTTTGTGGCCATAAGGCATTGGTAGGACTTGGTCTTCAGCTGGGGCTGGCTTAGCAAGGCCACTTCACATAGCTGGTGAACACAGGACGAATGATGCAGAGTGGCTTTTTGTGGCCACAGATGATAGGTTGCGAGGATGAGCTCACCATGATAGGGGCTATAGGCATGGCAGTGGAGGCTGAGGCTATGCATGGTACTCAGTGCTCCCTGACTGCCCGTGGGGTATCTCACCACACATTGCCCTCCCACACACAGTCACCACCCCAGACACTCACACGGGGCCCCAGCTGTACTAAACAACTTCTTCACTCACAAAGAGAGTGACAGAATATTATGGCTTTTGGATGTTTCACTATTTTCTCTTGTCATAAAAGATACACCTCACCTTGCAGGCATAATTTAATAACATTTCCAAATTTTATGAAATTTGCTCTTTTCTTTTTTTTCTTTTTTTTTTTAAATACAATGCTCCCAAAGAAAAATGAAGTTACAATATAAAATCACAGCAAAAAAAAAAAAAAAAAAAAGAGAAATGTGTAAATACAACTTTTCTATTAGAAAAGGCAGTGTCTCAGGAAGGGCTGGGAAGCAGGTACTTTTTACTTTTTTAAAACAGAGATAAACTTAAAGCCATTCACCATATTTACTCATTTAAGGGTTCAGCTAAATCATACCAGGTATTGCACCATAGCAAGAAAAACAGAGAAAAAGGGAGATTACACTAAACAAGTTTTCTGAGGGCACAGTTTGTTTTGATGTACACACACACAAAACATCTATCTTCATGCCTTACATATGGCCATAAATAAAATAGTTGAAACACTTGTTTCTAAAGAAATTGAAGATGATTTTGTGCAAAAAAGAAAAGCACCCCCCCAAAACAACAAAAAAGGAGAAACTATAAATGCCCCTTCATGAACAAAGAATGCTGTTTGCTCCTGCCTTTAAACTATGCCCTCTGATACACTGTCTTAATATACTTACTTATACTACTGTACTGTTTAATATACATCAACATATTCTGTTATAGCATAAATAAGAAAACTCCAGACGCAGAAAACAAACCCACTGCTATTGACAGTGCATTATCATGTCATATGAACCATTTTAGATATATATATACATGTACATTTGTATATAAAATATTAATGATGATACACAAAACCACAGATAGGGCATGTGCATGTCAACAAGAAAAGCGACACAGAAACCCTTACACGTGTGTGTGCGCACAAAGATGTTGTGAAGGCAGTGAACCTACCCGGTGATCAGAAATCACAGTTAACAGCTAAGTTCAAGGCAGCCTGAAACTGCACTGGAGCTATGCTTGCATACCCGGTTAATGAACGTGGCTTTATTTGTGTTGGATTTTAGTAAAAGCAAAGAAACAAAAACACCTGAGTAATCTTCTGTCCCCTCCCCTTTATAGCTTGGGTGTCTTAAAATGAAGGGTTAAAAATATTATGGCACGGGGTATACCATGTCCTAAATCTAAGAACAGTAGAAAAAAGGTGTAAGAGCAAAAGAAGTGGAATATTTGTGTGCAGCCAACATCTGGCTTCAGATGGCACATTGCAACAGGACTGGGAAATTACTTGGTCTCTTGTTGGTTGGTATCAATCAAAAGTGGAGAGGGGTAAGAACAGCGGACTGTACCCTACCAGCTATGAAAAAATGAACCCGCGTCAACTTCATTAGAAATAAAATCAAATAAAGAGGACTCATCACTGTAAGCTCCCCCTTGAAGGTCCTCTTCAGGTCATTCCTATACAAAATATTTGGTAATACTTCGTTGCCAGGTACAGTCTGCCTTGAAGCTGAATGTGTAGCAGGCATTGATGATAAAACCATAGCTGGGGCACAAATTCCTATGCCCATCCCCTGCACAGTGTCTCAGGCTGGAAGGGGATAAGCAATAACATCACGTAAGGTAACTGAGTTATAATATAGAAGTAGACTAAAACCTTTGGGCCTATAGTTTACATTACTCGTTTTGGGGGTGGGCAGTGTCACTGGTCATCCTGCATGTACCAGCCTACCTACTGTGCTAGTATTTGCTTCCACCGTTGTGGGTACGTGCATCAGTCTACAGATGTTCATACACAGAATTTCACATCTGGTGACAAAGCTATGAGATAGGCATGCACACATGCACTTTTCAGTGTAAAAGCACTTCCGTGCCCATGTGCCATTTGAGGTAAATGTCTTAGTTGGCACGAGAAGCTGAGACATCAGACTGTAAAAGCATGTATTTGTAATTCATTATTTCATCAGTATCTTTCCTCTAACTTCAGTGGTGTTGTCCCTGACTTACACCTGCAAAAGTGAAAGCAGAAGAAGGAGCTCTGTGTGCCTGTAATAGTTTGTATATATAGGAAATGTATATCAAATATAGATACACATATCAGGCCAAATTGGCTGGGGTACAAGCATTCATGATTCCAACAATTCTTTCTTTTATAATAAATCCAGGTGTTTGCATGCACTTGTGAACAGAGAACATGTACCTGTATGACAAGACTGCTGGTCTTGTTGGTTATACGGTTGTGTTTATTGCGGAATATCCATTTATTATGCAGAGTGGAAGTATTTCTAGATTAAGTAAATAAGATGGGTTATTTTTACGCATGCTGCTCAGGAAGTATTGCGGCACCAAGGACAGATTTTTAGGCAGCTGCAAAAATTTCTTTTTTGTCCAGTCTTAAAGTATGAGGGTGCTCAGGGAAAGGAATGAACTATTTGGAACAGGAAGTTAAGTAAAAGCCTTTTAAGAAGGTAGTTTTTATATCAACTGTGCATGGGGTTAAAATCTTGTCTCCTTAAAGTTAGGAATTTTTGTTCTAACTGAAGTTCCAGTGCCTGTAGCAGAACTCACCATGGAGTGGTGGACTTGACTACACTCTGCAAGTGCTGCAGTTTCTGGTCTCCATTCAGCAAAACACTTTATTATTTAACCTTAAAATTAGTTCCACTGAGGTAAAAGTGACTTAAAGCACATGGTGAAATGATCTGTTGAATAGGAAGCCAGGGTTCTCAGCACTTTTGCGGGGCTTGGTCCTTCATTAAACAGAAAGTGCCAGGAAGTAAGGAGAAGGCTACAAATTTTGACTGGCTGATTTAATTAAGGTCAGTGCTTTAAAAATAATTAAGTGCAACACTTAGGAGTGGGGCCACAGAATCTACTAGAGGACATCTGTGCAAGCAAAATAGGGTTTTTTTTATATGTGAGAGAGGGACATTTGGATATTTTTCAGGCGTTTAAAAAAGATGAAAAATGTGCGTAAGGAAACTTTCCCCACACATATTTCTAGCTAGTGCTTTTCTCAACTGTACATCGTACTTTTCTAAATAACTAAAACTTAAAAGAGAAAGAACAATTAAATATATTGTAACTTGTTTATGCAGAGAGAAGAGGGGCTGCTCTAACAAAAAGTGGGGTTTTATTGGGTAGGGAGAGAAAACATTTATTCAAAGAAGAGCCAACAATACCCTTTTTCTATACATTAAATGCAGTTCATACTTCACAGAGCATATTACAAGGGTGTTCCCTCTATTTTTCACATACCTCTTTGCCTGCCCAGTGACACAAACAAGGCAGCACCCTTGCAGGTGGAAACATTCTATATTTACCACCAAAGCAACTCAGAATCCTCTGGCTGGAGGGTTGCATCCCACCCCAGCTGTCTCTGAAGTCATCTGAGGTGGGCACCTCCATCTTTAGTTGATTTTAATCTTCCCAAAAGAGTCAAATAATACCAGCAAGTCAAAAAAAAAAAACATATCTGGTGTAAGAGACCTACGCTCAGGGAGTTAAGTGAGAAAGCCTGGCCACTCCTGCTCGTGTCCTTGTTGGCATAGTGCATCCGGCACATGGTTAACACTTGTGGCAAGGGAGGTTTGTAAGAAGCATCAGTTAAGGGAAGTGCTTTCAGCTATGTGACTACAAAAGCTCCTATTTAAATTAGGTTTTTGGTGATCAAACATTTTCAGTAAAAACTTTAGTACTCATTTTAGAAAACTGAGATGCAATGCATGCTACCAAAAGGAAAACTTTTCTTGTGGGAGAAGATAGCTGAACTTCTGATTCTTTCATCACTTTTACAGTCCAGCTGACTTGTGCTTTGCTGCTGTCGTGGCTCATGCAGCTCCAGTAACGCAGCTGTTGAGGCTAGATCTGTGCCGGAGGAATTTTAACTCATGTGGAAACGGTGCTCCCCTCGAGTTATGTGGGAAGAGAATTCGTACCTGTCCTGGCTATGGTAGCCACACATGTTGCATTCAAAAGGATCACGGAACCCATGGCAACCCATATGGATTGTATACATCACATGATCCAAGAAAAGGACTCGACAGTGTTCGCACTTGTAAACTTTCACTTGCTCCCCATTGCTGCTGATCACTTTGAAAGCATCCTGGGAATTGTCAGTACCTGCCCTCAAGACGTCATATTGCCTGTTTTCTTCTTTTATAGAGATGCCATTTCTTGCATGGGGACCTATGTGGTTTGTCAGGTAGATTAAACCACTCCGTTCCTCATTATTGCTCTCTGTATCTGTGGAGTCTTGGCAGCTGTTGCTGGGAGAGGCATCTCGTTCAGAGGAGACAGATTTGGCTTTGGAAAGCAGCAACAAGTTTTCCACTGCACTGTCCTGAGATGTATGGTTGGAGCGAGCCTGATTGTCCCCAAGAGGTTTGTGGAGCTGATACATGGGGCTGATAACGGGCACCATTTCAGAACTACCTGGTGGTGTCTGGACAAGGGGACGCAAAGACTCTGCCCCCAGGTAACTGATGGCATTATTAATGGCCTGGTCTATAACGTGCGTCTGCATAATCTCATTCTCCTTCTCATAGTTGGTGGTGGCATCGTATGGAAGATCAGGCAGACATTTCTCACCTGTAGTAAAAACCAGCCAGGAGTTAGAGGGTTGATTTCTACATAAGTAAGGAAGCAAACATCATGGTTTAATAGAACAGCAACATGGAAGAAAAGAATTGGTCAAGTACCACCTGAGGTATTCATAGTTCTTTAATATAGCTGGTCAGAAAAATTGTGGGTTGGTGCTTTTTTCTTTTGTTTTAACCTACAAAATAATCTGGGATCTTTGGAAAAGCAAATGGATGAAAACAGATCCTGGAACTAATTATATGGAAACTCATGGGAGCTAAAGATTGAGTGCTCCATCCTCTCTTTCTCCTTTAAACTGGACTCCTTCATCTGCCTCCTACAGTGAACTGAGGCAGGTCTTTGTGGTTAGTGAAGACAGTGAAGACAAGCACAGTTACAGCGAGCCTGGCTTTCGTGCTTCAGAGCATGAAGCACATTGTCAATATCTTTGCCCCCAAATATTACAATTTTTTAGTGGAAATTGTATGTTTTAGTTTTAGACCTTCAGTTTCTTACAAATAACCCACATTGGCCATGTGATTATATGTCATTTTGGACAAAAAATAACAAAGTCTTAACTTTTCAATTTCTCCTCCTTCCCACCTTGTTGTTTAAATAAGCCATGGTAGATACATTACCAGAACCTACTTATGTTTCTAGAAATTTAGTGGTGTCAGAGTTGTTATGTACAGGAGCAGCCAAGAACTATGGAAAAAAATTAAGGGCATTTGTAGTTGGAATATATTTTTCCTAGGAGGTAAAAAGCCCTATAAAGAGCAAGATTAATTCTTACTTGTAACTTCAGCTCTGATTTGGAATGCCTAATATAAGGGGGGACTCTAACTTTTTTAAAATCAGACTGCACTTATGTATCTCTAGTTGGATTCCCCAGTATTGGATGCTAAGTTTCACTACAATTTCTCAAGATTCCAGGACAGACAGGACTAAGCAAAACACAGAAGGTAAAATTTAGGAGTGGAAGAAACTGTTTAAATGCACAGATGTTGATTTTATGAACCTGAACAGTCTTCTCAAACGGTATAAAACATCAGCGTTCTTTTCAGGCCCCTAATAAATTTATACAAATGCAAAGGGATAAAAAATTCCCACAGGTTCATAAGAACTATCAATAACAGCTTGTTTACAGTCTGGATGGATTTTCTAGCTCTGCAGATCTTGGGAAATCCACTGAAAGCCACAAACATCTCTATGAGGGTCTGTCACCATTTCCTAATCAGAATGACATTGCTGGCCTTGGAAAGTCCTAATTTGTCTAAAATAAATGCTAATAGAAGCATGGAAAGTTTACCAAAAGATCTGCAAATTAAGTTAACAAGAATTACCCACCCAGATTCTAGTCAAATTCACTATTCAAAGTCAGTGAAGAGCTTGGAAAGCATCTATCATGACTATTGCAATGATGGGGCTGAAGTGTAGAAATTCCTGCTGTCTACATTTCCCACAAGATATGGTTTCATACTAGTTTGTCCATGCTCTGCAAGCAGAGAAAGAAACACTGAGCATTTCGTAAGTTCCTACAAGGGATGTAGGATACCGACACCTTCTAGGTGTGCTGCACAAGCTTCTACTTCATCTTGTTTCCTTTATTATTCTGCCAATGTGAGCACCTCTCTATGGGGGTGCATTCTTTTATCTTCCAGATTTACCCTTTCTACTGCTATAGTCTTCAGGCACAGTTTGAGGCTTAAGATTCAAACTAGACATTCTGAAAGACTCTTGAATTAAATATAGAAAACCTGCTAATACGAATATATACCCTTGACTCAAGGAGCTAAAAATGAGATCAAAACAATTTATATCACATGGGCACTGTATACCCCTGAGAAGTGAAACTGGTCTTCATTATACACAAAATTCTAGGCATCCAGAAGGCATGGTTTTAATAGCTGTTTCTTGGCTAGTCTTTGCTTTATGTAGCCTAACTAGTTGGTGGTTGGACTAAGAGGATTAAGTGCTCATAAGAGAAATTGTTTCCAAGCAGTGTCTGAAAGAGAGACAAACTTAAGGTAGGCAGGTATCATTTCCATATCTGGGCAATGCAGGTAATACTTGTACTCATTAAAAATAAGAGCTCATTTCTGTGGTTATTAGAGCATAAGGAAATTAAACTGCTAATGGTTTGATGCACTTCAAGCTTTGCACTGCTCATGGTTCTGCCGCAGGTACCAAATTGTAAAAATGCACTCAGTGCATTTTTTTCTTTCTTTTAACCTCTTTTTACTGCCTTTTGTTTCCACATGATAAGTATGCATCAACCTCACCTGCAGTTCTCACTCTCTGGTTTGGATGGCACAATTCTGCTTTCGGGTCTGGGAGCTACTCCAGTTTAGAATACACAGAGAATTTTACAGATAACTGGCTTAATTTGGTGAACAATCTCAGTTTTGAAAGGTAACGTATTTAGCCTTAAGAAAAAAGAGCAAAGCAGCAGATCATCTTTCCCTTATGCAAAGGGTGTCATTTGCTCCTTCTCCCTGGAATTCAACATGGGATTTGAGATGACACAGTGATCTACAGGAGCAATAAACATATTTTATTACACAAAAGCTCTCCTGACTATCCAGCCCAACCTTGTATTAATCAGGAATGTACCTATTACAAGAAGCAGCAGGTGAGGATTGGAAAGGAAAGGATTTGGGGGCATTTTCTTGTCAGAAGAGTTCACCCTTTTGAAGTTAGCAAATTTCCATAAATATCTGCTGCCAGTAGGTTGTCTTCCTACACCGCACCCTGAATAACTAACTGACAGGAAACTCTGACCTCCTAAAACTCGTAGTTAAACTGGCTGTCTTTACTGTTTCTCAGGGTGAAGAGAGAAAAGGAGAACAAAAAACCTAGTCCACACCCACAGACACATATAAGATACTTGCTAGCACCTTTTAAATTTTAATACTTCTGCTCTTTCTGGAGCTTTCATAGAATTAGTATTTTGCCTAATGACATCAGGTACTAGGGTGTCTAAATGAATCAGGTTTGCCTCATGTAGCTGATATATTGTTGGTAACTACCTCTACTACAACTTAAGTCCTTTGAGAAGCATAAGCATTTCTTATCCTTGACTACCTCCTGCAATTGTTGCCTTTGGACTTTAAAAAAATCTTGGACTTTCATTTCAAACCTTCTGTTGCGCCTCCTGATGTGCAACATCCCCTTTCCTTGTCTCAGAAACACTAATTTTCCTTTCACCCTTGTGTTCTCATTGAAGAAGGTTTATTTGGAATTTCTGTTCCATAAAGTAGTTTTTTTTGGCCTTGACTTTTGACTGAAGACCTTCTTCATATGTATTTTGTTTCAAAAACTTCAATTTTTTTCTAATTGTCTCCTATAGAGTATTATAAATGAACACGCAGAGAATTATTGAAAGAATCTGACTAGATATGAGTAGATGCTGTCCTCTGATCTCCCATGTTTTTATTTATGTAAGACTAACTCTACATAGCTGACAAAATACTGTCTGTGTGTCACACAAAACTCATGTGACCACTATTTGTTACAGACTTATGGAACAGAACAATATATGTGTAGCCTCCTTTATTTTTTTTCACTGTTCAGACAAAAACTACTAGGTGTAAAAAGGCCATGAAGTTTTTGCATTATTTATAGAATGTACCCAAAGGTCTTTCAGGTATTATTCTCAGACCTGGTTTTATTTGTTTCCATGATTATTTTGGGCTGTAAAAGTAAAGGATACAGACTTAATGAAGGGGTTAATAATATTATCCAGCCTATGTACAATTACTCTCAGATACTTTCACAAACACCAATATGCCCAGATCTGAATGTCATCCAAGATGTTAATAAAATAACCCCAAAAGTGTGGTCAAATGCTTTCCCAACAGGAAACATCTATTCCTATCTGCAGCTTTTTAAGGCAACTTCAGGAGCCTGTCCAGATCTTGTAGTGATCTGGTTCATAAGCATTAGAAAAAGTTGGGAAAACAGACTTAAAATCAATCTCCAGATGTGCAAAATTAAACATGCAGAAATGTATGCTGGCGAAGTTTGGTTGTTTTGGTTTGGTCTGGTTTGTTTTTTTTTACCCCAACACATCTCTGTATTTGCTTCTATAGATATAGCTAACTTAGTAAAACAAGTGAAATTAAAATCACAAAGCGAAAGTTAAAACCTTGTGAGATGTTTTTTGGTTTTGTTTTATTTTTTAGGAGACAGCAAACGTTTAACTCTTACCAACAAATTTCTGAGGCATAGAGCTCTTACGTTTGGCGACGTTACTTGCTAGTCTATCCAGCACGAGGGATCTTTCTGACCCTATCTTGCACAGGTCTTCAGCCATTTCACTCTGGTTAGTATCCTCTTTTATGACTGAAATCAAATGACATCAGAAGGGTTAGGCATGCTTGTTCCATTTTAATGGAACTATTGTCTTCAGGTTATTGTTTTCTCAGCTAATGTCCTTAAGCTCACAACAACTGGAAGGAGAAGCTCACCTCCGCAGACACAGAATGATTCTGACTCTTGTTAACAAAGTCCCTCATGCTGATCAATCTATGTACATGTTCATGTTTCCCTCCTTTAGGATACAAAAATGAGATTGCAACTGCAAGGCATCTGTCTGTAGGCAATGTAATCTCTCCACCCTTGTTCTAGAGGCACTCTGCATTTCTGTGAATAAATGAGGTTCTAACATTATACTGGACATAAAGGAGTTAATCTTTTCATCCTCCTGCTCTCACCCCCACCATCCCTCTGCACCCTTCTCAGTGGAACTACCTCACCTTTTCAGCAAGAAAAAAGGACAAACTTCTCATCTCCAGCAGAAGATTAATCTACAAGCTACACCAGCTCTTCTTCCCACCATCATCTTTTTCCCTGGTAAATATTTCTATATTTCATTGATGCAATTTTAGACTTTAAATTACAATTTAAGTTGCTCAAGTCACATCTCTAGGGGAGCACTGATATCCAATACTCAAACCTGTTTCCCAACCTCCTGCTGCTGCTGTGACACTAATGAATTAGAAAGGAGCTCAGCTGTAAGGCTCAAAGAAAAGGAGACTATTTCACTTTCACAATGTTTTAGTTCAGTACTTTCCTGCAGAAAGAGAAGGGATGTATGATAATGCATTGTCAAAGCAATGACTATGATGGAAAGGTATTTCTGACTTCCGACATCTGAAGGAAAAATGCCATGCAGCAAGATCACAGTGCAACTGATTAACTTATTTTGTTTGGTTTTGTTTTGGGTTTTTTGGGGGGGAAGAGGGGGAGGGACAAGTTGGCAAGAGAGGTCAGAGACAGGAGAGAAAGGAGTTAATTTTACTTTTACCTGATACTGGGATACAGGTATTTTTCCTGAACTAGTTAGCTGCTATTAAAGGGAGATGCAAAGGATTACTTTCAGACTGTGATTCTGCAAGCTGTTTCAATTAGGTGTACCACTCCGCTACCTTTTCCCTTCTGTGTCTACTGAAAATTTGTTTTATCACTGGGTTTACCAGCTCACAGAATCCATTACTCTGGCACCTGGGTGTTTTTCAATAGTGGAGAACATGCTGTTCCTATGCAATATTATTTTGGCAATATACCACTGCCATAAAAGGATGATTGTGAAAGTTTGATTGTTCCTGACAGATGTGAAATCAGGGTCTGGTGGATAATTAGAAGGAGCAGGCGAAGTGTCCCGGATGACAACACTCTACAATACCAAACTGAAGAGTACTCAACTGATTCTTGAGTCCCTGCTGCAGTCACACATACTGCAGTGACAGTGACAGTAAGTCTCATGGAATTATGCCCCAACCCCATAAGATACTGAAGACTGTGACAAATGCAAGATATGAACAGAATTTGATCATGAAGTTGAAGAAGAGTAAAGGGCATCGGTGGTGCCTCGTCATCATGAACAAGCACATGCCAGCATCTTGTGCTGGCTTAGGCTTCCAGATACCACTTCAGGAAGAGACAGAGATTGTTTTAAACCAGCTTGTTCAACAGGGAAACAAATGATTGAATTGCTAGCTAAAAGTAGAAATGATCAAGAAATATCTGTTTAGGATATAATAACATTCCATTTCTAATCAATTTGAGAGAGGGTAAGTTATGTACTCAACTCTCAAACTTTAAAAACTGTTATATATAGAAAAGTAAAAATGGCATACTAATTTCAAGCCTTTGCAACTGAACCCCCCTGAAATTTGCTACCAACCTGATAACTATTTTTCTGTAATTTGGTGTCTATGAACTGAAAAAGATATCATTGTATCTTTTCAAACAAAAATCCACAAGTGACTGAAGAATTGTAATTGACCCTTTTTAAACTTCGTAAACTATGTCTTCTGTTATTTTATATAGGCCTGGTAAGACTTCAGCACACTTCCATTCAACTTAAATGCAAAACTCCAAATAATACCCATAACAGAAGAACTTCACATAGACAGTGAGGTTCTAGTCCTCTAAAATAAGAATTTTGACATTAAATTCAGCAGATTCCTAATTCATGCTGAACCTCCTATCTTAAAGAAAGCAAACTAGAGTTAAAATATGAATAATCTCTTGCTCCCCTCCTTACTCTCTTTGTTGGATCTTTCCCTTACTGAAGCACTTCATAATATATCAATTGTATTTCTTAGATTTACAAGCTGATGAAAAGCTTCTACCATATCAGGTCCTTTCAACTGATATTTTTTCTAAGTACACTGCACAAAGTATTTTAAAAATGCTGTATACAAAGCAATCCCGATCTAGAAGAATATAAAATCAGATGTTGTAGAAAATTTTTGTATAAACTTTTTTGAGTCTGAAGGGCCTCAATTTTGACTCTAATAGCTCTATATCGCACCCTGAAATATTATAAGAACAGTGGTAGTACAGCTATTTGGTTTTCTAGATATAATGTAGAATGCACTAAAAATCCCACAAAGACACCCACTCATTCTCAAGTGTTTCATTTGTACATTTTCATCTTTTGAGTTTATAAGGGAAATAATGTAAAATAGCAAAATGGTAAAATGATGTGTTTGCAGTGAAGTAGAATAGGTTAGAATGAAAAATACTAGGAAAAACGCGATAAAGTTTTCTCTCTTAGATACACAAACATTGATTTATAAGTTCTGAGAAAATTCATTTAAGAGTGAAGTTTTTGGCTGGATATAAGGTCTAAAACCTGAAGCCAATCCTCTATTTGGTTTGTTGGGCTTTTTTTCTAATTTGAAAAAGCAGTCCTATTATATTAAATATGGGTTTATATAATACTTTCAGTATATGCAAGGAAAAAGTAATTCTTCCAAAGCACTCATGAATTCCACAAGTTTTCATCCCACTGATATATTAGTCCTAAGTTAGTGTAAACTCTCCTGTCATGATTTGCTATAAACAAAAGTCTATCTCTAAAATGGTATTATTCCTTATCAAAGTTTATGATTCCTGACATCAGTTTCATCTGGACATTTTTGCTTACTAAGACTTTAGTAGTAGTTCAGCTACTCATTCACACAGATTTTCATGTTCTGTGTGCAGGCATTCAAATACATGTGCCAGACACTGAAAATTCAAATGCCAACACATAATATTTGCTTCTAAATCCTATCACCTCTTTGAGGAATAAGTATTGTCGCCTACTGTGTACTACATTGAGCTTTTCTATTTATACATACATTCTCCAGCCCCTCAATAAAATTAGAAGGGGTGCTGCTCTAACATGCTGCTTGCTAGAAGCATCTCAGTTGTATTTGCTGCTATCATTATGTGCATATACTTTACATTATTTGATAGCACATAAAAACATATTCAAGTTCTGTCCAGATATAAAATATTAAATGAGTCATTATTGCAAATAGGTCAGAGGCAACCTATCATTTTCATAATTTGAAAAGCCAAATAACATATACAGGCAAGATGAAAAGGGTATGCAAGAAGTGTAACTTACTGGGTGGGCTGAAACTCCGTCACAGAAGATGGATCTTATATTCTCTTAAAACTGCACATGCAAGGGGATTTTGTATGGTTATTTACTTTGATCAATCCCAGATAGAACTTTAGGACCTTTGTTAAAAACCAATCCAAACCCCAATACCTGCTTGCTGTATTTTTCGGCATAGTTTTAGATTGGATATTCTCCGAGAAATAGACTTAACCTTCATCATAAGGCTGATCTCTCAGAGAAGCACAACAATTCATCACATCCCCCAGTTTTCTTTTAAAAAGGAGGTTGGGAAGAAATCTGTCAACAAATTATTAGCCTTTCTGGATTGTCTCAGACAGACAAACTATATTAAATGCTTCTGGATTCATGTCCTCATGCTTGGAAAACTGGGATCAGAGAGAGATGGATCATCCTTATTAGATGAGTTGGTACCAGTGGTCAAGTAAGCCCTTTAAGCTGTACCTGGGAAAGGCAGAAGATGTGCAGTGTGGAAGCTTCCGCAGCCTTACCCAGAACCCTGATATTAAGCCTTTATTAAGAATACATCCACAGGAGTACTGCAATACAGGACTCAGGGCAAAAGAGAAAGGTGGTAAGATGATGTGGTCATACTGTCTTGAGATGGTGAACTGAAATTTTGCATGTCTTGGAAGTGTTTTGCTACACACCTGAGTTTTACTTTAGCTTTTTGTTTGAGCTAAACAAAACAAGACAACAATCAAATATTTATCAAATATAGAATAAATCCAAATGCAATATCATACATATGGGGTGGGTGTGTGCCTCCCCAATGCAAATGGTGCCGCAAATAGTACTTCTGTTCTTTTTGCACTCTTTTTTCTGTGTACATGACAGGGCAGAGTTAATCCCCAAATGGACACATTCATTACCTGAATAAAGGCTGCTTGAGATATTCATTGTCTGCAGGTAGTTATGACAGCGTTCTTTATGTTCTTCCAAAGAACTGCGCTGCTTATAGCTGCGACCACAGTATCCACATTTATGAGGTTTGCCAACTGCAGAAAACACAATCAATGGAGGAATTCAGATGAGGTATTCAACAGTCTACTAATAATGGTAAGAAGAACATGAAAAAAACCCATCCCAAAAAAATAAACCCCATCCTGTAGTGAACTGAAGGAAGATTTTGTTAAAAAAAAAGCAAACCAAAAAAACTCAAAACCTAAAACTTAAAAACTTTAACCCAAACTAATGGAAAACTAACTGATTATCTTCATATCAACAGGCCATTTCTGTGGGTGCTGCAAGCTGATTTTAGATGATTCACATCAGATAAAAACTGAGACATTAAACCTTCAAAAATGGCATCTGCACAAATTAGAAACTGAGACACCTTCAAAAGTCTGAGTATAGTTGCTGTAGTGCCTAGCTCCCACAGAGACTGCCGCTGGGGAACTGACAGCGTAGGTAGAGACACCTGCCCATGGCTGGAGGTCAATTCTGACGTAACCACAGTCAGCTCAGCCCTTTTAGGACAATGTTAGATTTCTGCTTCTGGAAATTCAAGAGACATGGCATGACAAAACATTTTCTGTACTACACCAATCCAGATGTAGGTAGTTACAGGAATTTCGCAGTAACAGTACCGTTTCATAGACTTGTGGACCTGAATTTTCTGTCTTAGCATGACAAGACTGTCACCTCATATGTGCTTTCACAGTTTTAGATGGTTACACAGCTCAACTTTCGAATTCCATTT
Organism: Lathamus discolor; assembly: GCF_037157495.1. Lineage (NCBI taxonomy): Eukaryota > Metazoa > Chordata > Aves > Psittaciformes > Psittacidae > Lathamus > Lathamus discolor. Next base: position 88,573,718 of record NC_088885.1, on the reverse strand, counting down.
ACAAATTCTCAAGTTTAAATCAGATTCAGACATTCAAGTTATTTTATAATGTATTGATATCAATTTGTCAATTGCAAGAACTAATCACAATCTATAGTTCATGCATTGTCTCTCTAGCTACCGAATCTTCAGTTTGTCTAAAGTGTCCAGGTGTAATTTCATGTATGAAAGACTATGTTTAAAATTGTGCAGGGATGAAAATCAGTAACAGTAACGAGAGAGGCAAAGTAGTATTTTTAAAAAATACGCTTTCCTGAGTTGGGTCAGGGCTGGACAGGAGATGTGGAAATTATTTTGGACATCTGGGACCAACACTAGGGATCTTATTGTTCAATGTGTGCTCTAATTTAACGTGTAGAGAATTTCCTTAGTTTTGTGCAACACAGAAATGTCACTGTGAGGGCTCCCCTTCTGATACACAGAACTTAGTCCCAAAGTCAATTTCACAAGTAAAGTTACCACTGTCAGCTCCAGCATTGTGTTTTAGAGGTCTATCCAAATAGCAACTTGCATTTCCAGCCTAGCTTGGGAAACTAGATGAGACAACACTCTGCTTTTAAAGGCATTTTGAAGGTGCTAAATTGGTTTTCCTTCACAGAAGGTGTATGACTATGGCTTCTGTCAAACAATGAAAGGTCCATGGTAACGGAAAAGTGCAGCTGTTAAAAAATATTTATTCAATATACACTGAAAACTCTGAGAGTCCTCTTTTTTTTGAAGATTACTATCTTTCTCCCACCCTCTCCCTCCTCCCCGCTCTTTCTCTTTCAAAGTAGTTGCAATAACAAGGTGTAACAAATAACTGCTGCTAAATGCTGTAGGTGGTATTCACTCCTTAGGTTGAGAATGACTACCAGACTGGAGGTTTTTGAGACTTTGTGACTTGAAACCTACTCTGTTTAGAACTTACGTTATCTCTAGATGCTGATAAATGCCACCCAAACCCCAAACCAGTCCACCAGTTTTAATTCATGTTCGTAGTTCCATGAAATAGATTACTCACATGAGGCTTGTAAGATGAAACCCAAATACAGAAACTTTTAATCAGCTAAGAAGTATGGGAAAAGACATGACCATGAGAATGAGATGTGTTTAGTCATTTCTTTGCTGCTAAAACACTGTGGCCAGCTCACAGCTTGGTTAACCCCAACATGGGACTACTCGCCTCCCCAGGGTGAGAAGACCTTTCAGTCTTGGGGGTCACAAACAGCTCCGTCTTCGCAATGGGTACAATGATGAGTGCCCCTGGATGATCCTACACCTTCACTTACCCGAGTGAGTCCTCAGGTGTCCCGTAAGGGCATCCCTGCGCCGGCAGGCGTAGTTACACAGGTGACACTTGAAGGGCTTTTCACCAGAATGCAACTTTATGTGGCGCAGAAGGTTGCCCTTCTGCGTAAAGGAGGCTCCGCACTGATTGCACTGGAAAGGGCGTTCTCCTACAGGGAGAAGGATAAAATATGTGAGAACAAAAAATCTTAGCAGTAACAAGAGAAAGATTTCAGTGAGAAAGTTGTTTTCTCACTGCTGCTCTGTGACTTCCACCGGCTGCAGGTTTGATATAACATGAGGCTTTCAGACTAAACCTGCCAGTTTCTTAATGCTTCACTGGCTGGGTCAATTTGATCTGAAAATCTAATTTTTTTTTTCTAAATCAGAATGGCACATCACAATGCAAATTCAAACTCATTTAAATAAAGTGACTGCAACATTTTGTGTTGAAGAGCCACTCTTCCTGATCAGCAGTTTTGGAATAAACCAATATCCAATTTTGCATGTTGTGGCATTTGGTGGGGTTTTTAATGTGGCTTTTTTCAAAGGGTCTTTAAAATATGCCACTGAAGCAGCAAAATAAAAAGGAAACTCATTAAAAATGCATTTCAGGATCACAAGTTCATTTCAGCGTTACATTCTTATATTTAAATGAAAGGCACTTCATTATAACAGTTATAATAACTTCTTTTCATTTACATTTTCCCTGTATTTTCCCTTTCAATTTCTTCTCCATTACCTGTCTGTCCCTAAGCCGCCAAATCAGGAAGGAGACAGAGAAAGAGAAAGAAAGAGAGAGAGTAAAATCACATAAGTTAAGACAGTGCAAAGGAAGCTCTGTACTTCCATGCTGAAGTCCCAACCCTTCTAGGTCAGGTATGAGCTGAGGAGCTACACAAATGGCCTCTGCTGGTCTATATTTTGAACGGACATGGGATAAAACTTGGAGACACAGCTGTGATTTGTCTAAACTGGTGCCTGCTATTAAGGAAGCAAACCAACTAGCCTTTGCAAAAACTAGTATGAGAGTTGCTTTCTTTTTAGTGCTGTTTAAAATCAGTATGTTCATTTATTCACTTAGCTGGGTTTTTTAAATTTAAGACATTTTAAGCTTTTTCTTAAGTCAGTGGGAAATAAAATATGTTTCCAGTTGTACCAGGTAGGAGTAAAGGAAAATTTATATATGAGAGTGTTCTATCAGCAGGAACCGCTCCTGCATGCCCATTTCTCTGCAGCCCTCAACTAAGCCAAATTAGCTTTTGAAACTCATTTGCTGAACTCTGTTTCTCTTAGGCATAAATGTAATCTGCTCTAGTAATTATGACACACTGTCGGTATTAGAAATAGCCTAGAGATGACCTATTCTTAGTTTTGATTTTCTTTATATAACAGTAATATTGAATTTAAAATTTTAGTGCTGAAATTAAAGTATATATAAAAATAAATACAAGTTAAACAGTTTCTTTCCCTCTCTCACTTGACTATCATGCATTATTTTGCACACCTAGGACCAACTTGCGTGTCCATCCATGATATACATTCAGCATGATAATTTCTGACTTTTGGGTAATGCAGTAGAACAGCTGAAAATCAATTAGGCAGCAGCACAGTAATAACCCAAAAATCTGTAAACTCAACCATCAGGGCTGGTAGATTTAGCATTCAGCAAACAATAAAAGTAATCTGCTTTATAGCAAGATATTACCATTGGTCAAATAGCTGCAAGCAGGTCAGCATAGCCCCTGTCAAGTCAAATGAGTTCACTTTCTTTGTCCATCAAGTATCTGTATTCACCTAAACTATATCTGCAACTGGTTCAACTGGGGTGGCCCACAAAAATGCCAGAACGAGCCTTATAGATTTTGCAGTGTACTTCACAAGCCATGCACAGTAGTTGTTAGGGGAAAAAGAAAATGGGTAAGAGATTGTCTGCTTTACCGCTTATTCTTTGAGCCAGTTACTCAGTGTGGAAGGTATTTTTCAGAAATGGACTGAAACAGTACTGAAGAAGTCATTTTGTCATGGGGGACACAAATTCAGAAGAAATGGTTAATTCTTACTAAAGAGCTTTTTGAGCATTCATTTCTGTTATTTTTACTCAGAGGAGTGTACAAGGAGAAAATGAGGATCGTAGAAGTACTCCAGGAATGAAATGTAAAGCAAAGTAACATTGAAATCTATCTCCAGCCTACAGTTTTCGCTATTACAGGGTTGAAATCTTGCACTGTGTGGAGAAGACAGGCGGATGGAGCATTTCAAATGAGACTGCTGCCTTTCAAGTATTTCTACAGAACGTACAGTTCTGTAATGGATCAAATGTAAGAGAACCTGCATGTACATTGCTGTGCAAGGAAAATGACACCAACACTGCAAGATCCTGAAACTACGTGTAGCTTGACTGGCCCTTGGTTGTCCATGCTGCATCTACCCAGGTGGGAAAAGCCTGGCTTGTGAGACCAAGAAAGCTCCTAGCCCTACTAGGATGGATATGGTCACTGGTGGAAAATTACTGGTTGTGGCACTATCCTCCCAAAATGGGAAGGATGGGAAGCAAAAATGTTATGCAGCTTTTACTTAAGCGGTCAGATTTGTGTGCTATTTTGTTGCCAGTTCTGAGCAGCACATATCTGTCCTGGGCCAATTTCATCACACGCTGAGTAACTATGGACTAATATGGGCCAAAAAGCAAAAACTGCAATGGGAGCCTTGAACTGAATCAACCATTGGAGTGATTTGCAAGCCTTAGTGGCAGCATGGGCCCTGGGCTACTTGCTCAGTGAAGAATATTGATCCTCTTATTTGAAATATTTATTATTTCTTAAACAATATAATGACAAAATCATCCAAACCTCAGAGACATGCATAGCTCTTTTCTCTTTGTTTTGTTTGGGCATTAGTTTTCTACATAAGCTGGAAACATTTGGACCCAGCTAACAAGACATAAGTGAACTAACTGGTGACTTAAAGATGGGGACATGTAAGGAGGGACTATATATACCTATGCACACACACATATATATGCACATATACATAAGCGCCCCATGCACATACATACATGCGCAATGAGCAAGCGAAGCCTGAATCAGTACCTTAGGTCTCAGCACCAAGGAGCAGAAGGGGATTTCTCTGTCCTTTCTAGATTGTCTTTTTCCTAAACACCAAGCAAGATAGCAGCAAGCTGGAGAAAATCAATGTACTGAAAGCTTCGGGGAAGGAGAGTTAGAAGAGTCAGGCATCTGTGAGTGGGATTCGCTCCACAGATGGGAGCAACAGGTAAGGTGCTAGGAAGCAGTCTGTGCTGTACAGCTGCTAGCAGACAGGAGGGGACAGAAATATCAGGTGCTGCTCTGCATATCTGCACTTGGCAGGTGTATTCATTTAAAGTAATTATGCCTTTTATCAGGTCAGGAAGTCATTTTATTTTGGCACTTATAGCATGCTAGAGTTTTGTTCACTTATCAAATATTTATTTAAGGAAGCCTCACTGCATATGCAGGTTTTACATGAATTAGCAGCAAAGTAATTCATTTGTGAGGCTTATTCCTTCACCAGGCATGTATTGAAATGGGCTTTGGCATAGTCAGTTAAATGTCTGTAATAGTATATCCCATTTCTTCTTTAATTTTCACAGTGCAGCTGAAAGGAAAAGCAGTCACCACAGTTTCCCCATGACATCCCTTTAATTTAAACTACCAGCTCTGAGCCTCCACTCCCTTGCCAGGCCCTGAAAAAATGCTGAAGAGTCTGCTCAGGAGAGCAGCTGATGACAAGGCTGGAGGGAAAGTAAAGGCTTTCTTTCCATGGAAGGACTCCGGGGTGCAACTTCACACCCTTTAGGTTTATTGAGTGTAAAAGAATGGGATCCTGCTGAGCAAAGTGCATCTCATGGGGTGCTTCCACTATAGGCTTTAACAATGTTCCTTGATTAAAAAGAAAGTCCCATTGGCAAGGGGAGGGCTCTGCAATGGGTGGAAAAGTCTTAAGAGAGACAGCTCTTGTGTGGTAGCATCCTGAGCACCCTTGGCAGGCATATGAGCCCCCTGCCAGGTAGGGTGTTCGGGCATTTGGAGGTCTATGCCAGGGAAACCAGTTAGGTGGCACCTGGTGAATCTGTCATGGGGACAGGCAGCTTAGCTCATCCTCCAGAGACTCAGCATGCCAGGTACCAGTCAGTGCATTAGAAGCAAAGGCAGCTCTGCCCACTGCTTCCCTAAAATCAGGTATGCCCCACAATGGCCATTCAGCCCTAGTGCAAACACTGCCTTTGATCCACAGGGACTCAAAACAGCTCCTCCAAATGCAACAGCATACTTTTAATTAAACAGGAGCCTTCTTAAGTAAGCACAAAAACGTCTACCTCTAAATGCATTTTAAGTTGCAACATTTTATTCCAACTACTACAGCATCCTCATCAAGCCTATGGGTCTGTTTAAAAGGCCTCATGTTCAGGTCATTTTCCATACGCATTTATCAACTTTTAAAGGATCATATTAACATTAAATTTTAAAAAAAAAAAAAAAAAAGGAAACAATAGACCAACAAGCACTTTGTTATATCTAGGAAGTAGGCTGCAGCCTCTCTTCTGAGAACTAGATGTGGCTTTTCCAATAAAGATGATTATCTGCTCTTCCCTGACAGAGGGATTTATCATATTAAATTGAAGTAGGCAATATAACAGCACTACTATCACCAGCACGGTTTCTGAGCATGGCTAACCCATGTTACACTAACACATCACACCCTTCCAGAGCTTGAACAGCCACGGTTACAATAGACAGCACTGGAAGGGGTGGACAACACTCAGGGTCTTTTTGTGGATCCTCTCCATTACTCTGAAAACAACCTGTTAATCTCATTCCTTAGTCATTCTGGCAAAATCAGTTAAGTATGACTGTGGGGATGCAGGGGAAGAAAGTATTTTTGTGTTCACTAGCTGGACTATTTCAGTGGAATCTAACCATCTGACAGGTTATTCTCACCTTAAAAATATTTTAAAATTCCCTCTCATTTGAATATTCACGCAAAAATGCCACATACTTTGCTTATTTATATTCAAAGTAACCTGTGTAGCACAACAGTACAGTTCAGGTCTCCTTTGACTATGAATGACCTTAGATGTTATATTGGAAGCCTGATTTTCAGACAGCTTATATGATGTAAGATGAGACTTACCCTCATCTTTCTTTCCTCATTTGTATCAGCCTCTTCATTTTTTGCATTCTTTAGGACTAGTTAGAATTTGAAAATTATGGCAACAAGATTCAAAGAACTGATAATGAAAAGCCATCCATATGGAGAACATCATCTTTACACGTCTCTTTTAGTGTCCCAGTGGAAAGAAACCCTTTAGTCCAGATTTGACCAATGGCAGTACTTGGTTTTACTTCATGAAACATTTGACATAAAGTTAACTCCTTTTTTACTGTCAGTATAGCTCCCTTAACATTTATTTTTCCAGTTCATGATCACTGATCCATAATGAGTTTTGTTGCATTGTTGGAAACATAAGAACTGGGTCAATTTCAGAGTTAGCCACAAATGAGTTTTTCTTCAGCAAGTCTTTAAAATATCTTAGAAATCAAAGATTTTTTTTTTTAATTTGATTTTTCATGTAGCTTCAAACCAAACAAACAATTTCTAGCCCGACAGATGGAATTCCATCAAAAAGAAATTTCAATTCCTGTGCTGTCTGAAATGATATAACAAAATAACTGAGATTCAAATGCCCACCGATGCTACATTATCTTACAAGAGGGAACATGTGCGTCACACAGAAAGTAAGTCTTAGTTCCTAAAATGTGGCCAGTTCTTGCCAACTAAAGGAAAAACTACGGCAGGCCTTACCAGTGTGGCTTCGTTTGTGAACCATGAGCACATTGGGACCGATGCAAATTATCCCACAGATATCACATTTTAGCTTTCCGTTAGGAAGTCGAATGCCTCCAACTCCTGACATAGCCTTGCTGCCTGGGCCATTGTGTGAGCCATTCATTTTCTCTCCAGAGGTATCAAGCATTCGTAAATCCTCTGCACATTCTTCCCCATTCATTTCACAGGCACGCCCATTCTCTTCATCACTCTGAGTCTCTATTTTAATATTACCGGCTGAAAAAAACAATAGAGGACGCCACTCAGTTTTGTCACAGAATACATATGGTGGCAAAGAAACAATCACATCAAAGGAGATAACTTGCAAATAGCATGTACAATATACCTAAATAACAAAAGCTACAAACACAGCTACATTTCCATGGGCAATATGATGAGTTTGTAACACATGAAATGAACAGTGAATATCAGTGAGACAAATACAAGGCATCCAGGGAACTGGGAACCCAAGCAACATTACAAGTCTGTTCTTAGATCACCTTGAGAGATTTGCATTTGTAATGTTCACTTTGACAATTCAGGATAATTGGAATTGAACTTTAAATGAATCCAATTTACATGGATTTGTCCAAAACAATTGTGAAAGTAAGTAACTCATCAAAGAAAATGAATGAAAATTAACTAAAAATGCAACATTCTCCACTTGGCAGGAAGATCCTGAGGGTTGTACTGAACCCAAATATTTGGCTTGCTGTTCCAAGGGGTAAACAAAGACAATGGGAAATTGAAGAGTACAAGCACTGATCAGGAAACCAGGGTGGGGAAGGATGGAATGAAGAATTTAAGAGCAGAAACTAGTATTACAGGAAATTATAGGAGTGATAATTGTGTTTTTAGGACAGCAGTATTAGGATCGCTGAATGAGAGAAGAGCATCTCTACAGCCATGAGTTACTAGTAAAAAACCCAGTCAAATCAACAAAGGTGGGTGAGAGAACTGTTTTGACTATTGGATAAGTCCTTTGCGTTATAATCCCATAGGTGACAACTGCTTGAAGTTTGAAGAATTCAGGTATAAATTTGACATAGCTTCACTACTTTTCATACTGTAAATTAGTAAATTTGGTCTGATATGAGAACAGCAAACCTAAGTGTTATGGAAAAGGGCCAAGATTCAGATCAGTTAATGCCAGTATTCATTCCTCTTCTCTCCACAGGACTGTATGATGTTTTGTGTAGAATAAATCATCTTTATAGTTATTTCTGTCTTTTCTATTGTTACAATTTGGGGTGAAAAATTAGTTCTTCAGTTCACTGCCCCAAATCTTAGATTCCTTTCAGTGAAATACTGCTTCCTTCACCCCATCCGAAAAAGCAGAGCATTTACTTTAGTGCCTAGCTGAGTGCATGAGAGGTCTGTTTCACCCAAAAAAGATCAGGGCTCTTCCTTTTGTGGAATAGTAGTTTCATGGTAGCCTTATTGATAAGTGGTGGTGTACCAGTGATGTAACTAAGCTATGGACAGCATTAACTCAAGATGTGAAAAACCTTGACATTCATTTGAAAAGGAAAGGTTTAAGAAACTATTCTCTGCTACACCCTACAACCTCCCAGGTGTCCCAGGAGGATTGCATGGATGTGACTGACAAAAGTGTCAGACTCAAAATCCTACTGAGAAACAGGATGAGTGCAAAGGTGTTCACATTTCTTAACACTGCCTAACTGGACACATTCTATAGAGTTTATCAATCTAAGCAGCATTTTAAAGATTTTTCAAATACTGCATTTTTAACAGAAATCATGTGCAAGACAGAATGAGTGCACATCATAAATAGCAGGTTTTCCTTTAAAATGTGTGCTCTAAAAAGAGGAGTAATTTAGAGCTATGGGGGAAAAGAATAAATCAACGACCAAACAGTGTTTTACAAAGGGGGCATGACTGGCTAAACTGAAGTGACCTACAGTATTCTGCAAATTTATGGGCTACAACCCCATACTGCTGTTTTCACCATGGTGAATGGAAGCAATATAACTATTTGGCTTGAGCACATGACAGATTTTACATAATTCACACCCCATTGTTTTAATTATAATAATAATAATTTGAATGTAAATATATTTATACAAAACAATTACAGACTCCTTGCCTGCCAGGGATCTGGAGAATGTGGCTTTTGAAGTAGGCTTTGTCTTAAATTGAAATAATACATAGGAAGGAAACAAAGAAATCAGACTGCTGAAGCTCTTTCTTTGGTAGTGTATGCAGACAAATTTACAAAAAAAAAAAAGGTAGCATATGCAGTACATTAGTGAGAAGTGAAATGACACAAACAAAAATTATAGAAGTCAGAACTAGGCAGAAATGCTCTGTAGTGAGCTGAGTTTGCAATATACTTACGGGAAAAAGATTTGGGAATTATTGCATGAAAGTCCCTAAAGCCTTCTGCCCCGTATACAGCTGCAATAAAGAAGGCAAACAGGATGCTGGTTTGTGGTACTGCTATCAGGAAATGTAAAAAAAGATGGCATTATTGCTATAAGAGAAATACCTAGGAGAAAGACAGAGCTATCATCATAGAAGCAACACAAGCAGTTTAGGATGAAGCAGGAACAGCAGCAGGACAGTTGGCAGGGGAATCCTGACCTGCTCAGAGTGACTCCCATGTGTAAAAATGCCCTTTACTTCCAAAGCATCCAAAAAGTTTTATCATGTTTTCTAAATTCATAACCTCTTGGGTATTCCGCTCACCTACAGGTCAACTCCTGCTGAAGTCAAGAGGAACTTTTGCTGAAGTGTCTCGAAAGGGTCAACAGGAGCAGAGCACCTAACACAGCCTTCTCCTGACCCCAGGGAAACTGCAGGCCCCTGCAGTGCAAGCTTCCACTCAGGATTTATTTTCTGCCAACATGCCTGCTTTGTGTGCCAGAGATCTCTTCTTTCTACATCCTTGTTTCTAGTCACTGCACTTATAAAAACTGAAATTGCATTGTTTTCTGCTCATGCTGGCTGGTTTTACGCAACGGAAGAAGAGGGAGTTCAATTTTAAGTATGTATATATACTGTTGTATATATTGGCATATTTTTTGTTTGCATTTCTAAGGCTTGTCCTCATAATGTATCTACGGAAAAGTAGATGCACACACACACTATACACTGCATATTATGAGTAGCCATGTGCAAATTAACATGCCATGGGGCTCACTGACAGAAGTGATGATGGAGTTCACTCCTTGACATGAGCAGTGATAGGGATATTGATTCAGTCAATCTTCACCAAAGCTCTCTGCAGCTATGCTCCTGGACTGCCATAGCTGTGCTGCTCAATGAATGTCCCCACACAGATGAAGCCAAGCATCCAGGATGTCCTTACAAGGACATCCATTCAGCAGTGCAGCTTATGGCAGGGACTGTGTTCAGGTGTGGCGCTTGCTTTGCCAGTGAAAGCTGATGGATGGTGGGGCCACCTGCCCCACCCTGGGTCCTCATGGAGATTTTATAGGTCTAATTAACAAATAAAATCTCTTTATGTCCAAACTCAGCACTTTCTGCAAACCTGTTTTCCAGATGACAGCTAGTGAAAAAAACCCCACTGACGTAGGAAACACAACAGGAGGAAGACATCAGTCCAATAGAAACACTAAGGATTTCTATTAAATCTGAGTGAGGAAGGGGAAGGCAGGCTATACATTTTTCTCTCCTTTTTTTTTTTTTTTGGTTGACTTAGGCTGAAAATGAAATCAACAGTGGTTTTTGTTTCTTTTGTGAGAGAGGTTCCTGTCCCTCCCTTGCTATAGAGGGGAAAATCACTCTTGGAGCACTGATGATGTGACAACTACCTGGGAAACAGGCTCTTCAGATGCACTGATAAAAAAAAAATACTCAGCATTTGTACAGGTTTCCCAAACAGTTACTTGATATAGTGTTTATAGAAATAATTTGTGTGCGCATCCATATGCATACATGCAGATATTAGTTAGCTCTATGACAATTAATGGTAATAATATCTCACTGGCTCTTGTAACACCATTAAGAAATTACTCATTAATCAATTTACTTCAGTTTGGTTGGAGATGACCTTAAAAGACTCTGTGTTTTACTCTCTTTGTACATATTAGTGAAATTCAGGGGAGTTTAATACAAACCCTTTTATTTGTGCAAGGAGTGTGGTGTGCACCAGTGTCATTGAACTGACAGCTTTCCCCTGCTCCCTTTTTACCTACTCAGAGTGTGGAAAAGTTACCCAAAAGCAGGGCACTGGGTGGGTCTCTCCTACTCTCTGAGATCTACTGGGAACTACAGTCAGGGTTTTCTGAAGAACATTTGAATATAATGCTACAAAGACTGTTCTGTATTCTATGGTTAAAGGTGCTTTGTGCAAATCTTTAGAAAAAGAAAAGAAATCATCATGTCAAAGGGGAAAGGGGTGATATGATCTACCACTGAAGAGTGGTATAGCTGGCTCAGCACAAGATTGAGGCTGGGACAGTCGGGAAGGCGGGATGGAGGGAGAGGAGACTTCCCTAGAAAGTGTTGAGCAATGTGGAGAGGGAAGGGTGGCATTTTGCAATGCGTCAAAGAGTTGATAGTGGAGAGAAAGGAGAAACCAAATGGACCTCCTGGGAAACAGGATGTGGATGGTGGCTTTTAAAGGGCAGAGAAACAGGCAGCTGGAAAAAAAAGCACATGAAGAATTAGTAATTTGCTTTCAATCCATTGCCAGTTTACCAACTCTTATAGTTATGGGACTTCCTCACAGATGTAAAATCATTTTGGCTTTCGGAGACTTTGGCACTGGTACAGGTTTAAATGGAAAAATCCCATTTGGAAGGGGGCATTCACCTCCCAAGTCATATTCTTCTCCAGTGGCAATTTTGCTGCTGTTGTTATTCCAAGACAAGTCAGAAGCGTTTTGCTGATATTAGTTGATGTCTAAATCGTAGCTTTAAAGTCCAACAAGAGTTTTGTACGAAGGCATCATAACTATTCAAGCAGCAGACAGATGAAGTTGCAACAATACTGGCTGATTTGACAGTGCATAAGAACTGTTATGGTGTGGAGGAGAAAACTCTTAACTCTACAGATTAGAGAAAATGTTGCAAAAAAGGCAGAATAAGATGCAGAAAACCCTATCAGGCCAAACTAAATCACCTCAGTGTGTAAATATGTGTCAACAAAAGCAGCCAGAATCTCTTCCTCTTTACATAGGTGCAAACCCTAGAAAACAGAATATTGCCAGCAATTCTACCTGTTATTTCTGATGCAACTTCTGTTCTGTAGTACTTTTTTATGACCTGAAATCCACTTTCCTGCTTTTCTTTTTACACCACAGTTGCTTACTGTGGCATCAGCTGTGTTCTTACCATATAAGAGCACTGTGGATAGAGGGTGCCATTCTCAGAAATAAGCAAATATTTTGTCGACAGAATATTTAAGGAGTCAGTATTCAGTGGATAGGCTTGACAACAACAAAGACCAAAGCTTTAACTTAAATTATGTTTCCACTAACAGTGTCTTTCCCTTATGAGCTTCTGAAGTGACATGAAGAATCGTGGATGTAAAAGGCCGACAAAAGGTCTGGGCAGAGAAACCATAATTAATTACGCAATGGCTTCAGCCCTTCTTCAGTAAAATTCAGAAGACACAATACAGGTGCAACTGATGCAAACTTAGCCATGGAAAAAGCAGATGCATCTAACTGTGCTTAAAAAGAACAGTTTTGCCCACTCCTTTCTACATATAGCACTGCATTGCCCAGTAACCAAGCATCTGTGGTGTCTACATGTGCAAAATGCTGAAAGTTAGAGGCAGCTCAGAACTGCCTAAAAAGTTAGAGCCTACAATGCGACTTAACCACTATGGACGAAAGGAAACACATCAATAAATGAAAGGGGCTGTATGCAGCCCATGTTGACCAAGCTGTTTTGTAGGGCTTCTGTTCTGAAAGGACACAGCACTCACTGGGTCGCAAGACAGAGAGACCAGCGGCACAGCAGGAAGTAGATGGCTGAGGCTTGCAATGCTGCCCAGCGAAGTGGCACTGGCACTTTACAATTTTGCTTGAGAGAACTGCAGTGTTTACCATGAGCTGCAACATGGTGGAGAGTGGGCAGCAGAAAAAAATGAAAGCTCCTTAACGAGAGCTGTCAGCTGGCTTTTTGAAGGGAAACAAAAATAACAGAAAGAAGAGTAGTAGCAAGAACTGTCGGGCACACCTGCAAGAGGAGCAGACTGGTGCCGACGGATAAGGAGATCCCCGCTGTGGGGTCCGTGCTGCCTCCTTTGACTCCAAGTGCCAATCAGCCCTGGGCAGTCAATTTCTTCCCTACTCTAATTCTGGCTCTCAATCAAATGCACATTATTCCAGAAACACAGGCGTCCCCAGATAAGCTATCTCCCACAGGACAAGCGGTGTGAGGAGCTCCACCCATGTCATCAGCCGCGACTGCCATTTCCTCCCACTGCTGGGTGCTCTGCTGCCTGCGGCAGCGCCAAGCCGGTACGCAGGAGGTGCCCGGCGTGCCAGTGCCAGCGCCCGTCGCCATGAACAGCTCGGCTTCAGGGGCAAGGAGCAGGGATCTGGGCAAAATACATCAACATGGTTTTCTGGGGGCTGCAGTGAGATCAAACCATAGGGAATGCAAACAAGTGAACAAAGCAACCGACAAAGTATGTCCTCTCTTGGTACAAACAGTAGCATCTGCTCCATGGTGCAGACTCCCAGTAACATCTGTTACCTATGGGAATCCTCTAATGCACCAGTAAAAACAGGCAGGTTAAAGACCCTTGCACACTTGAAGCTAAGTGCTTTTCATGTATCTTTCTGAATTTGTGTTTCAGCAGGAAATGATCTGTAACCAAGCCAAAAGGCTGATCTAGTTCATATTTACTGTCTTTGTTTGTTGTGCTACTTACTGGTACATTTTGCACTGGGTTCAAGATGATTTTTTTTTTTTTCAAAGGATTGTAAACTACCTGGCTGCTTGATGTTCATAATGTGAATTATGACTGAAGTTAAGTTTTAAAGGCAAGAGAAAGAGCATTATCAAGAAAAGCCATGCTAAACCTATTTCTCAAGTTCCACATGTATGTGTAACCCATGCTTCCTCTATACAAAGTGCTCTGTGTCTTTACTGGCTGTGTGGTAGAGAAGCTAAGGGAACTGCTGCAGGCTTGCCAGTAACAGACTTTATTGACACTTTTCTGTTTTGTGAAGTAAGCTGGGAAGATTTTCAAACTAGAGGGAAAGCTTTGCTGACAAATGATGGCAGTAACTGAGCTTCTCATCCTCAGTGTCTTTGTCTCTTCTGTTTCCATTAGATGTTTTTTTATGTGGGCATTAAATGATGAGGAAGTAGCAAAAGGGCATTTAGCAAGAAATTTTTAAAAAGCAAAGTAACCTCAAGTAACAATACAAAACAGTGAGGTAAAAACACTACTATATATGAAATCATTCTCAGCTCACACAGATATATCTGTGTGGATACACATGCTACATGCTGAGCCTGGCACCTGTGAATCTGTGTTCTCCAGCTATAGGCACAAACATGGGACTTACGCTCTTTCCCACGTAACAACAGTTATCTAACAGAAGAACAGCCTCAGCTATACTATAATCTAACATTTATAAAGCATCCCCCTTCTCTAACCGTTCCACAGAGCATGCTTTGGTGACATTCATGGGTAACCCATGTTAACCCATCCTTAACTAATGCAACAAAATTTTAGCTAAAGGCAGTTGCACGTGTCATCCTGGGAGAACACGAAAGAATGTGCACCTGCAAAGGTTAGTGTTTTGGAGAAGAGGAATGACTATGTTGAGATCCAACAGGGAGGTCAAAGAAGCTCCTCACAGATGGGAGAGACAGGAAGGTTCTTACATGAAGCAATGCTGTTGTGGTTGGAATTGTCCTTACCCTGCTGCAAACCTGAAGGATACTGTGGGGATTCCCAGCCAAAGGAAAGGGTTTAGCAAGTGCAGAAACATGACTGAAGCACAGCTACAAAGTTAAGATGATCAGTTATGCACAAAAGATGTGAGCTGTAGTTCATCTGTCTACTATAGTAGAGAGGGAATTCTAAGCCTGTTTGACTAAGGCTTTCAGACTGTAAAATCTGAACTCATATAGGGAGTATCGGTCAGAACTGTACTAGCTGAAGACAGCAGTTATTACCCCACAGAAGAAAGGTACTACTTGGGAGCAGTGAAGTGTCTTAGGGTCTGTGGTATGAAGGGGAGGACAGCTCCTAGGCTTGCCATATAGCCAGTGCAGGGAAGGGGGGGACACTGGGACAGGCAGGAGGATGAACTGTTTTGTATATTGCTTCAGATCACCTAAATTTGCCTTGCCCCAAATGCAAAGTTAGCTCTTGCAAACCTTCCCCTCTTCCTGCTCCAGCTCAGTGAGCTGCTTGCACATCTTTAATTTTGTCCCTGAAGTGGCACAGAGCTACCTTGTCTGAGGATCAGGCCCTTGCAAGTCCACCCATGTGAGCACTGAATGTGCTGTGCCTTCATTGTCAGTGAGACAGACATGGGGACTTTCACCAGGGACTGTTTAATGATGTTTTGAGTGCTATTTTACACAAGTGTCCTTAGTTCCCCAGCTGTCAAAGGGTCAGTGGACCTAAAATTAGAATAAACAGCTGTGTTTAGGTTTGGGGAGGTGCCTATGGGTGCTGTGCCAAGGCTGTGCATTGTCAGTCTCCTCGTTCAAGAAGAGGTCAGATAATGAAGTGGAGAGGATCTTAGCCATTTCAAAACTTGAGGGAATACTTGATAACAATTTTACTATGTTTCCTACTCAGGAAACAAATTTGCAGAGCAACAGCATCTGTGTCCCCCTCACCAGACAGGGAAAAAAAAAAAAAAATCACCCAGGGGTACTGAAAGTTTATTTTAGACTAAAGCATATCAAATGTAGTTATCTCTTTATGAGTTATAAAGTAGATGACCTTTCTTAGTTCTGTGCAAAGAAGGTAATCCTGAGGTACCCCGCTTTAGATCTGTTAATCCCGAGTGCTCAATTATTCTTCTAGAAGTATTAATTCCATGCTATTGAAGTTTTTCTATTTGGGCTGTAGAAATATTGCCAGAAAGTTTTGCAATGTAAATTGTTGTTTACTTGATTGCAGTCCAGTGAAAGGAAATTCTAACCTACTTCCGGGGAAGAGGCATAAATTGTTCTACACAAATCCTAAAGAAATTGTCTGAACATGGACATACCAGATAGTGCATGAGGAGAAAAATGTCAGGACAAAATTAGTTCTTTCTCACCATGTATTGCAGCTAATGCTTTGCTAAAGGAACCAGAGTACTCCTCAGGCAATCAGTCCTCTGTGCTGAAATAGCAAGAAACCCCAGAAGGTGCTGGGAGACTCAAACACTCAGAGATCTTGATTATTCTGACAGTCTTCAAACTCAGTCCACCTCAGGAAAAAAGAAGCTCTCCTTGCCTTTCCTGAATAGAATCCAGCTTTAACCACATTAGCACTATGAGCAGTCATCCCCGTTGTAGGATGCCTCTTCCATGAGGCATCCAGCAATTACAAAGTTGTATACTGTTTCCTTGGATCTTTGTCTGCAATGCAAAGAGAAAAACCTAGATTGCATCAGTTTTCTGCAGCACCTGACTCAATAAGAAGGAGAGATTGTAAAAAAACCCCAAACGGGTTCTCAGAAAGATGTGGAGAAAAAGATGACACAAGTTCAGGATAAAGAGTTTTCTATATGTGAAAGATATTACATGAGGAACAGCATCCTAGCTGAACTTCCTAGCTCATTCCGCAGATGTGATTTGAAACTTCTGAATTTAGGAGTCCCTATTCCTGTCCTGAAGGGTATCTCCAAAATCATAAAGGAGCCATGGCACAGAAGGGACCTCAAAGTTGAGATTTAGCTGGGTTTCTGGTGCAGGTATCATCATGCCTCCAGAGAAAGGCCAATATGTCATCCACTCAGGAGCAGCTTCCTCAAACTTTGAAGAAATCTTCGATGCTTTTAAGGCTGGTGAATGTAAGAGGGTGGTTTAAGATTATTTTACTGCTCTCTTGAACGAGTAATCCGACATTTGAAACTCACTGGAAACACAGTCAAGATCATAATCTTCAGTTACAATCACCATACTGAGTATCACTATCTTACATCAAAGGACAACCGTTTTCTTAACATGGATAGATCAACAAAGCAGCCAAGCCAACATGCTGCTGGCAGAGCTTCAAGGGAAAATGCTTTCAAAATAATAGCAGTTGAATTAAATGGTTTCCAATAGCACCACTCTAGACTAAATCATGATAAGTAGCCAAGAACTGACTATTATGAATGAGAGAAACCTACATAATGCAAGCCACAGAAATCATTCCATCAAATTCTTAATTTCTGGCTCAAATTATGGAATAAGAACAGAATAATCTAATATGGTTTAACCAGCATTCAAATACTGCTTGAATTTCTCTAACTCCTTCCTCTCATTTCAATATGCCTACCAATTATCAACAAAAGATTAAAAGATTTTAACAAAAGCAACTGACATTTTGGGGCTCTCCAGCTTCAGACACTAATCAAACTAGATTGTCAGAAAAGAGATCAGCCTGACCACTGAGAAATCAGACCACTCTCTCAAGCTCCATATCTGAATTCTGGGCATCCAGTCACCTCTGAAAATCAGAACCATTCTCTTGTTTAGTATGCATGTGCAGGCAGGCATTTGTTAGCTCCTTACAAGCTCCTTTTGCTATAACCTGTAAGTTGATCAGTGGAGAAGCAGTTAACAAAAAGGACATGGATTAGCATATTCTTATTTCAAAGCTCAGAGCTGGCCCACGCATTGCTTTCCAGTCTGCAGCAGGGGAAGGCTATCAAACCCTTGTTCTGCTGCAATACCCCACAGATTGCAAGAAACTGTGTGACAGCGAAGAGCAATTCTGAAGTATCTAAACAGTTTGGGAACTTATGTCTCCTTGGTTTTAGTGGTATTCAGATTTTTAAGACAACCTGAACTTTTCGTGGAGTGTGGAGAAGCACCAAATCCAGACTGAAAATGCTGTTGAACTTGAGTCCAATTACAGCCATAGCTGAGAAACATCATAGCTTCCCCCTTGTCCAGCTTAACAGGAAACCTCTATCTACTGTTCCTCTAACTCCTTCCACAAACACACAGAGCAGTCTGGACATATTACCCATTTCCTCCCAACCCACAGTTGTTTATCTCCTTAGCATCTGTCATGGTTTAGAAGTTTGGAGCAAGTCCTATACCGGTTGCTATGATGTATAGTTAAATTAACTGAGTTGAAAAGCTTCTATGAGACCCCATGGAAAAGAAGAAAAGAAGAAAAAGAAAAAAAAAAAAACAAATAAAAAACTAAGAAAAAATATGAAGAAAAGAAGGGAAGGGAAATAACACCTCTAACTGATGGGTGCTCTAGGAAATAGTTGGGGCAAAGTCCATGGGAGCAAGTTTTCTCAGCTGCCTGATATCTCAAGAAAGGTACAGCATGTCCTCATTTTCATCCATGGCATCTTCCAATAGTTTACACAGACATGGCACTAAGAATGATTTTTCCTTTGAGTTTTTATTGTTTTATTCTTTATTTCTGTTTTTGTAAGGGCGATGCTGAAAGCTGTGCACCATGCATGCCTAGCTCATATCTTGTAGTCTAGTATATCTTGTAGAGGGAGCTGTATCTTCTCTGTGGCAGCAGAGCTGTGGGAGACCCTCAGACTGGCACAGAGTGGCATCTCTCCTTTGCATTCAAGGACACAGTGATGATTCAGTTTGGGATTATCTTAAACTATTTTCCCAAGTTCCTGAGCTGGAAACCTTGTGACTTTCTGTCATTTCGCATCCCTGTTTGTAAATCTCTCCCTTCTTTCCCTCAGCCTCCCAGCCCTTCTCCACCCTGCCCTGCTGCTCCACAGTCCTGGAGGTGAAACCAAAGAGCTGCAGTTGTGACACTGCAGTTTGTGTGTCATATTGTAACTAGTTTCCACATCCTCCTCACTCTGTTGTAAAAGCACTTGAAGAGGAAGAAGGGCAAATAATGAAATATAGGAAAGCAGGAAAAGAGGAAGCAGCCAAGAGACAGCAGCCCAACTGAAATGCTAAGAATTATGGAGAAGTGACAGAAAGGGAAGCACAGACCAGGAATTATACTTGGTGGCTTAGCAGAAGAAAAACTAAATTTAAACAATCAAAAAATATATATGCTTAGCCTTTTCTGCCTCTGCAGCAGTCCTCTCTGACTTTCACCTGCTTGACCTATGTTCCCCTTCCCACCTACCAACTGTGCTGCTCTGTGTGCTGCTGGACTTCACCAAAATTGAACCAGCCTTCCCTCCCTCTCCCTTGTCTTCATATCAACCAAGAGGAGGAACTCCACAAATCACTCTCAGATAGAAAAGAGGGAAATCAAACATGAACAAAAGGCCTCAAAATGCCTAGCCACAGAGTGAGAAGGGTTGATTAGGCAATGGTCTTATTTGCTGAAGGCAGCCGCAGAGGACAGAGTGATGGAAGAGTACAGAAGGAAATTGGCTAAAGCAGAGTAGGGATTGCCTAACTGGCAATTCTGCCTGGCTGCCAGCGGATGGAAGAGACAGCTTAGGAAGTCCTTCCACTGAGATCATGTACCATTCTGTCCTGCTTGTTCAGAACGAAACTTGGCCAGAGCAGAAAATGTTTGAGATTCACATGAAGAATTTTCTCTTCTCCATTTACAGACAAAAGAGATACAAAGCAGAAGATAAACCTCTTTAAGAACAGTGCAGGACCCAGATTTTTACTGTCTGATTTCTCTGACTTTTCAGCAGGAATTTGTCTGATAGAAGCCTGTGTAGAAAGTAAAATCTTAAGAAATGACCCTCTATGAATGTCTCAATTCTGATAGTTATGCATCCCTTTCGAGTCAAACTCCAGTCTTTATCTTATCTGGTGGCTAACTGAATTATGTAGTTTCTCAGGAAGATAGTGGTGAAATACTGCATGTAAATGAAGAGCATTACACAAAGGTGTACTGTGGTATAATTATTTGTTCATCACCGCATGAAAGCTACCCTGTTGGAAGAGCTCCTTCAAAACCATTTGTGGCTATTACCCCACATAGGAGGCTGTCAGAAGGTGATATGAACTGGGGACTAGCGAGGCTTCACTTTCTTTGAAACACTCTTGCACAGAGAATATCAAGAGGTTCAGCTATTTTCCCTACCGTTTATCTGTGAATTAGGAAATGTCTTCGGGACACTTGATCAGTGTTCACTTCTTCAGCTAAAGTTAATATCTCTCCTGTGTCCCACATTTTGGGATGTGTGGGACCTAGGAGAGAGAGAGATGACTATACCTGCGTAGGAAGGAGTTAGCAGCTTCCTTTTGCAAATGACAACGGTCCCTTAAATGTTATGACTGTTGGAGACTTGGACTACATGTCCCATTCTGCACCTGTGACTGCTCTTCCACTTCCCTACAGATACAGCATCAATACCTCTACTTCACAGTGGCACAGTTTACACACTGTATTATTTTTCTATGGAAAGCAGTGTGACCAAGCTGTGTAATACCTTGTAGAAGTATGTGAGATGGACTATAACCATTGTGAAGGTTTTGCCTAGCTTGACATGTCTTACCTATTACAGAGAAGGGTTGATCCATCTTTTGGGTTTGAGGGACATGACCTGCCTTCTGGCTTTACTAGTTCTAGTCTGTTTTAAACTTCAGTGAAGTCCCTCTTGATTTAGTTCATCATTTGCAAAGACAAAAACCAGTAATGCAGTGGTTCAAGAAACAATGCTATGTCAAATCAAGGGAGTATTGTAAGAGAAAACTTAGCTATGAATGCTTTCCATAGAAAATGGACATAATTTTTCTATTGGATTTGGATGAGGCATGTCAAGCAAAAGAGGCAGAAATATGATCATTTTCTTGTCAAGCCAGTCATAATGTCACTTATTGTTAAACCAGGACAGCTGGAAATAGCTAAGCATTGTCCTGTACTGCAATTGTAGGCATAAGGAAAGGCATGAGTAGTTTGCTTGGTTAAGGAGCCACAAGGGGATTTTTATGCTGATGTAAACTTGGAAAAAAAGAGAACATTAAACAGCAACAGAAATGGGCAACACTTGGTCCAGAACTATTCTCAGTTTCTCACCCATTACAGATAATACTCAGGTTTCAACAAGTAGCTTTCTGCTTCAGCCTGTAGGGAATTCAATAACAACAAAATTTTATGGCCTCAAAGAGGGACAGGGCACTGGATTCAGACAGTGGAAAGCTAGGTTCAATTCCTAGCTGAGCCACAGACTTCCTGTGTGGCTATGGGAAAGGCACTTAATCCATCATGTGCCCTTACTTCCCTATCTGCACATTTTTCAATTCTTTTTTAATGGGGATAAGACTTCTTTTTTTAATAGGGAAACTAAAAAGCTATCTTGCTGTCTAGAATGATTCCTACAACTCAGTACAAGCTTCTCAAGGGTCCTAACATATGAGGCCAGATTCTGACCATTGCACTGGTCACCCTCCTGGCATGTAACCCATAGTTCCACAGAAGATGACGAGGGACCATGGAGCGGGCAGCAGTCATAGCTTGAGAGGCTGCATCACTTGGATATTTGTGAAAATGCTACCCTTGTCTGTGATGTGTCCTACAGAATTATACAAAAGTAGAATTATTGTCCAGTCTAATAAACCTTGGTTACACCCATAAAATACTACATATCAAGTGCCTGGAGCCCTTGGCCAGCTCTCTTTTGTTCAAGGTAAAAAAGTAGGCTTTTTCTTCCACGGACTAATGATGCAGAAGCAGGAGAGGAATGATATTTTTCCTCAGATAGCCTTTTCCCATGCTACCACTGTTTCAATAGAGATGCAAAAATCCCAAAGGCAAATACCTCAAGAAAATAAAGCATAAGCTGTTTAAAGCATCCAAACCAGATTTTAATTTCCTGCCACACTGTAGCCAGCATAGGAGAAGTTCTTAGTGGTCTGAGAAAGGAAACAAGAGAGGGGCTCAGCCTGTACCTTTCTGTAGGAAATGACTTAATTCTGAAAACTGTGTCATCTCCAGTTCAGATTCACAGCACTTACATGTTCAGTTATGAGGTGTGAAATCTCACTCCAAAACCGAATTGCTAGAGTATTTATTTTGCTGTAATGCAAAGGATCTTCAGAAGCATCTATCAAAGAGAAAAACCTGGACAAGAGTATGGATTTGACCCCCTGAAATTTGGGCTTATATCCCAACTTTATCCTCACCTGCCCACTCTCCTAGCACCAGGCTTATGCAGTGCTCTGTCACACCGACACTAAGCTGTAATTACACTCATTGCATTGACACGATCCAGGACTCCTGCTGGTACATATCAGGCATGGAGCTGGAAATCAGCTCTCCCCTTTTTCCAAAAGTCCGAGCAATACAGTAGATTTCTCCTCTGTACTAAGTTCTAGACTAATTTAGAAGTCAGGAAATGAATTATTTCCTGGTGCCCCAAATGATCTAATCATTCACTGCCAATACTTATTTTATTCCTTCATCCTTCCATCATCAAATCCTTCAATTATTGATATTTAAATATATATATGATATATATATTCATATATATATATTAAATATAAATTTATATACTTGTTTTATTTTTTTTTATCTCTTTCTTCAAGCTAAAGAGACACATTGTTTAAAACAAAGTTTTAAACTTTGAACTAAACTAATCCCACTGCACCCTGGAAGAACACAGAAGACTACTTTGCTGCAGCTATCAGAAAACTTTGCTCTCTGGACTCCAGAATACTATTTATAGTTTAGATTCTGCAACACAACCGATTACATCTCATTGTACCCTTCCTCACACTTACCTTGGCTAGGACTTGTAAGGCTTAATTACTCAGTCACATATAACCTTAATTAGATGGTAAACACTTTGGTACGTGCTGTTGGTGTTCGTGCAGTTTCTAGAGCAAGAGAGCTCTGTTCCTTTTCCTGGAACCCTGTGCCACAACATATATTCATACATAAAAACAACAAAATCATTGGAGAGAAATGGCAGTAGAAACATGCAAAGCTTAATTCAGTCCGCTTCCCAGTCTTAGATAAATAGTAAGAGCTAATATGGACAAGCAATTATGTGCAACTAAAACAAGATCTGTGCTATGAAAACTGGTGCCACGCATTCAGAGAATGATCAAAACTTGGCCTCCCATAAGGGTTGGTGATCTGTTCAGGCTATCAGCATTGGCATTTCCTGCCCTTTCAGCATTTATGGAATATTTGAAAGTGTCTAGCTGGCGAAGTTTCTGTCAGACTTCCTCTCTGCTCCTAGTTGCGTGTTGTAGACAGTGTAAGTGCCTTTTACTTGAAGGAATCCTTTTGTCTCTTTCTAAAGCATCTGCCCAGATTATATTTAAAATGCTTTTCAAATATTGAAAAGGAACAGACATTGCATTGCATTTTTACCAAATGCAAAGGATTCTAAATGTAGAAATACCCAGATATATGTCCTAATATGCTGTTACACATTAAGAATCCTTCTACTTTCCCATGAACTACCAAGTTGCAACTTCTTGTCCCTACCAAGCCACAGAGAGTGCATCAGTACTACCTAGTCCAGGATTCATAAAGCACTGAAATTTCATACTAACACCCGGACATTGTGGCTGGTCTAAGAGTGAGGCAAATGTAAAGTGTAAAAAATCTTCCCCATTAAAATGCAAAGCAGCTCTACAGAAGCTGCTATTTATTATTAGCCAAAGTAAACTTTGATATCTGTGCTGTGGCCATGCTGTACTGTAGTATAGTGAAGAAGGGAAATGAAATCCTGCTAAATCCACCACTTAGGAACACATATATCCAGAAATACAGTTTGAGCTATACAGGCTGAACAAGGTAATGGCTAGTCAGGTTTGACAGAGGCTGCAGCAAATGTGCAGATTTTGTCCTCAGAAAAATTAACCTTTACCTGATAAACTGGTCAACAACCAGAGGCAAAGATATGAGACTGGCAAATGACACTTTCTTCATTTGGAGGACAGCATCTCAAGGAAAGTTGTTTCTGCCTTGTGCAACACAAAACGACAACATTGTGCTATCTGAACATTTCTGAGCACATAAGACATTCAAATCTCAGTGATCCCAGTATCCTGTTGACAGGCTTTTGGACTCTTGGAAATTGTTAGATACCAGGACTGTCACTTGCATGAGTGCAGTGCTGAGAGCTCTCCTTACCACCAGGACAAATGAAGCACGGCTCATCCACAGCTTCAGATTCCTTTACCTGAAAGGCACCATGTCAGCCATAGCCTCACTCCTTTGGGGTAATGTGCTTCTCAAGTCTTTGTAGAACAGAACGTTGAAAGTTTCATTCTCTGTTGTCATCTTTTCTTATCAAATGAATGTGCAGTGGCTGTTGGTAGCACAGGACTGTGGCACACTGTGGCAAACCTTCCCAGCAAGTCTTGTGAAATTCATTTCTGCTGATGCAAATGTGCTATTTGCTAGAGCTCCCCACTGCTATCTGATGAACTCCCATCCTATGCCTGAATGTGAAAAACACAACCCGCAGCCCAGAATGCGTGGATCACTGTGTTCTCAGGAAGCATGCAACTAATAAAACTATTTGTGCTCTGTCTTACTGAGGGTAAAAAAGATGGGGGAAAACACAACCATTGCACAGCAAAGACCAGTACTAGCACACAAAGATTAGGGACTGCATTTTGCTCAACTAGCCTGGCTTTTGTGAGGGGATATATTTCACACCCAGCTGTAGCTCCCCAAGATGCTCATAAGAAGATTCCCTGAATATCACTCTCACTTTCCAGGATGAGAGAGTAGAAGGGTTCGGGGTAAAAGTGATTCTTGTAATCATGTTTTTGTAATTGTTCACTCACCTCCTGAAACATCTCTAAGGAAGTTACTGAGTTAGAGATGCAACTGTTTTTAGTGGAAACTTGTATCGCAAGTGAGAGATACAAGATACTATATTTCATTAGGTTATTTCAATACGTCAGCCATCTATCATTCTGCTGTGAGGACTAGATGTCCTCCAAAGCTCCACTATGCAATCCTAAATTTGGTACAGGACTATAAAGGAACGTTTTGGGAAAAAAACAGTGTAACTCTTGCTCTCCATTACAGACTTTACCTGAATAACACTGTAAGAAATTAAGCAAATAAAACATCTGAATGCTAGAAGGAACAGCATTTATGAACTGCAGGGGAAGATCCAAGAGCCCATGTAACCCTTCACTGCAGAGCCAGCAGCAGTAGGCAGAAGTGTCTTTTCAGGGCACTGCTTCAGATGACAAACACCAGTGGGAAGGATTGAGAGGGGGTGCATGTCTCTCTCTCCTTTCCTCAGCAACACCTATCTTCATGAGCTCTTTGTGGTCCTTCGAGTACCATGACCCCATCTGCCTTCACAGCAGCCTCAGCCCAGCAGCTCTACGCAGACTGCAAAAACCACAGTGGGTACAAGCAGATCTTTCTCAGCTGCTGCCCACTTCCCAAATGGAATTTACACTTAGGTTTCTTACAGGGATACAGACAAATTAGCAGGAACTAACCTTTTCCTCTTTTAGGTTTGAAAAAAAAAATCTAAATGACATAAGTTTATTTTGCAGAGTGTATACTTGAAAGGTCTTTCCCTCTTAAAAGAGAGAAGAGCTCAACTTTCAATAGAAATGATCTTTTCCCTACATGTGCTGGTTTTTAGGGTTTTTTACATAGACATACACAGAGGAATTTGATTTTGCAGCCATATGATTTTATGTGTGCTAACAGACATATCTTTGTATGCACATGTGTCTATGTGTGTGCATTTACACATGTAAAAGAGAGAACATGGCATAAATGGCTCCTCTTGGCTGAAAAATGCATTGCCATTTGAAACTTCAAAGAAAGTATTAAGGAGCAGAAATGAATTACAAAAAGTTTTAGAAATGAAAAATATTTTTGCAATGTCTCCTTATTACTGAGGGCTAAATTGTGGACTGTATAGATCAGTCTCTTGCATAGCACACAGGAAAGATTATTAGCAATGCTTACACTGTACAGTGAATGTACAAACTTATTAATGTGTAGTTACAGTAATAAACAGTATCAGACTTCCTTAGATTGTTTTGCATGGAGAAGAAAAAATCCACTTACAACCACAATAAGCCTGTGATAGGATACCAGTTTTACTAGGATCTACTAGCAATGTGGTGGTAAGATTAAACAAATGTGTTGCTACACCAGAGGTAATGCTTCATTACCGTTATTCCTTCCCCATCTTTTCCAAGTGCTGGGCTCCAAAGCCACTAGTGTGTTACTAGCACAATTATAATTTCTCATTTTTATTTCTACTTGCCATTATGTGGACAAATGGGCAGGAAGTTCAACCCCTTCCCAGAAAAGCCTAGTTCCCTGTTTGACTTCTAGACAAATTGTTGTAGGTCCACACCTGCAGCAAAAAAAGTCCCAGCAACCATGCTGGCCATCAGGGCTTCCTCCCCTCCCCTCCAATGTCCAGCGATGGGAGGTGCCAGTTACAAAATTATTTGGATTCTGGGAGCAAAAAAAACAAACCCCAATTTGGGAAAGTTCCAAGTCAGTGTGGAAGGGATGTTCTCATCTCTTCACTCGTGGCTTCTGCCTGGGGAAACCAGGAGGGGTGCTCTGCTTAGGAGGGACAGAGGCATTTGCAGCCTGAATTGTAAATACAGTGAGCTTGGGGTCAGGGTAGGGATGGGACATGGACTATTTGACACTTCTCTTAGCCGCATAGGCGTTTCTTTCCCTTTGCAAATCTGAGCACAAAAAACAAGCAGTGGGTTTCAGTCTACCCTACAATAAGGCAAGTAAATTTTTCATAGTGAATTTTATATGTGCATGTGTGGTTCTCATGCAAAAATAAATTCTCATCTGGAAACCTCTGAAGCCCAGATGCAGTGCAAAAGGTGCAGAAACAGCAGTGTTCCCTAGCTGGCAGTCACCATTTCACTGCTAATGAAACCATCCCGCCTCAACACCAACCACTGCCACCACTTCCGAGCATTGCAACACAGATTCACAGCAGGAGAAAACAGGCTTAATAATTCAGTCCATATATTGCTGAGGTGCACAGCATGGTGAATGGGAAGGGACTGATCTCCCTCTGAAAAAACCCCCACAAACTGTTATTAAAAATTCAGAGTGCAAAGCTCTTAGCTCAGACAAAAAACAAAACACAAAAATCACCAAAGATTTAGAAAGTTCAAATCCACAGTAGGGATGTTGGCTGATCATGATCACAGCTTCTTACAAATGCAGGATGCTTTTAAATGATGAAATATGGAGAATGAATATTTCCTCTTCTATTAATTGCAACATAAGCTGAAAGTGTCACCAACTTTAGTTAAAACCCACCTTTCCATTGCATTATACATTTCTGTTATGTTACTTAATCAGCAGGGAGAGCAAAATCATGTGCAGATGCACATGAAGGAATTAACAATTCCTTTTAAAGCTCTCAATTGGTTTTATTTATTTTTTTTTTAAGGAGGGGTCGGGGAGCCAGCGAGTTCTTACTTTGTTCCATACAATAGTCTAGAAGTTAGTTATAGGGGAAATGGAAGGTGAAAACCAAAGTAAAGCATGGATCTTAAGTTTTCTTTTTGGATCAGCCCTGTTTTGGTTGGAAATCAAGAGTAATTCTGTTCTTGCTCTGCATTGACTAATTCTCTGCAATGGCTTTCCGAATCCCATTTTTAGGTAAGGATTTTGGCATGCCAGGGTTGAAATCTTATTTACATCAAAGGAGTAGGAGTTACTCACTTCCAAAAGTCCCATTTGGTGCCTGTGGTGTTACTATGACTGATGGTGGGATGATAAGACTCCTTCTTGAGATTTCTTCTCATGCCTGTAAACTTAGACACCTAAATGCTTCTGGAAAACACATCCCTAAACTGCAACAGATACAAGAACTAGACACTATCCTATTTTTTTTTTTTTTCCAAGAAACAGTTATAAAGAAGCACACACCAAATGGGTCACTCTACTACATTCCCTGCATGTGTATCTTTATAACTCAGAATTCATTTACTAGGGGGGGAGGGAGCAGCACAAAGTGTCTCACATTGCAGGTCTAACCTGCTTTGGGGCTGCTGCTCTGTTGGCTTGCTTGTTCAGGGAGGACCTTAGATGACATAGGACAGAGTTTCCAACAAGCTGTCTCTGGAGGCCATAATTCTGAGGTGCTGGCTGATCTACCTTCAGAAGTTATCAGCTTGCTGTGGTCACACTTCTTCACCATAAATAACATGCTGAGGGTGAGCCTGCACTGGCTGCTATGGCATACCTAGCTGCTGCACATGGAGCAAAGCATTTTCTGGAAAGACTGTCTTCAAAGGCTTTAGAAAACCTTCACCTAGTAAGCTCAATCAGAAAGGTTCAGGGGCAAATCTCTGTCCTGCTGCAATGAGTGGTATTTGCTTCTGGCTTAAGGACTAGAGCTCCAAAAAGAAGCTCCTTCTGTTTCTCACTCTTGAGCATAAAGGGCATGACCACACTGGAAACCCTTCCCTGCAAACCTCTAATTTGGGGATACAGCCACAGTCATAATATGTTTGCACATTTTGCAAATGGACAGAACCTAGGGAGCTCACACCTGATGGAAGAACATCACTGCAGATCCTGTGCAGCCAGAAACCTCTCCTCAATCAGGGGGGAGGCACTAAAGTGGGAGCTGAAATTACAGAAATGTGAGGACATGCTGAACAAAATCAAACCAGCAGCTTGTTCCAAAATGGAGCCTTTGTAGAAGCAGGTGGTTCCTGTACTGCACGTCAGTCCGTCAGTTAAGATTTTCACTCAGCATACACTCCTGAAGAGCACTAGGGTTGAACGAGAACTTGCTCAAGAGAGAAAACAAGCCTACAACAAAAAGCAAGCAAGATATAGTACAGAATAAAGGGATGACTGGCATTCAGAGGGCCATCCAACATTTTGATGCAGACTCATTCCCTTAAAATAGACTGAGGTTTAGCAAGCTGCAGTTATAGAGGTGTTCCCCAGCTTAAAATATGCCCCCCTTCCAGCCAGAGCCTTGTATTTCTGAGTTGCACTGCAGCCGCGACTGAGATCCTGCTAGATAATTTTAACTCCCGAGCTAGAATGGGGCTTATCTCTGAGCTGCATCTCTTCTGCTCAGATAAAGACAACTTACTCTAACTGCAGATCAGATCAGCAGGCTCAGTATCCGTACCTAAAAGCCACACAGCTAAACACTGCATCTCTCCAATTCAAATGATATTCACTGCTTTCTCAGCACTGAAGAAACAAAACTTGCACAGCTCCCAAGCTTTCACTTGCTTTTACACTGATGTTTCCCTCTGAAAACATAGCAGTACCCAGCAGGTGCCCATGAAATTGGCCACAGCTCCACAAGCTACACAGTGAAATAAGAGAAAAACCTCATAGGTTCACCACTCACTGCAACATCATGTTGCCACACAGTGGCAAAAGAAACTATACTTCTACGAAATGGGCCAGGAGTAAAATAATTACTCACAAAACTAAATAGAAATCACTGCAAAAGTACAATAGCCTTTTAGGATTAATTCTGCTCTCAAGGTTTTGATTTTATCACTTTTCAATTGCATCAGAAGATAATTTTTTACATGCCTGCTTACGCAGTGGCTCTGCCCTGGCTTTGTACGGGCTGAGTTAACTGTGCTAATACAGCACAGCCTGTGTGGGGACTGTGACAGCTCTTCTTTCCAAACTGGCTCACCCTTTCTTCTAGAAAGTACTTGCAAGTTTGCTTTGAAAATGTTCGCCCTCACTACTTGCTGCAAGCATTTTCAAATCTGATAAAGAAATTTGCCTTTTGAAAGACAGCCATTTCCTACTGGCCTTGTGAAAATTCATGCATGTTTTTTTGAAGTCCTAAGTCATTACATTGAGCAGAGCTTGTCTCTGGGTGTGTGGCTAATTCCTCAGCTTCCCAATGGCCCTGCATACCTGGGTCCTCTGCGCTTCAGTCCAGCACACACTTTCACACTGTGCACATGCGAAACATGCCTTTGAAGGCTGGTATATACCATATATCCTATACATCATATATAAGGGCATTCATAAAATTTGCTAAATGCCTTCTCCCATGTAGTAAACCACCCCCATCTTTCTCTCTATAAAGATTCCCAGAAGAGTTTTGCATACAAAATGAAAATAATCCTGACAAAAATATCTGCTGTGTTCCTCTTAAGAACAGATAAGTCACACTGGCAGGCTCTCAGAGCACCCAGTATCAGTCCATATTTTGGGACTAACACCAGGGGCTTTGGACCAACAAGATGGGAGATTCCCAACTTCCCTATTTCTAAAAGTTCCTAAAATATTTAGTTACAAGTCTTTCAGTTCCTTCAGAAGCCTCCTTAGTAGGACTTTCAAGCACTGTTTCATTGTGGATGATTAAAGATGACTCCCCAAACCATCTTATAATAAATTTTCTCTCTGCATTCAGAGCCAGTAGGGCTACATCAGGTGAGACAGCAATTGCTAGCAACAATTTACAATGGCTTGTCAGCTCCTACACACTCTCATACTTCTGAGCAACAGAGATGCCCATCTGAAACCCGAGCAAGTAAAGCACATTACAGATCCCTCCAGGTTTCTTCAGTTCTCTGAATGATTATGAGTCCACGTGCACACAAGCCACATGTGCATCTTATAACTCATACACAATATACTTCCTTTGCAGTGAATGAGCTTCTATAGGAGGAACACACAAAGATGGTTAGCTCTGTCTGTCATTTTCCTCAGCCCCTTTTCCTGCCCTCGAGAAATGCCAGGGCAACAGCAAGCTGGACCTGTCTGAGTAACAGGACTGATTTTGCAAGCTGGGGTGGGACACTTCCCCTTTTGGCTTTCTCCCTTCTCCCCTTTGTCTGCAGCCTTTCCACACTTTTACTCTGCCTCCACCCAGCTATGTGTGAGTTGCAATGGATTTATGTAATGGCAAGCTGCTGTGGTTTGCCTGGTGGCCCCTCAGCAATGCTCCTGTCCATGTTCTCAAATGGTTGAGTTCCTTTTAAGGAAATAAAGCACTGAAGAAGCTCAGAGTGAGGATGCTTGCCTGCACCAGAAACTAGTTGCTCGTGCAGATTACTACCTCTGACTGCCCATGGCATCCCCAGGATGCAAAGGCAATGTCAGTGATGCCAGGCACTGAGGCTCTGCAACTTCCCAGGCTTCTTCAGCAACTGGGTTGTGGGAGGAAGGCAACACCAATCACTTGACATTTTCCACTGGAGAAAAATGCCAAAAAGCTCTTTCCTTGTAATGCCTCTTCCTGTACTAGTGTACTTTATTTTAAACAAATTGTGAGTTTCAAACTTCATATAAATTTCATCTGTCTTCTACTGATGTCTAGGATCACCCTGAGTTGTTACTTTAGGCATCTTCTGTCAGTTGCTCAAGAGTTTCAACTCAGTTTTGTGAGATGAGTTCTCCCTACTTCTTGTCTCAGAAAGAATATCTATATATGTTATATATCCCAGGTCCAAGCTGTAACATGTGACTATGGTGATGATCACTTTTTTTAGTGAGAAACCCTGGATTTCTGAGTTGGAAGTCATCTTCAGCATCTGACAGCCGCCTGTGCAGAAATGGTGAGCCCACAGCCTCTTTCTGAGGCCAGTAACACTGTGAGATGGCATCAGTGGCTTTTATCCATTGATGGCCAGCTACAGTACAAGCAGCTACTGATAAAGGAAGGTACTGCTTGCCTTTCTAGACAAATACTGCAGCAAATGGCTTTTTCTTCATGAAGTAGGGTCTGGCCTACAGCTCACTAAATTATTAGTTTCGCACACATGACTTGAATTAGTTCCAGGGTAGAAACAGCCCTAAATTGCAACCTCTACCACATACAGGATGTTCAATATTGATTATCCACAAAAGGTGCACACAATATTTAACCTGAAACTTGAACAGAGACAGTAAGAATGAGCAGAAGATATTTCAAATCAGCTCTTACGTTATAGGTTAGCATGGGAAATAGGGCTGCGTGACCAAAATAGCCTGCAAAGCACCAATTCTGAATGGAAATTTAGGTGGGATGTGTACTTTTGAATAAGTTAGATCATAATTTC
Source organism: Lathamus discolor (assembly GCF_037157495.1). NCBI lineage: Eukaryota > Metazoa > Chordata > Aves > Psittaciformes > Psittacidae > Lathamus > Lathamus discolor. The sequence goes on along the minus strand of NC_088885.1, from coordinate 88,541,526 downwards.
AAAAGGATATTTAGGAGAGATGGTAAAAGAGAGTCTCTAGTGCCTTAAAGAGCTGTGAGAAACTAGCTCTTTGCTTGGCTGAAAACGTTCCCTGTGTTTTCTAGAAAAATTAACTGTAGAGCAGGTGGGTGAGCAGGGTAAGATAAAACAGTAAAAAAGTTTTAGGTGCCAGATCAGTCTGAGGAGGAACTTTGGGGTGGAGAAGATGACAAGGAAGGAAGAAGCACATATGCATCAGAAATTAAGCTTGCAGGAAGAAGCTGCTCAACACATAGTGTCGTTCTGGGAGTTACAACATTAAAAACATAGCAAGCTCATCAAGGAAATGAAGAGACATAGCAGTGACCAGACAATGTCTTTTAAGATGTTTCTGCTTTGTTGAGCTGCTTTGGGTTATATTACTAGAAACTTTTGATGACTTTACTTCCACAAATGACCTTTTTACACTCGCTATCATTTTTGCATTGGTCAGAAGCAACACACATCTTGGGTGCCTCTGTCTGGGGAAACAAATCAAAGCATGCATTTCATAAACCTCTGGACACCTTCCTTATGACATTTGCACCCTCTCTAGTAATTTTAAGTGACACACTCAAAATCTGAAGGCACCCAAGAAAATCTGGCAGGTGATTTGAGTACTTTAACTTCTGAAGTCTCTACTACACCTTCATTCTCAGAGCAGGTGATATGTTTCAGATGGCACTCTATCAGGTCTATAGCACCACATACAAGCCTTAGTCTTCAGGATGGAAGAAGCGAGAAAAGATTTTTTTGAAGCTAGAGCCTATCCTTCTTTTCTAAAAATATCTTATTTCCTTTAATCCTTGATCTTTAAAATGGTAAATTGATGAAAAAGGGTAATAAATTTTGACTCCAAGGTTAAAGGTTGATACATAAGCAATAAAAGCAAGATTTTGTCCAAAAGGCTTTGAACTGAGAAACAAAGCACTAGGTAAGTGATCAGATATTAAAAAGCATTTTTAAAAATCAGTTTGTTCATAGGGTATATCAGTATGCATGTAGGAGCTGAACTTTATGCTCACATTTTTGGAAAGAGGGGATCAAGCGGTAAATAAAGTGAAGATGCACAAGGTGCTGCATTCTCTACTAGGTAGTCCTAGAGTTTGGGAGTAAGCTCTACTCCTAATGCTAACACCATTCTGCTGTACTACCTTGACCTGATTATTTTGTGTTCTGTGCCCTCCCTTTCCACCCTACTGTCCTTTATTGGACTTCTTTAGACAATAAACGTGTAAAGACACTTGCAGTCTTTCTGTAAGCAGTCTTCCACCCTGACCCTTAGTACAGAAATGTAAAAATTATGAGCAGGACTTTTATTTGTGGATAAATAAACATATTTTGATAATCACTCCTCTCCTGAAATATTTTTATCATACAGGGCATTGACCACAGTATTCTGGGACTCACTGTGCTTTTACCACCCCCCCCCTTTTTTTTTTTCTTATTGCTAGTAAAAAAGGATTGTACTCAATATCATTTAGTCTTTTTAAGTAGACTCTATGTGAGCTGGTGCATGCAGTAGTCAGCAGTATTTCTAGTCCATGGTGTGGAGTATGGGATCCCTAAGAAGAACAATCATTTTGTAAAATTGTTTCTCAAAAATAGCTTATTTTTATCCAACAAACTTTATCAACTGTGGATTTTTGCCTAGGAGAACAAAATTCAAGTGTTTTGTAAAGTTCTGCCAGTTAACAAAACTCAAGAGTAAATGAAGATCAGACATTGGAATCTGAAACATATGAATACTATGTGTGTGCTAATGTGGCATTTATAGAGAAATCTGAATAGTAGATAACATTCAAGATAGCATTCAAATTAATAATAAAAATAATAATAAGAATACCTGAGAGTTCCACTAAATTTTTGTCAAATCTGAGTTCAGGTAATTTTGACCAGGAACCACATATTTAATTCCATCTCCTATGCAGAATGAAAACCATCTTTCCTGGGGAGAATTTCATGCAATAAGTGATGCTTTAGAAATAAGATAATTAGTAGGATCTTTATAACTAACTTCTCTGTGGATGAAAAGGCTTTCTGTCCTTCAAAATGCCTTTCTCAATGAAAAGGTTGCACTAAGCAGTTGAGTCATCCTGTGCTGACCAAGATGAAAAGTCGCAAGACCTGCTTATACCAGCTTATTATATAGTGCTTTAACACTACTGGCATATTACATTATGTTCTAATATTTCTTATCAGAGTGGACTAGTCATCTTACCCAAGAATCTCTCATTCTTGGCACTCTGTTGTCCTCCAGTACTAGTTGAAAGGTCCTCTGGTACAGGCATAGGTTCATCTGCATCATCTGGCACATCACTAATTGGAGGACTTTCCTTTCCTAGTAGTGAAGAAAGTAGCATCAGTCAGAGTAGTTCTTATTTCAAAATAATACCGTAAGAGGAACCACAAACCAAACAACTTAGCAAAAAGACCTAAACACTACTGAAAACATGACATTCTTAGGACCAAAACCTGCTGTCCTGGAGATAAAATTTCTTTAGAACACAGTGAAAAAAATGCATGGCTGATATAGAATCATAGAATAGTTAGGGTTGGAAAGGACCCTGAGACGATCCAGTTCCAGCCCCCCTGCCATGGGCAGGGACACCTCACACTAAACCACGTCACCTGAGACTCCGTCCAACCTGACCTTGAACATCTCCTCCAAATTTATTGAAGTCTGGATATGCAGTTTTCAGTCTTACTACTTTGGATATTTGTAACACACATATGAGCTACTATGCTCAAAAGATGCAGTTTAGCCAACATAGACTGGCAGATTACAAAAGTTATCAAATGGTTATCTTCTGTAAAAACTCTTCTTTCTTCTGCAAATGCTCCTTGAGTGCACATCCAGATTTGCTTCAATGATATAGCAAAGTCTAACCAAGGAGTATTCTGAGGCTTCAACAGAACTACCTCCCGCCCTCCCCAAAAATATTTCCAACTAAAAATTCAACTACATCTTCAGCAAGTTTCACTAATACCCACAGATCAAGCTTTGGCTGGTCCTTGTGCCTACAAGTAATAAAGTGCCTGTAGCTCCTGGAACTTCCTAAAACACGTACAATTAGTAGAGGTCAGTCAAAACATGACTTCAAGGGTTTTATGGTCTCTTATTGGCAAAGAGGACACCCCCCCACCCCCCCCAGTATCTTGTGTACACAAGGTTGATCAGAAGAAACCAGCCTGGAGCTTTAGTATATTGTAAGTATTACAGAACTGTTCTAGTGCTAAATGCATGACAATAAGGAAAATAACTCTTGCTAAGTAATGCACTTTCAGAAACTATGAGGTTTCTTGGATTAGCTCTCAGTCACGCCATACATGTCCTGCCCACAGTACTATCCCTGTCTTGCACAGCTTCTTTTAAAATGTCTTCATACATCTGTAACAAAAGCATGACTTGGAAACAACTACCAAAAGAATTATCTAAGTGATTAGTTTCATTGACTATTACTAAAAGGCTGGTCTTTGCATTAATAGCAAAGAATGAAATAGGCCCAGAACAGGATTTGAACTCATTAATGTTCACATAAAACCTTTGTCTCCAAAATGGAGATGTTACTAATTTACGCCAATACAATCTATTAGACATTCTATGGCAATCAGAGCACCAGCAAAAACTGTAATTTCATGGCACAAGGCCTAGCAAATTAGTGGGGGTTTTCTAATGAGAATTCCCTCATTAACACACAAACATTCATTAATTCCGAAATCACATCTCAGAAAAGGAAAAATTAAAACATACACAGCTCACTTAAGTGACAGCATTCTGGTGATGGCAGTTATGGATTTGACTTGAAAGAAGCAAGTGCCTTCCTCCCAACCTTCTGGATGGAGCAAAACTTTGTGCTTTCAATCTATACTGATCATGACGGGGGAGAAATGACAGGTTTAAGTCATCTCACAAATTAGCTGGGTTGGGTTGTTTGCACAATCTAGGTTGAAATCAACAAAATGAGTGTGGGACAGAGTTTCTTAGTGTCGTTTCTGTCAGACTATGGAATAACTTCTGAGTGGGAGTGGTGGGAATGGCATTGGATGAACCATCTAAAGCTGCAGCTGGAGGACTCGAGGGAAACAAAGCAACAGTTCTGCACTGGCAGAAGTGAAGCTGGCTTCAGTGGGGTACTCTTAAATGGGCAAAATCACACCCACTGGGTGCAAGTGCAAGATTATAGGTGGATAGCGTAAATGGAAAAGACTATGAATTTTACAGCAGAGGAAAGTAAAATCAGAAGTTTATTAAAACATGTGTTTTTAAAACAGGTTTTGCCATTCACTGTTTAGCTCTTTAGTTATTTCTGTATTTTTCTGCCTTCTTTTTATGGGATGTAAGGAACTTAAAGAGCTGCCAGCAACTTTCCAATGCAAGTCCCATACTGCCAAGTTGAAGTATCTCTTACAGATAGAAAGCATGGGCAAGGAGAGACAGCTGAAATATTTCAGCTCTTTCATCATATCTCTTCCATCCTCCCCAAAAAAAACCCAAAAACAAAAAAAAAAAAAAAAAAGAAAAAAAAAGAAGAAAAGAAGTTTAAATTGGAGGACAAGAAGCAGTCTGGTCAGAATCAGCTCTCTTGACACTACATATAGGTTAAGGAAGCCTATTAAAAAGTAGCAGTAATCAAAAGCCACCTGCATTTTCCAAGGTTCAACTTGTGCTCCCAGTCAGAATAAAGGAAGTTGATGCTGTGACTTAGTCTGGATTCAGAAGAACACATTCCCTAAAAACCTGAAGGCTTTTTTTTTGGCTTTGAACCAATATAAACACATATCATCAGGCCTGTGAGATAACAAATAGCAAATAAAACTAAAAGTTTCTTAGTATGCAGTTAGGCATCCTACAATAAGCAAGCTAAATAAGATGCTTTGAAGATAAATCAAAGCTGCTTTTCAGAACAGAACTGTTAGTAGATCAGTACTTTTGCAGTTTGTGGTGAACTGTTTGGTTCACTAACCAAATATCAATCTTTTACTTGTTAAATTAATAGCCATTTGCCCAGGCAGCATGAATCAGAATAGCCTCAAAGACTTGGTGGGGCAGAAGCCAGAGATCTAGTATGCTTCCCTCTTTGCAGGAGACTGCAGTTAAGAAAACTTAGTAAACTTGGCTTTAATGACTAATTTCTTATCATTTGATTTCCTCCTGTTACACATGATCAAGAAATCCCTGCATGCAAAAAGGCAGGGTGGAAATAGTAGATTTAGAAGAGATACATTTGCTGAGTTCTGTGTCTTGGATTCTAGAGTGTAATATTTGTATTTCGTGCCTTAACTACGTCTAAATTTTTACACCATGATAAGTTCACTACTGCATGGTAATCTTATAGAGACGCGATCTCACTAACAACCTTTTGCCAATGAATCTAGAAATAGAAATGAGGCAAGGGGAAGGAGGGAACAGTTTCACAGTTAATTTTTAACAGGCATGTCCAGAGCAATAACTGGTTGAAGGGATGGGGCTAAAAAAACCTACATAGTGGCAAGTATTGGGGTAAATTAGTAAAATGTCACGTAACAGAGTAAAGAACCATAGATTTATTCCATTTTCATTTTATATTTTTGCTCAAAAATAAGAATTGAAGCATAAACAATGAAATTTAATCTTGAGGCAGAGAGGTGTCTCTATTTTATTTTATTTTTAACAAAGAGCCACCTGACACATCAAACTGAAAAGACAAGGGTGTTTTAGAGTTGAGGTTCTGTTTCTGGCACTGCTGCTGGTGCCCTTGGTTAAGTCATAAATGGAGATCAACTATAGGCTGCATCATACATTCCCCCAGTTTATCGTGAAGCTCTGAAAGTGTCTAACCCATCAACGGTGCCTTGTAAGGTCCTCAACTTCACTCTACTTGAGTTTCCTCATCACTGCCCCAGCAATATAGTTAAAGACATGAGGGAACAGAGGAAGAGGGCAAAGTGCCAGTTCAGTTCATGCCAGGATGATGCTGCTGGAGCTACGACTATAAAAATGGAAGCCAAGGAGGGATTTCTTACTAAAATCTCATTCTCCATCCTTTCACAAACTAAAGTTGGGTTTAATGCCTGCAGTTTGTTTCCCATAGAAATGCCAGATTCACTGGAGAAATTATCTAAAATCATAGAATCGTAGAATGGTTTGGGCTGAAAGGGACCTTAAAGAACATCCAGTTCCAAACCCCCTTCCACAGGCAGGGACACCTTCCACTAGGACAGGTTGCTCCAAACCCTGTCCAATCTGGCCTCGAACACGGCCAGAGATGGGGTAGCCACAGCTTCTCTGGGCAACCTGTGCTAGTGTCTCACCACCCTCATAGTAAAGAACTTCTTCCTAATATCCATCTAATCTACATCTACCCTCTTTCAGTTTAAAGCCATTCCCCCTTGTCCTGTCACTACATGCCCCTGTAAAAAGTCCCTCTCCATATTTCTTGTATGCCCTTTTTAGGTATTGGAAGACTACTATAAGGTCTCCCCTGGTGCTTCAGTTCTCCAGGCTGAACAACCACCACAAGAGGTAAGAAAAGATAGGCATTTTTCTGGAGGAGAGTCACAACCCAATTCACACCCTGGTTTTACTAGTAGAACTTCAAAT